>NC_140590.1:71481431-73881431 GCF_964204655.1 Triturus cristatus | reverse complement strand
TGTGGTTTTGGGGTCATCTTGTATGGTGTTGACACCCAGCTTGGCCTCACCATAGACACCAATCCAGGATCTATGAAACTTAGCTTCAGGGATTGCATGACTAAGATAGCTGCATGGATGTCTGCTAATCAACTTAAAATGAACACTGGCAAGACAGAAATACTTCTTTTTGGGAAAGCTTTTTCCTTTTGGTCCAACAACTGGTGGCCGAGGGATCTGGGCATCACTCCCACTCACAATGTTTTTTATAATTGATGAAAATCTATCCATGAAAGAACATGTGAACTTTATTTCTGGAAACTGTTTTGGCATTATGCGTACAAAAAACCTTTCAGTGGTTCCCCTTGCAGTCAAGGAAATCACTTATCCAGGCACTCATTGTGAGCCGTCTGGATTATGGAATATTAATTGTTGCAATGAAATAACGTCTCTTTTCTAAGCTCCAGGTGATCCTAGCCCAGCAGCACGGTTGGTCTGCAACCTACCATCTTGCTCTCCTTTGGAACCTATTCTGAGTATCTGCACAGGTTGCCCGTGAGAAAGCGTGCCACTTTCAAACCTCTATGTTTTGCCCTTAGTTCTCTGCATGCAAAAGAGTCTCATTACTTGCAAAATAGTGTGAAACAATACCTTCCTATCCAGGGAACAACTGCTACTATGCCCCTGGGGCATTCATACGGCAAGGTATGGGGGCGTGCTTTTTCCTTTTTGGGTCCACATCACTGCAATCATTTGTCACTAAAGCTGGCTTTTTAATTTTTAAATCTCTTTCAACTGAATCTATGCCTTTTTCCGGAGTGCCCAGAGACCACTTTGAGGGTGATTTGAGTGCTTAATTAATACCAATAACATAATATAACAAGGCTGAATAATGTTGACACAGCCCTGCACCGATAAAAAGAATGCATGGCGGTTCTTTCCAATGTATTATAAATGATCTCCTGCTTGGAGGTCATTTGTAAATTCAGCGGGCAGGCCCTTCAACAGAGGGATTGAGAAATCTCCTCTGTTCTCCTGGCAGAACAGCGGGCCAGCCACCAAATTATAAATCAGATACACAGTTCCACCTTTTTAGCCAATCGCATGTGAATTCCAGGACTTTTCATTTGACTTTTAAACTTTTAAGTATGACCTAAAAATTGTGGTGTGGACAGTGCTTTTGACTACAAAAGTCAAGACTTGCTGAAGTTGTCACACATGAAACATGGTCACTTAGCAAGTAGAAGTGTGCCCTTAAATAGTTATTGGGTGTGTGTACTCTTTGAAACACAGCTACAGAGTGCAAGTCAAAGTACATCACCTTCACCACAAAACTAGATTTCACATATGTGTTGTGATTTAGGAACACATAAGAAGGAAATTTAGAGATTACAATGGGAAAGAGTTGGCTATAAAATGGGTTTCTGGTTGGCAGATGTATGCGCCCTGTTCAAGCAGGAACAACAATCCTAGTCAGGGTAAGTCAGAAACAAACTTAGTATGTGCATAGTATGTGCTCACTCACTGGTAGCTTTTCAGGCTTAACTAAATAGGCAATTTGTAAAGTATGTGTGCAACATAACACACAGTATCACAATTAAAACACCACAAAAAGACTGCAAACCATCTTAGAACAATAAAGAATGTTTTTTATGAGTTAAACAAGACCAAAACAACAAAACTTCAATAAGTGGAAGTTGAGATATGAATTTGTAAAGAATACATTGATTTGTAGTGCTTAGAAACAAATAGCTCAAACCGTGGCTATCTGGTCATGCTTAACCAGATCAAATCTAAAGGTTCAGGCAGACAGGGCTTGAGCATGGGTCGGATACTGGGACCACGCCTTGTCTTGCTGGAACAGTACCTTGAATGCTTCGAGGCAGAGGACGATGTGGGATGCAAAAGAGGTCATGTGTCTGCATCGATCCTTTTAAGGGAGATGAGGAGTTGGTTCCAAGCTGCTCAGCCTCAAAGGTCCCTTGAAGGCGAGAAGCACTGAAGCGATGTGTCAAATTCAAACTGTTTGGTTCAAAGAGATATGTCACCAGTGAGCCATGCAATGTCAAAGGTGTGTTGAAGCCTTTAGGAGATGCGAGTGCACCAGTCCATGCAGCACTGGCGATACATTGGCATCGAGGGAGATGCGCCAAGTTCCGATTCGGCGTAACTTAATTGATGCATGGATTTTCACAGATGCAGCACTTTAAACTCACTTCCAAGGGCTATGGACTGAATTGGCACTACTTGGAACAGCAGGAGTCACAGCAGACAGAGCCCATGTGCTGATGGCAGGTGGTAGGGAGAAGTCTTTGATGTTCTGAGACTTTAGAAACAAGAGACAAGCAAGCAAGCTTATTGAGATCACTTCGATTTCAAGGCAGAGTTCAGCATTCCCTCAGCAGAGTCAGCGAGCAGCAGGGCAACACAGTAGAAAATAATTTCTCCCAGAGCAGCAGAGTGACAGACCTTGTAACAGTTCTTCATACAGAGGTTCTTCAGAGGTCCAGAAGCATGTGATTTGGTGGGGCTCAGTAATTATATTTAATTTTGAGAGGGTAGCTGTTCCTAAAAAAAGGGGTAGAGAGAGATGCTATGTGTGCTTGAAGCTTGGTTGGGCCGGAATGAGTGTGGGGAATTTCTCCTTTGAATTTTAGTGCCCTCACACACCCTTTCAGGTGTCCTGCTTCATCATAGGGCGTTGCTCCTCGTGGGGGTGGCGCTGCAGTCCCCCACGGGCCCCGCGAGAGGGCTCTTTGTCGGAGTTCTTTTTTAGGAGACGCCGCAGTTGTGCATGTGGGTGTGTGGGTAAGTCTATAAGGGATGTGAGTGGTGCGTTAAAATAGCTAGGTAGGAACCAAGACCTTTATTCGCGGCTCTATCCAGCATGAATTAAAAAATGATCCTGGAGGTCCTCAAGAACAATATATAATGAGGGCAGATATAAAATTTACTGCAACTCTCAGGATGGGTGAGTGAATGGGGAGTGTGAGTATTAGAAAAATAGGGTCAACATGTTTCGCGCATATGAGTAGGTCCTTAAGGGATCCGATTGCGCTTCGTCAGGACCAAATGAGACAGGTGGATCTAAAAAGTATATGAAAAAGACAAAGATAAGGTTCCAGTGAAAGTGAGGTACTGTGAACCAATTGTACCTTTATAGTAAGGGGAATTGCGTCGTTGCGATGGTAGGTGCTCCTTCTTATTGGAAAACCTATACCCAACCTGTAAAAATAGAAACATGGACAAACACACACATAAACAGACAAAGAAAATGCAACATCTGTCATATAGAGGTGCCAAGAGATGTCGTGAGTTCATTGTGCAGTGGCACGAAAAGTGTACATAATCTACATGCTTCTAATGTATACATGCAGATTCTAGTGAGAAAGTTCACCGAAAAAGATTTATATTAGTTAAAGAGAATCTCGCCGTTCTCCGCAGTGCACATGTAACTTTGTAATACTTAATCAAATGTGGCCATGCGATATGAAAAAACCAAAATGCAGGTCTCTCCTTATGCGGCGTTCAGATTAAAAGCAAACACCCGGTGTACATTCGGGTGTCGTTTTTATGTTGAAAAATTACTTAGGACAAATCAAGCCTACCCTCCGAGATGAAAGGGACGGGCTCCGTCAGCGGTTCGGGTGAGGCGAGCAATGAAACTGATGGAAATCAATAAAGATATTCAGTCTACCTCGTTTAAGTTGTTCCAACGCCGAACGCGTTACCATGGTGGGGGAATACTCACAAGTGTTCAGTCGCCTGCAGAGTGGAAACCTACCCCTCCTCCGTAACACGCCGGAATGTTAGACCGGTGTTGGATGGGGAGGGATTATATGTATTCATAACAGACGCTGAAAATGAGCGCGGTCATTTGACGTCAGAGTGTGACGTAATGACGTTGAGTTAGGGAGAACACCAGTAGTTTCACGATGCTAAACGATGACGTAGTGACGTTCTCTACGGAGTTGCCATGACACTGCGGTCCAATACGGAAGCGTCAGGATGCGCTGGGGTTGGTTGGAAAAGTTGTTTGGGGCGTTGTCACGACGATCACATTGATCGTTGGAGCGTCAGAGATAGGAGTTGGTTTTTAGGAAGGATACACGAGGTGGAACCAGGTTGCCTCAGCGAAGGGTTAATCAATGAAAACAAAACTCAATGCGCACAAATTGTGAGTACATTCACTAGGTAACTAGTGATCGGGAGGCGGGACAAGATGCATCGGCCATTTGGTGGGCAGCAACCAACCAGTTGAAAGTAGTGACAGATAGTAAGCCAGAACCCAACTGCTGTATGTTAGAAGTGATGCTTGCAAAGCAGATTATGCAGGGGGAATTCATTTAAACAATGTAATGGTGTGGTTGTGAATCTGGATCGATCTCGTTACACGGTGTTAGTCTCTGATTTTATGTGTGTATTAAAAAAGGCCACGCTTCCAGATAGTGTGTTTTTGATCTGGATGCAAAGATTATTAAACCGGGACCGGTTAATTCACATAAGAATTCAGTAGGAGTTTCTCTAGGAATCATGTAAGCTCGGCCCACGGGATTTCATCGTTTAAACCCGTGGAGTCACATCTCAGTTTATGGACCCACCGTTGTTCTTGTATAAACAAAGTCCGTTTGTTCCAATAAGGATTGGAAACTATGATGGTCCATCGCAGACTTTCTGCTGGATGTCCTAGTTCAGAAAAATGTGTTAGTAATTTGGTATTGGTCTTCTTGCGTCTTATGGTGCTTTTATGCTCCCCTATACGTATCTTGACTGCTCGTGTGGTCATTCCCACATACCTCTTGTTACATGGGCAAACTATAGTGTAGACACAATTGGTAGTGTTGCAATTCGTGTGTCTAGTTTGGCGCCAAGGTGTCATTAGACCCAGGTCGATTTCTTTTGAGATCGCAGTTTCTGCACACGTTGAGCAGGAGCCACAAGGATAGTGTCCCACTACTGGTGGCAATGACCATAATGTAGATTGGTGTGTGGGTTGTGGTTTTGGTCTTGTATGTACCAGGTGGTCTTTTAAGTTCTGCGTACGTTTGAATGCAAACAACGGTGGGGGACCAGGTTCGAAAGCTCCTGAGTTCAATATTGTCCAGTGTTTTTTGATTGCCTTCTGTACATTGTTAGAGCCGGGAGTGAACGTGGTGACACAAGTGATCGTCTCCAAATCAGGTTTATCTTTTATTTCCAAAAGTGCTGCTCTGGGGCTATTTTTTGCTCTTTTGTGAGCTTGACGGATAATGTTCTTGGGGTAGTGTCGTACCTCCAAATTGTGCTCAAGTAGAGCTGATTGTATCTCAAACTCCTTGGTAGTATCACAGTTCCTTCGTAGACGCAAGAACTGGCCAACCGGGAGGTTGTTCCTCAGAGCACGGGGATGGTGGCTATCATAGATCAGAAGATTGTTCCTGTCTGTTGGTTTTTTGTAGTTCGTAGTGTGCAGACAGCCGTTCTCCAGTGAAATAAGAAGGTCCAAGAAGGGGATACTGTGTTGAGATCTTGTACTTGTGAATTTCAAATATGGGTTCAGAGTGTTAACCCAATTACAGAATGAGATACATTCTTCTTCATTTCCTTGCCAAAACAGAACCACATCGTCGATGTAGCGACGCCAAAGGAGAATGTGTTTGATGTAGGGGTTGGTGGCTCCTAGGATGTGCCTATCTTCGAAATGTGCCATGTAAAGGCATGCCAGGCTCGGCGCGAATGTGCTTCCCATGCTCGTACCTTGTATTTGGTGGAACAGCTGTGATTTGAATGCAAAGAAATTTTCTTTAAGAGCAAGGGAAGCACAATCGCAAATGAATGTGATCGGTGTTTCGAAGGGCCATGGTTCAGTGTTCCGGAGCGTATTCTCCAACACTTCTAAAGTGGCGTCCTGTGGTATGTTCGTGTAAAGGGCTTCCACGTCCATGGTCACCAGGAAATCAATCCTGTCTGCATCCGGGAAGAGTTCTATCAGATTTAAGACTTCGGTAGTGTCCCTCAGGTAGGTCGGAGTTCTGCTGACCAAAGGACGTAGATAGAAGTCGCAGAACTTACTCAGAGGTTCTAGTACAGAGTTAATTCCGGAGACGATGGGACGGCCTGGTGGGGGGGTAAGCCCCTTGTGGATTTTCGGTAGCGTGTAGAAGTATGGAGTGCGGGGTTCTTCTGTCGTCAGGAAATTTCCTTCCTGTGGTGAAATCCAGCCTTCCGTTATTGCTTCACTGGTCATGCTCTTAATCTGAGTCTGAAGGCGTTTCGTTGGGTCCACCGTGATCAATTCGTAATACCTGGTGTTCGCCAATTGTCGGTCACATTCTCTGTCATATGCATCCTGGTCCTGAATGACAATGGCCCCGCCCTTGTCAGCTGGCTTGATTATTATATTGCGATCTTCTGTCATAGTTCGAAGAACAGATCTCTCTTCTCTTGATAGGTTGTCGTAGGGCCGTTTCGGGTTCAGAGCTCCTACATCTTTTAGGACAGCTTGCTCAGTAATTATACCCAGTCATTCCTTTAAAGGGGGGGTGACTTCAAAGAAGGGTCTTTTAAGTGTACAGGGGCCCTTTCTTCCAAACCCTGGCTCCAGACTCACTACAGGGGGTTAATCAGACCTTTGTGGGGACAGGACACTGCCCATTCAGGTGTAAGTGTCGGCTCCTTCCTCCCATCCTGTCGAGGATGAGACATCAGAATGCAGATGGGCACTCAGACACAACTAACCTTCCTTTGTGTGTCAATGTCTAGAGGGAAGGGAATACACACATTCAATTTGTCACCCACCCAAGATGTGTATTGGAGAGGCTGCAGGCGCACAGAACTTTAAGAGCAGAGAAATACCAACTTTCTGAAAGTGGTATTTCTAAAATAGTAATGTTAAATCCAACTTCACCGGTAAAGAAGATTGATAATTACTGTTCCAATGATATACAAAATGTTAGAGCTACTCCTTCTCAAACAGGAACTGCATATTAAAACTGTAATAAGGAATGCCCAATGTTAACCTATAAGAGTAGTAGGTCTCACAGTCGTGAAAAATTAATGCTGGTGTTTTTAACTACCAGGGCACGCAAAATGTAAATGTACATGACCTACATTTTACTTACAGAGCCCTCTACCAAGGGCCTACTTTACGGGTGATGTACGTTAAATAAAAGGGGATTTTAAGGCTTGGTAAAGAGTTTTAAAGTTAACACTGCAGTAAAATTGCACCTACAGGCTCTGTGGTGGCAGGCCTGAGACGTGTGTAAAGGACTACTTGTGTGGGTGGCACAGTCAGAGCTGCAGAGCTGATAGTAGCAATTAACCCCTTCCCCGCTCATGACGGAACCGCTCCGTCATGAGCCACGGTTGCCGTGTGCTCATGACGGAGCGGTTCCGTCATGCCGCGACCGTTGGCTGTTTCCCGCCTGTGCGGGGGGACACTGCAACTGGGTGGAGTCATGACGGAACCGCTCCGTCATGAGCACAGCTCAACCGTGGCTCATGACGGAGTGGCTCCGTCATGAGCACAGCGCCGCCGCGCTGCCCCCCCACACCCCCCAGCGCTGCGGCGGAATTCCCGCCGCAGCGAAGGGGTTAAATTACAGGCCCTGGACACTGGTAGTTTACTCTACTCTGGACTTACTGATAAATTAAGTATCCCAGTTGAGGATACATCAATGTTACCATGTTTAGGGGAGTGACCACATGTACATTAGTACTGGTCAATTGGTCAGCAGTAGTAAAGTACTCAGAGTTGTAAGGCTAACAAAAATAATTGGTAAAAAGAGGAGGCAAGCAGGAAAAATGTTTGGGCTCAGACCACCCTACGGCTGGCAGGTCTAACAGAGATTCATTCCCCAATTGATTTGTAGTCAAATTGAGGAAGATCTAAGAGGGACATAGATGAAATAATACTATTTTAGCTTAACAAATCAGGAGTAATAAATGTTTGATGAGCCTTATCAATATGAACACCAGATAATCCATGTAATCAGATTATGATAATCAGAAGTAAAGAGGTGTACGTGCCACCAAATTGAAATTCACAAATAATTTAAAGATGTCACTGAAATGTCCTTCTGCTACAAAACTAAATTACAAATTAGCTAGCAAAGTCTGGGTATTGTGTGTGTGATAGACAATTACAAACATACATCATATGCAGAGAATATCTTAAGGATTTATGTTGCCCTCTGAAAGATATATTTTGAGTCCACCTGAACGTTGAATTTATTAACCTGTCTGCGCCCATCCGCAACCCGACCTGACGTCGACCAGCACCAGGAACCCTGGACCTCTGCACTGCCAACGCTATGACCCAGCAGCACTCCACATGCTCATACCAGGCTGTAACAACAACTGCAAGCTAGCCTCACCAGCACACACCCACAGACCCGAAATCTGGGACCTCCTCGACAGCACCACCCGGACGTGGCATTCTTCACCGAAACCTGAACCAACACCACCTCGGGACTGGACATCGCCATCGCCATCCCCCAAGGATACAAGATATCCAGGAAGGACCACACCCCACCCGCCCGGGAGGAGGAATTGCCATCGTCCACAAATCCACCCTCTGCCTGAGAACACCCCCTGGTGAGCACACAGACCTGATGGAACACCTTCACTTCAAGATACTGGCCATGCCCACCACCACCCTCTGAGGAACCCTCATCTACTGATCCCCTGGATCCCGTAGACTCTTTGCCAACTCCATCACAGACATCATCTCCTCACAGGCCATCGCATCCACCAACTACACCCTGCTGGGAGACCTCAACGTCCACCTCGACAACCAACTGGACCCCAGCACCGCATCCCTCCTGGACAACCTCCACAACATTGGACTTCGCCAGATTGTGACTGAGCCCACGCACTCAGAAGGACACACCCTCGATCCCCTCTTCACTACAGGAAGCTCTTTCACCTTCAGCTACACTACTGTACTCCCATGGACGACCATCATTGCGTCCACTTCACCTTCAGAACACCCACCATTCACAGACACCAGCACCTGCTCCCACAGAGAAACTGGACCAAAATCACTGACGACCAGCTAACCTCCTCATTCAAAAACTCCACCTCAACCATCAAAGAAAACGGCGACCCCAACACTGCAGCCCGAACCCTGCATAGATGGATCTTGGACAGTCCCAACACCATAGCCCCTCTCAAGGAAAACAACAATACCCATGCCAAGAAAGCCAGATGATTTACCACTGAACTTCGAGAGTCCAGACGCACTTGCCACCGCCTAGAAAAGGCCTGGAGGAACACTAAATCCACAGAAGCCCACAACAACTTCAGAGCCGCCACCAATGCCCATCACCAACTCATCAGAGAAACAAGGAAAAAAGTGATTGAAGACAGAATCTCCCCCACGCACAAAACAGCAAGGAACTCTTCAACATCATCAAGGAGTTCGCCCTACCCACCAGCGAGTCTACTGACTTCTGTCCCTCACAAGACCTCTGCGACAAACTCAGTACCTTTTTCCACCAAAAAATCAAGAGAATCTACGACAACTTCGATGAAGACAACCAACAAACTGAATCCTCACCAACCACCCCTGACACCTGGAAACCAGCGATTGACAACTGGACAGCCCTCACCACCAAAGACACACTGAAGACAATGAAGTCAATCCACTCAGGAGGCCCCACGGACCCCTGCCCCCACCATATCTTCAACAGAGCCTCCAACACCATTGTACCCATGCTCTGTCCCACCATCAATAGTGACCGCCTCATTCCCTGATGACTGGAAACATGCCAGGGTTAACCCCCTCCTGAAGAAACCCTTGGCGGACCCCACTGACCTCAAAAACTACAAACCCATCTCCCTGCTCCTCTTCCCAGTGAAAGTCATCAAGAAAGCCTTCAACAACCAACTCGCCACATTCTTTGAAGAGCACAACATGCTCGACTCCTCCCAGTCTGGCTTCAGAAAAAAAACACAGTAAGTAAACCGCCCTCCTTGCCACAACAGACAACATCTGCACCCTACTGGACAAAGGTGAAACAGTAGCCCTCATCCTCCTTGACCTCTCAGTGGCGTTCAACACAGTCTCTCACCCCACCCTAATACGCAGACTCCACGATGCAGGAATCCAGGACAAGGCCCTCGACTGGATCCCCTCCTTCCTCTCGCGCAGAATGCAGTGGGTCAGACTCCCCCGTTTCCTCCTGTACCCTACAGCTACCACCTGCGGAGTCCCCCAGGGCTCCTGCCTCAGCACGACACCCTTCAACGTCTACATGGCTCCACTCGCCCCCATTGTCAGGACCTACGAACTGAACGTTGTGTCATACGCAGACGACACCCAACTCATCCTCTCCCTATCCAACAAACCCAACACCGCCAAACACAACTTTCGAGAAGGCATGGAAGCCATCGCCAAATGGATGAAAAACAGCTGCCTACAACTAAACACCAACAAAACAGAAGTACTCATCATGGGCTCAAACCCCGATGCCTGGAGCAACACCTGGTGGCCCCCCACCCTCGGAAACCCGCCAACCCCCAAGGACCACGAACGCAACCTGGTAATCATCCTGGACTCGGAGCTCAAAATGGACAGCCAGATCAACTCCGTCTCGTCCTCCTGCTTCCACACCCTGCGCCTCCTTCGTAAGACCTTCAAATGGATCCCTCTCGAATATAGAAAGACCGTCACTCACGCCCTGGTCACCCTCAGATGACTACGGCAATGCACTCTGCGCCGGAATAAACAAAAACCTCACTGCAAGCTACAAAACATCCAGAATGCCACCGCAAGTCTGGTCCTCAACCTGCCAAAACACTGCCACATCTCCCAGCACCTGCGCACACTCCACTGGCTCCCTGTCAAGGCGAGAATCACCTTCAAGATACTCACCCACGCACACAAGGCCCTCCACGGCACCGGACCAGCATTACTGAACACCTGACTCAAATTTCACACACCACAAAGGACCCTACGATCAGCCCAGCTCTACTACACCATGTTGCCCTGCACCAGAAAGACCAGATCGGGAGGCCACTCCTCCTTCCTCATGGCCAAAGCCTGGAACACCCTTCCGCTCCACCTCAGACAGACAACATCGCTCCCCATCTTCACCAGAAACCTCAAAACCTGGCTCTTCGACAGACCCCCTCCTTGATGGCATAGATCCTGCACCCTCCCTACCCCTAGCACCATGAGACCCTTACAGTTGAGTAGCTGCGTTTAACACACTTCAGATTGATTGATTGATTCTGAAAGGGGTGAATTTAAATAGAGAAGGCAGTCAAGAGAGAGATATGTGAGTGAGAGAGAAAACAAGGGCGAGAAAGAGACACAGGGGAGAGTTAATGATGGAGAAAAAAATCCAGGTAGCAAAATAAAGGTAGAAAGAGAGAAAGGTGTGGTGGAGAGGAGAGCTAGTGAACTAATGGTGAGGTAAATTGAGAGCTAGGAAGGAAGAGAGACAGAGAGAGTTGAGATAGTGAGCTAGATGTGAGATAGAGAAAGAAATGAGATGTAGAAGTTAGGGCGAGTGATGAGGTAGAGAAGTTGCTGGGAGAGAAGTAGAGAGAGGAAAGGTAGCAGATATAGATAGAGAGGTGAGGTGAGGTAACGATGGAGATGGGATTGTGGATGAAGTGAAATAGGTGAATGAGGTACAGGGAGGTCAGATTGAAATAGAACAGTGAAATGCATTAAAAAGGATATGGTACAAATAGAGTTAAAATAGAGAGAGGGGAATGAGAGGAATATATATTGCTGTAGACACAGGTAGTGATGGAGATGCAAGGTTATTAGTAATAGATTGTCAGGTGAGGTATATTGGATATATTGAGAGTGAGAGGTGAGGTAGAGAAGGCCATGAAAGATAGGAAGTGTAAGTGAGAGATGGGAGAGTTAAAGAGTATAATCATATAGGTAAGGTAAGGTAAAGTGAAGTAAGGAGAGAGACACAGAAAGATCAAAGACTGTGCAGGCCAGTCATGGGTATGCATACTCAGCTGTCAAATCAAAAAAATAAGCTGCTTTTAATGAGCTTCTTTGACAGTCCCACTCACTTTTCAATGGCTCCCTTTGGAAGATGAGGGCCATGGGTAATTACTGACTTAGCCTATGTCATAAAGAAATTTGCTTCATTTTCTTTTAGCATTCTAAACAGTGAAAACACACATGCACCATTCTTATATACCTCTTATATGCCTTATTAAATCGACCCCCAAAATGTGTAACTCCCTTTTAGTAAAAGTGCAAAGAGTGTACAGACCACCCGATCAACTGTAGATCAATATTCCCATTTTTTACCCATTCTAGATGTTTTGAAGCATTTCACAAAAGCATGTAGGAGTAACTAATGAGTACTACAGTACAGTGGTAACACTTAACATAGGCAAGAATGCCTTTGTGAATAGGCTTCATTAACAAAAGGACAATAGGGTTATATGCTACCCAAGTGATTTTCAGTAGTTAAACAAATTGCAAGCATTCCTCCCATCACTTTTGTCTATTTGATGTATGCAAAAAGGAAGGGCATGCCCAGGCATGGATCCATGCTCAGTATGCCACTGGTATATCCAAATGATGAGCCATAGTTAAGGTGAAACTGTTCTTCGGGTGCTTGGGTTCCAGTTCAGGGAAGACATGGCCTGGCAGTTTGGTTTGGAACGTTCCTACAGGACCAAGGTAAAGACTGATTTGTATATGACTGGGTCCAATATGAAATGGCTTGTTGAGCAAATAAACAATGGGTTGGATTGCTATCCCAAGTGATGCCAGTGTTTAGACGGATTGCAAGCATTTCTTCCATCACATTTGTCTGCGTTAAGTTCTTTGATGGCCTCTCCTTACTTGTGTTCTACTATCTCCAAGTTCCCAAATGTACCCTTTGTTCTGCTCCCCAGGTTTTTCTTGAAGCTGCTTGCCTCATGCCCAGTAGTCTCACCTTTTTTCTTTCACCAATTAGGGCTGGAAACCTTAGAAATTGCTTCTGCACCTTCAATTTATTCTGTCCGGTCTCTTTAAAAACACCATTACTTGCTTTGTCTCTTCTGCTTTAATTTGTGTTTTTCTTACTTTTGCGTCTACTAGTTCTTTTCATGCTTCACAATTTTTATTGCACCATACGTAATGTCAGTAGTGAACCCCTATTAGAAGGACATGGGAAATTCAGGGATTACTGTGCCCAACCTTGGTGGATGAGGCTATTTACTTCTTAGGTCTCTAGTTCTGATCTACTATGAATCCCACTCAATTCAGCCAGGAACTGCTCCTGCACTTGGCTCTCAAGGGTAGCTGTCGGTAAACAATCAAGGCTACCTTCAGGGATTTAGATGCAGGTCAGTAAACACGACTCATAACTCAAAGTGCAAGCAGTATGAACAATAAATCAATGTACAGCCAAATACTTTCTTAATAAGAAAAAGTAGTATTTTATTTCAACTCTAAACATGGAAAGAGAGGGGACATTCAAATGCAATACCACAATACCCCTTGAGGTCAGAGCTCTATTCGTTTTCATGCCAATTTCTGTCCCTCCCTCCTTCGTGTAACATGTTCAGTTTTATTCCCCATTCACTGGTGGCAGCATCAGGGAATGCAAACTATTCATCTGTACTCAAGAGTTCCATTTGACTCTTCAGAATTGTAGTCAAAAGCGTCTATGGTCCCGCTGCACTTTCAGCAGATATTCTAGTCTGACCCACTCCTGCAGCATGGAGGCTTTCAGTGGTACAGCAGGTGCCCTCATTGTGGGAACCTGCGAGATCATATCCTCCTCAAAGAAGTCGGGCTGCTACTAGTAAACACTGCAGCATCGAGCAGACTCAGGCTCACACTCTGGAGTTCAGTGGCGACTCTCCATAGCAATTGGAGTACTTCAAGATCTCAGCAATGCAGTAAGTTTAGTTCCTCCCAGCGTGGAGATTTAGTCCTTTACCTCGCTCCTCGAAGTCCTCCTAGTCCACTGGAGTCAGTCAGGGATGATCCTTTAGTTTGGCTAGACCAGCCTCTCATAGCCTGACTCCAGTCACAGGCGACGGGCCGAAGTTATTGATGACTTGATCCTGGCAGCCTTTCCTGGATCACAGGACTGTTGCAGTACATTCTGGATGCAAAGAAAACTCTTTAGGTGTAATTGCCCACACCAAGGCAGCCTCTCTTGGCATATGGGGTTGCCACTCATGTGTTCATGAGCCCCGGCATGCTGGTCACAAAACTACTTTACTGGTGGTCCCTCTGGCTTATGGCATTACAACAACGAGGCAGTGTGGGCTTGGCACCCTCTGCACAATTCTTATTTTCTTGACTAAGTCAGCGGCAGCCCCCTGGCATACTGGGGTCACTGAAAACAGTTTTTCACATGGGTCATGGACCAATCAGTGCAGAGACGAATCCTCACACCTTGCAGAGGGAGTTCTCACAATAGGGCTTCCCACTGAACATTGGTCCCTCCAGGGCTTTCCACTTCCTCACAGGGCACACTGTTCTTAGCAATCAGGCAGGCGCTGAAGCACCAGGCTCCAAGGCAGGTGGTCTTGTTTTCCCTGGGTGATGTCACATCACCCACAGCAAGACTAACAGACCTTGGCCCCCAGTCCTGGTCAGAGGCACAAGTCTTGCAGAGCTCCACCTTCTCACATAGCCTGTCTGGCTACTTGGCAGATGACCAATTTTTTTGGATTCTACATATCCTTCTTCTTGTCCTTTTCAAGATACAAAATGTGACTTTACAGCTGGCTCTTTGAAGTTTTATGTTGTGGGTCTGCTTCTTTTGAAGTGGGCACCTCTCCTTTTCATCTTTCTTAATGAAAGAGGTCAGTCACAGCAGGCATGACTCCAAAGCTGATTATCCACATCAAAATTCATGTGCATGACCAAAGTTCACACCTGGATGTCAGCCACAGTAATATGTACATCAAACGTTTAAACCCATATCCCAGCCATACTCTCTGTAATTCCCTTATCAGCCTCATCTTCCTACCTGAGATGTGTCCATACCATTTCCTTATGATCTACCACTGAATCAAAGAGCAATCTTCTGAAGTGAAAAGGGAGACTCTTACTTTTCCCTCCAGTGCGTCCACCCCCACAGTACACAGGAATGCATCAATCCACAAATCTATCTGGGGCGATCCCACCCCTCCTCAAGTCTTCACCAGGTAGGCCTGGGCTTCCTACAATGCACCCTTGCAAGCACATTTACTGAGTGAACATTCACCATGCACTTTGGGTCCAGCGCTGTTACCTCTATGCATTGTATCTTACATGTACCTATGCATTCAATACACACTAAATCTGTGTGCACAGTTCAGCACTTAAACTTTTCTATATTTACCCAGCGTGTGGCATTTACAAACCCACACTGCCAGCACACACACTCACTGTGGGGGTGCTGCACAACACTTCACCAATATTGTATTGTGCTTCACAAAAGCCCACATAAAGCCACCACATGCTTTCCCTGTGCACACAATGCACAGCACTACATTCCTCTTCTAATGTATTACTCTCAAGCATAAATACTCCCAGCCCATATATCAAGCACACATGCATGGCACAGTACTGCTCCATCCTTGTACTGCATAATTCCCAGGCCCACATACACCCATCGAAGAGTCACTACTCCTGTGCTGCGCAGCATTCCACATCTTACCTGATGCAGGCCAAGGATGAATTAAGCATATAGCAGCACAACTATTAAAAAGGTGACTGAGCCTGCAGGTGTCACTTCCGTGACACAGGGTAAGAAGGTCCTGTTCACTACTACTGATCAGTACATGGTATTCTGCCACCACAGAGATCATGCTGCTTAACTCCTGGTGAAGGTGGTAGCCTTTCACAACTATCTGGTTAGCACTTTGGGTGTCCCTCCCGGTCCAGCAACACCGCTATCCATGGGACAGGCCTATGTTAGGGACACACACATGATCCATGTTCACCTATGACATAAAAATTAGAATTAGGGATGAGTACAGTTGGGCACTCAGGGCATGAGTACACATCTTTTACCATTCAGAGGACTTTTCCTTCCCAGTACTTAGCCACAGTGCTAGACAAAGAAAACAAAATAATAACAGACACTATTTCATAATCTTTTATTGAATGACATTCAGTTCCACCGTACAAGCCTTAAGGCAGGAGAGTGTGTGCCAAATGTAATGAGACATGTCTCCCTAATGCTTGGTCATCAATCACCACAGGCCTTGCTGCTGGCTGAATGTTTACCTTCCACATTGTACAGGACAGCATGTCTTCACTATTTGCAAATACGTGAATGCAAGGGAGTAGCCTGATTTAAAAATATATGTAGAATCCCAAACCTCCTGCCAACTCTCAGCAGCACTTTGGAGATACAATTATTTGTGTGTGAGGTGGAATTAAGAACAAAAGCAAACCAAGGGAAATACAAAAAATTGTCATTCTATAAATGCAACCAATAGTTATAAAGTCTTTCCCCAGAGTAAACAAATTCCTCACAAGTCGCTTTTTGTCCCACTCTTTTGTCAGGTGGAAATCCACATATATGACATGGCATGGAAACCAGCATCAGAGAGATATTGTCCCAATCTTTGCATATTTATGTTTTTCTTTCATGTGGAAACTATTTTCACAAAAGAAACTAAATAATTAAAAAGATTATGACTGGCGTGTTTCGGCTGACACCTTCTACTGGGTATGTATATATATGCCCCAACTTTGTCTCTTTCTGCTCACTCCTGACCTTTATTTTGCCTCTTGCTGCTCATTTTTTATTTCTAATATGCCTCTTGCTGCTCAGCTCTGACCTTTATGTTGCCTCTTTTTGCTCATTTCTGACCTTTATTCTGCCTCTTGCTGTTTGTTCCTGACCTCTGTTTATCCTCTTCCGGCTCATTTCTGGCTGTCTTGCTACCTATTTTTGCTTGTTTTTCTGCATTTTCTTCTCCCTTCTGATCTTTATTCTGCTTCATTTTGCTCATTCCTCACCTTTATTTTTCCTCTTTCTACTCACTGCTGACCTTTTTTTTGTCTCTTTCCGTTCATTTCTCACCTTTATTTTGCCTCTTTCTGCTCATTGCTGACCTTCATTTTTTCTCTTTCTGCTCATTTCTCACCTTTATTTGGACTCTTTCTGCTCCTTGCTGACCTTTATTTTGCCAGTGCCGGCTGGCATGTACTGAGGTTAGTGTGGTGGGTGGCACAATAAATGTATTAAATAAAATACACTTACCTTCCCATGCAAAACAACATCCTCCTCAATCGGTCTTCTCTGTTCGAGGCAGGCCCCCACGCGAGACCCAGCCAACTACCCTAACCAATGCCGGTGCTGCTCTCTTGCTGGTAACCAGCATGAGAGAAGCACCAGAATTGGAAGGTATGGCCTCTCTCAACACTCTTAAGACCACTGGAGGACTGTGCTTTTTTTTTTAACCCAGATGTCTAAGACAGCTAGGTTAGAGAAGTGTAAAATTTGCATTTCTGTCTGGCCGTCGCAAGATTAGCCAGCCACACAGATGTGCATTTTAAACTTAGGCTCACAGCTCCCTGCTGCCACCCAGCAGCAATGGCCCAGCCCTGTCCTGATACAAAATGCAGAAGGGGATGGTTGCAGAAAAATAAAATGGTAAACTTTATTACCATTTTATTTTCCAGCTCTGGCCTGCGGCTCTTCTTTGTGGGGTGATGCTCCTCCACTAAAATGGAGGAGCCACCCCTGTATTTTGTCTCTTTCTGCTCATTTCTGACCTTTATTTTGCCTCTTGCTGATGGTTTCTGACCTATATGTTGCCTCTTTCTGCTTGTTTGTGACCTTTATTTTCTTCTTTCTTCTCCCTTCTGTCCTTTATTCTACCTCTTTTGGCTCATTGCTGACCTTTATATGTCTCTTTCATCTCCTTTCTGCTTGTTTCAGACCTTTATTCTGCCTCTTTCTGCTCATTTTTGGCCCTTTATTCTGCCTCTTTCTGCTCATTTTTTACATTTATTTTGCCTCTTTCTGCTTGAATTTTACCTTTATTTTGCCTCATGCTGCTGGATTCTGACCTCTATTTTGCCTCTTTCTGCTAGTTTCTCACCTTTATTACACCTCTTGCTGCTCGTGTCTGACCTTTATTCTCCCTCTTTCTACTCGTTGCTCCCTGTTCAATCAATCAATCAATGGCTTGTAAAGTGTGACTACTCACCCGTAAGGGTCTCAATGTGCTGGGGGTGGGGGTGGGGGGCTTCTGGTCCGTCGAAGGAGCTGTGGTTCTGTCAAAGAGCCTGGCCTTGAGGTCCTTCCTGACTTGAGGCAGTGACAGTAAATGCCTGAGTTGGAGAGGCATGGTGTTTAAGGTCTTTGCTGTGAGATAGGAAAAGAATCTTCCTTCGGCTGTGGTCTTGCGGATGTGTGGATTGGTGGCCAGGGCCAGTTGGGCAGAGCGGAGGTCTCTGGTGGGTACGTGGAATGTGAGGCACATGTCGCGCGTCTTGTAGGGCTTTATAGGCATGTGTGAGTAGCTTGAAGGTTCGTCTATCATCTCCTTGTGTTTGCTTTGTTTGCCCTAAGTTGGCAGAGTATGCCCAGACGTGGGTCCCTTGCTCACTTTGCCACTGAATTCAAGCTAGACTGGCCGATGAGAGATGTTACCCCAAAACCGGTCGTAGGATGGTTGTTTCCGGGTTAGGGAAGACCTGAGTTGGCAGTTCAGACTAGACTTTTCTCATGAGGCACAGGGTCAAAACTGATTTGCATATAGCTGGGTCTGAACTGAAGTTCCGAAGTGAGCTAAAGAACAATGATGGATTCAACCCAGATATGTGTTTGGGGGTGAGTGTATGAAAAGTTTCAGTGGATTAGTCCATTATCTCCTCAAGTTTGCTTTGTTTATCCAAGTTGGCAGGGTATACCCAGACCTGGGTATTTTGCTCACTTTGCCACAGGATTCAAGCTAGCATGGCTGATTAGGGTTGTTACATCGAAACCGGTCCCAGAATGCTTGTTTCCAGTTCAGGGAAGATATGGGTTGGCAGTTAGGGCTGTACTGCTCCCATGAAGCACAGGGTCAAGACTGATTTGCATATAGCTGGGTCTGAACTGAGGTGGCGAAGTGAGCTAAAGAATGATGATGGATTCAATGCAGATCTGTGACTTGGGGTGAGTGTCTGGAAGATTTCAGCAGTCTGTCCTTCATCACCTTGTGTTTGTTTTGTGGTGCTTGTTTTGTTGACTTGGAGCCAGTTGAGGTCTCCTAGGTAACCAGTGATTTGGCTGCGGCGGGGATGTTTAGGATGAGTCTGGTGGAGGCGTTCTGAATGTTCTGCAGTTGTTTGAGGGGTTTCTGGGTAATGCCGGCAAGGAGTCCATGATGATGCTGAGCTTTTGAGTGTGGTCTGTTGGTGTTGGGGGTTCCAAGTGCTGCAAGCCACCAGTAGTCATCCCAGGCAGAGAGGGGTGGGGCCCAGGATGAGGACTTTGGCCTTCTCTGACTGGAGCTTGAGGCAGCTGTTCTTCATCCAGGTGGCGAAAACCTTCATCCCATCATGAAAGTTGTTTTTGGAAACTGTCCATTGGTGAGAGAGCGAATCAGCTGGGTGATCGGAGCAGGAGATGATGTTGAGTCCATGGTTCCTGATGATGGCTGCGAGGGGGGCCATGTAGATGTTCAAAAGAATGGGGCTCAGGGAGGAGCCCTGAGGCACTCCACTGTCAATCTCTGTGGGTTCTGAGAGGAAGTAGTCTGACTCTCTGTGTGCGGCCAGTAAGAAAGGAGCAGATCCATTCTAGGGCACTGTTGCAAGTGCCAGCATCATAAAGTCTTGTGCAGAGGGTGCATTGAAAGACGGTATAAAGGCAGCTGAGAGACCCAAGAAGATGAGGGCTGCAGTTTTGCCTCGTTCGAGGAGGGCACAGATGTCATCTGTGCCAGCAAGGAGGGCGGTTTCGGTGCTGTGGCTGCTTCAGAAAGGGGATTGGGAGCGGTCCAGGATGTGATTCCCTTTAATGAATTGGAAAGATGGGCACCAATGGCTTTCTCAATGACCTTGACTGGGAAGGGGACAATAGAGATGGGTCTGGGAAGGTGGCGGAGTTGATATGGCAGTTGATGGTGTGGCAGAGTTTGGGGACGATGGTGGTACCTGCTCTGTTAAAGATGTGATGCGGGCAGGGGTCAGAGGGTGTTCCAGAGAGGATGCTCTTCATGATCATGAGGGTGTCATCCACTGTGAGGGGAATCCAGCTGACTAGGGTACTGTTGGGGTCTGGCATCATAGGGTATGGTGGTTGCTGGTGGGATGAGAGGGTCTTGGGTATCGAAGTTGTCAAAGCTGTTGTATATCTCCTTTTGTTGTGTGTCGATTTAGATACCGTATATAGGTTTCCCGATTTATTTCCTAATATATAGGCACAATTCGCATTGCCCATATTTAGGCATAGAAATCCTACCCTTATTTAGGCATTATCCATGCTAACCAAATACAGGCATGGCCACCTACATCCGTTTATCTACGTCACAACGAGTTCTTGGAAAACCAGACTCTTAAGCCTTTAGGACTTCCCCTTGCTTGGATATTGATTTCTCCAAGAAACTCATTTATTATGCATGAACAGCTATTCCTAAGGGGTTCATTCATGACGTTCCTCTGCCTGACATTTACGTCAATACTGGCATTCCTAAACACCTTCAGGGTATAAATATACCTTCAATTACCATGACAAACAACGGTTCAGCTATCTACTTACACGACGCGACTCGCCACGGCAAGTTCGTAAGAAAGTCAAGTCCCTGCCTGACGCACTGACCAGACGCTGTCATCCTCCGTGTAGAGAATCCAGCTCCAGTGCTTCTGACCAGTGCTTAATTTGTAAAATATGAAGTCCAGGTGCTCAAATTTTTGTTGGAGCCACGCTCACTTTCCCTTGGTTCCACCCACTTCCTCCACTGGCTTCACCCAATTACTCTATTGGCTTCGCCTACATCCTCATTGGCACTGCTAAAAGTCAGATGTAAAACCCAATCTGAATTTCAGCAAGGGAGCCTTCCTCCAAGTAAGGTTTTGATAGGAGGTTCCCCTGCCCTGTGAACATTTTGAAAATTATAAAAATGAAAAGTGCACAATTTTGGAATAAATATCTAAAACGAATAATGCATTGAAAATGGATATGTGGGCAGCAAAGGCGGTCATCTCTTAAGTAAATCTTTGGGCCTTTGCACTTTTTTTAATGCCAATGTCCATGGGACATAAATATAAAAAAGTAAACACTTCATAAAGTGTAAGCTGGAACAAGGCTTATCTCCTAATTATAACTCTTTATTTTATTCCCATACTTCATGGTACTCATAATAACGATCCCAAAACACAAAAGGCACGTTGTGATAAGATGAGCTTACAACACAGTCTGCTAGGTATTAAAACACTACAAGCAAATCTCAAATACTAAAGGCTACCAGATGCAAGGGTGCAGTCTTCAGATGAGACTCCAATATACAGTAAGAAAACAGACGTTCTGCTGCACATCCTTATTAATTCCCAAATTGGGTTGGTTACCCTGGAGAGGAAATCCTCGCCATTGTTTCTTTCTGTTAAACATTTTTTAAATATCAACAGTATTTCAATATCATTTCCACCCTAGTGAGGCGACCACCAAACATGAATGCATGGTTACAGAACTGAAATCCGATTTAAAAGAAGGGGCAGGCGCGTTTCCATTCATGTCTCTCTCAGAAAACACCCTGTAAATGCCAAGGAACTCCGCTATTAAAACGGCACAGCACAGGACATGTTTGCTAATAATTCTTCATCGTTAGACAAGACCGTAAACAAAAACGTTGATGATGAGAAATCTTGCACTTCAAATCACTGCCTAGCCAATCCCCAGGGCGCTTGAAAAGTGTGTGTGACAGCGCACAAAAGGTCACGTTTATTATCTACCTGGAAGTTACCCTTGTGCATATTTACATTACTGGAAGGGAAATGCAAATTCATAACATGGCAGACTGTAAAGAGATATGCGCCACACTAAATGATTACTGGTTTACAAGTGTATCGTTAACCTCTTCAGTGCCCATGACGAGATAGTCTCGTCATGGAGCACGGTTGCGCTGTGCCCATGACGAGACTATCTCGTCATGAACCCCGCCCGCTAATGCAACGCCCGGCACAGGGCGGGGAAAGGGCGGGGCACTGAAGGGGTTAAACCAGCATTTGATTTCAGCAGAAATAATTCCGAAGATAGACACTGTGGGAATATCTATACACTACAGAATATATCAAGACATGTTCCTATTTTTGTCTAAAAAACCCTCCTCTTGCTCTTCTGTACTGGTATACAGGCCCATGGATTGATGAGAAAAAGTGAATCTAAATGGCAAGGCCCTGCCCTTCCGGCTGCCTCCTGGCCCGGGGCCGGAGCATTGCACACGGGCGCCCGGCGCCAGGGGCATAATTGCTTGGGCCTCTAACTCGGTTCAGATTACCATCACCAGTCACCACGTTCAAGAAAAAGGAGCGATGGTTTTATTACTTACTGCAGTTTCTAGCTGTAGCCTGTGACACTGCCTTATTAAGAGCCTTGCTGCGCTGCTGTTTTAAAGTGCCCGCCTCGATGTGTGACGTCCGTGGACTGAAAAAGGTTACGCACGGCACTCTTGCGTAGTCCACTACCCCCATAGAACCAAATGCAGCCTACCCAGTGGCCCGCCCACCGGCTAAACTGAAAGCAAATTGATTGGGCTCGCTGCACAGCAACACTCTTCTGAACGGAAGGACTCGGTAAACTTGAGACTGTAAAAACACTGCTGTAAGGCAAATCGATTTAATTTATTTGGACGCATAATGTGCAGACTGCAGTGCAGTCGCGTCATTGATGTAAATTGGCAGCGTAGACCCGGCCCTGATAAAAAGGTGCCTGTGCTAAGCACCGGAAAGCCCCGGCACAAATTAAGCACTGCTTCTGACTCCCCTTGCGGGTTGTTAAAGATCGAGACTCGGAAAGAGATTCCAACTTCACTCATTCTAAGGTATGGAGCAGACTAGAACCTAGAGGGACTTTTGGCAAATCTTGGCAACTATAGCTAAAACTAGACTATAGACAAACAGCACCTACTTATTACCTCATACTACACTTAGGTTAGGTACACTGGGGTAGAACTAGCTAGAAGCATCAGATGAGTATCAACATTTTAGCCTGTGTTATTTATGTATGTATTTTTATGAATATCTGTCATAGCTATACACCATGCTATTGCAGTATTATTTTATTTTACTGCTAACGCTGTACATATTTTACTTCAAATTCTGTCTTACGATTGTAGCAGTTCATATCTCTTGCACGAGAAATGAGACTGTTCAATAAACCCTTTTTATTGAAACGCCCATCTATCTATTTCTGTGTTACTCTGTAGAAACGAAGCATGCACAATTGACTGAGTGAAACTGTTATCTTTTGTTTCCACGATTCTGAGATTTTTCCGATTCTAATGGAAACAAAGTTGTGATGTTTATGCGGTTTTCAGAAACTAATTCCTTCTTGTGTATTTGAGAAGTTTCTAGTGACCTCTCAGTTAGCTGGCACACACAAGTTATTAAGTTTAATGTACTTGATAGAGACATACTGACCTCAGTCCTATGTCAAAGCTATAGTGTATATTATTCCAATGCGCAGAGCATATCAGGAATATAGGAACTACACTACACTTTATCTCGTGGTGGAAGCAGGTGCCCGCGTTTTTGCTGAGGTCTTGGGAGGGGGGATGTCTGCTGTCCCTGTGCTGAGTTTGACAAATTCTTTGAACAGAGCAAAAAATGTATATTCTATTGAGTGCGTTGGCATTGATCCTTTCTTCATTGTTCTGATGAGGTGGTGGTGTGCAGTGATAGTGGTCTTGGAGTTTGAGTAGTCTTCTGAAGTCTTGCTGCTCCTCCATCTCTTCTCGAGCCATCTACAGGTGCGTCAGGACTCATGAAGGGCAGGAGAGAACCAACTGGCTTTCTTGGAGTGTTGTTTGGGCAGCCAAAATGTTGGCATAGTAGGAGATCCATAGGTGGAGCTTGCGTGCTGTGGTGTTGGCGTCTGTGGATCTGGGTGGAGGGACTTTTGCTGAAAGAGGTGATGAGCTGTTCTTCGGCAACCTTGTTCCAACTTCTGCAAGGGTAGCAGTGGGTATGGTGGTATACAGTGGGTTTGTTGAAGGAAAAGCGAACACAGTGGTTGTCTGTCCACTGTAGCTCCTTGATGAGGCTAAAGGTGATGTTGTCGCTGGCAAAGAAGATGGGGTTCAGCGTGTGTCCTGCTGAGTGGGTTGGGGAGTAATCATTCCTCTGGTGTAGCCTCCAAACACGCCCAGCATGGAAAACTACCGGCCGGAGCCGAACATGAACAAAGAGGCACAGTAGGATGAGCAAACACCTGCCAGATGGGTACACGTGATCATGGCCTCAAGGTAACGGTGCTGGGTCTCAGTATCTCCTAACGTGGGAGCAGAAACTACACATTCGGATAAGTATGTGAGGGCAGAATAGCCTATTCATTAGTAGGTCGAGAGACAGCCTTGAACAGGAGAGAAAATAATAATGAAATGCAGTGTTCTGCTGAGGCAAGCTACATGAGCAATGAGGCCTAACTCGAGCACAGTCTAAGCAGCCTAATAGGGATTACGGAATGCAAAACAGAGTCACACTTGCTAACTGAAGCTTTGACATTACAGGGATAACTCAGTGAGTTGCATAATGTGAACATAAATGTCATCAATTTAGCCATGCATTGCTAACCTAATATAGCATGAAACGACCTACCTTAGAGGTGACATCAAATAAAAGGTCGAATTGGCAGTTTAAAACAGCATTTAGGCTTTAATGGCAGGCCTTGGACATGGTTTAAAGGGCAACTTAAGTGGGTGGCACAGTTCTTGTGCAAAAAGAATGGATGATTGAAGGAATACAGAATTAATCAAACATTCTTCCCCAGTCACAGATCTGTGTTAAATTCATTGGTTTTTTTTTTTGCATGCCTCGCCATTCCAGTTAAGACCCAGCCATATGCAAATCAGTCTTGACCTGTTGCCCATGGGAACAGTCAAGCCAAAACTGCCAGGCCAGGTCCTCCCTGGACCAGAAACAAGCATCCTGGGACCGGTTTCGGGGTAACACCCCTCATCAGCCACGCTTGCCTGAATCTGGTGGTGTAGCGAGCTGGGCATACCCTTCCCACTTAGGGCAACAAATGCAAAAAGAAGAGCTGATGAACGGAATGCAGAACTAATCAAACAATAACCCCCAGTCACAGATCTGGGTCCTTTGCTCACTCCTACAATGGATTCAAGCTAGCCTGGCTGATGAGGGGTAATACCCCCAAACTGGTCCCATGATGCTTGTTTCTGGTCCAGGGAGGACCTAGCTTGGCAGTTCGGGCTGGACTGTTCCCATGAGGCACAGGGTCAAGACTGAGTTGCATATGGCTGGGTCAAAACTGGGGTGACATGGTGAGCAAAAGAATGATGGATTTAACCCAGATCTCTTGACTGGGGTGGAATGCATGATTTATTCAAAACCCATCAATCATTTGTTTGCGTAGCAGGCCCACTAGTAGCATTAATTTACAGCTCCTTGGCATACAGTAAACCACTCTACAAGGGACAAGTAAATTAAATATGCAAATTAGCTTTAAACCAATTTTACCATGTTTAAGGGAGTGGGCACAAGCACTTTAGTACTGGTTAGCAGTTGTAAAATGCACAGAGCCCTAAGGCCAACAAAATAGAATTCCAGCAAAATGGAGGGAAGGAAGGCGAAATGTTTGGGGTAGAACGTGTAGAGAGAGCCAGCAGCAGAACGTATCCAACATCCCCAATTTCTCCCCCAAGACTGTTAACCAATCAGACTGAGGGCATGCTAGTAATAACCCATATTAGTGCCCATAAAAAGAAAAGAAAACAAGCAGCAGTCAGTGTAAAAACATGAAATAGCCACCAATTAGGTTTTAATTGCAAAAGAAATATCATACACAATTAAATATTAAACAGTATTATGTCCTTAGATTTAACAAGTCTTCGTACGAGTAAAATATATTCAATTTATATAGAGGTGAAATGCATTCATCAAAGGGTTTACTTGGCAAGATCTTATGCTATTCTTTTTCCAAGGAAGGAACATATTCAGATTATATTTGGGATAGTGACAAAGGTGTGCTGTGTCATTACTGAACACCACGACTCCACATTCGTACATGCACCAAAATGTATTTGGTGCTGATCTCTGTGAATTAAAGACAAATTGTTGCAGCTTTGTTGCATTTTTTGCTGCTGTTCAAGTCTTTTTTTATCTTAGTCAAGGACCTAAAAGCCTGATTTAATCAGAAATCAGAAACAAAATTCTAGTTTGTGTGTTCTTCTATAGCTATTGTAGGGGCTTTAGATGGACCGGCTGAAAGCTGCTTTTCTTTGTGCATGTGGCAATTAAACCTAGCTGGCAGTATAGCTCAGCGTTCCAAACAGTCCCTGCTGAACATCTCTGCAAGAGGTGAGTCTGAATCCCAGGAGGGCCTACTCAGTCTTCCATCCTCCTGAGGTGAGTAAGTTGAATACCATAAAATTGGTAATATTTGAATTTAGAAAGCTGGACTATATGTATGAAGTAAAATAGAAAAGCTATTAACATGTATTATAATCATAATTATTATTGCTATTGTTATTCTTATTATTACTATAATTATAATTATCATTGTTTCACACTTTATAAGAGTGATGTTCTCGGAACAAAAGTCTGTGCATTAATTTAGTTATTTTTACACTTGCTAAGAAGCCATGTAGTTGATTTTACATTGACAAAGAAAGCACTCTGTGTTTTTTTTAATTATGCACTGAAGGACAGGCTTGATTCATTGCTGTTTACTTAATGGTGATGCACCATCTGCATATAGTTCTATTATTGACATTGTGCATATAATAAATTACTTAATGATTAGGTGTTGGAACACTATGTTAGCAATAAAAACGTATATTGGTTTTGTTAGATTCACACTGTCTTGAATGCTGGTCTGGCATCCTTCTAGGCTCTTAATCACATGATATAAGCACGTTGGGCCGTAGACCAGTCCATCACACTCTGGAGATGGTAGACGTACAATCATCTCACAACAAACCAAACAGTGGAATATGTATTGTTTTTCCCATTTCTTTCAATGGAATACAGACTGGCTGTCCTAATCCGAAAGGGTTTGGCTCAAAAAAGTTGACAGATTCATAGAATAGCTCTCTGCAGCAAATAATTCACTTTCTAAACAGGATTTCTATCAGAGGATCACTACAATCATAGTTTCCCTGGAGTACTCAAATTCATAACATTTTCACATGGAGATTTTGCACTAGGCGCACATTTGCATGTACCAAATCTGTACGATTGTGTTCTGCTTGCTTTTTTGATTGTCTGTGCTGTTTTGGTGTCATTTACTTTGGAATGCAAAGTTCTCTGGTTTTCATCTGATGAGAAGGTATCAGGATGATTATTTGTGCTGTCTTTTCTCCATGTCCACAGCTGTTAGTGCATCATCTATTTTGATGAAAGATTGACTTATTTCATCTCTTGCTTGAGTCATCAACCACAAAGAACCCACCTGTAGGAGAGTAGGATCTGCTTCACATGGTTACCCCCACTTTTTGCTGGTATTTCACTGTTATTCACTGTTATTCAGGGCCTCAGCCTAGCTGCTTCCTCTCTAAATTGATTGCATGTACTTTAGGTACACTCCAGATTGAATTCTGGGGTACACTTGTGAGTCCCTAGTATAGTATAGTATGCCCTGGGTACATAGTATGGAATACTATGTACCCAGGGCATATATACCCCAAGGGCCTACCAGGGGCTGAAGCATGTATTATGCTACCCCTAAGAAGCCTTCTGAAATGACAGCATAGTTCTGCTACTGCAGCCTGGGTAAGGTGGTGCATGCACCCCTTACTGAGGTATAGGCTCACTATACCCCACCTATCACTGCACATAGTAACCTATCTGTCACCCCTATGGCAGGCCTTATCAATCCTGAAGGCAGGGTGCTTGGTTATATGTGAGAGGGTGCCCAGGCATGAGCTGAGGTTAATGCTAACTTTGGACTGGCTGCAAGGAAACATGTCATGTTTGGTGTAAAACACCTTGTAATCATACCCCCACATCAGTTCTTGATGTGAGGATATGATCCCATCCTTCAAGAGGGAGAGACATGGCAGTACTGGTATACCCGGTAGAAATTCAATAGAACCCTGGCATCACAAAATGGATGCTGCAGCCACAGACCCGGGTCTGGCCTCTTGCTGCTGACCGAAACTCCAGCAGGGGAGGCCTGGACAATAGGTTTCCTGTCACAGGGAGGTGTAACCAGCTCCCAGACAGGCTTATGTGCATTGGGGCTGGGTGAGAGCACTCTCAGAGTGCTTTGAAGATCTGCACTGGGGGCACATTTAGTGTCCCCGTGCATAGTCCAGCTCAAACCGGTTCAGGGGCTTCCAGCCCCTGCTCTGGCGTGAAACTGGACAAAGGATATGGGTGTAGCCAACACCTCTTTCCAAACCCTCCCATAGGTGGGTCCCTAGAGCTAGTCCAACCCCTTCCTTAGGTATAAGTAAGGAACCTCTGTAACCAGAACTTTAGATATCCCTGGATGAAACTCTGAAGCTGAATCCTGGAACTTCGACTCTCCACTAAAGGCTAGAGGACTGAAGAAATCTCCCTTGGGTCAAGGAGCGACTCCCCTTATTGGCAGGCACCAAAAAAGCATTTTGCAGGTCTACAGCTCCAAAGCTCCTGCCGTACTCTGAAGTATTTGCAGGCCAGGAAGAGGATTTCCAGACATCTCAGAGGCTGACCTGAGTCCCCAGCAAAGCTGAGACCTTCAGCCCTCGTGAGTAGTGTGGAACTGGAACTCCTGGTCACCTTGCACTTTTGCAAGTGCAATGACTCCTTGACATCTCATGAAGTCATGCTTGGGGTTACTTGTAGCCCATACCTCGAGCAGAGAATCCACCAAATATTGTTGGCCTAGACTCCCAGAGTGACCCGTGGGCCGCCATTTTGTGTTTCCTCTCGAGGTCCCTTTGCGATCCCTTGTCTGTCGATTGGTGGGTCCCTGAGGGGGTAACTTTGATTTTCCTTGGGCTTCCCTGCTTGCTCCAGATGTGTCCTGACTCCCAACCAAGTGGTGAGTCCCTCAGACCTTGCTAGTCTGCACCAAAGCATCTTTCTCCTTTCTGTGTGGGTTGCTGTTGCCAAGGCTTGTTGTGTCCAATCCAGTAACCAATGCTGCAGCACTCGACATCCTTTGTGGGAAAGCTCTAATTCAGCTCCTGGTTGTCCTTGACGCCTCCTGGTCCTCGTAGTTTCACCTTCTTCACCTGAAATCAGCGACATCGGTGGGCATCTGCCTATCGTCTTCCTGGTCACTGGCAAGTGACTCTGTCCCCTCTGCTTTCAGGTTCTTCTCAACTTCAATCCAGGCTTGGATCTCTTTGGACACTTCGCATCTTCCCGGCAGCAGCACTTCTTTGCCAGCTCCCATTGAAATCATCCACGCGACCCGACACCATTTGACACCTATCACCTGGCTTCTCTGGGTGAGGTAACACAAGTACTCCGGTGCTCCCGCGGGTGTTGACCCTAGAACTTCCTAAGTCCCCAAGGGTTTGGTCCTGACTCATTTCTAAGTGTCCCTAATCTTTAAAAATCTAACTGCGACTTTCTAGATAGTAGCTAACGGGAGCTCGTGGCTGTGTTCTCACACTGCACCCGGCCCCATGGGTCTCCTGTGTCACTACCTTGAGTGGTTCCTTGGGGTCCCAGTGATTCTACAGGCTCTAGGCCTTGTGTCTAGTTAAGTCGTGGTTCTTATACCACTATTTTAGTATATGGTTTGGCTCGCCCCTGGGGCCTGACGAGTTTTTGTGCTATTTTACTGTCATATGTGAAGTGTGTGGAAATATGGATTTTTCTGGTCAGTTATGTCCCCTATCTTGGACCCCAACGGTTTCATGTATAAATCACAAGTACATGTATGTTCCCTCCAGTTCCAGTTATGAATACGCAAACACATGTGCGTCCACCGCCAACATGTCCTCTTTCAGATCCGCCATGAATGGGCTGGATACTCCATTCCTAAGTATGAAAGGCCACCGCCTTTATATGGTTCACTTATGCCATTTTACAGTCCAGGCAAGTAGGCCCTGATTCTGCCATCAAGCTTTTCCTGCCTACTGCCTCTGAAAGCTTCAGTCTGAGCTCGCATCTGTATCCATGAACTTTGTCCTCATTCTCTGCGCGGCTAACGGTGCCTGACATCAGCCTGTTGCCTGCCAAAAACTGTATTTCACCTTCGAAATTATCTGCTCCGCTCCCTACCCAATGCATTCCTGTCTAGTAGTTTAAGTAAACATTCTTCCAGCTACCGAGCAAAGGGCCCGGCTTCTCTGTCTTTATGCAAGTAATTCATAGCCCTGTTGCTATGGAAGATTCCTGCCCTCGCATCTAGTGTAGACACTTAGACGCTTGTACACGCACTAATAGTCAGTATAGTCAGTATAGAATAAGATTCTACTCTAAGAGCCCTCTCTTTTGGATAACATAGTTCTTTAAACATAGGATGTTAGATATGATTTGGGATTAGGTTGACTTGACCCTCCAGACTTCTGTCGCCACATGTAGAGCTAAATGTCAAGTCCCCTTCACCCCCTAGTTGCACGTCAATCACACGTCATGCTGCTGCGCGCGCATTTCTGCCAAGTATTTCTGCTGACATTGCGAAATTCTTTCATGGAACCACCCTATTATGACATCATACCTGATGACGTTCTTTAGTTACGCCCAGTTACACCCACTTTTGCTACGCATGTATGTTTTATCTTTACTATCAATTGTTACGCCTCCTGCATTTGTTTCACTGTAATGCCTATTGTATAAAAATGATTACCTATCAATAAAGTACGGTCTTCACTTCCTGAACCTTCGTGGTGATGGAACATGGAGCTCATCGATTTAAATTGATTATGGAATAAAGCCCGTTCCGAACCTCTAATACCCCGGATTCTGCCTCTTATTTTACTGAGCTATTGTTATAGATTTTCCGCATCAAATTAAGTTCCGGTAATTAAATTATTTACCACATAAATGGCGCCCGAATAGGGACACTTTCTTATCTCACGCGCCGGCGGTGCGTTGCAGGCCCGGTCTCCTGTCACAGCTGGACGGACAACAACGCGTACCCACAGGATTTCCTGTATCTCCCTCCTGCCGAGCGGGGGTAACTGAGGCTGCGATCAACACCCAGACGAGGCGGTGAGAAGTGCGAAGTATCCCGACCAGAGCCTAGCTGAGAGAGCAAGATCCGAGGTATACAGAGGCCCACCAGTTTCCGAAGTTTCCGAAGTTCCGAGTCGAGTCCAGGCCGGTTCAAGTTCAGTTCAGTTCCGAGGCCTTCCGTTCCGAGCTACCCGGTGAGTACCATTATCGGGGAGGCGTTCTGACGTGCACATAGGTTGTGCCGGTCAAGACGGGTTTGGGTACACAAATCCGGTCTGCACTGTTTCAGCAGTGTATCTGTACTGTTTAGCAGTATATCAAGTATGTCTAGTATATAATTCAGAATTTATCTAGTTAGTATCGAGTATTATGCTTAGTGACTAGTTCCCTAAATGACCATCATTGTTTATTCATTAAATGTTAAATGTTAAAATGTTTTAAATACGTTCTGTATATTGTGGTGTGAATGACTGTTCATTATTGTGTTTTATGGTATTAAACGTGTTCAAAACTAGGTATCAGATCAGATCAGTTCTCAATATGCCGCTCTTTTCGAAATTAAGACAGATCACAACCAGAAAAGGGGTACTCGAAGAAGCTGTTCCCATTCCTCCTAGGGACACTCCAGGGTACTTCATGTATCATAAACATGGCCTAGACGCCATATTATTTCTTGATCTATGGGTAGACTACACCAAGGAATTACCAGAAAGTCAGAGGTGGCCCGCAGCTGGGACCTGGGATGCAGATTGCATTGTGAAAGTAGAAGAAGAATTATGGAAAAGGAAAGCTAGACAGTCACAGAAAGATGCCATTGAATTATGGCGTAAAGAATCGTATAGACGTACAGAAAAAGCACGTAGACAGGAAGAGAAGAGTAAGGAGAATTCAAATAAAGTTCGAGAAAGTGTATTAATTGAAGAAGGTACTCGAGTAAAGTCAGAACAAACAGACAGACAAAGAAATGCCCTTGTGAATGGTATGTATCCTCTTCTGGCCGAAGGACTACCTAAGGCTACTCCGGAGATACCAAGAGACTTGCCACCCCCATTGTTTCCGATAAAAGCACATCCCAAAGGGCATCCCAGAACCGCAGAAGATGTTTTTCTTTCCTCTTATTTAGACGACGCAGCTCCCGAGTATGCTAATGCTGCGCCACATAGACCGCCTGCCGAGGGGGTTCAACGCCAAGACCCTCCTCCTCTGCAACAGCAAATCCTGACACAAGTTCCGGCAAGCACATCTGTTTCTACATCTGCATCCACACCTATGGTTGCTATATCCCGTTCAACGAATCCTTTCACATCCAGCACCCCAGGTGGTGCTACCGGAGGTACATCAAGCATTTTTTCTACGCCACCCAGAACAAATAAACTTTCCTTTCAAGAAATAGCCCACCAACGTACGCCTAAACTAGTAACTCCCAACACGCTCAAGGAACTTCTAATAGACTGTAGATATGACCCTGTGCCCGGAAAAGGGGACGAAATGATGCTGGCATCATTACGTATCCGACGAGCTGCAATATATTTAGGGAAGCTACCAGGAATGACTGCACATTTAGAAAATATATATCATTTTGTTCAGTCAGGGCGAGACCCTGAGAGTATTAACAGAGCCATGGAGTATCAGAAGGTGGAAATACAGGGGGAACTGTTACGTTTCCTCATAAACTGTGTGATCAGAAATCAAGATCAACCAGGGGTAAATACGGAAGAAATGCAAATTCTTACCACATGGGGTAAGAATATATCAGAGGGGAGACAAGATAAACGATCATGTATAGTAGCTATGAGCCGAAAGATCCGCAAAGAAATAGAACGAATACACGAGGAAGAATTAGAACTGCCCACAGGACAGTTAGAAACTATGGCCTATGTAGGTAGAGGAAGATCTTGCAATAATACTAGATGCTTTATTGATCCGATATGTCCGATACGTCCAGATAATAACAGAAAATTCCAAACTCCTATAATAAATATAAGGTCCCCCGAACATTCATTCCAAGCCGCTGACAAATTACTCCGAGAACGAAGGGGTTATCATATACTCGATTCTATGGACGAACAAGAATTAGCCAGGTCAGCCGTTCACTGGGTTGATAGTCCTGGAAAATATGGTGATGATACACTAGTACATACGTTTTTAAACCTCGCCCCAGATGAACAGCGTTTAGCTGGTATCTATATGATTCAACAACTCCTTATATTATATAAAAGCCAACACTCCGATCCTGGTCCCTTACCTGATATATTGACTGAATTACTCACGAATAAATGGAGAGGTTCCGGTACTAAGTTAATTAGAGAAATACTAGAATCCAGAAAGCAGTACATTCTTTTTGTATGTCCTGAACATGTCTCACTGCCCATCAAGGAAAGAACGACGTATTACATGGATAGACAGAATCCCTTACGCGAAGTGCACCCGATAAAGGGTGATGACAATGAGTTTAAACGTGTGTTTGTATACACACCCATATCTAAAATAGAACTATTAGAAATGAAGAAGGTGGTACCCAGTCATGACAAAGACCCAGCGGGTTTCCACCGTGAAATTAAAGATATGTTACTCATGGGAGAATATACCTACCCCGACATTATGACAATATTGAAGGTATTAATGCCTGCGGGCATTTACGAAAAACTCAAGGAAAAGGATTGGGAGGTGGGAGACCAGAAGATAGATTGGACAGCATTAGAAAACGAAGAAAAAGCTCGAGGTCCAGGTTCAGGGCTCGGGGACAAGATCAAAGCACTACCAGGTCTACTAGTACAGGTACTGCCACGTTTATTAACTACGAAAAAGGAAGACTGGGGTGCAATCTCAGCCTGTAAACAAAAATCAGATGAAGACACTAGTGATTTTTATTCCAGATTTGAGAAATGTTTTGGTATAAATAGTGGAATAAAAGCAAGTAGCGAGTCGTATCCACATCTGTTTGTGACAAAGTTAGTTGAAAATGCCTTGCCCCAAGTTAAGAATAGAGTATTGAAGTTCGAGAGTACCTGGCAAGGTAACACTCCGTCACAAATGTTACAAATGCTACAGTATCATCACAATAGAATTAGAGAAGAACAAGAACATGAACATAGACGCATGAAAGACACGAAAATGAAAATGCTAGTTTCCCAGACAGTACCAACTGACGGTCATAAGAAGGGTATAACACAGTCCAGTGTTTCAACAGGTCCTGTAAAAGGGACGTGCAACTATTGTAAACAGCCAGGTCATTATGTACACGATTGTCCAGTTTTAAAACATAATATTGCCATAGGTAACGCAAAAGAAAGACCACGGCCACCTAGACAGGATCAGAACCAACAAGGAACTCCGCAGCATGCACAGTCCATGCCAGCTCCGCAACAGTCTATGCCAGCTCCACCACCGCAGCCTATTGCTGCCACACAAACAACGACCCGACAGATGTATCAGACCGCACAGTATGACTATCCTGATTATCAACGATACTCATGAAACAGCCTAGAGAGGGAAGTTGGCTTACCCCTTATTGAGGTCCCTGTAGATCAAGAAGGACCTTATGTACACAGTGAACTGTTAGGTCAAGATAGAAAATTCTTACTTGATACAGGGGCAAGTCGAACAACAATAAAACGTAGTGAAGTTCCAGGGGCACCCCTCTCAGGCACACAGAATATTTCCCTTGGTTTTTCAGGAAAACCTATCATTAACGAAGTAACACAGCCTCTTCCACTTACGATTGGTCCCTTGACACGAACTACAGACTTATTACTTACTAAATCATGTCCAGAAAACTTGTTAGGCATAAAAACTTTGAAAGCTCTAGGAGCTATAATATGTTGTTCTCCAGAAGGAGTAAGATTATTTTTACGTGATTTCAAAGGGCACTACGTGTCCCGAGACATGGATCACCGACTACAGACTTTACCGACACATTTATGGGCACAAGGCCCTACAGATGTTGGTTGCATGAACATTACACCATATCGAGTCACACTAAAGGCAGGAGTGGTACTTCCACGAATGCGACAATACAAGTTACCCCCAGATGCTGTAGTGGCTTTACTACAAATCATTGACGAGCTTATTACCCAGGGAGTGGTTGTGGAAACTGACTCCAATGTATGTAATTCACCGATAATTCCGATTCTTAAACGAACCGATCCAACAGCCCCGCCAGTATATCGATTGGTTATTGATCTGCGCGAATTAAATAAATGCATAGTACCACAATACCCCGTGGTGCCAGACATTTCTTCATTACTGACAGCCATTGATTCCGAAGCAACATTCTTTACTGTAATTGATCTCAAGAATGCCTTTTTCAGCGTCCCAATAGATCCGGAAAGCCAATACTTGTTCGGATTTAGTTTAAATGGACGTAGCTTTAAATTCACACGCGCACCTCAAGGATTTACGGAAAGCCCCAGCATTTATAGCCAAGCACTGAAACGAGAACTCGACAGTATCCACATGCCAGTCAACACTGCCCTGCTTCAATATGTCGATGATCTGCTGATCACCGCTAGGAGCGAACCTGAATGTGAGAAAGCCTCACTGACGGTATTACAATTTTTGGCCGAAAAAGGGCACAAGGTGTCCCCTTCTAAGCTGCAATTCTGTGTCCAGCGAGTTGTTTACCTTGGTCACTCGCTGTCCAAGGAGGGAAGGCAGCTTACACCAGATCGCATCCAGCTAATTGCAAATATGCCGATACCCAAGACACAAAAGGAGGTGCGGGCTTTCATAGGCCTCACTTCATATTGTAGGCAGTGGATCCCTCAGTATGCATTTCTAGCAAAACCCCTCATTCAATTGACAACACAGGAGGCAGCCACATCGACTGTTCTCCCTTGGACTCAGGAACATACACAAGCCTTTGAAAGCCTAAAGAAAGCCTTATGCCAAGCACCTGTTTTAGCAACACCATGTTACAATAAACAGTTTACACTCTTCGTTACAGAACGCGAAGGTACTGCCTTGTCAGTACTCACACAGGAACAAGCAGGATCACACAAACCATGTGCTTATTTTTCTAGTGCATTAGATCCCGTAGCTCAGGCTTTGCCTGCGTGCCTGAAATCAGTGGCAGCAACAGTTTTAGCAATCAGACAAAGCGATGCCATAGTATTAGGACATCCATTGACAGTACAAGTACCACATGCAGTAGAGGTTCTCTTGAACCGCACACAAACACAACATTTGACTATAGCACGACTTACTGGTTACGAATTAACATTGTTTCAGCCACATATAGAAATCAGACGTTGTAGTACATTGAATCCTGCCACACTGTTACCTATAAATGGAACAGACCCACTTGCACATGATTGTATTGAAGTTATCACTATCACGACGAAACCCAGACAAGATTTGACAGACGTCCCATTGTCAGACCCAGACCTGACGTTGTATGTAGATGGTTCATGTATGAGAACAGGTACAGGAGAGCTAGTGGCCGCTTACGCAGTCACAACAGACACTGAAATCATTGAAACAAATTGCATAAATACCTTGTCCGCTTAAGCAGCAGAGCTCATCGCTCTGACACAAGCCTGTATTCAAGCCGTAAATAAAAAAGTCAACATATACACTGATTCACGTTATGCATTCGGAGTTGTACATGACTTCGGCGTGCTGTGGCGAGAGAGAGGTTATTTAACTTCTCACGGTGCCCACATTCAGCACGGACCCCTTATTCATGCCTTATTAGATGCAATACATCTACCTACTGCAATATCAATTATGAAATGTAAAGCTCATACGAAAGTTACTGATATCATTTCTCAAGGCAATGATCTAGCTGACAGAACAGCTAAACAGACTGCTCAAACTCAAACATCCAACATGACAAAGACAATAGTCCCGACACCAACACATTGCATGATGGTTAAGGATCCCGCTCTTGACGTAATCGACATACAGACACATGCTACACCAGACGAAATAAAGAAATGGACTGAATTAGGAGGGATCCAAACGGATCAAGGATGGATGACGAAGGAAAAATCTGTGTGGTTCCTTCCTGATTCAATGGTCCAAGTCGTTATTAACACTGTACATAGTCCAGCACATCTAGGAGAAAAAGCTATGCTAGACAGCATCCAACACATTTGGTTCAACAAACATTTACGAGCAGCAGCTAAACAAAAAGTTCGTACCTGTATGACCTGTTGTCAGTTTAACCCAGGTAAAAGCATTCCCGTAGAACAGGGTGGATTTCAGCCTCCTGATCACCCTTTTGAAGTCCTCCAGATGGATTATATCCAGATGGAACGATGTCGAGGATTCAAATATGTTCTCGTAGTTGTCTGTGCTCTTTCCCGTTGGACAGAGGCATACCCGGTTTCAGATTACACTGCCCCGACTACTGCCAAACAGTTAGTTCGAGAATTCTTCCCACGGTACGGTTTACCACGTGTTGTCTACTCAGATAACGGCCAGCCGTTCTCATCCGAACTAATGAAACACGTTTCACTTTTGTTAGGCTATCAGTGGAAGTTTCACTGTGTCCGACACCCCGAGGCAGCAGGTCTCGTGGAAAGACATAATCAGACCCTGAAAATTAGATTGTCCAAAATTTGTAGAGAGAAAGGTGTCGACTGGGTAGTAGCCTTACCCGTTGCACTCTTTTACATGAGAATGGTAGCACACTCTCGAACAGGGCTATCCCCTTATGAGGTGATCTTCGGTAGACCACCAAATATGTGGGGGACGCCTATACCACGCAAAATAACTGATATTGACTGTAATATGCTGACAGATTACTTGGCTTCCTTGATGTCTGCACTACAATCTTGTCGTTCACAGGTAGCTGCAGCCTTTCCCGACAACACCGAGGTGAAACCCCATGACGTAATTCCAGGGGATTTGGTTTTAGTGAGGAACTTTGATCGGAAGTCTCAGCTGGATCCTAGGTGGAAATCACCTCAGCTCGTACTGCTAACGACGAGGACAGCCGTAAAGATCGAAGGACGAAAAGGCTGGATACATTCAAGTCATATCAAGAAATTTCATGGACTACCGTCAGACGTAAACGACACACCTTGCGTGTCTTACCCGATTGACTCAAAACTTCCTTTGGTTGAACTGAATAGCCATGAACTATATAAACTAAAACTTAGGTCTAACAAGTCAGGCAATTTGATTGTTTAAGTCCTCTCCAAGGTGAATCGGTCAAATTTGTCTCTGACATGTACCCCTTAGACCTGTATAGAGAAAGAAACAAAAGGATAAAGCTGAAACGACATGCGTACTGTAAATCACTGCGTAGTCATTGCACAGTGACGTTATTAATTCTGTTTTCCTTAAGTCTTTTAATAATTACTGCAAGTATATTGTTGCACATATATTATCCTATTTCTAGACATGTTTATAATGTTACTGCTGAACATTCTTTTAGTGAATTACCTCGGCATGAATTGTCTTATAGATTTGCGCTGCGCAATAACACTTTTATTAGTATGTTACATCATTCCCATCAGGTTAGCAATGCTACAAATTGTTGGATATGTGGCCGACTCCCTCCCTATCAGAACTATAAAGGAATTCTACCTCTCTTTCCATACCCGTTCACACACAACGGCTCCTGTGGAGCATGGTTTAGTTTAATTAATTCCCTAGATTCGAATTCTGCAGTTTACCAGAATAACTGGGTATGGGGAAATCTGAACTTAGTTTTACTCAAAGCCTGCCACCCCAACAAGGAGGGACTTCCCAAAAGAACAGGAACTGATCTAGAAAATGAAGTGTATGGATTAGGTAATTTTACGCTCAATTTCATGATCTTAAATGTCGAATCCGAAGCTACTCCAATTTTGCCCGCCATGTCAGTATTTCCAGTAAAAGGTGAATTATGTGTAAGAAAGAATGGTTCCATACATATGGGCCATAGTAGATGCACCACTGTAATAGAAATTAGTGATCAAGGCAAGTCTACATTTAGAGCTTCCCGCCATTCCTACTTCATATGTGGTCAGACGGCATACATACGTTTGCCACTAGATTGGGATGGTACCTGCTACATCGGATTCCTTTTGCCACCTGTTTTCCTAGCTCCTCCTGATTATCACAGAAATACTCATTTAGTACATAATAGAGAAAGGAGAGATCTCCCAATAGTCGATTACACTGAGACAGCCTGGGAAAAATATACAGATTTCAATAAAGGTCTCTTTCCCTAGTTAGGTACAGTTACCAATAGTAAGCTGATACGTAGATTAACCAGAACCCTTGAAGCAGTAGTGAACGAAACTATTTCCGCCTTAGGCAATTTAACAGAAGAGCAGTCTGCTATGCGGATTGTTGTGCTTCAAAATCGTCTTGTCCTTGACGTCATCCTGGCCGATAGGGGCGGAGCTTGTAGGGTCATCGGATCAAGTTGTTGCATTTTCATACCAGAAAATTCGCCATCTGTATATAAAGCCATAACCTGCCTTCATAAGATTGTAAGCCAGATACACCAGAATCCAGGCACCTGGACTTGGTCCGGTTGGTTTTGGAGTGTATTATCTACCTTTGGATGGAAGGTCCTATCCTTCCTAGGTATTGGCTTCCTCATATTATTCAGTTGCTGTCTATGTCTACAATGTGGACCAGCGATCTGTGGTCTGTGTGCCACATCGTGTATTCCACCACCAAGATTTCATTCATCACGGAAGAAGAAGGAAGAACAAATGATTCTATATGAACAGATCGATGGATTAATGAAGATTGATATCTCTTGACGGGCAAGTAGGGGACAAGGAGGGAATGTGGAAATATGGATTTTTCTGGTCAGTTATGTCCCCTATCTTGGACCCCAACGGTTTCATGTATAAATCACAAGTACATGTATGTTCCCTCCAGTTCCAGTTATGAAGACGCAAACACATGTGCGTCCACCGCCAACATGTCCTCTTTCAGATCCGCCATGAATGGGCTGGATACTCCATTCCTAAGTATGAAAGGCCACCGCCTTTATATGGTTCACTTATGCCATTTTACAGTCCAGGCAAGTAGGCCCTGATTCTGCCATCAAGCTTTTCCTGCCTTCTGCCTCTGAAAGCTTCAGTCTGAGCTCGCATCTGTATCCATGAACTTTGTCCTCATTCTCTGCGCGGCTAACGGTGCCTGACATCAGCCTGTTGCCTGCCAAAAACTGTATTTCACCTTCGAAATTATCTGCTCCGCTCCCTACCCAATGCATTCCTGTCTAGTAGTTTAAGTAAACATTCTTCCAGCTACCGAGCAAAGGGCCCGGCTTCTCTGTCTTTATGCAAGTAATTCATAGCCCTGTTGCTATGGAAGATTCCTGCCCTCGCATCTAGTGTAGACACTTAGACGCTTGTACACGCACTAATAGTCAGTATAGTCAGTATAGAATAAGATTCTACTCTAAGAGACCTCTCTTTTGGATAACATAGTTCTTTAAACATAGGATGTTAGATATGATTTGGGATTAGGTTGACTTGACCCTCCAGACTTCTGTCGCCACATGTAGAGCTAAATGTCAAGTCCCCTTCACCCCCTAGTTGCACGTCAATCACACGTCATGCTGCTGCGCGCGCATTTCTGCCAAGTATTTCTGCTGACATTGCGAAATTCTTTCATGGAACCACCCTATTATGACATCATACCTGATGACGTTCTTTAGTTACGCCCAGTTACACCCACTTTTGCTACGCATGTATGTTTTATCTTTACTATCAATTGTTACGCCTCCTGCATTTGTTTCACTGTAATGCCTATTGTATAAAAATGATTACCTATCAATAAAGTACGGTCTTCACTTCCTGAACCTTCGTGGTGATGGAACATGGAGCTCATCGATTTAAATTGATTATGGAATAAAGCCCGTTCCGAACCTCTAATACCCCGGATTCTGCCTCTTATTTTACTGAGCTATTGTTATAGATTTTCCGCATCAAATTAAGTTCCGGTAATTAAATTATTTACCACAAGTGTAACTTAAGTGTTTTGACCTCTAGCCTCATAAAGAGACTAGGAGGGTATGTTTAAAAATGAATTATAGACTGGTAAAACAAGCTGCTTTACATTCCTTCAAGACTTAGCCTGAAGGCTGCTCTCCATAGCTACCACTAGGATAGCTTTCAATAAAGGTTGTCTTTAACCTATTACCAATAAGGCCTTGTTTGGACTGGTACAGGGTGCCCACTATAATTAGTGGACAACATATGCCAGGCCAACTTCTCACACCACCCTTCTTGTACTTTAGTTCGAGACCGCTTCTGAATTCCCACTCTAAACCCCAAAGGGCTACCAATCATCTATCTGATGCTGACGTTCCTGCCTTCTTGCTCTTCAGCCCTTGCTGGTCAATATCCATAATATTCCCTAATTTACTGCAGGTCCCTATAAGTTACCAAGAAACAGTAGTAACCAAATCACATATCAAACCTATGCTCCTCATCTGTAAATCAGTGGTAAAACGTGCATCTGACATCGCTGATCTCATACTCACACAAGACCTTGACCTCTTGATCTTAACAAAAATGTGACTCAATGGCACCTCCTCAACCATTCTGGACATTCTTTTACCTCCTAACTTTGAAATTGTCAGATTGAATAGACCCCAAAGAGCTTGAGGCGGTATAGCATGCATCTATCGCACTGTGCTTACCTTAAAACAAACCCAAACTATTCCAATGTCCCCCTGTCGATACCTATTCATTGAATTATAGAACAATGACAAGTTGTTATGCAAACTCTACATAACCGACCACCTCCTGGAAATGACCTACCTTTCCTGTAACAATTAATAGAGATAATCTGCTTTAACAAGGAACTACCCCCAAACAGATCTTCCCTGGGGATTTCAACACTCACTGGAATGGTTCTAATGACCCCATTACGGAACACCTTCAAGTCTGTCACTGCTGACCTCAACCTTACCCAGTCTTGTAATGGCCCAACACATTTTAGAGGCTCCTTCCTTGATCCAATCACTGCCATGAAAAATGTCATGCAATTAGAATCCATATTACCATGTGGCTGGTCTGATCACTACTAAATCTCCTTCTCCATTTTGGTTAATGTATTGATTAGACAAGGCCAACCTCGTAAAATAAAAACAATGGTCCAGAAACCTTAGAAACATCAGCATAACCAATCTAAGTTTCATAAGCAACAATCTCTTTCCTCCTCCCTGAAACATGACCAATATGAAAGACCTCACTGATTACTATATCCATACCATTTCCGAAATATTTGATACAATTGCTCCAAAGCAGCTCAAAAGAATACCCAAATAGATAGTCCGAACCCTGGTTCAGAGGTGACCTTAACGAGGTTAGGCTGAAATTAAGGCTTGTCAAGAGATTTTGGAGAAGCTCTCCTTCCAGTATACACCTTCAGCACCTGAGGTCAATAAGAAGTTACCATAAGAAGATTATACATAGTTCCAAAGCAAACTACTTTTGAACGCAACTGAAAAATACCAAAAATAAACCCAAGAAGCTTTTCAAATTCATCAAACAGCAGGAAAGCGACAGATCTAGCCACCAACTTAACGATAATGTATCACTCCCAAGTGATGAAGATTTCTATGTTCATTTCATTGAAAAAAGAAGAAGATTGAATCATAGCTACAATTCTCTTCTCAACATCCATTAGGAGAGGCCCAATCTGGTCTCCTCCCTAAGTCTCCACGGATGTTATCCCCTCTCTCTGATTTTAGCACAAAAAAAATAATGCAGCATGGACATACTTCAGACTTCATGATGAATATGAGATACTCACAACATTGATATCAATTAATCCCTCAAACCCCTTCAAGGGTCCTCTACCCTCTAAACTCATCAATGAGCTGAAATCCTCCATACTCCCTCTTTAGTCTAAGATTATAATTGCATCCCTCCCCCAGGGCAAGATTGCTGATTGCCTAAAAATTGGGCAGGTTAACAATATCTCAAAAAATTCAAAAGTTGACTGGTCTGACCTCTACAAATTCGGGACTATTACTAACACTATGACACTAGCAAAACCTCTTGAGAAAAGTGTATACTTACAACTCTGCAACCACATTGAACAGTTTCAGATCCTTGACCACTGCCAATCTGATTTCAGAATAGATCATAGCACTGAAATGGCTATGACACGCATGTAGATGATGACTTTAGACTACTTTATAAGAACAAATGCTGCCTACTTATACTCCTTGATCTCTCCTTTGCGTCCAACACAGTCACACATGACAATATGATAAACCTTTTGGAGAGAAGGATGGGTTTATCTGGTCTCATCTTTAGTTGGTTTTCCTCTTTTCTCCATAATAGATCTGAATCATTCAGAGTCAATCAAACCCTGTCCTACATTACTACGGTCTCGATTGGAGTACTGGTGGTGGTATTAGTGGTATTGGAGGTGGTATTGGTATTGGAGGTGGCATTGGTGGTAGTGGTATTGGTATTGGTGGTGGTGGTATTCGATTGGTGATGGCGGTGGTATTGGTGGTGGTGGTTGTATTAGTGGAGGCAGTATTGATGGTGGTATAGGTGGTATAAGTGGTAGTATTGTTGGTGTTGGTTTTGGTGGTGGTGGGATTGGTGCTGGCATTGGTGGTGGTGGTAGTGGTGGTGTTGTTTTTGGTGGTGGTGTTGTTGATGGTATTGGTGGTGGTATTGGTTGTATTGGCAGTATTATTGGTGGTGGTTATTGGTGTTGGCATTGGTGGTAGTTTAGGTGGTGATATTGATGCTGGTGGTGGTATTGGTGGTAGTGGTGTTATTCATGGTGGTATTAGTGGTGGTATTGGTGGTGGTGGCATTGGTGGCGGTGGTATTGATGGGAGTGATATTGGTGGTGGTATTGGTGGTGGTAGTGGTATTAGTGGTGGTGGTATTGGTGGTGGTGGTATTCGTGTTGATGGTAGTATTGAAGGCGGAGATATTGGTGGTAGTACTGGTGGTGTTGGTGGTGGTGGTATTGGTGGTGGTATTGGTATTGGTGGTGGTACTGGTGGTGGTATTGGTATTGGTGGTGGTGGTATTGGTAGTGGTTGCAGTATTGGTGGTGGTGGCCTTGGTGGTGGTATTAGTGGTGGTGGCGGTATTGGTAGTGGTGGCGGTTTTGCTATTGCTGGTATTGGTTGAGGTATTGGTGGTGGTGATATTGGTGGTTGTGGTGGTGTTTCTGGTGGTATTTGTGGTGGTATTGGTGGTGGTGGGGATATTGGTGAAGGTGTTGGTGGTAGTGGCATTTGTGGTGGTATTGATGGTGATGGTGGTGTTGGTGGTAATAGTGGTGGTATTGGTGGTGGTATTGGTGGTGGTGGTATTAGTGGTGGTATTGGAGATGTAGGTATTAGTGTCGGTGGGATTGGTGCTGGTATTGGTGGTGGCAATGGTATTGGTGGTGGTAGTATTTGTGGTTGTGTTGTTGGTTGTATTGGTGGTGATATTGGTGGTGTTAATGGTGGTGGTATTGGTGGTGGTGTAGGTGGTGGTATTGATGATGGTGGTGGTATTGTGATATTATTAGTGGTGGTAGTGGATGTGGTGGTGGTATTGGTGGTGGTGGTATTGGTGGTGGTGGCATTAGTGGTGGTAGTATTGGTGTTGGTGGTATTGGTGGTGGTATTACTTGTATTGGTGATGTTAGTATTGGTAGTGTTGGTGGTGTTAGTGGTGGTATTAGTGGTGGTATTAGTAAGTATTAGTGGTGCTGGTATTGGTGGTGGTATTGGTGGTGTTGATATGGGTGGTGTTATTGGTGGTGGTACTGGTGGTGTTGATGATGGTGATATTGGTGGTGGTGCTATCGGTGGTGGTATTGGTGGTGGTATTTGTATTGGTGGTATTGGTGGTGGTGGTGTTACTGGTGGTGTTATTGGCAGTATTGTTGGTGGTATTGATAGTGGTGTTTTTGGTGGTGGTGGTATTGGTGCTGGTGGTGGTATTGGTGATGGTGTTGGAATTGGTGGTGGTGGCATTGGTGGTGATGGTGGTATTGGTGGTGGTAATAGTGGTGGCATTGGTGGTGGTGGAATTGCTTTTGATGGTGGTGGTATTGGTGTTGGTGATGGTATTGGTTTTCTAGGTGGTGGTGGTGGTGGTTTTGGTGGTGGTATTGGTATTGCTGTTGGTGGTATTGGTGGTATTGGAGATGGTATTGGTACTGGAGCTGGTATTGGTATTGGTAGCAGTGGTATTGGTTTGCTGGTGGTGGTGTTGGATTGATGGTAGTATTGGTGGTGGTGGTGGCGGTATTGGTGGTGGTCTTGGTGGTGGTGTTTCTGGTGGTATTTCTAGTGGTATTGGTGGTGGTATTGGTGAATGTGGTGTTGGTATTGGGGGTGGTGGGATTACTGCTGGTATTGTTGGTAGGTATGGTAGTGATGGTGGTGGTATTGGTGGTGGTGTTGTTAGTTGGTATTGGTGGTGGTATTGGTGGTTTTATTGGTGGGGTATTGGTGGTGGAGGAGGTGATGGTATTGATGATGGTGGTGGTATTGGTGGTGGTATCGGTGATGGTGGTATTGGTGGTGGTGGCATTGGTGGTATTGGTGGTGGTGGTATTGGTGGTGTTATTAGTGATGGTGGTGGATTTATATTGCTGGTTGTGGAGTTGGTTATGTTAGTGTTGTTGGTTGTATTGGTGGTGATATTGGTGGTGGTGGTGTTATTGGTGGAGGTAGTGGTGTTAGTGGTGGTGGTATTGGTGGTGGTATTGGTGGTGGTGGTGGTGGTATTGGTGGTGGTGTTTCTGGAGGTATTTTTAGTGGTATTGGTGGTGGTATTGGTGAAGGTGGTGTTGGTATTCGGGGTGGTGGGATTACTGCTGGTATTGGTAGGTATGGTAGTGGTGGTGGTGGTATTGTTGGTGGTGTTGTTAGTTGGTATTGGTGGTGGTATTGGTGGTTTTATTGGTGGGGGTATTGGTGGTGGAGGAGGTGGTGGTATTGATGATGGTGGTGGTATTGGTGGTGTTATAGGTGGTGGTATTGGTGATGGTGTTGTTAGTTGGTATTGGTGGTGGTATTGGTGGTTTTATTGGTGGGGTATTGGTGGTGGAGGAGGTGGTGGTATTGATGATGGTGGTGGTATTGGTGGTGTTATAGGTGGTGGTATTGGTGATGGTGGTATTGGTGGTGGTGGCATTGGTGGTTTTGGTAGTGGTGGTATTGGTGGGGGTATTAGTGATGGTGGTGGAGTTATATTGCTGGTTGTGGGATTGGTTATGTTAGTGTTGTTGGTTGTATTGGTGGTGATATTGGTGGTGGTGGTGTTATTGGTGGAGGTAGTGGTGTTAGTGGTGGTGGTATTGGTGGTGGTATTGGTATTGGTGGTGGTGGTGGTGGTGGTATTGGTGGTGGTGTTTCTGGAGGTATTTTTAGTGGTATTGGTGGTGGTATTGGTGGTGGTGGGATTACTGCTGGTATTGGTAGGTATGGTAGTGGTGGTGGTGGTATTGGTGGTGGTGTTGTTAGTTGGTATTGGTGGTTTTATTGGTGGGGGTATTGGTGGTGGAGGAGGTGGTGGTATTGATGATGGTGGTGGTATTGGTGGTGTTATAGGTGGTGGTATTGGTGATGGTGGTATTGATAGTGGTGGCATTGGTGGTATTGGTGGAGGTGGTATTGGTGTTGGTATTAGTGATGGTGGTGGTAGTTTTATTGCTGCTTGTGGGATTGGTTATGTTAATTTTGTTGGTTGTATTGGTGGTGATATTGGTGGTGGTGGTGTTATTGGTGGAGGTAGCGGTGTTAGTGGTGGTGGTATTGGTTGTGTTAATGGTGGTGGTGGTATTGGTGGTGCTGGTGGTGGTATTGGTGGTGGTACTGGTGGTGGTATTGGTGGAGATATTGATGGTGGTAGTATTAGGGGTGGTATTGGTGGTGGTAGTAATATAAGTGGTGGTGGTATTGGTGGTGGTGGTATTGTTTTTGGTGGTGGCATTGGTGGAATTAATATTGGTGGTGGTACTGGTGGTGGTGGTATTGGTGGTGGTTATATTGGTTTGTGGTGGTGGTATTGGTATTAGCAGTGGTATTGGTATTGGTTGCGGTTATATTGGTTTTACTGTGGTGGTATTGGTGGTGATTGTATTGGTGGTGGTTATGGTAGTGGTGGTGGTATTGGTGGAGGTGGTATTGGTGGTGGTATTGGTGGTGATATTGGTAGTGTTGGTATTGGTGGTGGTGGTATTAGGGGTGGTGGTGGTATTGGTGGTGATGGTATTGTGGTATTAGTGGTGGTATTGCTGGTGTTGGTGCTGGTGGGATTGGTGCTGGTATTGATGATGGTGGTGCTATTGGTGGAATTGGTGGTGGTGGTGTTGGTGGGACTGGTGGTGGCGTTGGTGGTATTGGTGGTGTTATTGGTGGTGGTATTGTTGCTGGTGGAGATGGAAATATTGATTATGGTGGTATTGGTGGTGGTGGTGTTTTGTTTTGTGGTATTGGTGGTGGTGGTGATAATGGTTGTGGTGCTGGTGGTATTGGTGGGCTTGTTGGTGGTATTGGTGGTGTTTTTGGTTTTGTGCTGGTGGAGGTGGTGGTATTGATGATGTTGGTGGGGGGGTTGGTGGTGGTGGTGTTATTGGTGGTGGTAGTGGTCATGGTGGTGGTATTGGTGGTGGATTTGGTGGCAGTAGCATTGGTGGTGGTATTGGTGGTAGTAGTAGTGGTGGCATTGGTGGTGGTGGTTGTAGTGGTATTAGTGGTGGTGGTATTGGTGGTGGTGGTATTGTTGTTGGTGGTGGTATTGGTGGCATTGATATTGGTGGTGGTATTGGTGGTGGTACTGGCAGTGTTGCTGGTGGTATTGGTAGTGGTGATTCAGGTGGTGTTATTGGTATTGGTGGTGGTGGTATAGGTGGTGGTGGTATTGGTGGTGGTATTGGTATACGTGGCAGTGGTATTGGTATTGATGGTGGTGGTATTGGATTGGTGGTGGTGGTATTGGTGGTGATATTGTTGGTGGTATTGGTAGTGTTGGTATTGTTAGTGTTGGTATTGGTGGTGTTGGCAGTGTGTTATTGGTGGTGGTGGTATTATTGGTGGTATTGGCAGTGCTATTGGTGGTGGTATTGTTGGTGATGGAAGTGGCGGTATTGATGGTGGTGGTGGTAGTGGTATTGGTGGTGGTTTTTATGAGTGTGGTATTGGTGGTGGTATTGGCGGTGGTGGAATTGGTGGTGGTAGTATTGGTGGGGGTGGTCTTGGTGATGCTGGCAGTAGTGGTATTGGTGGTGGTGTTATTGGTGGTGGTGGTGGTATTGGTGGTGTTGGCAGTGGTGGTGTTGCTGTTGTTATTGGTGGTTGTATTGATGGTGGTGATATTGGAGGTGCTGGTATTGGTGGTGGTGGTGGTGGTGGCATTGGTGGTGGTGGTATTGGTGGTGGAGATATTTCTGGTGGTGGTGGTGGTATTGGTGGTGGTGGTGGTATTGGTGGTATTGGTGGTGGTGGTGGTGGCATTGGTGGTGGTGGTATTAGTGCTGGAGATATTTCTGGTGGTGGTGGTATTGGTGGTGGTACTGGTGGTGGTAACATTGGTGGTGGTATTGTTGGTTGTGGTATTGGTATTGGTGGTGGTGGTATTGTTGGTGGTATTGGCATTGGCAGTGGTATTGGTATTGGTGATGATGGTATTAGTGGTGGTATTGGTGATGTTGGCAGTGGTATTGGTATTGGCAGTGGTATTGGTATTGGTGGTGGTGGTATTGGATTGGTGGTGGTGGTAATGGTGGTGGTGGTGGCATTGCTGGTGGTGGTATTAGTGGTGGTATTGGTGATGATATTGATGGTGATATCAAGTAGTGGTGTAGTATTAGTGGTGGTATTGGAGGTATTGGTGATTTCATTGGTGGTGGTGGTTGTATTGACAGTGGTGCTATTGGTGCTGGTATTGGTTGTGGTGATAATGGTGGCCATAGTGGAATTGGTAGTTGAGGTATTGGGGGTGGCGGTGGTATTGGTGGTGTTGGTGGTGTTTGTGGTGGTATTGATGGTGGTATTGGAGTTGGTGGTGGTATTGGTGGTGGTGATATTGGTTGTGGTGGTATTGGTGGTGATGGTGGTGGTAGTGGTGGTTATGGAATTGATGGTGGTTTTGGTGGTACCGGTGGTGGTGAGCAGAGAATGGACGGGGCTTCACGTACTTACTCCAATACAGAGTGGCTCGCAGAGCGGCGCATGCACTGCCCAGGCTTGACCTAAAAATGGCTGCCTGTGTGAAGATTCAGGCACATGACTAATTTGACGCACAAATGCATATGTGCACGCATCAGCGGCCGTCATACAATGATTCTCTGCCTAGGTACATAGGATGTGATTATGCAAAATTATTCTGTTAGGGAGAACACAGGAATAAATATAAAGCTTGTCCAACTCCAATACAAAAAGGAACCAAATTGCATGTTTACTTACCCAGTATATTTAAATAAAAGGAATTTGATAATTTATTTTATTTATTTTAGGTTTTTATAGAGCGCGTAGTCACCCAAAAGTATCCCAGCGCTAAACCTCGTGGTACTGATAGATGAAGGTACGGGGGTTAACGTAGTTTAAGGGAAAAGAAAGGTTTTAAGAGATTTCCTGAAGCGCAGGAGGTTAGGTTCTGATCTAAGTTTCAAGGGGAGCGCGTTCCATTGTTTCGCTGTGTGGACTGAGAAGCGGCGACCTCCTGCGCGGGCCTTTTTTACCCTGGGAACCACAATAAGATTTTCATGGTCCGATCGAAGCGCTCTTGTCGGTCTGTAGGGTGTGATCCAGTTGTTAAGAATTGGTGGGCCCGCGTTGTGAAGCACTTTGTGAGCCAGGCATAGGGCCTTGAATCTCACTCTTTCCCTGATCGGAAGCCAGTGTAGTTTTTTCAGTGCGGGTTTGGCTGATGTTCTGGCTGGGGTATTCGTGAGCAGCCGGGCAGCGGCATTCTGGGTTTTCTGTAGTATTTGGAGAGTGGTTTCCGGGGCTCCTAAATAAATGGCGTTGCTGTAGTCCAACCTGGACACAACTAGGCCTTGGATCAGCAGTAGTCGGGACTGTAAAGGGAGTAGGGAGAGCACCTTTCTACATGATCTTAATAGGCCGTAACAGATGCCGGCCGTTTTCCTTGCCTGCGTTCTGAAGGTGAGGTCTTTCTCTAACCATACTCCCAAACTCTTAACTTCCGTCTTAGGGGAAGGGGGTTCACCCATACAGACGGGCCAGATGTTTGGGGGTAGAATCAGTGTTTTTTGACCTAGGAGAAGGATCTCCGTTTTTGACCCATTTAATTTCAGTGCTGAGTCGCTCATCCATTGATGTATATTGGAGAGGCAGTCATGGAGATTGGAAGGCTCTAGCTTGGGGTGAGAGAGAGTTACCACCAGCTGAGTGTCGTCAGCATAACTGACGATGGTGACTCCAAATGGGGAGACCAACTCCTCCAGTGGGGCCATGTACACGTTAAATAACGTGGGGCTTAGTGATGAGCCCTGTGGCACACCACACCGGAGGGGGATGGCGGGGGAACGGCCTTCACATTCCCAGACTTGGAAAGAGCGTTGGTAGAGAAAGGACGAGAGCCATTTCAGCGCTGTATCTTTCACTCCGATGTTTTCTAGGCGTTGGGTTAAGACCTGGTGGCTGACAGTGTCGAATGCCGCGCTCAAATCCAGGAGGACCACTGCCACTGATCCTCCTGTATCGAGAATTTCTCTGGTCTTCTCCACTGCTGCGAGGAGAGCGGTGTCAGTGCCCTGACCTGGTCGAAAACCCGTCTGGGAGTTCTTGAGGAGATGGTTGGTTTCCAGGAATTGAGACAGTTTTTTATTTACGAGTTTCTCTGCGACCTTACCAATCCAAGGGAGGAGAGAGATTGGTCTGTAATTTGATAGATCCTCAGGGTCTAGTGATGGTTTCTTAAGAAGCCCTTTCACGACCGCCTCCTTCCAACTCGAAGGGACTTCACCTTGGACTAAAGAGGTGTTGATTATGGCGGTCAGCGGGGGCACTACGGTTTGAGTTATATCTTTGAGAAATCTTATGGGTACTGGGTCACTGGGGGCGCCACTCTTGATTGAAGCAAATGTTGCTGCAACTTCCTCCATGGTGACCGGGCTGAGTAACGCCAGCTGGGGTGTATCGGGTTTCGCAGAGGAATTCCTCTGTAAGGGAGGTAGGTCCTTAATTTTTCCAGTGGTGTCTGGTTTAGCAGCGGGAAGGGAGGCAAGGATTTTTTTAATTTTTTCGTCAAAAAAGGTAGCTAGATTGACTCATTTTTTTTCCGCTGCTTTGGGGTCCATAGGTTTTTGTGGGGGGTCAGGGACATGGAGGAGCTCTTTAAGGATAAGAAAGGTCTCCTTGGCTGAGCAGGAGGAATTCTTTATTTTTTCCTCGTAAAAGGCACTTTTGGCATTACGAAGTGCTAGTTTGTACGCTTTCATGGACAACTGAAAGACATCTTTTTCCTTCACAGACTTATTTTTCCTCCAAGTGCGTTCAGTTCTTTTGCACTCCTTCCTTAATGCGTTCAGGGAAGGTGTGTACCATGGAGCTGGGTTGATCCTTTTGATATGTTTAAGGGTGCTGGTTAGTGGGACAAGGCTGTCTAGGGAGTGGGTGAGCCAACCGTTAAATTCTCTATCCGCCGTGTTGGGATCCGAGGAGAGAGGTGCGGTGGATTCTCTTAACTTAGCTTCCCATTCCTCTGGTATCAGCTTGTGCCACCGTCTCCCGAGTGTCCTGGTTTTCTGTGTTAGAGCCGGGGTAGTTTGGAGGTGCCAATACATGGGGACTAGTAAGTGGTCTGTCCATGGGAGGGGGGTGGGATCTTGGGTTTTGAGGTTCCTAATATTTGTAAAGATCGGGTCCAAAAGCTGGCCTTTCTCATGGGTAGCTTTTGAGTTCAGAAGATGTAGGTCAACTGATGCAAGATCTGCTAGTAGGTTAGCTGCGGTGTTTTCCGCAGAGTCCAAAAAATGCAGATTCAGATCTCCTAGGAGGAGAAAATTGGAGGCAGTAATTGTTTTTAGTGTGATGTGATCCATCAAAGTACCGGAGAATTCCCCTAGTGAGCCTGGCGGTCGGTACACTAGTAGTCCCGACAGTGAGATTGTTGGCGAGATCTGGAAAATGAAGTTGCAGTTTTCACAGTCTTTGACAGTTCCACTGTCGATTCTGCAAGTGAAATAATCTTTGTGAAGTATTGCTAACCCGCCGCCTCTGCCGACTGGTCTATTCAAAGAGCAAATTTGATAACCTGGTGGGACTGCATTAACCATGTCAAAGTCACTGTTTGGTGTCATCCATGTCTCTGTCAGAAACAATATGTCCAGTATAGAATTCTGGACGAAGATATTTATCTCATGAGCATGTCTTACAAGAGACCTGCAGTTCAGAAGGCCGAGTCGAAGTGCTTGGCCGTGTTCCGTTTCCTCTGTCGGATTGCAGAGGGTGCAGCCCGTGAAAGCGGTGTCTTCCTTAAGGATGTACTTACACTGGGGATGTTTATTCGTGTTCCAAGCTCGAAGCGTATCTTGGGTGTAGGTTATGCGCCTTTGAGAGTCGGGCATAGTGTCTAGGCCTAAGGCCGTCTGGGCCCGGACGGGCCCAGACGGGCTTGCCTTTGGCGCGCCTTCGGCACGCTGACGGCGCGCCCGCTGCGCCCGTCCGCTGCGCGTCCGGAAGTGGCACATACTTATAAGGGGAAAGTGACGTCTGAAGAGGACGTGGCCTCGTCAAAGGGGGCGTGTCCCTGCTTGGTGCCGAGGACGGCGAGGAAAAGCCTAACACTGCTTTGTTTTGCCCGTGTCAGCGATAAAATCCGCTGCGCGGGAGTTACAGATGTCGTGGAGAAAGGTGAGCGAGTTTCAAGAATATTTTTAAAATCACAGGATGAAGTAACAATCAAGGTTAAAATTGCGCTAGCCTAGCTCCCGGCTTCCGCCTCAGGAGACACGAGTGTTGCTAGGGTCGCTTGCATTCAGCGGCGCCTAAATAGTGTGCTCTGGTGGGCGTGGCCTCGTCAAAGGGGGCGTGTCCCTGCTTGGTGCCGAGGACGGCGAGGAAAAGCCTAACACTGCTTTGTTTTGCCCATGTCAGCGATAAAATCCGCTGCGCGGGAGTTACAGATGTCGTGGAGAAAGGTGAGCGAGTTTCAAGAATATTTTTAAAATCACAGGATGAAGTAACAATCAAGGTTAAAATTGCGCTAGCCTAGCTCCCGGCTTCCGCCTTAGGAGACACGAGTGTTGCTAGGGTCGCTTGCATTCAGCGGCGCCTAAATGGTGTGCTCTGGTGGGCGTGGCCTCGTCAAAGGGGGCGTGTCCCTACTTGGTGCCGAGGACGGCGAGGAAAAGCCTAACACTGCTTTGTTTTGCCCGTGTCAGCGATAAAATCCGCTGCGCGGGAGTTACAGATGTCGTGGAGAAAGGTGAGCGAGTTTCAAGAATATTTTTAAAATCACAGGATGAAGTAACAATCAAGGTTAAAATTGCGCTAGCCTAGCTCCCGGCTTCCGCCTCAGGAGACACGAGTGTTGCTAGGGTCGCTTGCATTCAGCGGCGCCTAAATAGTGTGCTCTGGTGGGCGTGGCCTCGTCAAAGGGGGCGTGTCCCTGCTTGGTGCCGAGGACGGCGAGGAAAAGCCTAACACTGCTTTGTTTTGCCCGTGTCAGTGATAAAATCCGCTGCGCGGGAGTTACAGATGTCGTGGAGAAAGGTGAGCGAGTTTCAAGAATATTTTTAAAATCACAGGATGAAGTAACAATCAAGGTTAAAATTGCGCTAGCCTAGCTCCCGGCTTCCGCCTCAGGAGACACGAGTGTTGCTAGGGTCGCAAATAATAGCAAATAAAACTTAAAAACATGCAAAAAAAGACAAGCAAGAGTTTAAAGCTTGAGGAATACAATATATGAATTTCAGATGCAAAATTAATTGTTGAAACTATTCCAAAAAGTTTAATTTTCGGGTGAACTAGCTTTTCATATTATATTACTTTGCTGAGTGCTGTGCTTTCATGACCAAGGGATGAATCATTAAACTTAATGAAAAGCACTGTCTCACTCTGTATCCACCCTATTCACAGGGGCAACCAAGCATTATCAAAATAAGGGTGCAGATTTGCCCAGCTAAAGACTGCCTGTGTACACAGTTTGTGATAGAAGTTGCCTCTCAGTTAAAGTATAGCTCAATGAAGGTGGTGTGGGGATAAGTCGAATTATGTAACAGCTTGGATTTCACAGTTGATGCAAAAATCCAATCAGAGTTGTGTTTTTTTGTAGCATTCCCAAAAATATAAATATATTTAGAGTAGATATGGGGAGCAAGTGTCAAAAATGACACTAGACACTAGCACATCGAAATAAACTGGTGCAGGATGTTTGCATTCAAACACTATCTGCCATTCACGACCAGGAAGTGGTAGAGAGTATCAGAACATGACTGAAGTTAAAAACAGAGCAAAATAACAAAATCTAAATATCAAGGCCGTTTCTATAACTATGGTATGGTTTAACCCAGGATTGCAGACATGGACAGAATACAATCAGTATTAAGTCATGAAAACATGGATAGTAAGATGGAGCATTGCAGTTATTATGGCATAATCAAGTTACTTTGCTATGGTACTGAGCCTTTGCTGTTTGCAATTTAACTGTCTTTTAACGCCAATACAACAACATGATACCGAAATGGCAAATACCTTAGAGCTTGAAGACCGAAGTCTTGGAAACTAGGAAAATGAGCCAGATTCTTGGTTTTAGTGCTTTTCTTAGTCCACGGTATGTTATGTAAGCAACCAGAGTTAGAGTGCAACCCCAGAAGGGCAGTGGGCTCACACTAGGCCAGGGAGGCTCTTCTTTTTTAAGAATTTTTATTGAAGAGAAAAGTAGGTGTCTCTACATAATATACAATGTAACACTTACATTAATACATTTCAAGTGTACTACATTAAAAGTATAAGAATCGGACTAATGAAACAAAATTGAAACACAAAAAAGCAAGATAAGTCAGATATAAATGTCATTGGGATACAAAAATGAAATTTATGGAAGCATTAGGGGAGTCAAGGTGGTTTAAGAACCTCCTGCTGAGATGGTTTTAGTGGAGAACATTGCTTGGCACTAGTATTAAGATATGTTGTGACAGGTGACCACCAGTCAAAGCGTTTCGTTGCCATATGAATAGGATACACAAAGGTGGTATCCAATCTATGGTTGTGACAAACAGTATACCACCACGCCTTATAAGAGATTGTCGTAAAGTCTTTCCAAATAATGGTAATTTGCTGAAAGGCAATTGCTGTTAATAAATCAATAATGTTGACATTAAGCGAAACATTGTCCCAAATGGATGAAAGACTGCCTAAGAAAACATGAGTAAAACAAAAAGAAAATTTTGTATTGAAAATTGAGTTAATTTGAGACCAAACTTGTTTCCAGAAAGTGTGTACATGGGAGCATGCAAATAACATATGAAATAGATCAACATTAGGAAATAAACAAGTCCAACAGGTATCTGGTGTGGTTGAAAATCTTTTGCTTAGTGTAGCTGGCGTGAGAAGAAGTCTGTTATAAATAAAAAATAGTGTTTGCGTAGTGTTTGCAGCCCAGGAGGATTTACGTATTTTGGTCCATATGCCTTTCCAAAGATATAATGGCCAACATGAAGTGAAATCTCGTTCCCACGCTTCTTCAGTTTTTGTCTTTTGTCTAACAGTATCAGTGCATTGCAAGTGGCTATAAATAGTAGAAGCTTTGGGTGCGGTCAGTAATAGGGTGTGAAGTTGTGAGGAAAGTTCTGGGTTAGTAGAGGTATCATGTGTAGTAAGGAAGCGGGTGTAAGTTTCCAACACAGTTTTTTTGAGTATGTTGTATTTGTGAATAAAGGAGGCCGGTAAATTAAATACCTGACTAAGTGTACCAAAAGGCATGAAATTTGACTCTGAAAATAGATGATAAATCCATATTAAACCTTTATTTCTCCAAGTCCTCCAATAAAAGGGTTTGTTCCGGATCATTACGTTTTTGTTATGCCAAATTGTTGAGTTTAAGAAGGAGTCCTTGGTAACTTGAAGGGAAGGGGAAGGTATATCGAGTAGTTTGGATGTATGTTTTATTATGGGAGTAAAGACGGATTGTGGCTTACGTGACAAAGAAAGATATTCACAAAATGAATATGGAGATAAAAAAAAGTCGTTCTATTAAGAACCAGAGAGGGCAGTCATCTGTAGAGTCAAGCAACCAAACAGACGCTTGACGCAAAAAGAAAGCTTTCTGATAAGCTCGGAAATCGGGAAAATTAACTCCACCTTCAGTTAAGGGGGCATTAATTTTAGTATAGACATGTGGGGTTTCTTATTACTCCACAGGAAAGAGGATAAAATGGAATTGATTTTCTTGAATTATTTTGTTGTGATTGGGACTGGGATGTTAGAGATAGTATGTAAGACTATAGGCAATAACATCATCGTTATAGTGTCTAAAGGACCTTACCAAGATAAATAAAGGGGATGCCATTTAGAGGTTAGTTCTGAAAAATTTTAAATACATTTATTCATGCATAATAATACCGTACCAGAGATTGAGGAAGTAAAGTGTAAACCTAAATATTCAATATGATTTGGGCTCCACTTAAATTTAGAGGCTAGATATTCTGAGCTAAAAGTATATTTTGTTAAGGGCAAGATTTCACATTTATCATTGTTTAGTTATACCCTGATATGAGGGAATAAGACTGCTCCTCTGCTAAAAAAGCCGGAATTGAGTCATCTGGTTTTGACATGAAGAGCAAAATATGATCAGCATAAGCTGCAAGTTTGATGTGAACATTTGATGTTTGAAAACCATGTATGCTTGGGTTTTGACGTAGTAAACTAAACAAAAACAAAAATGGTTCTAGGGCCAAGTTGAATAGAAAGGGAGAGAGAGGGCAGACTTGACGCACTCCTCTGCCTAATTTAAAACATGGAGAAACTAAGCCATTAGCACATACAGCAGCACGAGGGTTAGAGTAGAGGAGAGATAATAAAGTTATAAAATTTGGACCAAAGCCGAACCATTTAAGAGTATAAAATAAATATTTCCACTCGACTCTATCAAAAGCCTTTTCGGCATCCAGCGCAATTGCTGCTAAAGAATGATTAAGGTGTGAGGATTTGGATAGAACATCAAAGAAAAGTCGTGTATTGTCTGTTATAAATCGTCCCTTTACAAAGCCGGATTGTTCTTTTCCCAGCAAATTTGGCAAATAAGAATCTAAGCGTATGGCTAAAGCTTTAGAAAAATGTTTATAATCAATATTGACCAATGAAATAGTCCTATAATTTTTACAATACTTAGAATCTTTACTTTCTTTGGCAATAAGACAAATATGGGCTTCTGAAAAAGAACCAGAAGAACTATTTGAGGAATAAAAAAAGTTTATACGTGAGTGTAATTTGGGTATCAAAAGTTTGGAAAAGTGGAGATAAAATTCAACAGTAAAACATCCAGGCCGGATGCTTTGTCTTTTTTGAGGTTCTGGAGAGATTTTAGGAGTTCTTGGTGAGTGAGGTCTGATTCTAAGGGGGATAGATCTGGAGGGAACTGTTGAGGCTTTTGCATGTTTGAGACAAATTGTAACAATGAGTGATCCGTAGGTTGGGTTTCTGATGTATATAGAGATTTGTAGAAAAGAGAAAATTCATTCAAAATTTCAGCATCTTTAAATTTTAAAACAGAATGATCATCGTATACAGATTCAATGTTTAATTTGTTATGTTGAATCTTTAAGTAGTGGCTAATATTTTCCCTGCTTTATTTCTACCACCGTAAAATTTTGCACTGGATTTCAACAAGTAAAGTGAGGTATCCTCTGTTGACTTCTTATTAAATTGCATTTCTACATTAATAAGCACCTTTAAACATTCGTCCGAGTGAGAAACATAATATGAGTGTTTCAGTTTCTTAATGTTTTGGAGGAGATCATTGGTAATCTTACGCGCAATTTTTTGTTTCTTTGCTACAAAGCCAATAATAAAGTCTCTTGCAGAAGCTTTAAAAGCATCCCAGATAGTCGAAAGTGGAAGGGACTCTGTATGATTACTCTCGAAGTAATTAATAAAGAAGGAAGTGAAGGATGCCGTGAACCTTGGATCTAAGAGAAGTGCATTATTAAAACGCCATCTGCTGGGAGCATTAATTCTGGGCATTACATCGAAGCCAATTAAAACGGGTGCATGGTCCGATAAAAGAATAGGACCAATTTCTGCATGTGCAAGGGATTGCAAAATATTATGAGAAACAAAGGCATAATCAATTCTTGATTGAGTTTGATGGACTGGGGAGTAAAGAGAATATTCTCTAATGGTTGGGTTACAAAGGCGCCAGGCATCAAGCAATTTATGCTAAGTGCAGTCTCCGGCCATTATAAAATTATCCTCAATACAATGAGAAAGTTGCTTAGCTAAAGCTGGCCATAGGGCGCATCTCCGCCAGTAGGGGCATAGACATTGAGAAAAGAAACTGGAACACCTCTTAGTGACAGTTTAACAATGATCCATCTCCCCTTTGCATCTGATTCTTGCGATAAGAGTGTAACTGGGAGGGATTTCCAGGGAGGCTCTTCTTGACCAGGATACTATACAGGGCAACAGCATGCTGAAACTCTGCACAAAGATCAAAGTCAATTGCTGATGAGAACAAGGAGGGGGGTCTGGCCTCGAGGGTGTTACCCCACACCTGTTGGTTGCACGCTTAGTAATAGCAGCTTCTTGAGGGAACTCTTCACTGATCCTTGGTGAAGAGTGAAGACTTTTGGGAGTTGTATGTTCTCATTCTCACTCCTTGGACAGGCTATAAACGTTCATGTGGGCAAGGCAAACAATAGGGCAGGCAAAAGCTTCTGAAGGTCTTTATCCTTCTAACCACAGAGGATAAAGGGAGTGCTCAGTTCCGCATACTACAAGCACAACAGCAGCAGAGTCAATGCAGATCTGTGTGCAAAGTGGGTTTTAGTAAGCTGGAAGAAAGATTTCACTTATATTTTGAAGTCCTGGGAGTTGGGTAGCAGTCCACTTCCTGTCTTAGTTAGCAAAACTCAAATCAACCAAGATGAAGTAGAGTTTCCATTAGAAGAGGTGTTCACGGGTAGGGAACCCTTTGTTCTGAATGTATTGTGGAACATACTGGCTGATCAAATATAACCTCCAGGGTCCTTCTGTGGTGGGTCATCTCGCAGATTACTTCCAGACAAGTCCAGGAAACAAAGAAGCCAAAGTGGATATGAGGCTGGTGATGGGACTGTACTTGTCATCCTCTGTGGATAGCATTCACCCTTCATCTTGCAACCTCCATTTTTACAAATGGAATGATTGGTGTGATCAGTTACTCCTAACTCTGACAGTTCCAAGACAATGATTGTGAAAAATCATTGGTGCACTCTTTCCGGTGTTTGCAACCTTTGTTGCAAAGTTAATGCAGGTAAATATTTCCAAACACTGGAAAGGATACGGATCTACTCCATGCTTTGGATCTGCTTTTAATCACATAATCTCTGATGGAATTGAGAAGTCAGCTGATCACTTAGAAATGGGAAAACGAGATTGTTGTTTGCATTTCCTTTCCTGTTGATGGTGTGTACATGCTGTGAAAGCCAAATTTCCTTTGTTGATTATTTTCGAAAATGGACAAACTTACTAAATTATTAGCAAGAGCACAATCTAAATTCTCCCCGGAGGTATTTACATGCACATGTGGCCCCATACTAGATAAATTAAGCTTCTTACCAAACATGCTGGAGCAGATCCTCTCCCTCAATAAACGCTTGATCATTTCAGCAACAGACAAGACCCAATCCGAACTATCTTCAAAAGAGTAGGTTCCTACAGCAGTCCCAGCCAACGAGTCAAGAATTAACAACCTTGCTCAGCAGTCCTTTTTAGAAATGGATGGCCATATAGACACGAAGCAAATGATGAACCCGAAGGCCACTCCAATTCAACCCAAACCTCTCCTGCAAACTAGAAGACAAAAAAAAGAGAGAAAAGAAAGCAAGAAATAAAGCTTGGGAGCACACAACAGGCAGCACTATTACATTTTATCTAATCTTTACCAAGCTACACGATACGAATTCCAAAAAGAATGTAATTTCGTCTCCACCACCAACCTCTCTGCCGACCTTCCAAATGGGCTCAAACAGGGGGTCCGCAGGAACGAACACAGAAGCATTAGGGCCTCATATAAACCATACCAGTGTCTTTAGTGCCATGGCCCGCAACAACACACAAGCAGAAAAGGACACACATAAGACGGCAGGTAGAGTGAGCCTGCGTACACAAACAGGCATGACATAGTTAACTAACTTAGAATCCCAACAAGTAACTCAGACAGAAAGCAGAGAAATGCTGCATTCGTCAGCAAAGAGGCTGATGCCTAATTATAGTGGGAGAAACATAGAAGATCTGCTTCCTTCTCAGAAGACACCTTCTCACAGAAGACAGCAGTACGTGCAGCAGAATATCTGTCTGTTGTGACACCATAAGGTTACCAAAGTCTTATATATAAAGCCATAAAACAACAACTATGAACAACTATGAAACTGCAAAGCTTAGACAAAAAGGCAAGACAATAAAGCATTATTGATTCAAATGATCTGGTTTAAATTGGAAAGAGAAGGCATGAAAGAGTTAGAGAGATGGCAAAGCTAGCTAGAACTAGAGATTGCTGGAATGTAAAAAAAAAGTCAACTTACCATCATCCTCCTGCGCCTTGGTTCACTGATAGTCTCAGAATTGAAAAATCCAAATGCAAAGCACTCGAGAGAAAATGGCGACGTAATTATGCCCCTGATCTAAAAATAGCTTATAAAACTTCTTTAAAAACCTATCACGATCTGTGCAAAACCTCCCGCGCCGCCTACACTTGTAACATCATTAATACTGCCACCAATCGCCCGAAGACTTTGTTTAGCCTAGTAAAAAATCTGGCTGGCGCCCAGACCATAGCTAAACCTCCGCCTCTTACCAAGCAATCTTGTGATGGTTTGGCTAAATTCTTCTCTGACAAAATCAAAATTATTCATTCTGAAATTGCGAATTCTCTCCTAAACTGCATGATCTCCTCACCTACCCAGATCAACATTTGTCACAAACTTTCTAGTGATTCTCCCAAATTATCCTGCTGGCCTCCTTTGAACTTAGAAACTTTTATATCCAATCTTGGCACCAATAGATCAGGCTCTCCCAATGACCCTCTACCGGCTTCCATAATGCAATTACTCGACCCCATCCACCTCCAGGTGATCATGGACGCCCTTAATTGCTCCATCACAACTTCTACCGTTCCTACCACCTGGAAACATTCCATGGTTGTTCCCTTGTTGAAAAAGCCTGACGCCGACTCTCAAGTTTTGTCTAATTTTCGCCCTATATCTCTCATTCCGATTTTTTCTAAGTTGCTGGAAAAACACATACATACGCATCTTGTCAAATTTGTGGAAACCAACAATATCCTTCACTCGTCTCAGTCTGGCTTCCGTGCTGGTTTCTCCACTGAAACCACACTTCTTGGTGTGTCAGAACGATTGCGCCACCTATTGGACTCTGGTGAGACAGTAGCGCTCATTCTGTTAGATTTAAGCGCTGCATTTGATACCATCTCTCACCCTATCCTAATTAACACTCTGGAATCCTTTGGTATCTGTGGTTCAGCTCTTGACTGGCTATCCTCCTTTCTCACGGATCGCACTTTTCAAGTGTTTTCTGCCTCTGACAGTTCTAACACCTTCCCTTCACCATTTGGAGTCCCTCAGGGCTCCATTTTAAGTCCGCTGCTTTTTAATTTATACGTTAGGCCCCTGGCCGACATTGCTGTCAACAGTGGCCTAACTCTATTCACCTACGCTGACGACTCTCAAATTATTTTCTCACTTTCCAAATCAGATCCCTCCTCTTCTGTTTCTACTCTTCAGTCGGGTCTACGCCAAATTGCTGCCTGGATGAACAATAATTATTTAAAGCTTAATGCAAATAAAACGGAGGTACTTATCCTAGGCAAACAGAAAGATCTTTGGGGTGCACGTCACTGGCCTAATGAGCTGGGTCCTCTTCCCCGTCCAGTTGACCACGTCCGTAATCTAGGATTTTTCATTGATGACTCTCTGAGAATGCACCATCACGCCACTAAAGTGTCTGCCACCTGTTTTGCTATTCTAAAGTGGCTGCGCAAAATTATTTGGATGCTGCCTAAGGATACTCAAAAAACCGTCGTCCATGCCCTTATTACATCCCGCTTGGACTACGGTAACGTTTTGTTTTTAGGTGCAAACAAGACAATATCCCGCAGGCTGCAACTCGTGCAAAACTCCGCTGCTCGACTTTTATGCGGAATTTCCAAACACGCTTCCATCTCCCCCCACCTCCATGCTTTGCACTGGCTCCGTATCGATAAGCGTGTTGAATTCAAAGCCCTTTCCTTTATGCACAAAATTAAGTGGGGCCGTGCACCCGACTACCTCCAGTCTCTTGTACGTCAGTATGCTCCAACTCGCACTCTCCGCTCCTCCTCCCTTGAGAAATTTGATGTGCCTCGGTTCAAACTCTCTAGAATGGGAGGTAAATCTTTCGCTGTTTTGGGCCCCTCTCTCTGGAACTCGATTCCTATTGCCTTGCGCAGAGAGCCGTCCTACTCCCACTTTCACTGTGCCCTCAAAACCTGGCTTTTTACTCATTAAATCTTCTCCTTTCAGCATTGTTGTCCAGGCGCCGGGAAACCCTTTTTGGGTAGCTGTTGCGCCATACAAGTTAAATAAATAAATAAATAAATAAATAATGTAGTTTGCTAACAGAGACTTAGGGCCTACTAATAAGTAACATAAAACACGTGATTATAGCCAGGAGCCAGGAAAAGATGTTGAGAGGGGCTTGAAGACAGCAAGTGGACATTGAAAAGTTGGGAAAGACATAAATGGAATGGACATAGAGAGAGGGAGAATGTACATTTAGAGAGTGTCATAAAGATGAAAGACCTTTGTTGCAGTCATTTGTTTGGCAGACTTCAAATCTCAGCTGATAAAAGCCTTGTGTTACTTCACTCCTGTACATAGTGTGCTTGGCTCCCACACCAAGCCATTCTTGAAGACGCTATACATTGGGCCAATACCATCTGGATATGAAAAAAAGAACACAAATAGCATTTGAACATAGCATTTGAATACAACTCAGACTGACCAAAGGAGCCTCAGGGCATCGCCGGTCAAGGCCATCAGATGTGTCCTGATAGCGACACACACACCTTAAGATGAGACCAGAACAGGAGAAACACACATGTCACAGCAGAGACTTTCCTTTATATTCTGCCACATACCTCTTCCGAAGGAAAAGTCATGTTCAAAGTCCTGCTCATCGGAAAATGTCATTGCTCATTCAAAAGACACAAATGTATGGTTCTTATAATGGTGTTTTGGGAACAGACGGAATGTTGCACATGATATATTATACGATGCATGCCACTTTTATTTCCATTGGTTGCCTTCTTTTACCTTCTTTTCTTCTTTGCACTATGAAGTTGTTCAAAATTGGAACCCCCTTTGGATGCAGTGTAGTGATGCTGAAATGAAAGACAGAAGAAATGTAATACCGTACACCTAGGACTCAGAGTGGTTCTCCTTGTCATCCTGCCCTGTAGTTATTGTCATCTAGATTAGTATGTATTTACCAGCCTACAATGCCTCGTTGATGGGATTGTCTGCTGATGGCTATTGGACCTGATACTGCACCGCCCCAGATGATGCATATGATCACCAGCAGATGTCCCTGATAGGATGGCTACCACAAATATCAGACAGCGAACACAGGTGACCAAAAACAACAAACACTTCCATTTAGTACAAGTTCTGACACACACTTCTATCCACTCATAAATATGGTAAAACCCATACACAACTGAAAACACATATGTAGTAATCACATGAGTAAATGCACTTCTAATTGTGCAATATAAACTAGATGTAGTGCTTTGTTCTCTAGATTTCTATCCACAGCATTGGAGAAAGCAGACAAAATAAGGATCCAAAATACTGCCCTTAAATCCTTTCTTCTTGCTCTCAAAGGACAGGGGATCAAAAGACAGAAGTGCCGATTACGATCCGGTAAAAACCGGGTACGAACCGTCGGTCGGAGCGTATTCTCCGTCCGACTTGTACCCGGTTGTAAAACATTACAAACATGGAATTACGATTCGCACGGAAACACCATTTCCGTACGAATCGTAAAAAACACCGACCGACGAAAATATGCATACGAATGTGATCCGGGAATGCTGCGACGTGACGTCGGGACGCTTCCAGGCAGCGTTTCACGACCCAGGAAGTACTATTCGAACCGACAGCAGTCCGGACGGCAATATTTTTACGGCACCCAAAAAGTGCCGGAAATGCGAAGTACGGCGCGAAACGACCAGAGTAGGTGGCCCGGTAAGCGCCGTACCCCCCCCAGCCCCCGCATGTACGTGCCGTACCCCCCCCAGCTCCCGCATGTACGCGCCGAACCCCCCGTGTATGTACACCCGAGTACGTGTCGAACCCCCCCGTGTATGTACACCCGAGTACGTGTCGAACTGTACGTGTTGAACCCCCCGTGTATGTACACCCGAGTACGTCTCGAACTGTACGTGTCGAATCCCCCCGTGTATGTACACCCGAGTACGTGTCGAACTGTACGTGTCGAACCCCCCGTGTATGTACACCCGTGTACGTTCGAGTCGTACCCCCACCCGCGCTGGGGGTACGCACCGTACATACACGGGTGGGGGTACGACTCGAACGTACACGGGTGTACATACACGGGGGGTTCGACACGTACTCGGGTGTACATACACGGGGGGGTTTGACACGTACTCGGGTGTACATACACGGGGGGGTTCGACACGTACTCGGGTGTACATACACGGGGGGGTTCGACACGTACAGTTCGACACGTACTCGGGTGTACATACACGGGGGGTACGGCGCGTACATGCGGGTGCTGGGGGGGTACGGCGCGTACATGCGGGGGCGGGGGGGGTACGGCGCGTACCGGGCACCTGTTTGGACGTCTCCATGGTTGCTATAGGAGTTCGGTGCGGACGGTCTTTTAACCATACGGTTGTACATTTGGACGCCCGGGATGGATCGTGATTCCCCGGTCGGACTTCGCTTTTCACGTTTGTACGGTAAATCGTCCGAGGACGTGTCGGACACTTTTTCCGACCCGAGGACGTGTGGGGAATTATTCCCAATGCGACTCGTATGGGCTTTTTACCATGCGAATCGTGATTGCCAGTTTGTACGGCACTTGTACGATTCATACGGTAAAAAGACCGGAGACGAGTCGTACGGGATTTTTTTTTACCAGATCGTAATTGGCACCAGAATCTTAGATTAGGAGGAACAGTACACCAGCCACGTAAAGTGATGTCCAGATGTCGCTGTTGTGAAATAATCACTTTCGTTAGAAAAATACTGTTTCACATAGGTTTGGTTCAGTTTTCGTGAACAAGTACTAGGCCTAGAGTCATTTTCATGAGACCCGGTTTCAGCTAAACTAAAATGCATCGGTATATACCTTCCCCAGAATGAGAAATCAGGAATTTGGCATGGAGATATAACAGTGGAGCCGTGACCTACTACAAGCCTTAGAGCAGCAGTTTGGTCTCAAAACACTCTTCAAATCCTGAGTTGAATACACCCTTTTCTAACTTAAGTGGTTGCATTATGAGCAAGACTAAAAACAGGTCCTTCTTGATGCACAACTGAAACAAAGTTTATAGATTAGTCCACAGTTCCACCTATAATGATATTCATCTTAAAGAGTGTGATGCAATTTCAAAAGTCTTTGCTTCCTTTTTTGAGTTGCCTCTCTAATTCTTACCTGAGGAGGCTCCTGCAGCTGATGTGGCTTTCCTATCCAATCGCAGGCTCCCATCTGTCTAAGATGATGCTGCACTACTATTGAACCAGCAAACTTATGGCTGTGGACATTTGGAAGGCATCAAGGATACGCCCTCCAGGAAAGCCTCTGGAGATGATGACATCCCTGCGAATTCAACAAAACAACTAAGGGTCAATACACTTCACTGCTCTACAAGGTTTGAAGAACACTGGATTCATTTGAACCTTAGCAGGATTCAACACAATCTTTGCTTCTCTTCTTCACAAACCTGGGAAAGATTCCAAGCACTGCACACAAATACCATCCAACTATGTTCATCAAACTGAATGCTAAAGAATGAGTGAAGGCTCTAGCAAACAGGCTTATCCAGAGCCTTGTCCATGAATCACACATGGGTTTGTACCTGGTGTATACTTTAGGTTCACTATACAATTCTATGTGGCACATAGCAGATGAGCCAGGGGAAGTTGTGGCACTCTCACTAAATGCTGACAAAGGCTTTAACCACGCAGAGAGGGATGACTGTTTTTAGGGGTCTGGAAAAAGTATGAATGGGCCAAACATTTTTAGGAAAACGAAACGGCCATAAATTTGTAAGGAGAATTCTTCTGTACTTTTTGTGGTTCAAAAACTTCATGTTGATTCAAATGTGATGATATCTTAATATTATGTAACCAGAGTCAATGTACCAATAAAAACAGTGTCACTAGTTTAAGGTGGAAGCGAATAACTTGATTGCAATAAACTTTTTAATAATAATATTTAACATTCAGCTGAGAACAACTGGACCCTCTGGATAAAACAAAGCTATGCTCGCAGACTGATGCACATGATGCAGTAGGTATGTTAGTTTGGGTGAATACGATGTCACAGGGAGACTATCCTCGGACGCATTCTGTCAAGACTCTACCCTCTGAGTTTAATTAAATCAACTTGTTCCTGTTTTGCCAAATACCTCTTATCTTTTAATTTTTTTAACCCCTTCGCAGCTAGGCTTTCCCCCCTGTGCTGAGCCTTTTTTTGGCTATTTGAGGTAGTTTACGCATATGCCCCTGTAACTTTGTGACCACATAAGTTATCTGTGCCAAATTTGCGTCCTTTTCTTCTGACATCATGGGGATTCTAAAGGTACCCAGGGTTTGTGGATTCCCCTGGACGGGACCCAGAAATTAGCCAAAATATAGCAAAAGTTAGCTTTTTCTTGGAAAAATGGGAAAAAAGGGCTACAGATGTAAGTGTCTGTTTTATTTCCTGGAAATGGTATCAACAAAGGGGTTGTGGGGCTGAAATCACCATTTTCCCCGATTCCAGGGACAAGCAGACTTTTGTCAGAAAACTAAAAATGTTTACACAGTTTTGGCATTTTTCTGGGACACAGCCTATTTTTGCTATTGTTTGCGCTTTTAACCTCATTCCATTTAATGGTAGAAATGGGTATGAAAACAATAATGGATCCTGGAAAGCTATACATATTAGAAAAGTAGACACAATTCTGAATTCAGCAAGGGGTCATTTGTGTAGATCCTTCAAGGTTTCTTTATAGAAACTAACAGTTAACAGTTAAATATAGGAAAAAACAGCAATTTGTGTCAATGTTTTCACCTGTAACTTCTTCTAATTGTAACAGCTGTTTGAAAGCAATATATACCGTTACATCCGCTAGACCTTTCGGTTGTGGGGATATATAGGACTTGTAGGTTCACCAAGAACCCGACGAACCCAGAGTCAATAACTGAATAGTGTCTTGCAATGTTTTTTATTATGTACCTGGTACATGGCAATTAATTTGAGAAAATATATACATGCAAAAATCGGTATGAAAGACACCTATGTATTTCTGAAATTGGAACAAAATATAGAGTTTAGAAACAGTAGATATTTTCACATTTCTGAAATTGTGAGTACCCATACTAGCTAGAGAATAGGTCATTTTTCAAAATGACTTCTTTTTTACACATTGTCTTTCCTGCATTGAAAGTCAATAGGTAATAACAGTTGCTCTACAATTCTGTTTTACCCTAAGTCTTCAGATAAAAATGGTACCTCAATTGTGTGGGTAGGCCTCATGCCCGCAACAGGAAACGGCTCAAAACGCAACGTGGACACACTTTATTTCTACAGTGAAAACTGTCCCTTTTTTTGCAAAGTGTCTAGCTGTAGATTTCGAACCCTAGCTCTGTGGGCACCTAGGGAAGCCTAGAAAACCTATACATTTTTGAAAACTAGACACCCAGGGGAATCCAGGATGGGAGTACTTGACTGACTCTCACCAGGTTCTGTTACAAAAATTGTAAAAATAAAACATATTTTCCTCACATTTCCGTAGTGGAAAATTCTGAAATTCACGTGGGACCACAAAATTCTAGGCACCCCGCGTTCCCCAAGGTCTTCTGAGAAAAAAGGCACCTCACTTGTGTGGGTAGGCGTAGTGCCTGTGACAGGAAACGGCCCAAAACGCAACATGGACACACCACAATTTCACAGTGAAAACGGACCCTTTATTTGCAAAGTGCCTGATTTTGAACCATAATTCTGTCGGCACCTAGGGAAACCTAGAAAACCTATACATTTTTGAAAACTAGACACCCTGGGGAATCCAGGATGGTGTGACTTGTCTGGCTCTCACTAGGTTCTGTTTCCCAGAATCCCTTGCAAATTTCAAAATGTGTCCAAAAAACACATTTTCCTCAAATTTTTGTGGTGTAAAGTTCTGGAATCTGCGTAGATCCACAAAATTCCACCCACTCCGTGTTCCCCAAAGTCTTGTGAGAAAAATTGTGCCTCACTTGTGTGGGTAGGCCTAATGCCTGTGACACGAAACGGCCCAAAAGGCAACGTAGACACACCACATTTTCACAGTCAAAACTGACCCTTTATTGCAAAGTGACTAGCTGTAGAGTTTGAACCCTGGCTGTGCGGGAACCTATGGAAACCTAGAAAACCTATACATTTTTTAAAACTAGACACCCAGGGGAATCCAGGATGGGGTGACTCGTCTGGCTTTCACCAGGTTCTGTTACCCAGAATCACTTGCAAACCTCAACATTTGTCCAAAAAAACAAATTTTCCTCACATTTCTGTGGTGGAAAGTTCTGGAATCTGCGTGGATCCACAAAATTCAACCCACCCTGCAGTCCCCAAAGTCTTCCGAGAAAAATGGTACCTCACTTGTGTGGGTGGGTCAAGTACCCGCGACAGGCAAGGGCCCAAAACCTATTGAGGCGACATCAAAATTACCAATCACAAAACAGGGGGGTCCCATGAGTTTTTGGCGCCGGGGTCAGTGGCCATCTAGGGAAACCTACCAAACCCACACATTCATGAAAACTAGACACCCGGGGGAGTCCAATGAGGTATGGCTTGCATAGATCACCCTACGTTTCCCTTCCCCGAATCCCGTGCAAACCTCAAATTTAGCTGAAAAAAATACATTTTTCACATATTTTTGTGTGGATCACCGTGCCAGCACAAATGTTTTTTCAGCTAAATTTGAGGTTTGCAGGGCATTCTGGGTAGGAAAACATCAGGGGACCCACGCAAGCCATACCTTGATGGGCTCCCCAGGTTGTCTAGTTTTCAGAAATGTGTGTGTTTTGTAGTTTCCCAAGCTGACCGCCGAGCTCGGGGCTAAAAACCCAGGTGGCCCCCCTTGCAAAACCAGGATGTTTTGTGATAAGTCATTTTGATGTTTCCTCAATACGTTTTGGGCCCTTGCTTGTTGTGGGTACTTGACTCACCCATGCAAGTGAGATATCATTTTTATCAGGAGACCTGCTGGAACGCTGACCTCTGAGACATTGGATGGTGGTGGGACTTCTTTGATGTCACGTACCTTGTCTGTGTCTGGGGCTACCCCTTCTGCAGAGAAAGAAATTCTAAAGAAACTGATCCTCCACTTCATGAACTCACAACTGTCCTTGTGCAAAGTGAGTGTCCGGTCTGTGTTATTGGTTGTCTCACACCCTTTAGCCTTTCATGGTTGGTGTTCTTTGACAGAAGTTGCGTAGACAAGAATATTGTTACTCATGTTAACGACTCCAGCCAGCCTGGCCAGCATCTCCCTTATGGTCTTCTGAAAGACCTCTGCATCCCTTAATAGTGCCGTAATCTTAGGTGAGTAGAGAAGGTAGTTATGTAGCTGGATTCTTCAGCTGGAGTCAGTTGGTGGTGCCCTGACTTGAGGTCTAATTTTGAAAAACAATTTCCTCTGCTCAGTTCCCCAATCACATCATCAATGGTGGGGGTCAAGTGCTATTCTCTTTGGATGTATGTGTACACAATAATGTGAGTGGTCAGCTTAGGGTTAGTAATGAAATAGGTCTTCCTGGGGTTATGAGAAGCAGAATTAAAGTTCTTGCTTGAAGAGAGGAAACATTTGCTATGTATCATGTGGGGAGAGCTCAACTTAGTATTAATAGGGAGCAATCTAAATGTTGCATTAGTAGGAGGCTAGCTCAGCTTGGTGTTAGTAGGGGAAGCACAGAGCTTGGGGTTAACAGTGAGGGTAAACAACCAAAATATAGAATCCAAAATATAGACAGGACAGAATATCGACTCTAAAATATAGATAGTACAGAATTTCCAATTACCAAAATATAGATAGGACAGAATATCGAAATATGGGGTATGAAATATCGATTTCCATAATATCGAATTTAAAAATGATGGGCCCGATTCACAGAACTAACTTAAGACAAAATCCTAAACTTACTACTTTTGGTATTCACAGAAGTTAGGATTTTGTCTTAAGTTTGTCTTAAGACAAACTTAAGACAGACTTAAGACAGACTTAAGACAAACTTAAGACAGACTTAAGACAGACTTAAGACAGACTTAAGACAGACTCAAGACAGACTTAAGTTAGGATTTTGTCTTAAGTTTGTCTTAAGTCTGTCTTAAGTCTGTCTTAAGTCTGTCTTAAGTTTGTCTTAAGTCTGTCTTAAGTCTGTCCTAAGTCTGTCTTAAGTCTGTCTTAAGTCTGTCTTAAGTCTGTCTTAAGTTTGTCTTAAGACAAACTTAAGACAAAATCCTAACTTCTGTGAATACCAAAAGTAGTAAGTTTAGGATTTTGTCTTAAGTTAGTTCTGTGAATCGGCCCCATAGATTTCCATAATATCGATTTTTTTTTTTTTAGTGTTATGTATGGTAGTATATGTGTTAAAATTATGTATTATTTTTGCAATGTATGCTTTTTTTTAAAGTAATGAATTGTAGGTAATTTAATTTTTGCGTAATTTATTTCCATAGCGGGTTGTGGGTTTAAAAGGGAATAGGATGGGAAGTAATTTAACTATAGAAAATTCAATATTAATTTGTGTTTATATGTATTGATAATTAATTGATTGATAATCAATTATTAATTGCTAATTAAATTGTATTCATTGGTAATTAATTTGTATTAATTGATTAATTGATAATTATGTTAATTGTATTTTATATTATTAGGAGCGGGTTCTGGGTTGATAGGGGAATTGGGTGGGAAGTAATTTAATTGTAATAAAGTAAATATGAATTGTTATTTATGTGTATTGATAATTAATTGATAATTAATTATTAATTGGTAATTATTTTTTATTAATTGCTAAAAAAAATAATTGCTAATGAATTTTTATTAATTGCAAATTAATTTTTATTAATTGATTAATTGATAATAATGTTAATTGTATTTTGTGTTATTGGGAGCGGGTTGTGGGTTTATAGGGGAATTGGGTGGGAAGTAAATTAATTGCAATAAAGTAAATATGAATTTTTATTTATATGTATTGATAATTAATTGATAAATAATTATTAATTGGTATTTAATTTTTATTAAGTAGTAATAATTGTTTTTCAATGGTAATACATTTTTATTAATTGGTAATTATTTTCAATTATTTTTTCATTGGTATTGATAATTAATGTAATCTTATTTTAATATTAAATCATTACTTTCCCTACTGTTGCACTCTCAGGAGTGGGAATAGTAATTTTTACCTTCCCGCTATCCAATGCTTTCCCTACTGTTGCACTCACTGGAGTGGGAATAGTCATTTTTACCCTCCCGCTATCCAACGCTTTCCCTACTGTTGCACTCACTGGAGTGGGAATAGTCATTTTTACCTTCCCGCTATCCAACGCTTTCCCTACTGTTGCACTCTTTGAGTGGGAATAGTAATTTTTACCCTTACGCTATCCAACGTTTTCCCTACTGTTGCACTCACTGGAGTGGAAATAGTAATTTTAACCCCTACGCTATCCAACGCTTTTCCTACTGTTGCACTCACTGGAGTGAGAATAGTAATTTTTACCTTCCCTCTATCCAAAGCTTTCCCTACTGTTGCACTCTCTGGAGTGGGAATAGTAATTTTCACCCTCCCGCTATCCATCGCTTTCCCTACTGTTGCACTCACTGGAGTGGGAATAGTAATTTTTACCCCTATGCTATCCAACGTTTTCCCTACTGTTGCACTCACTGGAATGGGAATAGTAAATTTTACCCCTACGCTATCCAACGCTTTCCCTACTGTTGCACTCTCTGGAGTGGGAATAGTAATTTTTACCATCTCGCTATCCAACGCTTTCCCTACTGTTGCACTCTTTGGAGTGAGAATAGTGATTTTTATCCCCTCGCTATCCAACGTTTTCCCTACTGGAGTGGGAATAGTAATTTTTACGTTCTCACTATCCAACAAAATCTCTACTTTTTTTTACATTACATTTATTATTTTAACATTTTAAGCTTTTTTATTTTATTTTAAGTATGTTTTATTGAATTGTTTTTTGTATTTAATTACTTTTATATTATTTTTATTACATTTAAAACATTCGATATTTTAGCTATTTTAACATTCTATATTTTGGAATCGATATATTAGTACTTACCTGTTTGTAGATAGGGATTCTATATTCTGTACTTCTATATTTTGGAGTCGATATTTTGGGCATTCTATATTATGTCCCTCGATATTTAGTCACTGAACCAACAGTGAGAGAGCTCATTGGGGTTAGTTGCAGGAGGGCAGAGCTTGGTATTAATAGGTGGAGACTTCAGATTGGTACTACTAGCGCAAGAGCTCCACTTTGTGTTAAATGGAGACCAGAGCTTGGCGTTAATAAGGGGAGAGCTCATCTTGAAGTTAGTTGCAGGACAGCATGGTTATTGTTATTCAAGGGTTAGTTCGGATTTGTATTTAATATGTGGAGAAGGGAGCTAGTCGTTTGTGGGGTTGGATTAGCATGGTTTCAGATGCAGGAGGGCACAGCTTGGTGTTAATCGGGGATTGCTCCGCTAAGTGTTAGTGGGGGAACTAGAACAATAGCTCAACTTGCTGTTGGAAGACCGTATCATGTTGCTAATAGGGGAAAAATTAGCTTGGTGTTAGTAGCAAGAGAGCAAAGGTAGAGCTTAGACTGAAGTTAGTCATTTGCAGTACTCCACTGCCTTTTGGCTAGGTTTGCACTGTAGGAACACTAAATACATACATTCAGACAGGCATTTGAGTAGGACAGGCTTCACAAAATCCTAAAAAGGGTAATAGACCAGCAGAACTAGGACTAGTGACTTGACATATTTGTAATGCTCATGGCCCATAAATTGGTTTCAAACGGTGTGATCGCGGGCAAATATTTTAATTCATTGAGCCGCCATTTTCTTTATTATCACACATGAGAGCACCTTCAAAAGTGCAAGTTCAGCAAGTCTGCTGAACAAAAAACTCTTTTGTTTGATTTAATAGAATACAAAATGTTCCCATATATAAAACAAATCCAGCCACAGATAGGATTCACATGACCCCTGCCTTGCCTCTTAGTTCACTAACAACATTGTCATCAGGGCAGGGGTAGGAATGTTTCTCAAATCATGTTTAAAAACTATCACTTTTAATAAATTCACCACTAAAGTGGTAGCACACTGTCATTTGTAATCTTCAGATTTTATATTAAAATGGCAACAAACTTTCCCACTGAAATGCATCTTTACTGATTAAACTATATAGTTTACAAACAATAATGTTTGGAAATAGTGTTTCTGCAAATATATGTAATTTTCACATCACAAAGGAAAATGTGTTTGGTTTGTTTTGCTCCTATTTAACTCTTTATTTGCATCACAATTAATTACAAAACATTGCTTTTGTAATTCCTTATATATTTTGAAATATTTGTAGAAATAATTTACAGGCTATTTATATATATGTTATGCGTTAGAGAAAAATAACTGATATCTTCAGACAGCTCACTTGACACAAACCTCTAACTCTAGTAGGAGAAAGAAAAAAAAACTAATTTTCCAAGTAGCAATTAGTTAAAAGACAAAATGACATTTTACCTCTTTCCTTGCTTGAACAGACAGCAAATGTGTCAAGATAAAAACAAGATTTAATGGCATCTTTATTGCTCATTCACATGTTCCTTTCCAGCCTCAGTTTACTTGCCAGATAGGACTAGTAGGTGCTAGAAATAGCTGGACCTGATCAAATTTTACTCACAATTGTGAGGATTTTCGAGGCTTATAGGAGAAAAGCTCAGCTTGTCAATACAGTAAAAGGTCAACTTGTTGTTGGTAGTGGTGGAATGTAGAACTTGCTATTATCAAAGGAGAGTGAGCATCTAGATGTTAGCAGTAGAAGAGCTTGCTTTGGTTGAAGCAGTAGCAGAGAGGGTTTAATTCAGTAGTCAGGAGTGCACACATTAGCTCCACCTTGGCTTTAGAGATGGGGACTCAGCTTGGTTTAACAGAGAAGCATTAAAGTAGCTGCAGTTAATTATAGAAATCTGCTTGATTTTAATGGAGGATACTTCAGTAGTGGTAGTTGTATGATACTGATGTGCAAAGTGAACAACAGTTTAATGACACAGACCATGGAATATACATTTAAACAGTTTACAAATCATAAGGAGACCTAAACTTGTAAGAGCCAGAGTCTGTCTTACACATAGCTCTGTAAACATCACTTTATAGACTCACCTACAGCTAGGAACACCAAGAAGAGGCTGGCACTGGCATGGAAGGACCTCATGATGACTAGGAGGATGGAGTTGGCTTGAGCTATTTTGGTTCCCCTTCTCTTCTGCAGGTTCTAATTATAGGCAGGTCTCCATTTCTGAGAGTGGGTTTGAGGAGGACATGTGACTCAGTAATGTTGATGTGGTTGGTCACATTTGGGTAACCTAACTCACCTTCTTCTTCCTCTGCTTCCTCCTTCGCTCGCTGACCTGATGCGTCAAGGAGAAGGACTCTAATCATGAGTGTTCCTGCATCACAGTAAAGTTGGCTGAATTCCTTCTAGCTCCTTCTTCAATTTTTGGAGGACTGTTCAAAATCAGGGTGTCTTAAAACTTATCTTGAATCTGTGACAATAAAAAACTCTCTTCAAAAATGAAGTGTTCTTCTCCAGATCCCATAGACACAGAAGCCCTGATAGGCTGTGCAGCGATGGCCACTGTGATCCATCCGATTGTAAGGAGTCCCCATGGAAGCTTCAGCCCTTTTGTATTTGTGATCAGTACAATGTTGTCAATTGGCAGTGGCTCCTGTGGGAACAGCTTTGAAGCAATCATACTTTTTATTCCACTGTGCCTTTAGGAAGCCTCTTTGGGTGATGTATGTTTTATAATGCACTGGGATACATCTAAGTTCTGCCAACGAGGAAATGTTGTCATACATTAGCTCGGTCATCAAATGCATTTCCAAACGTTTTTGTGACAGCTGAAAGGTTTGCTTTGTTACGAGCTGTACTTGTACATTTTACACTGTCCAGCACAGAGTGTTTATGAGAATAGGTAGTAGCCCTGGACAAAAATGGGAACACTCACATTTTTCAATAATATTTTTCCGCTTAAACACTATCAACCCATTAAGTAAATTACATTTTTCAGCTGTTTTCTTGTAATGAGGTGCCACTATCTTGTTATCTTGTTATCATAAGGTAGCAACCTAAGACATATGGATGTGATATACTTGAACCAGGCATCTTAAATCACCAGCAATTCAAACAGTATTCCCTGGTTAACCTACTTTGATATATCTAACGAATGTCTGTTAGAGTCCTACATTCTTCTTTGATAATGACTTAAATCTGATTTTCAAGATTAAAAGAATATTTCTTTAAATGAGATGATATTGTGCACCTTTATCTGTTTGTCCAATGAGAAGATATTTTGTAAACCAGTCCTTGGATTAGCAGCTTCAGAGACAAACAACATCAGAGTGGCAGGGCTCTTTTGCTCCTGTGAACAATACCATACTGCAGCAAAGGTATTTCTGACATGGCTCATTTTACACATAGCAGCTGACTGATAAGATGCTATCAGCAAAGCACAGTACACAAAACTAAGTGACATGTATTCCAATGTGATTGAAGTCACCGGAGAAATTCCAGCTAGTACCATATTAATTAAACACTCAGGGCATGATATATATCTTGACGGTATAGGTACCCACAATGGCAGTTCCTGCCAATGCATTATAAATGACCACCTGCTTAGCGGTAGTTTATCAATTTGGTGGCCGGTCCCTCCAAGAGGGGGATGGATTAATCCAGTCCGTTCTGCTTGGAGGAACAATGGGCCATCCACTGCATTATATATCGGGCCCTTAGTCCTGGCTTTTCAGTCAATTGCAAGTGGACTCCAGGTCTTCTCTCTCATCTTTTTAGGTATGCCTATAAATTGTGGTGTGCACAGTGCTTTTGGAAAGTCAAGAATTGCTGAAATTGTCAGATGTTGAACATGGTCAATTAGCAAGTCAACTTGTGCCTTTAAATCATTGTTTTGTGTATGTGCTTTTTGAACTAGAGCAACATAATGCAAATCAATGTAGATCACACTTTCAACACAAAAGTAGATTTTACTTTGTGGTGCAAGAGGGACGCAAACCTTTAGTCATATTTTTGAAGCTGTGTGAAGCCATTTTTTGGGCCTTCGAATCGCTACAAAAATCTGGAGTAATGAAAAGCAGGACAAATCGATAGGGCGATATGAAAGCGATCATTTTCCTTTACTCCTTTCCCTTTGGGGCACCCCTAAAGCTCAATCTAGGCAGACACAATTGCCCTGTGATAGCTTAGTTGTTGCCAATATTTGAAGGAATGTAAGATGGGAACAGGTCCCTAAAAATGAGCGTACCCAAGTGCAACTATACTCTGAAATTGGCCCATTCCTAGCCATACTTGCTGAACCTGGTTATGGTCTCTCATACCACGTGCTTTGAGGTACTGAAACATTCTATTTTCACTAAACCTCCACTAAACCTCCACCTAAAAGAAATACATTGGTTCAGACCAAACCCACTTGATACAGTAAGTCATGTAGGACACCTAAGTGTGTTCTAATTCAAGCCATAAAAGGTGGCACTCAATTTGACATCGAATCTTCTGGAGCCAATTATAAAGCACTACAAAAACAGGGCAAAGTAGATTCGGATGCCTCTGTTTGGGAGGAAACTTTGGAAGCATTTGTTTAGGAAATCAGACCACCTTCTGGCACACAATAAGTCATCGTGCAAAAATGATCACAAAGAGACCAGAAAATAACCTTCTTCGCCAGGATTGGGTTATAATCATTTTCAAGTCCTTTACAGTGTTGTTCCTGTTGGTTACTCTGTTCCCATTGTAGTGCCACCCGATGAGCCAGTTTGTGATCCCACAGTGATAAACACTAGGGGTGGGCGGAATTTGCAAAATTCACTTTCGCAAATTATCGCGAAAATGTTAAAAATCTCCGTAAACACGCGGAAATATCGCGAAGATGCGGAAGTTTTTTCCCGCCCGTTTGCGGTATTTTCTGCGTGGTCGCGGCTCGCCAACTTACCCATGCGGTTGCTCGCGGGCGCGGCCATCTTGTTTTCACTTGTCTCACGGTGAATGATCGCGAGAAGAAAGACGTGATGCATGACGTTACTGCGGGTGCGAACTGTCGCGAGACAGCGCAAATGGCTACCAACAATCCAACATCTCGTGGAGAACGCGACCGGATCGGGAAAACTTGTCGGCGAACGCGGGGATTCAGGTAATGCGATCGCGCGCACGCGAGAATGTATTATTTTACAGCGCGAGCAAGAAACAAATTATCGCTAAGCTGCGGAATGCGGAAATTTTGACATTTTCGCGCTTTCCGCGGAACGCGAAAATGCCAAATTATCGCAATTTCCGCGAACGGAACGGAATTTTGGCCCAGGCCTAATAAACACCTCCAATGGGTGGGAATTAAATAGGAATTAGTTGAATCCACTGACTTTTTCTCCCTGGAAGAAACTAGGGGGCAGATTTACAAGCCCCTTGCGCCTCTTTTACACCGCCGTTGTGTCACTTTTGTGACGCAGCGGCGGCACAAAACCAGCGCCATGCTGTGGGGTATTTGCAATGTGACGCATGTGGGAGAAGCGTCACGGTGTAAAGCCCCGCACCAGAATTAGGCATTGCTGCTCAGGTGGGGGCATTCTGTCGCAGGAACGCCTCCCAAAAGTGTGAAATCTACAAGATTTCACTCAGTCACTTTTGAGCCCATGCTGGGTCAAAACCCTGAGTCTTGCTGGAGCTGCGTCATGCTTGCGACGCAACTCCAGCAATGCGCTGCCTTTACGGCAACGCATCGGTCCGTTTTTGCCCCATGGTGCGCCGCATTGTAAATGCGGCTCATCCTTGGTGGCGGAGCAGTGACGCATAATAACTGGCGCATCCCTGCTGATATGCAGGGATGCGCCAGTTATTGTAAATCTGCCCCTATGCGTGCAATTTGCTTGCAGAAAGCAGGTACGGCACCAGGGCTGGACAAGATTCCTGCAGATCTTTTTAAGTTTGAGCCCCCTCTTTGGGCCCCTTACTTAAACCGTATTGCCAATGCCATCATGGACCATGCCCAAATCCCTGGAAGGGACCTTGAAGAGAGCTACCTGGAAGGGAGCTGACATAGTTCCAATCTTTAAGAAGGGCCTTAACTCTTATCCAGCACATAGCCTCATTGGTTCTGCATGCAAAGTTTAGTACGTCTTTTAAACTGGATCAAAGATAGCAACCTTCTCTCAGTTGCAGGCAGGGTTTTGTTGAAAAAGAGCACTATGGAGTGAGTGTTTAGATTCAATATTTTTTTTGTCCTCATATAACCTCAATTAAATGTCCCAGTTGCTTCTTTCTTGGGGTATGATCTCAGCTGATGCTAATACGAGACCCAGCCCGCACCATAAATCATGAGCTGACCAAGAGGTGTAAACACTGGACACAATATTCCAGCTTCAATCTACTGTTAAAAGTATAATACATTTCAAAATAGCCCAAGCTCTGTTCTTTTCCTAAAGGCAATTCATCTTTTGATCCAAGTCTCAATATAATCTCACTGAGTTTTGCCAGCCTCTTCATGTTGGGGGTCTCCTGGTGCCAATTTTTGCATATTTCCCTTCTTGCTAAAAGAATCAAGTAAAAAGCAAGTTTACTCTGTTATCCCGAAAGGCCAACCATGCCCACAGGTGGCTGCACAGTGCCACACAAAAATAAAGAAGGGCTTGTCTCAACTTCTTTACCCAATGCCTCTGACAAGGTCTTACCCACATTGTCCCAAACCCCTTTCAGCCATGGGTAGGTGTCAAATATGTGGATATCCACCTTGTACATCTGGCTTCTCCACCACCTCTTATTTTGGATAGCTTAAGTGGAGACCAATAGATCCTGTGAAGTGTGAAAAGGTGGTTTCTCCTTAGTGCAGCAGATCAGTGAGTTTTCAAGTTTTAATTTAATTTGATTTATGATCTTGGAACTCCGAAGAGATCCACTTAAAAATGGAATTTGCAGTTACAAAGCAATTAAGTATAATATACCATACCCTAAGTGCTGTGAAACTTCAAATAAAACCAAATTTAGTAATCATAGCCTTCATATAAAAATGTTAGTACATATTTAAAAAAGCACTTAAAAAAGTTAAAAATCCTATGACAAAATATTTCATTTGGTGGTTCATAAATGGAATCTATTAGTGCAGAGGCTGAAAGAATAGACAATTGTAAACAGATTGGCTTCATCCATTTGCGCCAATACAGTAATAGGGCGGGGAAGATAAATAGCACATGATTAACATCCTGGATAGAATTATTGCACAGATTACAAACCGGAAAATAACCATACCATTTAGATAGTACGTTGTTTAAAGGGAGTATACCCTGCCTCAATAATAAGCAGAAGCGGCGCACTCCACGGGGCAGGTTCCAAGAGATATAAGCCTGAACTTTATTTATCACACAGGAGTTAATGGCCGGGTGGGCACCTCTCTTTAAAATACGTGCTTCCCTATCCCTGGTGAAACTTAATTTCCAGGTGGCCTGCTTCAAAATGGACTTTAATTGATATAGTGATAGGGTGAAAAGTACGGATTCATCCAGTTGTAGCAAGTCAACCACAGTTCTAACATTTTTAACTATTAATGACTGCTCATTAAAGCTTTCTAATATTTCTCTCTGGATAAAAAATCTTAGTGTACCAGGATCACCCTTTACCAGGCTTGTAAACCAACGCATTATCCCTGCAAAACCCTGTACCCAGCTACTTCTTAAACCAAATTCTAACCTTAGTGCAGCCACGGGGCAAACAGAGTTGACTGAGGCCAGGCTCCTTAAGATTTTGCCTTCTGTTGTATTTAAAAAGCCCCATTTTCCTATATCAAGTAATTCAATACCATACAACAGGGAAGCAGGGATTTTAGCACGAAATACCTCTAATAAAAGTGCAAAGTGTCGTTTGCCAGTAGATCTGTAGAGGGAGCCCAAGCGTTTCCCCTGTGTAATAGTTCATAAATGTTTTTTTCAATAAGGGCTTTATCACTTAGGTTGTTGCACAAAGTTTTTCTCAAGAAAACATATGATTTTACTAGTTCCAATTTTTGGCCACCCACAGACCAAACAAAATTCCCATACTTGAAATGTTTTCTTCCGTACATGCACATTATTTTACATTTAGATAAGTTTATCTTTAAATAGTGGGCCTCTGCATATTCTTGTAGCACCTGCAGTCAATTATTTATTCCCCTCGGCGTCAGATCCAATATTAAAATGTCATCAGCATAAAGTAGGCAAGCAATCGGTTTTCCCCCCAGTAACGGGGTGATGCCCTCACTTTGAGACAAAGCATGAGGAAGGTCAGATAAATATAGGGAGAATAGTAGAGGAGCCAATAAACATCCTTGTTTTAGGCCATTTACAGTAGGGATAGTTTTGGCGAGACCTCTTTCCCCTTCCATTAATACTCTACACCTATGTGCCGATCCCGATCCGTTAAAAAAATTTACCGACCGACTGGTATCCGTATTTTTTTACAAGTCCCGTACAAACGGCGAAGTACAATTCGTACGTTAAAAATACATACGAATGACCTCGGGAATAGTCTACGACACGTCCCTGGACAGTTTTACGTACGAGTCGTAAAACTGAAGTCCGAGCGCACAAGTCCGATCCGTACCGGCATCCCGAATACACAAGTGTATGGAAAACGTCCCGTACGGAGCGAACTATGCATGGCTCCTACCCCGGGTACACTCGGGCCCGGGGTACGAGTCGTACAGCCCCCCCCAGCCTCCCACCCCTCCCGCGTACGTCCGCACCATATCCCCAGCCCCCCATATGTACGCACCGTACCCCCAGGGCTACGCGCTGGGGGTACGGTGCGTACATACGGGGGGCTGGGGGTACAGTGCGTACATACGGGGGGCTGAGGGTACGGTGCATACATACGGGGGGCTGGGGGTACGGTGCATACATACGGGGGGCTAGGGGTACGGTGCGTACATACGGGGCTGGGGGTATGCGCTGGGGGTACGGTGCTTACATACGGGGGCTGGGGGTACGGTGCGTACATACGGGGGTGTTGAAAACTAAAACAGCGACATGATTAAGCATTCACTAAAGACATGAATTCTCTCCTAGTTAAAACATGTTCCTTGTCTTATGTTGACTAATGTCTGGACTCCATTTTGTATTGTCATATCTCCACGTGCTTTGCACGAGAAGAGTCCTACCTTTTCGCTAGTTGCTCTTGTAATCTGCCTAGTAACAGTCTATAAATAGCTCCTTTGTCCGTCTGGCGCATGCCCAGACTTGACCACATCTGTTATCAGTTAGTCCTTGTTTGACCATGTTTTCGCGGGCTCAGGAAATTGTTAACTCCGCCCATATATTGATCCTGTATCGAAAATGTCCATAAATGGTAATGGATTTTGCTCTATGTTGTATCCACCCACTTATGAGCCCCTCTGTTGTGTATAAAAGGGGACCCTGTACGCAAGTTCTGTGTGCTACTCTATACAATACTGAAGAGTGTTGTGTAGTTTGTAGGACCACCCTTAAGGGTTAATAAACTCTGTCTTGTATTTTGCAGTTTCCGTGCCAACTTCCTTCTAGCTTTTGTTACAGGAGAGCGAACCCTTGTATTCTGCGGGCCTAGCTGGGGCCTGTACTCATCAATTGGCGCCCGTCACGTGGGGCTCATCGGCGACTCGGATGCTCGAAGGACTGGTCGTGACGAAGGTGAGGAATTTGGCCGGGGATGTGACCACTACCAGCGGCGTCTTTTAGTCCTGGCATCCCGAGGTTTCTTCCTTCCCTTCCGAGCTGACCATCTGGGTGGCGCCGGTCCTCGACTAAGACCTCTTCTGTCGGTTTGCCGTGTGATAGCCGTTTGGGCGAATTTTGGACCTTGGCAGTTGGAATCTGGACGCTCTTGATTGGTAAGAACCGTTGTACGGTACTTGCTCCGAGTATTTGAAGCCTGGGTTGGCTATTTGAGTTTGATTTGTGATGACCGGTCATGTTTTGTATTGATTACTGTGAGAATATATGCGTTGCAACACATATAGGCAGGTAATGTGGAGATATTTCTCCGGAGTTGTTTTAATTTGAGCGGCGCAAAGTTTAAGTGTCATTTTTGATAATACTGATTATTTTGCATTATTTTTGAGCATGCCTGCTTTTAGTGCACTCCGTAAGAGGTGCTGCTGTTTTGGAAACCGGTTAAATCTTGAGGAATCTGCTCCAGCCCCCCCAGAGGGGACTCCTAATAGGGATATGTATGTGAAGCATGGTCTTTCCTCTATAATGTACAGCACAGTGTGGAGGAAATACACCAAAAAGGATCCTGAGTTACGATGGCCTTTGTATGGATCGTTTGATATGCGTAAGATTGAGTATGTGGAACAGTGTATGTGTAAACGGCGTGCTCGGCAAGACATGTTTGAATGTGTACGGTTATGGGTGAAGGAAGTGCGTGAACGGGAGAAACGTGAGAAAGCGCTGATTGATAAAGAGCAACGGAAAAATGATCATGTGAGAGCACAGGAAGCGAAGCGTTGGGAGGAAAGAGAACTGGCGGAGAGACAAGAGAAAGAGCGTAGGTTGCAAGTCTCGGGTCAATATGCTGTCCGCCAGCCACTTTATCCTGTCCTTACTAATCTCGAAGATGATTTTCATTTATTAGATCGCTCTCCGCCCCCTTATGTTGGCGCGTCTGCTCCGAGGTCACAGGATTCTGGATCTGTTTTGGATAAGGTAGACACGCGGTCCATGTTATCGACTGATCGTATGGGTGAGCTTCGGAAAATTTCTTTTCGTGCGCTTAAAGGCAAGCTATCTCTTACTGAATTATTGGAACTTTTGGAAAGTTGGCAGGATAGAGAAAAGTTATATTTTGTTGAAACCTTTTCTGACGAAGTGGTTACTGCTTTTCGGAAATATTCTGATGTTTTTGAGCCTGATGATGTAGTATCAGATTCTAAAGCATTACGTAACAGTGTCTTTTCTCCCTCTAAGGTACCCGATGCGGTTCGACGGCTGTTTACATTGCGGGACGCGGCGTTTGAACTTAAAGAGAGAGCGCGCCAAAAGACTGGGGAGAAGGAGAAATCGGATTTACACGTCGGCGGGAAACAATCGTCTACCTCCCATTCAGATAAGAGTGAACTAGTGCATGCTAAACCGATGCGAGAGGCGGCACCTTTGTATGTTCCTCCTAAAGGAGCAGGAACTAGTCCAGACATGTCTTCCCCCGATGCTAGGGGATATTTTGTGTATAATTGGGTTTATACTCCCTGGCATAGGACTGATGTTATGGCATTAAAGAATGCATTGCCTGACCCCCGCAAGAATCCAGCGGCCTTTTATGAAGAAGTCGAGGGGGCCTTGAATTCTTGTACTATGACTTTAGCAGATATAGATTTGTTCTTTGGGCTCATTTTACCACCGGATATGTGGCGATCTGTGCGGAAGGTGGATGATCAAACCGCTTTTAAGGCTAAGTGGTCTGAGATTGAGGATGAGGATAGGGAGAGAAAACTCGCGCAAAAACCGCCCCAGATTATTTTAGATCTCCCCGCTGCTATCTTGACCAAGTTGAAAACGATTATTCCCCCTAAAAAGATTGACTGGAATATGTTAGCCTCGTGTAAACAGAAGGTTGATGAATCGGTTTCAGACTTCTTTACGCGCTTTGAGGAAACATTTCATGATTTCAGTGGTCAGTCACTTACGGATGATACGGGTCGACATCTTTTTGTTGATAAATATGTGGCGAATGTATTACCGGGAATAGCAGCTCGATTAAAAGCGAGTGAAAGTTCTTCGTCCACCTCGTCTCCGGCATCCCTCCTGACTATGGCTCAGTATTATGAGCGTCAGGAACAAGAAGCGAAGGGGCATGAGGAGAAGAAATCGAAAGTTTTGAAAACTAAGGTGATGTTAGCACAAGTCTATGGTCCGCCTCGTCGGGGTGTTGAGAGATGAAGAGGAGGATTTTATGGTCCCCCCTCGGGTCAGACGGATGTTAATAGAAATCAATGTGCGTATTGTAAACAGTTGGGTCATTGGGCCAGGGATTGTCCGGTACTATATGCACCCCGTCAGGACGTGGTTAGGGACCGCCGAGAGGTAGAGGGGGGCTTTTTAAATTTTAGAGGGAACTCCAATGATCGTGCTCGCTTTGAGCCTAACATGCAGCAACGAGATAGACCTAATGTGTTTGATCGGCAAAATCAGTATCAAATGTCTGGGAATGACCGTTCTGGGTACCATGATTCGCAGCATGCGTAGGATTGCGTTGGGTGGGGGTTGGAATCAGTTAGAGTGCCGGTTGATCAGAGGGGTCCTTATGTTTCAGCAAATGTTCTGGGTTCTACTGATCGGTTCCTAGTCGATACAGGAGCTACTCGCAGTGCACTGTCCAAACAATTGGTTCCGAGGGCTCCCCCATCTGGCTTAATGGTTACATCGGTAGGGTTTGATGGTACACTCTCTCGAAGCCCTCTATCCCGACCCCTTGCATTTCGTGTTGACCAACTTTCTGCACCTTGTCCGTTTTTGCTTGCCCCGAACACGCCTGACAACATTATGGGTCTTGATATGCTCAAGCACTTCAGAGCTACGATCCGCTGCTCCCCTACTGGAGTACGTGTGATATTAAACGATAATCACCCTATGACAGAACGGGTGTGTGTGGTTGCAGAGGATACTGTATTAGCTTCTCTCCCTCGTACTTTGTGGGCCACTTCGGATACTGATGTGGGACAGATGGTGATTCCGCCTGTCCACATTAGTGTCAAGGAGGGTGCTGTGTTACCACGCCTCCCTCAGTATCGTATTTCCCAGGAGGGGGAGGAGGCACTCATACAGATTGTGCAGGATTTGATTAAGGTGGGAGTAGTGGAGGAAGTTCCCTACAATGTCTGCAACAGTCCTATTTTACCTATTTTGAAGAAAGATACCGATACTAGGGTTTATCGTTTTATCATTGACTTAAGGGAGGTGAATAAGATAGTGATACCTCAGTATCCAGTGGTTTCTGATATCACGACGTTGCTTACTCTGGTCCCGCCAACGGCGACCACATTTTCGGTTATCGATTTGAAAAATGCTTTCTTTTCGATTCCTATTCATCCTGATAGCCGATATCTCTTCGGCTTCACTTTGAATAATCGGTCCTACAGATTTTGTAGAGTCCCTCAGGGTTATACAGAGAGTCGTAGTATTTACAGTCAAGCATTGAAAAGGCAATTGGATTCCTTTGTTCTGCCTGATGGTGTAGCCCTTATACAATATGTCGACGACATCTTGTTGGCGGCCGACACTCTTGAGCTGTGTGAGCAGTGCACGTTATCCTTGCTTTCCTTTTTGGCCTCTCACAATCACAAAGTGTCGAAGAAGAAATTGCAATTCTGTAGACCAAAGGTGACTTATTTGGGTCACCTTTTGTCTAAGGAGGGTGTGCACTCACACCAGATCGTATTCAAGTAATTTTGGACACGCCAGTACCTTCCACACAGAAGGACGTGCATGCATTTTTGGGTCTTGCTTCTTTTTGTAGGCAATGGATATTGGGGTTTTCACACATAGTTAAGCCATTATTAGCACTTTTGACAAAAGATACCCCAATTCCTCTTCCCTAGTCAAATGAGTGTGAAATTGCCTTTCAGCAATTGCGACAAGCCCTTTGTTCAGCACCAGTGTTAGGTACCCCTGATTATACGAAGCTCTTCACATTGTATGTACATGAGAGAGATGGATGTGCATTATCAGTTTTAGTACAGATGCACGGCGACCAGCAGCGCCCCTGTGCATATTTTTCGGCTGTACTTGATCCTGTTGCCCGAGCATTGCCTGGTTGTTTTCGCTCGGTTGCGGCGACAGCTGTGTCAATACGCCAAAGTGAGGGAATTGTGTTATCTCATAAGCTGTTGGTATTAGTCCCCATGCTGTTGATGCCCTGCTTAATCAGACAAAGACGCAGCATTTGACCAGTGCTCGTTTAACGGGATATGAGTTGACGCTTTTGGCTCCTCATATTACGTTAAAGAGATGTGCAACGTTAAATCCAGCCACATTGTTGCCGTTCCCTGAAGCACGAGAAGCACATGACTGTATTCTTGTGACTGAGGAACAGACAAAGGGTCGTATTGATCTCCAGGATACGCCCTTTACAGATGTAGATGGAGAACTATGGGTGGACGGATCATGCCTGAAGCTACCAGATGGTACGACTTCAGCAGCGTATGCAATTACCACATTACAAACAATAGTGGAGACAGCACGCATACCGCAGAAATCAGCTCAAGCAGCGGAACTGATAGCATTAACACGAGCATGTGAGCTCAGTGCAGGATTGTGTGTGAATGTTTATACAGATAGCCGCTATGCCTTCGGAGTAGCGCATGACTTTGGCCTACTCTGGAAGGAGAGAGGGTTTCTAACGTCACATGGAGCACAGATAATGTATGGAGAGTTAGTTCACAACCTTTTGACTGCATTAACATATCCAAAGAAGATTGCTATAGTTAAATGTAGTGCCCATAAAAAGGTGGTTGATAAAGCTGGAGAAGGGAATGCTTTGGTAGACCGGGTGGCACGAGAGACGGCGATGCAGCCTGGCTCTACTGCAATGTATGTTGTGAAGTCACAGGCAGAAAGATGGCACGATGCTAGGAGAGAAGTGCTGGAGATACAGAGGACCGCTTCCGATAAGGAACGGGAGCAATGGTCCAATGATGGAGAATTAGATGATGAAGGGTGTTGGAGAAGTAAGCAGATGGATAAATGGAAGTTACCCACAGCTTTCGTACAACCTATGGTTCAGATGGCACATGGACTAGCGCATGTCGGAGCTTCCGCAATTGTAAAATTACTCACACGAGTTTGGGAGCATCCGGAGATCGCTAGTACGGCAAAGAGGGTAGTGCAGACCTGCATGATTTGCCTGAGGTATAACCCAGGAAAGGGTACACGAACTCCAGCAGGAGGATTTGCAACACCTACTGCACCCTTTGAGGTTTTGCAGATGGATTACATTCAGCTTGAGCGCTGTAACAATCTGAAGTATGTTCTAGTAGTGGTTTGTGCCTTCAGCAAATGGGTTGAGGCATACCCTACGAAAGACAATACTGCAATGACTACAGCCAAGATGCTATTGAAGGAGTTCTTCCCTCGATATGGTGTTTGTAGATTGTTGTGGAGTGATAACGGACCTCATTTTATAGCAGACGTTATCAAGTATGTCCTGAAAGGACTGGGAATTACCCAGAAATTTCATGCAGTGTTTCACCCTCAGTCTGCGGGATTGGTTGAGAAATATAACGGTACCTTGAAGCTTAAGATCGCTAAGATCCAAGCTTCGACTTCTTTGACTTGGCCAGACGCTTTACCACTGGCATTACTGCCAATTAGATCGATCGTGTTCGGACGCCCAATGAATATTTGGGGTGCACCGAAACCGAAGTCAGTGTATGATGTACCTTGTGTAATGATGAATGATTATCTGGCACAGTTAACGGATAATTTGGTTTCTATTCATCAACAGGTTCGAGAAGCGCTCCCTGATCGGTCCACAGGTGAAGGACATAACCTCCGGCCTGGAGACCATGTCATGATCAAGGTGTTTGAAAGGACGAACAGTCTGGAGCCGAGATGGGTTGGTCCTGAGCAGGTCTTGCTCGCAACAAGGACAGCTGTGCGAGTCTCCAATCAGAAGAACTGGATCCACTCCTTGCACTGTCGTAAAGTGCCACCTGGATTAGTGGAGCCTGCTGTATTGACCGACCATCGAGAAATCCTGACTGCAGAGAAAGGCCGTACTGTGGAACCGAATGACGTTGAGGAGCTCTTCCCGGACCAAGCAATTCCTGGAGGTAGAAGATATCATCTCAGACCGAGGAAGTGATTTCTTTCTGTATCAGGACATTGTCAGAACGGCCCTTAGGTTAGTGAAACGGAGAGCCAATGAGGCAAGGGGGGGGGATCAGCCCTGCATTAGTGTAGTGACACCCGTCTTGGCCCGCTGGTGAAGAAATCAACGGCTGCCTAAGGGGAAGAGTTCTGACAACTTTTAGTATCAAGAAGATATTGCCTTTACTATAAAATGGAGAAGAAGAAGATTTTTTGTGCGACAAGTTTTATTATCATTGTAGCCATTGTTGGTATAACCATGTGGTTTGTTGAGGATGTGACTCCTGCCCGTGAGTTACTTGTTTTGACTACTCCAGTGCCTGAGGAGCACTACTTTTACACCCTTCCGTATCAAGAACTGAAGCATCGTCAGTCTTATTTGAATAATACTTTTATCCAGATGTTGCATCATACCCATGTTGCTACAAATGCTACGAACTGTTGGATATGTGGTATGATGCCAGCTCATCAGAAGAAAGGAGGAACGCCGTTCATACCTCTTCCTTTCTCTCATAATGGCTCTTGTAGAGCATGGTACACTTTGCTTTTTGCCACACGGAAACCTACAGTGGGACGACTACTTTTTAGACTTAATAGGGAATTTCATCAAGATAAAGAAGGCTATCAACAAGCGAATGGGACAATATGGGAGTGGGAAGAATATCGACCAGACAATGAATCAATTCCCTATATCTTCACGAACACCAGAGACACTGCTGGAAATGAACAATTTGTGATTCAAGTGGCACAAGCTCAAGCGGACCTGTGTGTTCAGAGTGTGGGTCATATTCCTGTTGGTGTTAGTGATTGTATTATTGTTTTGAATGTAGATGGATTAAATAATAGTACTTTCTTAGCTTCCCATAATACGTATTTCGTATGTGGGAATAAAGGTTATTATCGCTTACCAGCCGGCTGGTCCGGAGTATGTTATGTAGCGTTCTTATTACCCCCTGTATTCTTAGCGCCTGCATCCTATCATAAAGACTTGAAGTTATTGAACAATGTAACTGTAAATAGGTATAAACGTACTCTATCTATTGATGATGTTGATCAAACTGATACTAGCTTACAGCAGTATGTTGATTTTAACTTAGGATTGTTTTTCTTTGTTGGAGCTGCTCTAAATAGTAGGAAGGTTCGACGATTAACAAGAGTTGTAGAGGCTGTAACGAATCAAGCTGCTGCTGCTCTTGGGAATCTTACGGAAGAATTACAAATCACTAGAATTGTTGCGTTACAGAATCGTATGGTATTAGATGTTATGTTAGCAGACAGAGGTGGAGCATGTAGAATTTATCGGAAGTAGTTGTTGTGTATTTATTCCCGACCACACGCCATCAGTCTATAACGCCATTAATAAATTGCATAAAATCGCAGCTGAGATCCATACAGAAAATGGCACTTGGACCTTTTCTGGATGGTTTTGGGCATTGATTACTACATGGGGATGGACAGTTTTAACTGGTCTCTGTATTATTGTAGCAGTTCTGTTTTCCTGTTGCATCTGTGTTCAGTGTGGTCCTTTCCTCTGTTCTTTATGTGTGTCATTCTGTATTCCTGATAAGAAAGCTATTGCCAATGTCACCTATCAGAAACATTTAAACAAAGAGGTGGAAGAGATGATGAAAATTGACATATATGATGATTATCCTAATAAGCCGAATGTCTTCAGTAAATGCTGAAAGGGTCGTCTGTTGAAAACTAAAACAGCGACATGATTAAGCATTCACTAAAGACATGAATTCTCTCCTAGTTAAAACATGTTCCTTGTCTTATGTTGACTAATGTCTGGACTCCATTTTGTATTGTCATATCTCCACGTGCTTTGCACGAGAAGAGTCCTACCTTTTCGCTAGTTGCTCTTGTAATCTGCCTAGTAACAGTCTATAAATAGCTCCTTTGTCCGTCTGGCGCATGCCCAGACTTGACCACATCTGTTATCAGTTTGTCCTTGTTTGACCATGTTTTCGCGGGCTCAGGAAATTGTTAACTCCGCCCATATATTGATCCTGTATCGAAAATGTCCATAAATGGTAATGGATTTTGCTCTATGTTGTATCCACCCACTTATGAGCCCCTCTGTTGTGTATAAAAGGGGACCGTGTACGCAAGTTCTGTGTGCTACTCTATACAATACTGAAGAGTGTTGTGTAGGTTGTAGGACCACCCTTAAGGGTTAATAAACTCTGTCTTGTATTTTGCAGTTTCCGTGCCAACTTCCTTCTAGCTTTTGTTACAGGAGAGCGAACCCTTGTATTCTGCGGGCCTAGCTGGGGCCTGTACTCATCAGGGGGCTGGGGGTACAGTGTGTACATACGGGGCTGGGGGTATGCGCTGGGGGTACGGTGCGTACATAAGGGGGGCTGGGGGTACGGTGCATACATACGGGGGCTGGGGGTACGGTGCATACATACGGGAGGCTGGGGGTACGGTGCGGACGTACAGGGGGCTGGGGGTACGGTGCGTACATACGGGGGGCTGGGGATACGGTGCGTACATACGGGAGGCTGGTGTACGGTGTGGACATACGGGGGTTGGGGGTACGGTGCATACATACGGGGGGCTGGGGGTACGGTGCATACATACGGGGGGCTGGGGGTACTGTGCGGACGTACGGGGCTGGGGGTACGGTGCGTACCGGGCCCCCTTTTCCTCGTGCATCGCGGCGTACTTAGCTTTTCCTTCACTTTTTGGCTCCCGTAAAAATATAGCCGTGCGGAGTGCTGTCGGTACGAATCTTACTTGCTGGTCCGTAAAACGCTGCCTGACTCCGTGCGGATGTCGCGTACGCGCTGTCCAGGATCGGAATTGTATGTATTTTTTAGCTGCACGGTGTTTTTTACGATTCGTACAGAAATGGTATTTCTGTACGAATCGTACTTGCTGGTTTGTACGGTGGAATTCCCGGGTACGAGTCGTACGGAGAAAACGCTCTGTACGACCATTTGTACCCAGGTTTTACAGGATCGGAATTGGCACCCAAGTGTCTGTATGGAGAGCACGGATTCATTCCGAGAGGATGCCTGGCATACCCAGGTCCGACAGTCTTCTCCACAGCAAAAGACGATCTACTTTATCGAATGCTGTGGAGAAGTCTATGAACGCTGTATACACTCTTCCTCCTCTAACTTTAACATATTGTTCGTTTATTATCTGTATTGCCGTTAGATTATCAATAGTTCCATGCTTTGTCCTAAACCCAGTTTGTTCAAATGGTAAAATTTTACCCGCATCTACCCAGTCATTCTTTTGGATCGAGAGGCATTTAGCAAAAACTTTACCCACTGCGTCTAGAAGTGCAATTTGACGGTAATTGTGTGGAACATCTCGGTCTCCTTTCTTGAACATGGGGACTAATATACTCCCCTTCCAAGAAGGGTGGACCATTTTATTTGCATAGCAGTACTTAAACATCGGATAAAGGATTTTACTCCACACTGTGCTATTTTGTTTTAAAACTGTAAATGTTAACTTATCCGGGCCCATCGCCCCAGAGGATCGCATCCCCTTGATCGCCATTTCAATGTCTTTTTCAGATGGCGAGCCATACGAGGTGGGGTCTTCCATTAGAGCGATACATTCAATTTTGGTTGCGTTACCTGCATATAAGGCCTGAATAAAGCTGACCCATTTATGTTCCTCAAAGGCAACTGGGAGTGGTCGTGATCTAGCTCCACATCCCTCCCCGATAAGAGACCAATACGTTCTTACTTGGCCTTTATACACTGCTTCTCTCAGTTTAATCCATGATGTTATCTTCCCTCTCTTTTCTTAGCTTAAGCTTTACCCTAGTCCTCCTCCTCTTTAATAGTAATATTCTATGATATCTTTCAGAGGAGTAGTTCAAGTACTGTTCTCTAATTAATTTGTTTATTTCAAGATTAAACGGCTGGAGGGGTCTTGGGACTACATTAGGACTTTTTCTTTGGTTCGACTTCTTGCAATATCTATCACCTTCATTATAAATGCATTAAAACTGGCAATTTCTGTTCCATTCCAATTAGACAAGTTCTCTACAGTGACCTCTAAGACACTGTCCAGGCCCAGGATGACTTTGGTATCCCAATGACATCTCCCTGATTTCTCAGCAAAACTAACAGATTCACCATTTAGTGCCCATGGAACGTTCAATAGTAAGTTTAAATTTACGGTAAGAGTTAGTACTTTGTGGTCACTGTAGGAAGAATTGAAAATCTTAAGATCTTTCAATAAGAAGAAGGAGGTACTTCCCACTACCACACAATCTAAAATAGTTTCTCTGCTATAAGATTTACAAGTAAAGGTAGCCGGTGCATCTGAAGGCAATCTCCCATTTACTATAATTCCATCAATCTTCATTAACTCATCAAGGAGCATTTTCCCTCTCCTATTTGTCCTAATATTTTGTGGAAAGAGCGCTTGTGGGACCTGTAGAGATTCTTCTTTTTCCTTATTTCGGAATATATCCAAAGTAGAATTAGAGATTTTACAATTCAGATCTCCTACCAGGACTATATGAGGGGGAAGTTCTACTTCATTAGCTTTCTTAATGTAAGAAAAAAACGTCTTTGAGAGTACATCGTGACAGGCATCTGGAGGAATATAAGCCTTTATCAACGTCAGTGGTGTGCATTTTACATTATTGTCAGGATTATACAATGTTATTGCTAAAAAAAGATTACTAGGATCTTTATAGTAATCATAATTCCATTTTATCTTATTTGACAGTAAGCAGGCCACCCCTTCCTTTGCCTGTCCTCTCCTGGATTGAATTGCTTTACAATCTAAAGTAAAATAATCCTTACATAGTCGGTCCTCTGTACACCAGGTCTCCTGAAGACAGATCATGCTTGCATCTAATGCACATAAGTATTGTAACTTCTCCCTACTATTTTTTATTCCTGCAGCATTCCATGATATTATTTTTAATTCATTGCTAGAAGGATGGCTGTTGTGGGGGTTTATTTTTGGATCTGCTCGATAGAACACCAGGTAACCAGTTCCATTGTGGACTCTCTTCTTTTGAGTTCCATTGAAAGGAAAAGGGGGTACAATCTTTGAATTTCACCTGTCTGCCATTTTTTGTAATACAGATGTTTAATTCCTCTGTTTCATTCGGGCGATCTATACTGCCTGAAACTACGTGTGTTGACAAAGGCCTATTGTCAAGTGCTCTATTTCGGGGTTTCTCAGAAAATGGGAAGACATCAATCCCCCTACTTTGTAGGCCTTCTGACCATTGTAATATTAGTAATTTTGGAATTAAACCTTACCCTTGATTTATAACCAACTTCTGTTTTTAAGATGGAGACTAAACTTAAATCACTACTTTGAATACGTTTCAAACTTTCAATCTCCAGGAGACATTTAAGAAGCAAAGTCCTATTTAATATTAAATCCGTATCAAACAGAGGAATACAATCTAACTGGAATGTTTCTGTACTTTCCCGGATGCGTTCAACTTCAGTTATCTCAGATTTACCTCTCACTTTTGCGATGTCAGAGAACAGGACAGCCATGGGATTAAGTACCGATGGAAGGAGGTTAACAGGCACTGACTGCTCCGCTGTTATAAGAGAAGGAGACCCCTCTATTACAATATTATCAAAAACTGATTTGGGGTATGCAATATTCGAGGGGGGGGGGGGCTTCATTGGCCATCATTGGCTCTGATGCTAGATCTTTATTCTCTGGGTTCACAAGATCGACTTCATCTTTCTGGTTCATATCTTGTGATGCATTTTGCGGCGTCTAGAAGGAAGATTCCTTACTAACTGAGGTCTCAATGTTTTCTTTAAAGCGAATTCTCCTTTGCTTCTTTTTTGAGAATCTTTGTATTGATTTCATCTTTTTCCCTCTATTCTTTTCATGTTTCCCATTTCTCCCATTTTTTTCCAAGTGTGAAGCTCCTAAGACATTTTCTTTCTCATCACTTAATTGGGTTTTAAAAATAGGGAATACTTCCTTGTCTATCCTTTTTGCTGAGTCCGCCGAGTCTTTTACTTCTTAAGCTGAATCATAGTTAACCTGTATGGATTTTGGTAAAGGTTCAAGGGTCTTCTCTAACATCGCCACTTCGTTCATTTGCTTATCAGTTTGGGGCTTGCCATCGTGAGCAGTATAAGTTAGGTGACTATTAGCATTCTCAAGTATATTCTCCAAAACCTCTTCTGCCTTTGCTTCCGTTCCTACTTGTTTAGTATCAGTTTTTGAACTGACCTCCTTCTCCTGATTACCTTTTAACAATACCTTTAATATTTGAGTTACAGTTTTCAACACACAGTCTGAACCTCCTACAAATTTTTCAAGTAGCGTTAGAATAGAGGATAATAGATGTTCTAGGGATACTAGTGAGTCTGAGACTAATATATCCTTACTAATAATTTGACTGGGTTGGGTATCATTGATATTTAAATCAGGGCTCATAGAGGGGTGTGAGTGCAAAAGAGAATAATTTGATTTATTAGATGGAGTACCGCTGAATAACTTTAGTCCTATGGGAACTGTTATTGCTGGAGTATTTGCTAACTCTATAATCTTGCTAGTATCACAAGAAATATACTTCCTCCAGAGTTCAAAATCTAGATCTGGGAGTGTGAAATCTTTATTTTGGACATCCTCTACTGGATAGGGACCAAGGGGCTCTTCTACTATTCCGTGGGGTGTGTGTGGAGTTCTGTGTAGAATTTCCTCTACTGTTTTAACAGAAGATCCAAAGGATACATGGGGGACTGGAGAGCCAGTTAGATCCCCAGGGCACCGTACTGGATGCCTCTGGGATTCTAAGGATTCTCCTCCTCCGCGTTTACTACCAGTAGAATGAGATTCTACAACCTCAACCATATCAGGGACACTAGAAACAGTATTTACCATATCACCATCACTTTCATTTCCAATCACATTTTCTCCTCCGTTCCCAGTAGTTAAGGTATTTAACCCAACTTGGGGATTTTTTCCTTCCCCCTTTCCCATAGACTAAATAGTTGACTTTTTCCTTTTCGACAGCATGCCAGAGACATCCTTGTTACTCAAGGGGTTTGATTTAGTTTTAGCACAAGTCCTACCCACAAGTAGCCGTCCTGACCTTAGTTTTTTTGCTGTCATTGTATTTAAGCACTGTACAAAAAGATGCACTGGAGATAAATATAACAAAGGGATCAAGGGACAAAGGATAAAGCGTTACACCATAAGTAACCAAAGGTGACTATAAAGTGATTATAAATATAAAATAAACTAAAATAAAAAACAAATAACAAAAAATAGATAAAGCAATTTACAAATAGAGTTCCAGAGTCATTAATCACCAAATAATACGGCGGAGGGGGCAGGAGGAACAGAGAGACAGAGGGACAGGGGGACAAAAGACACTGCACAAGGGCACTGAGTTAAGCTGCATGCAAGCAGATTTTCCTTTCCCTTCCTTTCAAACAGTGTTCCCCCAAAGAGGTGCTAGCTGCTACTAGTTGCCACTAGTCACTGTCGACTACTGCTATTAACTTTTTCTAAGCACAAATTACAAGAGTATAGATATTGTTAGGTGAACATAAAGTACATATGCTGACAATAGGAGACATAAGGTGACAAAAAAGCATCCAGTTGCTTTGGCCTCAAATCTCAGGCCTCTAAGGCTCAGGTCAGCCTACGTTCAAATAGGAGTGCTTTCACCGCTGATGCAAGATGTAGCCCAGGACAGAGCCCTCCCAACCTTTTCAAGACTTCCAATAATTGGCCAATAGTAGGGCTCCTGCGGCACAGTTTCCGTCTCTGCCTATGTCCGCACCAACAAGGCAGCTCAGAGGGTCTCAGAGGGTCGGACCAAACAAAAACCCAGCAAACCCAACAGGCTAATGGCAAAGGCCAACAGAAACCAGGAACCGCAACTCAATGATCTCTGCCGCTGTTTTCTACTACTGCAGTGGCACCTTGTGATAAGAAAACAGCAGCGGCGGCTCACAACGTGACTCCTTACTTCCTTACAGCTCCACCTTTGCCAACTGCAATTTTTTCCAGACAAATTTTCAGGCATAACCCAGGGAATAATCTCCGGAAAAAAATAACTCCCCAGCCTCAGAAATCACACGGCCACAACAACACAGTACAGCACTAGGCCCGCAAGCAGCTGAGCTGGGCCAGGCTAGGTTAGGTTGGGAAGAGACAAGGACCAAACCAAAAACCAGAATAAAACCCAAAGCCAATGCGGGCTTTTTTGTGGGGGGTCCTCAGCTGTGGAGCCCCAACTGTTTCACCCACGTGGAGTGTCAGTAATGCACTGTGGATTCACCCACATCGTGGCTCCTCTTGCCGTCACACAGACAGCATGCAGGCAGTATACCCCCTGCCTGGTCTCAAAATACCAGGCTACCATGGGGGAGGAGGGAGGTTCCAGCAACCTACAATCCGCTACCGACTCTCCCGGCTCTTCTCTGGATGCCTTGTGTCTCCTCGGGTGCGGGCGGGAGCAAAATCCTCAACTACAGCCTGGTGTTTAACAGAGCAGTACAAAAGGGGGTGGTGATGGACGGAGCATCAGAACCAATCAAACACTCACACCCAGTCAACAGATCTGGGTTTGATCCATCACCGTTCTTTAGCCCACTCTGCCACCCCAGTTCAGACATGGCCATATGCAAATCAGTCTGACCCTGTGCCTCATGGGAACAGTCCAGCCCGAACTGCCAAGCCATGCCTTCCCTGGACCGGAAACAAGCTTCCTAGGACCGGTTTCTGGCATTTCAGCCGTCTTCAGCCAGGCTTGCTTGAATCCAGTGGCAAAGTGAGCAAGGGACTCACATCTGAGCATACCCTGCCAACTTATGGCGAACAAAGCGGTACAAAAGGGGGTGGTGATGGACGGAGCATCAGAACCAATCAAACACTCACACCCAGTCAACAAATCTGGGTTTGATCCATCACCGTTCTTTAGCCCACTCTGCCACCCCAGTTCAGAAATGGCCATATGCAAATCAGTCTGACCCTGTGCCTAATGGGAACAGTCCAGCCCGAACTGCCAAGCCATGCCTTCCCTGGACCGGAAACAAGCTTCCTAGAACCGGTTTCTGGCATTTCAGCCGTCTTCAGCCAGGCTTGCTTGAATCCAGTGGCAAAGTGAGCAAGGGACTCACGTCTGAGCATACCCTGCCAACTTATGGCGAACAAAGCGGTACAAAAGGGGGTGGTGATGGACGGAGCATCAGAACCAATCAAACACTCACACCCAGTCAACAAATCTGGGTTTGATCCATCACCGTTCTTTAGCCCACTCTGCCACCCCAGTTCAGACATGGCCATATGCAAATCAGTCTGACCCTGTGCCTCATGGGAACAGTCCAGCCCGAACTGCCAAGCCATGCCTTCCCTGCTGGACCGGAAACAAGCTTCCTAGGACCGGTTTCTGGCAGTTCAGCCGTCTTCAGCCAGGCTTGCTTGAATCCAGTGGCAAAGTGAGCAAGGGACAGGGTCAGACTGATTTGCATATGGCCATGTCTGAACTGGGGTAGCAGAAGACGGCTGAAATGCCAGAAACCGGTCCTAGGAAGCTTGTTTCCGGTCCAGGGAAGGCATGGCTTGGCAGTTCGGGCTGGACTGTTCCCATGAGGCACAGGGTCAGACTGATTTGCATATGGCCATGTCTGAACTGGGGTGGCAGAGTGGGCTAAAGAACGGTGATGGATCAAACCCAGATCTGTGGACTGGGTGTGAGTGTTTGATTGGTTCTGATGCTCCGTCCATCACCACCCCCTTTTTTACTGCTTTGTTCGCCATAAGTTGGCAGGGTATGCTCAGACGTGAGTCCCTTGCTCACTTTGCCACTGGATTCAAGCAAGCCTGGCTGAAGACGGCTGAAATGCCAGAAACCGGTCCTAGGAAGCTTGTTTCCGGTCCAGGGAAGGCATGGCTTTGCAGTTCGGGCTGGACTGTTCCCATGAGGCACAGGGTCAGACTGATTTGCATATGGCCATGTCTGAACTGGGGTGGCAGAGTGGGCTAAAGAACGGTGATGGATCAAACCCAGATCTGTGGACTGGGTGTGAGTGTTTGATTGGTTCTGCTGCTCCATCCATCACCACCCCCTTTTGTACCGCTTTGTTCGCCATAAGTTGGCAGGGTATGCTCAGACGTGAGTCCCTTGCTCACTTTGCCACTGGATTCAAGCAAGCCTGGCTGAAGACGGCTGAAATGCCAGAAACCGGTCCTAGGAAGCTTGTTTCCGGTCCAGGGAAGGCATGGCTTGGCAGTTCGGGCTGGACTGTTCCCATGAGGCACAGGGTCAGACTGATTTGCATATGGCCATGTCTGAACTGGGGTGGCAGAGTGGGCTAAAGAACGGTGATGGATCAAACCCAGATCTGTGGACTGGGTGTGAGTGTTTGATTGGTTCTGATGCTCCGTCCATCACCACCCCCTTTTGTACCGTGGTGTTTAACAGAGACACACGCAGCTCAGTTGCACCTCGCAGCAGCAGCTCTCCTTACTGCCATCGCCGCTCTGCTCAGTGCGCCGGTGCTCCAGCCACTCTGCTCCGTGCTCCGTGCTCTGTGCTCTCAGCACCGGCGAATTAGTCCCAGCAGCAGTGGCAACTCGCTCTCTCCCCGCTGCCGCTCCGCTCTGCTCTGCGCTCCGAACTGCTTCGCTCACGTGACTAGGATTTAATCAGTGGGTAAAGCATGTCTAGAGATACTTGCCATATATTTTTCAGCTCCTCATCAGGCAAGAAGTTCTCCCAGACTGGATGGGGGTGGCTCAAATGTTTGTCCAATACAGTGAGTAAATGTCCATACCAAAGTGATACTTCCTTTTTTTCTCTGTTTTGAGTCTTGCAGGTCTTCCTCGATTGAATTATCAGAGGGAAAGTGCCACTGCTGGTTCTTGCACCACGTTGAAAGTTGTTAAAACTTAAATCTGGATAGTGTGTCATTGGTCATATTTCTTCAAGTGTCCCAGGACAAGCAGCTTCCACTATGTCCCCCCATCACGTAACGCCCGCTAACTTCAGTCGTTTTGCTAGGGTGTCTAAAAGGAACTCAGGTGTTCCCGGGGAATCCCACATGGGAGCCCATTCACTGTAGTAGGGTATGCCTAGCGATAGTGAAACCATCATTTTTCAGCAGCATGTAGGACCTTTAGACAAACATTTTGAAAGAATTCAGGGGCAACACATTTGCCCATAAAACCCTCATCTGAACTGTCTGCTAGCATAGCCTTGTGCCTATGACTGACCAAAGTGCCATCTGGCCTAAGGAGAAGCATCCTACATTTCTTTTGCTGGTATGCCCAGCAATACAATAGAAGATCTGGAAGACACAAACCGCCATGTCAAAGCTTATGTCTTAGCTTTATCCAGGATAGCCTGAGCCCCATGCCAGCCCATGTGAATGAGGAGATTCTTCCCTTTATTTTTACAAGAAGCCTCAAACACCAGAGTTATATTGTCGAACTTGGGCAAGACGCACATCTTAACCAAATTTGTCCACCCAAACTGTGTGAGAGGGAGATTCTGCCATATTTTTAACAGCATATCAACTTCCTTAGAGACTATGATTAAGTTTACTTTACGGAGTTCTTTTAGGTCTTGTGATATTATTCCTCCTAAGTATCTTATCTCTTTTGATAGCCTAACCCCATGATCTTCTAGATTCCCGGCCATAGCTTCTGTCTTGCCACTGTTAACCTCTTATCCAGACATTTTCCCAACTCAATGCCTTCTTTTTCCTCAACAGGCTGATCACCATTTGATCTTCCTGATCTAGTTATGAGACCTGTTCATTCTACTCTTGATTGCTAGCAATTTCCCACAGTTTCCCCCTGTTCAAAGTCTCTTATTTTGCTAACCTCCCATTTTTGCTGCATGTTTCCCTCTATCATGAGTCTAAATTCGTGTTGCAGATCTTCAACTCTTCAACTCTCCCAACTAAGCACTCTTTGTCCACCCCCTAGAGATGCCCGGACTTCAGATTTGCTTCTGCTATTGTTAGCAGCTCTTCCAGTGAGGCATATTTTTCTTTTTTCTGACCTGACCCAGGTCGCTGAGGCACACTTCAAAGCCCCTCATCACCAGACCTAAAGGCATCCCAAACCACATGCGCTGGAGCAGACGTTGAGTTTCATTTAAAAAAATCTGCTGTATCCCTTTCTATCTTGCTCATGACCTTCTATTCAAGGTCCAACTCCTAGGGGTGGATCTTGAAGTGAGTTAAATTTTCAACCAGATTGCTGTGTGATCTGATAGGTGGATGGGAAAATAATCTATCTTTTTAACAATTCCAACTTCTGGGAGCTACATAAATATATAGTCAATCCTAGAATAGTGGCCATTCGTTTTGCTGCAAAAGGAGTAATCTCTAGAATCACCATTTATCTTCTGGCATACATCACAGAAATTTAGATTATCTAACATAATAACATGAATTCTTATGGCAAACCCTGGAGCAATATTGTTGGTCTGTGGCTATAATCTTATATTCCCATCTTTGCCTGTTAAATAGTGCTAAACATTCAACCCATAAAAGGTGCTTCTCTTGGTGCAGAAGAACCCTAGCCGGGCTTTCTTTCAGGTATTGAAGAACCAAACGCTGTCTCTCTTTGACACTTAGGCCATTCACGATTCAGCTCAATATCTCCAGGGACTCTCCTCCCAGTAGTCTCCCCTTATCTCTATGCCTGGGCAAAGCACTACTCTACGCTTGCGTAGTTTGCGAAGTTTGCGCCACTTCGCACTACGTGAATTCCACGTAGCACAGTGCAAACATGCGTAGCGTAGTGCAGCGGTCATTTTTTGCTTACTCGCGGTCTTCAAAGTCAAGTTGGCGACCGCGAGCAAGCAAAATGACATCCCGGTGAGACTTTTTCCTCGTTCGCGATCAGCAACATTAAGTTGCCGATCGCGAGCGTGGAAAATAAGCCTCCTGGCGAGATTCTCAACGTGGGGAGGTCAAGTTTCTCATTACGAGTGGTAGCGTATGCTCGCGACCGATTGCACATGATTTCAATGATTGCACAGTGCCGAATGCTTGCCCGCACTGTGCAATCATTGAAAACGGCATCTTGCACAGTGCGAACAGGGTACTACGCAGTTCACGAAGTATTACGCATAGCTCGCGTAGTGCAAAGTGCACTTTGCGTAGCTATGCGTAGCGCTACTTCGCGAACTACGCCCACTGTTATTTGTTTCGACACGATTAAGGCTGGACATTTTTCATCCATGAACCAGCTTTCCTAACATTAACAATTATTCACGTGAACTAGTGCATTGCCCATGTGACAATTTATTTAAACAGCCTACTATTGTTTTTTTGCAAATGATATTCAGATTTGAGGCACTATCTAATCAAGCCACTGGTAAGGCCCTTACATTTTATGCAATGTCGTCCAGCTTTTCTATATTTACAATTACTTCCACATTTGTATATATGTGCTGTTTTATCAAAATGTTTATGGACGGTTATTACTTGGAGGAAATTATTAACACAGGAGCAGAGTACTGTTGTTCCTCTTTAAGCTGCAACCACATTTGTATGTTACCTGCCCTTTAAACAGCATATTGTATTTTATCTTGCAGACCGTATATTGGTTTTATTCTGTATGCTTTTATGATTCACACTTTGATATCAAATAAACCTTATTTTGATTTAGGTCATAAGCAGCTCATGGTGGGGTTGCCATTTATAGCTAGCGCTAATAATTATAACTGGTGAATTTCTGTGTTTCTAAAAATTAAAAATGTTAATGTTGTGGACTGCAGGAGCGCGCGCGATCCAAGATGGCAGACGTGCTGTAAGCTCCATCACACCCTGCAATTTTTCTCAGATTTTCTACAGATGAATTGCAGTTTTACACTTGATACTGTATAAAAATTGTTATTTAATGAACTTTGGTGCCTACCTGATTTGTTTCAATCGTTTCTCATGCCTTGGTGCCCTCACTTCTGCTTTTTCAGTGTTCCAGTCAGAAGCCTGCTTTACCAGAATCTGCCTGAGGGAGCTTTCTTGAAAGAGGGCGGTCTTATTCATCCTGCTTCTGTTTCTTGAAGGTTCTGTTTATGCCTTTTACTCTAGATATTAAAGGCAAGGCCTGCTTTTATTGACACCTGGCAACTATTTAATTTGCTTTTCAGAGCACAATCATTTCATTGGGATCCAGCAGTTGTTTCACAAAAAAGAAGATTTTGTTCCCTATGTTCACATTTATTTAATTTTCCCAGCCTTTGGGGTAACTGTCTTTAAAAAACTACATAAAGTGGATACTGAAAGCACATAAAATCCTCATCAAAAATTAAAACAAGTATCTTCTCCACCTCCTACAAAGGCAAAAAATGGTGGATTCAAACGTAAAATTGATGGCGAAAATTCTGGAAGAAATACAAGCCATACATAATAATACAGACGCCATGTGCTATTAAGCACGTGCAGAGAGATATGGCAGTGCTTACAATGCAGACCTCTGAAAATGGCATTAAGATAAGATATAATAAGGCTGGGATTGACCAAATGTCTACTCAGGTTATTTTTAATGTGCCTATGAGGAAACAGATTCTTGAGCTAGAAAACAGAAATCGCTAATATAATCTGCGTATTTTCAATCTGCCAGAAAATATTGAGGGACCAAACTTCAATCTTTTTGGGAGAATCTCATACCTTCACTTTTGTAAATAAAATTCTCTGAAAAGTATGAAATCGACAAGGCTCATCGTGTTCCCTCATATCGCAAACCGACTCAATCCAGGCCAAGACAGTTGATTTTCAAAGTACTTCGACACCATCATCTTCTTTTTATTTTGAAGGCTGTCAGAGAAATTCCAATGCTTATGGTTGAAGCACATAAAGTTTAAATCCATCCAGACGTTGCAAGAGACTCTAGTCATGAGCAAACAATTATCTGTCTTACACACTAGATTGGGAGAAGCTGGATATAAATATGTTGTGTTTGATTGTGCAGTAATCCGAAAATGGAAAAATGACATTTCCAAGTCCTTGACATCTCCTTCTGATCTAATTGCATATCGATATCTTCACTCTCTGGTGGCAATGGAATCCTAGTATTCTACAAATGCTACATGATATTTGTTACTGCATATCTAATAATATTTTCTTTTCCACTAGTAGGCTACATTATCTTCATTGGGTTCCTGGATCATACCTTTGTAGTTTCAATATTTAATTTTATGTGTTCTGTATTTAAGTGTTCTCAGTGGTTTTTTGTCTAGTTCGTGAGTCTGTCCTTGTTCTTGGGCTAATTGTTTGTTCTATTTCTTTCTATCAAGTCTAGTCAAAAAGTTTATTGTATATGATACCTTAAAATCGTTACAATTTACACTTTAACAAAGTATTAAACTTATTCTTCCATTAAATATCATTTTATCAGCAATGAGCTTGGCAATATTAAAATTCTTTCTACCGTTTTTAGTTCCTATATATATACCCCTCTTTCATTCTAATTTTCTGTCCTTTTTAATTTGTTATGGCTAGTAGTTGTGAGTAAAACATTGTCTCACTTAATGTTAGCAGTCTACAGCATCCAGCAAAATTGCCTCATGGGAGCAGTTCAGACCGAACTGCCAAGCCAGTTCCCGCCTGGACCGGAAACAAGCACACTGAACGGTTTTGGGCCATGTCCCCCTTTATCAGCCAGGCTAACTTGAATCCAGTGGCACAGTGAGCAAAGGACCCACGCCTGGGCTTACCCATCCCACTTAAGGCTAAAAGTGTAACTGCAACAAATGATGGACGGAATGTTGAATGATAAAAACATTCACCCCCAGTCAAGAGATCTGGGTTAAATCCATTGATCTTTTGCCCACTATGCCACCCCAGTTTGGACCAAGCCATATGCAAATCAGTCTTGAACCTGTGCCTCATGGGAGCAGTTTAGACCGAACTGCCAAGCCAGGTCCTGCCTGGACCGGAAACAAGCACCCTGGGTCCGGTTTTGGGGCATGTTGTCACCCTTCATCCGCCAGGCTATCTTGAATCCAGTGGCATGGTGAGCAAAGAACCGACGTCTGGGCATACCCATTCCACTTAAGGCTAAAAGTGTAACTGCAACAAATGATGGACGGAATGCTTAATGATAAAAAACATTCTCCCCTAATCGAGAGATCTGGGTTAAATCCATTATTTTTTTGCCCACTACGCCACCCAAGTTTGGAACCAGCCATATGCAAATCAGTCTTGACCCCGTGCCTCATGGGAACAGTCCAGACCGAAATTTCAAGCCAGGTCCTGTCTGGACTGGTAACAAGCATCCTGGGACCGGTTTCGGGGTATGTCACCCTTCATCAGCCAGGTTAGCTTGAATCCAGTGGCACAGTGAGCAAGGGACCCATGTCAAGGCATACCCATCCCACTTAAGGCTAAAAGTGTAACCGCAACAAATGATGGACGGAATGCTGAATGATAAAAACATTCTCCCCTAATCAAGAGATATGGGTTCAATCCATCCTTCTTTTGCCCACTACGCCACCCCAGGTTGGACCCAGCCATATGAAAATCAGTCTTGATCCTGTGCCTCATTGGAACAGTCCAGACCGAACTGCCAAGCCAGGTCCTACCTGGACTGGAAACAAGCATCCTGGGACCAGTATTGGGGTATGTCACCCTTCATCAGCCAGGCTAGCTGGAATCTAGGGGCACAGTGAGCAAGGGACCCAAGTTTGTCAATACCCATCCCACTTAGGGTGAAAAGTGTAACTGCAACAAATGATGAACGGAATGCCAAATGATTCAAACACACTCCACCAGTCAGGAGACTCGGGTTAAATCCATTGTTCTTTTGCCCACTACACCACCCCAGTTTAGACCCAGCCATGTGCAAATCAGTCTTGACCCTGTGCCTCATGTGAACAGTCTAGACCGAACTGCCAAGCCAGGTCCTGCTGGGACCGGAAACAAGCATGATGGGTCCGGTTTCGGGGTATGTCACCCTTCATCAGCCAGGCTAGCTTGAATCCAGTGGCACAGTGAGCAAGGGACCCACGTCAGGCCATACCCAACCCACTTAGGGTGATCACTGTAACTGCAACAAATGATGGACGGAATGCTGAATGATTCAAACATTCTCCCCCTTTCAAGAGATCTGGGTTAAATTCATTATTCTTTTGCCCACTAAGCCACCCCAGTTTGGACCCAGCCATATGCAAATCAGTCTTGATCCTATGCCTCATGGGAACAGTCCAGAATGAACTGCCAAACCAGGCAAATGGCTGGGTCTAAACTGGGGTGGTATGGTGGGCAAAAGAACAATGGATTTATCCCAGATCTCTTGACTTGGGGTGAATGTATGATGTATTCAGCATTCTGTCCATTATTTAGTTAAGCTTGACTTCTTTTGTGGCAAGCTACCAGCGAGTTAAGCACATGTTAATTTAGTGACTTTTGTGGTTCACCATGAGAAGGATTGTGGTTGCTGTTTGAGGATGTTTTTGACCCACCCCCAAACAAAACCCATTTTCTAGAGAGTGTATGAGAAGCATTCTTGAGTCCATCAATAATTAGGGTATCTTTCTTTGGACATACTAACCACACCTGTGAAGATACTTCAACATTCCCTGATGCCCAACCTTATGAACAGGGCTGCCTTTTTGTGCTCATCATCCTCTCACTCTGTAGCTGTATGGGCAAAATGGCAGGTACCTACTAAGAGATCGCCCCTTGACACCTTGTTTGGCCTATATTCTTTCAGCCGCTCCTCCCACTGAGCTCCACAGGGCTCAGCCCCTTTGCCCCCAATATCTGACCAAACCATCTGACCTTTTAGGGAAGTCAAGGGGGGGACCCACCACCAACCAAAGATCCTTCCTTTCATGGATTTCTCAGGGGAGTTTCAATAAGTGCCCTGCTTTCAGTCTCTCCTTTGGAGAACTGTCCCTGTACCAATTTTCTTTGACCCCTACGTGAGTGATAGACCTGTTGTGCCTTGCAGAAGTCCCTCTGTTGTTTCTTCCTGTCCCTAGCAATTTCTGAAGTTCTGGCGGTGACCGAGACTGCTGTACATTGCCAATCTGTCTAATACGGGATCCAGGGTGCTATATCCCAGCTAAGCCTTGTTGAGCAACTTCCCCAGCCCTAGAACAAGTGATCGAAATACACCACATGGGACATGCAGTGAAATACTTCTTTATTGCTCGGCATACACTCACACACTGCACATTACATCACACTCAACTTTAACTACACCCTAAGACTTCCCCGCATATCACGTTTTTCCTCTCCAGAGTACACCAAAACCACAAGGGTCCAAGAGCACATACATCAATATGCTACATCTCCCCCTTTGTTAAATAAAAAAGTGGTGAACATCACAAAAATCTAATTTCTTCAATCAGTCAGCAATGTATTCACACTTGTTGGCTGAACCCTGTGGTCCAAGATGATCGAGGTCTATCCTGATTAGACCATGGTGACATAGTCTCAGGTGCTTAAGACGGACTTGCTGGCAAAGCTGCTTTACATATGGTTTTAGTGCCATGATAGGTTTTTGAAATGTGACTTGTCCTGAGTGATGGATTGTGAAGGACGATGTGCTGTTATCATATGTCCCTTGCATGCTACAATCTACAAGGGATCAGCGGCAAAAGGAGCAAACGTTTTCTGTCTTCATCTCTGTTTAACCGGTATCCAGTCTCCTCTGTTAATCTGATTCCTGGGCATAGCAATGCCAATCTGCATATGGTTTTCATTTTCTTTTCCCGTGTCACATCAGTGTGTTCAACCTTGTCAGTTTTCACTGATTGATCTGGGTTCCATTTATGCTGTTTTGTTGTGATGGCTCTCTCAAATAGCAAGGTGGCTGATCTCATATCAGTTTTGGAGCGAAGGATTGATTGATAGGCCTGTAGGGCCTAGCACAGGGCTTGCCTTAGATTGATTTCCTCCATGGACGCTTGTTGAATGACTCTCTTGAGGATGCCCATGAATTGTTTAACTATACCATTGGCCTGAGGCTATAGGGTTGAGAAATGTTGGTGTTTGATGGATGTTGAGTCAGAGAAGAAATTATTTCAACGTTTTGCTGTTAAAGGGTGGGCCTATATCAGATTTGAGGATTTTGGAGCTGCCCCACACTGCAAAGATGTCATCAATCCATTCTATACCTTTGTCATGGGTTGTCGAAATAGGTCTTCCACCAAAGGAAAACTGGAATATTCATCTATGACTACCATCACCAATGCAGTGTTTTTGGTGCAGGGCGATTTCAAATTTCTTTTGAAAGTGAAAAAGACCTATGTTCCATAAACGTATTGAAACTATGAATGCGTTACGACTCTCCTTAATTACAAAAGGTCCGACGCATAGGGCAGGACATTAGCTAGATGGGATTTTCTCCAACTATATGGCTACTATCCTACTCCCATCTCTCCCTTTCACCTGGTACGACCTCCGGGCAGTTAACTGGCAGGTACAGACAGAGAACTGCACCATGCACAGAAACACGACAAAAAAACCCGAGTAGAGCATGGCATAAAATTTAGCAGGCCGAACTGAGAGATGCCTTTACCCCTGGGCCCTGGCAGCGAGCCGAGGATCTGGAGCAAAATGTGGAAAACTTTTCTCTCTGGCTTAACTCAGCTCTGTATATTGTAGCACTAATCAACCATAAAATGGTATCCAAAAAGGTATCCCAAGGTATGAAAATCTTTGGAGATCAAAGCAGGATTGCCGAAGGCAAGAACAAAGATGAAGAAAAAATTATGAGGTAGAGGAGAAAAACACCTATAAAAATAAACTAGCGGAACATAAAAAAAAGTATTGTAGCAGCAGAAACCTCATACTACTCTGAACAGATACGAGCAGACTGCCATGCAAACAAAACCCGTTTGCAAGTCATAAACAAATTGATTACACCTACCAGCCCAAATCATGCAGTAGTAAATCAAAATGTCTACTATGAGCAGGCACATTTCTTTCAGGAAAAAGGTTGCAAACATCTTCTCTAGGCTTTCAGCAAAGAGAGCAGCGGGTCAACAGGATGGGTGTGTCCCAGTTGACACCACTGGCGAAAGCAGACTCTCTACTTTTAAGGCCCTCTCAGAGAAGCAACTTGTAAAATTGATTCCACTCATCAAATCTAGGGGACCACAAGACCCCTGCCCCCTTAAGATAATGCATATGATTCCTGCACAAGTGGCCCAATATCTGGGCCATATATTGAATAACATGTGTGCCGGAAGAACCTTCCCAACATACTGGAAACATGCCTCCATTCTTCCTCTGCTAAAGAAAGACAATCTGAATGCACTGGAACCGAACAACTAACACCCAATTTCAAGGCTTCCCTTTGCCGCCAATTTGGCGGAGAAAGCTATGAACCAGCAACTTTCAGAGTACCTAGAGGAAAATCTGCTTTTGGAAGACACACATTACGGTTTCTGAAAAAATCAAAGTACTGAGTCTGCCATAGTAGTAGCTACAGAGGATATTCAGGAAGTGCTGGACAGGGGGGGAACCACGGCCCTTATCCTGTTAGATCTCTCCGAAGCATTTGACACGAGATCTTAGTTGACCGTCTGCACAGCCTGGGGATTGAGAACGCAGCTTTAGATCTCCAATTCTTCCTGGTTAACAGACAACACACTGTGTCGATGGGCAAATTTACATCTAGGCCTTTCTCCCTGCCCTACGGAGTTCCTCAGGGATCGGCACTGAGTCCAACACTCTTCAACATTTATTTTACACTACTCGCGACAGTCATCAAAATTGAGGGCTTTCAGCTGTAGTCCTATGCCGATGAAACCCAAATTGTGGTATCACTGGCAAAGCCGGAAAATAACTTGGGCATGGCACTCAAAAATGCATGAGGAATGTGAGAAAGTGGATGAACTACAACTACAAAAAAACGCTTCAACATAAATATCCGAACCATGGTACAAAGACAATTTAAACACGGAACGCCACAACCTTAGGGCAGCTGAACACTCCTGCAAATCCAAACCCTCCTTGGAACAACTAAAACTCCTCAGAGATGTTAGGAGCTTCTATAACAAACAAATCAAGACACCAACTTGATCAAGCTGCAAACCGCCCCAAGAAACTTTTCAAATTGGTCAAACACAATCAGTGGCAGGCCCAAACCACTCAGATTCTGGAGTCATCCCACCTTCTAGCGATGATCTTGCTGATTTCTTAAATGAGAAATCAAGACTCTTCACCATTGAACTCACCTCTGAAAAGGCTCTACTGCCACCTCTTGACCTCTTAGATAAGTGCAAATCAATCAGTCTAATCACTAAGAACAATGCGTCATGGGGCACCTTTACCCCTTTCAATGAAAAAGACATCAACAAGATTCTTCAGAAAATCAATCCATCTAACCACTTCAGTGACCCGTTGCCCACAGCCATCTTCAAAGAAATTAAGAATGTACTCATCCCCACCTGGACAAGGATTGTAAACACACCTCTCCATCACAAGGTACGATCCCAGACTGCCTAAAAGCAGCTCAGGTTTCACCTACACTAAAAAAAAACTAACGCAGATAAAACTGACCTCAATAATTTCCGCCCTATCTCCAACATCCCTACACTAGCCAAACTACTGGAAAAATGCGTACAACCCCAACTTTGCGCTCACATAGAGAATTTCCAACTACTGGACCAGCATCAATCCGGCTTTCGGAAGGGGCACAGTACCAAATCGGCTCTCACGCACGTTATGGATAACATTTTAAAAATGCTTGACCAAAATGATTCCTGCCTCCTAATCCTCCTTGACCTTTCCTCCGCATTTGACATGGTTAATCACAACAACCTCCTAACCTATTCTGAAGAACAGGATGGGTTTCTCGGGTCTGGTGTTACAATGGTTCTCCTGCTTCCTCCACCACACATCACAAACACTCAAGGCAAACCACTCCCTTTCCCAGCCTTCTCCAGTACTCATGGGTATCCCCCAAGGGTCCCCCTATCTCCTATCCTCTTCAACCTTATCTTGGAACCTCTAGCGAAATCACTTAATTCCACGAACATTCTCTACCATATGTACACGGACAACATGGATAACATCATCTCACTCAACACTACCCTTCAGGCCACACAAAATTGGTTAACTGAGCACCATCTACTGCTCAACACTTCCAAAACTGAATTCCTTCTCATCTCTCCCTCAAACCCCATCCCCAAGCTAGACCTTTGTCCGAATCACCTCGCGGCCTTCAACTGCACCCCCCTCATCAGTGACTCAGCCAAATCACTAGGAATCACCCTGGACAAGCACCTGACTATGAAAAATCATATCAGCAATGTGTGTAAGGGAGCTAACCACTTGATGAGAACCCTGAAAAAGATCAAACCATTCCTGCCACAAAAGGATTTCAAGCAGGTGGTCCAAGCACTGGTCTTGCCGAGGTTACACTACGGCAGCGCTACGCTCTGTGGCCTTCCCAAATACATCCTGTCCCCACTAAGGGCATCACTGAACGATGCAGCCAGACTGGTCACTGGTACCAAATTAAATGAGCACATATCCCCAGTCCTAAAATCTCTCAAATGGTTACCCTATAAAGCTCGAATTCAATTAAAGATTGTAGTTCTGACGCACAAAGCCCTGCATTTCAAAACTCCCAGGTACCTTGCGCAAAATCTTGAATTATCCTGTGGTGGGAGAGCCTCAAGAAGCGCTAACACTTTCCTCCTGAAACCTCTCATCCTTAGCAAAAAGAGAACTTGTCACCGAGCCTTCTCTGGCGCTGCCCCAAAGATATGGAACTCTCTATCACCGGAAGTACGCAGAATCTCCTCAACGACGTCTCTCAACCTGGAAGCCAAAAGATTCCAAATGGACAAATTCCTACCTTAATCTCGGCTAGGTTCACTGGCTCAAAATCTTTGATCCTACAACCACTGTTCCATCATGTGATTCTGCTCTTCTTTACCGCATTGTGTGCCCCCCTCGTTGCCCGCTGTATACCTGTTTATTGTGTTACTCTCCTTTGTGTCATTTGTCTGTGAATCTTGAGATTATTCATGTTGTGTATTCTTACTTGATGTTGTTATTGGTTTTTGACCTTGCTTTCACCCTCTGGTAAAGCGCTCTGATATCCTTCGGATCTTGTTTGCGCTATATAAAACTTTATAAATAAAAAATAAAAAATACTTTAAATTAAATGCCTCTATAACTGGGGTCATCCTTTTTGGTAACAACCCCTCACTCTAGATGCCTGAATGGTGGCCACACGAATTGGACTCACTTCCTGAACCCTCTAACAAATTAAAAAATCTAGGCATCGTGATAGATAAAGAACTGAAGTTTAAGGACCAAGCAAATAAAATTACATTAGCCTCATTCTTTTCGCTAAGGCTTATAAAAGAAAATGAAAAATTCTTGCCCTCAGAACTCCTGAGAATGGCTATCAGCGTATTGGTTCTCACTAAGATAAACTATTGCAACAGCCTCTATCTTACTCTCGCAGTGGGTCTCGAAAAGAGGCTCCAGACTCTGCAAAATGCTGCTTCCTGCTTCCGCTTCAAAATCCCCAAACATGAATCGGCAAGAGGAGCCATTAGGAAACTACACCTGTTGCTGGTTAAATAGTGATGTAAGTTTAAGGCCCTTTGTCTAGCCTAAAAAGCACTGCATGGATTGGGGCCATTCCATTTCAGAGAGAAACTCATTTGGTACGTCCCAGCAAGGACGCTCTACTCAGGCTCCGCCATCAACCAGGTTATCCCCCCATTTAGGAAAACCAACTGGGATGGGAAGAGCATTTTTAGGGCCACAGCTGTGCTCTAGAACAGCCTCCCATTGACACTTAAAGCTGATCCTTCCCTACTTACTTTCAGAAAATCCTTAAAGACCTGGCTGTTCCCACATGAGTAGTATGCACCTGGCCACTGGCTAAACTCACTTCGGACATCTACTGTAGCAATTTTATCTTTTCTTACAGTGCCAAGACGCCTATCCATTTCCTAATGGCCCAAAAGAGTCAACAGAAACCTTCTCTCAAGTATGGTCAAGAAAGTCAGACATTTTCAATGGGTGAGGCATCAACTTGGGAGACAAACAATTGCAAATGTGGCACGCCTTCAATTAATTCTTATCTCGCTCATCCAGCTGATGGAACCACACTCAATCTCTTAAGGCTCTCTTGGTGGTTGCAAAGCCCTTCATGGGCCAGCTGGAAGACCCATTGTCTTAGGCTTCCAGGTGTGACAATTCCTGAGCCTCTTGGGTCCCTGCTAACTCATCCTGTACATTTTTGAGCTTTTGGAATTTACCATCATCGGCACAGGGCTGTGGTAATGAGTTCTTTGATTATGGTCATGTCCTTCTCTGTATTGCTAGAAGCAATTATTTTTTCTACAGACAGAGCCGCTGGTTTCCTGGATCTCATAATGAAGTTGAGGTACAGCCATCTTGGATTTCGAACTGTGACGATGTAGCGGCACTCGTGAAAAGTATTATACTGGGTTTTGATCCTTCCCTTGTTTGTGAACAAACTCATAGTCATACTCTAACAGTCTTAATCTCCACCTCTTGAACAGAGGGGGCATCTTAGCCTTCGCGTTTCCCAAAAATTTAAAGCAATGTCTGGTAATCCGTGATGATAGTGAATAATTTTCCGTACAGGAATACATCAAAATTTTGGCAGGCCAACACCACAGCCAGACTCTTCTTCTCTGGCTGAGCGTAGGCATGTCCTTTTTCAAACAGGCTTCGACTGGCATTGGCCACAATGTGTTTCTGAGCTTTTCGAGTGGCATTGTGTTGAGCAGGATTGCCCTGAGCCCTACTGGGCTCAAATCAATCATTATGTTGGTATGTAACTTGGGATCAAGGTAGTCCACTTTGGTTACAGTCTCGATTGCATGTTTATTGTCTTTGGTCGCATTCTGGAGACCACTGAATGGTACATTTTGCTTTGTCAAGTCTCTCAATGGGGCACTAAATGTAGCACAGTTGCGAATGTAGCTTGAGCAATAACTGGCCATGCCCAGAAAGGATTGCAGCTTTGTAACTTCTGGGAGGGAGGCTGGCAACTGGATGACAGTGCTTGCACCTTGTCTGGGTCTGGAGTCGTTTCTCATCAGAAAATATGTGCACATAAATGTAATTTTTTGTGAAACTAACACTTGACAGCATTCAGAGTAATACCCGCATCAGCAATTTTCTTGTGTTCGCCCAAAAACTACTATGTCATCATTGTAATTGAAGCATGAGTGACTGGTCGGATTACTCTGCGAATAATGTCCTGAAATATCTCCTCAGCCAAAGATACTACAAAACTCAGGGCCAGTAGTCCAACTGCTTTTGCTGTCACAAACGGAAAATCAACCCATTTGCGACCGCATAATAGGTCTGCCCTATTTACAAACCCTATTTTGCGAGTAGGTAACCTATTACTGACTCACAAAATAGGTCTTGCGACTCACTTTTAGGAAGGGGCGTGCCAAGGGCATCCCTTCCTAATAGAGACCCTCACTTCAATGTAAGATTGTTTTGCAGCCGCTAAACACTTGCAGTTTAGTACCAATTTCAAATGGGTGGCCCAGGGCACCCCATCCCCTTTGTGATGGGCATTGAAAATATTTTTTGACTAGCAGGCAGTGGTCCCATGGACCACAGCCTACTCTTAAAAAATGAAACAGTGATGTTTCATTTTTCTTTTTTAAATGCATCCCATTTTCCTGGGAAGAAAACGGGTTGCATTTAAAAATAAAATTGCTTTATTTAAAAAGCAGTCACAGTCATGGTGATCTGCTGACCCCAGCAGGCCACCATCCCTGGGAGTTCTAGCCATTCCCAATGGTGTCGCACATTGCACCTGCCTCATAAATATTAATCAGGCAGGAAATTTGTGGCCCCATTAGGAATTGCAAAGAGTGTCTGAGACACTGTTGTAAATTCCAGTTCACGACTCGCAAATTGGCATGGTCGTACATCTGGCCCTTGGTCTTTTATATCTGAACAAACCAACATGAGTTGAAAAGGTAGTAATGTACCTGCAGTTCTACTCCAACTCAAATTGATGGTATCCTTTGTTCAAGTCAAGACAACAAAACACTTTGGCTAAGTTTAATTGTATGATTGTGTCCATGATGGACCAGTGGTGTCACTTCCTCTCAATGACTTTATTTGCCTAGCCCTTATCAACACAAATGCGCACTGCTCCGTTACTGTCATTTTTTGGTACAATTGCTATAGGCAAAACCGTTGGCATGGGGCCTGTGGAATGTTCAACGATGCCGTGCTTTAAAAGAGCTTCCAACTCATTCTCTATAGCTTCTTGTAAATGTAAAGCAACTCTAAAGTGTCGCTGTGCCACAAGTTGAATGTCTTCATAGATGTGAAGCTGTACTTTCATGTTCTTCAGTTTTGCCAGCCCATGCAACAACGATGGGTACCGGCTCATGATTTTAGACTGAGCATGGAGGTTGTAGTGGAGAGATATCAACCCTATGTCACCAGCAGTGGCAGGAATGAGCAAGCAGGCACACAACAAAGTCCCATGTAGTATATTACTAGTGGCTTGCACCAATGTCTTTTTGTGTTTCATTATCCCTATGAACAATCCTTAGGTTCATAGTGGCTCAGAAGCGGCCCATGTATATACTTGTGCTCCTGATGGAGTGAGGCAAGGCACAAAGGATAGGCTGTTAAATTTTTCAACTTGCAATACATTTTCGATGCACCGCTTCTATGATGAAAGTTATGGGGTGATCTTTCACATTCAATGTGAATTTGGGACTGTGTCAAAAGACATTTGTCGCCTTATTTTGAAAGCGGTCTTTGACCTGTGATTTACCTGACAGGCAGCTAACCCCACAGGTGCGCAATGCTATTTGATAGATATCATCAGCACACACCCATCTTTTTTGCTGATACCGTACAGTGACGTTGAAGAGCCTTTGTATGATGAGCTTGGGGACTAATGATCCTACCTGGTTTCTACTTGTCGGAGCTGATATTGCTTTTTGGTTTTATAAGTGTGGTGAAAGTGCTTTTTGGAACATTCTTGCATCAATATTTTCTTTCCATCATGATGCACTTGATTTTTCTTAAGCTCAGCACACATTTATGGAATGATTATTTTTTCCACAGCCATTGAAGACCTTACCAATAGCTGGACAATCACCCTTATGGGGAAATAAAAATCCACATTGGAAGCATAGCTTTGATCTCTTCGAAGACGTTGACTTACATGCATCTAATGTGACATCCCTACTTAAGTATTCTTTGGGGCAGGATAGGTAAAGGTGTCAGCGTGTGGAGTCTTCCTTAAAAGTCTTTCCACCTCAATGAGTCAAGCAGCATAAAGCTACTTAGACAGAGCTCATTCCAAGATGCTCTCTCCACAAAGGAAAAGAAGAAGCAGGTCTCTTTCCCTACTTGCAATGTTCCAATATCACAGGTGCTGTTGCACGGATTCTGCACATACACAAAACTATGCACAGGAAAACAGGACCTCAGTGAATAGGGGTGTACCAATCTACCACATCAGTACAGAAACTCCCAAACCGACTAGCTCTAGTGTCTTATTTGTTCTCCTCCAAATATCACAGAGCTACAAATGATTAGACAACCCAGAAGACAACACTCCCGACACTTTCAGGAATCGCTGGAGCAAGACATACTCTTTCACTCACTCACTCACTCACTCGTACTTGTCCACAATAAGAATAGGCAGAGTCACTGAAATAGTTCAAATTTTTTTATTTTAACTATCGTGCTCTACAATACATGCCACTACTAGCCGCAAAATGCATAAACTTAGCACAGTTAGCATGGTTACAATTACATAGAATACAAAGGGAGATGTCATTTATTAAGACTGTGGAAAAAAAGGGCTTTTAGGCCTAACCACCCTCCCCTTAATTAGAAGAAGTTTATTTGATAAAAAGGATGACCTCTGGGCTTTGACAGCAGACCCTATACCTTAAATCCTGTATGTAAGGTTTACATCATAGGAACAGCAGAGCTCTTCTCTATGGAACGGCTTTCTCCAAGTGTGTTAAAACAACATGCAACAACATAATATCAAAGCACAAGTCTACAGTACTGCAGCTATGTGTACCATGTTGTGTCTGGGTGCTAGGGACCGACCAGAACAGAATAACAAGGGTCATTGTTGATCAAAATTGCACATCGTGTTCAGACTAAACTCCAGGAAAGGCTGAGAACGCAAAAGCAGCCCGTTCTCATGTGAAAGGCACAAACAGAGTGTTGCAAAAACAAAGTTATGTATTAACGTGCGCAAAAGCAGCATCATGGCAGCGAAGCTCATGCTAACTTAGCAATGTCGACAATGTCCCCAGGCGCCATATAACAGTGCCTTCCCTGAATTCCTTTCTGGTCATGCCATCCGATCAAACCACACTCTCATAGATAGTTATCCACAGGACGGTAATGCTCCTGAACAGCTACAAGATGACCTTGATTTCTGGGACTTCTCTGATGAGAAAATACAACAGTTCTCCTTGTCAGCATTAACTCCCAGTGTATCCTTTTCTCTCCTTGCCTAACTCCTAAAACAAAGACATTATTTTAACTAACAAGGGCGCTTCTTACACTGCAAACTTGATAATCAACAAAATCTAACATGCACACAAAATTCCAACTATTAATTTTAATGTTAGAGCCTCTAGAGAAAATATATTTCAGGCTTACAAATTCAGCTAATATAGGAGAAATGAAGCATGAGTTTTACAAAATTGCAAAGAAAATAAGGCACATCCGGTATATATTCCTACCTACATTTAAGTGACACGATTAATAAACGCATTCAATAATAAATGAGTGTCAGTTGCACAACCTGAGTGCTTTTGTTAGTGTTTTCTGCTGGTTACATTTGATTTTACACATTAATTTCAATGTGCTTTACATAATGGACTAAACACATCAATTTATATGTTGTTACATTACAAGAGCCTGGCGCTTAGGTTAACATGACAAAGGATTACATGCAGATGTGTTCTACATGTTTGATTATAATGCACCCCTACAAATGACAATTAATTTTGCACTACATCAGACACAGACAGGTCAAAGAAGAGAATCAGACTGTGCAGAAGAGTGGTAAAGACTGCGAATTGAGAGGGCGCAGATGGTCCTAATAGAACCCTCTGACTCTCCGAAAGGAGTGCGCAGCTATGGAGGAAGAAGGCACAAACTGCACCAGGAGGGCCCAGCGACTGCACTGGGGTGCTGTGTGATCAGAGGCAGGGAGCACCCGGTACAGACCGAAGGCACAGGCAGTGCCTAGAGAGGGCACAGACTGCACAGAGGTAGGTAGAACATGGCGCAGAGACAGGGCCCAGACAGGGCAGAGATGGTGCGCAGACTCTGCAGAGGTAGCGCAAACTGTGCAGAGATCTGCTTCATACTCTGCAGGCTGAGAGCAGAGACTGAGCAGGGACAGAACACAGATTGTGCAGGGAGGGTCCAGAGTGTGCATGGGGTGCAGACTAAGCAGAGACAGGGCACTGACTGCACAGTAGTAGGGCACAGACTGCAGAGATGGGGCACAGACTGAGCAGAAAGCAGTCCATGCTGCAGACCTATAATATTTGTCCTTTTTCTTTCCTGAAAGATCAATAAAGATTTGAGGTTAAAACAAAAATAAATGAAAACACCTATAAGATTATTTACATTCATTTTCATCACTAATGTGCTTATTTGATTTGTTGTTGTTTTTTGCCTAGTGACTTTAAGGAGACAATCTAGCTTTTGTCTGAGTTTTAAATAAAATCTGTGGACTGCATATTCTGAATCTGCATTTTTTTTTCTTTCTTTCACCTCAGTGTCTTACTATCCAGTAAGTTATTTCTGGACAGGCACAGTGCAGGCTTGCCTCTCTGTAACTAACAAATAAGGATCCTGTTATTACATCACTTCCTTCTACGTCATGGCAGCTGAGCTGTATCTTTGCATTGGGGGAGAGGCAAAGATTCCCAACTGGTGGTTTTGGGCGCATGTGACTTTGTAGCCTTGTCCCTACCCCACAGGCTTCTCGGGCAAGTGGTACAATGCAGGGTCTGAAGGGTCAGGATTAGTCAAGAGTAGGGTCAAAGGGGGGCCTATGGGTTAGGTAGAAGCGGGGGAGGTGACTGGGGTATCTTTTGTTAGGAGAATATGTCAGCTACCAGAGGACAGTGGAGAAGGTTACATGTTGGCCCCCACCCAGGCATCCTGTAAAGTTGAGTGGCTTGACTGGACGTGTGTGTAAAAGAGTTGGCTTTGTATGAGACAGGTCCACATAGGAGAATTGTACTGTACGGGCTGTGGCTGATGAGCAGGTGCAAGCGAATTGGGTTTAGAGATTGTGTTTGATCACAAACAAGGGTGGTTAGGTGGAGGGTGAGAGGATCAGCACCAAGGGAGGGGATGCAGAGTTCAAAGTTCACTTACGTGGTTAAAGGGTTATTTGTATGATAACATGCTGAGTATAAAAGGGCAGAAGGATTGGTTGGGGGTTGAACATTAAGGAAGGGTAATTGTTTGGGGGTGGGAAGATGTTGATTGGAGGGGAGGCCTCAAATCACTCTCATCTGATTCAGCATGGTCCTTTGGTTACCCAGAGTCCTCTTCATGAAAATTAAGCCACAACATTGGAAGTTCATCTGGACATTGTTGAAAATTGGGTTACTGTTTGAGGGGTTGAAACTCTACTCAAGCAGTAACCACAATTCTTGACAGGGTGAATTAAGCTTTGCTTAATCCTCTGGGAGCATGGCACAAGGCAGGCAGGCTTAACTTATAAAGTATTTATGCAGCATTTCAAACAGTTATAAAGTGAAAACACAAGAAAACTCTCACTACAATTTAGAATAATAGAGTACAATTGAATTAAGTATTTGAGACCAAAACAAGAAAAATGTAATCAGTAGAGCCGAAGATATGCAATTGTAAATATTTAAAGCACAAAGTGCTGAACTGTGGGTATCAGGTTGTTCCGGAGCCTGACAAAATCACAAACTTAGGCCAACTGCAATTGATTGTGGGTTGGCTTTGGGGACCATGTTAGGCCTGCTGGACAAAATACATTAAATCGTGATTTGTGAAGCTTTGCAAAATCCTGTTTTCATGATGCATCATACAGCGGCAGTCCTGAGGAAGCTGCGAGCCTGTGAGGCTGAGTCCTGCTTCGTCATTGAGGATGGTATGGATGGAGGGCCTGCGATGTGAAGTCTGGCATCGAAAATGCATTGCGCAGTGGCAGTTCCAAAGAAGCTGCAAGGTTGCGATTCAAAGTCCTGCGTCGTTGCAGAGGATGCCATCGCCAAGGGGACTGCGATTCGAAGACCTGTATTGAAGATGCGTTGTGAAGCAGCAATTACTAGGAACTGTGTGCTACAATGCACGGTCCAATTGTTGATGATGCATCGTGATATGGTGGTTCTGAAATGGAGCTGTAAGGAGATGCGTTGTGCTGTGTTGGTTCTACCCTTGGACCAGAGTTGACCTGGCAGAGCACCTTCAGACCCACTTCTAAGAGTCGAGAACTGGATTGGCACCACTTGAGGGGGGGGCACGGCTCACAACTGGTAGAGTCCAGGTGCGGTTTCAAGGTGTTTAGAATCTTTTATGTCCCTGAGGCGCTCATCAGGAGGCCAGCCGACTAGTCCTTGAAGTCACTCTGGTGGTACTGGGTTCAAGATGCAGGTCCACTCCTTCTCACTCAGGGCAACGGAGTAACAGTCCTCCTTTTAGAGCAGCACAGCAATCCTTCTGAGTCTTCCACAGCTCCAGAGGTGTATTAAAGAGATGAGTCTGAGGGTCCAATATTTATACCTGCTGTCCACTTTGAAGTAGGAGAAGGTTCTGGAGGTTTTCATACCCAGAGGTGAATGGAATTTCCATCCTCCCTGCCCTGGCCCCAGCTTGTCTGGGGTCACAAAAGACTAGTGTCAAACCCCTTGTGAGTGTGCTCAGGCTGAGCCTTTGTAATGCACAAGTATGGGAGGTGACAGCTCCCTGCCGCTCATCAAGTCAAAGATGTCCCGTTCTACCAACAACTAATTTCCCATAGTCTAGCTTTTAGGAAGCAATACATAAAGACCAATCACCAGTTACACCTAGTCATGTGACCCAGGATACAGGTTGCAGGCACCAAATGGTTGGGACAAGAAAATGCCAACTTTCTAAAAGTGGGATTTTCATAATTATAACTTAAAATCCCACTTTACCTTTAAAGACATTCTCATCTGCTCCAATTGAAAATTATTACTTATTAAATGTGAGAAGGTACCACAATTTTATCCTATGGAAGAACTAGGAACAGCAAAAAATGTATTTAATAGTATTTCTCTATCAGGACATGGAAAACTTAAAAGTATATGTCCGTTGTTTTAAATACACTACACTCTACCCTCTGGACTGTTTAGGGGCTGCCCTAGGGGTGCAAAAATAGAGGAGTAAGGCAAAATGTTTGGTCGAAGGCCACCCTAAGGCTGTCAGAGATAAGAGACATTGAATGACATGAAATTAAATAGTATTTATAAAGCGCTGCTGTGACCTCAAAGGTATGTTGGCAATACATTATTACCTGTACATTGCCCATAGCACCTTGACAAAAAAACTATTCTACAGGTAGAATCAGCTTTATATCATAGCAAATCATTTCTTAAATAAAGCTCCATTTTCTGAAAAACATAATTAAACATCATCTCATCTTTTGTGAGAGTCAACCAAATGATATAGCTATTCTAGTATTTAATCCAGTATTTAATTAATTGCCTCCAAAAATATATTCCTATTTGAAAAATATCTTTATGATTGAGATTACATCAAAAGAAATCTTTTATTTAAAATATATAAGAGGTAACACATTACAGACCATGCTGTTATCTTGGGTTTCAGCGATTTGTACAGACTATTTCTGATCTGTGTTTTATTCAGCTACTGGGCCCGTTCGAAGAATTATGGCATTAAGGGGCAGTGACCCGCTGTGGCTGCATTCATAGTAGGGAGTGAGGGGTTTGAGCATGAAGCGACTCCTTCTCACTTTGAACATTCTACCACTCAGCATTTCCAGCAGCTCTTTTCTGACCCCTACCACCTTGAGACAGGAGATTGTGGCCGCCTGGGACTATATTTCATTCAGACCCTGGACCTGGATCGATTCATCCCTCTCAATGGTAAGAATTTGAATTTCAGGCCATGTACCAATACTCATCCGATCAATGACCCTTGGTGAATATGACTTGGGCACACAAGGCAACTCTCCCACAGCAGGCCTTAGAATGAAAGTGTAGCTCCTGAATTCAAGCACTAGAACTCTTGAATAAGTCACTGTTATTTTCACTATGACCAGTTAAATGACTGTAGACATGAACATCTGTGGACATCTTTGGGGGTTTCTTTTGAGGTTCACGCTGAAGACAGAACATGCAAGTAGCTTGCAGAGTGCTTAGAGCCTAACCATTGCTTTCCATTGGCTGCATTAATTATCACTCTCATTTGCTCGCTTCTTATTTGTCAGCTTCTGTAGGCTTTTCTTCCTCTTGTGTTATTCCCCCTCCACTGAAGCATGGACTCATTACTTGTGTCCGTTTGCTGCTTATTTTTCAGTGCTACTTTATTCTTTAGCTCTCTACTTGTCTGTGTTTACGAGCTGTCTCTCTCAGGTTTTTTTTTTTACTTTTGTGTTCTTCTTTCTCACACTCCCTCAGTTGCCGTTCTAATTTCCTGCCCATCCACCTTCCCTCCTGTTTTTGCTTCTCCACCACCCCTTGTCAGGTTATTCTCCCAGCTTGCCCGCACACCCTCAGTTGTCTGTTTGCCTCTCTACATCATCCTGCTCACCTTCATTTACCAATGGTTCTGCATCACCTCCCATCCACCGTTGTCAGTTTGCTTCCCCATCTCCTACCATCCTCCCTCCATTTTCTACCTGCTTCCTAGTCTCCTGTTGATGGCTTGTTTTCCCATCCCCTCCTGGCTACCCTCCATTCTCAGCTTGCTTCTCCAGCCCCTCCTACCCAACCTCCATTGTAAGTTTGTTCTCCCACCCCTCTGCCCAACCTCCATTGTCTCTGTGCTCCTCCTGCTTGGTGCCCCAAACACTCCCATCCATCCTACATTGTTGGACCAGCCCATTCCACCCTCCCTTCCTTGTCTGTGTGCTTCCCTAGCCCTTCCCACCCACCCTATATTGTTCAGAGTAATACCCCAGCCCCTTCATCCCACCAGTCAGCTTGCATCCCCTCCTGCTCACCTTTGCTGGGCTTCGTGGCCCGTTCCCTTTCTCTACCACTGTGCAAACGTGCCTCCTGGTGTGCTATTAGTTGGGGGATTAAGTCCCCTTGGCCGCTGAGGGTCCTTGGGGGCGAACAAACCCTTCTATTCCCTCCAGTGAATCCCACACAGTAGGATTGCTGAGAAGTCTTCAGAGGCCACACCCTCACCCTGGAACAATGCCTACTTCCCTAACATATGCTTCTGATGCAGTATGCGACCAGAAGCAAGGTAATTTGTGTCAGACCATAGACTGCCCTATATAGACACAACCATCAGATGATCGATCCATTATAAAAAACAAAATATCCCAAAACAATACTCAACACAACCACCCACTAAAGTGAAGCTGGAAACAAGACCACCTCACCAGATGACTCACCTATTATAGAAAAGAAATATCCCACAACCCTACTCAGCACAACGGCCCAACAAAGTACAGCTGGAAAAACAATTGAAGGAGCCAATGAAATCCAAACCTAAACAACAAAATGAAAGAAAGATGAGTAGAGTTTTGCAACTGAATGAATAAGTTCAACTGGAACAGGAAATGCACAGTCCTCTAAGGACCCCACAGACTTCTCCAAGAAAGCTGACTATCATTTTTCAACCACAACCACAGGCACCTCCTACCCTTGAGCAGCAGACCTATAGATCAGGAGAAATAAGGAAAAGTGGCCTGGTCTGGAAGAACGATTTACTTCTCACAGAATCTGCTAAACTGGTTCAATTTGTTAATTAAAAGATCTAAAAAGAGTAACTAAGATGCAAAGCAGAGCAAAGCAAACTTTGTTAACAAAGAGACCGAGGACTACTAGGGGGGAATTCATACAAGATCTGCTTGCTGCTCAGAAGAAACCTCCTCACAGAAGACAATAGTAAGTGCAGGTGAATAGCTGTCTGCTATGACACCATAAGGTTACCAAAGTCTTACATGTAAAGCCACACAGCAGCAACTACAAAACTGCAAAGCTTTGGCAATAAGGCTAGATAACAAAGCACTATTGAATTCAAAGGATCTGATTTATTTGGAAAAAGAAAAAGAGAGCACAAAAAAGTTAGAGAGATGGGAAAGATATTTGGAACTAAATTGTTGGAAGATAGCTTGATGACAGATACTTTGAGGCCGAATAAGTTGCATACAACAAGCGATCATAGCCAGGATCCAGGAAAAGATGTTGAGAGGTGCTTGAAGACAGTGATAGGACATTGCAAAGTTGGGAAAGAGATAAAGGAAAATTGAGAGAGGAAAAATGTAAACGTTAGAGAAGAGAGTGTCATAAAGATGAAAGACTCACACTGAAGAGGGCCTTTGGTGCAGCCATTTGTTTGGCAGACTTCAACTCTCAGCTGAAGAGAGCCTCCTTTTACTGTAGTTTTGAACAAGGTGTTTTTGGCTCCGACACCTGAGCTATTCTTGAATACATTATAAATTGGGATTACACCCTCAGTATCTGAAAAGAAGAACACAAATAGCATTTAAATATATCTCAGACTGACTAAAGAAACCTCAGGGCATCGCCTTCATGACAGGTAGACTTATGCTGATATCGACATACAAACCTCAAAATGAGACCAGAAGAGGATGAACAGATATATCACTGGCAGAACATTACCTTTTTATTATGCCACTTAAGGGCCATATGTATGAAGCTGTTTTGTGATCGCTAACACTGCGAATCGCAAAAAAACAGTGTTTGCGATTGCAAAACAGAGTTTTCCTATGTATTTAAATGTTCCGTAAGCAAAATAGGTAATAGCAAATTGAGCGATTGGCAATTTTCCGAGGTATTGAATCTGCAAATAATTTCGCAAACTCGCAATCAGCGTCACGTCATTTGTGAAATTCGCTATTATCATGCTCCCAGAGTGCGAACTTGCAAAATGAGATGCATGAAAAAATTGCTAATTGCTATTTTGCGAAATGGGCAATTTTGCACGTCGCAATTACCACCAACTCTGAGCAGGTGGTAACCAGGTGCAACCTATTTAAACTGACCCACAATGCCCCAGGGGTTTTTCACAATGGCTGGGCTGTATGTGATAGCCAGGAGGCTGCAAATCAGAGCTGCTGCACAGAGAAGGAGACGCCAGGAAAGGATCTTCAGAGTGCGCATCACCCGGTTCAAGCGGAGTGTGGAGGAGATCCATGTGAACTACAGGCTGGATGATGACAGCATCCTGGACTTAATAGAGGAACTCAAACCCATAAAGAACACCCCACACGCAGGACACTCACCATTCCCACCCATGTACAGGTCCTGGGCTCACTGCACTTACTGGCATCAGTGAGTTTTCAGGAGGTGATAGCCACAGCAGGAGGGGTGTTCCAGAGTTGCCTGTCGCGCTTCTTCCACGCTTTCCTTGATGCAATGGTACAGAGGCTGCATCACCACATCCATTTCCGCAGCACACAACAGGCATTGGATCAGACCAAGCAGGAGTTCTACCAGATAGCCCAATTCCCCCACGTAATTGGCTGCATAGATGGGACCCATGTCGCTATCTCCCCCCCTCAAAGAATGAGTATGTGTTCCGGAACCGCAAGTCCTATCATTCCCTGAACATACAGGTAGTGTGCAATGCCAAACATGTCATCACTGATATTGTTGCTAAATACCCGGGCAGCACACACGACTCATTCGTTTTTCGCCACAGTGAAGTAACTGATGACTCACAGATGGGGAGTTTGGTGAGGGCTACCTGCTAGGTAAATGCATGGCTTTTAAAGACACAATAAGTAAAGCTCAGAAGTGGCAGGACAGTGTTTTCAACCTGCTTCTTGTCACCCTGCAGGTGACAGTGTGTATGCTGTACGTGACTACATCCTGACTCCGTACCTGAATCCAGCCACTGCTGGGGAGCGGAGGTATAACAACGCCCACAGAGCCACCCGTTGTGCCATTGAGAGTATGTAAGTAAGCAGGTAATCTTTCCTTTCACCACATTGGAAACTATTGGACATCTGAAAGGCCACAGACTTCTAGCATTACTATTATAATAATTGACTCAAATCTGATAAATGATGCTATCAATCTTGCTATTTTTTTTATAAATGCATTACATAAACTCCTTTTAAACTCATGTTTTTATATCACATGTTTGGGACTAAGTTCCGACTAAAGCTGGTTAGATGAAATAGACACTTTGTCGGAGGAAGGCACATGCCTGCTGAAAAGGAAAAGCTGGGCTAGGCAAAACTGTCCTATAGCTCTCTCTTTTATTGTTTGCATAAATGATGAAATTGCAGTGTACTTCTTTTTATGAATTTTCGCCTTGAACAACTTCCTTTTGTAAAGGTTCTTATTAACTTATACAATAAAAATTACTTGACATTGAGAGAACATTTGGAATCCTTAAGAGCAGTTTCTGCTGCCTATATAAGATTGAAGGAGCGCTACAGTACAGCCCCGAGACATGCTGCAAAATTGTGGTCGCATGTGCCATGCTACACAACATCGCCACCAGGAAAGGTACCCCAGTGGAGCTCACAGATTCAGACTCATCAGATGAGGAGGGGCCAGCTCCACGATGCAGACCAGCCAGTGATGTTGGTGTGGCTGCTGGCCGCCGGCCGACAGAGATGAGATGAGATCACACAGAACTATTTCTAGGTGAGTAATGATGACACAATGCTACAAATTGGTGCAAAACTGTGTATTTTGTTTCCTTGAGTGCAGGAACATATCCGTCACACAGCCTGACATGCACACAATGTGAGTCCAAATTGCTTGCACATATTAAACACACAGTGCAAGTATGTAGCCCAAACATGAGTCAAGATGCAATGTGTTGCCTCACCCATTGCCATGTGCCACTCCTGATACTTCACCTTCTGTGGGCATGGCCTGTTGTCCCTCATTCAAGGTGCCCACTGCCCTCCCCTGAGTCATCGGCAGTTCTCCCCTGTCACATACTCCGCCGTCTGTCCTCAAGAGGCATAGATTCAGTTGCAGTGGACGTCCTACCACCAGTCTTCTTTCTCTCTGCCAACCTTGTTGCCACCTTTTCCTTTGATCTTTGGCGCATATCAGTGGAGGTCCTCTACGGTGCAGTGGGTCACACTGATGGAATTCACCTTCTCCTGTATTTCACTCCAGATTTTCTTTTTGCGTGCCTCTGGCACACATATGGATTGCTTCCCAAACAGGAGCTTATGGCTGACTGCCATTTCCTGTATGAGCACCTCCAGCTCCTGCTCACTAAACTTTTCTTTCCTTTTTCTGACATTCTCCTCCTGCTGCTTCTCCTTCTCCTGTGTATCCATTTCTCCTTCTCCAAGGTGCAGTGCACAAGTGTCTCACTCTCCTCCCAGCCTTTTACTCAGTTGCTGGCAATCAGGTGCAGCATGGGCAGTCACACTTCCTGGTTGTGATGTCATCAAGCTGCACCCGAATTGCTGATTCTCAAATTTGCGATTCCTTATTTGCGATTTTCCAAATAAGGAATTGCAAAATAGGTATTTGCATTAATATTCTGCGAATTGTTGGGAATCACTAACATTTTGCAATCTTTTATTTACATCGGGTTTTTCGATTCTCAAAATGCGATTCGATTAAAATATAAAATTTGAAATTCACAAAATCCTATTTTGATACATATGGCCCTTACTCCTCAGGGTCCTGCTCATTTGACAATTGCATTGCTCATTCAAAATACCCAAATGTATAGTTCTCCTGAGTGTTTTTTGGGAACAGACCTTCAGTTGGGCTTGGAATTTTAAGTGATGTGTGCCACTTTTCTTTCTATACACATTAGTTGCCTGCTTCCACCTTCTTTTCTTCTTTGATCTATGATGATCTCCCACATCTGACTTGCTTTGTGAAAAGTTCAGGTAGTGTATTGATGCTTTCTTGAAAGACAAATAAAATGTAATACTGCACACTTAGGAATCAGAGTGGCTCTTCTGGTCAACCTGGTCTGTAGTTACTCGCATCAACATTAGTAGGTTTTTACCAACCTACAATGTCCCCTTGATGAGAATGTCTGCAGATAGCTATTGGGCTACATACTGCACAGTTCCATCTCACTAAGATGGTGCATATGGTCACTAAAAGAAGTCACTCATAACATGGCTGCCAAACATAGCAGACAGGGAACTCAGGTGATCAAAAACAACAAAAAACTAAATTAAGAAAAAGTTCTCACACACATTTCTACCCACTCACAAATATGTTAAAACCCATACACAACTGAAAAAACATATCTAGTAATCACATGAGTGAATGCACTTCCAATTGTGCAATATAAAGTAGCTGTAGTGCTTAGTTCTCTAGATTTCTATCCAGAGCTTTAGAGAAAGAAGACACAATAAGGACCCAAAATACCTCCCTTGGATCCATTCTTCTTGCTCTCATTGGACATGCAATCAAAAGACATCATCTTAGAACAAGAGTAACAGTATATCATCCATGTACGGTGATGTCCCAATGGCACTGTTGTGAAAAAATTGTTTTCATTATAAAAATATTGTTTTGCATAGGTTTGGTTCAGTTATTATAACCAGTACTAGGCCTAGAGGACATCTTAATGAGACCCAGTTTTATCTAAGCTAAAATGAAAATCTGAACAGACCTTTACCAGAATGAGAAATCAGGAATTTGGCATGGACCTATAACAGTAGACCAGTGACTTACTACAAGTCTTGGTGAAGCAGTTCGGTCTCAAAACACTCTTCATATCCAGAGGCAAATACACCCCTTTCAAATTTAAGTGGCTCTTTTGAGATCAAGATGAAAAGCAGGTCCCTTCTTGCTGCACAATAGAAAACATGTTGAAAATTAGTCCACAATTGCACTTATGATGATTGTAATACTTATCTCACAGAATATGCTGAAATTAAACAAATCTCAGCTTCCTTTTTTGAGTTGGCACTGACCTGAAGAGGCTCCTGGTCATTTGTCCAAGAGCTAACTTTGAGCGCGTAGGCCAAAATGTTGAAACTAAACAGTGGTGTTTCCTCCTAAAACGCGGGGGTCATCCAGCCTGCTGAGCACAGCAGGTACATCATACATGTGTACATAATTACCATAACTAAAGGCATGTGCTGTTCTAGTGTGAGTGTCTGAGTGTGAGGGTGGGGACAGGGGCAGGGCTGAGGCAGCAGCAGGAGGATCAGACTTTCTTGTAAAGCTGATAGTGTGAGTGCGCACATTGGATTGGCCGGCCGTCTGGTGGTGGCCAGCCCAACATGCCTGTAGGGAGCCACCCAGCCTCTACCTTAAAATGTATCATCATGCTCCCCTTGTCACCGGGCTCGGCTTGAGGGTAGAAATAAATGAGCTAGGGTTGCACCTGACCATTAGTCGAGCAGTCACCCAGCAAGTACTTGTCGTGATTATGAATCAACCACCGAGGCCTGCATGCATGGTAGGCCCAGCCAATTACAATGCCCACTTCAGACTGCACATATTCCAGCAGTGTTAACTGCCCAGGAGTTCAGGCACAGGAACCTAGGCTCAAAAGGTTAGGCTGCTCAAACCAATCCTGGCACTCTCTCACCATGAGAGCTGCGCTAGGATAGGTTAGGTTCGCGGCTATAGGAAGTCATCTACCTTCTGGTTCGGTTTCCGGTTCTGGCCCTTCAATGTATCCCAGCAGCAAAGCCAATCTTCTCCGAGCCCGAGCAGGCAGCACACACACCAGCCACTGCCAGTACTTCCAGCCAGATAAAGTAAATTGCAAGAGATAAGCCCAACACACTTGCCCCTTTGTGCATCCTGACTACATCCTCTGCCTGCAGGCTGCAGAAGAGCACATTCCATATGTGAAACCACTCCATGACCCCACCTCCTCCCCGGCCTGAGTCATCTCTGTGTTTATGGTAACAGGAGTCTCAATATTTATGTAATCAAAGTCACCTACTCTGTAATTAAGAACTACTGTGAAACACATCCAAGTACCTGCCCCAGCCCTTCCCTTTGTTCTAACCTGTGTGAAGTGTCTAGCTACAGCGTGGTGGTTGGGCCTACTCCAGCAAATTATTGGCTAACTCACAGCAGGTTTCCTTTTCATGTGCTTGCTTGATAAGGATCTGACAATAGAATAACCTTCAGAGAGATTTTGCAAATCTGCACACTAGATATGTTTTTAATGGTAAATCTGTGAATGCACCAAAATCCATTGGTGGATGCATGGAGACACCCATACTCTATCCATGGAATGCCTCCATGGGGCAGCATAAGGCAACACATCAATTTGTGCTGCATTGCATTACTCTAGATTAATCAAGCCAACATTTCTTCGAATGGTGCCCTTGCATGGCTTTATAAATCTGACTTAGTTGTTGCATTGCACTTGCAGCAACATGTGTCGCACAAAGGCAATGTAACTACAAGATAAATATGGTCCTACATTCCTTCCCAAACATAAATAAAACAAATCAACCAGATCAGAGGAATGACACCATAGGGGTATGAGATTGTCAGGTGATACACTTAGGCATAATCATTTTTTCTTTGTGAAATAAGATACAGCTCTGTCTCTCAGTATCAGCGAGGCAGGATTGTTATCACACTGCAAGTCCCTGAGTTTTATGAAGATGCTGGGCTTCGCTGGAGATGGTACCTGGTTTGGTCCTGTCATCCCACCTCGGAGGTTGTGGAATCTTACAGCCTGACCTCCGGGAGAGGTAGAGGGTCGGCCTCCACTTGTTCATGGTTCCCTTCAGGCTTGTTTGCCCTGACACTGGGAAAGGCACCTGCAGGTGCTCTCCTTGAGGATTCTTTTGTTGACTCTCTTCTTTCTTCCTCTCTCACATCCTCGTCTTGATCTTTGGCCTCTGCCTCTGGTTGTGAAGGCCTGTTAAAACACTTGAAGTGTCATATACTCCGTGTCACCTCCTTAGCTCCCCTTCTAGTGGTTATCATCAGGGGTGACTGGCATGCTGAACGTTACCGGTGGTGGCCCCATCTATTATGGCATGGTATGGTATTAAGTGCAAGAATCCCGAAGCAGCACAGTGGGCTGGTTGCTTTCTAACAAACCTAATCGAAAATGTGTTTTTTGGGGGGAGAAGCAGTGTTATCTGTGCATATGTGTATCGAACAAGGTCTTGCCTTGTCCATGAACCACACCTTGGCGTTGTACATGGTGTGTACTTCATGGACCCTTTATGTACACACTTCACTCCTTTGTGGCACAAGACTACTCACCCAGCGGAAGTTGTGTCACTCTTAATGAATGCTGAGAAAGGCTTTCACCTGGCCGAAAGGGATTAATTATTTAGAAGTCTGGAAATAGTGGGAATGAGCAAAGAATTTATCTGAAAAGCAAAATGGCTGTAGATTGTATTGAGGATTCTTCAATGTTGTGAGATTCAAAGAGTTGCATGTCCATTCATGAGTGGTGATTTGTAGTCTAGTGAATTGGTTACATTAAACTATGTAAAATATTTAGCTAGAGTTTGGCGACAAGGTAACAATGAAAAATGGTGAGCCATTGATTTGAAATCATTAATTTCACAAGTTTAAGGTGAATGTGAAGAAGTTAATTGCAAATATAATAATAATAATAATAATAATAATAATAATAATAATATTTAACATGCAGCTGAGTACAACTTGGCATTTTAGAAAAAACACGGCTAACCTCACAAACTGATCAAATTATGCATTAGGTAAATAAATGTAATTTCACAATGGGCCTGTGCCTGAGAGGCTGGGTTCAGTATATAGATAAAGCAATTGAGCGAGCCCCACTTAGTGCTTAGCAATAAGTGGCGCTGACATGGTGTAGTGATAGCTTGACATGAGACTGACCCTTTCCCAGCCCTGGTTTGTAGTACAAACTCCACATTCCATCTCACCTTTGATTAGTCACCTGGTCATTTGTCCAAGAGCTAACTGTGAGCGTGTGGGCCAAAACGTTGAAACTAAACAGTGGTGTTTCCTTCTAAAACGCGGGGGTCAACCAGCCTGCTGAGTACAGCGGGTACATCATACATGTGTACATAATTACCATAACTAAAGGCATGTGCTGTTCTAGTGTGAGTGTCTGAGTGTGAGGGTGGGGACAGGGGCAGGGCTGATGCCAGCAGCAGGAGGATCAGACTTTCTTGTAAAGCTGATAGTGTGAGTGCGCACATTGGATTGGCCGGCCGTCTGGTGGTGGCCAGCCCAACATGCCTGTAGGGAGCCACCCAGCCTCTCCCTTAAAATGTATCATCATGCTCCCCTTGTCACCGGGCTCAGCTTGAGGGTAGAAATAAATGAGCTAGGGTTGCACCTGGCCCTTAGTCGAGCAGTCACCCAGCAAGTACTTGTCGTGATTATGAATCAACCACCGAGGCCTGCATGCATGGTAGGCCCAGCCAATTACAATGCCCACTTCAGACTGCACATATTCCAGCAGTGTTAACTGCCCAGGAGTTCAGGCACAGGAACCTAGGCTCAAAAGGTTAGGCTGCTCAAACCAATCCTGGCACTCTCTCACCATGAGAGCTGCGCTAGGATAGGTTAGGTTCGCGGCTATAGGAGGTCATCTACCTTCTGGTTCTGTTTCCGGTTCTGGCCCTTCATTGTATCCCAGCAGCAAAGCCAATCTTCTCCGAGCACGAGCAGGCAGCACACACACCAGCCACTGCCAGTACTTCCAGCCAGATAAAGTAAATTGCAAGAGATAAGCCCAACACACTTGCCCCTTTGTGCATCCTGACTACATCCTCTGCCTGCAGGCTGCAGAAGAGCACATTCCATATGTGAAACCACTCCACCACCCCACCTCCACCCCGGCCTGAGTCATCTCTGTGTTTATGGTAACAGGAGTCTCAATATTTATGTCATCAAATTCACCTACTCTGTAATTAAGAACTACTGTGAAACACATCCAAGTACCTGCCCCAGCCCTTCCCTTTGTTCTAACCTGTGTGAAGTGTCTAGCTACAGCGTGGTGGTTGGGCCTGTTCCAGCAAATTATTGGCTAACTCACAGCACGTTTCCTTTTCATGTGCTTGCTTGATAAGGATCTGACAATAGAATAACCTTCAGAGAGATTTTGCAAATCTGCACACTAGATATGTTTTATTTAGGTAATCACTTGGGTGAGCAACTAGAGATGCCTTCAACAGATTTTAAAGATCTGTTATATTGTAGCCACAGATGTTATGATGCATTACTAAGTCTACTGTTAATGGTAAATCTGTGAATGCACCAAAATCCATAGGTGGATGCATGGAGACACCCATACTCTATCCATGGAATGCCTCCATGGGGCAGCATAACACAACACATCAATTTGTGCTGCATTGCATTACTCTAGATTAATCAAGCCAACATTACTTCGAATGGTGCCCTTGCATGGCTTGATAAATCTGACTTAGTTGTTGCATTGCACTTGCAGCAACATGTGTGGCACAAAGGCAATGTAACTTCAAGATAAATATGGTCCTACATTCCTTTCCAAACATAAATAAAACAAATCAACCAGATCAGAGGAATGACACCATAGGGGTATGAGATTGTCAGGTGATACACTTAGGCATAATCATTTTTTCTTTGTGAAATAAGATACAGCTCTGTCTCTCAGTATCAGCGAGGCAGGATTGTTATCACACTGCAAGTCCCTGAGTTTTATGAAGATGCTGGGCTTCGCTGGAGATGGTACCTCGTTTGGTCCTGTCATCCCACCTCGGAGGTTGTGGAATCTTACAGCCTGACCTCCGGGAGAGGTAGAGGGTTGGCCCTTCAGGCTTGTTTGCCCTGACACTGGGAAAGGCACCTGCAGGTGCTCTCCTTGAGGATTCTTTTGTTGACTCTCTTCGTGTCATAGACTCCGTGTCACCTCCTTAGCTCCCCTTCTAGTGGTTATCATCAGGGGTGACTGGCATGCTGAACGTTACCGGTGGTGACCCCATCTATTATGGCATGGTATGGTATTATTTGCAAGAATCCCGAAGCTGCACAGTTGGCTGGTTGCTTTCTAACAAACCTAATAGAAAATGTGTTTTTTGGGGCGAGAAGCAGTGTTATCTGTGCATATGTGTATCGAACAAGGTCTTTACTTATCCTAACGTAAAAGGCCAAAGCTGTTACCTTGTGTATTGGTTGTGGCCAGTTATCCGCAGCTTTGGAAATATTTAGCTGGATCACTGACTGCTGTGGCTTAGGGTGGAGTCAGAACAGCTCCTTTGCTGGAATTGCAAGGGTAGGACAGGCCAGTGGAGTTAAGAAGGAAGTTAGAAACACTGGGCTGAAAGTGGGTTTGTGGGCTCCACCCACCTATTTTGTTACCACCGGTTTGAATGCTTCTTGGCTACAGGGGGGGGGCGAGAAGACAGCAGGTGCAAATATATTTGTACGCCTGTAGAATGGGTTTTGAATTACAAACCTGGAGGCTGTGGCCTGCAGCAGTTTGTTTTTTTCGTATATTTTGGTAGTCGTGGGCACAGAAGGGTTCAGGGCTGATTCCAGCAACAGTGCGAGTGAGTGGAGTATTGTGGTCACTGATTAACTGTGGCACATTGATCTGCATGTGCCTCATCTGGGAATGGTGTGCATAGTGATTATGACCTTATTATGACCAGGCAAGCAGTTTGGTAATTTGCGTGCCCTACAGTTGTTGCACCTGTGCATAGGAAAGTGATGTTTTTGTTTTAATGTATCCATTTTACAGCATTCTAAAGAATACCAGACTAGACTTTAAAACTAATACCTCATATTTGGAATATTGACTTTATTTGCGGATCTAGGATCTTGGAGCAAAGTCTAACTCTGACCTATTGCTGCAAATCTGCTGTGTGCTGACTTCTGCCATATATGTTGACATCCAGAATATTAATATTCCTGCTGATAGGAGTTCTTTAACACCCCTAAAAGACTCATATTGTAACAGTCATCTATTATGGGCTAATTTTGCCTTTGGGTTCTGTGGCCCTTTTTTTCCACTAAAGTTTTTGCTTTTCGTGCTCTCCAAATTATCAAATAAGAGCCATTTCCTGCTTTCTCCCTTGTGCATCATGAATCTACATTCCTGTGGTGCGCTGCGCCACTTCATAGTTTTTCCGCACGCCTCCCACCTTCCCATGTGGACTCGTCTCGTTCTCTGGAGACACCCTTAGACGCCTATGTCCTGTCACTCCAAAACCTGTCCCTAAACCCCCTTCTGCTTCTGGAGAATCTCAGGCTGTATTGTTTCCACTACAGTACTCCCAGGTCTCTCTTCCAGTGCCTGTTCAAAGCACTCAAAGCCAGGCCTCCTAGCTCCTGGTCCTCACCATTTCCAAACTTTCTATCAGCTCCTATCCCACACCTAGTCTCCCAGTTCTGGTTCCCCAGCACTTCCAAGTTCTGCTGTGTGCACTCTCTCCGCAGTCCTGGACTTTGCCTTCAAATGGACAGCACAATGTGTTTTGGGACTTGTAGTTTAGGACCTACAAGTCTCAGAACACTAAATTAGCAGAAATGGAGCTAACCTTGGTGCAGCAAGTGCTTTGCCACCAAGGCAGTGAGGGACCTGCTAGAGTCCAATGTTTTATTCTACAACTGGATTGTGTCTGATCACATTAAGACCCATGAAATTATGGCTGAAGACAGGCCGATTTCCTCAGTTGTGTAAAATGCACAATTGTGAAGATCTAGTATTCAGGACTAGCGCAGTGAAGAAAATCATATTTGAACTCACATGCATCATTCACTAACTCATCGTATTTAAGGCAGGCATTCATGCCGCACCTGTTTTAAATGTCACCAACCGCCACTGGTTGTCATCATTCCATACCGCTGGCTGACTCTCCAGGAAGCTTGTTCGAATGGAAGCAGAAACTTGCTTCCTGGGCACCCATCCTTGACCAGTACACGGCCTCCTTCTGGATAACAGTGGTATGCACACCTCGCCATCTACTGGCCTTGCCAAATGTCACCTTTTGCATTCTGAGGATTTGCTGGTTGTCTATAGATGGGTGCCTCCACTGGGGGAGATGGGGATTAAGTTAGTGACCATGTGTCCCATACTAAGGTGGCCAGAAACTCCTCCTGGGGTGGTGTGGGGAATTTGCTTATACTCCCTCAAGAATGATTACATGGCTGTGTGGTTCATTCCAGCTGGGATGACATGAACAAGTTGAACATTGTATTCTGGATAAGCTCTGTTTATTTATGAGAGAGACTCCAGCCACAGCACAGTGCATTTCCACAGCCAAAGACCATCCACAGAGATTTCTCAACTCCCAGTTTTTAGAACATAAATATTCCATTGGGAAATACTATGGAATTAGAATACCAGACAAATAGGGGAGGAAGAAGACACCAAATAAAGCATATATAAAGAATAGCACACACACCCCCTCCTTAACCCAACCAACATAATATAAACTTAAAAAAATAGAAATAAATACAAATCAGCCTAAGCACATATCAAGGTTACGTTTTAGACCATGAATTACCTTGAATAGATGAAAGGATGCAACAGATTATTTTTTAGATACAAATACTACACGGTTGAAGTTCCAGATTCTCGCATTATTCACTTATCTGCTCTCTTACATACCTTGGTCAACTTACAAGGTTTACTAAAATGTGAAGAAAGAACACCAGAACCTTTTGATAGTTTTACTTTCACCACATCCTTCACCACAATGTCCATATGTTTGACAGCCTTAGTTAGATAATTCCTATGTTTTCTTTCTTTCGGAACGCAAACCTCTCTTGACCTTCCCTTTTCAATCTGGTCTTCCACATGCGTGAGTTATTTACAATATACACACTTTGGTACATGGATTGTGCTTCCTAAACAGTACAAAGGGACTCATCCCAGTCGTAGTACAAGGCATGTACTTATATTCATACACCCTACATTTAACCATTTTTTCCCAGTTGACTCTTTTTTGTTCACCAATTTCAATTGTTTCTTTCAGCGTTCTAATAAAATCTTGACCATGCCATTGGTTTCTCGATGATATAGGGCACTTTTCCTATGCTTAATGCCTCTGCTTTCCAAAAACTCTTCCTTGACCTTAAAGGCCAACTTCACCCCATTATCTTTAAAATGCTCTTAGGATTACCCACCAAAGGAAACACCTCATACAAAAACTTGAGAACAGCTGCTTTTTTGATTTCTGTTACAACAATCACCTTTAACCACCTGAAGAGAGTATCTACCAATAACAAACACTAATGGGTCTAACTATGTCAAAAGCAACATCATCCCACATCTCCTTCAGAATCGCATGGCAGGCCATAGGTGAATCCTAACCTTAAGTGCTTTATCAGCTGATTTACGGCGTCCATCAAACCCATTCCTGGCCACCAGTAAGCTGTCCTCAACCTTTGTTTGGTTTTGCAAATGCCTTGATGTCCCTCATGGGCTAAATGTACAAGACTCTATCTAACCCTTGTAGGTGGAACTAACCTGCAACTTCTCATCACACTTTGTAAAATCCTGTTAACTTCTCATTGGTGGACCAAATGTCATTTCTTGATATTATACCATCTTATACACTTTTCATTACCTCATTAGTCTCCAATTCTGACAACCATCCAATCTCAGAAATACAAACTGATGTCATAGCCCAAAATTTGACATAACATTTCATCCACCATGCTTCTGTGTTACCTCCAGTTTCTAGTGCATCATTTCGCAATCTTGATAAACCATCTGCCAACTTATTATCCACACTGGGTATGTATTTAGCTACAAATTGAAAGTGCTGCAATCCAACTATCCATTTGCATACGCGTGAAGAAACACTGTCCAATCCTTCTTTCTTCCTAAAGCTTAATTGCAAGGATTTTTTATCTGATTGTACAACAAAATAAACACCCCACTAACTGTTTACATTTCTTCAGTGAGGAAAATACCACAGATGCTTCCTTTTCAATTGTAGAATAATGTGTTTCTTCCCCTTTTAGTGACTTCAATACAAATGCTATTGTTTGCCATTTTGCATCTGCTTAAGAACACCACCAAGGCCTTTGTCATTGTAAACTGCTTTTAAACTTTTAAGAGATTGTGCTAATGCCAAACCTAAAATTTGATACCCTCAAATTCCTTCTGACATTTATTCGACCTGTCAAACTGGACTCCCTTCTTCAGTAATACCCTAAAGCAAGAGTAACATTTGGCAAAATTGGAGCATTATCTGACATAACACTCTGCCAAGCTTAAGCAGGCTTCTACCTCCTTTTGTGGTGAGCTGCATGAGGTTTTTGAATGGATTTAACCAATTTGTCCTTTGACTTGATCCCTTGATCCCTTTCCCTGTGATTATGAGCCCTAAATATGGTATTTATGGACAGCATAATTTACACCTCCCACTTTAGAGGATGAGGCCTTTAGATCGCCAGCTCTCCGGCTTCCTGGAAGCCAACAATCTACTAGGCCGGACGCAGACTGGCTTTTGCCCAGGCCAGGGAACTGACGCGGCCTTGCTAGCGATGGTGGAAGAAGGCAGATGCATCTTAGATTCGGGAGGTTCCGCCGCGATGGTACTCCTGGATCTAAGCGCAGCTTTCGATACGGTGGACTATAATATTCTGATCCACCGTTTGGGAAAGATTGGAGTAGGAGGCCGGGCCCTCCAGTGGCTTCAGTCATATCTGAGTGGTCACTCTTATCAGGTTTGCGACGGCGATTTTAGATCCTCGCCTATTCCCCTCCAGTGTGGAGTCCCGCAGGGCTCTTCGTTGAGCCCTACGCTTTTTAACGTCTATATGGCCCCGCTGGAGGAGGTGGTGGCACCCTTTGGAGTGACAATGGCAACCTATGCAGACGACACTCAATTGATTGTTTCCCTGTCTCTATCGGAAAGTCAGGGGGTGAAGTTCGCTGCTTGCCTCACTAACATCGTGGCATGGATGGCGGACTCCCGGCTAAAACTTAGTGGGTCGAAAACGGAGCTAATGCTTCTTGGCAATCTGTGCTCGTCACTGCCCAAATGTATGTGGCCGGCCAGTATGGGAGCCCTTCCGGCCCCCAAGGGCGCTATAAAAAGTCTTGGGGTATGGCTGGAACCTGAGTTGTCTTTGATCACTCAAGCCAAGCGAGTGGCAGGGACGTGCTACGGGCTGCTCCGGTCAGTCCGAAAAATCCTGCCGCTCCTTCCTGATAATTCTAGGAGACTTCTGACCCAGGGATTGGTGCTCTCGAGGCTGGATTATAGCAACGCCCTCTTCCTGGCGGCACCTGAATCTACTTTGAATGTTCTTCAAAGAGCACAGAATGCAGCTGCGCGGATGCTCACTGGTACAGCCAAAAGCTCTTCAGCTCGGCCTGCCTTGGAGGCCTTGCACTGGCTACCAATTAGAGCACGCATCAAATTCAAATCCCTCTGCATGGTGTTTAAGGCTTTACAAGGATCCGGCCCCCCCATTCTTAGAGATTTGATCCGCCCCTATAAACCCTCTCGTGCCCTTCGCTCTGAAGCTGGGAACCTTGTAGTGATACCCAGAGCAAAAAAGGTGAAAACGGGTGGACGTCGTTTTTCCATTAATGCGGGTCTACTTTGGAATACCTTACCAACGGCTCTGCGTAACGAACCCAACCTGACAAAATTCCGTAAAACACTGAAGACCCTTCTTTTCCCTCTGTAGGTTCCTTCTGATGTTCTGGGATAGTGGCTCAGTGTATTACTCAGCGCTGGGACGCTCAAGGGCAGCCATGCGCTTTAGAAATCTGTTTTCATTTCATTTCATTCATTTCATTACATAGAGCAAAACAAATTCAAGACCTCCCTAACCCTGTTTATATAATTCTCTAAAGAGTCTGTGAAAAGAAAATGAGAATGTAATCCTGAAAGAATTTCACCCCACAACAAACTTGCCATAAGCCTCCTAAAAACAGAACCCGCAGAGCACATATGGAATTTATTAAGATCTGGATGACACAGAATTGCCTAAAGCTTAATTCAGGCAAAACTGAGATCATCATGTTTGGAAACAATGCCAACTTTTGGACCCCTGATTGGTGGCCGGAACAATTAGGCACTCTTCCTAAACCCACTAAGAAAGCAAAAAACCTAGGAGTCATAATGGATAAAAAACTGAACTTCGGTGATCAGATAAATGCTGTTGCCTCAGCTACTTTCCATCCTCTAAGAATGATTAAAAATAATAATGCCATTCTTGCTGGAAGACAGTCAACGTACTGTTGACACATCCCTTATCTTATTGAGATTCGATTACTGTAATGGCATCATTTTACATATTCTAGAATGATATTTAAATAAACTGCAAATTCTGCAAAACGCTACAGCAAGGCTTCTTACGGGCACACCAAAATTTGTTATGTTTTCCAAGGAAATCAGAAGACTTCATTGGCTACAAGCCAGAAAACAGGTACGCTTCAAATCCCTATGCACAAATTTCAAGACTCTACATGGACTAGTGAGGAAATATGAATTTTTATGGTCAATTGTGTCCCCTATCTTAGACCCCAACGGCTCCATGTACATGCTACAAGTACATGTATGTTCCCTCCGGTTCTAGCTATGAAGACGCAAATACATGTGCGTCCAACGTCAACATGTTTTCTTTCTGCTCCGCCATGAATGGGTCGAATATTCCATTCCTAAATATGATTGGCCACCGACTTTATATGGTTCACTTTTCACGTTTTACAGTTCAGGCGAGCAGGCCCTGAATTCTACCATCAAGCCTTTTCCTACTTCTGCCTCTAAAATGCTCCAGCTTGGACCTGCATCTGTATCCATGAACTTTGTCCTACTCCCTGCGCGGCTAACGGTGCCTGACGCGGCCTGTTGCCTGCCAAAAACTGTATTCAGCCTTCAAGTTATCTGCTCCGCTCCTCATCCAATGCATTCCTGTCTAGTAGTTTAGGTAAACATCCTTCCAGCTACCAAGCAAAGAGCTTGGCCTCGCTGTCTTTATGCAAGTAATTCATAGCCCCTGTTACCATGGAAGATTCCTGCCCCCTCGCATCTCATGTAGACACATAGACGCTTGTACATGCACTAACAGTCAGTATAGAATAGATTCTGCCCGAGAGACCTTTCCTTTTGGATAAAACAGTTCTTTAAACAAAGATATTAGATACGATTTGGGATTAGGTTGACCTGACCCCCCAGACTTTTGTCTCCACATGTAGAGCTAAATGTCAATTTCCCTTCACCCTCTAGTTACACGTCAATCACACGTCATGCGGCTGCGCGCGCATCTCTGCCAAACATTTCTGCTGACACTGCAGGATTCTCTTATGGATCCACCCACTTGTGACATCATTTTAAATGACGTTTCTAGTATACGCCTGTTATTACGCCCATTTTCATTACGTATGTGTATTCTTATCTGTATTATCAGCTGTTACGCCTCCTGCATCTGTCTTAATGCAATGCTTTTCATATATATATTGTTACTTGTCAATAATGTATTGCCGATCCCTTCCTGAACCTTCGTGGTGATGGAATAAGATTGCCTAGTTCGAACTATGATTCCTTTGTAAGGAATAAAGCCCTTTTCAGAACCTCTAATACCACGGATTCTGCCTCTTATTTTGACTGAGTTATTCTTACTAGACTTTACCGCATAAAAATAGTACAGGTAATTTAAATATTTACCACATAAATTGGCGCCCGAATAGGGACACTTTCTCATCTCACGCGCCGGAGGTGCGTTGCAGGCCCGGTCCCCTGCCACAGCTGAACGGACAAAAACGCGTACCCGCAGGATTTCCTGTATCTCCCTCCGGCCAAGCGGGGGTGACTGAGGCTGCGATCAACACCCAGACGAGGCGGTGAGAAGTGCGAAGTATCCCGACCAGAGCCTAGCTGAGAGAGCAAGATCCGAGGTATACAGAGGCCCACCAGGTTCCGAAGTTTCCGAGTCGAGTCGAGTCCAGTCCGGTCCAGTTCAGTTCAGTTCCGAGGCCTTCCGTTCCGTGCTACCCGGTGAGTACCATTGCTGGGGAGGCAGTTAGACGTGCACATTGGTTTGTGCCGGTCCTGACGGGTTTAGGTACACAAATCCGGTCTGCACTGTTTTAGCAGTGTATCTGTACTGTTTAGCAGTATATCCAGTATGTTCATGTATATAATCTAGTATTATCTAGTATTAGTATTATGTCAGTAGTTAGTTTTCTCTTAATTATCATTGTTCGTTAAATGTTAAATGTTAAATGTTTTACTGTGTTCAAAAATTGTGGTATGAATGAGTGTTCATTATTGTGTTTTTCGTAATAATTGTGTTCAAGTCCAGTTTGAGTAAGAATCAAGTAGCAAGGTTTAAAGATGCCGTTCTTTTCAAAATTAAGACAGATCAAAACTAGAAAAGGAGTACTCGAAGAAGCTGTTCCCATTCCACCTAGGGATACTCCAGGGTATTTTATGTACCATAAGCATGGCCTAGATGCCGTATTATATCTTGATTTATGGGTGGACTACACCAAGGATTTAGCAGAGAGTCAGAGATGGCCCGCAGCTGGGACACGGGATGCAGATTGCATCATGAGAGTAGAAGAAGAATTATGGAAAAAGAAAGCCAGACAGTCACAGAAAGATGCCATTGAACTATGGCGTAAAGAATCGCATAGGCGCACAGAGAAAGCGCTCAGACTGGAAGAGAAAAGTAGGGAGAACTTAAATAAAGCCCGAGAAAATATGCTAATTGAGGAAGGTGCCCGAGTAAAAACAGAACAAGTAGACTGGCAACGAAACACTCTTATGAATGGTATGTATCCTCTCTTGGCCGAAGGTTTACCTAAGGCCACCCCGGAAATACCGAAAGATTTGCCACCCCCATTACTCCCGATTAAAGCACATCCCAAGACCGCAAAAGATATTTTCCTTTCCTCCTATTTAGACGATGTAGCTCCCGAATATGTTAATGTTCCGCCACACCCACCACCTGTCGATGGTGCTCAACGCCGAGATCATCCGCCCCCAACTCCGCAACCACAAACTCCTCCGCACAATCCAACTTTTCCTGCATCCACAGTTTCTACCTTACATCCCACAAACCCTTTTATGCCTAGCACCTCAGAAGGTGCGACAGGAGGTGCGGCAGCAATTTTTGCCACACCACCATTACGAAGTAAATCGTCTCTCAGAGATTTAGCAAACCAACGTACACCACAAATAGCAACGTCCGACATGTTTAAGGAACATCTTGTAGATTGTAGATATGATCCAGTGCCCGGTAAAAATGACAGAATGCTGCTATCATCATTACGTATACGACGAGCTTCAACGTATTTAACGACATTACCAGGAATGATTAAACATTTAGACAATATATATCGCTTTGTCCAAACAGGGCAAGGCCCTGAAAGTATTGACGAAGCCATGGAATACCAGAAAGTGGATGTACAGAGACATGGATCATCGGTTACAGAATCTACCTGCACATTTATGGGCACAAGGCCCCACTGATGTAGGTTGTATGCACATTACACCATATCGAGTTACACTCAAAACAGGAGTAGTATTACCACGAATACGACAATACAAGTTACCGCCAGATGCTGTTGTGGCTTTACTGCAAATCATTGACGAGCTCATTGCACAAGGAGTGGTTGTAGAAACGGACTCCAATATATGTAATTCCCCGATAATTCCGATTCTTAAACGAACTGATCCAAAAGCACCACCAGTATATCGATTAGTTATTGATCTGCGAGAATTAAATAAATGCATTGTACCACAATACCCCGTGGTCCCAGATATCTCTTCATTGCTAACAGCCATAGATTCAGAAGCAACGTTCTTTACTGTAATTGATCTCAAGAACGCTTTCTTTAGCGTCCCAATTGATCCGGAAAGCCAATATTTGTTCGGATTCAGTTTAAATGGACGAAGTTTTAAATTCGCACGCGCACCTCAAGGATTCACAGAAAGCCCCAGCATCTATAGCCAAGCACTGAAAAGAGAACTTGACAGTATCCACATGCCAGCTAACACTGCCTTGCTTCAATACGTCGATGATCTGCTGATCACCGCCCGAAGCGAACCTGAATGTGAAAAAGCATCACTGACGGTTTTACATTTCCTAGCCGACAAGGGGCACAAGGTGTCCCCTTCAAAGCTGCAATTCTGTGTCCAGCAAGTTGTGTACCTTGGGCACTTGCTGTCCAAGGGGGGAAGACAGCTTACACCCGACCGTATCCAGTTAATTGTTAACATGCCGACACCCAAGACACAAAAGGAGGTACGGGCATTCATAGGCCTCACTTCGTACTGTAGGCAGTGGATCCCTCAATATGCATTTCTAGCAAAACCACTCATTCAGTTGACAACACAGGAGGCAGCGACATCGACTGTCCTCCCTTGGACTCAGGAACATACGCAAGCTTTTGAAAGCTTAAAGAAAGCTTTATGTCAAGCACCTGTTTTAGCAACACCATGTTACAACAAACGTTTTACACTTTTTGTTACAGAACGTGAAGGTACTGCTTTATCAGTACTCACGCAGGAACAAGCAGGATCACACAAGCCATGTGCTTATTTTTCCAGTACATTAGATCCCATAGCTCAGGCTCTTCCTGCGTGCCTGAAATCAGTCGCAGCAACAGCTTTAGCAATCCGACAAAGCGATGCCATAGTGTTAGGACATCAATTGACAGTACAAGTACCACATGCAGTAGAGGTTCTCTTGAACCGGACCCAAACACAACACTTGACCATAGCAAGACTGACGGGTTATGAATTGACATTGTTCCAGCCACACATAGAAATCAGACGTTGTAGTACATTAAATCCTGCCACACTTTTGCCAGTAATCGGAACAGACCCATTGGCACATGATTGTATTGAAGTCATTACTATTACGACGAAACCCAGACAAGACTTGACAGATATTCCATTATCAGATCCAGACCTGACATTGTATGTAGATGGTTCATGCATGGGAACAAGTACAGGAGAGTTAGTGGCCGCTTATGCAGTCACAACAGACACTGAAGTTATTGAAACAAATTGTATGGATACCTTGTCAGCTCAAGCAGCAGAGCTCATCGCTCTGACACGAGCCTGTATTCAAGCCAAAAATAAGAAAGTCAACATATACACAGATTCACGTTATGCATTCGGAGTCGTCCATGACTTCGGCGTGCTTTGGCGAGAGAGAGGTTATTTAACTTCTCATGGTGCCCACATCCAGCACGGTCCCCTTATTCAAGCTCTGTTAGATGCAATACATCTGCCGACTGCAATATCGATTATGAAGTGTAAAGCCCATACAAAAATGACTGACATTATTTCTCAGGGTAACGACCTAGCTGACAGAACAGCTAAACAGACTGCTCAGAATCAGACTCATACAACTGACACGACAAAGACAATAGTTCCGACACCAACACACTGCATGACAGTTAAGGATCCCGCCCTTGATGTAATTGACATACAGACACATGCTACACCAGAAGAAATAAAGAGATGGACTGAATTAGGAGGGATCCAAACGGATCAAGGATGGATGACGAAGGGAAAATCTATATGGTTTCTCCCCGACTCAATGGTTCAAGTCATCATTAACACAATACATAGTCCAGCGCACCTAGGAGAGAAAGCTATGCTAGACAGTATTCAACACATTTGGTTCAATAAACACTTGCGAGCAGCAGCAAAACAGAAAGTACGTACCTGCATGATTTGTTGTCAGTTCAATCCAGGAAAAGGCGTACCTGTAGACCAGGGTGGATTTCAACCCCCCGATCACCCTTTTGAAGTCCTCCAGATGGATTATATCCAGATGGAACGATGTCGAGGATTCAAATATGTCCTCGTAGTTGTATGCGCTCTTTCCCGGTGGACAGAGGCGTATCCCGTCTCAGATTACACTGCCCCGACTACTGCCAAACAGTTAGTTCGAGAATTCTTCCCACGGTATGGTTTGCCCCGTGTCGTGTACTCAGATAATGGCCAACCGTTCTCATCCGAGCTAATGAAACATGTTTCACTTTTGTTAGGCTATCAATGGAAATTCCACTGTGTCCGACATCCCGAGGCAGCAGGTCTCGTGGAGCGGCATAATCAAACTTTGAAAATTAGACTGTCCAAAGTATGTAGAGAAAAAGGTGTCGACTGGATAGTAGCTTTACCAGTTGCGCTCTTTTACATGAGAATGGTAGCACACTCTCGAACAGGGCTATCCCCGTATGAGGTGATCTTCGGTGGACCACCAAATATGTGGGGGACGCCTATACCCCGTAAAATAACTGATGTTGATTGTAATATGCTGACAGATTACCTGGCTTCCTTGATGTCTGGACTACAATCTTGTCGTTCAAAGGTAGCTGCAGCTTTTCCCGATAACACTGAGGTGAAGCCCCATGACGTGGTTCCGGGAGATCTGGTACTGATAAGGAACTTCGACAGAAGGAACCCGCTGGAGCCTCGCTGGCAGTCGCCTAAACTCGTCTTATTGACCACAAGGACAGCTGTGAAGATTGAGGGACGTAAAGGGTGGTTGCACTCGAGCCATATCAAAAAATTTCATGGACTATCATCCGACTTGAATTATCAGCCCTGCATTCCCTCACAGACTGACTCAAAACTCCCCTTGGTTGACAAGACAGAAAAGGAAAACTATAAACTGAAATTAAGGTCTAGCAAGTCAGACAATTTGATTGTTTAAGTCCTCTCCAAGGTGAATCGGTTGAATTTGTCTCTGACATGTATCCTCTAGACCGAAATAGAGAGAGAAATAGACAGAAACAGCTCAAAAAATATGCGTACTGTAAATCACTTCGTAGTCACTGCATAGTGACATTGTTAATTATGTTTTTTCTAAGTCTTCTGATTATCATTGCCAGTATATTATTACACATGTATTACCCTATTTCCAAGCGTGCTTTCAATGTTATTGCCGAACATTCTTTTAGCGAATTACCCCCGCATGAGTTGTCCTATAGATTTGCGCTGCGCAACAACACATTCATTAGTATGTTACATCATTTTCATCAGACCAGCAATGCTACAAATTGTTGGATATGTGGCCGACTCCCTCCTTATCAGAAATACAAGGGTGTTCTGCCTCTCTTTCCGTATCCATTCACCCACAATGGCTCCTGTGGAGCATGGTTTAGTTTGATTAAATCCCTAGATCCAAATTCAGTAGTTTATCAAGACAACTGGGTTTGGGGAAACCTGAACCTAGTTTTACTTAAAGTCTGCTACCCTAACAAGGAGGGACTTCCCAAAAGAACAGGAACTGATCTAGAAAATGAAGTATATGGATTAGGTAACTTTACACTTAATCTCATGATCCTGAATGTAGAATCTGAAGCTACACCAATCATGCCCGCTATGTCAGTATTTCCAGTTAGAGGCGAATTATGTGTAAGAAAGAATGGTTCAATTCACATGGGCCATAGTCAATGTACCACTGTAATAGAATTCAGTGATAAAGGCAAATCTACGTTTAGAGCTTCTCGTCACTCCTACTTCATCTGTGGTCACACCGCATACATACGCCTACCCCTAGATTGGGTTGGTACCTGTTACATTGCATTCCTTCTGCCACCTGTTTTCCTAGCCCCGCCTGATTACCATAGGAATACCCATTTAGTACACAATAGACAGCAGAGAGATCTCCCGATTGTCGACTACACCGAAACAGCATGGGAGCAATACACAGATTTCAATAAAGGTTTCTTTCCCTACATAGGTACAGTCACTAATAGTAAGTTGATACGTAGATTAACTAGAACCCTTGAAGCAGTAGTGAATGAAACTACTTCCGCCTTAGGTAACTTAACAGAGGAGCAGTCTGCGATGCGGATTGTTGTTCTTCAAAATCGTCTTGTTCTTGACGTCCTCCTGGCCGATAGGGGCGGAGCTTGTAGGGTCATCGGATCAAGTTGCTGTGTTTTCATACCAGAAAATGCGCCGTCAGTATATAAAGCCATAACTCGACTTCATAAGATCGTAAGCCAGATACACAAGAATCCAGGCACCTGGACTTGGTCCGGTTGGTTCTGGAGCGTGTTGTCAGCCTGGGGATGGAGGATCCTATCCTTCCTAGGTATTGGCTTTCTCATTCTATTCAGTTGCTGCTTGTGTCTACAATGTGGGCCAGTGATTTGTGGTCTGTGTGCCACATCGTGTATCTCGCCTTCGAATTTTTATTCAAGATCCCGGAAGAAGAAAGAAGAACAAATGATGTTATATGAACAGATTGATGGATTGATGAAGATGGATATTTCATAAGGGTCCGTAGGGGACAAGGAGGGAATGAGGAAATATGAATTTTTATGGTCAATTGTGTCCCCTATCTTAGACCCCAACGGCTCCATGTACATGCTACAAGTACATGTATGTTCCCTCCGGTTCTAGCTATGAAGACGCAAATACATGTGCGTCCAACGTCAACATGTTTTCTTTCTGCTCCGCCATGAATGGGTCGAATATTCCATTCCTAAATATGATTGGCCACCGACTTTATATGGTTCACTTTTCACGTTTTACAGTTCAGGCGAGCAGGCCCTGAATTCTACCATCAAGCCTTTTCCTACTTCTGCCTCTAAAATGCTCCAGCTTGGACCTGCATCTGTATCCATGAACTTTGTCCTACTCCCTGCACGGCTAACGGTGCCTGACGCGGCCTGTTGCCTGCCAAAAACTGTATTCAGCCTTCAAGTTATCTGCTCCGCTCCTCATCCAATGCATTCCTGTCTAGTAGTTTAGGTAAACATCCTTCCAGCTACCAAGCAAAGAGCTTGGCCTCGCTGTCTTTATGCAAGTAATTCATAGCCCCTGTTACCATGGAAGATTCCTGCCCCCTCGCATCTCATGTAGACACATAGACGCTTGTACATGCACTAACAGTCAGTATAGAATAGATTCTGCCCGAGAGACCTTTCCTTTTGGATAAAACAGTTCTTTAAACAAAGATATTAGATACGATTTGGGATTAGGTTGACCTGACCCCCCAGACTTTTGTCTCCACATGTAGAGCTAAATGTCAATTCCCCTTCACCCTCTAGTTACACGTCAATCACACGTCATGCGGCTGCGCGCGCATCTCTGCCAAACATTTCTGCTGACACTGCAGGATTCTCTTATGGATCCACCCACTTGTGACATCATTTTAAATGACGTTTCTAGTATACGCCTGTTATTACGCCCATTTTCATTACGTATGTGTATTCTTATCTGTATTATCAGCTGTTACGCCTCCTGCATCTGTCTTAATGCAATGCTTTTCATATATATATTGTTACTTGTCAATAATGTATTGCCGATCCCTTCCTGAACCTTCGTGGTGATGGAATAAGATTGCCTAGTTCGAACTATGATTCCTTTGTAAGGAATAAAGCCCTTTTCAGAACCTCTAATACCACGGATTCTGCCTCTTATTTTGACTGAGTTATTCTTACTAGACTTTATCGCATAAAAATAGTACAGGTAATTTAAATATTTACCACACTAGGACCAGATTACCTGAAACAGCGGTTTTAATGGTACACCCCTAAAAGAACCCAGTGCTCACTAGGAGCTAAGCTGGGGACAGTACCCCCATCAAGAAAGCAACTTGGGGAGGGAGAAGCTTAATCACTTGCCCAGCAAAGGCCTGGACCGATCTCCCCAGCCTCTTTAGGAATACCACTGACCTTCTGGTATTCAGAAAGGAACTAAAAACCTGACTTTTTAATGCATAGCATCTCCATAAGAATCTGAGCTTAGAGATTAGTATCCAGCGCCAGGACACCCCCGGGTAACCGTTGCGCTTTAGAAATGAATATAACAGAACATATTAAATATCATTCTATTAAACCTGAAAGCTCCAAAACGGATTGTAAATGCAGTAAGGTCCTTAAATGTATCACTCAGGTAAACTTGGTGGTATGTTCAACTTAGTTCAGATGTGGTAAAACATTTTGCATAGCACAACACACTTAGCATCTCCATTATGTTTGGCATAAGAAATCTGTCTTCAATAAGTTCTTTATTAAGTTGTCTAATATCGACACGTAGCTTGATATCTACCGAGCTCTTTGTGGCAATCACAACTGGTGCAACCCATTGAGAAGCCTTAAAACTTCAATGATGCCCTCTGATTGGAGTCTGTTTAATTTTGTTTCCACAGCTCCCTGTCAGCTGAATGGGATGCTCCTGACTTTACATGTGACAGATATTGCTCCCTCCTTTATTCAGATACGATGTTTGTATCGTTTAACACACCCAACCGTTATAGGAAAAACTTCATGCAATTTGATCAAAAGTATTTCTTCTATAGTATCCACCTTCCGGATCACAACTTGGGGATTTGCATGAGAAACAAGGAGAATCCCCAACAGTTTTTGATGCGTAAACCTTAACACCACTCCCTTTACCGGAATATGCATTTTATCAAATGCCTCATTTCCTCAAAATTGTATATTCACCTCAAAATACCCTATTAATTCAATAGGTTTAGGACATTCTTCAGAATTAGCCAAGTGGTTAGATGAGGTACACCTAAAACGTAACAGTTTACCTCTACTGTACCATAGAGATTGTTTCTTTGGTTTTGTAGCAATAAAATGGAAAGAAGACATTGTTTTTTGGATTTCTGCAATCATGAATACAGGACAGGGAGTATTCCACCCGTTTAGCAATAATTTGCACCTCTTTAAGTTTAGGGTCCGATTTGGACCAAAATTCTTCCCTAATTTTGTCACACTTACTCTCTAACATGAACAATTAGTATTGTACCCGTTCCTAAATATTGTCCATAAAATTGCATGTGGAGGCAAGTTTACAGAGTGCAATAACAAAATCCTCAGTTGTCTCATCATCACCATGTTTGCATTTGCCAAAGTAATATTTTTGTAAAATAATTAAAAGCTTAGGTAAAAAATGTTTGTCTAATATCTTAATTGTGGACTCAAATTCATTAAGTGAGGCATCCCTTTTTCCCTCTGTATCAACATCCGGTAGGTTTTCAAGAATTTCTTGTCCCTCTGCACCTAAACAATGCAATAGTAATTATACTTTTTTTCAAGCGACAAATTTGTAACACAAACACGTAAGTAGTTTTGTTTTTCATTTTGCCCATGGAAGAGGAGCTTGACCAGGGCTGTTTGAAAAATGGCAGAGGTGCAATATTTTGCATGGTTGTAAACATACTAGAAAATAAAAATGTGAAAGACGAGGAGGACACAAAGTAAAGAAGCAATGAGCTGAAAAGACAAAGAGAAAAAATACAAATACAAAAAAAAGGAAAGAAAATGAAAAGAAAAGAAAGAAAATAAGGAAGACAATTACAAGTATTCAAAGAAGTACCTGAAATCCAACTAAAAGGGTTTAAAAATAATTAAGCAATGCGAGAAAGCCAATGCAGAAGTTCTGAATAGTCCTGTTTCTATGTTCACTGCCCAAGTTAAGTTCCTCCTCTTTATGAGGTACTTCATCTCTAGTTGCCACACAGATGGATATGCAGTTCGATGAGAATGTGTTGTTAGGTGAAGAATATGCTGTCGGCGAGGAGGTGGTGCTCAGTGAGAAGTCTTTTAGGGTGAGGTATCTTTCAAGGTGAGTATTCACTGTTGAAGTACAGCACTCCGAAAGATAGCGCGTGAAGAAACACTTCAGTCGTATCTTGCTGCTAGGAGTATTCGGAGGAAGAAGCACAGGTTGAAAATGCTTATTATCACCATGGAGTGCATGTACTCAAGAGCACAGTACAGCACACAGAACACAGGTGCTAGTGTTCTTCACATAAAGGAGCCAGAGTGGGTGGAGGCATGCGCTAGAATGGCCAAAAGTAAAAGGCCAATAAATCTACTAGTGAAGGACTAATCCAATAAGGAGGGTTGAAGTTGTAAAAGATACCAGCAAGGCTTTATGGGATAAAAGGGCACTACAATAGTAAAAGCACAGTACTGTAGAGGGTTATTGTAGTACTCTGAGGGGTAGCCAAAGATTATCCCAGGGGGTTCAGTACCTATCATCACCGATGTGAAGTTCACTTTAGCTGGAATGGCATTCAAAAAGTAACACTGGATTCTGGAATTGTTCCATTTATTCATAAGAGATAGTCCAGCCAAAACACAGTGCATTACCACATCCAAAGACCCTACTCTTAGATCTCTCAACTCCCAGTTTCTTGAACATAAACATTCCATTAGAGAGTACCATGGAAATAGAATACATGACAAATAGCGGAGGAAGGAAGATAACAATTGAAGCATATATGAACAATTCCACAATGGCCCATTGTAACAGCTGTTTATTGGCATGGGCTATTCAAATGACTTTTTTCAAAGTTCTCATGACTCTTTCCACCTCCCATTGGCTTGACACCATCTTGGGGTGACTGTCTTGTCCTGGATGTTAAGCGATTGAAGGTATGTTTCCATCTCTTGCCCATGAAAAGATGTACCATTGTTAGTCTGAAGTTCCTTAAAGAGTTTGTGGTTTTCCATAATTTTTTCTAACTTTGAAAGCATTTCCCTGGCTGCTTGGTTGTTGACATGCTTTACCTAAGGATACTTCGAGTATTCATCTAGGGTCTATCGCCAATCGATGAGGCATTAAAAATCAAGACTTTTGCAGATGCACGGTTGTTGTTTTCCAAATTATATCAGGACTAATGCAGGATGGACTGGGGAACCAGGTGAGTGGCCTCACAGACATGACTGTACTGTCAGCTCTATAAGCTCATGCATGAGGGGGAACCATGTCTTGCTGCAGAGGCAGCTTTTTTCCTTGGCCTTTGTTGCAATTTGGATTATTAGTAGTAATCAATGGTGACATACCACTAGTAATAAGGCTACACACACAATTGTAGGGTCAGTCAATGCTGCAGTAAATTATTCCCTTGCTCAACCCTTGGTAGCTGGCAAAAATCAGCAGGCATAACTTAGGAGACATATTTCAAAATGAAGGTGCACCAGAAATGAATTCGATATAGCAAATTTCAGTCCATCATCTTCTTTTATTGTTGAACAATTGTTGCATATGAATTAAAATCATCCATTAACCAACACGTTCCGTTCCTGTCACACTAGGAACTTCATCAGGGCTGACACAATCACATAAAACACAGTATAAATCATCGCACATAAAAATATTTAAAACTGACTTATTTACATATATACACACAAAAAACGTTTCAATCCCTATCTGTAACATAGGGATTACACTATTAAAAAACAGATATGACATACATGACATACTACATCAAAAGGTAACACTAAACACAGTTTGTCACTAGACAGCCCACAAAACACATACATATAAAATATTTATAATCATAAACACGAGGGAGAGAAACATACAATAGTCCACGTCTACACAATCCATTTCACAGCGATATTGTGTGGAAACTGTTTACGCAGTGCTTATCCTACTAATTGCTTACTCAAGAGAGAACGCTCCAGTGTATTGTTTTAATTAGTTAAACACTTAAAAAGGGGTGAGTTAAGCCATTGGACAAAGGGAATGCTCCATATCCTGTCTCCACATTCATTAATACAAGAGTCTCACTGAAGTATATTTTAACGTTGCTCCTATTAATATGTCTAGTTAAATAAAATATTACAATGTTAGCCTATGGAGCTATTCACTTCAATGGGGAAAAACAAAATTGGAAGTTTTTCCCTCACCAGATTTTGTAAAACATCTTTCATAATGTCCTTGCCTATAGTTACAAGTTACACTACCCCTGGGGTACATAGACAAGACCTTTTGGATGACTTATATGACTTATATGTGAAAAGTAGGGTAGATCTTGTCTGTGTCAGTGGCTTGGTAGAATGAGACTGTTCAATTACATACCCAATGTATTCCTCCAATTTATTAACTTCATAAGCTTCCTCCAGCATGGCACTGCAAGGATGTCGTGACAGGTAATTTTCCAGATAGCTGGTCCCTGGACGGTATTTCACTTTGAAGTCATATTCCTGTTTTTGCAATTTCCATTTTTCAATGCTTGGTGGTGGCTGTGAGTCTGTGCTCTGGAACAGGCAGAACAGCAGCCTGTCCTCAGTTGTCCCCAGGAAGGGATGTCCATTCACTTGGAAGTGGAAGTGTTGGCACCCAAAGTTTATGGCAATTGCTTCTTTTCAATCTGTGAGTAGCATTGCTCGGTGCGTGTTAGTGACCCAATGTCATATGCCATTGGTGCCCACTCTCCACACACTTGCTGTTGTGTCACCACTGCCCCTAGGACTAGGTGTAGTGCCAGAATTGTCCGTCTGCAAGGTTTGAATTATGCCAGGGTGGTGCTTGCTGAGAAGGCATCTTTGGTAGCTTGAAAAGACTGCTACTGCTCCTCACCCCATGTCAACACAGTTGAGGATCTTGTGAGGTATCACAGAGATGCATGGAGGTGGTTAGACCTTTCATAAATTGGTCACAGTCTTTTGCCATCCCTGAATAGCTTCTGACCTCTGAGATATTGGATGGTGGTGGCGCTTCTTTGATTCAGGGATATATCACAAGGAAAGGGTCTGTACACATCTCAGAATGGGATAAAAGGCTGATAAAGGGTATCATAAAGAGTAGGGCTGAAGTTTAGAGATTAACCGCTGGATGTACATATCACTGTGGCTACCATCCAGATGTGAACTCTGGTGACCCCCATTAGTTTTGTTGTAGACAATCAGCTTGAGAGCCCTGCCTGCTGTGACAGACCTTTTCATGGAGGAAGATGAACAGGAGAAGTGCCCACTTCAGAAGAAGCAGAACTGCAACATAAAATTTCAAAGACCCAGAACTTAAGTCACTTTTAATGTCCAAAAAAAGGACTGCAAGAAGGGAACGTTGAGTCACCAATAATTGGTCATCTGTCAAGCAGAATGAGGGCCTGTGTGAGAAGGGGAAGCTCTGCAAGACTTCTTGCAGTGAACAGAACTGGGGGAAAGGACTGCTAGTCTCCCTGCTGGGTGAGCGGACATCACCAAGGGAAGCTAAGACCACCTGCGATGGAGCCTGGAGCACCACTGCCTGCCTGTTTGGCAAGACCAGTGTGCCCTGTGAGTAAGATGGGAGAGCTGGAGGGAGCAAGGTCCAGTGGGGAGGCCTGTAGCCCATATGCAAGACTGTTCCTGCTGACCCTCATATGCAAGGAGAAGGCCACCGTTCATTGAGCAAAGGACTGTGGCTTTGCAGATGGTGCTGAGCCCACACTGCCTCATGAGGTGACCCCATATGCCAGAGGAGGCCACTGATGAAGAAGTTGTGTAACCAGCATGCCTGGACCTGTGAACGCATGAGTGGTAACCCCATATGCCAAGAGGCGCCACTGTGGTGTGGGCCCCACCAGAGTATCTGCCCAGGATGCTTTTTTCCCATCCAGGGAGGACCTGGCTTGGGAGTTCAGTCTCAATTGTTCTCATGAGGCACAGGGTCAAGACTGATTTTCATATGGCTGGGTCCAAACTGGGGTGGCGTAGTGGGCAAGAGAACAATGAATTTAACACAGATCTCTTGACTGCGGGAGAATGTTTGGATCATTCAGCATTCCGTCCATCATTTGTTGCAGTTACACTTTTTGCCCTAAGTGGGACGGGTGTTCCCAGAAATGGGTCCCTTGCTCACTGTGCCACTGGATTGAAGCTAGCCTGGCTGATGAAGGGTGAAATACCCTGAAAACGGTCCCAGGATGCTCTTATCCCATCCAGGGAGGACCTAGTTTGGCAGATTGGTCTTGACTGTTCCCATGAGGCACAGGGTCAAGGCTGATTTGCATATGGCTGGGTCCAAACTGGGGTGGCGTAGTGGGCAAAAGAACGATGGATTTAACCCAGATCTCTTGACTGGGGGAGAATTTTCAATCATTCAGCATTCCATCCATCAATTTTGCAGTTACACTTTTCGCCCTAAGTGTAACAGGTATGGCCAGACATGGGTCCCTTGCTCACTGTGCCACTGGATTGAAGCTAGCCTGGGTGACTTGTGGTAAATAAAATATTACGCTCTATGTATTTCAGAATATCAATAAGATCATGCATAAGCAAGAGGCTGAGTCTGTGGTATCAGGTTCATAAAGGGATTTATTCCAATAACTCGAGTCAAAGGGAGAATATTTCCATCACCAAAATTGGATCTGGAAAGGGGCTCAAAAGTATTCTCAATATTCTCAAAACATTATTCACAGAGTACAGTATATATACATTTCTCAATTGTACGTAAGCAAAAGAGCAAGAGAGAAAGAGATAAGAGCATGTGGGCGTGTAAGTAGGCGTGAAGGTGGGCGTCCATGTGGGCGTCCACTTGATGATAATGGGTAATTTGTCATGTGTGGGTGGATACCTAGAGGGGGTTGCGTGATCTGCTGGAATTGTACTGGAACTTTGCCTTACTTGTGCTCAACTCGAGCATGACGTGTAACTGACGTGGGGAGGGTTGCTATGCAACCGAACAAGTCTGGAAGTGAGGCCTTCAGTTAGTGAGGCCTTCAGTGTCAAGACGACCAGCACATCTTGTATTATCTGATATCCGATGTCTGGAGCAGGGACTGATTTGTGACATAGGTTGCTCATCACCAAGAGCCGATGTGGCATCTATTTCTTCATTTACTTCATTTACTGCAGAAGCCTTACATGGGGGCTATGGGCTTTTTACTGACGTGAGCTTTGCAATCTCACAAAGAGAGACAGTAGGGCTGGGCTCCCTCCTTGCAGATGGGCGCGTTCATTCCTCCTTCACCAGGCAAGAATGTGGTTTCAGTAAGAGTAAGCAGATAACCGTGCTCAATACTGTCTCAGTACCTTGTGACAGGGCCCCTTTGGCTGAGGCCCAAGTGTGCAAGGCCAAGGATACGTAGCTGTAGCTTTCAGAGCGTTCTGAGGCATGAAAAGCTTGATGGCAGAATCAGGGCCTACTCGCCTGGACTGAAAAATAGCATAAGTGAACCATATAAAGCCGGTGGCCTTTCGTACTTAGGAATGGAATATCCGGCCCATTCATGGCGGATCTGAAAGAGGACATGTTAACGGTGGACGCACATGTATTTGCGTCTTCATAACTGGAACTGGAGGGAACATACATGTACTTGTGATTTATACATGAAACCGTTGGGGTCCAAGATAGGGGACATAACTGATCAGAAAAATCCATATTTCCACATTCCCTCCTTGTCCCCTACTTGCCCGTCAAGAGATATCAATCTTCATCAATCCATTGATCTGTTTATATAGCATCATTTGTTCTTCTTTTTTCTTCTGGGACGAACGAAATCTTGGTGATGGAATACACGATGTGGCACACAGACCACAAATCGCTGGTCCACATTGTAGGCATAAGCAGCAACTGAATAGTATGAGAAAGCCAATACCTAGGAAGGATAGGACCCTCCATCCAAAGGTAGATAATACACTCCAAAACCAACCGGACCAAGTCCAGGTGCCTGGATTCTGGTGTATCTGGCTTACAATCTTATGAAGGCGAGTTATGGCTTTATATACAGATGGCGAATTTTCTGGTATGAAAAATGCAACAGCTTGATTTGATGACCCTACAAGCTCCGCCCCTATCGGCCAGGATAACGTCAAGAACAAGACGATTTTGAAGCACAACAATCCGCATAGCAGACTGCTCTTCTGTTAAATTGCCTAAGGCGGAAATAGTTTCGTTCACTACTGCTTCAAGGGTTCTGGTTAATCTACGTATCAGCTTACTATTGGTAACTGTACCTATATAGGGAAAGAAACCTTTATTGAAATCTGTGTATTTTTCCCATGCTGTTTCAGTGTAATCGACAATTGGGAGATCTCTCTGCTGTCTATTGTGTACTAAATGAGTATTTCTATGATAATCAGGAGGAGCTAGGAAAACAGGTGGTAGGAGGAATGCTATGTAACAGGTACCATCCCAATCTAGAGGTAGGCGTATATATGCGGTCTGGCCACATATAAAGTAGGAATGACGAGAAGCTCTAAATGTAGACTTGCCTTGATCACTGAATTTTATTACAGTGGTGCATTTACTATGGCCCCTGTGTATGGAGCCATTCTTTCTTATACATAATTCCCCTTTTACTGGGAATACGGACATGGCGGGCAAGATTGGTGTAGCTTCAGATTCAACGTTCAGGATCATGAGGTTAAGTGTAAAATTACCTAATCCATATACTTCATTTCTTAGATCAGTTCCTGTTCTTTTGGGAAGTCCCTCCTTGTTAGGGTAGCAGACTTTAAGCAAAACTAAGTTCAGGTTTCCCCATACCCAGTTGTCTTGATAAACTGCGGAATTCGAATCCAGGGAATTAATCAAACTAAACCATGCTCCACAGGAGCCATTGTGTGTGAACGGATAGAGAAAGAGGGGCAAAACTCCCTTATAGTTCTGATAGGGGGGGAGTCGGCCACAGACCCAGCAGTCTGTAGCATTGCTAGTCTGATGTGAATGGTGCAGCATCTGAATAAAGGTATTGTTGCGTAAGGCAAGTCGATATGATAGCTCATAGGATGGCAGATCACTAAATGTGTGCTTTATGGTATCATTAGTGGAGGAGTGTAAAAGTGAGGCAATAGGAGGAAAAATAGCATGTAGTATTAAGCTGATACATATTATCGTGATGCACATCTTGCTTTTTCTTATCAATATTATTGTCCAAGATCTTATGCAAGCCAGAATACATGTTCAACCGCTTCACCACCTAGTGGACTTAATTGATCAAACGGGTTCTGACTTCTTAGATCAAAGTTTAGCTTTGTGGAAACTTCTGGGGAGTCTCCTCTAGAAAATGGTGTTCAAAATCCAAAATCCAAGTTTAAAGTCTTTTTCCTTTGTAAAAGAGTGGTGAAGGTGCACTTTGACTTTAACGGCCGTCCCCGTGGTCCAGAGCACTGACTTTGGCGCCTTCCATCCAGGAGCGATGGAGTATTCTTTGACCTGGGTGTTGTCAGGGAAGGCGGCAGCAACCTGCGAACAACAAGAGAGTAGTGCAGACATCAAGGAAGCCAGGTAATCTGTCAGCATCAGTAATCTTTTAGGCATTGGAGTGCCCACATATTTGGTGGTCTACCAAAGACCACTTCATAGGGAGATAAGCCTGTTCTAGAATGAGCTACCATTCGCATGTAAAAGAGGGCAACCGGCAGGGCTACCATCCAATCTACACCTTTGTCTGCGCAAATTTTTAATGTCTGTTTATGTCTTTCTACAAGGCCTGCTGCTTCAGGATGTCGCACACAATGGAATTTCCAGGTATACCCTAACAGAAGGGACACCTGCTTCATTAGTACCAGGACATATTTGTAACCTCTACATCTGTTTATTTGGATATAATCCATTTGGAGCGCTTCAAAAGGGTGGTCAGGTGGATGGAATCCACCTTGTTCCATCGGAATGCCTTTACCTGGATTGAATTGGCAACAGATCATACATGTTCTGACCTTTTGTTTCGCTGCTGCACGCAGGTGCTTGTTGAACCATATATTCTGTAAGCTATCTATCATTGCTTTCTCTCCTAAGTGTGCAGGACTATGTGCGGTATTTATAATCACTTGTACCATAGAATCAGGAAGAAACCATGTGGATTTGCCCTTATTCATCCAAACCTGATCTGTCAGTACCCCTCCTTGTTCCGACCATTTCTTTAATTCGTCTACAGTAGCATGTGTCTGTATGTCTTGTACATCCTTGGAAGGATCCCTAACTGTCATGGCTTTGGACACTTATTGAACCTGTAACTTTGTCATGTCTAGTGGGGTCTGAGCTGTCTGTTTAGCTGTTCGGTCTGCCAGATCATTGCCTTGGGAAATGGTATCTGTGGCTCTAGTATGTGCTTTACATTTTAGGATAGCTATGGCTGTTGGTAAATGTATTGCTTCCAGTAGGGCTTGAATATGGGGGCCATGCTGTATCTTGGCCCCATGAGAGGTCAAGAAACCTCTTTCTCGCCAGAGAATCGGTGTAAATGTTTACTCTCAGGTGCTTAGCTCTTATGCACGCTTGTGTCAGGGCGATGAGCTCTGCTGCTTGTGCTGACAATATGTCTATTCTTTTAGTCTCTATTATTACAGTATCAGTAGTCACTGCATATGCTGCCACTAATTCTCCCGCCCCTGTCCTCATGCATGAGCCGTCAACTTATAGTGTTAGGTCGGGGTCTGGGAGTGCAACGTCTGTCAAGTCTTGTCTTGGTTTAGTCACGGTATGTATTACTTCAACACAGTCGTGTGGTGAAACGCTTTCTGTACTGGAGGGCAAAAGGGTAGCAGGATTCAGTATGTTGCATCGTCTGATCTCTATGTGTGGTTGAAATAACGTTGGCTCATAGCCTGTCAGTCTAGCTACAGTCAGGTGTTGTGTTTGTGTCCGGTTCAAGAGAACCTCTACTGCGCGTGGTACTTGTACTGTCAGAGGGTGGCCCAGCACTATCAAGTCGCTTTGTCTTATGGCTAAGGCCGTTGCTGCAACTGATTTTTGGCACGCAGGCAAAGCCTGTGCTACTGGGTCTAATGTACTAGAAAAATAAGCACAGGGCTCGTGTTTTCCTGCATGATCTTGTGTTAGGACAGATAGTGCTGTTCCATCCCGCTCTGTCACAAAAAGCATAAACGATTTGTTGTAATCAGGGTTTGCTAAAACTGGTGCTTGACATAAAGCTCTCTTTAATTCTTCAAATGCCACAGTGTGTTCTTGAGGACTTTAGTCTTTTTGTGTCTTGGGCTGGGAAAAACCAGAAATCAATTGAATACGTTCCGGTGCCCACAACTAATTCCCCTGAAAGATCACAATAAAACATGAGAAAAAGGGGAAAGCACCATACCTATTTCCTCGACTTAATTTCTAAGGGGGCTTATTTCTAAGGGGCTTAATTTCTTAAGGGGCTAGCGGGAAGCGAACCTCCTCAGGGGCCAGCAGAAAGCCAATATTCTCCTCCTTCCCCCCCTTTTTGACAGGAGGAAATCTGAAACAGATTTCACTGCTGTCAAACACTATCAAACCCTGTGTCTTGTCAACACTATTAATCCCTGTGTGTAGCTACTGGGCGTAAGCAAAATTATAGGAGATACACAGCGTATTTGAAACGGCGAGAAATCCTTCAAATTAATGTACAAACCTCATTGTGTTAGCTCATAAGCTGGCCAAATGACATCTCATATGCAAATGTCCTTATTACATGAACCTACACCAACCTGAAGTCAATATTAATGCTAGTAGGCCCTAATAGGAATGCTAAATTACCTAAATATTCGGAAAACCAAGTTTAAGAACAGTTGTTAATGTTGATAATTAATAATTTATCTGCTAAAGAAATCAGTCATTTTGCAATAATTTCCACCTATACAATAAATAGCCTAATTTAAAAACAAGTCAACTTTTGGGGCCACCACTTACAAGAATGAGCTTACTAAAGCAAACTTTAAAAAGGAAATCCTGTCAGATATTTTCTCATTACCCTAAATACCGAGCCTCATTTGTCACTCTGTGGTGGCAGTCCTTATTTAAAACAGGCCTTTCAAGAGTTAAGATGCGAGTGCACAGATCATAAGTGTTCCTTAATGTCCAATCTGGAAACATATGACCGAGGCTGCCTGTCTATAAGAGAAAGGCAGTCATGTGAAAAATATTTTAGTCTTGCATAATTTTTCCTTTTATTTCATTCATCTCCAACACCAATTAGACATACACTGATAACGTGTTGTCTGCTATTTTGACAGCATGATAAAGGTAATATCACGTCTGTGAAATTTAGTAATTGTGAACAAGTTCCAGCCAAGCGCTGTGCAAAGATCGCCGTCGTCACGACTATCTCTGTACTTGCACAGGAGAACTTGGTATTAAACGCTAAACAGACTGGTCAATACAACACAAAAACAAAACATATATAAAATACATATGCCAAGCCATCAGTATACCAAGCACAGAAAGCATAGACAATTGCACTAACATATATAAATGAGCAGCGATGCGCAATTACAGTACCTACAGCTCAGAGGCGAACATTCTGGCCTGCTTAATTTGTCAGGCTTTTAATCAATAATTGATTTACCTGCCCTATTCACCCCCATCTGAAATCACCGTGTCAAGTCTGACACACAGAATCAGCAATAATAATCAAAAACGAAGAACACACAAACCTGTTTGTTTTCTTTTATAAAAACAGAATCAGCAATAATAATCAAAAACGAAGAACACACGAACCTGTTTGTTTTCTTTTATAAAAATGAGCTATGCATCTTCGTCAACACAATGTACCCTAATGTCCCAGACGAAGACGCACCTCTCATCTCTCCTTACAGACTTTTAACCACTGGATCATTTATCCAATGCAACTGGTGGCAGCTTGTGGCCACAATTCAAAAATGTCTGAATTTGAAAATCGTTTTTATATAGGCACATAGCCCTTAAAATTCCAAGCAAGAGCAACATTTTACTTTCTGGCCAGAAGCAATATAACATTTGCTAAAAAATAAAACAAATCTTCTCCATAGACATTTCCTCGGGGCACTCGTTTTGCACAGAATAGAACAAGGGAATCTTTCTCGACTTACATTTCTCAGCTGCCCTGTCTTATCAGAGAAGTTAAAAATAGCCCCTCAGCGCGGCCTGAGCCTGGGCTGCCAGCCAACTTTTTTGTTGTTCCGGCTGCAGGCATTACACAGATGCGATGTCAGAGAAGCTTTCTAAGCAGTGCCTCTGTTCTGCTCCTCTCACCGGCCCCCACCTACGCTGGCTACAAGGTCAGAATCTGTCTCCGATTTCTGTATCACATACTGCTCTACACAGCCCCCACCTTCTCCTCACTCTGAAGCTGTCAAAGACAAAAAGACTACTCAATTCCATAAAAACTGCAATAATTCGCTCAATTGAAAAATTATTTTTACATACAATTTGCACTCAGGGGGTCATAATCTTACCGACTTGACCCAGCACATTGGCTCACTGGACCACCAAGAACACAAACCTGGATTCTGGAACAATTTTGTAAATTCGAAATACCCACAATTTTTCTCAAGCTAAACTTTTCACTAATTATTTTTCATTAACACTTTGTACATTAGGGGTGTCATCAAATCACAGGTGTTGCTCCTTCTCTAGCTACACCCCTCTCAATTTCCTATTGACAACGTAGTCAAATGTTGGACCATGTAAACACCAGCTATGCGCTGTTCATTTGGTGGGTGGCTCAAGAACCTTTGGGCTACTATATCATTATTATATGTATCGTGGTACTTGCGGTGGCACTCTAACTGGTCTTTCTACTGGGGCCACTCTTGCTAGGTCCTCTGAAAGGACGGGATAAATACCAGCAACGTCAGTATTTCTTTCTCTGTCAGCCTGCGCTCATTTTACCTACTCCAATTACTCCTGTAACATCTGTTCCTTGGCTTTTCCAGACTCCAGTCTACTCCTCTCTGCTTCGTGAAACACTTACTCTGACCTACTATGTGACTCCTTGCGCCAAAACTCAATGGCATCCTTCCAAGCTGGTCTACATTTTCTCTTTCATAAGAGTGTTTCGTTGTCCATCTACTTGTTCTGCTTTTACTCGTATACCTTCCTCAACTAACACGTTTTCTCGGGCTTTTACGCCATAATTCAATGGCATCTGTCTGTTACTGTCTGGCTATCTTTTTCCATAATTCTTCTTCCACTCTCATGATGCAATCTGCATCCCATGTCCCAACTGCGGGCCACCTCTGACTTCCTGGTAAATCCTTGGTGTAGTTCACCCATAAATCAAGAAATAATACGGCATCTAGGCCATGCTTATGATACATAAAGTACCCTGGAGTGTCCCTAGGTTGAATGGGAACAGCTTCTTCGAGTACCCCTTTTTGAGTTGTGATCTGTCTTAATTTCGAAAAGAGCGGCATATTGAGAACTGATCTGATCTGATACCTAATTTTGAACACGTTTAATACCATAAAACACAATAATGAACAGTCATTCACACCACAATATGTAGAACGTATTTAAAACATTTAACATTTAACATTTAACGAACAACAATGATGGCCATTGTGAACACTAACTAGGTGATTCTGAATTATACACTAGACATACTAGATATACTGCTAAACAGTACAGATACACTGCTGAAACAGTGCAGACCGGATTTGTGTACCCAAACCCGTCTTGACCGGCACAACCTATGTGCACGTCAGAACGCCTCCCCGGCAATGGTACTCACCGGGTAGCTCGGAACGGAAGGCCTCGGAACTGAACTGGACTGGACTGGACCGGACTGGACTGGACTGGACTCGACTCGTGACCTGGATACTTCGGAACTTCGGAATCTGGTGGGCCTCTGTATACCTCGGACACAGCTCTCTCGCAGGTGGGCTCTGGGTAGGACAATCTGCGTTCCTCACCGCCTCGTATGGATGCCTGGTCGCAGTCTGTCCCCTTCGTTGGCCTGAGGGAGTTGGCGGGAAGACCCACGACGTGCGCGCTTGAAGTCCATCACGGCTGTGGAAGGGGGCAAAACTGGACCTTCATCTCCGGCGTGTGGGGAAAGAGATTAAACTGTTCGGGCGCCATTATGTGGTAAATAAAATATTACGCTCTATGTATTTCAGAATATCAATAAGATCATGCATAAGCAAGAGGCTGAGTCTGTGGTATCAGGTTCATAAAGGGATTTATTCCAATAACTCGAGTCAAAGGGAGAATATTTCCATCACCAAAATTGGATCTGGAAAGGGGCTCAAAAGTATTCTCAATATTCTCAAAACATTATTCACAGAGTACAGTATATATACATTTCTCAATTGTACGTAAGCAAAAGAGCAAGAGAGAATGAGATAAGAGCATGTGGGCGTGTAAGTAGGCGTGAAGGTGGGCGTCCATGTGGGCGTCCACTTGATGATAATGGGTAATTTGTCATGTGTGGGTGGATACCTAGAGGGGGTTGCGTGATCTGCTGGAATTGTACTGGAACTTTGCCTTACTTGTGCTCAACTCGAGCATGACGTGTAACTGACGTGGGGAGGGTTGCTATGCAACCGAACAAGTCTGGAAGTGAGGCCTTCAGTTAGTGAGGCCTTCAGTGTCAAGACGACCAGCACATCTTGTATTATCTGATATCCGATGTCTGGAGCAGGGACTGATTTGTGACATAGGTTGCTCATCACCAAGAGCCGATGTGGCATCTATTTCTTCATTTACTTCATTTACTGCAGAAGCCTTACATGGGGGCTATGGGCTTTTTACTGACGTGAGCTTTGCAATCTCACAAAGAGAGACAGTAGGGCTGGGCTCCCTCCTTGCAGATGGGCGCGTTCATTCCTCCTTCACCAGGCAAGAATGTGGTTTCAGTAAGAGTAAGCAGATAACCGTGCTCAATACTGTCTCAGTACCTTGTGACAGGGCCCCTTTGGCTGAGGCCCAAGTGTGCAAGGCCAAGGATACGTAGCTGTAGCTTTCAGAGCGTTCTGAGGCATGAAAAGCTTGATGGCAGAATCAGGGCCTACTCGCCTGGACTGAAAAATAGCATAAGTGAACCATATAAAGCCGGTGGCCTTTCGTACTTAGGAATGGAATATCCGGCCCATTCATGGCGGATCTGAAAGAGGACATGTTAACGGTGGACGCACATGTATTTGCGTCTTCATAACTGGAACTGGAGGGAACATACATGTACTTGTGATTTATACATGAAACCGTTGGGGTCCAAGACAGGGGACATAACTGATCAGAAAAATCCATATTTCCACATTCCCTCCTTGTCCCCTACTTGCCCGTCAAGAGATATCAATCTTCATCAATCCATTGATCTGTTTATATAGCATCATTTGTTCTTCTTTTTTCTTCTGGGAAGAACGAAATCTTGGTGATGGAATACACGATGTGGCACACAGACCACAAATCGCTGGTCCACATTGTAGGCATAAGCAGCAACTGAATAGTATGAGAAAGCCAATACCTAGGAAGGATAGGACCCTCCATCCAAAGGTAGATAATACACTCCAAAACCAACCGGACCAAGTCCAGGTGCCTGGATTCTGGTGTATCTGGCTTACAATCTTATGAAGGCGAGTTATGGCTTTATATACAGATGGCGAATTTTCTGGTATGAAAAATGCAACAGCTTGATTTGATGACCCTACAAGCTCCGCCCCTATCGGCCAGGATAACGTCAAGAACAAGACGATTTTGAAGCACAACAATCCGCATAGCAGACTGCTCTTCTGTTAAATTGCCTAAGGCGGAAATAGTTTCGTTCACTACTGCTTCAAGGGTTCTGGTTAATCTACGTATCAGCTTACTATTGGTAACTGTACCTATATAGGGAAAGAAACCTTTATTGAAATCTGTGTATTTTTCCCATGCTGTTTCAGTGTAATCGACAATTGGGAGATCTCTCTGCTGTCTATTGTGTACTAAATGAGTATTTCTATGATAATCAGGAGGAGCTAGGAAAACAGGTGGTAGGAGGAATGCTATGTAACAGGTACCATCCCAATCTAGAGGTAGGCGTATATATGCGGTCTGGCCACATATAAAGTAGGAATGACGAGAAGCTCTAAATGTAGACTTGCCTTGATCACTGAATTTTATTACAGTGGTGCATTTACTATGGCCCCTGTGTATGGAGCCATTCTTTCTTATACATAATTCCCCTTTTACTGGGAATACGGACATGGCGGGCAAGATTGGTGTAGCTTCAGATTCAACGTTCAGCCCATTCATGGCGGATCTGAAAGAGGACATGTTAACGGTGGACGCACATGTATTTGCGTCTTCATAACTGGAACTGGAGGGAACATACATGTACTTGTGATTTATACATGAAACCGTTGGGGTCCAAGATAGGGGACATAACTGATCAGAAAAATCCATATTTCCACAGACTAAGGGTGACATACCCTGAAACTGGTCCCAGGATTCTTTTATCCCATCCAGGGAGGACCTGGTTTGGCAGTTCAGTCTGGACTGTTCCCATGAGGCACAGGGTCAAGACTGATTGGCATATGGCTGGGTCCAAACTGGGGTGGCGTAGTGGGCAAATGAACAATAGATTTAACTCAGATCTCTTGACTGGGGGAGAGTGTTTGTATCATCCAGCATTCCGTCCATCATTTGTTGCAGTTACACAATTGTGGAGCAATGGCACCGTTTTGGGAAAGAGGTCTGGCAATGGGGACCTGGTTAGCAGTCAAAATTACATCTATTGAACGAAAGCTGAAGACTTGGCAAACCATTGTAAATATAAGTTCAACATAGCAGTGTAAAATTCAGACACTGGTTCTGCAGTAGCATGGCTTCCATATATTTGAATTCCTCTGTCATGTCTTTTAGGATAGTCCCAGCATGTATACCTTGAGTTAAATACATTATCCCATCCACACAACTATAACAATTCTAAACAGGTGACCTTTTACCTTATAGCTTGCTTTTTAACACCAGGCTCTTAGTCTTCTATCTGAATCCCTGTACCTGATGTCCATAAACACGTCCCGAGGCACAGCAGATTTATTCTGTATAAGGGTCACCACTTCTTTTTCATCCTTGACCAACAGCAAGCTGTGCATTATCGCACTTGTTTAGAAAAGCATTGGTGATTGTTTTCAAAACATTTATGATTGTTTGGAAAACATCCATGATTGTTTTAAAAACACATTGATTCTAAAAAGAAAACCTGGAGTGACCACTTTAGTATAAAAGACTCACTCACTCACTCCCCCCTACAAATTAGAGGAGAATTTTTTCCAAGATGAAACAGGGTCCTGCATGCTGAGTCTTTGACACACAGTGGTCTGATATCCCTTGCAGGTTGTCATCCTTGACGCAGAGACAGGGTCCTTCATTCTAAACCATCAGATGGGGGGCCAGTTTATCCCTAGGGGTTTCTTGGCTGCAGATACACATATCAATACACATATACACCTACATTTCAATGGTTAGGCTAGGTACATTTTAGCAAATTACTTAAGGTTCACTTCCCACCTGCAGATCCGGTGACTGAATTGTTTAACACATAAATTGTAGTTGAACCATCAGATGAATACATTCCATATGAAGAGATTGAAGTCCCATTAACTTACCAGCAGCATAAAAGTTGGTTTAAAGGCGCCCTCCCACACACAAGATCCATCATGAGACTCGGTCTGCTCAGCATACAAGGAGTGACCTGGCCGGTCTTATCGACATACACTCCACATCCCGAGATAGACTATCAGGGAATGAAGTTCTTAAAATATACAAAGACATTGTCTGGCTACACAGACACATTGTCCAGTGCGTCATGCGAACATTAATAACAAATTAACTTTATAAAACAAGACACTTACAAACATGATTACAAATAAGATATAGAACATTACAAATTCTCCTTCATGGTCCATTCCAATAGCAGCACAGTAGAGCGATGAAATTACATCATTATTAATACAAGAGCAATTTTACAGTAGCAGCACAGTAGAGCAATATGAATTACATCATTATTTATACTGAGAAACGTCATCATAAAATACTATAAAAACACCAATAAAACTGAATGCATATCTTGAGGAATATTAAAAGAAACATTAACAGTCCAACCTGTGAGAAATGCACCAGCTGTTCCGCATCAGACCACACCTACAACTAACCTGCAGACACTAAAATCAGTAATAGGGACAATTCCCTCCAAGCAGGAGCAAATTCCATTCTGGATAGCACAAACATTGTACAGCTGGAAGCAGTAATTCCCATACGGGTCCACAGGAAAAACATAGAATACTAACCATTTGCTTTCCAATGGGGATGGGTCCCTCAATTGAGGATTGTACCACATGGGGAAAATTCTTTGCTGCCGTTTACGTCTGAATATATGCTACTCCTTCCTTAGCAGTTGTTCCAGAAGTACTGAAACAAATACAGAATGAGTACGAGGCAGGACCTGCCCTGGACTTGGGATTGAAATTGTTGGGTGATTTTGCTCAAGTCTCGGCAGTAATGCTGAGCAACATAAAGGGGGAGGCAGCAGTGGCCACACACAGCAGCCTAGGGGAAATAGTACCTAGAAATAGAGAGCAAGACTTACCAAACATTATGAAAGAAACGTATGCTGAATTAGGTAGAGTTCATTTGGGAATCAAAGCGGGGAAACCGCAAATGGCAGGTAGTCCGGACAAAGACAACTCAAAGCAAGCATCCACTTCTTCTGAAAAGAAATGGGAAAACAAAAATGTTAAAAATAATAATTTGGAAAAGAATCCATGATCAAGGGGTGGGTCTCCCCAACAGGAGTCCTCTAAAAAGAGGTACAACCTTAGGATTTGTGATAGCATTCAAAAACCTGATAGGTATCAGGACACTGATACACTTTCCTTTGTTCCTTCCAGGGTTCATCAAAAAACTCGGAGACAGATGGCCGATCAGAACAAATCAAGAAGATTGACCAAAGACAATTACGGAAGCACAACGCACTTCAGATTATATTATCAATTAGGAAGAGCAACATAAAACACAACCTCAATTCAAAAAGAAAACAGTAGCTGGTTAATAATTAGAAATGCCTAGGTTACTGAGGACTCACTTCTGAACAGGGAATGGGCTCTGACAATACTAGGCAGTGCGGCAAAAGTAACAATAGCTCACAAGAACCTGAAGAATTTTCTGGTGACAGCAGTATTGAATGAGCACATGTCGTGGAAACACCTGATACCAGAGTTAGTGTCCCGCATTGATTGTACGAAATTACATTTCAAATATAGGGGGACATCTCGAGAAATGTTAAAGGTCTCTTTTCGGAGAACTTAAAATATGGATATGACATACTGCTAGCAGAAAAAGATTGGCCGCCTGAGTTTGTGATAGATTGCCCAAAGAGGGAAAGCGTAATTTTGCCTGCTTTTGCTGACCTGGTTCCAGAATCATTACAACATTCATACGTGCAGGTATGGGCACTAGCCCCGGCATTATACTGCAACCATGTAGGGTGGGACATAGAGTCTACCCACTACAAAATCCCATTAAAATTTACTCCAAATCCTCAGAGACAGTACCCTATAAAACACAATGCAAAGAGACAATTCAAAGAATTCTTAGACCAACTCAAATACCAAGGTGTGATTGAGACTTGAACCTCCCCGTTGAATAATCCTTTGTTTCCAGTAATGAACTGTGAGAGGGAAGGGCGGAAAAAGAATCGAGGAGATCTTATGCGTGAATCTATGATGGCGTATTTATTAGAGACACAGATGAAATACTTAAAGGGTAAACATAGGTAGGCTTCGTGAAGGGTGATTCGTGAAGGATGCCTGAGGCTCGTCTGTCGATGGGTCTTCTCCAGGTGACTGGTGTTCACGTTCCCCGGGTATCATAGAAGAGAAGAGACAACAGGCGGTAAGTATTTCTGTCTAGGGGTTTCTACTCACTACCGTCTCCCAGGGGAAAAGAAGAGGTGGACACACCCAGTGCTCAGGATAAGGAGGTGAGGGGTAGGTTTGGGTGATGGTTCGGGTTGTGTAGGTCTTTGATAAGAAAAGAAAAGAAACGATCTAGCAAAAATGTATTTACAGACACAACCTCGTCCCTTGCTTCAGGTGACAAGTATTTGCAATAATATATGGCTGGTTACCCCGGTTTGCCCAATCTGAGGGTTCGAGAGGATAGCGCTTATTATTCCTTAGACATATGTCCCTCGGTGCTCCCCTTTCCCCACCTACGAAACAAAACACGGAAATGGCCGTAGCTCCCTCCCACCACCACTTGTGACCCTCTGCCCTGTACCACATACCGCAGAAGCCGTAACTCTCCTGAGTTACGGCGGCGTGCAAGTATCCTCCGGGGGCGTCCACCACTCTTCCGACCAGGACTCCGGTTCCGCCACCGCGTCGTCTCCCTCGACCAGGATGGGATCGTCGCCGTCACCGTCCTCTCCGGGTCCCGGTTCCGCTGTCTTCGCACGCTGATCCTTCCAGTAGTCGTTCTCGGTCTTCGGTTCTCCGTCTTCCTCCTTCCAGGCGTCTTCCGCAACCGCCTCCTGGGCTGTCGAGTCCGCCCTTCTATGGTCCCATGTGTCTTCCCATTGGTTCACGTCTCTAAGAGGGCGTTCCTGTAGGGGAGAGGAGTTCGGGTGGGTTAACCCCTGCTGGACGGGCGCGCACCTCTCACTGGGAGACAGACGGTCGTGAAGGTCTGTCACGGGGCTGAAGGAGGGCTCCTCCTCACATGAACCCTGACAACACATATTGTCTAGTTTTAGATTACGGCTATTTAAACACATGCACACAAACATTTGCAGGTCAAAATGAACATAGTGCTGCATTAATTACTAACATTGTGCGGGAGAAATATAAAACAATTTTAGCTATCTCGAATTGATTCTTCTGTCAAAATATAGCTCCAGAAAGCAGATATTTGACAGCATTTTCTGTGATAGGCACAGTGGCGTCACTAGGTGGGTGCGGGGGGTGCGGACCGCACCGGGTGACACCATCGCATGGGGTGACACCGTGACACCATCGGGAGACTGGGGGCATGCTTTTGAAATGGAGCCACTAGGTGCTGTTTTGAGACCTGTGCGTGCCGGATTGCCCTGAAACGAAATGTAAACATGTTCGTGTTTTATGAAACGAAAAATATCTGTAAAATCTGGACTCAGGAGACAGGTAACGAAGGGTCTCAATGCTCTCTTTGCCGTGCACAGCTGCGCGTCCTTCGGCTGCCGCCAGGGGGTACCTTCTGAGCAGCTGCAGGCCTGAGGGCTCCCAGGAATGCAGAACCAGAGCAGAGCCGGTGCTTGTAAGCGGGAGCACTTTGAATGGTTGAGGAGGCTCCGAGCTGGGATAAACTCCGGCACTGCAAGTAATGCTGCGCCGCCCGCAATGAGAGAGGAGCCCACCACCTGCCCTCAGCCCCTGCGCCCAGAGTCCACCTGGAGGTAGGAGGCATCGGAGAGGGGAGCAGGGCACCACTGCGTGCCATGTGCTACTGGGCGGGGTAGGGGGTGTCTTGGGGCTGACAACTGTTCGAAGCGTTTTACACAGTATATTCATTACGAACAGCCGGTTTGTAGCAACAAGCCCTCCACAGATATCTGAGCATTTTTATACTCCGGCCTCAGATTGTAAATACATCCCTGGAGATGAGGCACGTGTAGATTTTCAGGCTGTTATTCTAAAGCAAATATTGCTCGTCGTTGCACGATTTAGAAAGTAGCACCTAAAAAAGGTGTCTTATTACCCAGTTCAGCAGCTTGAATTCTTTAACCAGAAGCCGCTCAAGTTTGGCAGTAACACCAGAGAGTGACAGTTGTTTTTTTCTCTCTCTCTCGTTACAAAGTTAATTAGTCCATGTTATTTTTATCACTTTTCAATCTGTTTTTCTGTGTCTCTGAATGTGTGAAAAATCTATTTCAAGCAGATCTGGGATCATTATAATATTTTATAGTGGACATTTGGATGCAATTAAACTAACGCCACTGAGATTTGTGGTTAAGAATAAAACCAGTGATAGTGGTGCCACATAGGGGGTGCACTCGCCGAGACGTGAGCGGCTTGCACGTGCATTCGTCTATTTTTCTTAGCAGAAATGAAATATTTAGAAGGACGAGCCACACTCACAGTGGCGGGGGAGGGGCTTCCCGAGGGGGTTCATGCAAGAATCAATGCGCAAGAAGATCACACCAACGTGGACGTTTCCTTAGCATTTAAACTCTCTGGTTTTACCTGTATTGCCACACAATTAGACAAGGGTGATAATTAATAATTGCACACTCCAGTGGACTGCGTTTCTTTCACTTTCTCTTTGCATTGTTTGAGTTCTCCCTGGGTCAAACACTAAGATGAGGGTGGGGGTGAACGAGTGCCTCGGGCTCTTTTTAATCTGCTGCACCAGTCGTGGTCTTAAAATAAACTACTCCAGTCCTCGACCACATATGTCCAGGTGTCCAACGCTGGCTGGGAGGCGCAGAGCACTCCCAGCTGTACAGGCCGCACGCCGCAGACAGGCTGCTCCGGGTGCAGCCCGTCCTTCGAGCTGGCACTGTCTGCACTGCAAGCCTCTCTCTTCCGTACAGATGCCTCTCCTAGCTTAGAGTCCTCACTGCTATGCACATACCTCGTCCTATAGGCCAGTGTCTATTGTTTCTACAGGCCTGTGTGCGCGGTACAGACTCCTATGGGGTTCCAGACCTCACTGCTCTGCACAGGCCTCTTCTTGGCCGCTCTGGTTTATGCAGGCCTCACTCCTCTCTTAGGCCTCAGTGGCGTCACTAGGGGGTTGCGGGGGGTGCGGATCGCACGGGTGACACCATGAGTTACCGCACTGGGTGACACCAACCCTAGTGACGCCACTGGATAGGCACTCAGCTAAATTGTTGTCATTTGCCTCAAGGGTATAAAAACAGCCCGGGGACATTCTCGGCAAAAGTGTCAGAAATATTACAAACATGCGTGGAGGAGGCTGTGTCCTATGTAGAGGACATCTATCTGACGGACGATGAATTACTTGAACATTTGAGCATGGTGAACAACATAATTGTGGGATTCGCCAATTTGGGCTACAAATTTAATTTCAAGAAATCTAAAATTGCCCATCTTAGGTGCCGATTCGGATCCTGGAAAAACCGGGTACGAATCGTCGGTCGGAGCGTTTTCTCCGTCCGACTCGTACCCGGTCAAAAAACATTACAAAAATACAAGTACGATTCGTATTTTTGAAAAACTATTTCCGTACGAATCATACAAAACACTGACCGACGAAAATATACATACAAATGTGATCTGGGAAAGCGCCGACGTGACGTCGGGATGCATTCAGGCTGCGTTTCACGAACCAGGAAGTACGATGCGTACCGACGTCACCCCGCACGGATTATATTTTCTGACTGCCAAAAACTGCCGGGAAATCAGGACGACGCGCGCAAGGAGCACCTGTACGCGACGTACAGCCATGGACCCAAACCTACGTGTCATCCCAGCCCTCATAGCAGTCCACCTGCTCTACAGGAACCGCCGCAGACGCCGCAGAAGGTCAGAACAACACCCAGGGGCAAAGGGGGGAGCAGGGACAGGACACACAACCCCCACCCAAGTCACAAATCATACATGCCCTGGACATACCTGACCTTCAGGACCTGGTCACTTCGAGGGGGTGGGGGCGTGTCCAGCAAAGCCCGCGTCTGCCACAACGGAAGTGGATGTTGACGCGAACCGGCAACACAACAATTCCGGTACGTACCCTACCCACGCCTTAAGAGCGTGGGTACGGGTCGTACCACACCCACCCCTACGTCACCCCAACAATGGCGGTACATCCCGTACCCACGTTCTAAAGGCCTGGGTACGGGCCATACCAGCATTGTCGGGGTCTCACAGGGGTACGCGTGGTACGACCCGTACCCACGCTCTGAAGGCCTGGGTACGGTGCGGACCCCTACGGCACCCCATTGGGGGTCCGCACCGTACCCAGGCCTACAGAGTGTGGGTACGGGTCGTACCACGCATACCCCTACGTCACCCCGACAATGCTGGTACGGCCCGTACCCAGGCCTTTAGAAAGTGGGTACGGGCCGTACCGCCATTGTTGGGGTGACGTAGGGGTACGAGTGGTACCACCCGTACCCACGCCCTGAAGGCCTATGTACGATGCGGACCCCAACGGCACCCCAACAATGGGGTTACGCACTGTACCCACATTCCAAAGGCATGGGTACGGGCCGTACCCAGGCCTGCAGAGCGTGGGTACGGGTATGTACGGAGCGTACCCCCACCCGTGTATGCAGGGAGCATACCAACACCCCACCAGTGTATGTACGGAGCGTACCAACACCCCACCCGTGTATGTACGGAGTGTACCAACACCCCACCAGTGTATGTACGGAGCGTAGCAACACCCCACCAGTGTATGTATGGAGCGTACCCCCACTAGTGTATGTACGGAGCGTACCCCCACCAGTGTATGTACGGAGCGTACCCCCAACCGTGTATGAATGGAGCGTACCCCCACCCGTGTATGAATGGAGTGTACCCCCACCTGTGTATGTACGGAGCCTACCCCCACCCGTGTATGCATGGAGCATACCAACACCCCACCAGTGTATGTACGGAGCGTACCAACACCCCACCAGTGTATGTACGGAGCGTACCCCCACCAGTGTATGTACGGAGCGTACCCCCACCAGTGTATGCACGGAGCGTACCCCCACCCGTGTATGAATGGAGCATACCCCCACCCGTGTATGTACGGAGCGTACCCCCACCCGTGTATGAATGGAGCGTACCCCCACCCGTGTATGTACGGAGCGTACCCCTACCCGTGTATGAATGGAGCGTACCCCCACCCGTGTATGTACGGAGCGTACCCCCACCCATGTATGAATGGAGCGTACACGCATTTGTACGGTCCGTATTACTATGGCATACGCATACGCCAGCACTCCCATAGTGATAGGGACCCTACACATGGCTGTACGGTCCGTATCACTATGGCGTACGCATACGCCAGCACTCCCATAGTGCTAGGGACCCTACACACACCTGTACGGTCCGTATCACTATGGCGTACGCATACGCCAGCACTCCCATAGTAATACGACCCGTACACGCATGTGTACGGTCCGTATTACTATGGCGTACGCATACGCCAGCACTCCCATAGTAATACGACCCGTACACGCATGTGTACGGTCCGTATTACTATGGCGTACGCATACGCCAGCACTCCCATAGTGATAGGGACCCAACACACGCCCTCAGAGCATACGTACGGTGCGTTTCACACCTGACAGTGGTGACAGGCGGCACACAGACAGGAATAGAGCTGTCATACTTGGCCAAGGCTGGACATCAAGGCATTGTCTGTGCAGTACTACATGTGTCGGGCACAGGTGTGTCAGGCTGTGATGTGGCACATTACTCCTGAGGTGTGAAGCAAATAAAAGTATGATGAGCTGTGTACACATGTCATGTGTGATGGTGCACTATGTGCCACACATCCCCTTCACTCCTTTGACATGTGTGCATGTAGTACAGACTTGTTGAGCCATGTGTCACTGGCATGGCACAGTCACCGACACCCGCAACTGTCCCCTGATGCCAGGTACACAGAATATTACCCCTGAGATGTGAATGCCCACGTTGCACGCTGTAACTATGTCATGTGTGTGTCATGTGTTCCCATAGGTTTGCTGTAGGTGTTTGGTCAAATGCATCTGCAGTTGCTGCAACCAACATGTGTATGTGTGTAGATGGGCATGGCACACTGTTACGCACACCAGCCCACATGTGTAATCCGACGTAAGGTGTGTATGTATGCATCGACACGGAGTCTCAAAACAAGGACATATCTGCATACTCTCAATGTATGTGTGATCAGTCTTGACATGTACTCCTTCATGGCAAGGTGTGTGGTCTGTCCTTTTTCTATGACATGTGACCTGTGCATCTAGTGTTCCGCAACCTGTCTGTACAATAAACATCCTTCTTCTGCACATATGTGGATGTCTGTGACTCCTGTGATGCGACTGCCTGTACACTTACACTGGCCCACAACTAGTTTCATGGCATGGCATATTGAGGTTGAGAATCGATGTATGTATCTGGCTCTTGGTAGGAGTGTCACCTGCCTGGCATACGTGTCCAGGGCATATTGCACAGACCTGACTCTGTATGTAGCATATGTGTATTGCCTGTTGAACATGTGCTCAGTACATTGACATTGGTGGTGTACTGTACTCACTCTTCGTTGTCCCTTCAAATTCAATGCAGGGCTCCGCCTCTCCCTCGACCAATTCCGGACTTGGCTGACCTGAGGGAACATGACTGTATACGCCGATACCGCTTCCTCCAACAGTTGATTGAGGACTTGACGACACAGCTGGCACCACACCTCCAACCGCTACACAGGTATCCTACTGCACTGACACCCAAGATAAAGGTGGTGGCAGCCCTACATTTCTTTGCCACGGGTACCTTTCAATATACCATTGCTCACGTTGGTGGCATGTCCCAAACCATGTTCAGCCGTGTTCTGCATGATTTTTTAGAGGCCATGTTGGATCACCTGGATGAGTTCATTAAATTCCCAACTCCTGAGCAGTTGACAGGTGTCAAGCGTGAGTTCTATGCCCTGGGAGGGATGCCCCATGTCATTGGGTCCATAGATGGAACACATGTGGCTTTGGTACCACCACAGGCACAGGAGGTAGCATATAGGAACCGCAAGCATTACCACTCCATTAATGCCCTTGTGGTGTGTCTTGCCAACATGGTGATTTCACATGTCTGTGCTTGTTTTCCAGGATCAGCACACGACACGATGCCTACATCATGAGGCGTAGCAGGGTGCCTGAAATGATGCTGCAGCTGCGCAACGAACGAGCATGTATTGTTGGTGGGTATACTCTGTCAGTCCTTTATTTAGCGTCATCTTCCTGTCTTACTGCTTCTCATGACCCACTTTTGTCCATGATGTTTCCATCAAGGGGACACTGGCTATCTCAACATGCCATGGCTGATCACGCCTCTCCGCAACCCCAGCACAGCTGCCGAGCACCGCTACAACAACGCACATGGGCGGACCAGGCGAGTGATAGAGAGGACGTTTGGCCTCCTGAAGAGCCGATTCCGTTGCCTCCACAAGACCGGTGGCGCACTCCCATATACACAGGTGAAGGTATGCAAGATCTTCCTTGTGTGCTGCATGCTGCACAACATGACAGTGGAGAAAGCTGTGCCACTCATCCTTGATCCGGATGAGCAGGACCATCCACCCGTGGAAGATAAAGGGCTTGGTCACGAGGCAAGTGATGTGGAGGAGGAGGAGGCGGTAGAGGACATCCGGAGTCGGCTCGTACGCAACTTCTTTGCTTAGTGGTGAATTCCAGTGTCTGAGTGAGCACGCATTGGGCCGTGTGTGGCATGTGTTGCAATGTGTGTGTCCATCTGCATGTCTGCCAGGTGAGTCAGAGGTGTGTTTGGATGTGTCACTCGAGTGATGGTACAATAGAAGAATGTTTTTCCATAGTCATCATTGTCACCTAGCATGTTGACAACCTTATACGTGTCGAGTACATGCACATGCATGCAGATGTGCTTCTTTTGGCTAACTTCTGGTGTGTCTCTCATCCACAGGTACTTGTGCATGCTGTCTGCTGGTGGCATTGTTGTACTCCTGCTATTCCTCATGAACACAGCTACATGTGCTGAATCAGCTTACATGCACGGGCAAGTTTGAAAATCTCCTTAGGGTAAGGGATGCAGCACGGCTTTTTGGGAGTGGTATTTGTTTTGAATGTGTGTGCAATGCTCCTGTTCATGTTTGGATACTTAGCATCCATGTAGAATCACCATGGGGCACATGACATGGAGCTGAATTCACCAGAATTGATGGTCAGACTTGGTGACAGTCATCTGTATTGGGATTGTGTATTGTGATGAATCCATCAATTTGTGTAACACTGCCCTCGGAAACATACGGGTTGCACCGGGTTGACATGGTGTGTGAATTCCCCATTGGAGGCTCAATGGTGTACAGCAGCCTCTCCGTGAGCAGCAGGGCGTGTTTTGTAACCCGTCACTTGTGTGCCTGTTCTATGCATTTCCAGCATCTGTGGTGCAAAGGGGGGTGCCAGTGTCGGTCCCACATGTTCATCCACATGACCTGTGTATGTGTTGACATGGATGCATTAGCATTCCAACACACATGACTGATAAAGGTGTCCCTCTGCCTCCAAGGTGCCTCATCTCTGTCAATGGTGGTCTGTTGCCACTGTGCATGCGGCATGTCTGGCATAGTTATCAGAGATGGTGCATATGAGTCTATGTGTGGAGTAGCAAGATGCAAGCTGTTTGTCAGGGATTAGAATCTGTATTGTGCATGATGTCCATGGCTGTATAGGTATTGTGGCATGTCAGTCTCCACGACGGCCAATGTGCTGCATGTGCATCCATTGTGTGTGTGTGTGGCATGTTGAACCAGACATTCCTTCCTTGACATACACCTTTTGCATAGTTCCTTCCTGAGATCCTTGTCTTTGTGTGCCACTTGTGGCATTGTATTCTTGACATGGCGCATGCTGCTGCAGGCCCTGCAGCAAGGGCACCCAGTGTCCACGCAAACGAGCTGGTGTTCATCATGGATTGCTTGCTGACATGTGCTATGCTGATCAGCAGCATCTGTGCCTCATGCTGCAGCACACTCTGCATTATGCACAAGATCCCCAGTTCCATCCACCTCAAGGCAAGAGAGACCATCCCCCAGGTCAACTACGACATCCGTGTCTAATCCTACCCTGCACTCTATGGACATGTGCGTTACAACTCCCATGATACTTGTCCACATTCAGGGTGCATCTGCACAGCTCTGCTTCTACATCCGGCGACCAGGCCACATCAACGTCCAACAGGGATGGGGGGAATGGATCACTGCCAGCTGCAGGATGACCTTCTCAATCCACGCACACACTCAGGATGCAGCCCACAAACACAACACAACCTTGTGGCACTGTGATCCAAGACCCCATTGTGCCATCTCCATGCATCCAACCTTGGCCGGCCCACCATTCTCCACATCCACCTGACTCAAGCATGCAGGCCATAGGTTCTGCCACCTGTCTACACATACCTGGGAGTAGCACCCCAGGACACTCCACATGATCCCTGAACTCTGCGCATGACTGTTGCTCTTCTAAATAGGTCGGTGGGCACAGTTGTGCGGGCACCCCCTCAGCTGGTTGGGCCCATCACGGGTGAGTATGGTGCTCCATGTCTGTATTGGATGATACATTGTGACCCATGTGTGTCCTGTGCCAGACTCAGACCCCAGGGTATGGATGGTTGGAGTTACTTCTGAAATCAGGCATGGTTTGACTTTACAACACACACATGTAGTGGAATAATGCAAAATGACGGCATCATCTCGTGATTGTGATGATTTTTATTTGTGGTGGGGTACGGGTTTGGGGGGCTGACAAGAGGTGCTTACCGGGAGTGTAGAATCCAAAGTTCACTGGGGGAGTTCGTATCCTTGCCATTGGAAGTCATCAGAGTCTTTGCCACAGTCTTTGTCAACATTGGTCAGACAGTGACCAGCAAGTCCATGTGGCAGAGAATGTCATGTGATGATGTGCTGCTGTTGGGCTAGAGGGCCAGGTGCCAGGCCAGGTGACCTGGCTGATGGTGATGTTCCGCTGACTCTCACAGTCTTTTGCGTGGACGACCCACCTTCCTGCGGGGACCCTAAGAAGCAGGCCATGACGATGCTTGTGATGCTCCGTCGGATGAATCCTCCTCCTCCTCATCCCTCCATGTGGGTGGTGATGTTCTTCGCCTGGTGGCACAGGGAGGGTTGCCCATGTTTTCGGCAATCCGACGGAGTACACGGGTCATTTCCGTTCGCACCGCCACGAGCTCAGCCAGTCTTGCCTCCATCCGTCCTTGGTGTCGCTCTTGACTGGCATGTTGCTCGGCCTGCAGGGTCTTCATCTCCTCGAGGGTGGACAGAACCTGGCTGATGCCCCTGGTGTTACGCCGGTATGTGTCGAGGATGTTGCTGATGTGTGACATTACCGGTTCCTGAGCCAACTGGTCAGGTTCGCGCCTCCGCCGTCCTCCACTCCCACCACCCCTGCCCACTTGTGCCTGGCCTGCCGTTGTGGGCACATCGGGTCTCCGGGACCCCTGAGGGATGGCATTTGCGGTGTCGCCTGCCTCCTCCTGGGTGCCCGGAGAACCTTGTCCCTCCTGGACAGACTGGCTGTGTTGTTGTGTGCGGGCAGGGCTCCTGGGTGTCTCCTGGGATGTGACAGGAATGGGGGTGGTGGTTGGCACAGTGGTACCCGACGCAGGTGCTGTAGGTGGTTGGACACCAGAGGGGCCAGGTTGGTATGGGTCATCCACGGAGTGGTGAGAGTCGTTGCTGCCAGTGGGGTCCTCTTCACGCAGAGCCTGGTCCTGTGAGTCTTCCCCCCCAGTGTTGGGGGGAGATCGACGACGTTAACCTGTGTGTGAGAGAGACAATGTTAATTGTGTTACATGCAACATCCATGTTTCATTCATTTTTGAGTTGGCACAGTTCCTCTGGGTGGTTGGATATGCCTTGCATTCCTCTCGCAGTGCACTTGTGCATGGGTATGTCCCTTGGCCACAGCTTTCGACACTTTACCTATGTGTGACACGATCTTAGTTGATGCATCTTTTTGGAACGCAGTCAGCAGTGTAGTGAGCGGGCGTAGCAAGCCATGCAGAGCCGCCTTGCGTGTTGCACTGTACGTGGCCAAATGGTGTTTTTTCCATGCTATTTGAGAATGCGGGTAGGTAACTTGAGCATTTGTGACAGGGTTCTAACATACACAGTGGGTGGGTATACTGGGTGTAAGGTTAGGTTTGTGCCTGCATCACGGATGTACTCGTGCACAGATTGACACATGGCCCAGTGTTTATCGAAGGAAAAAGGGGGGAATTCACGCACTGCCAAACCTTGTCTACATGCACACAGTCCACCTGCTGACGGGCGGACATGGCCACACCACCCAAGGGTGATTTGGTCTCCCTCTGTCTTCCTTTCTCCCTCCCTCTGTCACCCTCCTCCCTCGGTCCGTCTCCCTCTGTCTCCCTTTCTCCCTCCCTCTGTCAGCCTCCTCCCTCTGTCCATCTCCCTCTGTCAACCTCCTCCCTCTGTCCGTCTCCCTCTGTCTCCCTTTCTCCCTCCCTCTGTCACCCTCCTCCCTCTGTCCGTCTCCCTCTGTCTCCCTTTCTCCCTCCCTCTGTCACCCTCCTCCCTCTGTCCGTCTCCCTCTGTCTCCCTTTCTCCCTCCCTCTGTCACCCTCCTCCCTCTGTCTGTCTCCCTCTGTCTCCCTTTCTCCCTCCCTCTGTCAGCCTCCTCCCTCCCTCTGTGTGTCACCCTCTGTCACCTCATCCCAGCTTCCTGGGCACACACAGTTTGCAGGTCTTTCAAAGGCCATTGGCTTGTTCATGTGGGTTTGTTTCTAATCTCCGAGCACCCATTGGGCGGAGTGTCTGAGTCTGCGCTGCTGCTGTGGCGGTGTGTGCTGACACTCTTTCAGAGTGATGCGTCTTCATTAGCTGCTGTTATGTGCAAATTGTGCCTTCATACCCATGTCATCCTGCAACACGGCCACCATTTGCAGGCAACACAGTACTGTGTGGGGACACACTGTTTGTATGGCTGTGCCCTATGCCATATGGGCTGAGGGCATTGTTGTGTGCTTCAGAGTTGCTCTATGTTAGTTTTGGGGCCCACCCTCCCGGCATCGGGGACATCCTGTCTTGTGTTGGTGTTTTGTGTCCCCTGTGACTTGGCATGGCCTTGCTTGGTGCATGGGGCATGGAGGCGCTAGTGGCATGTGTGTGTTTTTGGAGTGTGGTTGTGTCCGGTGCTGGCTTTTGGGGGGGTTGCGTGCATGATTGGGATTTTGGTTGTGTATGGCGTTCCCCCATGTGAGGTAAGTTGTTTGTGTACTCACCAGGGTCTGGGACTCCTTGTACTCCATCTACTCCCACCGGCGGCAGGGTGGCCATCACCTTCTCCTCCCAGGGATGGTAGTGTACCAGTCTGCGGGGCGGCCCTCCTCCAGTGATGTTCCCCTGGTTGTGATCGTCCGTCATTTTGCGGCGGACCGTCCTCTGCAGATCGTACCACCTGGCTTGGCACTCATGCCTGGTCCTTCTGATGGCCCCAACAGCATTCACAGCATTGACAATCCTCTGCCACATGGCTGATTTTTCGGATATGCTGGTCCGTCTGACCAATGTCCCAAAGAGCTGTGGCTCGACTCTGACGATTTCGTCGACAAGGACCTCCAGCTCCTCCTTTGTGAACTTTGGATTCTTTTTAGTGGGCATGGTGTGGGGTGTGGGTGTGGATGGTTGTGGGGGTGTTGGTGTGGTGTATTTGGGCTTGTTGGACATGTTTAGTGCTGTTGTGTGAATCGAATTGACTCTCCTTGTGTTGTTTTGGTTTGTCCTGGTCCAGTACGTGTGTTTTTGGTGTCTGTACGGTGCGTACATGGGCCATGTAGTTGTACAGTGATGTCCTTTGCTATAGCTTAGTACGACTCGTCCATGCGCGATGTTGGGTGAGGGTGCTGGTGTAGGGGCCTGGGGTAGGGTGCGTACAGACACGGGCAGGGTGTTGGTCCGCACCGTCCATCGGTGGTGGTGTTTTGCAGCGTACATACAGGGGGGGCTGGGTGTACGCTCCGTACATACACGGGTGGGGATTCGGCGCGTACATACACAGTTGGGGGTATGCTCCGTACATACACAGGTGGGGGTACGCTCCATACATACACGGGTGGGGGTACGCTCCGTACATACATGGGTGGGGGTACGCTCCATGCATACACAGGTGGGGATACGCTCTATACATACACGGGTGGGGGTACGCTCCGTACATACACGGGTGGGGGTACGCTCCATAATACATGGGTGTTGGTACGCTCCGTACATACACGGGTGGGGTGTTGGTACGCTCCATGCATACACGGGTGGGGGTGCGCTACGTACATACACGTCTGGGGGTACGCTCCATACATACATGGGTGGGGGTACGCTCCGTACATACACGGGTGGGGGTACGCTCCGTACATGCACTGGTGGGGTGGGGGTATGCTCCGTACATACACGGGTGGGGTGTTGGTATGCTCCGTACATACACTGGTGGGGTGTTGGTATGCTCCATGCATACACAGGTGGGGGTACGCTCCGTATATACACGGGTGGGGGTACGCTCTGAACATACACTGGTGGGGTGGGGGTACGCTCCATACATACACGGGTGGGGTATTGGTACGCTCCGTACATACACTGGTGGGGGTTCAGCGCATACATCCACGGCCGGGGGGGGCATTTGGCGCGTACATACGGGGGCTGGGGGGTGTGTTCGGCACGTATATATGAGGGCTGGGGGGGTGTTCTGCGCGTACATACGGGGTCTGGGGTGGGCTGTTCGGCTCGTATGCGGGCACATGTCTCGATGGCTGCTATAGGAGTTCGGTCCGTATGGTGGTTTTTCCATACGGTTGTAAAATTGGAAGGACGGGATGGATCGTACTTGCCCGGTCGGACTCATTTTTCCGATTCGTACGGTAAATCGTCCGGGGATGTGTCGGACACATTTTCCGACCCAAGGACGTGTGGGGAAATTTTCCTAATGCGATTCGTATGGACTTTTTCCCATACGAATCGTACTTGGCAGTTTGTACGCTACTTGGACGATTCGTACGGAAAAAAATCCGGATACGATTCGTACGGGGAAAATTTTTCCAGGATCGGCCCCTTAATGTCCTTTTTTGAGATATGAGCTATCAAGTGAAGGCAAGAGCCTGGCAGCCATCTTTCTAGAAAGGTGTGTTCATTTCCAACCTCCTAAAAATCTAAAGGGTTTGCAATCCATCCTAGGATTTCTAAATTTTGGAAGAACATTCATTCTAAAGTATGCAGAAAGAATAAAACCTTTCCACAAATTAATCAGACCAGATTTCACCCCACATCAGTGAACATACCAACATACGGATACTCTCCATTCAGTTCAGGCTGATATGATAGCCTCTAAACACTTACACATGTGTGTAAATACCACTAACATGGTGATCTAGGTCGTCCTAGGTTTATCAGGCTTAATTTTCTTCACATTCATCGAAGTTAAGACAGTTCCAATTGCATACAAATCACATTTATACACAAATGCTGAAATGCGATTTGCGGCAACAGAAAAAATATTGACCGCAGTACAAACTGCTGTAGTGAGAGAAAGAGCACTAGAACAGGGGAAGCACATAATTGCTGTAACCCTGGTACCAACTTTAGAAGTTGTTACCAAAGCAAGCATTCCAAATGTAAAAGCACTACATCCATGATGGATACAATGGGCTAATTCTCTCACTGCAACAGATGTAGATTACAGATATGATTCTACACTAAAAATGCAAGCGTTCCTGCAGTACGAACAAGAATACCCTCTCCCGAATGAACTCGTGCCTCTAGAAAAATATGACTACATCATTTACACTGATGGATCTGATCAGCCTGCCATAGGAAGTAAACAACAGTATAGCGCATCATGTGCTATATTGATGGGTCGTATGCGGGGTGGTAAGTTCCATCCCAGCAGTACGATTGTGCAATCTCCAGAAGAATGTACAGCACAGTTGGCAGAGCTGAAAGCCCTGATACTAGCATTACAATATACAGAGCGGGAATCCCCCACAATGACAGTGTGCAATTTCTTTTACTGTGTGCAGTCTTACAATGAATATCTTCATTACTGTGGCAGAATGGGTTTAGAGATTCCAAGGTTTGCACAACTAAACATAAATTGTTATGGGAACAAGTGGCAAAGCTGAAAGAATGCTTGCAAGGGGCTCAAGTTATTCACACCTTGAGTCACCAGCGAGTTGGTAGACACGTTGAAGGAAATTCACTGGTTGATGAAGCCACCAAGGCGACAGTGCGAACTGCTGCCATTGCTGCAATCACTCGTTCTAGCATGAGGATAGGCGGATCATACTGATAGCTGTCAATGCCTCAAAGAATGGCTCAGCCGTACCGAAAGGTTTTCCACTCAAATGTTACTTTAAATTAGATGCGCAAAACACACCATATGCTCAAATTCCAGGAGTGGGCGATAGAGTTATACCAAATACTGATCACAGATCAGGTTTAATACTAGCTGCACACAAGGGTCTGGGCACTGCACATCAGGAGTCACTGTTAAAGTTTTGTTAAAGAAGGGGCGATTCTGGTGGCCAAGTTTGTCTAAAGGCACGTCCACCACAAACACTATTACTCATCTCGGACAGACCTCTAACTTGTGCCTATTTGGACAACTCTGGCCCCTCAAATTCAGATGGGCCTACAAGTACAGCTCGGTTGCAGTGGATTCATGCTCTAGATTTCTATGGGTTTGGCCTCAGTACTCAGCTGATGCTCAAACTGTTATAAAGGATTTTTGAGCCTTTATCAGGACATACACAATTGGCTTCTTACATTGCGACCGTGGACCTGCGTTTGGCTCTCTGGCTTGTAAGGAAGCCATGGAAAGTATAGGCGTGGACTTGTGGTACTCCTGCCCCTTCCATACTGAGGGAAATTTTGTGGCGGAGAGGAAAAAGCAATCCTTAATAGCAAGGGAATTAAGTGCGGGAGGTAGTTGGGTCAATTACCTATACAGGATCCAGAGGGCACTGAATAATATGCAAAGAAAATCCTTGGGAAGACGTACCCCCTGTTTGGGACAAGAATGTGGGTACCTGACCTCCATTGTGCCAGCACCGTGGCGGAGGTATAACCATTTATCGTTAGGCTGTTTTACAGGAACTAAATGAATTCCAGGCATTATAAAGCAACATCCAAGTAAAATGCACCGCCACTGGGGAAATGAAACCAGTTCTCTCAAAACCTGTCTGGGTCCCAAAGGTTGGGGAACTGATCAGAGAAAAGATCGTGGACAAAAAAGAGTTTGGGCCATTCTACAGAACACCTGTACCTGTCCTGGTGGTTCAAGGAACAAGAAAAGTATTTCTTACGCCTCGTGCCGGCCAAAAAGAAAAAGATTTGTCTCCATTGATCTGGTCCAATCACACTATGTGGCCGATTCTCAACCGCAGGCCACGTGAAGTCATGAGTAGCTGTAGATCTCCTCTAGCTTCTATACAGGAAGATCAGATGGAAAGACTAATAACATCCAATATTCCCCTGTGCAAGATGCCAGAGTGTGCAATAACGGAGTATGAATTACACCTGTTGAAATAGAACAACACCAAAATACTACTGAGACGCAAATTGCAATTTGGCCCAATAATGAACTTTATATCAACGAGCCTTCACAAGAAGCAACTGCCAGTTCTACACACACTGCTAAACTCCCAAAGACAGATCGAGCTGTGTCTGGCTACTTCATCAACTTCAATGACTTTTCTTCAGATCCACATGAACCTGAACAAATACCACCCATTTCTAAGACAGAATACTTACAACAATTCTATCTCTAGCTGAAAAAGACTTACCTTGTGTCCCCTTGGTTGCATCTTTGGTTTGCATTGGGGATCCTGTTCCTGTTAATTTGGATTGGTATAGTAACAGTCTTTTTCCTACTACTGAATGGACATTACGTCCCACAATGCTCAGCAGTCCAGCCTGTGAACTTGGTCTTAAAACCAGGTATGTCATCACACAGTGAAAAAAGAGATTGACACTTATAGTTTTGGATAAAGTTTCATATGATGTATTTGGTCCAACTGAACATTTGAAAATTCCACACGTGTTCAAAATGTCAATGAATGATTTTATTACCCCGAGTACACCCTCTGATGATTGGGACATTGAGACTGTAAATATTATGCTTTCAGATTTCGAACAATCTGCTGCATTTTCATACAGGTAATTGTATGAAGATACGCCTGAATACGATAGTATGTTTTGTTACCAGCATTATGGTCATCATGTTTTGCATAGATCAAGTATTCTTCACACTGTAAACACCTACCACCAATGGGAACATTGCCCGACACCCCCGAAAGGTAGTTCAGCCACATTCACACAGAAATTTGCATGCTTTTCAGGGTTCAATATGTCAGACGCAATGTCATACTACTATAAGTTAGTGCAGACAAATGCCACTGCAAAGAAAATGATGCTGACAAATACCAAGCTCATATATTCAGCGCCTTTCATCTCCCAATGATCTATAAAAGGTTTTGACTATTGGAGGGACACGATAGACACAAAATCCACCTGTGGAATGAAAGATTGGCAGGTTCAGGGAACAGAGGCTTTATTTAGAGCTTGCCTTATACTGTTACAGATAATATTCCTGAACAGAACAGTTCAACTAACTACCTGCTATGGGTTGGAAAAAATTCAAAGACCTGAAAATACCACACATCCCCTTACCCATACCTATTGAACGTATATTGAATAACACACTGATTAGTGAGGAGGCACTGGGTGCAATTCTACAGAATGGTACATTCAATTCTTCAGCTTCCAATTGGAAGGGATGGGTTGTATGTAGGCCTGGGCGAAAATTTCGTTCCGTTCGCGGAAATTGCGATAATTTGACATTTTCGCGTTCCGCGGAGAGCACGAAAATGTCAAAAATTCCGGTTTCCGCAGCTTGGCGATAATTTGTTTCTTGCTCGCGCTGTAAAATAATACATTCTCGCGCGATCGCCTTACCTGAATCCCTGCGTTCGCTGACAAGTTTTCTTGATCCGGTCGCTTTCTCCATGAGATGTTGTATTGTTTTTAGCCATTTGCGCTGTCTCGCGACAGTTCGCGCCCGCAGTGACGTCATGCGTCGCGCGATCACGTCTTTCTTCTCGCGATCATGCACCGCGAGAACAACTCAAAACAAGATAGCCGCGCCCGCAAGCAACCACATGGGTAAGTTGGCGACCCGCAACCATGCAGAAAATCTCGCGAACATGCCGGAAAAAAACTTCCGCATCTTCGCGATATTTCCGCTTGTTTGCGATAATTTTAAAGTTTTTCGCGATAATTTGCGAAGGTTAATTCCGCAAATTCCGCCCACCCCTAGTTGTATGGCCTATCGACACAATTAGGTGTCATTCTAGATTCAAGTGTACCACCAGAGGGTTTAGTATTCATAGGCCTGACCCACGCTATGTACACACAGATGACCCAGGGGAAGTGACTTCTGATAGTTTTGGGAAGTTTTGCCTAGAATGGCTAAATACCTCAAAACTGCAACAGGTGAAACAGCACTTGTCCATTCTAGCTGACAAAATGGATCTTAGGGATTTCTTGTTAGGTCCCAAGAAACTGAGTAAGAAATGCTTCTGGTATGCCATCTACAATGAACTCTGGAAAGTCTCCTAACAGGATGCTGCTGAGAGATTATGTGAAATTGATGGAATTAACCTAGAAAAGGCCCTAGCTGTGGTAGACAATGGTATGACCACAGTTTCTTCACATATTTATTCATTGGGCAGCATTGTGTCCTCGGCAATCGACATAATGGAACAAGATTTATCTATTCTACAACATGGGCAATCTCAATTATGCTTAATTATGCTTTTAAGCTGGATGCTGAAATCATTGCGTTCAGGCCACATTCCATGGAAATACATTAACAGCATAAGTTTGTTTTCAGTTTACAATCTGACTGACAGACAGTTGACTATGGCATGCAGAATACACCATACTGCTAATTGAAACAATGGAGAAGTTACTTTTCACAGTAGCTGAGTCGCCATCTACAGAATGGTTAATTAATGACTATATCACATTGCCAATCATGACATTTTAGTTCCAATACTGCCTTAGATGCATCCAAGCAGGCAGATATGAAGCGTTGGGTGAAGGGTTTACACAGAAAACCTGGGAATTACCGTATCAATAGAGGTCCAGAAATAAGGACGCTGAGGTTTTCTAAAATGGTGAAGACTGCGGGATGGCTTAAGTGGTTCTTTAGTGTGCAAAGAAGTGTTGCTTCATGGAATGTGTAATGTGTCAAAAGCAAACTTATTTTGCTACTTGAAGGGCTCCCCAGCCACCATGATTCATCTGGTTTTTTAATTACTTTCAAATGGAAGTTATTTAGTGCTGAATGATCAAGGCTGTTGTGGAATGACGCCAGGCATCCCATATATAGGCACAGTAAAATTTAGTTTTTTTTTCTGTAAACAAGTATTGTTTGCCCCGGCTCACACAGTTAGGGAGGCACCACTGTGGCCTTCATTGAATGTTTCCAGTATATGGCTTGATTCGCACACCAGACTGAAAGCCATGATGTTTCAACAAAATGTAGCCTTAACTTCAGCCCGAGGAACTTTTGATCTCCAGGTTGCAAGGTTTCAGCAGAGATACAGGCCCTGGTCTGTAGGAACTTCCCGATCAATTTCGGGGAAATGGTTCATCGTATCTTTAAGATGTCTGATAAGAGTGGGATCGTACACTTATTCAAGCGACTTGGATGAGGTCTCTTAACCACCCGAGAAATTCAGCTGTTATAGTTAGCTGAACTAACTATAAATCGTGCACCTGCAATGCACTTCTGAAGACATCACATATCACCTCACTCATGACATGGTCAGTGACATCACTGATGACAACTCAAATTAATATTTGACTTCTTCTTATGAAGTTCCAGAAGCCGTGTTGCTCCCGCGTACCCTCCCGCACATATTTCTGGGTGAATGATAGGTTTGTGACTCCAGCGCATATTATGTAGTTATGAAAAAGATATGTATATCATTTTATATCATGCATTATACCAATAGATTTACTTTCATGTTTGTAAATCTACTATATTTGTAACTGAAATAGATATACAATATTGTTTACACATATTTTCTGGAATCAGGTCTGGTGCGTGGTAATTACACGTCCTGTATGCGAATCCCATGTGACTTTAAAAGAAACAATTTCATTGGTTTTGAATCTTTCTATCCTACTATATGGATGGCCCCACCCAAGTTGTTCTTTCTTTCAGGAGCTTCTTGAGAATAAACAGCTCTTGTGTTTCTCTTAGTCTTGGATTTATTTTTTGGGTGTTTTTCAACTCAACACTACAAATGGCATCTGTAAATCCACCCACAGATGAAGTTGAAAATGTGGATTAGCAGGAGGAGCCTGTGAAAAAAAGAAAAGAAAATATTGTCTGGACCTTTTTCTCAATTCCACCTGGTGAGAAAAAATTAAATGCATGCAAAGTGACTTGCACATTGTGTAAAAAAGGTTTATCTCAGGGCTCCGAGAAAAAGTACTCTTGTTCAACCTCTTCAATGATGAAGCATCTGCAGACAATACATCCAAACCGTCTCACCAGAGAGTAGCACCTGAGAGAACTGCAACAACAATCACAGGTGAGGTTTCAGGACTCAGTACACCTGCAGGTTCTACTTTAACTGCTGACACAGCATTGCTCGTACCTTAGTTTGCTGCTTGACAGCAACACTGCATTAAAGTGTAAAAAGCTTATTTGTGCTGAAGAGCAGTCTACCGGAGCAGTTATTGTTGCTGCCAAAAATCACAAATGCTAGTTTTGTTGTTGTTTTTGCATTAACGTTTGAATTTCAAAATGTTTTTACTGCGTTACTGCCACTGGATTCAAGCTAGCCTGGCTGATGAAGGGTGTTACCCAGGAACCGGACCGAGGATGCTTGTTTCCGGTTCAGGAAAGACCTGGCTTGGCAGTTCGGGCTGGACTGTTTCCATGAGGCACAGGGTCAAGACTGATTTGCATATAGCTGGGTCTGAACTCAGGTGGCAAAGTGAGCTAAAGAATGATGATGGATTCAACACAGGTGAGTGTTTGAAAAGTTTTAGCGCTCTGTCCTATCATCTCTTTGTGTTTGCTTTGTTCGCCGTAAGTTGGCAGGGTATGTCCAGATGTAGGTCCCTTGTTCACTTTGCCACAGGATTCAAGCTAGCCTGGCTGATGAAGAGTGTTAGCCAGAAACTCGTCCCGGGATGCGGGTTTCTGGTTTAGGGAAAACCTGGCTTCACAGTTTGGGCTGGACTGTTCCCATGAAGCACAGGGTCAAGACTGATTTGCATATAGCTGGGTCTAAACTGAGGTGGCACAATGAGCTAAAGAATGATGATGGATTCAACCCAGATATTTGACTGGGGGTGAGTGTCTGAAAAGTTTCAGCGCTCTGTCCATCATCTCTTTGTGTTTGCTTTGTTCGCCCTATGTTGGCAGGGTATGCCCAGACGTGGGTCCCTTGCTCACTTTGCCACTGGATTCAAGCTAGCCTGGATGATAAAGGGTGTTATCCAGAAACCGGTCCCAGGATGCTTGTTACCGATTCAGGGAAAACCTGGCTTGGTAGTTTGGGCTGGACTGTTCCCATGAGGCACAGGGTCATGACTTATTTGCATATAGCTGGGTCTGAACTGAATTGGCTTAGCGAGCTAAAGAATGATGATGGATTGAGCACAGATCTGAAACTGGGGGTGAGTGTCTCAAAAGTTTCTGCGCTTCGTCCATCATAACTTTGTGTTTGATTTGCTTGCCCTATCTTGGCAGGGTATGCCCAGATGTGGGTCCCTTGCTCACTTTGCCACTGGATTCAAGCTAGCCTGGCGGATGAAGGGTGTTACCCAGAAAACGATCCCAGGATGCTTGTTTCCGGTTCAGGCAAGACCTGGCTTGGCAGTTCAGGCTGGACTGTTCCCATGAGGCACAGGTTCAAGACTTATTTGCATATAGCTGGGTCTGAACTGAGGTGGCGAAGTGAGCTAAAGACTGATGATAGATTCAAACCAGATCTGTAACTGGGGGGTATCTGAAAAGTTTCAGCTCTCAGTCCATCATCTCTTTCGGTTTGCTTTGTTCGCCCTAAGTTGGCAGGATATACCCAGATGGGGGTCCCTTGCTCACTTTGCCACTGGATTCAAGCTAGCCTCGCTGATGAAGGGTGTTACCCAGAAACAGGTCCCAGAATGCTTGTTTCCGGTTCAGAGAAGACCTGGCTTGGCAGTTTGGGCGGGACAGTTTTCCCATGAGGCACATAGTCAAGACTGATATGCATATAGCTGAGTCTGAACTGAGGTGGTGAAGTGAGCTAAAGAATGATGATGAATTCAACCCAGATCTGTGACGGGGGGGAATGTCTGAAAAGTTTCAGCACTCCGTCCATCATCTCTTTGTGCTTGCTTACTGCAGCTCGTTGCCTTATTTTTGGCATTCTGTTTTCTTTTTATAAAACACCCAAAAAAATAAATGAAAACACCAAATATTTTTTTAAAAAGGGAAAAAACCGGTTCTTTTTAGAACCGCCTATTTGGTTAAAGATAGACAAACTGTTGCATGAGTGAGTGCAAGGGTAGTGCCTGGGTGAATGGATGAGTGTATGGCTAGTGCATGGGTGAATAGGTGAGTGCAAGAGCAGTGCCTTGGTGATTCCATGAGTGCATGGATAGTGCCTGGGTGAATAGATGAGTGTATGGGTAGTGCCTGGGTGAATGGACGAGTGCATGGGTAGTGCCTCAATAACTGCATTAGTTTCTTGGCAGTACATGATTAAATGTAAGAGTGCATGGGTTGTGCCTGAATGAATGGGTAAGTGCAAATGCAGTGTCTTGGTGATTCCATGAGTGTATGAATTGTAGCTGGGTAAATGAATGAGTGCAATGATCGTGCCAGAGTGATTGGGTGAGTGCACGGGTAGTGCCTGCATGATTGGATGAGTGCATGAGTACTGCCTGAGTGAATGCATAAGTGCATGGGTACTGCATAACTGAATGGTTCAATGATAGTACCTGAGTGATTGGATGAGTACATGGGTAGTGCTTGAGTACATAGTTGAGTGCAAGGATAGTGTCTGGGTGAATAGAGGAATGCATGGGTTGTCTCTCAGTGAAAGGTTGAGTGAATTAATAGTGCCTGAGTGACTGGATGAGTATATGGGTGCTGCCTGATTACATGGAGTAGTGTTCGGTTAATGCCTGGCTCATTAGGTGACTGCATGGGCAGTGCCTGATTGAATGAATGCAGTGTCTCAGTGATTCCATAAGTGCATGAATAGTACCTGGTTAAATGGATGAGTGTATGGGTAGTGCCTGGGTGATTGGATGAGTGCAAGGGTAGTGCCGGGGAAATTGGATGAGTGCATGGGTAGTGCCTCAATGACTGCACGAGTGGATTGGCAATGCATGAGTAAATGGATGAGTGCATGTATTCTCACATGTGTTATGCATCTTGGGCCCGATTCACAGAACTAACTTAAGACAAAATCCTAAACTTACTACTTTTGGTATTCACAGAAGTTAGGATTTTGTCCTAAGTTTGACTTAAGACAAACTTAAGACAAACTTAAGACAAAATCCTAACTTAAGTCTGTCTTAAGTCTGTCTTAAGTTTGTCTTAAGTCTGTCTTAAGTCTGTCTTAAGTCTGTCTTAAGTCTGTCTTAAGTTTGTCTTAAGTTTGTCTTAAGACAAACTTAAGACAAAATCCTAACTTCTGTGAATACCAAAAGTAGTAAGTTTAGGATTTTGTCTTAAGTTAGTTCTGTGAATCGGGCCCATAATGTTCATTTGACCTCACTGCTGGCTATTGGCAAATCATATTAGCTGAGGATGCCAAACCAAAAACAGCATTTTCAACCCCTATTGGGCATTATCAATTTATTGCAACGCTCTTAAGCTTGAATAATACACCTGCCACATTCCAAAGGTTGGTGAATAAAGTTCTCACAGGTCTGGAATCCTAAAGTGCAGCATATCTAGATGATATAGCTGTATTTAGCTCTACCTGGGAGGATCACATGGTCCACCTGAAAAATGTCTTGAAGGCAGGCCTCACTATCAAGGCTACTAAGCGTCAGATAGGGCAGAGCAGGGTTGTGTACTCGGGCCACCTTGTAGGTGGAGGTCAAGTTCAACCACTACAGAGCAAAATCCAGACCATAATGAAAAGGGTTGCTCCAACTATCCAGACTCAGGTCAGAGCTTTCTTGGGCCTGACTGGGTACTACAGAAGATTTGTAAAAGGATATGGGTCCATAGTAACTCCCTTGAATGACCTTGAATCAAAGACAATGCCCAAGAAGGTTCAGTGGACAGTTAGCTGTCAGAAGGCATTAAGCAGGCCATGTGCACTGCTTCCATTCTGCAAAGTCTTGCATACTCTAAAACATTCATTGTCCAAACAGATGCATCTGAGTTGGAGGTAGGGGCTGTGTTGTCACAACTTAATGCAGAGGGCCAGGATTAACCATTATCTTTTATCAGCAGAAGGTTGACCCCGAGAGAGAAACGTTGGTCAGCTATTGAGAGGGAGGCCTTTTCTGTTGTCTGGGCCCTGGGCTCTGAGCTGAGGCCATACTTGTTTGGCACTCACTTCATTGTTCACATGGACCAATAGCATAAACTGATGAAGGGTGAAAACCCCAAAATTTGGAGGAGGTCCATTTCCCTATAGGGGATGAATTATATAGTGGAACATAGACCTGGGAGTAACCATGTCGATGCAGATGGACTCTCCAGATATTTTCACTTAGAAAATGACGACTCAACTGGGCAAGGTTAGACTCATCTCCTTATGTTTGGGGGGTTGTGTAGGAAAGTAGGATCTGCTTTTATGGCTACCCCCACTTTTTGCCTGGTGCTAAGCTGTATTTGACTAGTCTGACTGAGATCCTGAGAACCAGGACCCCAGTCTATCTGCTTTCTCCCTAAATTGTTGGGTTTCAGTACTTAGGTACCTCCCAGATTGGATACTGTCGTACACTTATAAGTCTCTAGTATATGGTACTAAGGTTCCCATGGCTTAGGTGGCAATTTTTTTATTGCCATCTGGACCTTGCCGACCCGGGGGTTTAAAAGAAATGAAATGCGGGAGACCGCGCTTTGTTTTCTTTATATTTAGCGGGATTCACGCACCCAGCACAGATTCCGCCGAAATCTTTAAAAAAATGCTTTTTTGGGCCCTCAGGGTCCATGTGCGACCCGCTGAGAAGGCCTAGGGGGTGAGGGTGTTTGTACCGTGACCCCTTTTCTTAATTTTTAACCTTTTTTCTTGTGACTTGGTTCAAACGAGTCACAAGATGGCTGCCAACACTTCCTGGTTTGAAGTGTTGGCAGACCAATCAGTTCTCAGGCTCGAGATCAGGAGGGTTCGCAACCCCACTGAGGCCACAGTTGTATATCTGAGAAATCTTTACATTTCTCAGAAACTACTGGGCAGATTTATACTTTTTAACAAAAAGATCGCTTTCTCAACCAAGAGCTACCTTTTCGCAAAAATTCGGTGTAATTCCGTTTAGCAGTTTGGGCTGTAGCCTTGTTCGAAGTTTCTTATGGAAATTAACATGGAAAAACGCATTTTGGGACCCCCTTTTATTCTCGACCCCTGCTTGACGAATCACAGCAGCTGACCTGAATGCCCCATTAGTTCTTTTTCATCCTCTAGCTTTATAAACTTCTTTTTCGGCAACCATACATTTGTCCATTTCCGCCACCCAGCCAATAACCAACGGCTTGTCAGCCGCCCCCCATTTCATAGCAATGCCTCTCTTAACCAGGGTGTACCCCAGGGTGGCGAATTGCTGTTCAATGTCTGTGAGATCAGTTGCTTCCCAAACGTTCAGGAGTCCCAGCGGGGGTGTCAGCACATGCAATTTTCCCAGTATGTCCTGCATCTTATTTGTAGCCTGTTCCCAGATGTTTCGTATGTAGGGGCAATCCCATAATATCTGATAAGACGTGACAACCTGGCGGCAGCTGCGCAGGCAGAGTGCATACTTTCGTGTCCCTAACTTAGCTAGCGTCACCCCGGTAAAATATGTTCTGTGTAGGACCTTAAGTTGAACTAGTCTGAAGCGTTGGTTAATCGCTGCTTCCCTAGGGGACATCGGAGCCGCCTGCCAGTCCTCGCCGTCAAGCTGTCCTAAATCAGATTGCCATCTGTACCTAAGAGTGAGAAAGGGATCTGGGAGGTTATTACACAGTTTACGGTGGGTGAGAGAAATGGCCTTAGTAGGAAGGGGCTCAGAGAGGAGACGGTCCTCCAGAGGGGACGAGTCCGGGACGGTAGTCAGGTCTGTTAGCGTTGTGTTCAGGGCATGATGAATTTGCAGGTACCTAAAAATCTCTTTGGGTGCTAGGTCGTGTTTCCCTTGTAGTTCTTTGAATGTGATTAATTTCCCTTTGTGTAAAAGGTCCCCAACCGTGGAGATCCCTATCGTATCCCATCTGTCGAATCCTACCTGATAGCACAGTAATCCCAATTGTTGAGAGGATCATAGAGGAGTGGATTTTGTCAGCTTTCCCTCCCACCCCAATCGTTTATTAGCCAACCGCCAGACGGAGACCGTGTGAGCCATAGGTCCAAGATATCTCCCCTTGCGGGTTTTGGTATATAAGGCTGCTAAATACCCCTCCCAGCCAGTCTGATACCTCTCAAGGTGGTGTGCCGGTTTCAATGGGGGACTGTACAGCCAGTGGTTTGTTGCCACTAATTGTGAAGCCCAGAAATAAAGACGTAAGCCTGGGAGTGCAATGCCTCCATCGTACCAGCTCTTTGTCAATTTACCTAGGGCAATACGAGGCGTCCTTCCATCCCACAATAGAGTCTAAACCTCCGCCTCCACACTAACGAAATAGGAGTCCGGGATGGGATAAGGGCAGTTATGGAGTGAGTAGAGGAACCTTGGTAGTGCTAACATTTTAAACTGGGCCGCATGTCCCAATAACGACAGTGGCAATGATCTCCAGTGGTTTACCTCTTCCCTGAATCTCTGCAGAGGGGCGGCCAGATTCTTGTTATAAAAGGTTGTGGGGTGATGAAAATTCCTAAGTACACAAAGCCATCTCTAGTTACTTCTACGTTACATCCCTTAGGGAGTCAAGGCGTAGGGCCATGGAGGATATAGAGTATGGATTTTGCTCAATTTATGGCATAACTGGAATATTTCCCGAAATTAGTAAAAATGTTGAGTATTGTGTGGATCGAGGCGTGTGGGGAAGCCAAATAAATGAGGATGTCGTCGGCGTATAATGATATTCTGTCCTCTATGTCATCATCCCATTTCACCCCCCGCAGAGTGGTGTCTTGCCTTACCCATGCAGCTAACGGTTCTAGCACAAGCGCGAAAAGCAAGGGGTATAGAGGGCAGCCCTGTCTGGTTCCTCGACACAACTGGAATTCCCTGAGGTATGATTGTTCACCCGCACCTGCCCCCGCAGGTCAGTATACAACAAACGAACCCAGGCTATGAATTTGGGGCCAAAACCAAAGTGTGCAAGCACTTCGAAAAGGTATGGCCATTCTATAGAATCAAATTCCATCGAGGCATCCAGGGACATTATCACTGCGTCCTCCTCCAGGCAGGGTTGTCTCGCGAGCACATTATTCACCCTACGAATATTCAGTGCCGTGTTTCGACCGGGTACAAAACCAGATTGATCTGCATGGACCAGAGAGGGCAGCACAGCATTCAGGTGGGAGGTCAGCAGTTTCGTCAGGATCTTGGGTTCTGCGTTTATTAGCGAAATAGGTCTATACGACCCGCAGCAATCTGCCGCCTTCACGGGTTTTCGTATGACCACTATAGAAGCTAGTCTTTGGTCTGGTGGCCATATGCCCTTCTCTAGGCTCTCCGAATACATAAGATTGAGGTGGGGGGCCACCTTCATCGCCACAGATATAAGAAACCCTATCGGGATACCGTTAGGCCCCATCGCCTTCCCTGAGTGAGCACTATAGATGGCTTTACAGAGTTCCTCATCCGTAATGTCTGCGTCTAGATCCACCTTTTCGGTTTCCGATAGGGAAGGCAGGTTGCTATCCATCAATAATTGTCTGAAGTCTTCCGATGTGTAGGTAGTAGAGGGAGTATATACTCCCTCCAAGTGACTTGCGAAAGCATCTGCAATGTCCTGCGGGTCAGATATTCTAGCGCCCTTATCAGTGACTAGTTCTGGCACCCATCTGTGTCCCTGCTCTCTCCGCTCCAGCCAGGCCAGCATCTTGCCTGCCCTTTCCCCATCTCGTACACCCTGTGATGTGTGGACAATAGGCACGTACTTGCTTTCTCTCACAGTAAGGATTTCTACTCAAGACGCCTGATCGGCAGGCGGTGTGCAGTAGTATCACAGGGTGAGGAGTTATGGAGTAACTCTAGTCGTTGTAAATTGGTCTCTAATTCAAGAATGCGCTAGTTTTGACGTCAGACATAGCCCAGCTTTAACATTAATGCGTGGCCCTTCAATATCACTTTAAATGCCTCCGCGATCGACTGCCCTGACTCCACTGATCCAACGTGTTCTGTAAAGTAATGATCAGTCTGTTCAACTAGTTGGTCCCTTATATCAGGTATCTTGAAAAGCCACAGATTGATAACTATAGAGCTACGCTGTTTTGGGCAGTGAAAGGAAAGCTCAACCCAAATCGGGGAATGATCTGAGATGCCACGCGGAAATTGGCCTACGTCTGTCAGTAGAGTGAGAAAGTAGTCAATACGGGATATGCTCTTGTGCGCGTTTGAATAATGGGTGTAATACGTCAGTTGTGGTTGCAGTGATCGTCATATGTCTGCAAGTCCCATAGCCTTAATGAATTCCTTCATAAGAGTGTTTGGTCTGAGATTTGGTTGTTGGAGATATCTATCTACTGTATCGTCAAGGATCAGGTTCAAGTCCCCCTTAGTATCAGAGTGCCAGCAGGCAGCTTCAACAAAATTTTACCCAAGCCACTAAGTGCTTCTTTCCCCAGTGCGGGGGGGAGGTACACCGATATGATATTTAGTGTTTCCCCTTCCCAGGTAGCCTCCAAAACCGCAAATCTAACCTGTGGGTCCGCCCAGACACGAGTGGGTGCAAGTGCGAGGTTTTTATGCACTAGGATGCCTGTCCCCCTGGAGCCAGATGTAAATCCTGTGTGTACCAACAGATTATAGCCCCATGAGAATAGTCACAGCTGTTTAAGCCAAAGACAATACTGCTTGCAAAAAAACATTGAACATTAACAAAAACCTCTGAACCCTCATCCGCCCCTCCCCTCCACCCCCCGCCCTGCCCTCCTGCCAGTGGATTTCAAACTACCAACCCCCCAACTAGGCAGAGTATATACCCCCTCCCATTGTGGGTGCCTGGTGTACAGCCTTCCTGCCCTTTCCGTGAATGAAGGATGGATCCATGTTACACAAATATCAAGTAAATCCTCGTGGACCACTCAGCGCAGCCCTTGAGCTATCCAATACTGTCAATGAGAACACCCAGTTCAACCACATTAAATTTTCAAATTACTCAGCCAGGGGTCCCCATCACACACCCCACCACCCACCACACCTTACTTTGTTCCTCAAGGTCTCAAATGTCTGTCCAGGTACAGCATGGAGTATTGTTTGATCTCCCACCCTCTCAACCCTTTGGGTCCATGGTGCTCTCTCTCCGAGAGGATTCTTCATATTGCTCCGATCCTCTGTCCGGTGGGCCTCCCCTGGCCCCGTCACGCCTGCCATCGTTCTGTCGCCCCACCCTGCACCATCCCTCCAGCCAGTCCAAGGTGTCTTCTGGTGAGGAAAAGAACCAGGATTTACCATCCGATTCAACCTGGAGCTTCGCCGGGAAAAGCATGGAATACTTGATTTCCTTGTCCCGTAGCGCCTTTTTGACCGCTTGGAAGCTGCGTCTCTGGGCCTGCACTTTGGTTGTGAAGTCCGGGAAGAACGTTATTGTGCTGTTTTCTACTTGGATAGGTGGCCCGGCACGAGCCGATTGGAGGATCACGTCGCTGTCCCGAAAATTGAACACTCTGGCTATGATAGGTCTTGGGGGAGCCCCCGGTTTGGGTCATCCCCCGCGGATTCGGTGGGCCCGCTCAATGGAAGAGTAGTCTGACAAGCATTTCGGTTGGAGCCTCTTAATGACCAGGTCCTCCACGAAGAGGTCCGCTGCGGATCCCTCGGCTTGCTCCGGGACCCCCAGTATGCCTATGTTATTTCTTTGCGCCTTTCCCTATAATCATCGAGGAGGCCTTCCATTTTCACCTGCTGGTCTCGAAGTTGAGATACCTGATGTTTGAGGAGGACTGTGTCCAACGTCAAGGTGACAGTGTCATCTTCAGCATCTTTTACTCTAGCATCCATTTTGCGTAAGTCCGCCCTGATGAGGGAGATTTCTACATTAGCCGTGTCAATCCGGGACTCAAGGGATGTCCGAACTCCCGCAATGGCGTCCATTACATCCTGGAGGGTGGGGTCACATTGAGGAGACTTAGGGTGCGGGTCATTTACCCCTCTTTTGCCAGCCATGTCGGGCTCTTCCCCTGTTTTCCCCCATGCAAACTTGGCAAGCGCCTTTTGAGCCTGGGTTTTAGATCCCCTGCCGGAGGCCTTTATAGGGCATGACCACCTTCAGTGTGGGGCTGATCTTGGTACTCGCTGCTGCCTGCCCAGGGAATGGGGGATCTCTGAGTCCTTCCCCTGGCGGCCTGTCGGTTTTCCCGGTGAGCTAGAGAGTTGTGTAATCCGGTAGGTGAACGCCACTCAACGTCCCCACTGGAGCTTTCAGCTGTCTTTAAACAAAATTGAGGGGACTAACAAATATTGGTACACTGGGGCGGAGATACACAGGAGGTATGATGAGTCAGGCGCGATGGCGGGCACCGGCATCTTCCCACGGTGCCTCTAAAGCATGTCGCTGCCAGCCGGTGTCCCCAAATGCATGGGCCCTTGCGTGACTAGGTCAGCAGCAAATGTTATATTTATCAGTCACGCCGCCACACTTCAGCCGGCTGTGCAGCTCAGGCAGGCAATGCCCTGGGGTGATGGAAATCTCAGGGGGTCCTCCGCGCCACTAGGCCTCCGACCAGAGCTTCCGTTATTGAAGGGGGGGAACGCACGCCGCCTCTCACCATGAGCGTCGCTCCCTCCTGCCCATGCGATGCGCGTGCGCCCCCTGGCAGTTCGTTGGCAGTCATTGGCCCGACCCTAGCCCTCCAGACAGCTTTGTCGCTCAGGGCCAGTCACCGGTGCAGTTGGGATCATCGTCCCAAGCCGCCATTATGTCCAAAGGAGCTCCCAAGTGGCACCATCCAAGCTGGCGTGCCCACCCCAGGGCAGCAACACAGCAGATCCGTGGTCCTGCCCAATGGCGCTAGTCCAGGCTGGCAAAGAACTCCAGGCGGTAAACAGTCATAATATTGAAAAAAAAATATCGACTAGACAGAATATCGAGTTTTTAATATAGAATGGACAGAATATCGAATTGCCAAAATATAGTGGTGAAGAATATCGAAAATCAGGTAAGAAATATCAATTTGCATAATATCGAAGTAAGTAATATCGACAGTCATAATATAGTTGTTAAAAATATCGATTTTTTATAGTGTTTTAAGTGATTAGTATATGTGTTAAAAGTATGTATTAATTTTGGAATATATGTTTGAATATTTTTAAAGTAATGATTTTTATGTTATTTAATCTTTGTGTAATTTAATTCCGTAGCGGGTTGTGGGTTTATAGGGGATTAGGGTGGGAAGTAATTTAATTATAGTACATTAAATAATAATATTTTGGAATGATTAATTATTTTTTATTTAATTTTGCGTTTTAGTTCTGTAGCGGGTTGTGGGTTTATAGGGTAATAGGGTGGGAAGTAATTTAATTGTTATTAAGTAATTATTAATTGGTGTTGATAATTAATGTATTGTAATTAATTATTAATTGGTAATTAAATTTTAATAATTGGTAATTCTTTTTTATTAATTTGTTTTAATTGGTTAATTGATAATTATAATAATTGTATTAATGTATTATTCGAAGCGGGTTGTGGGTTCATAGGGTAATATGCTGGGAAGTAATTTAATTATAATTAAGTCATTATTGAAAATATTTTTGTATATTGATAATTAATTTACAGTGAATTATTAATTGGTATTTTTTAATTATTTATTATTTTTTGTTATTGAAAATTAACTGGTTTTTAATTAATTATTAATTGGTAATTAATTTGTATTAATTGGTTTTTAATTTGTATTAATTTTTAAATTGATAATTATGTTAATTGTATTCATTTATTATTTGTAGCTGGTTGTGGGTTCATAGGGGAATATGGTGGGAAGTAATTTAATTGTAAATAATTAATTATTGTAATTATTTTTGTATATTGATAATTAATGTATTATTAATTAATTATTAGTTGGTATTATTTGTATTTATTAATTTTTGTTATTGAAAATTAATTGGTTGTCAATTAATTATTAATAGGTAGTTAATAAAAAAAATATTGGTATTTATAATTAATTTATTATTAAATATTTTGTGATTGGTAATTAATTTTAATACATTTTTTTGGTATTAATAATTGATTTATTTTTTAATACCATATTAAATTATTATTTTTCCTACTATTGCACTCACTGGAGTGGGAATAGTAATTTTTACCCCTATGCTATCCAACACTTTCCCTACTATTGCACTCACTGGAGTGGGAATAGTAATTGTTACCCCTACGCTATCCAATGCTTTCCCTACTGTTGCACTCTTTGGAGTGGGAGTAGTAATTTTTACCCCTATGCTATCCAACGCTTTCCCTACTATTGCACTCATTGGAGTGGGATTAGTAAATTTTACCCTCCCGCTATCCAACGCTTTCCCTACTGTTGCACTCTCTGGAGTGGGAATAGTAATTTTTACCCCTACGCTATCCAATGATTTCCCTACTGTTGCACTCTTTGGAGTGGGAATAGTAATTTTTACCCCTACGTCATCTGACATTTTCTCTACTGTTGCAGTCACTGGAGTAGGAATAGTTCATTTTGCCATCACGCTATCCAACGTTTTCCCTACTGTTGCACTCTCTGGAGTGGGAATAGTAGTTTTAACCCCTATGCTATCCAACGCTTTCCTTACTATTGCACTTACTGGAGTGGGAATAGTAATTTTTACCCCTATGCTGTCCAACACTTTCCCTACTGTTGCACTCTTTGGAGTGGGAATAGTAATTTTTACCCCAATGCTATCCAACGCTTTCCCTACTATTGCACTCACTGGAGTGGGAATAGTACATTTTACCCTCCCGCTATCCAACGCTTTCCCTACTGTTGCACTCTCTGGAGTGGGAATAGTAATGTTTACCCCTGTGCTATCCAACACTTTTCCTACTGTTGCACTTTTTGGAGTGGGAATAGTAATGTTTACCCCTATGCAATCCAATGCTTTCCCTGCTGTTGCACTCAGTGGAGTGGGAATAGTAAATGTTACCCTCTCGCTATCCAAAGCTTTCCCTACTGTTGCACTCTGTGGAGTGGGAATAGTAATTTTTACCCGTACGCTATCCAATGCTTTCTCTACTATTGCACTCTTTGGAGTGGGAATAGTAATTTTTACCCCTATGCTATCGAACGCTTTCCCTACTATTGCACTCTTTGGAGTGGGAATAGTAATTTTTACCTCTATGCTATCGAACGCTTTCCCTACTATTGCACTCCCTGGAGTGGGAATAGTAAATTTTACCCGCCCGCTATCCAACGCTTTCCCTACTGTTTCAGCCTCTGGAGTGGGAATAGCAATTTTTACCCCTATGCTATCCAAAGCTTTCCCTACTGTTGCACTCTTTGGAGTGGGAATAGTAATTTTTACCCCTACGCAATCCAATGCTTTCCCTACTGTTGCACTCAGTGGAGTGGGAATAGTAAATTTTATCCTCTCGCTATCCAATGCTTTCCCTACTGTTGCACTCTGTGGAGTGGGAATAGTAATTTTTACCCGTACGCTATCCAATGCTTTCTCTACTATTGCACTCTCTGGATTGGGAATAGTAATTTTTACCCTCCCGCTATCCACTGCTTTCCCTACTGTTGCACTCTCTGGAGTGGGAATAGTAATTTTTACCCTCCCGCTATTCAACGCTTTCCCTAATGTTGCACTTACTAGAGTGGTAATAGTAAATTTTACCCGGCCGCTATCCTACGCTAAAAATATTCAATATTTTAATTAATATTACGTTAATATATATATGTATTACTTACTTACATTAATTATTTAATAATTTGAAAGTTATTTAAGTATTTTTAAGTATGTTTTAGTTAATTATATTTATTATTTCATTCATTTTACATTACTTTTAAGACATTTAAAAAATTCGATATTTTGACCAACTATATTTTTTACAACAATATTTTGGAATCGATATTTTTGTACTTACCTGTTTGTAGATAGGGATTCGATATTTTGGCATTCTATATTTTTTCCTCGATATTTTTGTAGGTCGATATTCTTCTCCTCGATATTCTGTCAGTGATCCCTCCAGGCAACCCAGGGGGGGCTTCCGCACCCAACCAGGCCCCAAGCCGGGGCCTCGAGTAGGAGTCAGGTCTCGAGGGGAGGAGGGATGCGCGCCTTCATCCTCCTGCACGCGCCGCCCCCCGTAGGTCAAATGGCACAGCCTTGGCTATCAGCAAGCTCCGGTCTCGCTAAGGGCCCCCTCTGTGCTCACCCGATGTCGCACCACGCCAGTGCACAACTCCACCATTTCCTCAGTCAGGGTCCCGGGAGCAGGCCGCCATGCTGTCTTCAGCAGAGCTCCACGGGCTCCATGGGATCTCTGCTGCTTTGGTGCAGACGGGAGGTCGGGCCTCTCGACGTGGTCAGTGCCGGTGTCCTCGGGATGTTTGCCCCTCACTTCAAGGAGATGGCGGGACAATTTCGAGGCGGATAGGTGCAGAAAGACGGCGAGGATGGCGGAGCCGCTTCAGAACACGGCCATTCCGTTCGGCTGCTAGCCATGCCCCCCCATTAGTTTGTTTAATTTCGCGAAGATTCATCAAAGGACGCCAAAGATATTGCTACATTAAAAAACGTTTGGAAACTAGGTCCTAACTATACCAACCTACTGGCGACCACCAGTAGGTAATGTGTATATATATATATATATATTCACTTAAAAAACCATAGGTTTCACACATGTTATAGTTAGCTGGACATTTCACTTGTAAAAAACCAATGAAATTTTCCCGTTATAGTTAGTGCAGGCAACTATAACTCACGCGACCGCAATCCTCTGCTGATGACGGCAGATATTACATCACTGTATTTAGACACCTATTTACCCATATCTTCTTCCATTAATCTTTAGCTATACATATATTACAAATATTTATTTTTCATAAAGACATATATGTCATCAGTGATGTAATATCTGACGTCATCAGCAGAGGATTGCGGTCGCATGTAATGTGTTACATGGTTATGTAGGAGCACTTTGAGTGGCTATGCATTGACAAAAAGGATATTATAGGAGGGAGGACTGGGGGCAGTTTTGCGAGCTGGAGTAGGGTTTTTTTTTTAAATATCTGACCAGTAAGTTTTATCTCTTTTATTCTGATCCCTAGTGTTAAATTCTCTAAACAAGGCCTACATAGCAAAGTGACCTTTTACCTACATTTTTCCAACCTTGCTCTGCATGTTGGTTTGAGCACTGAGGTGCCAATTACGATCCGGTAAAAAAATGGCCCGTACGACTCGTATCCGGTCTTTTTACCGTACGAATCGTACAAGTGCCGTACAAACTGCCAATTACGATTCGCATGGGAAAAAGACTGTACGAATCGCATTGGGAATAATTCCCCGCACGTCCTCAGGTCGGAAAATGTGTCCGACACGTCCCCGGACGATTTACCGTACAAATGTGAAAAGTGAAGTCCGACCGCGGAATCACGATCCATCCCGTGCGTCCGATGTTACAACCGGATGGAAAAAACACCGTCCGCACCGAACTCCCATAGCAACCATGGCGACATGTGCCCGCATACGTGCCGAACACCCCCCCAGCCCCCGTACGTTCGAGTCGTACCCCCACCCGTGCATGTACACCCGTGTACGTTCGAGTCGTACCCCCACCCGTGTATGTACACCCGTGTACGTGTCAGACCCCCCGTGTATGTACACCTGTGAACGTGTCGTACCCCCGTGTATGTACACCTGTGTACGTTCGAGTCGTACCCCCGTGTATGTACACCTGTGTACGTGTCGTACCCCGCATGTATGTACACCTGTGTACGTGTCGTACCCCCGTGTATGTACACCCGTGTACTTTCGAGTCATACCACACCCGTGTACGTTTGAGTCGTACCACACCCGTGTACGTTCGAGTCGTACCCCCACCTGTGTATGCACACCCGTGTACGTGTCATACCCCCGTGTATGTACACCCATGTACGTGTCGAACCCCCCGTGTATGTACACCCGTGTACGTGTCGAACCCCCGTGTATGTACACCTGTGTACCTGTACGTGTCGAACCCCCCGTGTATGTACACCCGTGTACGTGTCAAACCCCCCGTGTATGTACACCCGTGTACGTGTCGAACCCCCCATGTATGTACACCCGTGTACATTCGAGTCGTACCCCCACCCGTGTATGTACACCCGTGTACATGTCGTACCCCCCCGTGTATGTACACCCGTGTACGTGTCGAACCCCCCCGTGTATGTACACCTGTGTACGTTCGAGTCGTACCACACCCGTGTACGTTCGAGTCGTACCCCCACCCGTGTATGTACACCCATGTACGTGTCGTACCCCCTGTGTATGTACACCCGTGTACGTGTCGAACCCCCGTGTATGTACACCCGTGTACGTGTCGAACCCCCCGTGTATGTACACCCGTGTACGTGTCGAACCCCCCCGTGTATGTACACCCGTGTACGTGTCGAACCCCCGTGTATGTATACCCGTGTACGTTCGAGTCGTACCCCCACCCGTGTATGTACACCCGTGTACGTGTCGTACCCCCGTGTATGTACACCCGTGTACGTGTCGAACCCCCCGTGTATGTACACCTGTGTACGTGTCGAACCCCCGTGTATGTACACCCGTGTACGTGTCGAACCCCCGTGTATGTACACCCGTGTACGTTTGAGTCATACCACACCCGTGTACGTTCGAGTCGTACCCCCCCCGTGTATGTACACCTGTGTACGTGTTGAACCCCCGTGTATGTACACCCGTGTACGTGTCGAACCCCCCGTGTATGTACACCCGTGTATGTGTCGAACCCCCCGTGTACGTGTCAAACCCCCGTGTATGTACACCCATGTACGTTCGAGTCGTACCCCCACCCGTGTATGTACACCCGTGTACGTGTCGTACCCCCATGTATGTACACCCGTGTACGTGTCGAACCCCCCCGTGTATGTACACCCATGTACACGTCGAACCCCCCATGTATGTACACCCGTGTACATGTCGAACCCCCCGTGTATGTACACCCGTGTACATTCGAGTCGTACCCCCACCCGTGTATGTACACCCATGTACGTGTCTTACCCCCCCGTGTATGTACACCCGTGTACGTGTCGAACCCCCCCGTGTATGTACACCTGTGTACGTTCGAGTCGTACCACACCCGTGTACGTTCGAGTCGTACCCCCACCTGTGTATGTACACCCATGTACGTGTCGTACCCCCTGTGTATGTACACCCGTGTACGTGTCGAACCCCCGTGTATGTACACCCGTGTACGTGTCGAACCCCCGTGTATGTACACCCGTGTACGTGTCGAACCCCCCGTGTATGTACACCCGTGTACGTGTCGAACCCCCGTGTATGTATACCCGTGTACGTTCGAGTCGTACCCCCACGTGTGTATGTACACCCGTGTACGTGTCGTACCCCCGTGTATGTACACCCGTGTACGTGTCGAACCCCCGTGTATGTACACCTGTGTACGTGTCGAACCCCCCGTGTATGTACACCCGTGTACGTGTCGAACCCCCGTGTATGTACACCCGTGTACGTTTGAGTCGTACCACACCCGTGTACGGTCGAGTCGTACCCCCCGTGTATGTACACCTGTGTACGTGTTGAACCCCCCGTGTATGTACACCCGTGTACGTGTCGAACCCCCCGTGTATGTACACCCGTGTATGTGTCGAACCCCCCGTGTACGTGTCAAACCCCCGTGTATGTACACCCGTGTACGTTCGAGTCGTACCCCCACCCGTGTATGTACACCCGTGTACGTGTCGTACCCCCCGTGTATGTACACCCGTGTACGTGTCGAACCCCCCATGTATGTACACCCATGTACATGTCGAACCCCCCGTGTATGTACACCCGTGTACGTGTCGAACCCCCCGTGTATGTACACCCGTGTACGTTCGAGTCGTACCCCCGCCCATGTATGTACACCCGTGTACGTGTCGTACCCCCCCGTGTATGTACACCCGTGTACGTGTCGAACCCCCCGTGTATGTACACCCGTGTACGTTTGAGTCGTATCACACCCGTGTACGTTCGAGTCGTACCCCCACCCGTGTATGTACACCCGTGTACGTGTCGTACCCCCCGTGTATGTACACCCGTGTATGTGTCGAACCCCCGTGTATGTACACCCGTGTACGTGTCGAGCCCCCCGTGTATGTACACCCGTGTACGTGTCGAACCCCCCCGTGTATCTACACCCGTGTATGTTTGAGTCGTACCACACGCGTGTACGTTTGAGTCATACACCCCGTGTATGTACACCCGTGTACGTGTCGTACCCTGCGTGTATGTACACCCGTGTACGTGTCGTACCCCCGTGTATGTACACCCATGTACGTTCGAGTCGTACCACACCCGTGTACGTTCGAGTCGTACCCCCACCCGTGTACGTGTCGTACCCCCGTGTATGTACACCCGTGTACGTGTCGTACCCCCTGTGTATGTACACCCTTGTACGTTCGAGTCGTACCCCCACCCGTGTATGTACACCCGTGTACGTTCGAGTCGTACCCCCACCCGTGTACGTGTCGTACCCCCGTGTATGTATGAACCGTACCCTCACCCGCGGACGTATGGAGCGTACCCCAGGCCCCAACACCAGCACCTTCACACAACATCGCGCATGTACGAGTCGTACCAAGCCAGACACAAAGACAGCACTGTACAACAAAATGCCCGAAGTACACACCGTACAAACGTTAAAAACGCATGTACACAACCAGGACAAAGCAAAGCAACACAAGAATACACCATTTGAATGGCACAAAGCCACTAAACATGTCCAACAAGCTCAAAAACAACACAATCACTGACCTGCAACTGCCAAAATCCAAAACAGAGGCCCAAAACACAACCACTCCTTATAACACACCCACCCAAAGTTCAAACACAGCCACACCCACCAATGGACCAATAAAAAGGGACCACACACACAAACCATGAGCCTTTGCAACAGACTCACTGCTGCCAGACCCCACAGACAACCTACAGCACCATACTAGAAGCTTTACCACACCTTACACTTGCACACCTTCACACACACACACCTTCACAAACACCCCCACATCACATTCACACACACACCCAAACAACCACACCCACACACCCACAACCATCCACACCACCCCGCCCCACCATCCACACCCACACCCCTCACCATGCCCACTAACAAGAATCCAAAGTTCACTAGCCGAGAGTTGGAGGTCCTTGTCGATGAAATCCTCAGAGTTGAGCCACACCTCTTTGGAACATTGGTCAGACAGACCAGCATTTCAGAAAAAACATCCATGTGGCAGACCATCGTCGATGCTGTGAATGCTGTTGCGGACACCAGAAGGACCAGGCATGAATGCCAAGCCAGGTGGTACGATCTGCGGAGGAGGGTCCGAGACAAAATGACGGACGAACACAACCAGGCCAACGTCACTGGAGGAGGGCCGCCCCGCAGACGCGTAGAATACCATCCCTGGGAGGAGAGGGTGATGGCCATACTGCCGGTGGTGGCAGTGGACGGATTAGAAGGACTCCGAGACCCGGGTGAGTACACAAACAACTCACGTCATCCACAACCAAACTCACAAACAGGCACACAACCACCCCAAGCTATCGCATGACTCAACCACACTCCATGAACACGCACATGCCACTGGCGCCACCATGCCCCATGCATCCAGCTGGACAATGTCAAGTCACAGGCCACACAAAACACCAACACATGACACGGTAAGCCAGATGGCGGGAGTGTGGGCCCAAAAAATCACATAGTGCAAATCAGAAGCAGACAACAATGCCCTCTGCCCATATGGCCTAGGTCACAGCCAGACAAACAGTGTGTCCCCACACAGGAAAGACTCGCCAGCAAATGGTGGACGCCTTGCAGCAACACATGGGGGTGACGGCACGTTCTTGCACATGACAGCAGCCAATGAACAGCCAACACTGTGAAAGAGTGGCAGCACACACCACCACAGCAGCAGTGCAGACACACACACTACACCCAATGGGTGCCTGGAGATCAGAAACAAACTCACATCAACAATCCAAGGGCCATTCAAAGATCTGCTAACAGTCTGTGCCCAGGAAGCTGGGCTGAGGTGACAGAGGGTGACACACAGAGGGAGGGAGAGGGGGACAGAGAGGGAGGGAGACAGAGGTGGACACAGGGAGACAGACAGAGGGAGGGAGGAGGGTGACAGAGGGAGGGAGAAAGGGAGACAGAGGGAGACAGACAGAGGGAGGAGGTTGACAGAGGGAGACGGACAGAGGGAGGAGGCTGACAGAGGGAGGGAGAAAGGGAGACAGAGGGAGACGGACAGTGGGAGGAGGTTGACAGAGGGAGGGAGAAAGGGAGACAGAGGGAGACGGACAGAGGGAGGAGGCTGACACACGGAGGGAGGGAGAGGGGGACAGAGAGGGAGGGAGACACAGGGAGACGGACAGAGGGAGGAGGCTGACACACAGAGGGAGGGAGAGGGGGACAGAGAGGGAGGGAGACACAGGGAGACGGACAGAGGGAGGAGGCCGACACACAGATGGAGGGAGAGGGGGACAGAGAGGGAGCGAGAAAGGGACACACAGGGAGAGCAAATCAGCCTTGTGGGGCGTGGGAATGTCTGCTCGTCAGCAGGTGGACTGCGTGCATGTAGACAAGGGTGGCCAGTGCCAGAACCCCCCCTCTTCCCCATGGCAAAACACAGGGCCATGTCACAACCTGTGCACGAGCACAACGACAGCTACCTGCTGTTGGACCCGGCCTCGTGGCGTGGTCCTGACTTCCCTGGGGTTGGGCCAGTTCCCCGCCCTGGCCTCCACGGGCCACCCGTTCGAGCCGCACGAGGTCGCATACACCTCGGGGCTCCACCATTTTGTTGCCTACCACGTGACCCTGCACACCAGTCCACCGGACTCCGCTCAACCCGGCCTCGGCCCCAGCGAGGCCCAGACATTGAGGCACCAAGAACTGGCCAGGGGGTATCACGTGAACACCTCATCGCCCTGGCAGAGGGCGGTATCGATGGGACCCCCAACCGTCCCCACACACCGAGGTGCGATCGGCCTCCATCTCTCCTGGGCCCGGCGCCTCTCCTGCTGGGCGTCTGGCCGCTCCCAACCCGGCCTCTCCGCCCCTCCGGGCGCAAGGGTCCGGACTTCAAAGGGCTCCAGGCCTATATCTGGGGCGGCCCCGCAACAGACCGGCAGTTGTATCCCGGAGTCGAGAGCCCTGCTGATTGAATCGCGGCCGACCCTACGGAGAAGAACTCTTGCTTGAAACCACCACGAGCCCTGCAGACTGCGTCGCGGCTCCTTCTAGCTGAAACCTTGAAGTCCCCCGGAACATCGGGGCCCTGCTGACGCTGTCGCGGCCCAACCTCGCTGAAACCTCCCTCGGAGGCCTGCTGACGACGTTGCGGCTCGAGCTGAGCAGAAACCACCTTGTGAGCCCAGCTGACCTGGTCGCGGCTCTCCACGAACTGAACGCCAGAGCCCTGCTGACGCCGTCGCGGCTCGACCCCTCCGAGATCCGGAGGCCCTCCAGCTTGAGGATAAGAACTGGGCCACAGGTACCCTCGTACCAAGCTCCTGCCAAAGACTGTCCCGCTACCCCTTCCCTTCTAAGGAGACACTGAGACTTTTGTGGATCCCTCGATCCCTTTTCGTGTAAATATTGATCCCGTAAGTGCTGATAAAGATTTGCTCGTCTTGAGACAACCTCCTTGAGTCCTGTGTGGTGGTGTTACTGTGCTAGTACATGATAGGAGAAGGATCTCCCTCGGAGGCTTCTCAGCGGCGCTCGGCTACTTCGTACAGTGTGGGGGCCCCTCTGGGTGGTCTCTCCGACTCCCCGAGGTCCGCCTTCCAACATTTGGTGGCCAGCGACGGGATCCGAGCCAAACGCAGTACGTACAAGCCAGTAACCCACTAGCTACCCATCCAAACAACCGGAAGTCATGAGCAACCAAGAGAACAACACGACCACGGAGTTCCAGCCCGAACGGTTGGAGGAATACACGCACAAAGAGTTGAAACAGTTCTGCAAAGACAAGGGCATTGCAACCACCGGCCTAGGTACCAAAGAAGGGATGCAGAAAGCCCTGAGGACCTGGCTGGAGGCCGGGGCAGGCCCCTCCCAGGACGAAGGTCCACTGCCCCTGACTGTGGCCACATCAACCGCACCGACTCCGGCAACCGGAGGAAGGAACAGCCTAGAAATCGGCCTCTCCGAAGAGGAGATACGAGAACGGGAGAAGGTCCGGAACCACGAACTAGAGCTCGCACGATTACGGCTGGACGGCGAACTCCAGCTAGCAGAAAAGAAACTGGCCCTAGAGCAGCTACGGCTACAAGAGGAGATAGAAGAGAAGAGACGGCACCGAGAGTTGGAGGAAAAAAGACTGACCCTTGAGCACGAGCGAAGTCTCAAAGAGCTCGAAATCAAGGCAAAGAACGGGGGGACCGACACCCCCAGTAATAGAGACACCCTACCGCCTGCCGAAAACAAGGTACATATCCCTAAAGATGTCGTCAAGGAGTACTACAAAAATGACGACATCCAACAATGGTTCAAAGCATACGAGTTGGCCATGACCTCCCATCGGGTGCCCCGAAAGGACTAGGGCGCCGGCCTGTGGGGTCGGTTCCTTAGTGAAGGTCGAGACACACTGCTCCAGCTGCCAGAGGAGGTGATGACCTCCCACGACCACATGAAGGAGGCCCTGCTCACCCGCTACGGGCTAACCGCGGAAATGTACCGCCAGCGGTTCAGAGACTGTAAGAAGATCCCGGGCACTACCTGGGTGGAATATGTTCACTTTTTCAGCCGGGCCCTAGAAGGATGGATCAAGGGTAGCAAGGTCACCACCTACGGGCAGCTGGTCGACCTCATCGTTTGGGAACATCTCTCCAACAATTGCTTCGTAGAGCTAAGGCAACACCTCCTCGACAGCAAGATGACCGACCCACGGAAACTCGCCGTCGAGGCCGATCGATGGGTCAACACCCGCGTCCCCCGGAACTCGATGGGGGAGTACCAGAGGAACCCCACCGGACCTCCACGCCAACGCGGTGGAGGGGGAGGGCCGAACCGGAATTGGGACCCCCCGCCGGGGCCCCCAGGAGCCCGCCTCGAGGGCCGCCGCTGCAACACCTCTCCCCGAGCCTAGTCCGAAGAGGGGCGACCGCAGCCAGAACCGGACCACGGCCCCCAGTAACCTGCTACGGCTGTCAACAAACCGGACACTATGCCAGCGATCCGGTATGCCCCCTGAACCGAAGAAGCAGGGCCGGCGGGCCCCCGCCCCGACAGCTGGTGGCCGCCGCCCTGGGGGAAGGGGAGGAAGAAGAAGAAATCCTCGACCGAGGAACCACCGAATGGGAGCTGGCGGCCATGTCCCTGGTCTGCCTGGGCAGCCGAGAAATGGTGCCCCGCACACCAATCCCAAGCAACACCCAGAAATACCGGCAGCAGGTCACCATCAATGGCCGACGGGCCGAAGCCCTTCGTGACACCGGCGCCAGTGTCACCGCTGTCTGCTGCCACCTGGTGACCCCCGAACAAATCCTACCCGATGTGCTGTGCCCCGTCCGGACGGCCGACAACAGCGAAAGCCTGTGCCAGATGGCCCTGGTCCCCTTCGAGTGGGGAGGAGTGTCAGGCCTACTGAAAGTAACTGTCCGGGACGACGCACCCGTGGACTGCCTCCTGGGGAACGACCTAGAGAGTTCCCCCTGGGCTCAAGTGGAGCGACGAGAGCACCTCCGAATGCTGGGACTATCCGAATGGGCCTGCGCCATCACCCGGTCCATGGCCGCCCAGGCCCCCCGCTCATCCCAGGCCCCCGGTACCGCCCAGCCCGAGGGGCTCGCACCAACCCCCGCCTGCAGCAAGGGGGAGGCGGACACCGACACTGGACCGACTGAACCCTCCCCCGAAGAGATTGCTTCCCTAGGCACCCTACCAGAACTTACACAATGGCGCCACGAAGGGGGCCCCTCGCGAGAACAGTTCCAGCAAGAACAGCAGTCCTGTCCCTCTCTCGAAGGGGTCCGATGACAAGCGTCCGCCCAAGCCAACGGTGACCAGACCGGCACCCACTGGGTCTACTGGGCCGAGGGCCTATTGTACAGTGAACAGAAAGTGGCAGAACTCGGGGCCAGCCGAGTGTTGGTGGTCCCTCTCCGCTTCCGAGAGTTCCTTCTCAACCTGGCACATGACGTGCCCCTCGCCGGGCACCTGGGACAAGACAAAACTTACAGCCGTCTGGTGACCCACTTCTACTGGCCCCGGATGCGAAAAGACGTGGACAACCACTGCCGGTCCTGTCAGACCTGCCAAGCCAGCGGGAAGACCGGGGGTCGGGTCAAGGCCCCCCTCCAGCCCTTTCCAGCCGTCAGCACCCCGTTCGAACGAGTCGGGATCGACATTGTGGGGCCCCTGGACCCCCAGACCGCCCTGGGCCACCTCTTCATCCTGGTCCTCGTGGACCACACCACCAGGTACCCGGAGGCTGTCCCGCTAAGAACTGTAACGGCCCCGTGGTGGGCCGGGCCTTAATGGGAATCTTCTCCCGAGTGGGATTTCCCCGCGAAGTGGTGAGCGACCGGGGCACAAACTTCATTTCCAAATACATGCGGTCCCTGTGGCAGCAGTGCGGGGTCACGTACAAATTCACAACCCCCTATCACCCCCAGGGGAACGGGCTGGTAGAGCGCTTTAACCGAACCCTAAAGGGCATGATCCAGGGCTTGGAAGAGCCCCTCCGGCGGAGATGGGATGTCCTATTGCCATACCTCCTGTTCGCCTACCGGGAAGTCCCGCAGAAGTCCCTGGGGTTCAGCCCGTTTGAACTCTTGTATGGACATCCGGTCCACGGGCCCCTCAGCCTGGTCAAGGAGGGCTGGGAGACGAAGCTCCAGGGCGCCCCTCCTGACGTCTACCGATACCTTCTGACCCTACGTAACCAGACCCGCAAGTTCCGAGCCCTGGCCGAAGCCAACCTCGAAGCCAGCCAGGAGGACATGAAGCGGTGGTACGATCAGAATGCCTCGACAATCGAGTTCGAGCCAGGCCAGTGAGTCTGGGTCATGGCCCCTGTTGAGCCCTGCGCCCTCCAGGACAAGTGGACTGGGCCCTTTAAGGTGGTGGAAAAGAAGAGCCCCGTCACCTACCTAGTTGACCTAGAGTCCCCCCGTAACCCCCTCCGGGTTCTACATGCTAACAGGCTCAAACCCTACTTCGCCCGGACCGAACTGAGCCTGCTGCTGGCGACCGACGAGGGGGGCGAGGACGACTCCGAGCCCCTACCCGACCTCTTGCAGAACGACGTCCACGACGGATCCATCAAAGGTGTCCAGCTCGCCTCCTCCCTGACCCCGGAACAGCGCATCGACTGTCAACAACTGCTGCAGGACTACGCAACCCTCTTCTCCCTCACCCCGGGGGTGACCCACTGGTGCGTCCACGACGTCGACACCGGGGACAGCCCCCCCGTGCGACACCGAGCCTACAGGGTACCCGACCGAGTACGGGCATGCATCCAGGCCGAAGTAGCGAAGATGTTGGCCCTCGGGGTCATCGAGCCCTCTGACAGCCCGTGGGCCAGCCCTGTCGTCCTGGTACCAAAGGCCGCAGCCCCCGGCCATCCCCCGGAGCTGCGATTTTGTGTAGACTACCGGGCCCTGAATGCTGTGACCAAGACGGACGCCCATCCTATACCCCGGGCCGACGAACTCATCGATCGCTTGGGGTCCGCCCGCTACCTGAGCACGCTGGACCTCACCGCCGGGTACTGGCAGATTCAGCTTACCCCCGGCGCCCGAGAAAGATCCGCCTTTTCTACCCCTGATGGGCATTACCACTTTCGGGTGATGCCCTTCGGCATGAAGAATGCCCCGGCCACTTTTCAGAGACTAGTAAACAAGGTCCTGGCCGGGCTCGAGGCCTTCAGCGCGGCCTAATTGGATGACATTGCCGTGTACAGCAACCACTGGGCTGAGCACCTAGTCCACCTCAAAGCCTTCCTGGCCGCCCTCCAAAGGGCTGGGCTCACGATTAAGGCCAGCAAATGCCAGGTCGGCCAAGGATCGGTGACCTACCTGGGCCATCAGGTGGGAAGCGGTCAGGTGGCCCCCCTCCAACCAAAAGTCGATGCCATCCAGGCATGGGAACCTCCCACTACCCAGACCGCTGTGCGGGCCTTCCTTGGCCTCACCGGATACTACCGGCGGTTCATCCGGGACTATGGGAGCATTGTGGGGCCTCTCACGGACCTCACCTCGAAGAAACAGCCCAAGAAGGTGCACTGGACTCCCCGCTGCCAATCAGCTTTCGAGACTCTCAAGGCTGCAATGTGCACTGCCCCTGTACTCCAGGCCCCTGACTACAGTAAAGAGTTTATCGTACAGACAGACGCCTCAGAATATGGGATCGGGGCCGTCCTGTCTCAGGTTGATGAGAAGGGACTCGACCGCCCGGTGGCCTTCATCAGCCGACGGCTGCTGCCCCGGGAGCAACGATGGAGCACCATCGAGCGCGAGGCCTTCGCTGTAGTGTGGGCCCTTAAGAAGCTCCGGCCCTATCTCTTCGGTACCCACTTTCGGGTCCAGACCGACCACCGGCCTTTGCGGTGGTTAATGCAAATGAGAGGCGAGAATCCCAAGCTGCTGCGATGGTCCATTGCCCTGCAAGGGATGGACTTTTTGGTTGAACACCGACCCGGCAATGACCACGCCAACGCTGACGGCCTCTCCCGCTTCTTCCGCCTCGACGAGGAGAATCCCCAAGAAGATGGGTGACTCTCCCTGCCTTCGGCTGGGGGGGACGCCTGTTGGACCCGGCCTCGTGGCGTGGTCCTGACTTCCCTGGGGTTGGGCCCGTTCCCCGCCCTGGCCTCCACGGGCCACCCGTTCGAGCCGCACGAGGTCGCATACACCTCGGGGCTCCACCATTTTGTTGCCTACCACGTGACCCTGCACACCAGTCCACCGGACTCCGCTCAACCCGGCCTCGGCCCCAGCGAGGCCCAGACATTGAGGCACCAAGAACTGGCCAGGGGGTATCACGTGAACACCTCATCGCCCTGGCAGAGGGCGGTATCGATGGGACCCCCAACCGTCCCCACACACCGAGGTGCGATCGGCCTCCATCTCTCCTGGGCCCGGCGCCTCTCCTGCTGGGCGTCTGGCCGCTCCCAACCCGGCCTCTCCGCCCCTCCGGGCGCAAGGGTCCGGACTTCAAAGGGCTCCAGGCCTATTTCTGGGGCGACCCCGCAACAGACCGGCAGTTGTATCCCGGAGTCGAGAGCCCTGCTGATTGAATCGCGGCCGACCCTACGGAGAAGAACTCTTGCTTGAAACCACCACGAGCCCTGCAGACTGCGTCGCGGCTCCTTCTAGCTGAAACCTTGAAGTCCCCCGGAACATCGGGGCCCTGCTGACGCTGTCGCGGCCCAACCTCGCTGAAACCTCCCTCGAAGCCCTGCTGACGACGTCGCGGCTCGAGCTGAGCAGAAACCACCTCGTGAGCCCAGCTGACTGGTCGCGGCTCTCCACGAACTGAATGCCAGAGCCCTGCTGACGCTGTCGCGGCTCCACCCCTCCGAGATCCGGAGGCCCTCCAGCTTGAGGATAAGAACTGGGCCACAGGTACCCTCGTACCAAGCTCCTGCCAAAGACTGTCCCGCTACCCCTTCCCTTCTAAGGAGACACTGAGACTTTTGTGGATCCCTCGATCCCTTTTCGTGTAAATATTGATCCCGTAACCTTTAAGTGCTGATAAAGATTTGCTCGTCTTGAGACAACCTCCTTGAGTCCTGTGTGGTGGTGTTACTGTGCTAGTACATGATAGGAGAAGGATCTCCCTCGGAGGCTTCTCAGCGGCGCTCGGCTACTTCGTACAGTGTGGGGGCCCCTCTGGGTGGTCTCTCCGACTCCCCGAGGTCCGCCTTCCAACACCTGCATTATCTAAGTTTGTGGAACCACTCCATGTGCCCACGTACAGTGCAACACGGAAGGCGCCAATGCATGGCTCACCACACCTGCCCACTCCACTGCTGACTGCAGTCACTATTGACGCAGCAAGTAACACTGTGCCACACATAGGTAAAGTCGCAAAAGCTGTGGCCAAGGGACCTACCCCTGTACAAGTGCACTGTGAGTGGAATGCAAGACATATCCAAATTCCCAGAGGAAATGTGCCAACTTAGAAACCAATGAAAAATGGATGTTGCATGGAACAAAATTAACATTGTCTCTCTCACACACAGGTCAACGTCGTGGATCACCCCCCAACACTGGGGGGGAAGACTCACAGGACCCGGCTCGGCGGGATGACGGAGCCACCGGCAGCGACGACTCTCACCACTCTGTGGACGAACCCGCCCCTGACCAACCTGGCCCCTCTGGTGTCCAACGACCTGCAGCACCTGCGTCAGGTACAACTGGGCCAACCACCACCCCCACTCCTGCCACATCCCAGGAGACACCCAGGATCCCTGCCCCACTACCACAATGCAGCCAGGCTGGCCAGGAGGGACATGGTGTCCCGGGCACCCAGGAGGAGGCAGGCGGCAACGCAAATGCCACCCCTCAGGGGCCCCGGAGACCCGATGTGCCCACAACAGCAGGCCAGATGCAAGTGGGCAGGGGTGGTGGGAGTGGAGGACGGCGGAGGCGCGAGCCTGACCAGTTGGCTGGGGAACCGGTATATTCCCATGTCTGAAACATCCTGGACACATACCGGCAGGACACCACGGGCATGGCCCAGGTTGTGTCCATCCTCGAGGGGATCAAGACCCAGCAGGCCCAGCAACATGAGGAGCAACATGCCTGTCTACTGCAACACCAACGGAGGATGGAGGACAGACAGGCTGAGCTTGTGACGGTGTTCACGGGAATTCACATGGGCAACCCTCCCTGTGCCAGCAGGCGTAGAACATCACCACCCACAGGGAGGGATGAGCAGGAGGAGAAGACATCCGACGGAGCATCCCAAACATCGTCACGGCCTGCTTCTGAGGGTCCCCGCAGGAGGGCGAGTCGTCCACGGAAAAGACTGTGAGGGTCGGCGCAACAGCACCATCTCCCAGGACACCTGGCCTGGCACCTGGCCCACTGGAGCAACAGCAGCACAGCAGCAAAAGACATTCTCTGCCACATGGACTTGCTGGTCACTGTCTCACCAATGTTGACAAAGACTGTGGCATGGACTCTGAGAATTTCAAATGGCAAGGACACCAATTCCCCTAGTGAACTTTGGATTCCACACACCCGGAAAGCCCCTCATGTCAAACCCCCCCCCCGCCTACCCCAACCAAAATAAAAAGTCACACCATAAAGATAAGATGCTTACTGATAGCATTATTACCTTACATGTGTCTTGGAAAGTCTAACTATGCCTGAGTTCTCATTTGACTTCAACCATCCACACCCTGGGGCCTGAGTCTGGCACTGGACACACATGGGTCACATTGTATTAGGCAAGACAGACAAGGAGCACCATACACACCCGTGATGGGCCCAACCAGCTGAGGGGGTGGCCGCACAACCGTGCCGACAGACATATTGAGTACAGCGACAGCCATGCACAGAGGTCAGGGATCATGTGGAGTGTCCTGGGGGGCACCCAGGTATGTGTGGACAGGTGGCAGAACCATGTCCTGCAAGCTTGAGTCAGGTGGATGCAGTGAATGGTGGCCTGCCCAACGTTGGATGCATGGGGATGGCACATGTCACAATACCCACACAGTCATTGACTACATGCACAATACACAGTCTAATCCCACACAAACAGCTTGCATCTTGCTACTCTACACATAGACACATAGCCACTATCACGGAAAACCATGCCAGACATGCCGGATGCACCGTGGCAACACACCAGCATTGACTGAGAAGAGGCACCTTGGAGGCATAGGGACACCTTTATTAGTCATGTATTCGGGATTGCAGAGGCAACTCGGAGTACACATGAAGGGGTCATGTGGAGTAACATGTGGGTCCAACACTGGAACCCCCCTTCTGCAGCACAAATGCGTGATAGCCATGGAACTGGCACACAAGTGTCGGCTAACAGCTAAACACCCCCTGCTGCTCACGGAGAGTCTGCCATACACCATTGATCCGCTGATGTGGAAGTCCCACAGCATGTCAAGCCAAGGCAAACCGTATGTGTCCGAGGGCAGTGTAACACACATTGATGCCATCATCACATTCCACAATCCCATCACTGATGACTGTCAACAAGTCTGACCATCTATTCAGGTGTACCCAGCTGCATGTAATGTTTTCCATGGTGATGCGACATGTCTGCAGACGAACCAAACATCGACAGGGGCAGTGTGCATACATCGTGAACAACTGCCATACCCAATACACCCCTGATGCATCCCTTACCCTAAGGAGACTTCCAAACTTGTCCGAGCGTGCAACGCTGAGTCAGCACACGATGACGTGTCCATGAGGAATAGCAGTGCCACAACAATGCAACCAGCAGACGGCATGCGCAAGTACCTGGGGATGAGAGACACACAAGAAGTCAGCCACAAAAAGCACAGCCACTTACATGTGCATGTACTCAACACATGTAAGGATGACAACATGCCAGGTCACAATTATGACTGGGGAAATACACATCACTGCCACCATCACTCCAGTGACACATCCACACACACCTCTGACTCACATGGCATACATGCAGATGGACACACACATCGCAACACATGCCACACGGGGACCAATGCGTGCACACATAGACACTGGTACTCACCACTAAGCAAAGAAGTCGCGTATAAGCCGAGTCCGGATGTCCTCTTGCGGAACCACGTCCTCCACATCACTAGCCCCATTGCCAAGCCCTTCGTCCTCCACGGGTGGATGGTCCTGATCATCTTGATCCAGGATGAGTGGCACAGCTTTCTCAACTGCCATGTTGTGCAGCATGCAGCAGACCATGAAGATTTTGCAGACCTTCGCCGGGGCATATGGGAGCGCGCCGCCGGTCTTGTGGAGGCATCGGAATCGGCTCTTCAGGAGGCCAAACGTCCTCTCTATCACTCGCCTTGTACGGCCATGGGCGGTGTTGTAGCGGAGCTGGGCCGGTGTGATGGGGTTGCGGAGAGGTGTGATCAGCCATGGCATGTTGGGATAGCCAGCGTCCCCTACATGGAAAGCACATGGACATAAGTAGGACAGGAGAAGCGGTCGTGCTGGAAGTCTACGCAAAATACAGGACAGACAGACTGTACCCACCAACAACACATGCTCGTTCGTTGCGCAGCTGCATCATCATTTCAGGCATCCTGCTACGCCTCATGATGTAGGCATCGTGTGCTGGACCTGGAAAACGAGCACAGACATGTGAAATCACCATGTTGGACAGACACACCACAAGGGCATTGATGGAGTGGTAGTGCATGAGATTCCTGTACGCTACCTCCTGTGCCTGTGGTGGTACCAAAGCCACATGTGTCCCATCTATGGACCCCATGACATGGGGCATCCCTCCCAGGGCACAGAATCCACGCTTGACCCCAGTCAACATTGCAGGGGTTGGGAAATGGATGAAGTCATCCAGGTGAATCAACATGGCCTCTAAGAAATCATGCAGCACACGGCAGAACATGCTCTGGGACATGCCACCAACATGAGCTATGGTATTTTGAAAGGTACCCGTGGCAAGAAAATGTAGGGCTGCCATTACCTTCAGCTTGGGTGTCGGTGCCGTAGGATACCTGTGCAGCGGTTGCAGGTGTGGTGCCAGTCTCGCCGTCAACTCCAGAATCAACCGTTAGGGGAAGCGGTAGCACCGGATACAGTCATTCTCCCGCATGGCAGCCAAGTCCGGAATTGGTCGGGGAAGAGGCGGCGCTCTGCAGTAATTTGGAAGTGACAAGGAAGAGTGAGTGCACCACAACAACAATTTATTTGTACTTAGCACATGTTAATCTGTCAATACACATATGCTACATACGGTGTCAGGTATGTGCCACATGCCCTGGACACGTATGGCTGCCAGGTGACACCCCTACCAAGACCCAGCTACACACGGAGATTGTGAACCTCCACATGCCATGGCATGGGATTAGCTGTGTCCCAGTGTAAGTGAACAGCCAGACGCAACACAGGAGTGACATACATCCACACATCAGCAGAAGTAGGATGTCGATTGCAGAGACTGGTAGTGGAACACTAGAGCCACAGGTCACATGACATTACACTAGGACAGCCCACACACTTTGCCATGAAAGTGTACATGTGATGACTCACCTCACATTCATAGACAGGATGCAGACATGTCCTTGTTACGCTACTCCGTGTCCCATGCATACATACGCCCCTCACATCCAATACCACATGTGGCATGGTGTGCGGAACAGTGTGCCATGTCAATCTACACACAGACACATGTTGGTTGCTGCAACAGCTGCTGCTTTTGAGGGAGCTCCAACATCAACCTAATGGGAACCCCCACACATACATGACATAGTCACATCGTGCACCGTGGGTAGTGACATGTCAGGTGTGGTAACCCCTGTACTGGGCCTCAGGGGACACTTGCGTGTGTTGTTGTCTGTGCCATGCCAGTGACGCTCATCCCAAGTGTGCAGTATGACATGCACACATGTCAAAGGAGTCAAGGGCATGCCTGGCACACATTGCACCATCACACATTACATGTGTACACATCTCATCATACATCTGGTGCGTTCTCGACTCAGGAGTAATGTGCCACATCACAGCCTTTCACACCTGTGCCCCACACATGTAGTACTGCACAGACAATGCCTTGATGTCCATCCATGGACTGTGATATGTGAAAAGCACCGTACTTTCGCAAAAAGGGCCTGTGTACGTTCCCGTATCACTATGGGAGTGATGCCGTATGTGTACCCGTAGGGATAGTGAGCGTACACACGCGTGTACGCTCCGTCTCACTATAGGTGTTCTCGCGTATGCATACTCATAGTGATAGTGAGCGTACAGGCGTGTGTACGGTCCGTACCACCATGAGTACGCATACACGAGAACACCCATAGTGAGACGGGCCATACACGCGTGTGTACGCTCCGTACCACTATGGGTGTTCTCGCGTATGCGTACTCATAGTGATAGTGAGCGTTAGGCCTGGGCAAAATTTCCGTTCCGTTCGCGGAATTTGCGATAATTTGGCATTTCCGCGTTCCGCGGAGAGCGCGGAAATGTCAAAATTTCCGCATTCCGCAGCTTTGCGATAATTTGGTTCTTGCTCGCGCTGTAAAATAATACATTCTCGCGCCCGCGCGATCGCCTTACCTGAATCCCCGCGTTCGCCGACAAGTTTTCCCGATCCGGTCGCGTTCTCCATGAGATGTTGTATTGTTTTAGCCATTTGCGCTGTCTCGCGACAGTTCGCGCCCGCAGTGACGTCATGCGTCGCACGATCACGTCTTTCTTCTCGCGATCATGCACCGCGAGAAGAGTGAAAACAAGATGGCCGCTCCCGCAAGCAACAGCATGGGTAAGTTGGCGAGCCGCGAACACGTAGAAAATACCGCGAACGGGCGGGAAAAAAACGTCTGCATCTTCGCGATATTTCCGCGTGTTTGCGGAGATTTTAAACATTTTCGCGATAATTTGCGAAAGTCGCTTTCGCAAATTCTGCCCACCCCTAGTGAGCGTACAGGCGTGTGTACGGTCCGTACCACCATGAGTACGCATACGCGAGAACACCCATAGTGAGACGGGCCGTACACGCGTGTGTACGCTCCGTACCACTATGGGTGTTCTCGCGAATGCGTACTCATAGTGATAGTGAGCGTACAGGCGTGTGTACGGTCCGTACCACCATGAGTACGCATACGCGAGAACACCCATAGTGAGACAGGCCATACACGCGTGTGTACGCTCCGTACCACTATGGGTGCTGTCGCGTATGCGTACTCATAGTGATAGTGAGCGTACAGGCGTGTGTACGGTCCGTACCACCATGAGTACGCATACGCGAGAACACCCATAGTGAGTCGGGCCGTACACGCGTGTGTACGCTCCGTACCACTATGGGTGTTCTCGCGTATGCGTACTCATAGTGATAGTGAGCGTACAGGCGTGTGTACGGTCCGTACCACCATGAGTACGCATACGCGAGAACACCCATAGTGAGACGGAGCGTACACATGCCTGTATGGGCTGTTGCTATGCATTTGGGGTGCCCTAGGGCCCCGGAACGCACCGCACCTGTGTGTGAAGCTCCAAATTACATAGGGGACACATGAGGGACAAGTATAAAGGCCTACATGCATGCTGGCTGTCATGGAGACCAAGTTTAAATTTTGAATTTTTTCCGGAAGGTGCACAGCAGAAGTCAGTTGGAATGAATCTACTTTGTTGCAATGTGGTTCTGGAGTTGACATCATGCTCAAGAAAAAAATACATTAAGAACCCACTGACTGCTAGGTTTGAAGGGATTGGAGGAAACATAGGATGCAAATGTGAGTGACCAATCACTCTGTACTCCTGTGCATGAAATAGGCCAGCAAGGCAGATATAAGGCAGCCAGGTCCCATGAGGGAGCACTTGCCTGCACATCTTTGTATTCCACGACACAGCTGCTGCTACTGATTCCCTGCAACCATGTCAAGGGCTGTGGAGAGGTCACAGCCATTCACCCTGGAGGAGAACCTGGCTTTGCTGGATGTGATCCTCCCACAGTACCCCATGCTGTATGTGCGAGCAGGTTATCAGGTGAGTGCAGAGTCCACTAGCACAGACTGTGTCCCTTTTTTGTGACTGTGACTTCTGCCATTGTGTCCAGGTGTGACACACATGCTATGTACTGTAGGGGGGGTCCCAGGGGGGAATGCCTGATGTCTCCCAGCCAGAGCATGCTGTGGTGCATGTCTGCCGTCCTCACTAGCATGGTGTTTATTGTGACAATCACTGCATGGTGCATGCCACATTCTGCCTGTCTTGTCCTCCTGGGAATGCAGCCTCTACAGTCCTCATGTGATTCTGTGGTCAGCCCAGTGTGACAGGTGACTGTACCCACAGATGTGTGTTAGTTCTGTGTACCTGTGCTGAGAGTGTCCACATGATGTGTTCGTACCCTGGACATCGGTGTGTGTGTAAGTCCCCTGTCATGTGGGTGGGTGCATATGTGGAGTGTAGCACCCCAGCTGCATGAGGGATGGATATACCCTGGCCATGTGATGTGAGCAGGGAGCAGTGCTGTGTGTCTGACGTGCAGAGCCAGCCCCACACCTGTGAGCCCCCCCGTCTAGTGGCACATGTGCAGAGTGAGGTATGTCGCTGCATTTGGCAATGGCAGGTGAATGTCCTGTGCCTGTGTGTGTCTGTGTACTCTGCAGCGGTAGCGTCAGTGGCCTGTGGCATGTGACTGCTCAGAGGTGCTGCACATTATCCTGGTGTAGCTTGTGATGCACATTGTGAGCCTGGATCATTGATTGTGTAGTTGCCCTCATTCCAGCTGTGTCCTTTCAATGGCACGTACTGCTTTTGCCCTTCCCCAGAGGATCATGTCCCTATGAGAAAGGTGCAATGCGTTGGATGCATACTATGCCTTGTTGTAAACAGCAAATGTGTTCTAATATGTGTCTCTGTGACATGTGCCAGGTGTATTGATGTAGTGTCACTTGTTCATCCTCACAGGTAGGCGCCTCTGCCAAGGAGCAGATATGGCTGACCGCCGTCAGCGCCGTGAGGAGTGCGGATGGTCGGAAGCGGCGCCTGTCCCAGGTGAGGAAACGCTGGCAGGATATCCGGTGCTGGACGCGGAGGATCGCACGGGTCCTGCTGGGGGACTCACCTGAGAGCCATAAGAACCGCGGGCGCCGCCGACTGACCCACATCCACAAGCGTTTGCTGCCGGTGGTATTTCCAGACTTGGAGAGGCGCTTACAGGAGAAGCAGCAGCAGGAAGGGGGTAGGTACATGTGTGTTTGTTGTGTTTCACCAGCATTTGTAAGTGCACATTTGCATGGATACACTGCCAGGGTTTAAAGGTGCTGTGCAGATCCAGTTACCCACAGTATAGCTGTGCTCTTCTGCCTCCCTTCCCCTCCTTGCAATGTGTTCCCTGGTCTGTGTGTAGTCACTCCTTCACAAGGTAATGTAGGCTGGTGCTTTCTCCACATGAACTATGCCTGTAGCATCATGTGTGGGGGTGGTGTGTAACAGGTTTGGTTACCTTGGCTGTGCCCTGTCCAGTTCAGTACATGTGGGTTCCATGTCAGTTGGCACTGATGCAGAGTCCAGACATGGGAGTTAGTCTCACAAGTGTCATGCCTTACAGCGCGCATGTCCTATGTAGTGGCCTGTGACATGATGTGCATGAGTGTGCGATACGCATAGTGCAGGGATGGTGGCGTGTGTTGCAGTCATTCCCATTCAGGACCATGGAGTTGTGTGGCCACTACTGTCCCCTGCGGCATATTTTCCTAGGTGTCATGTGTGTCAGCACAAAACGTGGACACTCTCAGTGTCTACAGCATAGGTTGTGCTCTGTGCCATTGTCCCCTGGCACCATGTATATTGACGTGAAATGTAGTACTAGTGTCCGCTGTACAGCCTGACCTGATTTTCCTTGTTCATTGTCACAGTGGCCAGTGCCTGTGTGTCTTGTTACAATCATCTGATAATGGCCATTTGTACATGATTATTTGGACAGGCGCACCTTGGGTATTTGGCGTCCAATATTGCATTCATGCAGCCCCTGTGTATTTCACCCAGACTAAGAGATGTCACTGCCACCTGTGTCTCAACAAATTGTCTCATGTAGGGGGTGGTTGGTGCGGGCCAAGCCTACATGTCAAAACCAGAATTCTCCTTGCTAGGTCTGGCCAGTGTGTGATGTTTGTCTGGACATACACTCAAGGTGCAGTGACCCATTAATGTTGGGCATGTTTTTAAGTATTGCCTTTGCAGCATGTGCCTACAGTTAATAGACATGGTTCCTGCTCATCCCTTTTTACGCCAACGCTGTGTGCTGCAGATGCTGTGCTGGATTGTCCCCAGTGCCTGGCTCCTCTGTCCAAATCCATATCATGTTATTTGCTATTATGTCATGCTCTCCATACTTGGTCAGTGGCATGGTGGGTCAACCAACTGTGTGTTGCAGGGCCTACATATGTGCCTTGTATTGTAGATGTTCCTCATGTTGCTTTTCAGGCTATGCACTGTAACCTATGTAGATTGGACTCATGTGACATATGTATACAGGTGTGTGATTAATTGCTGTCTCTTCACCTTGCCCACAGCATCGTTGGGGGACACGGAGGGAGACATGAGCACAGACGGAGCGGAGGGACCGAGCACCAGTGCCCGCGTTGACATTGTGGCTGGCACATTGAGTGGTACAGAGGCGGAGGAGAGTGAGGCCGAGGACCTGTCCACTGCCACCACCAAAAATGAAGCGGACGGGTCCGAGGATGATCTCTCCGAGTGGGCGGAGGCTGCACCACCAGCTGAAAGCGGCACAACATCGCACCCCGCCCCCTCCGTTGCCATCAGCCGCCTCCCACTTGCTCGTGTCCCTTCCCAACGTGTCCGGTCACCACATGTCTCCTTCCTGCCAGGCACCGCACCCTCTGCCCCTGTCTCCACTGCTGCCGCCAATGCCGAGTCTGTGGACATCCAGCGGCAGTTGCAGATTGGTCAGGCTGCGATCCTTAATATCCTCCATGGCCACAGCCAGGTCCTCAACAACATGGAGGCATACTTGGAGGGCATTCACTCATCGCAGGCTGACCAACGCAGCTTGCTGAGGTCGATAGACTCGACACTGACTGCAGCAGTGGGTCTCGTGAAGCGCTTCATCCAACCCCCTACCCCTGCCCCATCCACACTTCCCACTCCCATGTCTGTCCCACGTACACCCAGTCGTCAGCATGCACCCACCACGACGGACACAGGCACCACACCAGCAGGGAAGGTCAACCGCACACCTCCTGTCACGCACACACAGGGTGAAGTAGGCACACCCACTGGGTCGGGGGGCAAACGTAAGACACGCTCCCAGAGTGGGAGTCCGCATTCCACCAAATCCACTCCCTCCAAATCCCCTCCCCTCAGCTCTCCTGGCCACATATCACACAAAGACTCCTTCATGGCCGCTCTGTCCCTGAGCCCCACAGTGACACCACCCCGCAAGCGGTCAAGGGAGTCCCCGGTCAGGGTGGTTGAGTCCCCCCGCTGTCTACACCCTCCCCCAATGGCGCTGCGACCCATCCCTCTGACCCCCCCCCCCTCCTTGGGGCCTGTGGTTCCTTCGGGTGCAGGGGATTCCCTGGAGGACCTTGCTAAGGTGTGCAGCAAGATCCTGGCCTCCGCCTTTGGCCCTGCCCCACCCCCTGTGGTGGAGTCCTCCATCCCTGCACCCACGACGCCTACCCTTCGCCCTCATGTCCCTGCGGTGTCTGGTCCTTCCCCCCACATGATGCCCTCACCCCTGTGGAAGACGAGGGTATCTAACTGTGCAGGCAAGCTAGGGGACACACATCCCACTGTGTCCCCCATCCAGCTGTGACTTCTGGACTGCCCTATGGGCTTTGTAAATATTGAACTTCCTACAAACAAGATTTTTTGGATCATGCTGAATAAAGCAATTTATTTTGTTCCCTTGGAACACTACTGCTTTGCTGGTATTGCTGTTGGTGGGGCTGCTACATGGCTTTGGGTGGTGTTCATGTGTTCGGTGTGTGGGAAATGTAGTAGTGTGCTGCTCATAGGGGGGACCCTGGGATCTGTGTGCCATCACACGGTGTTAGCTAGGTTTCTCTGTTCATGTAAGCAGTTGCTGCATGGTGAAATTGTCCCAAGGTGTATTCCTTCCTCTGTGTACCCTGACATCTACCCTGCAGGGTGTTCCCAATATTTAGCGCTGAGCTGTGTGTACATTAGCTGGGTGTGTGACGGACTCCTTCAACTTTGCACATGCATGCTGAGCGATGTCTCCACCTGCATCATTCGTGGCATCCTTGGTAGTCATTGTACTTGTGTATGTGGACTATTGACATAACTTCATGTGGACATGTTTTCTTTTCGGCGCTATGCATGCGTATACTCCCAGCCTCGCACACATGTGGTACATGTACTGCAGGGTCTTTGTGCACCTGACTGACATTTGTGGGCATGGTATCTGTGGCTACTCCACCCTTTGCGTTCCATGGGCACTGCTGGGAGTGTTAGGCACCCACCCCTCCTGTCTCTGGGCACTGCTGGGAGGACTCTGCACACACCCCTCCTGTCTTTGTGCACTGCTGGGAGGACTCTGCACCCACCCCTCCTGTCTCTGGGCACTGCTGGGAGTGTTAGGCACCCACCCCTCCTGTCTCTGGGCACTGCTGGGAGTGTTAGGCACCCACCCCTCCTGTCTCTGGGCACTGCTGGGAGGACTCTGCACCCACCCCTCCTGTCTCTGGGCACTGCTGGGAGGACTCTGCACACACCCCTCCTGTCTCTGGGCACTGCTGGGAGTGTTAGGCACCCAACCCTCCTGTCTCTGGGCACTGCTGGAAGTGTTAGGCACCCACCCCTCCTGTCTCTGGGCACTGCAGGGAGTGTTAGGCACCCACCCCTCCTGTCTCTGGGCACTACTGGGAGGACTCTGCACCCACCCCTCCTGTCTCTGGGCACTGCTGGGAGGACTCTGCACACACCCATCCTGTCTCTGGGCACTGCTGGGAGTGTTAGGCACTCACCCCTCCTGTCTCTGGGCACTGCTGGGAGTGTTAGGCACACACCCCTCCTGTCTCTGGGCACTGCTGGGAGTGTTAGGCACCCACCCCTCCTGTCTCTGGGCACTGCTGGGAGGACTCTGCACACACCCCTCCTGCCTCTGGGCACTGCAGGGAGTGTTAGGCACCCACCCCTCCTGCCTCTGGGCACTGCTGGGAGCACTCTGCACCCACCCCTCCTGTCTCTGGGCACTGCTGGGAGGACTCTGCACACACCCCTCCTGTCTCTGGGCACTGCTGGGAGTGTTAGGCACACACCCCTCCTGTCTCTGGGCACTGCTGGGAGTGTTTGGCACCCACCCCTCCTGTCTCTGGGCACTGCTGGGAGGACTCTGCACACGCCCCTCCTGTCTCTGGGCACTGCTGGGAGTGTTAGGCACCCACCCCTCCTGTCTCTGGGCACTGCTGGGAGTGTTAGGCACACACCCCTCCTGTCTCTGGGCACTGCAGGGAGTGTTAGGCACCCACCCCTCCTGTCTCTGGGCACTGCTGAGAGGACTCTGCACCCACCCCTCCTGTATCTGGGCACTGCTGGGAGGACTCTGCACCCACCCCTCCTGTCTCTGGGCACTGCTGGGAGTGTTAGGCACCCACCCCTCCTGTCTCTGGGTGCTGCTGGGAGTGTTAGGCACACACCCCTCCTGTCTCTGGGCACTGCTGGGAGGACTCTGCACGCACCCCTCCTATTTCACAATATGTACGCTTAGAACATACACGTGTGTGGGTTCGCTCCATGCATACGAGGTGGGGGTACGTGTCGTACATACACGGTTGGGGTGGGGGTACGCTCCATACATACGCGGGTGTGGCTACGGGTCATACTGACACTGTTGGGGTGGGGGGTACGCTCCATACGTACGCGGGGGGGTACATGTCGTACTTACACTGTTGGCATGGGGGTACGCTCCATGCATACGCGGGTGAGGGTACGGGTCGTACTTACACTGTTGGGGTGGGGGGTACGCTCCATACGTACGCGGGTGAGGGTATGTGTCATACTTACACTGTTGGGGTGGGGGGTACACTCCATACGTATGCGGGGGGGTACGGGTCATACTTACACTGTTGGGGTGGGGGTACGCTCCATACGTACGCGGATGAGGGTACGTGTCGTACTTACACTGTTGGCATGGGGGTACGCTCCATGCATACGCGGGTGAGGGTACGGGTCATACTGACACTGTTGGGGTGGGGGGTACGCTCCATACGTACGCGGGGGGGGTACGTGTCGTACTTACACTGTTGGCATGGGGGTACGCTCCATGCATACGTGGGTGAGGGTACAAGTCGTACTTACACTGTTGGGGTGGGGGTACGCTCCATACGTACGCGGGGGGTACGGGTCGTACTTACACTGTTGGGGTGGGGGTACACTCCATGCATACGCAGGTAGGGTTACGGTCCGTACGTACACTGTTGGCATGGGGGTATGCTCCATGCATACGCTGGTGAGGGTACGGGTGGTACTTACACTGTTGGGGTGGGGTGTACGCTCCATACGTACGCGGGTGAGGGTACGTGCCGTACTTCCACTGTTGGCATGGGGGTACGCTCATGCATACGCGGGTGAGGGTACGGGTTGTACTTACACTGTTGGGGTGGGGGGTACGCTCCATACATACGCGGGTGAGGGTACATGTCGTACTTCCACTGTTGGCATGGGGGGTACGCTCCATGCATACGCGGGTGAGGGTACGGGTCGTACTTACACTGTTGGGGTGGGGGGTACGCTCCATGCATACGCGGGTGAGGGTACGGGTCGTACTTACACTGTTGGGGTGGGGGGTACGCTCCATGCATAAGCGGGTGGGGGTATGGTCCGTACATATCCGTACCCACGCTGTGGAATGCTTGTGCGGGCCGTACCCAGGCCTTTGCCACGTGGGTACGAGCCGTCCCACCATTGTTGGGGTGACGTAGGTGTGGGCATGGTACGACTCGTACCCACGCTCTTAAGGCGTGGGTACGGGACGTACCTGTATTGTTGTGTTGGCGGTTCGCATCGTCAAGAACTTCCGTTGTGGCGGTCTCTGGCTTAGCTGGACACGCCCCCTCCCCCTCGTAGTGACCAGGGCCTGAGGGTCAGGTATGTCCAGGGCATGTGTGCTGTGTGACTTTGGTGGGGGTTTTGTGGCCTGCCCCTGGTCCTGCCACCCCCCCCTTTCCCCCCTCCCTTTGTTGTTCTGACCTTCTGCAGCGTCTGCGTCCGAACCTGTAGAGGAGGTCGACTGCTATGAGGGCCGGGATGACACGTAGGTTCGGGTCCATGTCTGTCCGTCGCGTACAGGTACTCCTTGTTCGCGTCGTCCTGTCTGTCTGTCGCGTACAGGTACTCCTTGTTTGCGTCGTCCTGATTTCCCGGCAGTTTTTGGCAGCCGGAAAATATTCACCGTGCGGGATGACGTTGGTGCGAATCGTGATTCCTGGTTCGTGAATGGCAGGCTGCGTGCGTTCCCGACGTCACGTCGGCGCTTTCCCGGATCGCATTTGTACGTTTATTTTGGTCGGTCGGGGTTTTGTACGATTCGTACGGAAATGGTGTTTCCGTGCGAATCGTAATTCCATGTTTGTATATTTTGACGACCGGGTACGTGTCGGACGGAGAATATGCTCCGTCCGACGGCTCGTACCCGGTTTTTACAGGATCGTGATCGGCACCTGAACTTTTATCCAGTTATGAGCTAAATAAAAGTCTATTGGTTTCCTTTAAGCTTTGAACTCTGCATAAAGCAAGTATCCCGTGTAATGTTTTCACTAACCATCAATGGGAACATTGTCCAACTCTGCTGACAGGTAGTTTAACTACATTTGCACAGGCGTTTGCTTCTTTTTCTGGGTTTAACTCTACAGACCTGACCTCTTATTATTATAAGCTTGCACCTACACTTGCAAAGAAAAATATGCTCACTAACACAAAGCTGATATACTATGCTTCTTTAATTTCCCAACTGTCTTTACAGGGTTTTGACTTTTGGAGGGACACTATAGACACAAAATCTGTCAGGGGGAATAAAGATTGCTGAGTTCAAGGAACTGACACCATAATTAGAGCATGCCTCATACCACTTCAAATGTTTTTCCTGAACGACACAGTGCAACAGACTTCCTGTCTTGTGCCAGCCAAGATCAAGGATTTGAACACACCTCGGATTCCCTCACTTACACACTTCGAGGGTTGGCAAAATGACACACAACACAGTGAGGAAATATTAGATAGCATAATACACACTTACAATTCCTCACATCCTAATTGGAAGCAGTGGTTGGTTTGGCCTATTGACACAAATAAATGTCAGTCAAGATTCAGGAGTACAACCAGTTGGTTATGGCACGTAGAGATGCAAAATACACCATGCTGCACATTGAAAAATTAGACCAATTACCTTTCACCATGGCTGAGTCAACTTCCACAGAATGGTTAATCCATGACCATATTACAACCCCAGTCATGACTTCCAATTTCAATACTGTCTCTAGTACCACCAGGTAGGCAGATAAGAAGCACTAGGAGGAGGGTACATACATGAGTACTGGAAATTACCGTACAGATTTAGATGATGAAATGGGAACACTGAAGTTTTTCTCAGTGGTTCAGACTGTAAAAGTGATTTAAGTGGGTCCTTAGTTTGTAAGGATATTTCACTCCATGGGGCTTGTAATGCTTTAGTTGTTAACTTATCTTGTCACTTTAAAGGTTCCCCAGCTGCATTGATCCATCCGGTGTTCAAGCTGCTCTCGAGTGGAAGCTATTTTATGCTGAATGATCAAGGCTGCTGTGGGATGGTACTAAGCATCACATATCTGGTCACAGTAAGTTCCAGGGTTACTTGTTGTATACAAGTCTTGTTTCCACAGGCCCACACAGTTAGGGAGGCAACACTATGGTCTTAATTGAATGTTTCCTTTATACTGTTTGGATCCAGGCTGCAAGGTCTTCATCTGAGATACAGGCATTAGTCCAGTGTGGCTCACTGGTTAGAGGCGGCAGACCCGGAGGCAGAGGACGGCCCGGGACCAGGGTTCAATTCCCGACGCGGCAGGGTCGTGGACCAGGGCCAGCGGACTCGATAATTCTCGCCTCGGTGCCCACTCTAACCAGGGATCACACTCGGCAACTCTGGGCATTAGCTTGCCTCATCTCCACGACAGCCCCCCACATTCGCCGGGGATTCCTGGTTTCACCTTGGAGATACCCAGGAGGGACCATCTCACAGGGATAGCCAGGACGGGTTCCGCAGCAGTCTACAGCGCCACGACGCCTCGGCAGCAGTGCGCTTTACAAAAAAGACATACATACATTTACATACATACACATGAAATTCCCACTCCATTTCGATGGCATCCTGGTTTTAATTTTCTTGCTTCACAGTGGATGTCCTAGTTCTTTGAAAGATGGAAATTGCACTGCTAGTGCGACGTTGTCATGAATGGATGGTGCTTCATCTTGGCACACCTCGGCTTCAGGATCTAAGCGAGGATTGGTTTCTATCATTCAGACCAGTCTAGTTTAATTGCATGTTGCCTGTGTTCTGCTGCCTGTTCTGTGGATATAAATGCAAGTTGGACTTGTGATATTCTTCTGGACCCCTTAATGGCCCATGTGTATCAGGATCCTCAGTGTATTCCCATGATGATGATGGCATTCTTCGATACCCCACAGGATCAGCGGCAGCTGGCACAGGTAAACAAGGTGGGGTGGGCAGTGTCAGGGCAGGGTGGGAGAGGGGAAGTCGACAGACGACGGAACAGTTATAATTAAATAAATTAAACCTATTCTGTTTTTGGTTGGTTTCCCCTTGCAGCACCCTGCCCCGCCTCACCCTGCTTACCTGTGCCCACTGCCGCTGCATGGGATGTTTCATCTCCTGGCGGAATGGACAATGGCTCTACAACAGGATCACAGGTTCCAAGTGTTTCCTCAGTGGCTGCTGTGGGAACTGAGGAAGATCACGTTTGCTCCATTGACCTGATGCAGGAGATGTTACAGGGTACATTGTCCGCGAATGCGAGCGACGGTGATGTTGCATCTCCCACACAGGACACATAAACATTTGGGGCGCCGTGTGATGTAAACAATCCAGCCTTTTTTTCCAAAACTAGCTAAATTGGAATGAAAAAAATTGTTTTTGTTTTATTTTTCTTCTGCTCTCACTCAGCACCATGGCTTTCGATGTGCTCAGTCAGTCTAATCATTTGTTTACTCTTTAGTAGACTTATAAAGCTTTTTAAAATGTTAATAGCATCCTTTTCAACATTTAACATGTTTTTAGATACAGGTTTCATGACAATATTTTTATTCCTTTTTAATAGGCTTAGTTTTTTAGCTTTAGTTGACCTTGTCAACCTTCAGATGAGGAGTGGGAGTTATGTTCCCTAAACGAGGCCTAAATAGCAAAGTGACCTTATACCTACATTTTTCCTACCTTGCTCTGCATAACGGTTCTAGCACTGATCTTTCACCCAGTTATGTGCTGAAAAAATATCGATGAATTTGCTTGAAACTAGTCTCATTTATTAATCATAAGGATTCTTAGTAAAATCCCCTGCCCATTACGTACATATCTTTTGTTACAAAAGTCATTGCTATCTTTCAGCCTAGGCTGACCAAGCTACTTTTCATAATTTCATTTATTAGGATCATCTACATAATCATACTCATAACACATTAATTGTAGTAGAGCCCCTGAGGCTACCTTTTTGGTATAAAAGAACTGCACCTTCACTAGAGAAGGAGAGGAGACCCTTCCACTCTGACACAGGCTCCGAGGTCCAAGCATGCTGAAGCTTCAACATGTAGCAGTCTGACTTCCCTTGTGGGGTTCCCAACTCATGACCAAGAGAGGGTCCTTCATTCTCTCCCATCAGGTAATGGGGTTGGGTCTTTCCAAGGGGATTCTTCGCTTCACACCCACATACATGCAAGGAACATTTAGGCACACTTAGGTAAGGTCTGCATCCTAGGAGTACACTTGATTACTGTCATGTTTATATTACTGCATATATTCACTGTTATAGCACCATGCTAGAATTCTACCTTCTATTTATTCTGTTGGTGCTTGTAATCCCTTACATTAGCTTCTTCTATTGATTGTTGCACCACATATGTTGTATACTAGAATGGTGCTGGTTCAATAAATGCTCATTGAAAACATCTCCACTGTTTATTCTGTGTATCTCTCTGAGATTAAAGTGAGCACGGTTGACTGAGCGAAAAGTACTGTACAGTTTCCACAATCCCTGAAGGGTCAAAGGTTGTCATGTTCAATGGTTGCCAGAAACTGTTTGCTCCTTGGTATGGTTAAGGGGTTTAAAGTGGCACTGTGAGCTAGCTGATCTATAGAAAGACATATCAGGTGGGGGTACACGGAACCAACTCTTCGGGCCTGGGTAAATCACTACTGTTATAATATCAACTCCCTGGTACCACTCCTATTGTATCACACTGGACAAGTAGTTTGATGCATGCTAATAAGGTGTATATACTTATACCACAAGCCTGGCAATCATTTACTGTGTTAATATTTATTTTCAGCTATTGCTTCATGGTTCCTCCGGAGGAGAGTGAAGTCTGACTCACGCTCTTGTCAAAGCTTCTACTCTACTTGGCTACCTATTTGGTCCCAGGCGGTGTTCCCAAATAAGTTTTCCAGGTTCACCTTCTGAATTAAGGAAAGTAGCAAGGCCATCCAATGTTTCACCAGCAGAAGAGAGAGAAGGGTGCTGAGGTCATTGGTAGCAGGCGCTCCAAAAATGGGACCACGCGAAAACACGTTGCACAGAGGAACTTAAAGGTAATAATAGGGGTTCTATGTAGGAAGCTGGCTCTGTATATGCAATACCAAAGCGAGGTATAGTGTGCACAGAGTCCTGTGCAACCCCAAAAGGTAGGCAGAGGTAAAGTAGATAGCACCTCACTCTCTATTTGTGGTAGTGTGGTCTAGCGGTAAGGCTTTATCAAAGGACAGTGTTAAGTATTTGTTGTACACACTCAGTTAGCAAATTAATTCACACACTCAAAGACTGAACTTCAGACCAATTGTTTTTGTATAAAATTATTCTTTTAGTTATTTTATTTTCTAGAACCAACCAAGCCTGCCACAGGTAAGCAATAAATACTTTACAGTAGTAATGTAGTTGTAACACAGTTTGGATTGCAATTGTATATGTACTTTGTTTTGTTTACAGTATTGTTACTGAAAATGCAATGCTTTGGAAATACAGTACATATACTTTGTATAGGCTTTTTAGTAAAAGGACCGTAGATTACTTTTCTTACACAGTACAGTATACCTGGATACTGCATTGGGACATTTCCAGTAAACAGGTGAGTTAAAGCGTTTTTGTTATTTAGTACATTTTTAAAAGGATTTCTTAGATTTTCCAACTCATAGAAAACAGTCAATGTTATCCTACAGAGGAAAATAGTGTTATCGGTAAACAGGTAAGTACTGTGTTGTGGGAGTTGGTATTCTGGGGTCAGACTCAGGGGTCCCCCAGGGTCCAAGATATACTCTTGTTATACCCACAGAGGCACTAGGGAGGCTGGCAGAGAGTGTTGAGGCCCAATGTTATCCAGTGGAGGACAGGGGGCCTCCGGTTGGTAGCTGCTGATGAGAAGGTCACTGGGTTGCGGGAGCAAAGCTCCTGGACTTAAGCTCAGGGCAAATGGGGGTACAAGCCAGCACAAACGGTGCACCCTCAACTGCACTGGGGCGGCCAGGTGTAGAGTGCTGTTTTGGCATCGGGTGTCCTATAGCTTTCAATGGGGAGTTACCTGTTTGCAAACACACAGCAGGCTCGGGAACGAAGGTCTTCTGGGTGCGACCACCACTTGGAGAGGTAGGTTGGGATGCTGGGGGTTGTTAAGACACCATTCGTTGGGCCACTCAATACTGTGGGGCATGGTGTGCAGGGGTGCCTTTTAGGGTGGGATCTTTTTACCAGCTCCTGGTAGCAGTTGGGGGAACCTTTGGTTTAAGGCTGCAGGCGTCGGCTGGAGGCTTGAGGCAGGTCAGGAATCACCAGATCTTGGGTCAGGATTGCTGGGGAGACCTCCTCTTGGTGTTGGGCCACCCAAATTTGGGCTGCGTGCGTTGGTTGCAGAGTGGTACAGATCCACAGATCCTTGCTGACTGGAGTCTATTGATGAACAAATCCGGTGTTCACCAACCAGAGACAGAGTCTTTTGGATGGAAGGCAGGCAGGTTCTCCAGGTTTCTTGAGGTGGCTGGCTGCAGGACACACCAGGATTTTGATGGAGCTGGTTTGGGGTGGGGACATGCCAGTCAGTAGTTGTTCTCCTCTTTTTAGCTTCGGCACGGCTGGTCAGTCCTTCTTCTTCTTTTCTTTTTCTGGATTCTTGTCTGCCTTCTTAGTTTGGGCCTGCCCCCTAAATAGTGTTTTTAGGGGGCGTTTTAGGGGTCTCAAGGTCAGTAGCCAGTTGGTACTCATAGTCAGGGACAGGTAGGTTGCAGGGATGATTCCAGGACAGCTGGGCCACTCACAGAGCAAGACTTAGGGTATCAAAGTGCCTTGATGGTTGGAGTATGGAGTGAAATCTTCCTTCTTGGTCTTTGGTGTAGGGGGTTCACTATCCCAGGCATTGGCATGTCATGGCATGGCTCTGGTAGGCCCTGGTGTCTTCCCATTTGGTTGGGAGACAGATCTGATCCTCCGTAGCTGATATACCTCTTCTTGCTTGGATGCTGCAACATAGTCACTGAGGAGCAGCTAGTCGGTAAAGCATACTTTACATTTCGTTGCCTGCAAGCTACAGGGGAGTTGCTCCTCTACTCCAAGGAAGGTTCTTAGCAAATCATAGGCTAGAGTTGCTTTGGGGTTCTTGGAGTCCTCACAGTTGCAGGATGAAGCAGCACACTTATGAAATGCAAATAACAATGTGCATTCCTCAGGGCTCTGGGATAAGCCTGGGCAAAGCACTACGCTACGCTCGTGTAGTTTGCGAAGTTTGCGTTACTTCGCACTACGTGAATTGCATGTAGCACAGTGCAAACACTCGTAGTGTAGCGTAGCGTAGTGCAGAGGTCCTTTTTTGCTTGCTCGCGGTCCTCAATGTCAAGTTGGTGACTGCAAGCAAGCAACATGACATCCCGGCGAGACTTTTTCCTCGTTCGCGATCAGCAACATCAAGCTGCCGTTCGCGAGTGTGGAAAATAAACCTCCTGGCGAGCTTCTCAATGCGGGGAGGTCAGGTTTCTCATTGCGAGTGGTCGCGTATGCTCGCGACCGCTCGTGATGAGAAACTACCAGTCCGCGTTGAGACAGCTGCCGCTCGAGTAGAAATCTACTCGAGTGGCAGAAAACGACCGCAGTTTGCACTGATTGCACAGTGCGGACAAGCATCCGGCACTGTGCAATCAGTGCGAACAGCATCTTCCACAGTGCACTACGCAGTTTGCTAAACTACACGTAGCTCACGTAGTGCGAAGTGCACTTCATGTAGCTACGCATAGCGCTACTTCGCAAACTACACCCAGGGTTACTCTGGAAGAGAGTTCCCCAGTTTAGGACCCAAAACATCAAAGGGACTATGACCGACCAGGGTCAAAGGAAACTTAGGCACAGTGAATTGGGCTTGGTTCAGTGACCTCAATGATCACACAAATTCCATCAAATCTTGCGCTCAGGGTCCAGGAATACTTACGTCCATTGAATACATCATTTATGGTCCAGGGATGCCACCTACATTCTGAATATAGGGGTATTAAAGGGAGTGGCAGGTAGTAGCCAATGGGCTACCTACTTTAGCCTGTCTACACCCTCTAAGGGACCAATTCCATTTGGAAGGGTTCCTACCCTAGCCCTGATAGGTTATTTACATACAACCTCAAGATGGAGGAATTGGAAAAGTAGTGCCCACATCTTCTGCCCCACCTTGGGGGTGGTGCTGGCTGAATGTGGGCACATCTCCTAATCTAACTTATTTTACTGCCTGTCCTCCTTCCAAAAGGGGAGCAATAAAGGGGGTTTGACATCCTCCGCTATCTGGTGATGCCTGGTTTGCACTTCAAAGGAGGCATCACCTTTGAAAATTCCCATCTTGGGATGCCATTCCGGCCTGGAAGAGGTGTGAAGCACCTCCGCCCAGAGCAGGCATAGTTCCTGGCCTCTGAGAGCACTGGCTCTCACCCCAAGAGGTCAGAAACATTTCTGGTGGTGGCAGGCTGGCTAAGACTAGTCATAGACCACACCAGTGTTTGGCAGGTTTGCCTTGTGTGCATTTATTAATAAATCCAACACTGGCATCAGTGCAGATCTATTAAGATGAGATGTTTGGTACCAAACAACTGTAGGTATAGTGAAGCTATCATGGAGCTAGGAAACGTGTAACGATGAGTATCTAGCCCATGGTTTCTCCATAGCTTCCCTGTCCACTTACAGTTTCCAAGAATGGGCTTAAAGAAAATAGGGTCATATCTGCACATGCAGATATCTTCACACATGGGATATAGTGCACCCTGCCTTAGGGCAGTAAGGGCTGCTTTAGGGTTGGCTTGTCTACATCTCATGTAGTGTCTGTGGGCATCAACTCTTGTGATTTCTCTGCACCAAGACACGCAGCCTGCATTGGCAGTGCTCACACTCTTGGTGAGGGGTCCTTATGTTGGCACAAGACATGTTGCAGCCCTAGTGGACCCTCTTCAGTTCTAATGCCCTGGGTACCAGGGATACTATTTACTAGCAGCTTACAATGGGGACTGAAGTGGTTCATAATTTAGATTTAGTGAAAGGGTTCTGGCACTGGGAACCTGGTTAGCCGGACCCCTGTGCACTTAGATTCAAAATCACGTCATGCATCAGGCAAAAAGTGAGGGCTAACCATGCCTACGCGCTGGGGGTACGCACCGTACATACACGGGTGGGGGTACGACTCGTACGTACACGGGTGTACATACACGGGGGGGTTTGACTCGTACGTACACGGGTGTACATACACGGGTGGGGGTACGACTCGTACCTACACGGGTGTACATATACGGGTGGGGGTACAACTCGTATGTACATGGGTGTACATACACAGGAGGGTACGACTCGTACGTACACGGGTGTACATACACGGGGGGTACATACACGGGTGGGGGTACGACTCGTACGTACACGGGTGTACATACACGGGGGGGACATACACGGGTGGAGGTATGACTCGTACGTACACAGGTATACATACACGGGGGGTTCGACTCGTACGTACACGGGTGTACATACACGGGTGGGGGTACGACTTGTACGTACACGGGTATACATACACGGGGGGGTACATACACGGGTGGGGGTATGACTCGTACGTACATGGGTGTACATACACGGGGGGTTCGACTCGTACGTACATGGGTGTACATACACGGGGGTGTACATACACGGGTGGGGGTATGACTCGTACGTACACAGGTGTACATACACGGGGGTGTTCGACTCGTACGTACACGGGGGTTGGGGGGGTTCGGCGCGTACTCACGGAGGCTGGGGGTGGTACGGCACGTTCCGGGCCCCCTAATCTGGTCGTTTCGTGGCGTACTTCGCTTTTCCGGCACTTTTTGGGTGCCGCAAAAATATTGCCGTCCGGACTGCTGTCGGTTCGAATCGTACTTCCTGGTTCGTGAAACGCTGCCTGAAAGCGTTCCGACGTCACGTCGGCACTTTCCCGGATCACATTTGTATGTATATTTTCGTCGGTCGGTGTTTTGTACGACTCGTACGGAAATGGTGTTTCCGTGCAAATCGTACTTGCATGTTTGTAATGTTTTACAACCGGGTACGAGTCGGATGGAGAAAACGCTCCGACCGACGGTTCTTACCCGGTTTTTCCTGGATCGGAATCGGCACCCAAGTGTCTACTGCACATTAGATTTAAGGACTTTGTATTTGATATTTCTACAAATTGGAAAACTGTTGTTGTTTTTTTGATTGGGGCCATGCACCTGGATTTATTTGTACATTTAGTGGATTTTTAACATTTATTGAGGTGGGTGGCATGTTGTTCCGGTAGGGGCCTAGTGATTTCTTTACATATCATTTTTCTTCTTTTGTAAAGGAGAAAATATGCATAGTTTAATACATGTGTTTAAATACATTTGCATTATTGATTTAATTCACTATGTGGCTTAGCCTGCTAATTAGCCATACAGCCACTAGGTCCAGTGCTCATCATGAGTGCATGAAACAACTGTTTCCGTGGTGTCTGTTGAATTTGAAACAACATTTAGGCCATGGATGGATTTAAAAAAAATACATGTTTTTTGTGATATTCTATGTTTTTCCCCCTGCAAACTGTGTATAGGACTAGGTTGGGGTAAAGCCTTTGAAGGATGCGTGTTGTTGTAAACAGTTTATTTTCAGCCCTGTTAATTTTCATTTTTGGCATTGCTGAATTAATTCTGTATTATTCATTTTTCCTAACACATGTGCAATATCCTTTTAGTTTAATTCACTATGTGGCCTAGTCTGCCAATGGGCCTTTCAGCCAGCAGGCCAGTAATAGTGATCGGTGCATGAAACAACTGTTTCAGTGTTGCCTTTTGGATGAAAGAGGTTTTTTTAGGCCACAGATTTATTTGAGGAGTGAAATACAAAATTAGTTTTTTCTGTGGTAATTTATATTTTTTTCATGCACACAGTACAGGTAATGCCTTTGGAGGATGTGTGTTGTTGCAATCACTTTCTAGCCCTGTTAATCGTTTTTGGCTTTGCTGAATGAATGCTGTTTTCTCTGTTTTACAGTGCCTTCTTTGCCTGACCAGTGTATGTGGGTGTTTACCATATGCCAACATTTACCTTTGTTCCACATGCCATGTATCTACGTGCCATTTTGTATACAGTCAGTATCCATGCGCCTGCATGTAGTCTTTCTTTTACAGGCCTCACCCTCCTGCCTCTTGTTGACCATGTGACTGGCGTCAGTTTGTTTTACCACTAGCGAGCCAGTATGCTTTCCCCATAGACTTGCATGTGTTCTCTTGTGACCATGAGGTCTGCAGCCATTTTTTTCTAGCCAGCCAGTGTGCTTTACTTATAGGCTTACATGTCTTCTCTTTGTTCCCAATGCCTTCCTGCTCAGTGTTGTTGTTATTGATAACAATGTGCCACTTGCTGACAGCCATTTTGTGCATTCAGCGAGTGTGGCCCTTTGCCATAGGCTACATGGATGGTTAAGCAATGAGACAGCAGTTTAATAACTTATTATTATATCTTTGGGGATAACTTCACCTATGTTTAATTGTTTCTAATTGAAATGTTTTCCATTTTTTCCTTAATTGCTAAATTATATTTTGCATTTTTCAAATTGTTTTCAATTTAAAAATATATATATATTTCCATTGCATTTTCCACTACATCTGGCATCAATCAACCCCTTGTCTGCTATAGCATTCATCGGCTATAGATTATTCCTTCCATTGTCATTTGTCAGCTGCACCTCCCCGAGTTTTACATCACATGTGAGTGACATCACCTGACACACATAAATCAAACAGTTTCATCTGTATGTTGTTGTTTTTGTTCTCTCTTATCCTTCCTGAGTGTACAGTCAGTCACCATGAAAGTTTATGTTGGTGTTGTTTTGTGTTTTACGAATAGATACACTGTTTTGTTAAATATTTATAATAGGGAGTAACCAGTGACCACAGTGAATGATATTGATTTTGTTTGTACAGCTAACTGAACTGCAACAATGCCATGTTTCACTGATGATCTTCTTGCTTCTTTTCTTTTAGGTGCACAAGAGATAACATCACCGACAGTACTGCTAGAAATAATGCCTATGCATGGTGTGACACGTGAGTGACCCACACACCACTGACATCTCTTCAACTCGTGAAGCTAAGTGCTAATGCTAACTGATATCTTCAAGATTGCCCCAAAGAAAGGTGCTACCAAGAAAGAGGCCAGTGAGAAGAAGGGGCTTACCACCACCACCTTCATTGGTATGTTGTTGCCACCCCAGATCTTTTTTGGTTAAAGAACTGTGCCTGCCACACCCGCCTCTGGGGAGTAGGCTGGGAGCAGCACCCCCGAATCAGTATACCCACCCCAATCTAGGCCCAAGCCCATGTCTATCACAGAGACAGCCAGTCTAATCACATCAACGCCGATCAAGCAGTGATGTTAAAATTGACTAATTGTTATTGCAAAGTAGTACCCACTTGTTGCAGGACACTGAGAAAAGTGGACAACAACAGCCACATCCGCCAATAGTAGTTCCTCTCGAAGTAAGAGCAGTTCAAGAGATTGAGCTTAACGTTGAGGAATTAGAGCACTCTGCTCTTTCAGAAGATCCATAGTCTTTCAGATCTCCAGGTAGAAAAAGGAGGGTTAGTGGTGCATCATCTTCTTCTTCAAGACCCCCTTCTGATGATCTAGACACCACTTGGATCCCACCTCAGTCAGAGAGTGAGACACGCCACAAGATAACTCAGGTTCCAAAAAGCCTTTGATTTATTGAGGCTGATGTAGACGAAGAGGATGACGATGAGCCAGTCATCATGGATGTTAGCCCATCCCCAATGGAGACCGACGTTACCCCATCCCAACATCCCGGTGGAGATGTGGCAGTGGCACCACAGGTCCAACTACCACCACCTACCATATTTGCAAAGTCCTGGAAGCGACCTACTTCTACAACCACCTCAGTAGAAGAGTCAAACATCAAACATCAAAACTCCTACCTACCGCCAGTTCATCCGACTTGGCAGCAGTAACCAGTGTAAGAAAGTTCAGCTGCCCAGTTTGGGACTTACTTTCTGTTAGCCAGAAGGAGGTGTTCATTACCATATGCTCCCTTTGCAGAGCAAGTGCTAGTCCGGGTTAGCTTGGTACAAACTATGGTAGCGGGTCCAGACAAACCATTTGAGAAAGCACTGTGTGATCCGTTAGGAGGCGCACCTTAGCGGCCCAAAAAACTGAAAGTGTTGTTGGTGAAAGGGGTGAAAGCCGGCTAAGCAGGGAATCTGTATCTTATCCGATCATATTGGAAGGTAAAGAAGAGGAAGACATCTTAATCACTCAATGCAGCCCTCTTTCCAGCAGTGCAGTAGTTTTATTTATTTTTATTTGGGATTTGTAGAGCGCATGGCTGTCCAATGATTCCCAGCACTAAGAGACTGGATGCTGGGTGAGGCTGGAGGAAAGTTAGTGGTATTGCTTGAACAACAGTGTTTTAATTGACTTCGAAAACTCTATTCCTCATTCAAGATTCAAGATTCACGTGGTAGTGAATTTCACAATTTGGGTGATAGGTGGGAGAAGGATCTGCCTCCTCGCCTAGCTTTCCTGATTCCTGTCATTTTTATCAGTCATTCGGAGCTGGATCTCATGCTCCTATTTGGGATGTATGAGATCACCAGATTTCTGACTTTTCTTGGACCCAGGATGTGTTAACACTCAATGCATCATAACCAGTACCTTGAATTTGATTCTGGCCTCCCCTGGGAGGCAGTGAAGTGCTTTGAGGTACTTTCTGGCTGACTCCCAGATTGTGGCCTTACACAGCAGCCTTGCTGCTGCCTTCGAGACCACCTGAAGTCTGTTGATCACGTATTTTGGTGCCCCTAGGAAAAGTGAATTTCCATAGTCCAGACATGACATAAATCTGCAGTGGACTACAGTCTTTCTAAGATGTATGGGAATACGATCCAGCATTTTCCGGAGCTTACTAAAAAGTCTGAAACAAATGCTTACTCCTTTCTTGGCTTGGGTCCCCATTGATAGATCCTTTTCGAGCCAGAAGCCCAGATTTTTTATAGATTGTTTTTGAGTGGGTGGGCTGCACAGGCAGTTGGGCCAGCTTACTGACGGCCTAGGGATTTACTTTTTTGCAAGGACCATGAGCTCCATTTTGTCCCCCTTTAGTTTTAAGCAGCTGTTTGTCATCCATTCCATAACCCTTCCCATACAAGGAGCAAACCTGTCGGAGTCCCAGTTGGTTCCAGGGTCTAAGGAAATCACCAGCTGCGTATCTTCGGCGTAGGATGTCTGTGAGAAGTTGGCCTGGTATATGCTGGTCACTAGTTAAAGTGGCCACCTTGCACCAGTACAATTCGACTCTTATGGTAGTAGGTTTAGGACAAACTTTTAAAGAAAGTTATCCTAGTGATAGCTGTGGAGAGCAGCCTTCAGGCTAAGTCTTTAGAGGAATGTAAAGCAGCTTGTTTTACCTTACCTAATTACTAAATGAAAGGACACCACACAGGTATATATATAAAAGATATATGTATTTATTACTAACAACTCTCTGCTAGTCTCTTTATGAGATTAGAAGTCAGGAACAGATGCACAAATCAACATTTCACAACAAGTTAAGCACAAATATGGCTGGGGCCCTAGGGGCGTACCAGACCATATACTAAAAAAGAGATTTAGGAATTTAGGAATAACGACTTGAGAAGGGACAAGGCCTAGGGCCTTCAGAAGCGCTGGGGCCTCACTAATCCACCCAAGGCAGGTAAGTAAAGGACCCACGGGAGACGCATGCAGTGTGAGAACACAGCCGCGGATCCCAATTGACTTCAATGGAGCAAGTCGCGATTGGAAATGTAGGGTTTAAGGATACGTTGGGAGAGTCTACAAGCAAGTCACTTACAGGGTAAGTAGTGCTAGAGCCAACACCCACAGGAGTACCGTAGTGCTGAAGTTACCTCACCCAGGGAAGCCGGGTGCATAGGTGTCTTTTGGTGTCGGGTTGCGGCGTCATTTTCAATGGGAGCCAAAGAAGACTTGCTGCTTGTAAAGACAGGAGAAGTGTCCGGTGGAATCCAAGGCTGGATTCAGAAGAAGGAAGACCTGAAAGCAGAAGGGACAGTGTTCAAAGTCACTTGGCAGTGACCCGGGGCAAGGAAGATGGATGCCCACAGTCGTTGGGTGATTTCAGGTGATCATGGGTGTCTTGACTCTTCAGCCACGAGGTCCAGGAGGCATTGACAACAACCAGGAGCTGGATTCAGTGTGTCCAATGAAGTCTGCAGCTTACTGGAGTGTCGGTGACCAGATTGGAGCCAACAAGTCTTGGTAACAGCAAGTCTCGTGGAAAGGATAAAAAGTCAGCAGTGCAGACCAGAAAGGTCTGAGGGACTCACCCAGCAAGGGTAAGTCATGGCAGGCCTGGAGCAAAAAGGGGAGCTCTTTGAAACTGTAGAAAAGTCTTCTGAGGACCCACAAGCCAACCGGCAAGGGATCGCGAAGACGCCTCAGGAGGATTCACTCACCAGGAGCCCACGGTCAGGCAGGACAAGGTAGGCCTCTGATCTTCAGAGGAAATCCTGCTGGAGGCTTGGACCATACGTGGTCCAATGCACAAGATCGTAGAATGTCGTGAAGGGGTTGAACTTGAAAATAGTGCCAGGTACCCAGGTATTGCGGTTCCTCGTCACTCGTGGGGTCCACTTGCCTCAGCGTCATTGGGGACTCACGATGGCCTTGGAGAAGTCAGGAAATCCACTTCTGGGGCTGCAGGGACTTCGGACTCCGGTGGGAGCGGGAAAGTTTGCGACTGTTGATTGTAAGATTGGGTGCCTGCCAAGCAGGGGAGTCACTCCTTGACTCCAAGGGAGATTCTTCCATCTTCCAGAGGTAGTGGAACATCAAAGGTCCAGGATTCTTCTTTAGAGCGTCGTCCAGGGATATCTAGTTTGCAATGGCAAGGGTTCCCTAACTTATACTACAAGGAAGGGAGGACTAGCTCTATGACCCCTACTATGGGAGGGTCAGAGGAGTGGGTGGCTATACCCAATTCCCTTTGTACAGTTTCGTGCCAGTGCAGGGGCAGGTAGCCCCAGAGACAGTTTGAACTGGTGTATGCACAGAGGAGCCTACTGCTCCCCTAGTGCAGGACTTCAAAGCACTCGAGGAGTGCACCCACCCAGCCCCAATACATTAAACCCTGTCTGGGAGGTGGTTACACCTCCCTGTGACAGGATGCCTATTGTTGGGCCTCCTCCACTGTGAGTTTCAGTCAGCAGCAGGAGGGCAGCCCAGTGTCTGTGACTGGTGGCATCCATTTTGTGATGCCAGGGCTCTTCAGGATTCTACCGTGTTTCCACAGTAGGTACATGTCTATCCCTCTAGAAGGGTGGGATCATACTCCCACAACAGTTACTGGTATGATTCCAAAGCGTTTGACACCAAACACAACATGTTTTGATGCAGCCATCCCAGAGTTAGCATTTACCGCGAGGTTATAATGCACTTAAGAGTATATGGTTTGACCGCATTCACAAACAGCCCCAGAGAATGGACTCTGAGAGCTGCACAGGGGCCTTGCTCAGGCAGAGGCACCCCTTTACATGGAAACCAAGCACCCTGCCCTCAGGATTGATAGAGCGCTCTAATACTTCAGGACTTCGGGGCAAACACTAGAACTGTGTCACCAAACAGCAGAGCCCTCCCTACCTGAACGTACTCATTGCTGGCCAGGTCTCCCTCCCGCCGCCGCCACCGTCACCCTCGCGGCCGCTGTGTGGAGGGGGGACCACAACTACCAGACTCCTTCGCCCCCAAACTCCGGAAGCTGTCATCCCGACAGTCGCGCTTGGAGGCGCTATAAAATCGACTGCATTCCCGGTGGAGCGGGCGCTCTAATACTTCAGGACTTCGGGGCAAACACTAGAACTGTGTCACCAAACAGCGGAGCCCTCCCTACCTGAAGGTACTCATTGCTGGCCAGGTCTCCATCCCACCACCGCCACCGTCACCCTCGCGGCCGCTGTGTGGAGGGGGACCACAACTACCAGACTCCTTCGCCCCCAAACTCCGGAAGCTGTCATCCCGACAGTCGCGCCTGGAGGCGCTATAAAATCGACTGCATTCCCGGTGGAGCGGGCGCTCTAATACTTCAGGACTTCGGGGCAAACACTAGAACTGTGTCACCAAACAGAGGAGCCCTCCCTACCTGAACGTACTCATTGCTGGTCAAAAAATGGAGAGGGGGGACTAGGAGCTATTCAGAGAAAGGTCCTGAACCAATGCTCCCAAAATCATTACTTGTAATCACAATGGATGGTTTCAGTTCCTATGGGTTAAGGGGGACACAGCCACTAATTATGTGGTGTCATAAAGAAGAAGGGTAGTCTCCTGGGATAGGTGAGTGTGCAAAGAAAGAGGAAGGTACTCCTTAGTTTGGTACGTAGTGCCCTCACACACCCTTTCGAGTGTATAGCATCATCATCGGGCAAGGTTGCTCCTCGTGGGGGTGGCGCTGCAGTCCCTCACGGGCCCCTAGGGGCTCTCTGGCGGAGATCTTTTAGGAGTTAGCCACAGTGGTGAGTGCGGGTATGTGGGAAGGAAGTGTCAGTGAGTGTGAGTTAAAATGGGACAGGAGGCCCTGTAAATTTTATTCGTAGGACCCCTGCTCCAACATAAAAGTCAACGGGGATGGAGATGCACGTTTGTGCCGTTACGAGAGGGGAAACAGAACCAAATAAGTTCCCACTTCTCTCAACCCGAGTATTGTGTGATAAGGTGCGATTTTTAAAAGGGGGTCGACATGTTTCGCGCTACAGATTGGTCCCTAAAGGATCCTAAAGCGCTTCATCAGGACCAGTTGGAGAATGAAACCAGGAATCAGGAAAAGACACCCTGTATCCCTAGGTAAACCTAGTTAAGGTGTATAACGATAATAATTATAAGGACCCGTTCTTATACTAATGTCCTTGTTCACAGCCTAAAAAGGAGACAAAAGGAGGGGGGGGGGGAGAAAAAGATAAAACAAAGGTATTTAGAGCCCAGTGACATATTAATTACATATGTTCCTGTAGAAAGTGAGCTCGAAATCACAAGTGCACGTATAATGCCCAAGTGCCAGATGCATGAAACTAGTGAAGCGTCAGTGCGTCTTCGATGTAACATGCATTGTAAAAAGAAAATACTGTGAAGTGGGTTCTACCTGGGTAACGGAACGCGGCAGTATCTTCAGTGTGCCGCTGTGGCGGAGGTGCACAGGGTGAACTACGCTGCATCATGGTTTTATATTGTTACGCCGAATGGTGGTGGAGTGATGTATGGGTGGTACACATCTACCACCTGGTGCCATATTATGATAAGCGGTGGTCACAGGTCTTGTGATTAAAAAGTGAGAAAGGAAGTGATGCTGGTAATAATCTAGACCCCGTGTAGAGTCGCTAAGGACGACACATGCCTGGCAAACATAGAGCTAGCTTAGGTACAACTAAAGGTAATCGTGTGGATTCGGGAGCGATGTTACACAGGACCCAGAGTGAAGTATGGCGGTGGTACATATACATTGGTAAAAATGTGTATTAGGAGACACAAAATCACGCCTACCCTCCCATGGTCTGAGAAGGGCTCCGTCGGATGTACCGCGATGTGAAGCTAAGAACATAAAACAGACAAGAAGAAGGACTAAATTACATCAGGTGGACCCAGCGGTATTGCCAGGAACCAGCACAGCATCCTTGAGACAGAGAGAGAGTTACTTACTTCTGATATGGCCTCACGGAACCGGAAACCTACCCGTCCAGCGGTACTGCCGGTAGCATACCTGGCCCGGAAGCGGAACTCCCTAAATACGGGAATCAACGCGGCGGAAGGTTGTGGCGGTGACGTCATCACGTGGCGTGAAGGGGGCTCGTCAGTGACTATCCGCGAGGGGGCGGCCATATTGGAATGGGAATAGCGAGTGTAGAAGTTGTATCGTTAGACCCAATAGTGGTGCTCTGTTTGGTCAAAATGAAGATCAAGCCCGGGTTAGATTGCAGAGACCGTAAATAATAATAAGTGTCTCTGTACCCTGTTTAGTAGGGAAATAGTGTGGTGAGTCTGTGTAGGGGTTAAGAATAAACCCTATGTTCCGCATACGGGTACGATGCTGGACGGAGTACGGGAGACGAAGGGGCGGCCATCTTGGAGCGGTGAAGGGGAGATATAGGCCAAAAGGTCACCTGAGGAAACTGTATCTGGTTAGGTGTCGATGTCGGTGATACCATGACCCACACGAGTGTATTACCCACTATAACAGTCAATCAGAGATGGCTGTTGGGTCGGGATCAATGGAGGTCTAAAAAGGAATGGCTCAGTGTGACACTAAGATGGTCCAAATCATAAAAAAGGGGTCTAGATCCATTAGGAGGTGTTCTGGTATGTTACCAGGTTCTGTCTTAAAAATGATGTGCTGGGTATTTTTTACAAAGGACTATGATTGATAGTCTGATACAGGGTCTCAAGAGAATATAACGGTGGGATGTATGTGTTGTAGCAAGCATCTTAATACAACTATCCAGGGTGACAGGGTTTAGTATGAGAGGTCTACCCAGGGTATGTCTTCGTTCAGTCCATTTTTGTTGCTGCTGAGTTTGAACACCCATCGTTGTTCTTGTCTGAATAATGTGGTGGCTGACCACTGGGAGTTGGATTCGATTATAGTCCAATGCAAGCTTTCTGGTGGGTGGTTCTTTTCCAGAAAGTGACTTTGTAGTCTTGTGGCTGTGCGTTTTCGTCGGATTGTACTTTTATGCTCCCCTATTCGGACCTTCACTGGTCTGGTGGTCATGCCAATGTACTGAAGGCTACAGGGACAGGTGATTAAGTACACGCAGTTCTTAGTGTTGCAGTTCGTATGCCGTATCTGTTTCCAGAGCCATGGGAGACCCAGGTCTAGTTCCTTGGTGGTGCTTGTCTGGGGGCATGCTGCACATGAGCCACATGGATAATGTCCAACCACTGGAGGTAGGTTCCATAGTGTGGGTTGTGTCTGAATGGTTTTCTTGGGACGTGTGTGCACAAGCATGTCCCTGAGATTCTGGGTTCTTTTGAAAGAAAAAAGTGGTTTAGGACCCGGTTGGAACTGTCCGGTTTCCAGGATCTTCCAATTCTTCTTGATGATCCTTTGAATCTTATTGGAGTTGGGTGTATAAGATGTGACACAGGTCAGGACATCTGTGGTGGGTTTGTCTTTTATTTCAAGTAGTGCTCCTCTTTGATTGTTCCTGGCTCGTTTTCGAGCTTGTTTCACGATTTTCTTTGGGTACTCCCTTTGAATCAGGTTCTTGGTTAGGGTGTCCGCCTCTTTTTCATATTCTGTGATGGTATTGCAGTTGCGTCGTAACCGTAGGAACTGACCCACTGGTAAATTGTTCCTTAAAGATTTAGGATGGTGGCTATTGAACAGGAGGAGACTGTTCCTGTCAGTCGGTTTTTTGTAGTTAGTGGTCATAAGAGACCCGTCTTTCAAAGATATGAGGAGGTCTAGGAAAGGAATGGACTCCGATGACATAGTGCCAACAAAATTGAGGAATGGGTTAAGAGTGTTAATCCATGTAAAAAAGGTTCGACACAACTCTTCGTGACGAAGAGTTGTGTCGAAAAGTTGCATAAAAGTACAATCCGACGAAAACGCACAGCCACAAGACTACAAAGTCACTTTCTGGAAAAGAACCACCCACCAGAAAGCTTGCATTGGACTATAATCGAATCCAACTCCCAGTGGTCAGCCACCACATTATTCAGACAAGAACAACGATGGGTGTTCAAACTCAGCAGCAACAAAAATGGACTGAACGAAGACATACCCTGGGTAGACCTCTCATACTAAACCCTGTCACCCTGGATAGTTGTATTAAGATGCTTGCTACAACACATACATCCCACCGTTATATTCTCTTGAGACCCTGTATCAGACTATCAATCATAGTCCTTTGTAAAAAATACCCAGCACATCATTTTTAAGACAGAACCTGGTAACATACCAGAACACCTCCTAATGGATCTAGACCCCTTTTTTATGATTTGGACCATCTTAGTGTCACACTGAGCCATTCCTTTTTAGACCTCCATTGATCCCGACCCAACAGCCATCTCTGATTGACTGTTATAGTGGGTAATACACTCGTGTGGGTCATGGTATCACCGACATCGACACCTAACCAGATACAGTTTCCTCAGGTGACCTTTTGGCCTATATCTCCCCTTCACCGCTCCAAGATGGCCGCCCCTTCGTCTCCCGTACTCCGTCCAGCATCGTACCCGTATGCGGAACATAGGGTTTATTCTTAACCCCTACACAGACTCACCACACTATTTCCCTACTAAACAGGGTACAGAGACACTTATTATTATTTACGGTCTCTGCAATCTAACCCGGGCTTGATCTTCATTTTGACCAAACAGAGCACCACTATTGGGTCTAACGATACAACTTCTACACTCGCTATTCCCATTCCAATATGGCCGCCCCCTCGCGGATAGTCACTGACGAGCCCCCTTCACGCCACGTGATGACGTCACCGCCACAACCTTCCGCCGCGTTGATTCCCGTATTTAGGGAGTTCCGCTTCCGGGCCAGGTATGCTACCGGCAGTACCGCTGGACGGGTAGGTTTCCAGTTCCGTGAGGCCATATCAGAAGTAAGTAACTCTCTCTCTGTCTCAAGGATGCTGTGCTGGTTCCTGGCAATACCGCTGGGTCCACCTGATGTAATTTAGTCCTTCTTCTTGTCTGTTTTATGTTCTTAGCTTCACATCGCGGTACATCCGACGGAGCCCTTCTCAGACCATGGGAGGGTAGGCGTGATTTTGTGTCTCCTAATACACATTTTTACCAATGTATATGTACCACCGCCATACTTCACTCTGGGTCCTGTGTAATATCGCTCCCGAATCCACACGATTACCTTTAGTTGTACCTAAGCTAGCTCTATGTTTGCCAGGCATGTGTCGTCCTTAGCGACTCTACACGGGGTCTAGATTATTACCAGCATCACTTCCTTTCTCACTTTTTAATCACAAGACCTGTGACCACCACTTATCATAATATGGCACCAGGTGGTAGATGTGTACCACCCATACATCACTCCACCACCATTCGGCGTAACAATATAAAACCATGATGCAGCGTAGTTCACCCTGTGCACCTCCGCCACAGCGGCACACTGAAGATACTGCCGCGTTCCGTTACCCAGGTAGAACCCACTTCACAGTATTTTCTTTTTACAATGCATGTTACATCGAAGACGCACTGACGCTTCACTAGTTTCATGCATCTGGCACTTGGGCATTATACGTGCACTTGTGATTTCGAGCTCACTTTCTACAGGAACATATGTAATTAATATGTCACTGGGCTCTAAATACCTTTGTTTTATCTTTTTCTCCCCCCCCCCCTCCTTTTGTCTCCTTTTTAGGCTGTGAACAAGGACATTAGTATAAGAACGGGTCCTTATAATTATTATCGTTATACACCTTAACTAGGTTTACCTAGGGATACAGGGTGTCTTTTCCTGATTCCTGGTTTCATTCTCCAACTGGTCCTGATGAAGCGCTTTAGGATCCTTTAGGGACCAATCTGTAGCGCGAAACATGTCGACCCCCTTTTAAAAATCACACCTTATCACACAATACTCGGGTTGAGAGAAGTGGGAACTTATTTGGTTCTGTTTCCCCTCTCGTAACGGCACAAACGTGCATCTCCATCCCCGTTGACTTTTATGTTGGAGCAGGGGTCCTACGAATAAAATTTACAGGGCCTCCTGTCCCATTTTAACTCACACTCACTGACACTTCCTTCCCACATACCCGCACTCACCACTGTGGCTAACTCCTAAAAGATCTCCGCCAGAGAGCCCCTAGAGGCCCGTGAGGGACTGCAGCGCCACCCCCACGAGGAGCAACCTTGCCCGATGATGATGCTATACACTCGAAAGGGTGTGTGAGGGCACTACGTACCAAACTAAGGAGTACCTTCCTCTTTCTTTGCACACTCACCTATCCCAGGAGACTACCCTTCTTCTTTATGACACCACATAATTAGTGGCTGTGTCCCCCTTAACCCATAGGAACGTACTCATTGCTGGCCAGGTCTCCCTCCCGCTGCCGCCACCGTCACCCTTGCGGCCGCTGTGTGGAGGGGGGACCACAACTACCAGACTCCTTCACCCCCAAACTCCGGAAGCTGTCGTCCCAACAGTCGCGCCTGGAGGCGAATTAAAATCGACTGCATTCCCCGTGTCGCGGGACCGCGCGCGGGCTAAGCCCGGGCAAAGGGCGGGCCGTCTGTGGCCGTCCGGGGCAGGAGGAGGCAGGGCTGGGCCCCCCCTCTTTTTTGTGCCACTCGGACCGATTAACGTAAGACTCTTATGTAACTACTGTTGTCCTCTTAAGCATTTAGCACTTGTGAGTCTGTACTATGGTCTAGTTCCCCTTGTATGAGCTTTGCATAGAGATTTATGGTACTTTAAGCAGCACAAGTATATATTATCTTAAGTATGTCGTCCCGTACTTCCCATAGCAGACCCTCACATTTAGGAGGGTCAGTCCGAGGAACCCTGGATAACTTCATCATAAGGGCTGCTTCAGTACTTGTGAAAGAAATTGCCCTGGTGGAGCGACGCCTTTCGGCTGATCATTTATTGAATAAACGCTCCTCGATTGGATCAATCCAGTTGGCCATTTCCCCGGACATCGCACCACCTTTGTATTGTTTGGTGAATAACTCATCGAGCGAAGCTAGTATTCCCTTATCCATGCAAAATAGTAACCCTTGGGAAATAGGGCTTGTTCCTAACCCACATTTAGTTACTTCCTCTGACCTTATTACTTTAGAGCCACAGACATCTAGCGATGACATCGTAAATGCTCCGGTCAAGAAGGGTAACAAAAATACCATCTCAGGCCCGCCATCAAAAAAAAGGAAGAGGGGAGGGAAAAAACATAATAAAAACAATATAACTAGTAATATCAAAAGTATATCAGCGAAAGCTACTAAAAAGTCTGTTTCCCCAGACGCCCCAAAGCCTCAGCGCTCTGAAACTCTTTTGGACTTTCATTACTTTGATCCTTTAATTAACGAGTTAACGGGACATTTGGAGACTCTTGTTAGATCACTTTTACTCCCACTTCTTGAAAGAATGAAGTGAATGTCTAATCAACTTGGGTCACTGGAGGAGTCGATCCCAAGCAATATTGATCAAATAAAAGACCTATCAATTAACAGAGCCATACATCCAAATAGCGTCACACAAAAAAAACAACATTCTTTATTGATAGATGACAGACAGACTAAGTCAGTGGCCCTTAAAATCCTATCCCCCCCACTGAGTCCAAATAACCCGATACCCCAATTGAAGGATGATACTCAGTTAGGAACTGGGCAGATAAACTCAAGCGCGCAAACCCATGGTTCTGATTTTCACAAACTAAATGAAACCGTATCCATTGTGCTGGGAAAGTCTCATGGTGCAAATAGGCAACATATAGATTTGCCCCCGGAGGCGGTCCCATATGTTGTGGTCTTAGCAGGAGTCCCAATATTAGGACGGATATTACGATCTAAAGAATAAGGTTGTACATTGGTTAGGAAAGAACACACCTTTACCGCCTAATATTGACGGTGAAATTTTAAATGTACGTAGACTTGGCTGGGTTGGTTCCCGGCCGAAGGATATTAAAGGGGATCTGATCTGATCATTGTGAATTTTAGAGATCGCAGGGCAACAACGCACATAATAAATTGGTTCCAAGGGCAAGAGCAGAGCATTATTAAAACGTATGATCTGACTTATTTTTATCCCCAGACACTATTGAGGAATCCAACACAGCCTAGAGCTTATCCGCAGCGCCAACTTGGGGGCTTAAATTTTAACATTCCCATTTCCAATCGTTTCTCATCTTTTAGAGGGCTGGAGGACGTAGATTGACTTCCTATGGTGGGAAATAATCAGGATTCTCTAGAGTGTGGAGACCGGGTATCAGTGAATAGTGATCCCCTCCCCCCCTGTCCAAATACCACCATAGTTCATAATAAGAACCTACCGCAATTGGATCAAAGCCCCGGCCCTCTATCGGTGGTCGTAGTGCTGGAATCCTCGCCTCCATCACTAAATATTATAACTGGCCACAGTCGGAAGACCATTAAGCCAAAAATGGAAGCTGTTTTTTGGAACGTAGCCGGACAACGCTCCAAATTGGGAAACGATGTCTGGACTAATTTTATTTTAAATTTTAACATTCTGTGTTTACAGGAGACATGGTTGACTACAGCGATCCACGTTGATGGCTACAAAACCTATTTTTCACCTGCCCAACCTTCCAGGTCTGGTAGGGCTAAGGGAGGTTTAACTACTTATATATCAAACTTAATTAATACAGACGAGTTGAGGGTAATAAAACTCGACCCCAACTTCCAGATTCTTAGCTTTCGTATAAACACGAAGGACACTTTCCTGTTGGTAAATTACTATAACAACTTTCCCGAGTCAGAAGCAGTGGAATTAGTAAACTCCATCTGCTTCCTAATATCTTCTTTCACAAAGAAACTAGCTAGGGAGGTAATTACCATATGGGGTGGTGATTTTAATCAGACTCCTTGTCAAGTGACTAATCAACTTCTATGTGGCCTAAATGACGAGAGTGATAATTCTATCCCTCATTTTAGCCACACGTGTTTAGGTAGCTCCCTAAATGAAATCATGTTCAATTTAGACCTAGGAATCGCCAATAACTTGGTTAACTCGAACATGGCGATGGCCCCTACCTTTCACGGGAGAGGCTTTCATTCTACTATTGATTTCATTTTGATATCAAATGGAGTATTAAAAAGAGATAGTTTTTTCCACCTACATCAAATTGTTCTGAGTGATCATTACCCTCTGAGCGTCACTATTCAACTCTCCCATGGGTCCAACCCTAACATCCATAGTCTACTGGATCAAAATAATCTAGTATTAGACAGATTTAATCGCTACTCTCTCAAGTGGGCTTTTGTTGATCCCGCTGAAATTGTTAAAACTGTGGTAACCAATGCATACTCGTCTATTCAGAAATGTTTGGATTTGGATACCACAGATGTCGATATTACCATCAACTTTGGCACTGTGATTAAGGCCATGAATGAAGCCTTAATGGTGAAAAGGAATAATACCACAAGGAAAAGACGGGGCTGGTTCAATCACAGGTGCACAGTAGCATATTCAAACCTAAAATCTGCGTTACGTATGACAGTTAGGGTTCCTGCCGAGATTTCTAAACTGAGGAGGGCATATAACTCTGCCATAAAAGAAAGAAAATTGGAGTTAAAACAACAACTTTGGGACCAATTGCACGAGAGTTGTCTATATAAAAATAGTGTTGCATTCTGGAAAGTGGTAAAATCACCTTTTTTGAGTGATAACTGTAGCTTTCCCAAAATAGAGGTCGCTATAGATGAAAAAGACTGGGTAGAGCACTTTTCAAAAAATGTTATGGACAACCCATCATCTTTTAACAATATTGAAAATGACCCTTCCTATCAACGGTCTTCCCCGTTTCCTATTGACCTAGCCATTTCATTAGACCAGGTCACTCGGGCTCTAAGCACATGTAAGATAGGGAAGGCCCCGGGCCCCGACGGGGTCCCAATAGACTTTTTTAAAATTCATACTGACCTTTGGATCCCTCTTCTGACCAGGGTCCATAATGCATTGTGCATTGTGGGACTTCCGGAATCCTGGAAAAAATCTATACTGGTACCGATTTTCAAGAAAGAGGATCGAAGCTCAGTATCCTGTTATCGCCCTATTTCCCTATTGGACTCACTAGGGAAAATGATGGGTCGGATAATTCTTGGCCGTTTGCAGGAGTGGGCGGAGGATAATAATATCCTATCCGATTTACAATATGGGTTTCGTGAAGGTCTGGGTACCATTGACCAAGCCTTGAATCTATCACTTTTGATTGATAAATACGTAAATATCAAGGATGGAGCCCTCTATATGGTCTATGTTGACCTATCAGCCGCATTTGATTGTGTTAGTCACGCTAAGCTCTGGTCCATCTTGTTAGAGATGGGGGTCGAGCAGGGTGTAGTCACCTTTTTGAGGGAACTATACGCAAATGCGACTGCCAGGGTGAGGTTTGGGACCAGTGGAAACTCACCGCGTCGTTTGGAGTGGAGAGGGGCGTCAGGCAAGGCTGTGTCTTGGCTCCCTTCCTCTTCTCCCTTTATACCAATGGTTTGGAGAGGGAGATGTTGAAGGGGGCTCAGGACCTCCCTATGGTAGGCAATCGTCTAATTCCGGCCCTTCTTTACGCGGACGACGCGGTGATACTGGCCCGCACCCCAAATGAATTACAAAGGTCCTTAACCAGGTATTCATCCTTCATGGCCAATCTGGATCTTAAGGTCAATATTGGAAAAACCTTCGTTATGAAGGCTGGGGTTGGTAAAAAAAATAAAACTAGGGCAATTTACTTGAATAATGAAAAACTGGCGACCACAGACAAATATCCCATTAGGTGTTATGATTGACCAAAAATTAAGCTGGAATGTGGCAGTCGACGTGAGAAAACTTCAATTTATGAGAACCACCACTGCCCTTGTAAATTTCTCTAGGAAATTAGGCAAAAAAGCTCCCTTGGAAATGGTTAAAATCTACAATGCCAAATGTATTACAGTGGCTCTATATGGAGCGGGTCTGTGGGGCCACGCAGTTGTTGATCCTATCCAGGGGGTAGAGAACTCTTTTTTGAAGTATCTTCTCGCTTTACCAAGCAGTTCTGCAAATTTCTCTTGCCACTTGGAACTGGGTCTTCCCTACGTGGCAGATCTGGCGAGAATACAGCCACTTTTATTATGGCACCGAATTTGGTCGTCGGAAAAATCAGTATTCTCACAAAAAATTATTCAAGATTGCAAAATTTTGGAAAATGCACATAGATCTAGATGGCTAGCCTATGTCAAAAGTTTTTTAATTGATGTAGGGTTAGTAAAATATTTCCATGATCCCATTTTTGATTCGGGAGATGTCGAGGAAGGCTTTCCAGAAACTTTGTTTAAACCACCTCGAAGAATTGCGATTGACCTCAGAGCTCACAAAGCAATCAGTTAGACATAGTTTGATTGTTCAGACGGCATTTGGGATGCAGCCTTACCTAACTTATAGTATTACTTCCTATGAACTGTTTCTTTTGGTCAGGTTTAGGCTAAATTTTTTCCACCGTTTAGTTGTTTTTCCATTGAGAAACAATTGGGCCCAAAAACTACCTCTTTGTCCTTGTGATGAGACTTTGACCCAATCTACAATGCATACCATCCTCTTTTGTAACTATTACACTGATCAACGAAAAAGGCTACTTATCCCATTGTTAAAACGAATGGGTTTTCGAACCTGTCGTCCAGCTTTGCTTTTCTTACAGCTATTGGAGGGGATGGGGCTGGTCTATATTGTTTCCAACTTCCTGCAGTATATTATGCGCCATAGAACAAATTTAGGATGACTTTAATGGGGTTTTTACACATCTAGGTCATGTTGATGATGGGATTTGAGTGTTTTTAACCTGTTTTTATAATATATTTGATTTTATTATTCATCAAATGTTATAATTTTATCGATGCTCTTTACCCAGAGACTTTATATGCACTGTCACTTTAGTCGCAACCAACTTCCTGTTTTTGTGAGATTGTATGTTTATCTGTATCTTTCATGACCTGTCTTCGGAAGGTCGAATAAAGAAGTTTTTGATTTGATTTGATTTGATATGGCCTGCCTTAGGGGTGACTGATAGGTTTATATGTGTGTGCAGGTAGAGATATAGTGTACACATATCTCAGTGAGGAGTGCTAACACTACCTCACTCAGGCTGCAGTAGCAGGCCTGTGGTGTCAGATTTAGTCTGCTTCCCAGGGGTGGCATAATACATGATTCAGCCCCTGGTTGGCCTGTGAAGTACCTGTGCACTTGGTACCTAAGGTACCATATACTAGGGTCTCATAAGGTACCACAGTATCCAATCACTAGTGCATCTAATATGTACTCCAAGTTGTTTAGAGAGAACAGAGAGGCTGGGGCCCTGATTAGCACGGTCCCAGCCAGACTATATCCAGAAACCAGTGTTAACATCAGAAAAAAAGTGGGGGCAACATAAGAGGCAGATCCTACTCTCCTACACAACCCCCCCCCCACAAATGCAGGGACACTAAACTAACCTTGACCACTTGAGTCTTTGTGTTCTACGTGGAAATACCTTGAGAGTCCATCTGCATTGGCATGTTGGGTCCCAGGTCTATGTTCCACTGTATAGTCCATCCCCTGTAGGGAAATGGACCACCTTAGCAGTTTAGGATTTTCACCTTTCATCTGTTTGAGCCATAGGAGAGGCTTGTGGTCAGTCTGAACTATGAAGTGAGTGCCAAACAAGTATGGCCTCAGCTTCTTCAGGGCCCACACCACAGCAAAGGCCTCCCTCTCTATAGCTGACCAACGTTTCTCTCTAGGGGTGAAAAGTGGGGGCAACATAAGAGGCAGATCCTACTCTCCTACAATGTCATAGAAATGTCAAACTCTTGGGCAATCCATGACAACGGCTCCATATAAACGTAGTACAGTGTGAGACTCAGAGAGGAGCCCTGCAGCAACCCGGAGGTCTGGGGCATCAAGTGAGAGAGGAGATTATTTTCCATAACTTGGAAAGTTCTCCACTCCAAGAACGAAGCCAGCCACTGTAGAGTAGTACCTTGGACACTGATGGCCGAAAGTCTATTTAGCAAAATGTGGTGGTTCACCGTGTCGAAGGAAGCATTCAGGTCCAGGAGTAGTAAAGCTGCTGAGCTTCCCTTGTCCAATGACATTTTGACTTCCTCTACTACTGTTAAAAGAGCTGATTCTGTGCTGTGCTCTGCACGAAATCCCAACTGCGTGGGGTAGAAGCAATGGTTTGTTTCCAAGAACTCTGACAGCACTCTATTTACGTGTTTTTACATCAGCTTACAGATGAATGGCAGCATTGAGATGGGGTGGTAGTTCCCTAATTGCGCTTGGTCTGCATTGGGTTTTTTGAGCAGAGCACTAATCATGCATGCTTCCATGCCAATGGTACTACGCCCAGCTCAAGAGACTGGTTCATGATCTTGACTAAAGTAGCGAGGAAGGTAGGTGTGACTTTTTTGGGAATGTGCGGCAGGCTGTCTCTAGTGGTGAGTCAGACCTCACCTTACCCATCAGAAGTTTCACTTCCTCTGCGTGAACTGGAGGGAGGTTAGTGATGATTTGTGGGGGGTGGTCTCTGCCTGATTGCCTTACTGCCTTGTAGTTGTTTCTCCACCAGGCCTGAAAGTGCTATTGATGTCCTTGACTTTTGTGAGGAAGTAGATGGCAAAGTTATTGTACCTCTCACCCGAGGCCTCCGTTGGATGACCGTCATGGGCTGAGGAGGTTAGGCCCTTAACTTCTGCTAACAATTCCTTCGAGGAATTCTGTGCCTGGCTAATTTTATCCTCAAATATTCGACCTGTACTTCTTTGATGCTATTATGATAAAATCTAATGGCCACCTTGTACATAGTTTTGAGATGTGGATCATAGGATTTCCTCCAGTCCCTTTTGATTCTTTTGCAGTTTTTCTTTAAAAAGAGTAGTTGGGGGTTGAACCAAACCCCCTGTTTTGGGTCTGGTTTTTGGTTTAAAATGGTTCTGGGGACTATTGTATCCAATGATTACCTAATCCAGGTTCCCAGTTGGAGTATGCTTCTTCAGCTGTTTTCTGTCTCTTGGAGTTCAGTGTGGTCATGTCCACTAGGACATTCCCCCATGCCTCTACATTAAGCTTGACCCAGATTCTTTTCTTCATCTCTACCGCGGGAGTGGCCTTACCCTGCTCCCTTACTCTATTCCCTAGATTCAATGGAATGAGATGCTGATCTGATCAGGGCACTGGTATTGTTGGGGTATATTTGATGTTAGGGTCATTTGAAATAACTAAATCCAGTATATGGCCCTTGACATGTGTGGCACACATGACCAGCTGGGAGAGTTGCAGGACCTTGAGGTCTAGCAACAGCCTTTTGGTGCTGGGGAGATTCTGGTCCTCCCTCAACGTGTAAATTTAGGTCCCCTGCTATGGTAATGTAATTTTTCTTTACCAATAAGCTGGCAAGAAAATCAGGTAGGCTGTCTAGAAACTCTCCATACGGGCCCGGTGGTCTATAAATTAGGAGCCCTAAGAAGGTGTATGTAGGTGATAAAGATATTGAAAATGGGAGGCTTTCACACCCCTGGATGGGGAGGGCGTCGCTGGTGCAATTGAACTCATTTTTTATCAAAATGGCCAATCCACCCCTACCTGCCCTATCCGGTCCAATCTGAATATTCAATATCCTGGAGGCAGGGCCATTACTATGTCTGGGATGGCACATTCCGTGAGCCCACATCATCAACATCGCAATGGCGCAAGACTCAGGTCGAGATACCAAGCAACAGAGGACAGTGACTGCCCTGCTGAAAAGCACATTTAGCCTATCACCAACTGCTCTCAATAAGTCACCTGCATCAGTGACATCAGGAAAGAAAATAATTCAGGCTACTATTCCTGCCATGAAAGCAACCACCCAATGGCTTGTTTGTACAATGCAAACCCGGATAAACGTTTGCGCTGGACTTCCTCCTTTTTTCTTTTGTGGATGGGGTGGGTTTTCTTGAATTTGTTGCAGCCAGTCATCCAAAATGGGAAGTTCCCAGCTGGTCCTATTTTGCTAGAGTTGTTTTTCCAGCGCTACATCACAATGTGCTTGAATTACTTGGACAAGTTTTGAAGCAGAGTACTGTTCACAGTATTCATCTGACAACAAACATGTGGACCAGTTCCCAAGCCACTGATTACATGGCTTCACTGCACACTGGATCTCTTTAGTGGGGGCTTGAGAAATATATCTGCAGGTGATGACACTGCAGAGATTTTTAATGCTGCTTGGAAGCATGCAACAGTAGCCACGTTCACCATGGGGAAATCTCATACAGCTGCAAACATTTCTGAAGACTTTAACAACAATGTCTTTGAATGGCTGCAACCAAGAGGGCTTCAGATTGGATTTGTTGCCACGGACAATGGCAGAAATATAGGTAAGTCCATGGCCTATAGTGGTTACTTCAGGGTACTGTATTACTGTATTGTACAGGACTTACTCAAAATAGATGAAGAGAGCATGGTCCGTCCATGATTAGAGATGGCCCCCTGATCTGTGAGCTCTGCTCTGGGACTGGCTCCGGACGGAGGCCCGGCCTTCCTAGAGCAATCGGGGATGCGTCTGACATGTCCCCCAAGTCGCCTTAATTCCCTGCTCCCAGCAACTCAGGACTGAACACTGCCGGAGGCCGAAGGAAGGGAGAGAGGCCCCGGGACATGGATAAGTGCGCCGGGCCTAGAGATAAGTAACGAGCCCCGGCCTTCGTGTAGACGCCTATCCCCACTTTCCCAGCACAGATATGCTGACCCTAAGCGGGCACCCCAACAAGGCGCTTACTGCGCCTATGGGGGTTGAAATCCCCACTGCGAAGACTGCTTTGCCTCTTAACTATGTTCGATGATCTTGGACAATTCTTGTCACCTCAAATGCGCTGGTATGTGTTCACGCCTGTATTAAGCACCATTTGAAAGCATGCTTCTTTACAGAAAAGTCCACTTCAAAGAAAGAACCTCCCTGATCCCGACCGAATGTTCACCATGTATTAGTAATTTTTGTATAGCGCAGGTAGGAGAAGACGAAACACAAGCTTGTGCACATCAAGTGGGGACTACACAAATATATGTCTCATTGTTAGGCACAAGGAGATTAAGTGATTTCTCCAGAATTACACTGTGTAGCTCCAAGAACGCAGCTAAGATTCGAGCCTAGGTCACGAAGTTTTAAGTTCCGCAGCTCTAGCCACTAGGCCACACCTCCTCCCATTTGCATCATTGGCAGTTACACTTAGGGGGCAGTTGAATTATTCCAGATACTTCTTTCATTCATCCATTCATTCACTCCGTGGAACAGGGTGATTAGCAGACCGTCTGGAGACTCCTACAGGTCCAGAGAGACTGGTGCTGCTAGTGTGACTGGTTCCTTGCAGTGAGACATGGCTGCAGTGTACAAACTTCCTTGAAACAGATAGCTATCTGATATTGATGGCACTTGGCTCGCAGGGAGGAGGATGCCAAACCTAACTTGGGAAAAGCGTGGGGTATTTTAGGAACATTGTTTTTGGATGACTTCATAACACTAAAGTGAAGCAGTGTCTCAGAATAATTTGAGTTTTACTGGTGCGCCATACCCAAACCCCCAAACAAGGTGTGTTATATCGTCTCCCCTTACCCTCTACTGTGGCTTTAGGCCCCAACCCACCCACTTCTGTGGCTAAACCCCTCCATCTCACCCACTGCTGTGGCTAAAACGCTCCATCCCACTGTCTGTTTTAGGTATATCCCTCCCCCATTTTGCCTGTTTTGGATCTATCATCCCCCATTCCACCAATTTCATGTGTGGGCTTTCTGCTTGTATGCCACTTGTTACTTCTGTGCTAGTCTCTGGCAAAACACTTATAATGTCCCAAAGGTGAGACCTATTGGCTATGCCAGTGCTTGTTTCTATTATCATCTCGAACGACCAGATCTGCCTACGGTATCCATCACTATGTTTGACCCTAGCTCTGCAAGGCCTCCCCATGGAGCCCCCACCTAGGAGTGACGCTCCAACAAGCTTAGACCTGCGGTTAACAGTTTTGGACCTCCGGGGCTGCTTAGCAGTCACCAGTCTTCTGCCAACCAAGGTATACATTTCACCTACTTCCCCCTCCACACCAACGCGTTTTGTGCTACCTCATTGCAGTACATCTTTAGGGATCCCCCTCAAGGTCTGCGCTCCAGCTAATGCCAGGCCAGACCGCTTCACCTGACTCTACCTTCATTGCAGGTCAGAGACCCCTCGGTTCTCTGCGCCTGCCCCCATGATCTTTGACCCCTTTTATACACGCACAGAAGACAGGACCCTCCCACTATTGCCCTATAGCAAGCCTCCCAAACCAACAAGGACTTCTGTCACATTCCTACGAACACTTATCGCCATCCATCACTACCGATATCCACAACATGGCCACCGCGCTCCCGCTCTGTGTAATAACGTTGAATGTCCACGGATTTACACATATATCAAGCAGAAGAAAATACTTTCCTACCTTCAATTGAAAGAGGTGGACATAGCATTGGTGCAGGAAACTTACCTGAAGGCCCCAAAGTCCAATAAGCTGCGTAGAGACTGGATGTGGAAGGTGATGCACAGCAGTGTACCGGGTAGCACTGAACAGGACTCGGGACCTATCTACAAATGCGGAGTGACGATCCTCATACGCAAATCCCTCCCGTCCATGGTAGTGAGAACATGGACAGACCCGAAGGGGAGCTATGAATTTGCCAAGCTGCGGATAGGAGACACCCACATCTGCGTGGGATTGGTTTATGCCCCAACCGGCGAGGAAAAAGCAGTCCTGCTCCACTTGAACTGCCTTTTGGTGGAGATAGGCACCTCACAGTACTTGATAGGCGGAGACTGGAACCTGGTGAGAGACTCAGTTCTGGATAGAAGGGATCCCATAGACAAGAGCAATGCCGCAGATAGAGCTCTGATGGATGTAGTCTTGGCATACAATGGCTTGGTGGATCAGTGGCGCATCTGCTATCCAGCTGAAACAGAATCACTTTTACATCCCCGACTCATGGAATGCTCTCCCACCTAGACTATTTCCTGATCTCCCATAGGATGGTGCAGCTGGTCTGGGATTCTCGCATCTTAGAGGCAGCACTCTCTGACTATTCCCCAGTCCTCCTATCATTGGAGGTGGGACTGTTGTGACTGGGCCGTAACCCTGGTGCAATAATATACAGCACCATCGGACCCCTAAGGGCAAATCCTAGCTAGAGGGGAAACCCTTACGCGCCTCCACAATATCATGAATGAATTTGCGTCATTCTATAGGGTCCCTCTTTATCCCAGGAACGTGGGCTGTGGGAGACAGAATGCACACCTTTCTCAAAGAAGCCGCTATCTCCCACCTCGCAGACAAGGGCAGAGAACTTCTTGAAGGAGAAATAAGTAAAGAGGAGATCGGAAATGCAATAGCCAACTTACCCTACCATATATGTATACACGTCCTACCTGTTCTCCTAACCCCTGTCGACATGCCTCCGCACAAGCTGGCAGACCTGACTTTCAATCGACTACAAGGAAGAGGACTGGGCAGAGCTCCTAGTGGGCTTGGACCATGGTACCCGAGAGGCAAGACAGAATTTCTGCCTATTTAAGATTCTGCATGACTGGCATTGGTCACCAATGAAACTGCACAGTGCAGGCTTACACCCACACACCCAATGCTGGAGATGCATAAATTCACATTGTAACATAACCCCACATTAGATGTGAATGCCCCTCAGTCCAAGCCCTATGGTCATATGTGGGCCACAATGCCCCTGCAATTGCCCCTAGCCCAAGCAGTCATCCTCTTGCATAACCTGCGGCAAGCTCCAGAGCTCTTAAGACTACAGCGCCGCCTACTCCAGACAGCACTGGCCACAGTGATAATATGTATTCTGCAACAATGGAGTTCCCTATCCCAGCTGTCGAAGGAGACCTGGCTCACGACCATGATCAACGTGGCCTCCCACAAACAAGTTATCTACAACCTTGAGGACCAATCTGACTTGTTCCTCTTCCATACAGCCTAGACACAAACAGTCTGCCCTGGAACCCTGCCCCCACCTACAACAGACCGTCCTATTTCCCCCGATGTATGTTTAACCCCTCACACATGCACACCCTCACCTACACAGCCCCATAGACACATTTACAACCCTTTTCTTTATCCCCAAATGCTCCCCCATATCCCCCTTTTTCTCCCTCCTATCTATCCTCACACCCCTACCACCCCTTCCCACCCTCTCTCCTCTTGTACCTTGCAATTCCACTTTCTCCCCCATGGCTTCCCCCCTACTATGACTACCTACTATTACTATTATTATTATTTTTAAAATTAGCTTTGTACTATTAGTTCCACTAGATCACTGCCTTTATCCCTTCCTACCTATCTTATCCTCTCTCCCTTCCCCACTTCCACCCGACACGACAAAGCCACCGAAGATCAGCTCTATGGGCTGACAGTGCAGGTCCCCGCGGAAACAGATGAGTACGGATGACTGACCTCTATTCACCATTTTATCTTCTGAGCTTCATAGCCATACTTGCTCCAGCACATCAACCACACCGGTATTACTCTTGTTTATCAATTGTTCACCTTCCTCACTGTCTCTAGACCCTCCTTCCCTATAATCCAAGATAGAGCATGCAGACCATCATTGACCCACCCAGTCACTGCCCCTCAGGGGCTCAGGCATATAACTACATCTCCCCCTTACATTCCCCTCCCCCACCTCATGTTCACACATCCCTTCATCCATATATGTTCCATATATGTTTCATGTTTAACATTTTTAAGAAGCACACAAAACATGGGATGTTACAATGTTGTTTTCTTATACTGATAATATGTGTAACCACTGATGTTATGACCACTGTGATGTAACATGTCAAAATTGCCAATAAAGAAATATTACACAGGAAAAAAAACGCTTTCAACCATTCATTTAAAGCCGGGAAAGAGCTGAGAGTCATTCAGCATGATAATAGAATGACAGGTAAAGCACTCATACAGGAGGTGAAACACGTTGGAATTCGACTTATTACATGCTTGAACACCTATTTGAGCAGTACAGACCTATCAATAAATACGTCAAACAAAGAGGGGACCTAGCTGTGAAAGGCATGATATTGGGGATAGACAAATGGGGCCTGGTCAAATGCCTGACAGAGATGCTGCTTCCTCTTTGAGGTGTACACACAGGAAGTCAGCAAAGAGGACAGTACCATGGGCAAAGCTATCCCCTTATTGCACATGCTACAGAAACAGCTAATGGAGGTATCTGCAATCTATGCAAGTGTGGTGGAAAAAGATTTGTGTGACTTTGTAGAGAGCTTAATCCTTCGCTTGTTTGCTTACACAAGAGTACAAAGAGATATTGTGTCCTCCAAACATTAAGTCTGTGCCACATTACTGATTCACAGTACAAACCAATACTGTCCACGTTCATTCCATTTTTCAGATGGGGATGTTAGAGAATACAAAAGATGGATTTCTGAGCACTGCTGTGAGCTAGGAAAGGAACGGCAGGGAATTAGAGGCACACTCCTCTAGGGCACAATTACTGTGGGGCAGCCTTCAAGTTCAGAGCCTGAGGACAGTTCTGTTGGCTCACAGCAGTCAAAACTAACAACATCAACAACATCACCAGGAGCATCAGCCCCAAAATCTGTAGCTACGTGCTTTGTACTGGTAGAGCTTAAGCCCAGTGCAGAGTCGAAGGCAAAATTGGTCAAGAAAGGTGGAGCAGTAACAATGAACATTAGGGGAATGGTCCAGGCATATCTACATGACTAAACAGAGGTCTATCCTGATCAAAACCCATTGTTGTATTGGTATGGGAAGAGGTACCAATGTCCAGTGCTCAGCAGTCTGGAAATTAACTATCTGGCTTGCCCCGTAGCCAGTGTCTCCGGTGAGCATGTTTTCAGTGCTGTTGGTGCCGGTATCACAGTGAGAATGAGACTCTTGCCACAAATATTGAGAGATTAACCATGAGCAAAATGAATCAGCACTTTTTACCACCGGATTACTCCATACCTGAAGTACCACAGAAGGAAGATGAGGAAGACTCATGTCATGGAAGTAGTGTGTTAGATTACTTAGTTTGAGGACCTTAGTTTGAGGACGAGCTCTACTTCCCTAACTACTAGGCCTGGGACAATAACAACCATCAAACATTCTCTCTCAGTCTCTAGTCTATCACTGATCTGATTTCTTTCTTTCTTTGATGCCCAAAAAAAGATGTAGCTCATAGGGAACATTATTATGTATTTTATTATTTGCTTGTGTCTGGTTGACTAATTCAACCCTACCGTCTGAGTCTTAGACACATTTTATTGGAGTTGCAAGTGTGTGCAGCAAAGAAGATCCAACCACCCAACCACACCCATTTCTCTCAAGGTTATTAGATGGAAAATACAAACAAATGAATGCCTGCCTCTAACCATGGGCCGTGATTATCTAGCCTTTCCTACCCTAGAGGCACTGCCTGACATGTGACATTATAATTCGATTTACACTGGCCATTCTCTGCTTTGTGAACAAATAGATCTGCATTCTGCAATGTACCAAAAACCGATCACTGTGAGCACACCGGAATAACAGGTAAATGGGAATGGCATGCAATGCATTCTGAGTGATTGTTTTATGTTGGGAACTTTTGAGGTGTCCTGAGAAAAGATGATTCATTTGGTGACAGGCAGTGTGACAGTGGGTGTTTGTTTATCTGTAACTAATACGCTTAAAATGTGTTTGTGATGATTTTGTTGGTGGCCTACCGACGGCTGATCAATTTTCCCCTGAAGTTTATTGTTTTCCTTTCCCTTTGAGAGATAGCGATATTCCTTTACCAGGTCCACTCTGCAGGCAACACTGCTTTGCTTTATTGTTTTCTGCTTTAGACTACTCAAAGATTCAGACTCGACCAGTCCCTTAGACAATGCAAACACAAATCTAGTCTACACAAAAAATGACTCAATCTTTCCCTTCTTGTTCTGCAACAACAAAACAAAATTGTATTACAGACCGATTTAATGCATACTCAGGAGGATCAGAGATGATGGAATGACTCAGGGTGTGGGCGTGACCACTTAGATTACTCCTACCAGAAGAAAATGGAAGTTTTCAAATTCACTGAATCCAACTGATTTGGTGTTAACTTTGAAGTGGCCTTAAGGTAGACAACAATCCTACACAACTCTGTGTAGTGGTGGTGAGGGATAGCAGTGCGTTGGTTTTTACTTGATTGGGAAAGTGCTATGTTGCTGGGTGTATGTGTGTGTTCAGTGCAGTCTGACTCAAATTTGAAGCTAAAGGGTAGTTGGGAGGGTGGCAGGTTGTTGAAGATAACTGCAAAAAGACATTTAGCCATGCTGCCACTGAGTCTTCTAGGTGCACTCCTTATGCAGTTTAACATTTGTATCCCTATTTGATTCTTTAACCCCTTCCCCACTCATGACGGAACCGCTCCGTCATGAGCCACGGTCGCCGTGTGCTCATGACGGAGTAGTTCCGTCATGCTGCAGCCGTTGGCGGCCGCCCCGCCCATGCGGCGCTAATTACCCGCCTGTGCGGGAGATTAGCGCAGTGGGCGGAGTCATGACGGAACCACTCCGTCATGAGCACAGCTCAACCGCGGCTCATGACGGAGCGGTTCCGTCATGAGCACCACGCCACCGCGCTGCCCCCCCACACCCCCCAGCGCTGCGGCGGAATTCCCGCCGCAGCGAAAGGGTTAATATCATTTTTGTTTTGAAATCTACAGGCCCTATTACCCTGCACCATTCTGGAAAAACAATACAAAAATACTCACACTTACCCTACCAAACCACATCCGCCAGGCACCCACGATTACTGGTCAGTCCAGGAGGAATGCAAATGCAACTCCCAATTTGCCAATACAGTATCATTTTTTCTCTTTAAGCATTAGAACTGTGTGTGTTGTTTATGTTTGTTTACTCGACTCCTACAGATATTTAAATTTTATTTGCTACCTTGCAAAGCCCGGTACAACCGAACATAATGTAACTTGGGTCTCTCTAGGGGCAGACAAATAATTTGATTTAGTTTACCTGTCCTACTCATCATCATTCTTTCATTTCCTTTTCCTCCCATAACAGATTTACAATGGTTGGCTGCCAAGATGAATGTTGTTCTTGGGCAGTTTTTGTCTTTGTCAAACCTTTCCCTCAAATCCCCATTCCCATCCTTTCATCAAACCCCTAACTTTCTTGCCCCAGGCTGTGTGATTTATTGAGATGTGACTAATTTAAATTTACACCATTAACTGATCACACACTTAGTGTGGCGGAAGTGGTGAACGGAACACCAACCCAATGCAGGGTGAGGATCTTCTCCAGCTCTAAGTATAGACCTTACTGGCAATATTATATATATTTAGATTAGTCACCCATGCACAGTATTCAATATTTAAAGCAATTTCAGAGGAACATAATTGTCAGCATCATACTTCAGGTACTGTATTGCATCAAAGGTTATGCTTGTCCACTTCATAGCTCGAGTCAAGTTTATTTTGTAACTTTTACAAGCTCACCATTCTTGATTATTTTAATTTAGCATTGCTTATCATATTTTCTTTATTGCCTCTTTTCCTCTTCAGTACTAGTAGACTTGACTCTGCTGACTGTCTCATTTGTTTTGTAAAGCTTGCATATAATATGAACATTAACCCAGTTTTTATTTCATTTTAATTAGTTCCCTGCGATGAATATTCTTCATCCTGCAGTTTGAGTTTGGCTAGAAGGGAGTGGGACCTTGCTTCTGGATCCAATGCTTTCACTATTCGACAAGTGTGCTAGCATGCTGCTACTGTCTACTACTCCCACCATGGCACCTTGGAAAATCCTGTAGCTATCACTTTATCTAATCAGGTAAGAGAAGAACTGTGGGGAATTCATTGTTGAACTGCAATATTGTATATACAATGGAAATTCACACACCCATCCCCTCAGAGTCCTAAGTGGTTACTATAGTTGCAGACTGCATAGGCAAGGAGGAGAGAGTAGTAGGACAAGTGAGGGTACTGCATAACTATTTTGTTGTTGTTACACTATCAACAGATTATAAAAACTGGCTGTGGACTGCAGCAAAGGCAGCAGTGCAAAGTAAACAGTAACCCCCCAAAAATAAATCATATGTACAACTTTAAATAATGTATTTCCCTAATAAATATAAACTAGTAAAACCACAACACATGGCCCACCCCTCTTCCTATCCCCAATCAATGTCCAAAGTAAGCTTGGTCCAAAGTAAAAGTCCAAAAATATAATTGTCCATAAAGAATAAATGAGAAAACACCAAAAATGAGTCAACTCCCACATGCCTGGAGAACAGGAAACTCAGGAGGAAAAAGACCCAATGATGAAACTACTTACCTAACTACTTCAGGCTGGCATCCAAGATTTACTGCTACAAACAAGCTAGAGTGAATGAGGGCCTTTGAGCACCATTGTGTGCTGTTTGTCATCCACCTCTTGGCCCATATCTTCTGTTCTGCCACCCTCTCTCTTTTGAATGTCCTATGTCAGTACGTGACTTCCTCACACCTGGCATACATTCCTCCCAGGCAGGCAGCACATGAGCAGGCAGCACGGTCACAACAGTATACAGAGAAGAGCAGTGCAGTGACATCATATGTATATGTACTGTGTTAGACTACATATTGCAAGTGGCCGACACAATTGTGGTGAGGTGGAAGAAGATGATGCTGATGAACAAACCCATGTGCAAGATGTTGATGGAGGACCAGGAGTTAAACAATGAGTTGTCTAAGAGTTGAATGCAAAGCAGAAATTCAAACCTGTCTGTAATAATATTTAAATGTACACAAATTGTGAACAAACGGTCATGCTTTTAACTCATCTTTCAGGACTAATGACTCGGTCAGTGTCTGTGTAAGAGGTCTTCCTTCAGGGTGTTTCGTGGGCCTGATTAGGGGGTATGCAGAAGGTGGTACACTTCTGGTTAGAGTGGCTGGAGTGTCAAATGTCCCACTTGCCACTGCAGTGATCAAGCTTATGGCAGTTAAAGCTTAACACGAATCCCTCGCTAGATCCTTGCTTCTCCTCATCATACCCTCATGAACCTGTGCCAGTGTCAATGTAATTCTTTGCACTGGTTAGATGATGCCCTGAACTAGATCATGGCCTTTCTACATCCCTTTGATAACATGTTGTAGGATTCTGCCTGCCATACTTTCTGTCATCTCTGGCCAATTCTGCCTCCCCTCACACATGTACTGTGTAATTCCAGTGTAGTCAGTACATTACCTGCATCTGTGTATGCTGCAGTCATATCACCAAATAGCTGCCAATGATGTTTTAATCACTAAAGAAAATCTCAATATCATACACAAATAAATATTAAACAGTGTTATGGCCTAAGATTTAACAAGCCTTTGTAGGGGTAAAATGCATTCAATTTATATAGAGGTGAAGTGCATTCATCAAAGGAACTAATTGGCAAGATCTTAGGCTTTTTCTTTTCCAGGAACAGAACATATTAAAATTAAATTTGGTGTAGTGACACAGGTGTGCTGTGTCATTATTGAACACCATGACTCCACATACCTATGTGCACCACAATGTATTCACTGCTGATATCTCTGTAAATTAAAGATGAGTTGTTGCAGCTGTGTTGCATTTTTTTGTTGGCTTTAAATTCTTTATTATCATACTCAAAGGCAGAAAAGCCTGATTTATTCAGAAACAAAATTCTAGTTTCTGTGTTCTTTTATAGCTATTGTAAGGCCTTTAGATTGACCAGATGAAAACTCCTTTTCATTCTGCATGTGGAAATTAAACCCAGCGGGCAGCATTGCTCAGGGTGTTCAACAGCCCCTGTTGAACTTCTATGGAAGAGGTGAGTCTGAATCCCAGGAGGGCCTACTCAGTCTTTTTTTGCCTGGGGTGGGTAAATTGAATCCCACAAAATGGGTAATATTTAGCATTTACAAATATGAGTAATGAGTGTGAAGTGGAATATAAAAATGATTAACATGTATTATAAGGGATTATTATTATTATTATTATTATTATTATTATTATTATTATTATTATTATTATTGTTGTTGTTGTTTCAAAAATCTGTGCATTAATTTAGTTATGTTGATGCTTGCTAAGAAGTCATGTAGTTGATTTTAAATTCCAAAAGAATCCACACTCTGATGTTTTTAATTGTGCGCTGAGGGACAGTCCTGATTCATCATTACCCAGTACGTAATGGGGACACACCATCTGTAAAGTGTACATAATTCTCTTTTTGACATTTTGCATCCAATTGGTTACTTCACTGGAGCATGTCATTATTCGGTGATTGGCTTGTGATGCATTGGAACACTATGCTACCACTGGAACATTATTTTGATTTGGTTTTGTTGTCCCCACACACCTGTCTTCAGTGCTGGGCTGGCACCCTTCTAGGCACTTAATCACATGGTATAAGCCTAGTGGGCCACAGACCAATCCCTGACACTCCTGAGAAGGTAAACCCACAATCATCTCACAACAAACCTAGTACTGAAAAATTTGCTGTGTATTCACTTGCTTTTAGCAGAAAACAGGCTGGCTGTCCTCATCAGAAATGGTCTGGCTCACAAAAGGTTGATACATTCAGAAAATAACTCTCTGCAGCAAATATTTCACTTTCTAAACAGGATTTCACATAGACAATCACAACCTTCATAGTTCCCCTTGCAGTATGACAATTCATAACATTTATACATGGATATTTTTCAAGAGGTGAAAATTTGTACATACAGAAACTTTGCTGTTCTGTATGTTTATTTTGATTTTTTTCAGCTGTTTTGATGTTGTTCTCTGATGGAATTCAAATTTCTCTGGGTTCATCTGACGACGAGGCTGGCGCGGAGTCAGGGCGATTGGTTGGGACTGTCTTTTCTCAATGATGGATTTGTTTATGCATCGCCTACTTTCACTATTTATGTGTTTCTTCCCTTTCGCGTGGACTCCCTTCAACATCTGCATTATCACATATCATTTTTTGCAGGGTTTTACATAGCAACACAAACCAGTGCACACCAGCATTCACATAACATTTAATCAATGATTCTTCCATTATCTCACGCACTCCCTATCTGTAATTGGCTCACACCAGCATTTATTCCCTTTTCCCTTGAACCTCCTGCTTTACAGAGATGTCTCATAGGCCTTAGAGGCACATAAGCAACCTTGAAATGTGTATGTTGTTATTGATTTATTATGTTATGGTTTGGATTTTTTTTTATTAAGTAAAAAGATAATCGCATGAAAACACATATTAATTAATTTAGTTACACAGAATAAAAACCAAAACAACCAAAGCTGGTTAAAATACATTGAGAAAACCATCACAAAATTCAAATGCCAGAAGCTGAATAAAGATAGACTATATCCTTCCCTGTTGTTTTCCTATTGATTAATCAACTGGCAATTCATTATATTACCGGAAGCGCACATGAAAGGACATAGGACCCTGCAATACCTGGTTACCACTGCTACTCAGTTAGATCAGGCAAATATTTCCAAATCTCTGAAATTTTTTGTAGAGCGTACTATAGTTGCATATAGCCTCTCAAAAAGCTGTACCCATTGTAGCTTACTTAACCATGAGGCAAATAAGGGTACAGCTTCGGATTTCCAATTTTGTAATATCGATCATCTGAAGGCCAACAAGGCAATCAATATAAACTGTTGCTCCCGCAGGTATATATCTAAGCTTTGAGATATTAGTCCAAATAGAGCCCCAACTGAATCTGGGCATAGATTAACTTAACTTGGAGCTGTGAATACACTATTGTTAATATTTTTGGATAACGTCACTAAATTTGGTACACCTCCGGAGGCCTCCTCTGCTTCCCCTTGTGTAGCTAAGTGCCAACAGCCAGAGTTTGAAAATGGCCTCAGAAAGGTGTTCCTGCCAAGACAGGGACCAGTGACGAGAAGAATAAGAAGGAGATTGCCACAACTGGTGTGCCACCCTCCACCGTTTTCAGGAAAAGTGGTGTGCCTGCCACACCCTCCTCGGGCAGCAAAAATCTGGGAGAAGCATTCCTGCATTAACAGCAGTACCACCTCAACGTAATTCAGCGCACGTCTTCCAGCAAGGTAGCTACTGCAGTCATGGCAATGAGCAAATTGGATTTGTCTCATCGACCAAGTACCCATTCATCACAGGAAACTGAGCAAAGTGGACAACAGGAGCCGCAGCCAGCAACAGTTCTTTCTGAAGTTGTGGCAGAACATTAATTCTCCTCTTTGCTTTACATATACCTCTTATGAGCTCATATTTCCTCTTCCTAACTCTCCTCACCTCACATGCATGATCCAAGTGGCCAACTGGATAAAATCCAACTGATTCTAACTGATCTTGAACAAGGCTAAAGTTGTGGTCTTTAGGAAAGACACCTTGCCATGGGACCCCACAGACACTGTACCCACCCCCACACCTTGCTCAGAAGCAAGAACCCTCAGAATATTCACAGATAACAAACAAAACATAGTCACCCAATGCAATGTAGTGGCCTAATCTCACTTGAACATCCTAAGGATGCTGAAGAAAATCTTCAATTGGCTACCAGACAACACCAGTAAAATGATTACCCAAGCCCTCATCACCGGCAGACTAGACTATGGAACACCCTGTTCACTCGGATAACTATGCAGCTCACAAGAAGACTGTAAACTGTCCAAAAAGGGAGCAGCAGCCAGACTAGTCCTCAACCTCCCAAACCAAGCTCAGACTAAAACACACCACAACTCCCCTGGGTCCTAATCCACTAGTGTGCACCCTTCAAACTCCTCACCCACATCTATAAAGCTCTCCATAACACATACCATGCATACCTAAATATCCACATTCATTAAAAGCACACACCAAAGACATACACAAAAGCAGAGCCGGGGCAGTGCCTTCTAGTACCTGGCTCCTAAAGCCTGGAACAACCTCCCACAATACATAGGAGCCTTCTCCTCTCTTCTTGACTTTCACAAGAAGCTGAAGACCTGGCTCTTCAAGTATGCCCTTCTGGGCTGGCCTTATACACTTGCAACAGAGCACCTGGATACTCAGGGGTAATAAGTGTTCTATAAACTACATAGCCATGACATAACAACATCCATTCAGATCACCCCGGTACACGCAGATCCACTGGGATCCCTGGGAACATGAAGATCTCCTGATATCACTCTACATATGTAAATCACCTAAGATCTCCTCAGTACATCAAAGTGCCCTCATATCCCCTGTGTAAATATAGATCCCCTACAGTCCCTTTGTCTGTAGGTCCTTCTGGTCATGTAGATCAGCCAGTATCCAAGCAGTATATGCAGATCCACTAGGAACACTTTGCCAGATCTCTCAAAATTCGTCTGCACATATGGATTACTTAATATCATTGTGTACCATGTGAATGCCCTGTCACAATATAGTTCTAAGATGAAGAAATGCTCAGTGTACATCTCTGAGGTAAATAACTGCCTCACAATATTGGTTCGCAGCATTGGTCCAGCACATACCACACAACCACGTACAATGCGTCTGTGATTCTTGCAAAGAAGTACTCGAATGCCTTTATTATTAGATGCGAAAAGTACAGAGCTGATAGAACCACCGCCATCTTCAATAGCGAGACATATTCTAGTCTTATGGGGACTAGTTTGGATAAGCTTCAATCAGTAACTCTTGCGAGGCTGGACTTCAATGGTGTGGCGGTCATCACTATGTCGCCTGGTCCTTGGAGCAGGACATGCTTATAACTTTTGGGATCAGACCTCCTGGAAGCTCCCTTATTTGGTCACAGCCTTCGGAATTCATGCAGCCATAAGATACCTTTTTAACAGCCTGATCTGTGGAAAGACAAAATTCAAGAGTAAAAGAGGTGGCACAGTGTTGCATCAAGTACACTCACGTGCTTGAGATGCACTATAGTAACAGATATAGCGCCTTGAGAGCCAGAGGAAGAAGATGAATTGTGGGAGCATGATAATGCAAAATGCCCCTCTTTTTTAGGAGAAAAGTTGACAAATCTTCGAGGTAGGCATACGTGTGACACTGTCTTAGGGGGCATGCCTTCTCTGATTATCATAACAAGGAGAGGTATGCGAAACAAGCTGATATAATATTGCCACTTCAAAGATTCAAAATTATTGTGGTAAAACTCTGTTGTAATATTAGAGAAGCACCTGTCAGTCACAAGATCAGGTATATGAATTGTAAGTACCCTGATGACATGGGTACAACGCCCATACCCAGGTTTACCCATTAACTACCCATCCCAATTTCATTGGCCTTAATTCTAGTCTCCTTGGGGGACCGCACCTACCCCGAATGGCTTCTGTTCCACTGTAGACATCGCAAATTGACTGGGTTCTGGAGACCCTTGTTAGCCTGCCATTACTGCTGAGAGTTTGGGAAAGGCCTCGAAAACACAGGAATACATGTTTAATAGAGAATTGGGCAAACAGGGGAGACTGTAGTGTAAGATTTAGTGCAGAAACAGAACCCTGTGTGTGCGTGAGAACTCCACTTATGCTTTACGTACTTCCAGTGAGATCCAGCAGGCCCTTGAAGGAGAAGCAGTAGGTCTCGGAGTCAGTGCACTGCAGCGTCTTCCAGTCATTACACTCATAGCTGCCCAAGTGGAGGCAGGACGGGCAGGACACACCGTTAGGTTTGCCCTCTCTGGCTGGAACTGCAGAGTCAAAAAGAAAAACTATGAGCATCCTGGTGCTAGGAGAAATTGTGGGAGCTTTGAAAAGACTGGTGTGACCCCCCTGCAAAGCTGGAGGCACTGGGACAGAGTGCATCACTTTTCAAGCAGATACTCATGGAGGTCATTTGAAGGTCACCAGGGGTCACACATGTGACCCCTGGCGTGTTTCCATTGGGACACATAGCACTTCTTTGCGACCGCGAGCTTCAGTGGCTGCAAAGGCAATGCCGTGAGCAGAAAGTAAACAATGCCTTGGCGAGCACTGTTTACATTTGCTAGCTCCCAGTGCAAGCTGGGATATTAAACTCATAGGGGCAGATTTACAAGCCCCTTGCGCCTTATTTACGTCGCCGTTGCGTCACTTTTGTGACTCAGCAGCGGCGCAAATCCTGCACCATGGTGCGGGGTACTAACAACGTGACACATCTGGGAAATGCGTCACGTGGTAAAGCCCTGCGCCACATGTAGGCGTTCCTGGACAGGTGGGGGCGTTCGGGCGCAGGAACGCTCCTAAAAGTGGCTGAGTGAAATCTACAAGATTTCACTCAGTCACTTTTAGGCCCAGGCTGTGTCAAAACCCTGCGCCTGCTTGAAGCAGGCGTAAGGATTGATGCAGCATTGTGCAGATAGGGCCCCCCAGAGCATTGCTGGAGCTGCGTCGCGCTTGCGACGTAACTCCAGCAATGCGCCACTTTTACGGCACAGATGCGTCACGCATCTGTGCCGTTTTTTCCCCATGGTGCTCCGCATTGTAAATGCAGCGCATCCATGGTGGCGGAGCTGTGGCGCACAATAGCTGGCGCATCCCTGCTGATATGCAGGGATGCACCAGTTATTGTAAATCTGCCCCATAGTTTATCTAAACAAATACATTCAGCAGCACATTGCACTCTCTCGATTAAATAAATAGTACCATACAAGTCGCTGATTAGTCCTTACTGTAAATACATGTGTTTGACTAAAAACGTCCCCCCTGTGCTTTGCTTGAGTGATAGGAGTAGACACTAGATGAACCATGACATCTTGACACTAGTGGGACCACTTATTTGAGACCTCAGTTGTTCTTCATCCAGCAAACACATCATTTTTCATGCAGAAATGGGGAATGTTACTAACATGTGAACACCCTACTTAAAATATAGGTGTTATATAAAATATATATTTTCTGTGTTTGTAGCTGTTGTGTTATTTTGTAAGTTCACACATAATTTGTTCTTAATGTTAGCAATGTCATTTATTGTGAGGCCTTCAGGCTCAAGGTCTTGTGACACCACTTCCTGGGACGATTCAACGTCAAATGAAATCAAAACAAATTTTGATTTTGGATTCTACTAAAAAATCCTTAAAAGAACATCGCATGAATACAAATCACAAACATACATCAAGGGTAAAAACGCAAATAACTCCAGAAGTGAATAATGCTCATAAAAACAATACATTAGTGTACATGATCATAAAAGTTCAAAAACACTCACATATCTTATTTCTAAAAATTAATTGATTTCCGCAAGCGAGCGGCACATTTCAAATAGCAACCAATTGAGGAACACAACATGGGAGTGGAAAACATGCGTAAAACGTACAGTGCAGGACAGTGCTGATAAAACCCGCTCAGTTGTAAAATTGGTATTCAAAATTTACACCGAGGAGACACATATAATTTACAACAAGAGCCAAGGAGGGTGTTTTACAAACATTTTGCGCTGGGTTAGCATCGCAAATGTGACCTTAACCAGCGCAAAATGCATGTTTTGCTCTGAACTTTCTATGAACTGGAAAGCCCCCTCAGAGTCGTGCAAAGCAGCGCGAAGCATGGCATTGCATTCCTTAGCACCAAGGGGGCGTTACATGGGTAGAACATGGACGTTACCATGCACCCACTCTGTCTTTTGACGCAAAACCAAATTTACAAAGATTTGTAGACATGGTTTCGGGCCAAACGTTAACGCCCCATCAAAAGAGGCGCTAACAGGAGAAATGCTTTCTTCTATTCGTGCTTTTCCTACTTTGCATGCCTGCCGCACTGTGCAGCATGCATACACTGTGGGAAAAGCATGCCATCATGTCTAGGCACAGTATTTTGTACAAGGGTACCCTTCCTGTACAAAACCTGTGCTAGACTCATGCACACACCCTAGTGCTATGGCGCTAAGGTGTGTGCGTGGCACACGGGTGCTGAAATCTGCACAAGGGAAAGGGGAGGAGAGAGCCATATCTCTGATGAGATGGCGCTCTCCTGCTCCCTCCCTGTCACGCAACACAGTGCAGCCTCGTGGGGGCTGCGCGGCGTTGTGTGCCTTTTTTGTAAATCTCCCCCTAAATGTGTCAAAGTCTGAGTGGAAACCTCATCACAGGCACAGATTAAAATAGACGCCGCGTCATATTGTCTAAGGGGGAAACACAGCTTTCTGACACTGACGGGTTAAAAATTGGCGGCAATAACATTTCCCATGCACTTTTTACAAAATCTAAGTAGGGCTCCATGACATCACAGGTGTGGATCATGACATGGTCCCTAACAGTGGGTTCTTTAAATTCTTCCTCTTTGTGCTTTGTCCTACGAAAAAGAATAAACAACTTTTTCACCCATACCTCATCTGCCCTTACTATCAGGTGTGGGGAAGTGAATGGGTCTATATCACGGGTACTCATAGTACGGCCCGTGGGCCGCCAGCGGCCCGGCAAGCCTTACTTGGCGGCCCGCGGACCTTGCTGGCAACATACCTCTGTTTTTTTATATCGCCGGTTGCAGCAGCGCGGAGCTATGGGGGCTGGGCGATTCTTTTAAAAACTCTTCAGTTGTTAATAAGGCTTTGTTGTATTTCACCTCTTAATAGCGCCCCTGCATCTCCACTCTGATTGAGTTGAGATGCAGGGGCGCTTTTGAGTGGAGATGCAGGGGCGCTAAGAAGAGGTGAAATTCAACAAAGCCTCATTAACAAGTGGATGGTCTTTAAAAGACCTGTGAAGTACTTGGGTGCAGCGGCTGTGTGTGTTCCAGGGAAGCTGTCTCAGCATGGGGTGAGGTGACAGGGACAGCAGGGTGAGGTGAGGGGGGGGCAGCAGCTAGTGAGAGCAGCGGGTGAGTTTACAGCGGAAGGAAGAGGGAGGGAGAGGGGGAAGACAGAGAGCGGGAGACAGAGAGGGAGAGACAGAGAGAGAGGGAGACAGACAAGGAGACAGAGGGTGAGGAAGGGAGAGGGAGGGAGACAGAGGGAGACGGAGGGAGACATAGGGAGAACAGAGGGAGAGGGAGGGAGGGAGACACAGAGAGAGGGAGACAGAGTGAGTGAGACAGAGGGAGACAGAGAGAGACAGAGAGAGACAGAGAGAGGGAGGGAGACAGAGAGGGACAGAGACAGAGAGAAAGGGAGACAAACTGATTGAGAGAGAGAGAGAGAGATAGAGAGAGGGAGGGAGACAGAGAGAGGGAGAGGGAGAGGGAGAGAGAGGGAGGGAGACAGAGAGAGAGAGACGGAGGGAGGGAGAGGGAGAGAGGGAGGGAGGGAGGGAGACAGAGAGGGGGAGGGAGGGAGACAGAGAGAGGGAGGGAGGGAGGGAGACAAACACAGTGACTGAGACAGAGGGAGAGAGAGAGATAGAGGGAGGGAGAGAGAGAGGGAGGGAGAGGGAGGGAGACAGGGAGAGGGAAGGAGACAAGAGGGAGGGAAACAAGAGGGAGGGAGACAGGAGGGAGGGAGAGAGACGGAGACAGAGGGAGGGACACAGAGAGAGAGGGAGGGAGGGAGGGAGACACAGAGTGAGGGAGACACACTTTGAGGGAGACATAGAGGGAGGGAGACACAGAGGGAGGGACACACAGAGTGAGGGAGATACAGAGGGAGGGAGACACAGAGTGAGGGAGACACAGAGGGAGGGAGAGGGAGGGAGACACAGAGGGAGGGAGACGCAGAGGGAGGGAGACACAGAGGGAGGGAGACACGAGAGAGGGAGAGAGAGAGAGAGAGAGGGAGGGAGACACAGAGAAAGGGAGAGAGAGAGAGATGGAGGGCGACACGGAGAGAGGGAGAGAGAGAGAGAGGGAGGGAGATGGAGAGAGGGCGAGGGAAGGAGAGAGGGAGAGGGAAGGAGAGAGGGAGAGGGAGAGGGAAGGAGAAAGAGAGACAGAGAGAGAGGGAGACAGAGAGAGAGGGAGACAGAGAGAGAGAGGGAGACAACGAGAGAGAGGGAGACAAAGAGAGAGAGGGAGACAAAGGGAGAGAGGGAGACAAAGAGAGAGAGGGAGACAGAGGGAGGGAGGGAGGGAGGGAGACAGAGGGAGGGAGGGAGACAAGGGGGAGGGAGGGAGACAAGAGGGAGGGAGATGGGAGGGAGACAAGAGGGAGGGAGACAAGAGGGAGGGAGGGAGACAAGAGGGAGACGGAGACAAGAGGGAGGGAGACAAGAGGGAGGGAGACAGAGAGAGAGAGGGAGGGAGACAGAAATAGAGAGGGAGGGAGACAAGAGAGAGGGAGGGAGACAAGAGAGAGGGAGGGACTGAGATGAGAGGGAGGGACTGAGATGAGAGGGAGGGAGACAGAGAGAGGGAGGGAGACAGAGAGAAAGGGAGACAGAGAGAAAGGGAGACAGAGGGAGAGAGAGAGAGAGAGGGAGAAAGAGGGAGAGAGAGAGAGAGAGATAGAGAGAGAGGGAGACAGAGGGAGAGAGAGAGAGAGAGAGAGATAGAGAGAGAGGGAGACAGAGAGAGGGAGAGTGATAGAGAGAGAGAGAGAGAGAGAGAGTGATAGAGGGAGGGAGGGAGACAGAGCAAGAGAGATAGATAGATAGATAGATAGATAGATAGATAGATGATAGATAGATAGATAGATAGATAGATAGATAGATAGATAGATAGATAGATAGATAGATAGATAGATAGATAGATAGATAGATAGATAGATAGATAGATAGATAGATAGATAGATAGATAGATAGATAGATAGATAGATAGATAGATAGATAGATAGAGATGTGTGTATGCCGGGTCTGGTGGCTCAGTGGATGAAGGTGTCCGCTGCAGGGGCCTGTGTTCAACCTTACGGTCACAGTTGTTTTTTTGCTCTAGCCCCGCCCCCTCCCCCACTGCCCCCGCCCCCACCGGTGCAGCCCTCGGCCACAAACCACACTGTAAATTTGGCCCCCGAGAGAAAGTTTGTGAGTACCCATGGTCTATATCATGTTTCCATAGTATTCTTAGTAAAACTCAGCCATTCAATTTTGTGGCTCCGCTTGTGGGATAAGCAGCCGTTAATGACCATGTGGCTGAAATTGGCCTATTCATTTTCCCAAGTAGGCAACCAAAGAAGGAGGGGTGTTAACTTGATGAAGTCCTCCATATATCAAGAGGCCCAACTCCTCATGTATGCTGATGTGCAAACTACATGGTGGAAGTCCTCTCAGGCGCCTACAGAAGCAATATTCCTCCTGTTGCATTTTTTCACATTTCGATAACTCCATATAGCTGCCCCATAAGATTGAACTGGAACATGCATGTGTTTGTATATTTCGAGGATAGACAATACAGATTTGCTACTTGCTAGGTCAAAAACCACATCCACAGATTGATTACAACAGAGACACCTGTGTGACACGCAAGATAACCAGAAGCTCCATGCATCAAAGATCACCCTTAGATATGAGAAATCATACCCTCTTTTAATAGTTTTTTTCCGTAATAGTGGATTGCTTAGCCATGTGTCATTGGTTAGCACAGTAAAGTTTACAAAACGTATACAAAAAGTATACTTTTCTGTATACTTTTTTGTGTTACCCTAAGTGACATGATTATGCCTAGACGTGGGTCCCGTGCACACTGTGTCACTGGAACCAAGCTGTACCCAGCTGATGACCCCATAACCAGGGCAAAACCAGTCCTGGGGGAATGGTGTTCTGGTTCATGGTTGACCTGGCTTTGCAGTTCAGGCTGGACTGTTCCGATAGGAACAGGGTCAACCGGTCAAGACTGATTTCCATATAGATGGGCCAAACTGAAGTGACATGGTGTGAAAAGAACCGATGCATTGCGATGTGGCCCGAGTAATTACCAGTGGTTGAGATTAATTCTAGCATTCCCTCCATCCATTTTTGCATATTTTATTGTATCACCCCAAGTGGGAGTGGTATGCCCAGATGTGGTGCCTACACACACTGTGTCACTGGAACCACGCTGTACCCAGCTGATGAGCGCATAGCTAGGACGAAACCGGTCCTGGTTTGCTTGTGTTACATTTCAGGGAGGATCTGGCTTGGCAGTCCAGGCTGGACTGTTCCGATTGGATCAAGGTCAAGGCTGATTTGCATATAGCTGGGACCAAACTGAGGTGACATGTTGTGCAAAATAATGACGGATTGGTATGCCACCCAGCTCCTGCACCACCAAACACATAATCAGGCCCTAAAAAGGGAAACCATTGCAATCACTTTGTTATTTATGGCTTAATAGTGCAGCTCTCTCCTCAACTTATTGCAACCAATTCTCTAAAATATAATTGGAGTGGGCTTTGGCACTGCCCAGAGAATTCATTCTCAGCTCAAACTATTGGCTGTTTCATGTACAATTCCTCCTTTTATGAAGTGCTTGCACTGCAATGCAAGAGGCACTGTTTACATTTCAAAAGTAACCGGAATCATCAAACTACTTCTTTTATCTCACACATTTATTTTATATACAAAACATAACTTTTTAACGCAGAAGGTGTTTTATATGTTTTTTCTGCGATTAGGAGCCACACCTTATGAGGGCACTCTCACTTTCATGTCTCTTTGCAGATCAGGACAACCTTACTTCAGGCCTACTTTCTGAAAGTGTTGCTAGATCGGAAATAAAAAGCACTTCTAGGCTGCATTTCAGGGTCAGGCATGTCTCATGGACTGGGGTGGCTCCTTCTGATTCTGTCTCCAGGCACTGACTTTCACGCATTGGCAAAGCTAATGGTTACGTTTTCCTTTCTTTATTTTCCCCATTCTCTCTTTGCCTTATCATGTCCTGCACCCCACTTGATGTTGGTTAGAACATTAGGAACTTTGTCCATTTCAACGTTCTATATTGTTGGTTGGGCCATACGGTACTTTGAGTGTGGTCTGCCCAGATGTGCAAAACCTATTGCTACCTCAATAAATCCTGCCTTTCTACTATTTGCCTCCTGCTGTCAGTTTGGTGACATGGACCACGCACTCAAAACACCCCATTGCTAACATCCCCCACTATATTTTATTGGCAAATGACCCAAATATTTTTTCAAAAATATTGCGCCGCATAAATATTGTTTAAAAAAAATCGACAAGTTAAAAATATTAAGGAACAGAATATAGAAGATACGATTATTGCTTATTTATGTATGCAATTTTGTATAGAGTACTTTTATATAGTTGTATTAATTATTATTTTTTAATTACTTTAATATATCTTACTTGTTATATTTTTTTGGGGTGTTAGATTTCTTATGATGATGGTTCTAATTTATTTTGCATTATTTGTATTTGTATCTATAAATCATTTTATTAACATCTAATTTGGATTTGTTTTCAGTAGTGGCATTTTGATTTAAAAGAGGATCAGGAAATTTAAGTAAAAAAAAAGATTTTCATTTTGAATGGATTTTTTTTATGTTACATCAAAATAATTGTTAATTAATTATGTAAAGCATTTAAATGATTAAATGTTCTTTTAATTATTTTAGTACAGTTTGTGTTTTGTAAACTGTAATTTATATTAATTACTAATTGATATTAAAATGATGGTTGTTGGGTTTGTAGGGAATTAGGGTGGGTTGTGTTTTTCTATTTACTATTAATTTGTTATGTAAATAAATCATTACTACATAAATAAGTATGCAAAACACTTTATTGATTATGTATGTCAAGTATTTTTTATATTTGAATTAATTGATAAATTATAGATACATATATTTAATAATTACAATAGAATCGTTTTTTATCATTTCATGCTAAATTAATAATTTCATGATTTATTTTGTAAATTTTTGTTTGATATTTTGGCTAAAGGGGAAGTGTATTAATTTTAAATGGTTTTATTTTTTATTTGTAAAAGTTTTTATTATAACATTTTTCTATGACATATAATTATATTTTTTTAATAATAAATATATTTTACTTTAAATAGTATTGAATATTTTTGAGTTGCTCTGTTCGTATGGTTTTTGACAGTTTATGAACTGGTATGGTATATTTAATATTGGAGTGAGAGTAGTAAATTTAACCTATTCAAAGACCAACAGTTTCCATTATGTAGCTTTCAATGTAATGTGAACAGTAAATCTGACCCTCCAAATTCCAATACCTTAACTGTTTTTGAATAGACATTTTAGCTAGTATTGTTTATTTTGGATTGTTGCTATTATTATTATTATTATTATTATAATAGCAATCATCTTCACCATCATCATTATTATTAGTACATTTTTATAATTACTTTTATTAAATTAAATATTGTGAACGTTATGTATTTATGCTTTAGCCCCAGACTCCGCCTCCAGTCACCGAACCAATGACCCCCACCATCACCCTCAGCGCCTGGACCCCCATCAGCACTGAAGACACCACCCACATCATGAACACCATCCACTCTGGCTCCCCCTCTGATCCATGCCCCCATCATATCTTCAACAAAGTCGACATCTTCATCGCACCCCACCTCCGGAACGTCATTAACAACTCCATCACGTCAGCCTCCTTCCCTGAGAGCTGGAAGCACGCAGAAATCAACGCCCTTCTGAAGAAACCCACAGCGGACCCCAAAGACCTCAAGTTATTCCGCCCCATCTCTCTTCTTCCCTTCCCAGCAAAAGTCATCGAGAACACTGTCAATAAACAACTGACTGCATTCCTCGAGGCAAACAACTCGCTCGACCCGTCCCAATCCGGATATCGAGCCAACCACATCACCGAGACCGCCCTCATCGCAGCCACCGACGACATCAGGACCCTGATGGACAACGAAGAAACAACCGCTCTCATCCTCCTAGACCTCGCGGCAGCCTTTGACACCGTATGCCATCGCACACTAACAACCCGCCTCTTCAACACTGGGATCCAAGGAAAGGCCCTGGACTGGATCACCTCGTTCCTCTCCGACAGAACCCAGAGAGTCCGCCTCCCTCCCTTCCGCTCAGCGGCCACCGAGATCATCTGCGGATTACCCCAAGGCTCCTCACTCAGCCCAACCCTCTTCAATATCTACATGAGCCCCCTTGCCGCCATCGCATGCAAACACAACATCAACATCATCTCCTACGCCGACGAGACCCAGCTGATACTCTCCCTCACCAAAGACCCAGCCACCGCCAAAACCAACCTCCAGGAAGGAATGAAAGACGTCGCAGAATGGATGGAGCTCATTCGCCTGAAGCTGAACTTAGACAAGACGGAGGTCCTCATCCTCAGGCAATCCCCATCTACCTGGAATGACTCCTGGTGGCCCACAGCGCTGGGCTCTGCGCCGACACCCTCGGACCACGCACGCAACCTGGGATTCATCCTGGACTCCTCCCTCACGATGACCAAGCAAGTCAACGCCGTCTCGGCTTCTTGCTTCAACATCCTGCGCATGCTCCGAAAAATCTTCCGATGGATCCCCACCGAAACCAGAAAGACCGTCACCCAGGTCCTCGTCACCAGCCGACTGGACTACGGTAACGCCCTATACGCAGGAACTACAGCCAAACTCCAGAAACGACTTCAGCGCATACAGAATGCCTCCGCACGACTCATCCTCGACATCCCTCACCACAGCCACATATCCGCCCACCTGAGAACCCTGCACTGGCTCCCCGTCAGCAAGAGGATCACATTCAGACTCCTCACCCACGCACACTAAGCACTCCACGACATGGGCACCGAATACCTCAACAGCCGCCTCTCATTCTACACTCCCACCTGCCAGCTCCGCTCTGCCAGCCTCGCCCTCGCCACCGTCCCACGGATTCTCAGAACCACCGCAGGAGGAAGATCATTCTCCTACCTGGCAGCCAAAACATGGAACTCCCTCCCCGCACACTTACGACTGACCCAGGACCATCTCGCCTTCAGGAAACACCTCAAGACCTGGTTATTCGAGCAATAGAGGCACCCCCCTCAGCGCCTTGAGACCCTCACGGGTGAGTAGCGCGCTCTATAAATGTATTGATTGATTGATTATATTATACTTTAATTGAGTGTGATACACACTTTCAATAATATCCATTTGTTAATTCTTAAATTATAATTTTACAATGTGTGTATACATATATATATATATATTTAATTTATATTAATGTATAAAGCAATGGTTCATTATATTATTAAGTAATTCAAATAGGTGACATTTAATGATATATACATATATTTGTATACTTACCTTAATTTGAATAATAAGGTATTTTAATAACAATATTTTTGACACAATATTCTGGTAGGTTACATGCAAATAAACTCTATATTTTTACAGATCATGTTATGGAAACAATATTTTTGTGTCAGAATATTTTCTTTCCCACTGTTTTGTCATTCAACAGTTTTATTTTTGATAGACTGTTTTTTTTCCTTTAATATTTTCATAGAGTTGTTTTGAGCATGGTTGACGACATTAGTTATGGCATGCTTTGTGAGCACAATGAACCGAAACGTGCTAATTAGTGGTTTCATGCATTTGTGCCAGAAATATTCCTAACCCCGATTGTGAAGTGCCTTTTGTCTTCGGTACAGGGGAACACAGCAGAGGGGCACTGCACACCTTCCACTGTGCAGGGCCTTTAGATCTCTAGTTGTCTTTTTTTCTGCCCCTTGTAAATCAAATTTAGGGTGTAATGTTTTCAGAACATGGTGGATGAAACCACTACTTAAAATGGCTACCCATGTGATCACAATTGCATTTTGACTTGCAAATTATACAAGATTGTATGGTGTGGTGCTAGGCCTGTTAGCCTTAGGGTGGTCATCCCACAAACATTTCGTCTTCACACCCCTTTTTTGCTGAATTTGTTTTTGTTGACTTTACTACTGCTAACCAGTGTTGAAATGCTTGTGCTCTCTTCCTAAAAAATTGTAAAATTGGCTTGCACCTGAGAAGAATAGTTAAGATAGTTATAAATCCCAAGTTCCGTAATTAAATACTAGTAGTGGGCCTGAAGCACCTATTGTGCCACCCACTTAATTAGCCCCTTAAAACAAGTCCCAGGTCTGCCATCGCAGCATGAATGCAGTATTAACTGCCAAATTGACTTGGCAATACAACCCTAGTGCTAAGACTTGTACGCTCCTTTTATTGCATATAATTCACCCATAAGGTAGGCTCTAGGTGCCCATAGTGCAGGGTCTTTAGTGAAGGGTACATTATAATTAAAACATTGGGCATTTACTGTTAGGTTCTGCATGTCCTTGTAGTGAAAAACTCATAAATCCATTGTTCACTATTGTGAGCTCTACCTGTCCTATAGGATAGCATTGAGTTGCCTTTTTACCTTTAATGAATGATAACGAGCATCTTGTTGCTTTTAATCAACTATTGTGCAAGCCGATAACACTTACCCAATATTCAGATGTCAACCATGTGCCATACCATCAAATGTACCTTAAACGCTGTGCGCAGTGCTCTATTGGGAAAGTCTATAGCCATATCCTGCGTTCTCCTCCGTAATCTGCATTTTGATGAATATTGGCATCATCATTTGTTAGTAGATTTCCCTGAAATGCATTGGGATTTATGCACCCACGCCTGATACATATGAACCGTATATATAGGAATTTTGTTTTCGAGAAGATCCCATTCCGAATAAACTGAGATTCAAGAAGAAATGAACTGATGTTGTTATGAACAAGCATTTGGGATTTACACTTTTTGAATTTGTTGGTGATATCAGAATTCAAAAATATGTACAGTTTATACATTGATCTAAGTGAAGTTAAAAGTTTCTGATAAACTCACTGAGTGCTGGTTGTAGTGCACTCTCTCTCTAAGACTTTTGTCCTAGTTTTCTTATTTTCTTTTAAAAAGTTGGCATTTTCTTGCCTTAACTAATTGTTGCCTGCAGCCTTTTCCTGGGGCAATTGACTGGGTGTAGTTGACAGTTGGTCTTTATTTATTCCTCCTACACATCTGCACAATAGAGGGATTAGGTGTAACGGGATGGGTGAGCAATTGGTCGGATGGGGGTGTCTAAATCAACAACTATAGAACTATCATCATAACAACACTAATACCCAAAAATATTATAAAAAGTAAAATATATGAAATTAATTAAAAAATAATAATAATACAAATATATTAAAGTGCGCTATATTATATGCACCAATATTTTTTTTTATTACATAAATAAATAAGCAATAATCTTATCTACTATGTTCTGTTTCTCAATATTTTTAATTTGCCAATATTTTTGAAACAATATTCTTACAGCACAATATTTATGAAAAACTATTTTGGGGAAGGATGGGTGTAATTGGCGAAGTACTTCTATGAGAAACTCCATCCGCAACTTCGCTCTGTTCCACTCCCAATTAATAAAACAGAAACCTCATATACTTTTGGAACAATAACAAGTGTCTCTGTCTTGACATGCTTAAATGCATATAGTCATTTCATAAAAGTGAAAATGAAATTTCAGCAAGCAGTGAGAGAGGTGATGATTTTGGGGTCCTCCCTAACCTAGGGGGAGACCCAAGCAGATGCCTTGAAGACAAAGAGCACATCTTGCTGAACGATTCGGTGGTGGTCCCATCCTCTTAGGACCATCCAAAGCACAGTTATGGACAAAAATACAATCCCAACCAAAGGCCCTGCAAAGCATTATGGGATGAGATTAGCAGTGGGCAGTGAATATTATAGTATCCAATATCAAAATAATTCAACAAAGAGCTGCAGTTCAACTAGTCATTACTAGGTGTCCCTCACGAGTCAAATGCAAAATCATTGAAATGATTATATCAAGCTGCAGTTCCACTAGTTGTTACTAGGTGTCCCTCACAAGTCAAATGCAAAAGCATTGAAACCCTTTCATGAAGCTGCACTTCCACTAGTCGTTACTAGGTGTCCCTCATGAGTTGCTCCAGGACCTGCCAAGCCAGGTCCTGGATCTGTTAGACACCAGTTTTTACCATAAAATAACCCCAATTCTACTGATCGGATTTTTGTCATTTTGGTGTCAAATTGTTTATTAAAATGTGCTCTATTCTTCTATATTGGAGTGGTATTGTTGTGTTGTGTTTTCACTCTATTATTGTTTGTGTGCTGCATAAATACTTTACACACAACCTCTAAGTTGAGCCCAACTGCTTTGGTGCAAAGCTACCAGAGGGTTAAGCCCAGGTTAATTTAGTGACTTTTCTAATTCACCCTGACAGTGATTGTTTCTGTTGTTTGAGCGGGGTCAGCACTTCACTTAACCAACAACCCAATTTCGTATATGTGGTATTTGACTTTTTCTTGCCTCTGGGTTCCCCAAGCCCTTTCCTGGGTCACACACCTCTCCTGGTGCTCACCACAGCTGTAGAAACAAATTCTAATTCACGAATTTCAAGATGCAAGAAAAATAAATCTAAGTAGCCTGCTCCAGTTCACTTTTGTCCAAAAAATTCACATGATTGTCATGAGTTGCAAATCACTGAATCATGATTTTAAAGGTGAGAGACATACATATATGTTAACCATCTTGCCCACCCAGCTCCTTTTTTAGAGGCTTATATTTTGAAAACTACTGACCAGATTTACAGAAGAACAATGAAAGCAAGCTTTCCAAGTAAGGTTTTACTGCCATGCCAAGTTTGATGTATTTCCACACAGCCTGTTTTGGCTGAAGGTGAGAATACAATTTGCAATGGGAGCTACAATAGTAAACATACTTTTCAACCTCCTCCTCCCTCTTAACTTTCTCCCACTGTCCAGATCTGTGTTAATATGGAGAAAGTGGATGTCAATATAAATAATGATACATTCACGTATAAAAACAAAATTGAATCGTCATTAACAAATCTGCTTGTTATGAACTCCAAGGTAATTCTAACATACTTAGGCAGGCTTTGAGACCCAGGCCCAGGGTCACTGATTGACAGGTCACAGGAGGGGTGGCACATAGCCAGCAGGCACACACGTGAACTGGAAAAACCAGATCAATCTCACAGATGTGTGCAGCGACACCACAATGGTCAAATGAGATTGGCCCCAATCAAGCACACATGGCCGGAGGGGTATGCTAATTTCCAAAACACAATAAAGTCAGATGCCGCATGATGGTAGGAACACATAGCCAGTCAGGACACAGCACACACAGTACACATAGTGATCACACATTTTCTAAGCCAATTATCTGGACACATTCCTCACTGGCAGTATTGTGTCCACGCAAGTCAAGGTCCACCTGGATTCCTCATCAAATACATGAATTTATAGCTCCAAAGGCAGCAATTCACATTCCTTTTTTTAAACATTATTTTTATTGAACAGATACTTAATACACATTGCATTATAGTTACAATACAATTTGCTATAGGGCATGTTGGCAACTACAAAATAGTACACATTATACCAATGCTGAACATATCAACTCCCTATCCATCATCCCTTTTCCAGTATTCCCTCGAAGGAAGGCTAACCCTACCCGCCAGTACTCAGCAGTTCCTATACTTTTCCCACATGGTCCAGACTTGCTCCCATTTTTTGGGGCATCCCCTACTCTCATAGACCACTTTTTCGGCCCGCTGACACCAATCCAGGTCTTGCTTCCATGAACCCATTGTTGGAAGCTTCACCACCCCCCACTCTTTTTCTATGTTCCTTTTAGCCACTCCAGAAGCCAGTGTCAGCCATATTTTTACATATTTAGGAAAACAATCTCCCCCGTCACACTCAGCAGGTGCCATCTTGCCTCAACCGGGACCCTTGAATCAACCACTGCCGCCATCACTCGGAAAGCCCCTTCTCAGTATCTCTGAATCACGAGCAGGCCCACAGAATGTGGAAAAAGATGCCTGCCTCCCCGCATCCTCTAACACATTGAGTAGATTCACATCTGCCCAGTTTCCGCTGCACTGTGCGAGGCATGTAAGATCTATGCAACATCCTAATTTGCACTAGCCAAAACCTGGCATGTATAGCTAATTCCATAGGGTGTTGTACGGCTTCCGCCCAGTCATCATATTCCAGTAGACCCACATCTTTCTTCCACACGTCTTGTAAGGGGCCCAGCGGGTCTGCCAGATTGGTCATGAGTTTACAATATATAGGCGAAACTGCCTTACCCACCATCGGGTCCATCAATACTCTATTCTCCAACGGCGAGTAGTCCGGCACCTATACTCCTCCCTTTATATGACATTTCAGAGCATGTCCCAGCTGAAGGTATCGGAGCCTCTCCCCCTAAACAATTTATAATCCTTACCGAAAAAGGATCACCGCAAATGTTTAGGGCACTCAATGTATTCTATATAAACCCGTATCCTGTATTACTTCCTGTGGGGTCCTGATCAGCTCCCAAAGCTGGCCATATTGTAAAAAAATCTATGAAAGTACACCATTTTTTCCTGTATCCATTTCTTTTTAATTCTTTGTATCATTTTTATCAATTTCTCTTATCTTAGATTTAATTACCCTTGTATGTTATGCTTTACTTAATTGAAAATATTAGAAAGTGAATAGAATATATAGAGTTCTGGACAATTATATGTACAATATTCGACAGTGTAATATGATGAATAATACCAATTCATTTAATTTTGTATACAGATATTTTCTTCTCAATCTTTGAGACACAAGGAACCATTTCCATGTAAATACATTTTGTCATAAAAGAACGCTCATTCACAACAGTATTCTGCACCCACATTATCCAAAACACTCATTCCTCATACTCAACAGCACACATTCATTTCCTAGCTTCTACCATTCATGCTTATTCCAACCAATGTTTTACAATCACTGTCTAGAGACAACGTGCAAGTGACTATTTGCTTAGACGTTGCTGTTTTGTAGTTCGGAATCTTGTGTAGTCCAGTCTATGATCATTTCACCTTCTTCTGGACCAACTGAGATCATACCTCATGAAATGGTAGATCAACAAGGAGGGTATCTAAGAGAGACTTTTCTAATCTACCAGGACCACAAGCTCTCGACATATTACAACCAGGAATTGTTTTTTGTCCACGTTCAGGAGACTAGCAGGACAAATAGAGCAATAGGGTGTTAGGGATCTTTTTCTATTTTCTGTACTCCATGCCCATTGCGCAAATCATGTGCAGGGCTTTTTCTATGTGTGTGTGGAACAAATTGAGACAATTTAACAACTAATCTCCATCACTTTGTTTGAGACTTGCTTCCGATCCTTGCAAAGCAGACGTCTGGCTCTCAAATGGTTAAGTCTATCAAATGCGTTCTAGTCTGAGGAGGCTCCATATGAGACCAATTTTAAGTTGAGACAATCCTCAGATCATATGCCTGTGAATGTTCTCCCAGCTGCACTGTTTACTTAAACAAACTGTTCCTGTTTTGCCAAAAGCCTCTTGTCTCATGTTTTCTCTAGGTATTTCATGTTCAAACAACATCTGCAGAAAATGTGGCATGCATATAACTCAATATGGAGGCTAGCCTTGGTTTGCCAATGCCTGTTTTATATGAATTTCAAGCCCTGCTCTACATTAACTCTGTAAAATAAATTGGCAGGTGTAGCTTCCTCCCTAGCCTGAGAGCATGTAATACACCATGCCACACATGGAGCTCTGTTTAGTATGTCTTTATTCTTCAGCATGCAACAGTTAATTGAATGCAATGCATCACAAACTTTATTAACAACACCCAGTCACACCCATCTGATTATGTAACACCTGTGCACCTGTGCAGAGTCTGGCAAGGACCACTAGGGGCCTCACTCACATAAACACAGGACACAAGAGCAGGGGAACGTTGTCCAGTCAACATGCCACAATAGTAAGCTGATTGGCTCCTATATATGACAGGATGGATTAGGGGGTTTGCAAAGCTAGCTAGGTGAGAACTTACTCTGTTTCATTCCTCCAGAATGAATATAATACCTTTTATAGCCACAAAACTAACACGAATTGTAAAATCATTGCTGGCTTTCCAGAGTTCCGAAACACACATCTGTGGCCTCTGCTCATCAATGTTTTTTTTTTTTGTTGCATATTTAACATCAAATTATGCCTAGATAAAACAAAACTAAATCCATTAGAAAACAAGTACGATTACTCAATAGAGCACCATTGAACATCCATTTTGTGCTGAATCTACTTGATCGGGGACGTAGCACGGAGGATCAAGTGGGAGCAAGTGGCTTTGTAATTTGCTTCCTTTATTAGCACATTGAGTTTGTTCGCCTCTCTTGTCTTTACAACTGGGTCCAGCTGGGTTGATATCTGAACTTTGTGAGTTATTTGCATGGAATGTTAAACACAGATGCCTGCTAGGTAATGGCATTAAGATGTTCAGAATATTTCACATTTCGGCTTCAATCACTTCATTGGCTTCTATTTACAAAGGGGATTTATTTTCCAGGGAGAGGGTGTGGCTTAACGGATAAGGCAGACAAATTTGAAGCAGGGGATGCAGGTTTGACTCTGACAGGAGGTTCAAACATCCTGTGATTGTGAGCAAATCAGTTAATCTTCTGGTGCCTAAAAAAAATAAGATAAAGGTGTTCGGCTGTAATGCAACTGATGTGATGCTCATATAAAGCCCTCTGATCCCTTCGGGTCGAGTTCGCACTATATAAAACTTCAATAAATTAAAAAAAATGAAGGTGATTTGCATTGCACATCATGTTATCTACCTCCTTTTCTGACCCCAATTGGGAGCCAGTTCACTTCTACAGCCACTTTGGTTGTGCATGTACTACTGGGAAAAACCTACATAAGCAAACTTGTTTGTGAGAATTTGTTATTCTCAAGATTTTGAATTTATCCTGGTGAGTAGATCATTGTGTTGAAAAAATTTCAAGCAGTCTTTTTTTCAGAATTTCACTGTTAGAAGGTTGTTTATTAGTAAGGGCATGTAGGTGCCTACACTTAGTAATACACCATAATCACAAAAGTCCAGTCAAGTCTCAACCGTTGATATCTTGGCTCATGAGTAGTCAGGCTCAAGTAATGAGACGCGTGTAAAGTATTTAAAACATCAATAACTGTAAATTAAAAATGTTATATCCTGTAGTCTCCTAGGGGCATATCATCAAGACAATTATCGCCGCTTTATCGGCCGTTTTCGACCGGAAAGCAGCGATAATTGTATCACCCTATCAGCATGGACACGCTAACGCGTGTTTCCATGCCTCAAAGCCCTTTCCCTTAACGCCCAGCTTTGCATGTCTAATGAGATGCAAAGTAGGCGTTCCTCTCCAAAATAACTGGAGAAATGTCGCTAACCAACCTTTCTCCAATTATCAAGCTGCACGCTAACATGCAGCGCAATAAGAAAAGTAGCGCTAACCTTGGTTATCGCTACTTTCCTTATGCCGGCTTTCAGGTTGATGTAGCCATTATATCCAATGGAAGGTGGATATAATGGCTAAGTCCACCCTGCTTTATCAGCAAGGTATCACCTGTTGTTTGTGCGATGATCGCTGGTTTTCCAGCGATGATCGCACATTATGGTGCCGATTCCGATCCTGGAAAAACCGGGTACGAACCGTCGGTCGGAGCATTTTCTCCGTCCGACTCGTACCCGGGACAAAAACATTACAAACATGGAAGTACGATTCGCACGGAAACACCATTTCCGTACGAGTCGTACAAAACACCGACCGACGAAAATATACATATGAATGTGATCCGGGAATGCTCCGACGTGACGTCGGGACGCTTTCAGGCAGCGTTTCACGACCCAGGAAGTACGAATCGAACCGACAGCAGTCCGGACGGCAATATTTTTACGGCACCCAAAAAGTGCCGGAAAAGCGAAGTACGCCGCAAAACGACCAGATTAGGGGGCCCGGTACGTGCCGTACCCCCCCACCCCCGTGAGTACGTGCTGAACCCCCCGTGTATGTACACCTGTGTACGTACGAGTCGAACCCCCACCCGTGTATGTACACCCGTGTACGTACGAGTCGAACCCCCACCCGTGTATGTACACCCATGTACGTACGAGTTGAATCCCCACCCATGTACATACACGGGTGGGGGTTCGACTCGTACGTACACGGGTGTACATACACGGGTGGGGGTACGACTCGTACGTACACGGGTGTACATACACGGGTGGGGGTTCGACTCGTACGTACACGGGTGGGGGTACGACTCGTACGCACACGGGTGTAAATACAAGGGTGGGGGTTTGACTTGTACGTACACGGGTGTACATACACGGGTGGGGGTACGACTCGTATGTACACGGGTGTACATACACGGGTGGGGGTACGACTCGTACGTACACGGGTGTACATACATGGGTGGGGGTTCGACTCATACGTACACGGGTGGGGGTACGACTCGTACATACACGGGTGTACATACACGGGTGGGGGTTCGACTCGTACGTACACGGGTGTACATACACGGGTGGGGGTACGACTCGTACGTACACGGGTGGGGGTACGACTCGTACGTACACGGGTGTACATACACGGGGGTTCGGCGCGTACATACGGGGGCTGGGGGGGATGTTCGGAGCGTATGTGGGCACATGTCTCCATGGTTGCTATGGGAGTTCGGTGCGGACGGTGTTTTCTTCATACGGTTGTAACATCGGACGCACGGGATGGATCGTACTTGCGCGGTCGGACTTCACTTTTCACATTTGTACGGTAAATCGTCCGGGGACGTGTCGGACACATTTTCCGACCCGACGACGTGTGGGGAATTATTCCCAATGCGATTCGTATGGAGTTTTTCCCATGCGAATCGTACTTGGCAGTTTGTACGGCACTTGTACGATCCATACGGTAAAAAGACCGGATACGAGTCGTACGGGGAAAATTTTTCCAGGACCCGAATCGGCACCTAAGTCGGTCAGCTTCATTACAATTTAGGTTTTCCATTCAGAGACTGGCCCGAAATCCACATGGATGGCTTTTTATACCGTCCGGATTATGATGCTCGGTTTCTGGCAGGCTTTCCATGCTGAAATTTCCGACATGGAATGCCTGTCGGAAAACGAGTGTGGGGCCTCCTAGTGGGTCCCCTTTCCATTTGTGGTCTCCACTTGGGGACCCGGCAAGGCACCTTTGGTGCCCACTATTGAGCCCTGCACCATGTGGTAGGCACCCTGAGGTGCCTACCATGCAGTGCAGATATGAACATATCCTCCCAGTTCCCTATGGGTGCTTGTGCTACGGCCATAGCACACGCTCTCATAGGGAAATGTAAGTATGCGACTGCACAATGTGTGGTCGCATCATAATTAGGTGGTTAGGACAGTATCCACGATGGTTTTGGGAGGACACAAGTCGTCCCGACTTCATTATAATTCCCTGGGATTTTTATATATGTTGTAAATTAATACGGTTATTCAAATATGTTATGTGTTTGAAGCAAAGTACTTTCCCTACTGTTGCACAAACTGGAGTTGGAATAGTAAATGTAATCCCTTCAAAGTCCAATGATTTCCCTACTGTTGCACAAACTGGTGTGTGAATAGTAAATTAAATCTTTCCAAAGCCCAATGCTTTCCCTACTGTTGCACAGACTTCAGTAGGAATAGTAAATCCTACTTCTCTGAAGTTAAATGCTTTCCATAATGTTTCACAGACTGGAGTGGAAATAGCGATACTCGTAAACATTTTGTAAAATGTATCTATTAATATTATTTGTTTATCACTTTAACATTATAATATATCTTTATATACATATATATATATATATACATTTATTTTTGGGATTTTTATATTTTTAGCAAATGTCTTTTTTCTGAATTTATAGGTTTTTACATCTAATTAATTAGGTAATTTAATTAATGTTTTGGCAGTTAATTGGTCAAAATATTTAAGATGTATATATATATACACACACATATATCCTCCAAGTTTAGCTCAAGTTCACCAGTATCTTGGCGCATCTACAGCGGTGCAGCTTCTACGGCGGAACCAAGCCGCTCAATATTGTCACCACCGTCTTTTCAGACGAATGGGTATATAATAGCGACTAATTATATTACACATTACTTTTGAGCCATGTATGAAGTCGCAATTATATACAAATTGAGTGATATGGAATCACAATGGAATATTAAGTGTTATAAGCCCACTGGGGCATAATATCAAGAGTCATAATTTCCATACGAACATCTAGTTTGGTTCTGTTTTATATATGTTGGCCAAACTTGCTGCAATCGTACACATTATCTCTGTGAGCCCTTATTAATTCTCTGCGTGTATCACAATTTTCAATCTAGTATAATTTTGTGCACATTTTTTTGTGCTAAAATAGATTGTATTGAGTAGTAATTTACTACGAATGATGCACAATGGGTGTAGAATGAATTTTCTCTGTTAAACTTTATTGACAATGCATAGCTGTTAAAAAACACCATTTCAATGTGTCTGCCAAAAACTGAGCGTAGAGACAAGTAGTCCTACTTCTATTCTTATGAATTTGCACTATATGCATTGTCAATTTGCAAACGGATCCCTAACCCATGACCACGGTGCTCCTGCACCGAAACGCATCGGGGGGTTACTTGCTGCATGTTTCAATAAAACTTACATGCTTCAAGAATATTTGGGCTTGAGTGGATTTTGTACGCAGAGTACAAAGGTCCAACAACCTATTCAGTAATTCTAAGATCCCCATACACATCCACTCATTCACCAACAGTCCTATACAGTCACTCATACATGTACTCACTCATCATATGTACTCATACACCTATACATCCTGTTACACAACGCCACTCATCCATAGAGTTACTCACACACATAGTCACTCATGCTAATAAAGAATCAAACATCCATTTACTTGCATATACAGTTATACACACACCACCACACTTACTGCTACAGAAACTTACACATACATAGTCTTTTAAACAATCACTTATAGAAACACATACTTATTCATACAGGAACTCTTCCAATCTCTCACTCTCACATATACTCACTTATATACACCAATAGTCACATATACTAGTTTAAAACATATGTAGTTACTCATCAAGACACTATTGAGACAGTGATTCACTCACTAACACACCCATGCACACACTCATCCACCCATACAGTCCTGCACACATGCTGTCTTCAACACATACAAACAGTGAGTCACTCATTCATGCACCTATGCACTACGTAATACCCCCACCAAACCATACAGACACTCAGACACTCATACTGATAATCAAAAAACCAATTAATAACCTATATAGACACTCATGTAGCTACTGACCAACCCATGCAGCCACTTATACACAAAGTGAGAGACTGATACAGATATTTACATATTTAAACATTACTCACTAAGCCATGTATTCACTAAGATACACTTAATCAGTCAGTTATACAATCAATTTTTAAAACAAATCATCCATAGACACTTGTATACCCATTTATTCTTCCATCGACCTTGAGATATACATATATAAAACATATGTAACTTTCTGAAAAACACACATTCACTGGATGACGTCATCAGTGATGTTATTTGAGATGTCATGAGTGATGTCACTGACCATGTCATGAGTGATGTAATATGTGACGTCATCAGCAGTGCATTGCGTTTTGTACAAGTCCAGCTAACTATAACGCTCCTGAAACCTATGGTTTCTTCATTGAATTTCTAAGGTTTTTTAAATGCTAATTCCTAACTATAACGTGCCTGAAACCTTTGGTATTTTCAGTGAATTTCAAAGGTTTTTTAAATGCTAATTTCTAACTATGCCTACAGAGATAGGACATGTGAAGAAAGAAGAAAAAACGCACAGAAAGAAAAAAAAGAAATGCTGAAAGAAGCACAGAAGTCCTCAAAGATGAAGAAAAGTGCAGGAAGAAGGATAACTTGCAGAAAGAACAAACGGAAGAGAAGAAAGAAGCCTTGTTGCAAAATCATCCTGTACCCTCAACTTTTTCAGACGGAAACTGGTGGTAAATGAGTCGGACTAACCAGTCCTAGAGCCAGTGCTATGTTAAAAGACACTCAGAATACAGTGAAAACACCAACATACACTAGGGAACACTATGCGTTGGGGGTCCCCCTGTGATTAGCATGAACTCCTCTGTAAGCCCCTAGTATATAATAGGGCAGGGGATTAAAACTTCCTCTTAAAACACGCCTACAGGGCGTGTTTGCACACGTCACCTCAGGCCCCATCCCCTCCCTTCCCCACTGTGTAAACACGCTCTGTGGTCGTTTTAAGTTGGGAGATTAAGTTCCCTTGAATCCTGAGGGTCCCTAGGGTCCAACTAGACCACTAGGTACCTCCAGTAAGCGCCACAGAGCTGTGTTGAAGAGAGATGTAAAAAGGGGCACAGCCTAGACCACTTCTCTGCAACGCAGCGCAGTGGCGCTTACTGGAAGCACCAGGTGGGTTAGTTGGCCCCCGGGTCCCTCAGGATTGAAGGGGAATTATTTCCCCAACTTAAAGCGCGCCACAGTGTGTGTTTGCACACGTTAACTGAGGCCCCGTCCCCTCCCTTCACCACTGTGTAAACTCGCGCTGTGGCCGTTTTTAGTTGGGAGATTAAGTTCATTTGAATCCTGAGGGTCACTAGGGTCCAACTAGCCCACTAGGTACCTCCAGTAAGTGCCACAGAGCTGCGTTGCAGAGAGGTGTAAAAAGTGGCACGGCCTGGACCACCTCTCTGCAACGCAGCTCAGTGGCGCTTACTGGAAGTAAGGGTGGGCGTAGTGGGCGTAGTGGGGCTACGTGAAGCAGCGCATAGTGTGCCCAAATCAACGCACACTCACGCGCTACGTGTAGCCCCACTACGTGCCACCCGCCTCCCGCCCGCCCTCCTTTTAAATCAAACCCCGCATTTAAAATAAATAAAAAGTAAAGAAACTTACCTGAAGCGCGGCATCTCCAGGGCTCCCTCTTCCATTTCCAACTTCTTCTGACAAATGCGCATGCGCGGACGCCCGCGCATGCGCATTTCTTGCAAGAAATGAGCATGTGCAGGCATCCGCGCATGCGCATTTGTTAGAAGAAGTTGGAAATGAGGAAGAGGGAGCCCCGGAGACGCTGCGCTTCAGGTAAGTTTCTTTACTTGTTATTTATTTTAAATGCGGGGTTTGATTTAAAAGGAGGGCAGGCGGGAGGCGGGTGGCGGCGGCAGGCAGCTACGCTTCGCCCTGGGTGTGCGTAGCGCTAGCCTGCTTCCCCTACTTCGAAAACTGCAAAGCAGGCAGCGCCACGTACACTACGTGGGCGAAGCGTAGTGTCACGCCCAGGGTTAACTGGAAGCACCTGGTGGGCTAGTTAGCCCACAGGGGCCCTCAGGATTGAAGGGGAATTATTTTCCGAACGTAAAACGCGCCATAGGGCGTGTTTGCACACGTTACCTCAGGCCTCGTCCCCTACCTTCCCCACTGTGTAAACAAGCCCTGTGGCCATTTTAAGTTGGGAGATTAAGTCCCCTTGAATCCTGAGGGTCCCTAGGGGCAAAATTGCCCACTAGGTACGTCCAGTAAGCGCCATTGCAGACAGGTGTAAAAAGGGGCACGGCCTGCACCACCTCTCTTCAACGCAGAGCATTGGTGCTTAATGGAAGCACCTGGTGGTCTAGTTGGCCCCCAGGGTCCCTCAGGATTGAAAGGGAATTATTTCCCCAACTTAAAATGCGCCACAGGGCGTGTTTGCACACGTCACCTCAGGCCCCATCCCCTCCCTTCACCACTGTGTAAATGTGCCCTCTGGCCGCTTTGAGAGATTAAGTCCCCTTAAATCCTAAGGTCCCCTAGGGTCAAACTAGCCCACTAGGTACCTCCAGTAACTGCCACAGAGCTGCGTTGCATAGAGGTGTAAAAGGGGCATGGCCTCAGAACACCTGTCTGCAACGCAGCTCCCTTGCGCATACTGGAGATACCTGTTGGGCTAGTTGGCCCTCAGGGACCCTCAGTATTGATGGGGAATTAATTCCCAAACTTACAACTGGCCAGGGGGCGCATTCGCAGAGTGCTGCAAGGAGGGGGCGTGGCCTCCGGCACGATGCCGGTCTTTTATTTATTTTATTTTTTTAAGAAGGAGGGCTGTGTGGCCCCCCTTATTTTCTAATTTATTGGCCCTGACGATCCCATCCCCCAGGGCCTGCACCCTAATTTTTTTTCTTAAAAAAAATTAATTTGGAAGGGGGCGGCGTGGCCCCCTTCCAAAGGCCTTAATCGGCCCCGGGAACCCCAATCCCGGGTCATGGCTTTTTTAAAAAAAATTCTTTAGGAGGGGGGCTGCGTTGCCCCCCTCCTCAGGCCACTTATGGCCCCGGGGACCCCATCCCCCGGGCCGGCCTTTGTTTTTTATTATTATTTTTTTTAAAATATATTTATAGAAACACTTAGGACACGCTGGCCAAACCGTATGTACCTATCACCATGACGATTTGCGTGATATTCATTAAAAGGCGACTATGCATACAATGAATCCACGTGGAATGTATTTACAATGCTAGTGAAGCTCTGACGTGTCTCACGCCCTACCGTACCTAAACCCGGCACCCCCGCAGGTGGGTACTCTCCAAGTAGACCCCCTTGTTGTTTATTTATACAAAGATGGGTAGCTATTGACGGGCACATTTAATACACACGCACATCAAGCCATTCAAAGGGGATTCGACCAAACTATGCAAGAAATCCCCCTCACGGTTAATAAAACACACATCCACCGCCGGATGTGTAATACTTTTTATTTTACCCTCTGTAAAGGAGATGAACCTCACTTGAGAGTCACAGCGTGCTCCTGGCTGAGCTCAATGCTGTGTTACACCCACCAGTGCCCGCCGAGTGCCACACACCTCTGTGCTGTATTCCACCAGCTAGTGCATAAGCTATGACACTCTCTAGCCCATGTGCACTGTAACACTACCCTGTGAATATGTCATGCCACACTTGCCTTCGCACGGGTTATATTGCCCCATCTAACGTGCCTTCCTCGATGCCTATGTTATAACGTACAGCGCTATGCCATACATATTACAATCTGGGATCCATATCTTTGTCACAGTGCATATGCAACGTTACACTCCCCAGCACATATTTTATATTACAACTTTAGAGACTAGTTAGGTTACACAACACTGCCCTGTGCATATTACACTCCAAGGCGCATATCGCATAGCATGCACTAGTGCCTGTGCTATCTCGCGCTCTCCAATGAATCTGTCATTGCGCACAATGTATTGCATATTATATTGCACGCCCCGGTTCATCTTATATCACACTTTTTGGTGCATAGTTTATACCATATACTATATCTAGTTTTCATTTTCAATTGTGCTCTCTGGACTATGTTCTATATAACACTGCGTCCACCTACCCTTTTCACGGGCATTACATTTTGCGATGGTGGTGGAGGGTCAGGGGGTGTTTCTGCCAAGTGAGCCCGAAGTCACAGTCACAAACGTCCTCTTCTTCGTGAATAAAAGTGAGATTATGCTGCATACTTGTTCATATTTTAAGTAGTTTGCACAGACACACATTTTAAAAACAATAAAGTTCCTAATACCCACCTTCTCTGAACAGTTAGCTTGCTGCCCCATCCACCTTCTCCCTATCCTCTGTTGTCTGAATCCATGGACTAGCCTCCTCCCTCCTGCCATGCATGGTCTGATGTGCTGCCACTGCCCTCCATTTAGCATGATGTACCACTCTGAGGAAATATGAATTTTGTGATCAGTTATGTCCCCTATCGTAGACCCCAACGGCTCCATGTGCATGCTATAAGTACATGTATGTTCCCTCCAGTTCCAGTTTTGAAGACGCAAATACATGTGCGTCCACCGTCAACATGTCCTCTTTCAGATCCACCATGAATGGGTCAGATATTCCATTCCTAAGTATGAAAGGCCACCGACTTTATGCGGTTCACTTTCCACATTTTACAGATTCAGGCGAGTAGGCCCTGAATTCTGCCATCAAGCCTTTCCTGCTTTCTGCCTCTGAAAGATCCAGCCCGAGCCTACATCTGTATCCATGAACTTTGTCCTACTCCCTGCGCGGCTAACGGTGCCTGATCCAGCCTGTTGCCTGCCAAAAACTGTATTTCACCTTCAAAATTATCTGCTCCGCTCCTCATCTGACGCATTCCTGTCTAGTAGTTTAGGTAAACATTCCTCCAGCTACCGTGCAAGAGGCCAGGCCTCACTGTCCTCATGCAAGTAATTCATAGCCCTGTTACCATGGAAGATTCCTGCCCCCTCGCATCTCATGTAGACACTTAGACGCTCGTACACGCACTAACAGTCAGTATAGAATAGATTCCGTCCGAGAGACCTTTCCTTTTGGATAATACAGTTCTTTAAACATAAGATATTAGATATGATTTGGGATTAGGTTGACATGACCCCTCAGACTTCTGTCTCCACATGTAGAGCTAAATGTCAAGTCCCCTTCACCCTCTAGTTGCACGTCAGTCACACGTCATGCGGCTGCGCACGCATCTCTGCCAAATATTTCTGCTGATATTACAGGATTCTCTTATGGATCCACCCACTTGTGACATCATGTATAATGACGTTTTCTAAGTTACGCCTATATGTCCGCCTTTTTGGTTACGTATGCATATTTTATCTCTCTTATCAACTGTTACGCCTCCTGCATCTGTTTCACTATAATGCATTTCTTATAAAAGTGATTACCTGTCAATAATGTATTGCCTTCCTTCCTGAACTTTCGTGGTGATGGAATTTGAAGCCTGCAATTCGAATTGTATTTCCTTTGTAAAGGAATAAAGCCTTTTAGAACCTCTAATACCACGGATTCTGCCTCTTATATTTACTGAGTTATTCTTACTAGATTTTACCGCATAAAAAATAGTACCGGTAATGAAATATTTACCACAGAAATTGGCGCCCGAACAGGGACACTTTCTCATCTCACGCGCCGGAGGTGCGTTGCAGGCCCGGTCTCCTGCCACAGCTGAACGGACAAAAACGCGTACCTGCAGGATTTCCTGTATCTCCCTCCGGCCAAGCGGGGGTGACTGAGGCTGCGATCAACACCCAGACGAGGCGGTGAGAAGTGCGAAGTATCCCGACCAGAGCCTAGCTGAGAGAGCAAGATCCGAGGTATACAGAGGCCCACCAGGTTCCGAAGTTCCGAGTCCAGTCGAGTCGAGTCCAGTCCGGTCCAGTTTCAGTTCAGTTCCGAGGCCTTCCGTTCCGAGCTACCCGGTGAGTACCATTGTCGGGGAGGCATTTAAACGTGCACATAGTCTGTGCCGGTCAAGACGGGTTTGGGTACACAAATCCGGTCTGCACTGTTTCAGCAGTGTATCTGTACTGTTTAGCAGTATATCTAGTATGTCTTGCATATAATTAAGTATTATTTAGTGTTAGTATTATGTCAGTAACTAGTTTTCTATTAGTTATCATCGTTCGTTAAAACTGTTAAGTGTTAAATGTTTTAAATACGTTCTATACATTGTGGTGTGAATGACTGTTCATTATTGTGTTTATTTGTATTAAGTATGTTTAAGATTAAGTAACCAGATCTAAAAATGCCGTTCTTTTCGAAATTAAGACAGATCAAAACTAGAAAAGGGGTACTCGAAGAAGCTGTTCCCATCCCACCGAGGGACACTCCAGGATACTTTATGTATCATAAGCATGGCCTAGATGCCGTGTTATTTCTTGATTTATGGGTGGACTACACCAAGGATTTACAAGAAAGTCAAAGATGGCCCGCAGCGGGGACCTGGAATGCAGATTGCATCATGAGAGTAGAAGGAGAATTATGGAAAAAGAAAGCCAGACAGTCACAGAAAGATGCCATTGAATTATGGCGTAAAGAATCATATAGACGTACAGAAAAAGCGCTCAGACAGGAAGAGAAAGGCAGGGAGAATTCAAATAAAACCCGAGAAAATCTATTAATTGAGGAAGGTACCCGAGTAAAATCAGAACAAGTAGATAGACAAAGAAACACTCTTATGAATGGTATGTATCCTCTTCTGGCCGAAGGATTACCTAAGGCTACCCCGGAAATACCAAAAGACTTGACTCCTCCATTGCCCCCCATAAAAGCACATCCTAAAACCGCAAAGGACGTTTTCCTTTCCTCCTATTTAGATGACGCAGCTCCCGAGTATGCTAATACCATACCACACACACCGCTTGCCGATGGTGTTCTACACCAAGAGCATCCGTCTGTATCCCCGCAACAACAAACTCCTACGCCCATTCCCACAGGTCCGTCCGTTTCTACTGTTTTTCCGGCATCTACAATTTCTATCTTACGTCCAACGAATCCTTTCTTGCCCAGCACCTCATATGGTGCTACAGGAGGTACGACAGAGATGTTTGCCACCCCGCCGCGAAATAAACAGACCCTTAGAGATTTAGCACTCCAACGTACACCCCAACTAGTGACATCCGACATGTTTAAAGAACATCTTGTGGATTGTAGATACGATACAGTGCCAGGTAAACAGGACAGATTGCTAATATCATCACTACGTATACGACGAGCTACATTATATCTAATGACAATACCAGGAATGGTTGAACACCTAGACAATATATATCACTTTGTCCAAACAGGGCGAGGTCCAGAGAGTATTAACGAAGCTATGGAATACCAGAAAGTGGATGTACAAAGACAACTACTACGTTTTTTCATAAATTGTGTGATTAGGAACCAAGACAGGCCTGGGGCAGATCATGATACCATGCAAAAACTTGCCAAATGGGGTCAGAACATATCAGAAGAAAAACATGATAAACAGGCGTGTATAATCGTCATGTATCGAAAGATCCGCAAGGAAGTAGAACGAATACATAAAGAAAGACGAGAAGCAGACAGAATGGAATCAGAGGAAGAGGAGGAGCAAGAATCAGAACAAATAGACACGATAGCTTACGTAGGTAGAGGAAGACCCCATAATAATAATACTAGAGGCTTCAATGATCCGATATGTCCGATACGTCCAGAATGCAATAGACATTTTCAAACCCCTATGTTAAATACAAGGTCCCCCGAACACCTATTCCAAGCCGCTGATAAAGTACTCCGAGATCGAAGGGGGTACCATATGCTCGATTCTATGGACGAACAAGAATTAGCCAGGTCAGCAGTACAATGGGCTGACAGTCCCAGCAAATACAGTGATGATGCACTAGCACACACGTTTCTGAATCTTACCCCATACGAACAGCGTTTAGCTAGTATATACATGATTCAACACCTCCTTATATTATATAAAAGCCAACACTCCGATCCAGGACCCTTACCTGATATATTGATAGAACTACTCACGAATAAATGGAGAGGGTCAGGTACTGATTTGATTAAAGAAATTCTAGAAATTCGAAACCAGTATATAACTTTCGTGTGCCCAGAACACGTTCCAGTTCCCATTATGGGAAGAAAAATGTATCACATAGATAGACAGAATCCCTTACGCGAAGTACACCCAATCAGAGGTGAAGATAATAACTTTACACGCGTGTTTGTGTACACGCCTATAACTAAAATTGAATTATTAGAAATGAAGAAAGTAGTACCCAGCCATGACAAGGATCCAGCAGGTTTCCACCGTGAGATAAAAGACATGTTACTCATGGGAGAGTACACCTACCCCGACATTATGAAAATACTGAAAGTGTTAATGCCTGCCGGCGTTTACGAGAAACTCAAAGAAAAGGAATGGGAGGTGGGAGACCAAAAGATAGATTGGACAGCATTAGAAAACGAAGAAAAGGCCCGAGCTGCAGGAGCAGGGCTTGGGGAAAAGACTACAGCATTACCAGGATTACTAGTGCAGGTACTGCCACGTTTATTAAGTACGAAAAAGGAGGACTGGGGTGCAATCTCAGCCTGTAAACAAAAGCAAGATGAAGACACTAGTGATTTCTATTCCCGATTTGAAAAATGTTTTGGTATAAATAGTGGCATAAAAGCAAGTAGCGAGTCATATCCACATCTGTTTGTGACAAAATTAGTTGAAAATTCCCTACCGCAAGTTAAGAATAGAGTATTGAATTTTGAGAGTACCTGGCAAGGTAACACCCCGTCACAGATGTTACAGATGTTACAATATCACCACAATAGAATTAGAGAAGAACAAGAACACGAACAAAGACGTATGAAAGATACAAAAATGAAAATGCTTGTTGCTCAGTCAGTTCCAGCTGATAGTCACCAAAAGGGTGATTCAACAGGTCCAGTTAAAGGGACATGTAACTATTGTAAACAACAAGGTCATTATATACACGATTGTCCAGTCCTGAAACATAATATCGCCACGGGTAGAACTCAGGAAAGACCACGTCCACCTAGACAGGATCAGAATCAACAACAAATTCCTCAGCATGCACAACATAGGTCAGCTCCGCAACAACTAGCTCCGCAACAGGCAGCTCCACAACAGACCATAGCACCACCACCAGCGCAGCCTATTGCTGCCACACAAGCGACAACGCAACAGATGTACCAGTATGCACAAGCAGATTATCCCGATTATCAGCGATACACATGAAATAGCCTAGAGAGGGAAGTTGGCTTACCCCTTATTGAGGTTCCTGTAGATCAAGAGGGACCTTATGTACATAGTGAACTATTAGGGGAAGACAGAAAGTTTTTACTTGATACAGGGGCAAGCAGAACAACTATACGACGCAGTGAAGTTCCAGGGGCACCCCTCTCAGGCTCACAGAATATTTCCCTTGGATTCTCAGGAAAGCCTATCATTAATGAAGTTACACAACCTCTTCCACTCACGGTTGGTCCATTGACACGTACTACAGATTTATTGCTTACTAAATCATGCCCAGAAAACTTGTTAGGTATAAAAACATTGAAAGCTCTAGGAGCTATAATATGTTGTTCTCCGGAAGGAGTACGATTATTTTTACGTGATTTTAAAGGTCACTACGTGTCCAGAGACATGGATCACCGGCTGCAGAGTTTACCTACGCATTTATGGGCACAAGGCCCCACTGATGTTGGTTGCATGAACATTACACCATATCGAGTTACACTAAAAACAGGAGTAGTACTACCACGAATGCGACAATATAGGTTACCAACAGATGCTGTTGCGGCCTTACTGCAAATCATTGACGAGCTCATTGCACAAGGAGTGGTTGTCGAAACGGACTCCAATGTATGTAATTCCCCGATAATTCCGATTCTTAAAAGAACGGATCCAAAAGCACCACCAGTATATCGATTAGTTATTGATCTGCGCAAATTAAATAAATGCATTGTACCACAATATCCTGTAGTCCCAGATATCTCTTCATTACTAACAGCTATTGACTCAGAAGCAACGTTCTTCACTGTAATTGATCTCAAGAATGCTTTCTTTAGCGTCCCAATAGATCCGGAAAGTCAATATCTGTTCGGATTCAGTTTAAATGGACGAAGTTTTAAATTCACACGCGCACCTCAAGGATTTACAGAAAGTCCCAGCATCTATAGCCAAGCACTAAAACGAGAACTTGACAGTATCCACATGCCAGTCAACACTGCCTTGCTTCAATATGTCGATGATCTGCTGATCACCGCCCGAAGCGAACCTGAATGTGAAACAGCGTCACTGACGGTTTTGAAATTTCTGGCAGACAAGGGGCACAAGGTGTCTCCTTCGAAGCTGCAATTCTGTGTCCCGCGAGTTGTCTACCTTGGGCACTCGCTGTCCAAGGAGGGAAGACAGCTTACACCCGACCGCATCCAGTTAATTGCTAACATGTCACCACCCAAGACACAAAAGGAAGTACGGGCTTTTATAGGTCTCACTTCATACTGTAGGCAGTGGATCCCTCAATATGCATTTCTAGCTAAACCCCTCATCCAGTTGACAACACAGGAGGCAGCCACATCGACTGTCCTCCCTTGGACTCAAGAACACACATATGCCTTTGAAAGCTTAAAGAAAGCTTTATGCCAAGCACCTGTTTTAGCAACACCATGTTACAATAAACAGTTTACACTATTTGTTACAGAACGCGAAGGTACTGCCTTGGCAGTACTCACTCAGGAACAAGCAGGATCACACAAACCATGTGCTTATTTCTCTAGTACATTAGATCCAGTAGCCCAGGCTCTTCCTGCGTGCCTGAAATCAGTGGCAGCAACAGCTTTAGCAATCAGACAAAGCGATGCCATAGTGTTAGGACATCAATTGACAGTACAAGTACCACACGCAGTAGAGGTTCTCTTGAACCGCACACAAACACAACACTTGACTATAGCGAGACTCACCGGTTATGAATTAACATTGTTTCAACCACACATAGAAATCAGACGTTGTAATACGTTAAATCCTGCCACACTGTTGCCAGTAAACGGAACAGATCCATTAGCACATGATTGTATAGAAGTCATTACTATCACGACGAAACCCAGACAAGACTTGACAGATATCCCTTTATCAGATTCGGACCTGACATTGTATGTAGATGGTTCATGTATGAGAACAAGTACGGGAGAGTTAGTGGCCGCTTACGCAGTCACAACAGGCACTGAAGTCATTGAAACAAATTGTATTAACACTTTGTCAGCTCAAGCAGCAGAGCTCATCGCTCTGACACAAGCCTGTATTCAAACTAAAAATAAGAAAGTCAACATATACACAGATTCACGTTATGCATTCGGAGTCGTCCATGACTTCGGCGTGCTGTGGCGAGAGAGAGGTTATCTAACTTCTCATGGTGCCCACATCCAACACGGACCCCTCATTCAAGCCCTATTAGATGCGATTCATTTACCTACTGCCATATCGATTATGAAATGCAAAGCCCATACAAAAGTTACCGATATCATTTCTCAAGGTAACGACCTAGCTGACAGAACAGCTAAACAGACTGCTCAGAACCAGACTCATACAACTGACTCGACAAAGACAATAGTTCCGACACCAACACATTGCATGACAGTTAAGGATCCCGCCCTTGATGTAATTGACATACAGACACATGCTACACCAGAAGAAATAAAGAAATGGACTGAATTAGGAGGGATCCAAACGGATCAAGGATGGATGACGAAGGAAAAATCTATATGGTTTCTTCCCGATTCCATGGTTCAAGTCATCATTAACACAATACATAGTCCAGCGCACCTAGGAGAAAAAGCTATGCTAGACAGCATTCAACACATTTGGTTCAACAAACATTTACGAGCCGCAGCTAAACAAAAAGTTCGTACCTGTATGATATGTTGTCAGTTTAATCCAGGTAAAAGCATCCCCGTAGAGCAGGGTGGATTTCAACCTCCCGATCATGCTTTTGAAGTCCTCCAGATGGATTATATCCAGATGGAACGATGTCGAGGATTCAAATATGTTCTCGTAGTTGTCTGTGCTCTTTCCCGTTGGACAGAAGCCTACCCGGTTTCAGATTACACTGCCCCGACTACTGCCAAACAGTTAGTTCGAGAATTCTTCCCACGGTATGGTTTGCCACGTGTTGTCTACTCAGATAACGGCCAGCCATTCTCATCCGAACTAATGAAACACGTTTCCCTTTTGTTAGGCTACCAATGGAAATTCCACTGTGTCCGACATCCCGAGGCAGCAGGTCTCGTGGAACGCCATAATCAAACTCTGAAAATTAGATTGTCCAAAATATGTAGAGAAAAAGGTGTCGATTGGATAGTAGCCTTACCAGTTGCACTCTTTTACATGAGAATGGTAGCACATTCTCGAACAGGGCTATCCCCGTACGAGGTGATCTTCGGTAGACCACCAAATATGTGGGGGACGCCTATACCTCGCAAAATCACTGATGTTGACTGTAATATGCTGACAGATTACCTGGCTTCCTTGATGTCTGCACTACAATCTTGTCGTTCACAGGTAGCTGCAGCTTTTCCCGATAACACTGAGGTGAAGCCCCATGACGTGGTTCCAGGTGATATGGTCCTAGTGCGGAATTTCGACCGGAAGACCCAACTGGAGCCTAGGTGGAGATCGCCAAAACTTGTTCTACTAGCAACAAGGACAGCCGTGAAGATCGAGGGACGTAAAGGGTGGTTGCACTCGAGTCATATCAAGAAATGTTATGGACTACCGTCCAGTATGAACACTCAGCCCTGCATTTCCTCACAGACAGACTCAAAGCTCCCCTTGGTTGAACCCACAAAAACGGAACTTTATAAACTGAAATTAAGATCTAGCAAGTCAGACAATTTGATTGTTTAAGTCCTCTCCAAGGTGAATCGGTTGAATTTGTCTCTGACATGTATCCTCTAGACCGGAATAGAGAAAGAGATCAACAGATGCAGCTTAAAAAGCATGCGTATTGTAAATCACTTCGTAGTCACTGCACAGTAACATTATTAATTTTGTTTTTTCTAAGTCTTCTGATCATCATTTTTAGTATATTGCTGCATATGTATTACCCTATTTCTAAACGTGCTTACAATGTTACTGCTGAACATTCTTTTAGTGAATTACCTCCGCATGAGTTGTCCTATAGATTTGCGCTGCGCAACAACACATTCATTAGTATGTTGCATCATTCCCATCAGACCAGCAATGCTACAAATTGTTGGATATGTGGCCGACTCCCTCCCTATCAGAACTATAAGGGAGTTTTGCCCCTCTTTCCATATCCGTTCACACACAATGGCTCCTGTGGAGCATGGTTTAGTTTGATTAATTCCCTAGATTCAAATTCCGCAGTTTATCAAGACAACTGGGTATGGGGAAACCTGAACCTAGTTTTGCTTAAAGTCTGCTACCCTAACAAGGAGGGACTTCCCAAAAGAACAGGAAATGATCTAGAAAATGAAGTATATGGATTAGGTAATTTTACACTTAACCTCATGATCCTGAATGTCGAATCCGAAGCCACACCAATCTTGCCCGCTATGTCAGTATTCCCAGTTAAAGGGGAATTATGTGTAAGAAAGAATGGTTCCATACACATGGGCCATAGTAAATGCACCACTGTAATAAAATTCAGTGATCAAGGCAAATCTACATTTAGAGCTTCCCGTCATTCCTAATTCATGTGTGGCCACACCGCATACATACGCCTACCCCTAGATTGCATTCCTTCTGCCACCTGTTTTCCTAGCTCCTCCTGATTATCACAGAAATACCCATTTAGTACACAATAGACAGCAGAGAGATCTCCCGATTGTCGATTACACTGAAACGGCATGGGAACAGTATACAGATTTCAATAAAGGTTTCTTTCCCTATATAGGTACAGTCACTAATAGTAAGCTGATACGTAGATTAACTAGAACCCTTGAAGCAGTAGTAAACGAGACTACTTCCGCCTTAGGCAATTTAACAGAAGAGCAGTCTGCTATGCGGATTGTTGTGCTTCAAAATCGTCTTGTCCTTGACGTCATCCTGGCCGATAGGGGCGGAGCCTGTAGAGTCATCGGATCAAGTTGCTGCATTTTCATACCAGAAAATTCACCGTCAGTATATAAAGCCATAACACGCCTTCATAAGATTATAAGCCAGATACACCAGAGCCCAGGCACCTGGACTTGGTCCGGTTGGTTCTGGAGCGTGTTGTCCACCTGGGGATGGAGGATCCTATCCTTCCTAGGTATTAGCTTTCTCATACTATTCAGTTGCTGCTTATGTCTACAATGTGGGCCAGCGATTTGTGGCCTGTGTGCCACATCGTGTATCCCACCTCCAAGTTTTCGTTCAAAATCCCGGAAGAAGAAAGAAGAACAAATGATGCTATATGAACAGATCGATGGATTGATGAAGATCGATATCTCCTGAGGGTCCGTAGGGGACAAGGAGGGAATGAGGAAATATGAATTTTGTGATCAGTTATGTCCCCTATCGTAGACCCCAACGGCTCCATGGGCATGCTATAAGTACATGTATGTTCCCTCCAGTTCCAGTTTTGAAGACGCAAATACATGTGCGTCCACTGTCAACATGTCCTCTTTCAGATCCACCATGAATGGGTCAGATATTCCATTCCTAAGTATGAAAGGCCACCGACTTTATGCGGTTCACTTTCCACATTTTACAGATTCAGGCGAGTAGGCCCTGAATTCTGCCATCAAGCCTTTCCTGCTTTCTGCCTCTGAAAGATCCAGCCCGAGCCTACATCTGTATCCATGAACTTTGTCCTACTCCCTGCGCGGCTAACGGTGCCTGATCCAGCCTGTTGCCTGCCAAAAACTGTATTTCACCTTCAAAATTATCTGCTCCGCTCCTCATCTGACGCATTCCTGTCTAGTAGTTTAGGTAAACATTCCTCCAGCTACCGTGCAAGAGGCCAGGCCTCACTGTCCTCGTGCAAGTAATTCATAGCCCTGTTACCATGGAAGATTCCTGCCCCCTCGCATCTCATGTAGACACTTAGACGCTCGTACACGCACTAACAGTCAGTATAGAATAGATTCCGTCCGAGAGACCTTTCCTTTTGGATAATACAGTTCTTTAAACATAAGATATTAGATATGATTTGGGATTAGGTTGACATGACCCCTCAGACTTCTGTCTTCACATGTAGAGCTAAATGTCAAGTCCCCTTCACCCTCTAGTTGCACGTCAGTCACACGTCATGCGTCTGCGCACGCATCTCTGCCAAATATTTCTGCTGATATTACAGGATTCTCTTATGGATCCACCCACTTGTGACATCATGTATAATGACGTTTTCTAAGTTACGCCTATATGTCCGCCTTTTTGGTTACGTATGCATATTTTATCTCTCTTATCAACTGTTACGCCTCCTGCATCTGTTTCACTATAATGCATTTCTTATAAAAGTGATTACCTGTCAATAATGTATTGCCTTCCTTCCTGAACTTTCGTGGTGATGGAATTTGAAGCCTGCAATTCGAATTGTATTTCCTTTGTAAAGGAATAAAGCCTTTTAGAACCTCTAATACCACGGATTCTGCCTCTTATATTTACTGAGTTATTCTTACTAGATTTTACCGCATAAAAAATAGTACCGGTAATGAAATATTTACCACAACTCCACTCCTCCTGCCCTCCATTGCCCAATTCTATGGCCCATCATTGACCTCCTGCTTAGCCTCTGTTCTTAGCTAGCTGCCCCTATTCTCCTTCCCCCTGCCCTCCGATGTCTTTGTGCATGTCCCTGCTCCATCTTTTTTTGCCCACCATGTTCCATGGACCTGCCACTTCTATCTACTCTGAGTGTTCTGTTGAGCTGCCACTCCCCTCCCACCTGCCTAGCATTGTCAGATGACTGTAACCTGTCCCTGCCACTTCCACCCTGCTTGTCCACATGCCATGCCCCTATCCCCTTCCTCCTGTCCTCCATGGTCAATTTTACTGCCACACCCTTCTGTCCTCCCTGGTCTGTTGTGCTGCAACTGCTCCTCCTGCCTGCCCCGCATGGTCTGTTGTGAGGCCCCTTCCCCTGAACTCTCTTGTCTGTGCCCAGGTCCTGACCCTCTCTTCTATCCTCCATGGTCCTTTGTGCATGCCCCTGCACCCTCCTTCTTGCCCATTCTAGCCATTGTGCTGCCACTAACCCTCCCGCTTGTCATGCATGGTCTTCTGTGCTGCCCTGGCCCCTCCCACCTTCCCTGTGTGGTCAGCTAGCTGTCCCTGACCCACTCCCACCTTCCCTCCATGGTCTGTGTGTATGCCATCATAGTCTCACTGTTGCTCTCCATGGTGTGTCTTGTTTCTAGTGCCCATCCTGCCTGACCTCCATGGTCATTGTTGGACGTGGCCCTTTTTGCAGGGTCATCCCTAAACGTTTTGCCTTCCTCCTGTATTTTTTCTGACTTGGTGTTGGCTGTTTTATGACTCTGGGCACCTTACCACTGCTGATCAGTGCTAAGGTGCATATGCTCTCCCTATGGTAAAATGTATACATTGATTGGTTTCCATGTTTGGCTTACTTGGTTTACTGTCAGCCCCTAGTAAAGTGCACCAGGAGTGCCAGGGCTTGTAAATACAAATGCTGCTGGTGGGCTTGCAGCACTGGTTGTGCCACCCACAGAAGCAGCCTAGTAAAATGTGTCTAGGGTCTGCCACTGCAGAACCTGCGCGCAGTCTGGTACTGGTCCCCAAACCTTCACTTAACTACATATTAGTCACCACTCTGGTAGGCCCAACGGCAGGGTGCGTTGTAGGTATAAGGTAGGACAGGCCCTGGCGTGTGTGGCATGTCCTAATAGTGAATTACAGCCATTTTTGTTTTTCACTATTGAAGGCTACCTGCTCTCCATAGGCCAGAAAGGGCTGCTGGAATTACTACATGCTGTAATCCCAGTGGACTCAGAGAGCATGGTAGAAATTCAAGTTTAGTATGCCTGAACTCAGAATAATAAAATACTTCTTTTAGTAAAGAATATTTTAATATCCTGTGTTTGTAAATACTACTTTTAGAAAGTTAGTAGTTACTGACCTGGCCATTTCAGTCCGCCTCTGCTGTGTGTGTGTGTTCTGTCTAGTAACAGTGAAGGAGCAGGGCGGGGGAATTCCAGGAGACAGGCTGGCTGCCAGGTGGTGGGTAGAGAGATTACACCAGGATGGGTGGGAGGAGTACACCTTTGACTCTGAATAGACCTGTGCTCTGCCTCCACAATGCCGGCTCCGCCCCCTGTGGAGCGGCTGATGTCTCTGCCCTGCTGTTGAAAGGAAAGAGCAGAGTCACCACAACAAAGTGCTCCAAAACTGGACTGAGCCAGGCCCAGGCCCCCTGGCGACAAAGAACTAAAGAATTGTGCTATAAAAGAAGGAGCCCTGCTCCTAAGGAGTCAGATCCTGTTTGCGCCAAGAAGAAACTCTGCCGGAAGAGAAGGACCTGGGAAAGCTGCATGGAGGACTACTGTCTCTGACCTGTGAGACTGGCCTGTGGTGGGTGTCTTGCTGCAAGAAGGAGAGGAAAAGACTAAAGGAAAAGACGTTAAATCAACTTGTGCTTTGAACGATCTCCAAGGGCTTGCTTGTGAACTTGCCCCCTGAACTGCGCCCCAGGAACAGTGGGCGCTACCTTTCCCTAAGAAGAGTAAACTGGAACCTTATTTAAGTGAAAGAGCTGTATTTTGACATCCTGCTTCAAGAAATCTTTTATATAAAGAACTTTATTTTGATATAAATACAGCCTTGTGTCTTTGTGTGGTGGGGTGGTGATTATTGTGTGAGATATCTTGAAAGCGTAACCTACTGCCCTCTGGAAATCTAGCTTGACTGCTCCTGTCTGTCCATTATGGTCAGCGAGCTACCATTGCCTCTTTCCCCTCTGTTCCCTGTCCCCTCCCTATTGCTTTCTATGGATTGTTTTGCTGCACTCCCGTCCCGCATGCCCTGTGTGGTGTATTGTGCTGCTGCAAACCCTGATGCCTGCCCTGTAGGGTCAGTTTGGTGCACCTCTCCATGTCTCTCCTGTCCTCTGTTATCCCAGTCCATGTCCCCACCCCAATTCATCCTGCCTACCATGATCCAATGTACCATACTTGCGAACATTTTGAACTTGGTAAGAGGGAGATTTTGAAAAAAAACTGGGGTATTGATTTTCCCCTTTGAGTTACATTGAAAAAGAGGAGATTGTAGACAGGAGACAGATCAAATAAAGCCCATTTGAGCTTAAAAACATTGGACGTTTCCTGGCTGAAACGGGTCTGTTGGCATGTATGGTTGTACTACCACTGCCTCTTCCTTCTGCCCACAATGGTCTATTATATTGCCACAGCCTCTCTTGCCAGTCCTGTAGTCCTTGCGAGAAATGCACATGCGCATTTGTCACAAGAAGTTGGAAACGAGGAAGAGGGAGCACCGGAGACGCCGCGCTGCAGGTAAGTCTTTACATTTAATTATTTTATCATGCATGATATTATTTTAAAAGGAGGGCGGGCGGGAGGCGGGTGGCAGGTGGCAGGCAGATACGCTTCGCCCTGGCGTGTGCATAGCGCTGCCTGCTTCACCTACTTCGAAAACTGCGAAGCAGGCAGCGCTACGTACACTACGTGGGCGAAGCATAGTATAACGCCCAGGGTTAATTCCAAGTGCATGTTTCAGTCTGCAAGTCAGAATTTTTTAATGAAATAGAAGATGATTTGAGAAGTCAGAATGTGCCCTAATTTTTCTTTCTGCAGCACTAATCATACTTTCTATGGCAAAATGAACCCCCTCATTTTGTTCCTTTTTAAATTAAAGGTTTTAAGAGTTACCACTTTATTCCAATCAAGATGGCTTCAGGTGTGCAATACGTTTTTCATAAGTAGGACTGTTAGCGCTCTAGTTGTTTTTTAGAACACTCTGGGAAGCTGCAGTAGAACACAAAGGAATCAACTGACAGTCTCTGCCCTTGTTGGATGTACATGTTTGACTGAGAATGTCAGACTTCATTCTCACATAACTGAGAAAGATAATGTGAATTTACAGAAAATATGCTCTCAGTTTAGCTTATAGATCACCTTCCAAACCTCTGTGGGAAAAGCATGAGAAAATAGTTTTCTCTCAAACATGATTCATGATATCACAGCAGAAGGCTTTTTCACATGGTAAAATCACCTTAGAACACACCACAATTCCTAAAATGAGTATGGTACCATCAACAAATGATTTATAATGTAACTAACGTCTTAAAACATTCTATTAACTGCAATGATTTTTAAATGAGGTGCTATCATGTATATTGGTCCCAAGATGGCTGCCAACACTTCTTGGATGAAGTACTGACAGCCAATCAGATCTCACGATGAGATGTGTGGGAAGGCTCCGCCCAGATATATCTATTTTTAAACTCACATTTTCTCAGGAACTACTGAACGGATTTACACCATTTAAGCAAAAGGCACGAGTCTGAACTGAGGACTTCCTCTTTGCCAAATTTGGTGTAATTCCATTCAGTAGTTCGGGCTGTAGCTGCATCAACAGGTCCTATGGGAAAATGCATGGCGAAAATGCGTTTTGGGACCCCCCTTTTCTCTCGGCTCCCGCTTGACGAATCACCATGAAATTTTCAGGATAGGAGCGGACCGGAGCTGCCCAAAAGTTTGGAAAATTTTGCGAAGATTCGTCATATATATATCAAAACAATGCCCTTTCTGGCATAGAGTGATGCATAAAATATGGAAATGAGAAGCAGAGAACTCTGTGTAGCTCTCACATTTATGTTGAAAGCACCTCCTGTATAGAGCATCCTGAATACCAGCGACACTCTAGATCTGCTCAATTCAAATGTCTGCTTTCCTATCAGAGTCTTTAAGCAGAGGATTAGCACAGTGCCTTCAAGGCTGAGACAGAAAGGGACCAAGTCTTTTGCCATTTCTACAGCAAGTCCTTAAGCATAGGACTAGCACTGTGCTGGCCATGCCGAGCTGTAAAATGACAAAAGCCATTTACCACTCCAGGCACAGTTTTGAATTGAGTAAAAGCAACCCCTGACAAAGTGTTTCGCTCTGCTTAGAGCTCTTCAGAGAAGTATAGCTTTGTCCAGACACAAGGGAGCATCCAGTATAAGTCAAAACAATACCTTTTAAGGCTTAGAGTGATGCATAAATTATGCAAAAAAGAAGCAGAAAGCTTTGGGTTGCTCTAAAGTTTAGGTGGAGAGCAGCTTCTTATATATATATATATATATATATATATATATATATATATATTACCTACTGGCGGTAGCCAGTAGGTATTTATAGTTAGGACCCCTTTTCCATAGGAAATCCGCAACATTCTATTTTGAATAACTTTGGCGCCGGTCGACGAATCCTCGTGAATTTCTCAAAATAGGTGGGGCGCTACGCTCCGCTCCTACCCTGAAAGTCTCGGGGGGATTCGTCAAGCGGGGGCTGAGATAAAAGGGGGGTCCCAAAACACATTTTTCCCATGCATTTTTCCATAGGACCTTTAGACAGGGCTACAGCCCGAACGGCTGAACAGAATTACTAGAAATTTGGCAGAGAGGTAGTCCTCAGGTCAAGGAAGTGCCTTTTGTAGGTTTGGTGTAAATCTGTTCAGTAGATTCTGAGAAAATAGCCTTTAAATCAATATATATATCTGAGCCAGCTTACGGTACGCTTACCGTAAGCTTACCGTACGCGTACGGTGGCGTGCGCGAGCGCGATTCTGATTGGCTCTTAGATCTTAGTAAACATTCGAAACAGCCGAAACCAGGAAGCGGCGGCCGCCATTTTCTCTCTCGCACTGAGAGCTAGGTTGTTAAATAAAACCAATAAACATATAAAGGGGCTGTTTAGACAGCTCCCACACACATAGCCATGTTGAGGGAGTCCCCAAAGACCCCACAAGGCCAAAAATGCAATTTTTATTTTTTCGCTAATTTCGCCGATTACGCTTACCGTACGCGTACGGTAAAAAATGTAAAAAAAAAAAACACTATCCACACTCTCCCCACCCCCTGTGCTTTGTGCCGTGCTTATTGGAGTTGTGAAAAACCACAATATTTTAAACAAAAATAATAAAAGAAAAAATTAACAACACTCTCTCCACCCCATGTGCAAATGGTGCCCGAAGGGCACCATTTGTGCATGGCTTATAAAAATTACGAAAAATTAAAATATTACCTTTCAAAACGAAGTGCATCATATGTCCTCCATGTGCGCAAGGTGCGCGAAGCGCATCGTGCGTACATGGCCCATCTAGCGTAACGTGGGCACGCGGTGCGCGTAGCGCACCACGTGCCCACCGTGCGTGCACGGCACTAACTGCGTAAAGTGGGCGCGCGGTGCGCGAAGCGCACCGCATGTTTACTGTGCGCGCACGGTGCGCGAAGCGCACTGTGCGCGCACGGAACGAACTGCGTTAAGTGGGCGCGCACGCCACGAATGGCGTAAAGTAACTTAGCATTTAAAAAACCGTACAAATTCACTGAAAAAACCATAGGTTTCACACACGTTATAGTTAGGAATTAGCATTTAAAAAACCTTGCAAATTCACTGAAAAAACCATAGGTTTCACACATGTTATAGTTAGCGGAAATTTTACTGATAAAAAACCAGTGAAATTCCCCCGTTATAGTTAGTGTAGGCAACTATAACTCACGCGACCGCAATCTTCTGCTGATGACATATGTGTCTTTATGAAAAAAAAATATTTGAAATATATGTATAGCTAAAAATGTATGGAAGAAGACATGGGCAAATAAGTGTCTAAATACAGTATTAGCATCAGCAGAGGATTGCGGTCGCGTGAGTTATAGTTGCCTACACTAACTATAACGGGGGAATTTCACTGGTTTTTTATCAGTAAAATTTCCGCTAACTATAACATGTGTGAAACCTATGGTTTTTTCAGTGATATATATATATATATATTACATACTGGCGGTCGCCAGTAGGTAGTTATAGTTAGGACCTTGTTTCTATTCAAAACACGTTTTTTCTTTTCCCAATAACTTTGGTGCCGGTTGACTAATCTTTGCGAAATTTTCAAAACTTTGGTCCTGCTCCGGTCAGCTCCAATCCTGAAAGTTTTGGGGTGATTCGTCAAGCCGGGGTTGAGAAAAAAAGGGGCTCCCAAAACGTCTTTTCTCCATGTTATTTCCCATAGGAAACTTTAATGACCACTACAGCCCGAACTGCTGAACGGAATTACACCAAATTAGGCTCAAAGGTAGCCCTTGGTTCCGAAACATCGTTTTTTCTTTAAATGATGTAAATCCGTTTGGTTTGGTGTAAATCTGTTCAGTAGATTCTGAGAAAATAGCCTTTAAATCAATATATATATCTGAGCCAGCTTACGGTACGCTTACCGTAAGCTTACCGTACGCGTACGGTGGCGTGCGCAAGCGCGATTCTGATTGGCTCTTAGATCTTAGTAAACATTCGAAACAGCCGAAACCAGGAAGCGGCGGCCGCCATTTTCTCTCTCGCACTGAGAGCTAGGTTGTTAAATAAAACCAATAAACATATAAAGGGGCTGTTTAGACAGCTCCCACACACATAGCCATGTTGAGGGAGTCCCCAAAGACCCCCCCAAGGCCAAAAATGCAATTTTTATTTTTTCACTAATTTCGCCGATTACGCTTACCGTACGCGTACGGTAAAAAATGTAAAAAAAAAAAACACTATCCACACTCTCCCCACCCCCTGGGCTTTTGGTGGCCGCAGGCCACCAAATGTGCCGTGCTTATTGGAGTTGTGAAAAACCACAATATTTTAAACAAAAATAATAAAAGAAAAAATTAACAACACTCTCTCCACCCCGTGTGCAAATGGTGCCCGAAGGGCACCATTTGTGCATGGCTTATAAAAATTACGAAAAATTAAAATATTACCTTTCAAAATGAAGTGCATCATATGTCCTCCATGTGCGCACGGTGCGCGAAGCGCATCGTGCGTACATGGCCCATCTAGCGTAACGTGGGCACGCGGTGCGCGTAGCGCACCACGTGCCCACCGTGCGTGCACGGCACTAACTGTGTAAAGTGGGCGCGCGGTGCGTGAAGCGCACCGCGTGCTTACTGTGCGCGCACGGTGCGCGAAGCGCACCGTGCGCGCACGGAACGAACTGCGTTATGTGGGCGCGCACGCCACGAATGGTGTAAAGTAACTTAGCATTTAAAAAACCGTACAAATTCACTGAAAAAACCATAGGTTTCACACACGTTATAGTTAGGAATTAGCATTTAAAAAACCTTGCAAATTCACTGAAAAAACCATAGGTTTCACACATGTTATAGTTAGCGGAAATTTTACTGATAAAAAACCAGTGAAATTCCCCCGTTATAGTTAGTGTAGGCAACTATAACTCACGCGACCGCAATCTTCTGCTGATGACATATGTGTCTTTATGAAAAAAAAATATTTGAAATATATGTATAGCTAAAAATGTATGGAAGAAGACATGGGCAAATAAGTGTCTAAATACAGTATTAGCATCAGCAGAGGATTGCGGTCGCGTGAGTTATAGTTGCCTACACTAACTATAACGGGGGAATTTCACTGGTTTTTTATCAGTAAAATTTCCGCTAACTATAACATGTGTGAAACCTATGGTTTTTTCAGTGATATATATATATATATATTACATACTGGCGGTTGCCAGTAGGTAGTTATAGTTAGGACCTTGTTTCTATTCAAAACACGTTTTTTCTTTTCCCAATAACTTTGGTGCCGGTTGACTAATCTTTGCGAAATTTTCAAAACTTTGGTCCTGCTCCGGTCAGCTCCTATCCTGAAAGTTTTGGGGTGATTCGTCAAGCCGTGGCTGAGAAAAAAAGGGGCTCCCAAAACGTCTTTTCTCCATGTTATTTCCCATAGGAAACTTTAATGACCACTACAGCCCGAACTGCTGAACGGAATTACACCAAATTAGGCTCAAAGGTAGCCCTTGGTTCCGAAACATCGTTTTTTCTTTAAATGATGTAAATCCGTTCAGTAGTTCCTGAGAAATTCAAAAATAGAGGTAAAAAAATCAATTTCACATAGGAAAATTTAGAAACGGTTACAGCTGAAACTTCTGAATGGAATAACACCAAATTTGGCAACAAGGTAGTGCTTGCTTCAAAAGCGAACTTTTTTTTTAAATGGTGTAAATCAGTTCAGTGGTAAATGAAAAAAATCTTTATATATCTGGGAGGAGCCTAACTACACAAGCACGAGCTTAACTGTAATTGGCTGCCAACACTTCAATCCAGGAAGTGTTGGCAACCATCTTGGTGCAATGCTTTTTACATCTCACCTAGCGACGCAGCGCATGAGCTGCTCACTACACAAACACAACAGCACTGCCCTAAACCCTAAAACACCACCCCCGCACGACCCCCTACACTGCCCGATCACCACTGCACTGCCCTAAACCCTGAATCACCCCCCCACACGACCCCCTACACTGCCCGAACACCACTGCACTGCCCTAAACCCTGAAACACTACCCCAGCACAACCTCCTACACTGCCCGAACACCACTGCACTGCACAACACACTGATACACCACCCCCCACACAACACCCTACACTACCTGAACACCACTGCACTACCCTAAACCCTGAAACACCACCCCCCAGCAAGACCCCCTACCCTGCCCAAACACCACTGCACTGCCCTAAACCCTGAAACAACAACCCTGAACGACCCCCTACACAGCCCAAACACCACTGCACTGCCATATGCCCTAAAACACGAACCCCAGCAAGACCCCCTAGACTGCCCGAACACCACTGCACTGCCCTAAACTCTGAAACACCACCCCCTCCATGTCATCCGACTCTGCCTGACAACCACTGCACTGCCCTAAACCCTGAAACACCAACCCCTGCACGACCACCTACACTGTTCGACCACTACTGCTCTGCCCGAAACCCTGAAACACCAGCATGACCCCCTAAACTGCCCAAAAACCACTGCACTGCCCTAAACCCACAAACACCACCCCCAGCATGACCCCCAACACTGCCCGAACACCACTGCACTGCCCTAAAACCTAAGACACCACCCCCAGCATGACCCTTTACACTGCCCGAACACCACTGCACTGCCCTAAACCCTAAAACACCACCCCAGCAAGACCCCCTTTACTGCCCGAACACCACTGCACTTCCCTAAACCCTAAAATACCACCCCAGCACGACACCCTACACTGCACGAACACCAATGCACTGCCCTAAACCCTCAAACACCAACCCCAGCACGAACCCCTACACTACACGAACACCACTGCACTGCCCTAAATTCTAAAACACCACCTCCAGCATGATCCTCTACACTGCCCGAACACACTGCACTGCCCTAAACTCAAAAACACCACCCCCAGCAAGACACCCTATACTGCCCGAACACCACTGCACTGCTCTAAACCCTGAAACACCCCCCAGCACATATCCCTACACTACCCAAACACCACTGCACTACCCTAAACCCTGAAACACTACCCCCAGTATGACCCCCTACACTGCCCGAGCACCACTGCACTGCCCTAAACCCTGAAACACCACCCCCGTGCAATCCCTTACACTGCCCGACCACCACTGCACTGCCCTAAACCCTGAAACACTACCCCAGCACGCCCCCCTACACTGCCCGAACACCACTGCACTGCCTTAAACCCTGAAACACCACCCCCTGCATGACCCCTACACTGCCCAAACTCCACTGCACTGCCCTAAACCCTAAAACACCACCCCTTGCGCAAACCCCTACACTGCCCGAACACCACTGCACTGACCTAAACCCTGAAACTCCACCCCCAACATGACCCCCTACACTGCCTGAACATCACGGCTCTTCCCGAAACTCTGAAACACTAACCCCAGCACGACACCTACACTGCTCGAACGACCACTGCACTGCCCTAAACACTGAAACACCACCCGAGCACGACCCCCTACACTGGCCGAACACCACTGCACTGCCCTAAACCCTGAAACACCAGCCCCAGCACGACCCCTACACTGCCCTGCCCTAAACCTTAAAACACTACCACCAGCAAGACCCCCTACACTGCCCAAACACCACTGCCCTAATCCCTGATACACCACCCCCAGCAAGTCCCCCTACACTGCCCAAACACCACTGCCCTAAGCCCTGAAACACCACCCCCTGCATGACACCTACACTGCCCAAACTCCACTGCACTGCCATTAAACCCTGAAACACCACCCCTTGCACAAACCCCTACACTGCCCGAACACCACTGCACTGCCCTAAACCCTGAAACACCACCCCCAACATGACGCCCCTACACTGCCTGAACATCACTACTCTGCCCAAAACCCTGAAACACCACCCCTCGCACAACCCCCTACACTGCCCGAACACCACTGCACTGCCCTAAATCCTGAAACACCACAACCAGCACAATCCCTCTACAATGCCCGAACACCAATTGTTAGATTCCGGATTCTCTGATTGGCACAGGTAGGTACCTGGGACAGGCAGAGGGTCCTTCTTCTAGTCAGGGTAGGGGGTACACTCTAGAAATAACCCCTGCTCACCCTCTAGGTAGCTTGGCGCGAGTAGACAAGGTGATATCCCAAGGCGTTTAGGCTAAGCTTTTATGAATACCCACACAGTAATACAGTGACCCTCCACAGATGGACTCCACACTGGGTATATATCAAAAAAATACTTTATATAGATTTATCAGGCTTAGCACAAGACCAAAATACCGTTTAAAATGGCCCACAATACTTATTGGCAAGAGTTCTTGGTTTCAGCGTAATGTTCCAGTTCTGTGTGCGTCGTCCCTCTTCATACGGGTCGTACGCGGTAGACACAGGCTTTGGGACGGGTCGTACACGCACTGAAGGCGCTTCAGATGAAGCGTATACCCTACGGTGCGAACGGGCACAGTACCTGGATTCTTGGTGAGTTCATCACAGACACTTCCTTGGCAGCAGGCGCACAGTACGGTGCGAAGTCCTCCGGTGGAGTGTACTACAGTACGGGAGACCTTGGGCATGCGCGGCTCAGGGGACGGGGTGAGAGTACGGCTCGTACTGCCAGACGTTCGGGTACACGATGTACCGGGATCGCTGGGCATCACTTTGGCTGCTGAGACAGGCAAACAGTACGCTCCGGACAGGAGATGTACGCGACCACCACACGTACCACAGCCTTTCTCAAAGCAGGGGAGAGGCGCGTACATTGATAGTACGGTCCGTAGGGGGGTGCAAGCTGGTACGGTGATGTCGTTCAGTTACGGTGCGAGCTATGGCTCGTAGGGGCGATAAATTGCGTTGCTCAGGCTGGCAGTACCTTCCTTTGCGGTGCGAGGTACGGCTCGTAGAGGGGCCACCGACGTGTTGTTTGTGCCAGACAGCGGGGAACAGCTTATGGGGAGTATGCTGCGATCAGCGAGACATACACTGCAGTTCGAAGCGAAGATGCGAGGAAAACGGTCCGTTTTCCAAGGCGATTCCACGGCAGTGAAGTCCACTGGTTCTGGGACTTCGTTCAGGGGGCAAGCTCACTCACAAGCCCTTGGAGATCTTCAGCACTAGTCAAATAAAAGTCTTTGGGGTCTTTTCTTCCTCTCCTTCAGCAGCAAGGCAACCACTGCAGGCCAATCCCCCAGGTCAGGGACAGTACTCCTCCTTGCAGCTTTCCCGGTTCCTCCTCGTCAGACAGACGTTTCTTCTTGGCAGGACAGGATCTAATTTCTTGGGAGCATGGCTCCTACATTTATACAGCAATTCTTTTGTTCTGCCAGGCCAGGGGGTGCCCTTGCCTAGTCAAGTCCGGTTTCTGAGCACTTTGTTTACGCGATGCAGGCTGCTTCTTTCAGGGTGCAGGGCAGAGTCATCAGATGCTCCAAAGGGGGCGGAGCCAGCATTGTGGTGGCAGAGCACAACCCTATTCAGAGTCCAGGTGTACTCCTCCCACCCATCTATATGTCAATCTTCCTATTCACCACCAGGCTACCTAGCCCTGCCCATCTGGGTTTCCCCAGCCCTGTCACTCACACAAGCCAGACAGCAGATACACATCACACAGAGGCGGGCTTAAATGGTTAGGCAAGCAAAGGCCAACTTTCTAAAAGTGGCATTTGCAAACGCAGAATATTAAAATAAACCTTACTAAAAGATGTACCTTATTATTCTGAGTTCAGACATACTAAACTCGATGTTCTACCATGTTCCTTGGGCCTGCTAGGATCATAGGATGTAACAATCTTAACAGCCCCTTCTGGCCTATGAGAACAGGTAGCCTTACAATAGTGAACAACGAAAATGGCTGTAATTCACTATTAGGACATGCCACACACATCAGGGATTGTCCTACCTTATGCTACAATGCACCCTGCCCTTGGGCCTACCATAGGGGTGACTAATATGAAGTTAAGGGAAGGTTTAGGGACTGGTAAGTGTGTGCACTTGTGCAGTCAGCATGACAGTACCAGACTGCACGCAGGTTCTGCAATGGCAGACCTTAGACATATTTTACCAGGCCGCTTCTGTGGGTGGCACAACCAGTGCTGCGAGCCCACCAGCGGCATTTGTATTTACACGCCCTGGCACTCCTGGTGCACTTTACTGGGGTCTGATAGTAAAACAAATAAGCCAATCATGGAATCCAACCAACATATACATTTTACATAGGGAGCACTTGCACTGTGGCACTGGTTGGCAGTGGCACAGTGCTCTGAGCGGCCAACACCATAAAAACACATAAGGCACAGTGACAAAATTGGAAGGGAGACTCATGCCAATGTGCCAGGTCTAACACCAATGCACTGCCCTGAACCCTAAAACACCACCCCCCAGCAGGACCCCCTACACTGCCCAAACACCACTGCACTAAACGCTGAAACGGCACCCCACGTACAACCCAATTCACTGCCCGAACACCACTGCTCTGCCCTAAGCCCTGAAACACCACCCTGCGCAAGACCCCCTACAATACCCGAAGACCACTGCACTGCCCTAAACCCTGAAAAACCACCCCAGCAAGACCTCTACACTGCCCGAACACCACTGCACTGCTCTAAACACTGAAACAACTCCGCCAGCAAGACACCCTACACTGCCCAAACACCACTGCCCTAAACCCTGAAAAATCACCACCAGCACGACTGCCCTACACTGCCCGAACACCACTGCACTGCCCTAAACCCTGAAACATCCCCCAGCACGAACCCCTACACTGCCCGAACACCACATCACTACTATAAACCCTGAAACACGACCCCCAACACAACCCCCTACACTGCCCGAACACCACTGCACTGCCCTGAACCCTGAAACACCACCCCCAGCACGACCCCTACCCTGCCCGAACACCACTGCACTGCCCTAAACACGAAAACACTACCCCAGCACACCCCCTACACTGCCCGAACACCACTACACTGCCCTAAACCCTAAAACACCAACCCCAGCATGACCCCCTACACTGCCCGAACACCACTGTACTACCCTAAACCCTGAAACACCACCCCAGCATGACTCCCTGTACTGCCCGAACACAACTGCACTGCCTTAAACCCTGAAACACCACCCCCAGCACGACCCCCTACACTGCCCGAACACTACTGCACTGCCCTAAACCCTGAAACACCAGCCCCTGCACGACCCCCTACACTCCCTAAACACAACTGCTCTGCCCTAAACCCAGAAACACCAGCCCCAGCCCCAGCATGACCCCCTTCACTGCCCGAACACAACTGCCCTGCCCTTAACCCTGAAACACTACCCCCAGCACGACCCCCTACAATGCCCGAACACCACTGCACTGCCCTAAAAACTAAAACACGACCCCCTATACTGTCCGAGCCCGAACACAACTGCACTGCCCTAAACCCTGAAACACCACCCCCAGCACGACCCCCTACATTGCCCGAACACCACTGCACTGCCCTAAACCCTGAAACACCACCACCAGCAAGACCCCCTACACTGCTCAAACACCACTCCCCTCATCCCTGATACACCACCCCCAGCATGACCCCAACACTGCCCAAACTCCACTGCACTACCCTAAACCCTGAAACACCACCCCTTGCACAAACCCCTACACTGCCTGAACATCACAGCTCTTCCCAAAACCCTGAAAACTAACCCCAGCACGACCCCTACACTGCTTGAACACCACTGCATTGCCCTAAACACTGAAACACCACCCCAAGCACGACCCGCTACACTTGCGGAACACCATTGCACTGCCCTAAACCCTGAAACACCACCCCCAGCACAACCCCCTACACTGCCCGAACACCACTGCACTGCCCTAAACCTTAAAACACTACCACCAGCAAGACCCCCTACACTGCCCAAACACCACTGCCCTAATCCCTGATACACCACCCCCAGCAAGACCCCCTACATTGCCCAGATTCCATTGCCCTAAACCCTGAAACATCAACCCCAGCAAGTCTCCCTGCACTGCCCAAACACCACTGCCCTAAACTCTGAAACACCACCCCCTGCATGACCCCTACATTGCCCAATCTCCACTGCACTGCCATTAAACCCTGAAACGCCACCCCTTGCACAAACCCCTACATTGCCCGAACACCACTGCACTGCCCTAAACCCTGAAACACCACCCCCAACATGACCCCCTACACTGCTCGAACACCACTGCACTGCCCTAAACCCTGAAACATCACCCTCCACATAACCCCCTACACTGCCCAAATACCACTGCACTGCCCTAAACCCTGAAACACCATCCCTAGCACAACCCCCTACAATGCCTGAACACCACTGCACTGCCCTAAACCCAGAAACACCACACCCAGCACAACCCCTCTACAATGCCCGAACACCAATGCACTGCCCTAAACGCTAAAACACCACCCCCCAGCAGGATCCCCTACACTGCCCAAACACCACTGCACTAAACGCTGAAACAGCACCTCACGTACAACCCCATTCACTGCCCGAACACCACTGCTCTGCCCTAATCCCTGAAACACCACCCCGCACATGACCCCCCACAATACTCGAAGACCACTGCACTGCCCTAAACCCTGAAATACCACCCTAGCAAGACCTCTACACTGCCCGAACACCACTGCACTGCTCTAAACACTGAAACAACTCCGCCAGCAAGACACCGTACACTGCCCAAACACCACTGCCCTAAACCCTGAAAAACCACCACCAGCACGACCGCCCTACACTGCCCGAACACCACTGCACTGCCCTAAACCCTTAAAAATCCCGCAGTACGAACCCCTACACTGCCAGAACACCACTGCACTACCCTAAACCCTGAAACACTACCCCCAGCACAACACCTTACACTGCCCGAACACCACTGCACTGCCCTGAACCCTGAAACACCACCCCCGCATGACCCCTACTCTGCCCGAACACCACTGCACTGCCCTAAACACTGAAACACTACCCCAGCACACCCCCCTACACTGCCTGAACACCACTGCACTGCCCTAAACCCTGAAACACCAACCTCAGCATGACCCCCTACACTGCCCTAACACCACTGTACTACCCAAACCCTGAAACACCACCCCAGCATGACCCCCTGTACTGCCCGAACACAACTGCACTGCCCTAAACCCTGGAACACCACCCCAGCACGACCCCCTACACTGCCCAAACACTACTGCACTGCCCTAAACACTGATACACCAGCCCCTGCATAACCCCCTACACTGCCTAAACACAACTGCTCTGCCCTAAACCCAGAAACACCAGCCCCAGTCCCTGCACTACCCCTTCACTGCCCGAAGAAAACTGCCCTGCCCTTAACCCTAAAACACTACCCCAGCACGACCCCCTACACTGCCCGAAAACCACTGCACTGCCCTAAACACTGAAACACGACCCCAGCACAACCCCCTATACTGCCCGAACACAACTGCACTGCCCTAAACCCTGAAACACCACCCCCAGCATGACCCCCTACACTGCTCGAACACCACTGCACTTCACTAAACCTTGAAACACCACCACCAGCAAGACCCCCTACACTGCCCAAACACCACTGCCCTAATCCCTGATACACCACCCCCAGCAAGACCCCCTACATTGCCTAGATTCCACTGCCCTAAACCCTGAAACATCACCCCCAGCAAGTACCCCTACACTGCCCAAACACCACTGCCCTAAACCCTGAAACACCACCCCCTGCATGACACCTACACTGCCCAAACTCCACAGCACTGCCCTAAACCCTGAAACACAACCCCTTGCACAAACCCCTACACTGCCCGAACACCACTGCACTGCCCTAAACCCTGAAACACCACACCCAACATGACCCTCTACACTGCCTGAACATCACTGCTCTGCCCAAAACCCTGAAACACCAACCCCTGCACGACACCCTACACTGATCGAACACCACTGCACTGCCCTAAACCCTGAATCACCACTCCAGCATGACCCCCTGTACTGCCCGAACACAACTGCACTGCCCTAAACCCTGAAACACCACCCCCAGCACGACCCCCTACACTGCACGAACACTACTGCACTGCCCTAAACCCTGAATCACCAGCCCCTGCACGACCCCCTACACTGCCTAAACACAACTGCTCTGCCCTAAACCCAGAAACACCAGCCCCAGCACGACCCCCTTCACTGCCCGAACACAACTTCCCTGCCCTTAACCCTGAAACACTACCCCCAGCACGACCCCCTACACTGCCCGAACACCACTGCACTGCCCTAAACCCTGAAACATAACCCCCGCACAACCCCCTACACTGCCCGAACACCACTGCACTGCCCTAAACCCAGAAACACCACACCCAGCTCAACCCCTCTACACTGCCCAAACACCAATGCACTGCCCTAAAACCCTAAAACACCACCCTCACTAGGACCCCCTACACTGCCCGATTACCACTGCGCTGCCCTAAACCTTGAAACACTACCCCCAGCATGACCCCCTACACTGCACAAACACCACTGCACTGCCTTAAACCTTGAAACACCACCACCAGCAAGACCCGCCACACTGCCCAAACAACACTGCCCTAATCCCTGATTCACCACCCCCAGCAAGACACCCTACATTGCCTGGATTCTACTGCCCTAAACCCTGAAACATCACCCCAGCAAGTCCCCCTACACTGCCTAAACACCACTGCCCGAAACCCGGAAACACCACCCCTTGCACAAACCCCTACACTGCGCGTACACCACTGCACTGCCCTAAACCCTGAAACACCGCACCCAACACAACCCCCTACACTGCCTGAACATCACTACTCTTCCCAAAACCGTGAAACACCAGCCCCAGCACGACCCCCTACACTGCTCGAACACCATTGCACTGCCCTAAACCTTGAAACACCACCGCTTGCACAAATCCCTACACTGCCCGAACACCATTGCACTGACCTAAACCCTGAAACACCACCCCCAACACGACCCCCTACACTGCCCAAACACCACTGCACTGCCCTAAACACTGAAACACCACCCCGCACAACCCCCTCCACTTCCCAAACATCACTGCACTGCCCTAAACCGAGAAACACCACACCCAGCACAACCCCTCAACACTGCCCGAACACCAATGCACTGCCCTAATACCTGAAACACCACCCCGCGGACAACCCCAATCACTGCCCGAACATCACTGCTCTGCCCTAAACCGTAATGCCCGAAGACCACTGCACTGTCCTAAACCCTGAAACACCACCCCCAGCAAGACTTCGTACACTGCCCGAACACCACTGCACTGCCCTAAACCCTGAAACACCTCCCCCAGCAAGACACCCTACACTGCCCGAACACCAGTGCCCTAAACCCTGAAACAACACCCCCAGCACAACCGCCCTACACTGCCCTAACACCACTGCACTGCCCTACACCCTGAAACATCCCCCAACACGAACCCCTACACTGCCCAAACACCACTGCACTACCCTAAACCCTGAAATACTACCCCCAACAAGAACCCCTACACTGCCCGAACACCACTGCACTGTCCTGAACCCTGAAAAACCACCACCAGCACGACTTCCTTCACTGCCAGAACACCACTGCACTGCCCTAAACCGTAAAACACCACCCCAGCACGACCCCTACACTGCCCGAACACCACTGCACTGCCCTAAACCCTGAAACACTACCCCAGCATGCCCCCTACACTGCCCGAACACCTCTGCACTGCCCTGAACCCTGAAACACTAACCCCAGCATGACCTCCTATACTGTCGGAACACAATTGCACTGCCCTAAACCCTGAAACACTACCCCCAGCAAGACCCCCTACAGTGCCCGACCACCACTGCACTGCCCTAAACCTTGAAACACCACCACCAGCAAGACCCCCTCCATTGCCCGGATTCCACTGCCCTAAACCATGAAACACCACCCCCAGCAATACCCCCTACACTGCCCAAACACCACTGCCCTAAACCCTGAAACGCCACCCCTGCATGACCCCTACACTGTCCAAACTCCACTGCACTGCCCTAAACCCCGAAACACCACCCCCAACACGACCCTCTACACTGACTGAACATCACTGCTGTGCCCAAAACTCTGAAACACTAGGCCCAGCACAACCCCCTACACTGCTCAAACACCACTGCACTGCCCTAAACCCTGAAACACCACCCCTTGCATGAACCCCTACACTGCCCGAACACCACTGCACCGCCCTAAACCCTGAAACACCACCCCCAACACGACCCTCTACACTGCCTGAACATCACTGCTCTGCCCAAAACCCTGAAACACCAGCCCCAGCATGACACCCTACATTGCTCAAACACCACTGCACTGCCCTAAACCCTGAAACATAACCCCCGCACAACCCCCTACACTGCCCGAACACCACTGCACTGCCCTAAACCCAGAAAAACCACACCCAGCACAACCCCTCTACACTGCCCAAACACCAATGCACTGCCCTAAAACCCTAAAACACCACCCCCCACTAGGACCCCCTACACTGCCCGAACACCACTGCACTGCCCTAAACTCTGAAAAACTACCCACCGCACAACCCCCTACACTGCCCGAACACCACTGCCCTGCCCTAAACCCTAAAACACCACCCCCAGCACGAACCCCTAGACTACCCGAAAACCACTGCACTGCCCTAAACTTCTAAAACACCACCCCAGCATGACCCCTACACTACCCAAACAGCACTGCACCATACTAAACCCTAAAACACTACACCACTGCACTACCCTAAACCCTAAAACACTACCCTCAGCACGACTCCATACACTGCCCGAACACCACTGAACTGGCTTAAACCCTAAATCTACCCCAAGCACGACCCCCAACACTACACAAACATCGCTGCCCTACCCTCAACCCTAAAACACTACCACCAGCACGACCCCCTACACTACACAGACACCTCTGCACTGCCCTAAACCCTGAAACACTAACCCCAGCATGACCCCCTATACTGCCCAAACACATTTGCACTGCCCTAACCCCTGAAACACCACCCCCAGCAAGACCCCCTACAGTGCCCGACCACCACTGCACTGCCCTAAACCTTGAAACACCACCACCAGCAAGACCCCCTCCATTGCCTGGATTCCACTGCCCTAAACCTTAAAACACCACCCCCAGCAAGACCCCCTACACTGCCCAAACACCACTGCCCTAAACCCTGAAACGCCACCCCTGCATGACCCCTCCACTGCCAAAACTCCACTGCACTGCCCTAAACCCCGAAACACCACCCCCAACACGACCCTATACACTGCCTGAACATCACTGCTCTGCCCAAAACCCCGAAACAACAGCCACAGCATGACCCCTTACACTGCTCAAACACCACTGCACTGCCCTAAACACTGAAACACCACCCCTTGCACGAACCCCTACACTGCCCGAATACCACTGCACTGCCCTAAACCCGGAAACACCACCCCCAACACGACGCTCTACACTGCCTGAACATCACTGCTCTGCCCAAAACCCTGAAACACCAGCCCCAGCACGACACTCTACACTGCTCGAACACCACTGCATTGCCCAAAACCCTGAAACATAACCCCCGCACAACCCCCTACACTGCCCGAACACCACTGCACTGCCCAAAACCCAGAAGCACCACACCCAGCACAATCCTTCTACACTGCCCAAACACCAATGCACTGCCCTAAAACCCCAAAACACCAGTCCCAGCAGGACCCCCTAAACTGCCCGAACACCACTGCACTGCCCTAAACCCTGAAACACTACCCCGCGTACAACCCCATTCACTGCCCGAAGACCACTGCTCTGCCCTAAACCCTGAAACACCCCCCTGCGCAAGACACCCTACAATACCCGTAGACCACTGCACTGCCCTAAACCCTGAAATACCACCCCAGCAAGACCTCTACACTGCCCGAACACCACTGCACTGCTCTAAACACTGAAACAACTCCGCCAGCAAGACACCCTACACTGCCCAAATACCACTGCCCTAAACCCTGAAAAAACCACCACCAGCACAACAGCCCTACACTGCCCGAACACCACTGTACTGCCCTAAACCCTGAAACATCCCCAGCACGAACCACTACACTGCCCGAACACCACTGCACTGCCCTAAACCCTGAATCACCACTCTAGCATGGCCCCCTGTACTGCCCGAACACAACTGCACTGCCCTAAACCCTGAAACACCATCCCCAGCACGACCCCTACACTGCCTGAACACTACTGCACTGCCCTAAACCCTGAAACACCAGCCCCTGCATGACCCCCTACACTGCCTAAACACAACTGCTCTGCCCTAAACACTGAAACACCAGCCCCAGCACGACCCCCTTCACTGCCCGAACACAAATGCCCTGCCCTTAACCCTGAAACACTACCCCCAGCACGACCCCCTACACTGCCCGAACACCACTGCACTGCCCTAAACACTGAAACACGACACCAGCACGACCCCCTATACTGCCCGAACACAACTGCACTACCCTAAACCCTGAAACACCACCCCCAGCACGACCCCCTGCACTGCCCGAACACCACTGCACTGCCCTAAACCTTGAAACACCACCCCCAGCAAGACCCCCTACACTGCCCAAACACCACTGCCGTAAACCCTGAATTGCCACCCCTGCATGACCCCTACACTGCCCAAACTCCACTGCACTGCCCTAAACCACGAAACACCACCCCCAACATGACCCTCTACACTGACTGAACATCACTGCTCTGCCCAAAACTCTGAAACACTAGCCCCAGCACAACCGGGGAACAACCTTTACAACGCAACTTTTACAACGCACTACACTTACAACGCATTTTTTACAACGCAAAATCCATTACAACGCATTCCATTACATAGCATGACACTACAAAGCATTTTTAAAAACTACCTTTACAACGCATTCCATTACAACGCATACTACCTTTACAACGCATACCATTACAACGCATAATATTAAACTACACTATCAAACACTTACCCTACTGTTGCACCCCCTGGAGTTAGAATAGTAATTTTTACCCCTATACTATCCAACACTTACCCTACTGTTGCACCCCCTGGAGTTAGAATAGTAATTTTTACCCCTATACTATCCAACACTTACCCTACTGTTGCACCCCCTGGAGTTAGAATAGTAATTTTAACCCTTATACTATCCAACACTTACCCTACTGTTGCACCCCCTGGAGTTAGAATAGTAATTTTTACCCCTATACTATCCAACACTTTCCCTACTGTTGCACCCCCTGGAGTTAGAATAGTAATTTTTACCCCTATACTATCCAACACTTTCCCTACTGTTGCACCCCCTGGAGTTAGAATAGTAATTTTTACCCCTATACTATCCAACACTTACCCTACTGTTGCACCCCCTGGAGTTAGAATAGTAATTTTTACCCCTATACTATCCAACACTTACCCTACTGTTGCACCCGCTGGAGTTAGTATAGTAATTTTTACCCCTATACTATCCAACACTTACCCGACTGTTGCACCCCCTGGAGTTAGAATAGTAATTTTTACCCCTATACTATCCAACACTTTCCCTACTGTTGCACCCCATGGAGTTAGAATAGTAATTTTTACCCCTATACTATCCAACACTTTCCCTACTGTTGCACCCCCTGGAGTTAGAATAGTAATTTTTACCCCTATACTATCCAACACTTACCCTACTGTTGCACCCCATGGAGTTAGAATAGTAATTTTTACCCCTATACTATCCAACACTTACCCTACTGTTGCACCCCTTGGAGTTAGAATATCAATTTTTACCCCTATACTATCCAACACTTTCCCTACTGTTGCACCCCCTGGAGTTAGAATAGTAATTTTTACCCCTATACTATCCAACACTTACCCTACTGTTGCACCCCCTGGAGTTAGAAAAGTAATTTTTACCCCTATACTATCCAACACTTACCCTACTGTTGCACCCCCTGGAGTTAGAAAAGTAATTTTTACCCCTATACTATCTAATACTTACCTTAAATGCAATTTAATATTATGCGTTGTAATGGTATGCGTTGTAAAGGTAGTATGCGTTGTAATGGAATGCGTTGTAAAGGTAGTTTTTAAAAATGCGTTGTAGTGTCATGCTATGTAATGGAATGCGTTGTAATGGATTTTGCGTTGTAAAAAATGCATTGTAAGTGCATGCGTTGTAAAAGTGTGCGTTGTAACGACATACATCCAGCACAACCCCCTACAGTGCTCGAACACCACTGCACTGCCCTAAACCCTGAAACACCACCCCTTGCACGAACCCCTACACTGCTCGAACACCACTGCACTGCCCTAAACCCTGAAGCACCACCCCCAACACGACCCTCTACACTGCCTGAACATTACTGCTCTGCCCAAAACCCTGAAACACCAGCCCCAGCACAACACCCTACACTGCTCAAACACCACTGCACTGCCCTAAACCCTGAAACATAACCCCCGCACAACCCCCTACACTGCCCGAACACCACTGCACTGCCCTAAACCCAGAAACACCACACCCAGCACAACCCCTCTACACTGCCCAAACACCAATGCACTGCCCTAAAACCCTAAAACACCACCCCCCACTAGGACCCCCTACACTGCCCGATTACCACTGCACTGCCCTAAACCCTGAAACACCACCCCCAGCATGACCCCCTACACTGCACGAACACCACTGCACTGCCTTAAACCTTGAAACACCACCACCAGCAAGACCCGCCACACTGCCTAAACAACACTGCCCTAATCCCTGATACACCACCCCCAGCAAGACACCCTACATTGCCTGGATTCTACTGCCCTAAACCCTGAAACATCACCCCAGCAAGTCCCCCTACACTGCCTAAACACCACTGCCCTAAACCCGGAAACACCACCCCCTGCATGATCCCTTCACTGCCCAAACTCCACTGCGCTGCCCTAAACCCTGAAACACCACCCCTTGCACAAACCCCTACACTGCGCGTACACCACTGCACTGCCCTTAACCCTGATACACCGCACCCAACACAACCCCCTACACTGCCTGAACATCACTACTCTGCCCAAAACCGTGAAACACCAGCCCCAGCACGACCCCCTACACTGCTCGAACACCATTGCACTGCCCTAAATCCTGAAACACCACCCATTGCACAAATCCCTACACTGCTCGAACACCACTGAACTGACCTAAACCCTGAAACACCACCCCCAACACGACCCCCTACACTGCCCAAACACCACTGCACTGCCCTAAACCCTGAAACACCACCCCACACAACCCCCTCCACTTCCCGAACATCACTGCACTGGCCTAAACCGAGAAACACCACCCCCAGCACAACCCCTCTACACTGCCCGAACACCAATGCACTGCCCTAATACCTGAAACACCACCCCGCGTACAACCCCATTCACTGCCCGAAAATCACTGCTCGGCCCTAAACCGTGAAACACCACCCTGCGCATGATCCCCTACAATGCCCGAAGACCACTGCACTGCCCTAAACCCTGAAACACCACCCCTAGCAAGACTTCGTACACTGCCCGAACACCACTGCACTGCCCTAAACCCTGAAACAACTCCCCCAGCAAGACACCCTACACTGCCCGAACACCAGTGCCCTAAACCCTGAAACAACACCCCCAGCACAACCGCCCTACACTGCCCTAACACCACTGCACTGCCCTACACCCTGAAACATCCCCCAACACGAACCCCTACACTGCCCAAACACCACTTCACTACCCTAAACCCTGAAACACTACCCCCAACAAGAACCCCTACACTGCCCAAACACCACTGCACTGCCCTGATCCCTGAAACACCACCACCAGCACGACTTCCTTCACTGCCCGAACACCACTGCACTGCCCTAAACCCTGAAGCACCACCCCCAGCACGACCCCTACACTGCCTGAACATCACTGCTCTGCCCAAAACCCTGAAACACCAGCCCCAGCATGACACCCTACATTGCTCAAACACCACTGCACTGCCCTAAACCCTGAAACATAACCCCCGCACAACCCCCTACACTGCCCGAAAACCACTGCACTGCCCTAAACCCAGAAAAACCACACCCAGCACAACCCCTCTACACTGCCCAAACACCAATGCACTGCCCTAAAACCCTAAAACACCACTCCCCACTAGGACCCCCTACACTGCCCGAACACCACTGCACTGCCCTAAACCCTGAAACACTACCCCCCGCACAACCCCCTACACTGCCCGAACACCACTGCCCTGCCCTAAACCCTAAAGCACCACCCCCAGCATGACCCCCTAGACTACCCGAAAACCACTGCACTGCCCTAAACTTCTAATACACCACCCCAGCATGACCCCTACACTACCCAAACACCACTGCACTATACTAAACCCTAAAACACTACACCACTGCACTACCCTAAACCCTAAAACACTACCCTCAGCACGACTCCATACACTGCCCGAACACCACTGAACTGGCTTAAACCCTAAATCTACCCCGAACACAACCCCCTACACTACACAAACATCGCTGCCCTACCCTAAACCCTAAAACACTACCACCAGCAAGACCTCCTACACTACACAGACACCTCTGCACTGCCCTAAACCCTGAAACACCAACCCCAGCATGACCCCCTATACTGCCCGAACACAACTGCACTGCCCTAAACCCTGAAACACCACCCCCAGCAAGACCCCCTACAGTGCCCCACCACCACTGCACTGCCCTAAACCTTGAAACACCACCACCAGCAAGACCCCCTCCATTGCCTGGATTCCACTGCCCTAAACCTTGAAATACCACCCCCAGCAAGACCCCCTACACTGCCCAAACACCACTGACCTAAACCCTGAAACGCCACCCCTGCATGACCCCTACACTGCCAAAACTCCATTGCACTGCCCTAAACCCTGAAACACCACCCCCAACACGACCCTCTACACTGCCTGAACATCACTGCTCTGCCCAAAACCCTGAAACAACAGCCACAGCATGACCCCCTACACTGCTCAAACACCACTGCACTGCCCTAAACCCTGAAACACCACCCCTTGCATGAACCCCTACACTGCCCGAATACCACTGCACTGCCCTAAACCTGGAAACACCACCCCCAACACGACCCTCTAACTGCCTGAACATCACTGCTCTGCCCAAAACCCTGAATCACCAGCCCAAGCACAACACCCTACACTGCTCGAACCCCACTGCATTGCCCAAAACCCTGAAATATAACCCCCGCACAACCCCCTACACTGCCCGAACACCACTGCACTGCCCTAAACCCAGAAGCACCACACCCAGCACAACCCCTCTACACTGCCCAAACACTAATGCACTGCCCTAAAACCCCAAAACACCAGCCCCAGCAGGACCCCCTAAACTGCCCGAACACCACTGCACTGCCCTAAACCCTGAAACAGCACCCCGCGTACAACCCCATTCACTGCCCGAACACCACTGCTCTGCCCTAAACCCTGAAACACCACCCTGCGCAAGACCCCCTACAATACCCGTAGACCACTGCACTGCCCTAAACCCTGAAATACCACCCCAGCAAGACCTCTACACTGCCCGAACACCACTGCACTGCTCTAAACACTGAAACAACTCCGCCAGAAAGACACCCTACACTGCCCAAATACCACTGCCCTAAACCCTGAAAAACCGCCACCAGCACAACAGCCCTACACTGCCCGAACACCACTGTACTGCCCTAAACCCTGAAACATCCCCAAGCACGAACCCCTACACTGCCCGAACACCACTGCACTGCCCTAAACCCTGAATCACCACTCCAGCATGACCCTCTGTACTGCCGGAACACCACTGCACTGCCCTAAACCCTGAAACACCACCCTGCGCAAGACCCCCTAAAATACCCGTAGACCACTGCACTGCCCTAAACCCTGAAATACCACCCCAGCAAGACCTCTACACTGCCCGAACACCACTGCACTGCTCTAAACACTGAAACAACTCTGCCAGCAAGACACCCTACACTGCCCATATACCACTGCCCTAAACCCTGAAAAACCACCACCAGCACAACAGCCCTACACTGCCCGAACACTACTGCACTGCCCTAAACCCTGAAACACCACCCCCAGCACGACCCCCTACACTGTCCGAACACTACTGCACTGCCCTAAACCCTGAAACACCAGCCCCTGCATGACCCCTACACTGCCTAAACACAACTGCTCTGCCCTCAACCCAGAAACACAAGCCCCAGCACGACCCCCTTCACTGCCCGAACACAACTGCCCTGCCCTTAACCCTGAAACATTACCCCCAGCACGACCCCCTACACTGCCTGAACACCACTGCACTGCCCTAAACACTGAAACACGACACCAGCACGACCCCCTATACTGCCTGAACACAACTGCACTGCCCTAAACCCTGAAACACCACCCCCAGCACGACCCCCTGCACTGCCCGAACACCACTGCACTGTCCTAAACCTTGAAACACCACCCCCAGCAAGACCCCCTACACTGCCCAAACACCTCTGCCCTAAACCCTGAAACTCCACCCCTGCATGACCCCTACACTGCCCAAACTCCACTGCACTGCCCTAAACCACGAAACACCACCCCCAACACGACCCTCTACACTGACTGAACATCACTGCTCTGCCCAAAACTCTGAAACACTAGCCCCAGCACAACCTCCTACAGTGCTCGAACACCACTGCACTGCCCTAAACCCTGAAACACCACCCCTTGCACGAACCCCTACACTGCCCGAACACCACTGCACTGCCCTAAACCCTGAAACACCACCCCCAACACGACCCTCTACACTACCTGAACATCACTGCTCTGCCCAAAACCCTGAAACACCAGCCCCAGCAGGACACCCTAAACTGCTCGAACACCACTGCACTGCCCTAAACCCATGAAACACCAACCCCAGCAATACCCCCTACACTGCCCAAACACCACTGCCCTAAACCCTGAAACGCCACCCCTGCATGACCCCTACACTGCCCAAACTCCACTGCACTGCCCTAAACCCCGAAACACCACCCCCAACACGACCCTCTACACTGACTGAACATATCTGCTGTGCCCAAAACTCTGAAACACTAGGCCCAGCACCACCCCCGACACTGCTCGAACACCACTGCACTGCCCTAAACCCTGAAACACCACCCCTCGCATGAACACCTACACTCCCTGAACACCACTGCACTGCCCTAAACCCTGAAACACCACCCCCAACATGACCCTCTACACTGCCTGAACATCACTGCTCTGCCCAAAACCCTGAAACACCAGCCCCAGCACGACACCCTACACTGCTCGAACACCATTGCATTGCCCAAAACCCTGAAAAATAACCCCCGCAAAACTCCCTACACTGCCCGAACACCACTGCACTGCCCTAAACCCAGAAGCACCACACCCAGCACAACCCCTCTACACTGCCCAAACACCAATGCACTGCCCTAAAACCCCAAAACACCAGCCCCAGCAGGACCCCTTAAACTGCCCGAACACCACTGCACTGCCCTAAACCCTGAAACAGCACCCCGCGTACAACCCCATTCACTGCCCGAACACCACTGCTCAGCCCTAAACCCTGAAACACCACCCTGCGCAAGACCCCCTACAATACCCGTAGACCACTGCACTGCCCCAAACCCTGAAATACCACCCCAGCAAGACCTCTACACTGCCCGAACACCACTGCACTGCTCTAAACACTGAAATGACTCCGCCAGCAAGACGCCCTACACTGCCCAAATACCACTGCCCTAAACCCTGAAAAACAACCTCCAGCACAACAGCCCTACACTGCCCGAACACCACTGTACTGCCCTAAACCCTGAAACATCCTCCAGCACGAACCCCTACACTGCCCGAACACCACTGCACTGCCCTAAACCCTGAATCACCACTCCAGCATGACCCCCTGTACTGCCCGAACACAACTGCACTGCCCTAAACCCTGAAACACCACCCCCAGCACAACCCCCTACATTGCCCGAACACTACTGCACTGCCCTAAACCCTGAAACACCAGCCCCTGCATGACCCCCTACACTGCCTAAACACAACTGCTCTGCCCTAAACCCAGAAACACCAGCTCCAGCACAACCCCCTTCACTGCCCGAACACAACTGCCCTGCCCTTAACCCTGAAACACTATCCCCAGCACGACCCCCTACACTGCCCGAACACCACTGCACTGCCCTAAACACTGAAACACGACACCAGCACGACCCCCTATACTGCCCGAACACAACTGCACTGCCCCAAACCCTGAAACACCACCCCCAGCACGACCCTCTTCACTGCCTGAACACCACTGCACTGCCCTAAACCTTGAAACACCACCACCAGCAAGACCCCCTACACTGCCCAAACACCACTGCCCTAAACCCTGAAACACCACCACCTTCATGACGCCTACACTGCTCAAACTCCACTGCACTGCCCTAAACCCTGAAACACCACTCCTTACACAAACCCCTACACTGCCCGAACACCACTGCACTGCCCTAAACCCTGAACCACCACCCCAACATGACCCCCTACACTGCCTGAGCATCACTGCTCTGCCCAAAACCCTGAAACACCAGCCCCAGCACAACACCCTACACTGCTCGAACACCACAGCACTGCCCTACACCCTGAAACACCACTTTCTGTACGACCCCCTACACTGACCAAACACCACTGCACGACCTTAAACCCTGAAACATCACCACCCGCACAACCCGTCCACACTGCCTGAACACCACTGCACTGCCCTAAACCTTGAAACACCACCACCAGCAAGACCCCCTACACTGCCCAAACACCACTGCCCTAAACCCTGAAACACCACCACCTTCATGACGCCTACACTGCTCAAACTCCACTGCACTGCCCTAAACCCTGAAACACCACTCCTTGCACAAACCCCTACACTGCCCGAACACCACTGCACTGCCCTAAACCCTGAACCACCACACCAACATGACCCCCTACACTGCCTGAGCATCACTGCTCTGCCCAAAACCCTGAAACACCAGCCCCAGCACAACACCCTACACTGCTCGAACACCACAGCACTGCCCTACACCCTGAAACACCACCTTCTGTACGACCCCCTACACTGACCAAACACCACTGCACGACCTTAAACCCTGAAACATCACCACCCGCACAACCCGTCCACACTGCCTGAACACCACTGCACTGCCCTAAACCCTAAAACACCAACCCCCAGTAGGACTTCCTACACTCCCCGAACACCACTACACTGAAATAAACCCTGAAACACCACCCCGCATACAACACCATTCAATGGCCGAACACCACTGCTCTGCCCTAAACCCTGAAACATCAACCTGCGCACAACCCCTACAATGCCCAAAGACCACTGCACTGCCCTAAACCCTGAAACACCACCCCAAGCAAGACCTGCTACATTGCCCGAACACCACTGCCCTGCCCTAATCCCTGAAAAACACTCCTCCAGCAAGACACCCTACACTGCCCGAATATCAAAGCCCTAAATCCTGAAACACCACCCCCAGCACGACCACCCTACACTGCCCGAACACCACTGCACTGCCCTAAACCTTGAAACATCCCCCAGCACGAACCCCTACACAGTCTGAACACCACTGCAATACACTAAACCCTGAAACACTACCCCCAGCATGACCCCTACAATGCCCGAAAACCACTGCACTGCCCTGAACCCTGAATCACCACCCCAGCACGACTTCCTTCACTACCCGAACACCACTGCACTGCCCTAAACCCTGAAACACCACCCCCAGCAAGACCCCCTACATTGCCTAGATTCCACTGCCCTAAACCCTGAAACATCACCTCCAGCAAGTCCCCCTACACTGCCCAAACACCACTGCCCTAAACCCTGAAACACCACCACCTACATGATGCCTACAATGCTCAAACTCCACTGCACTGCCCTAAACCCTGAAACACCACTCCTTGCACAAACCCCTACACTGCCCGAACACCACTGCACTGCCCTAAACCCTGAACCACCACCCCCAACATGACCCCCTACACTGCCTGAGCATCACTGCTCTGCCCAAAACCCTGAAACACCAGCCCCAGCACAACACCCTACACTGCTCAAACACCACGGCACTGCCCTAAACCCTGAAACACCACCTTCTGCACGACCCCCTACACTGACCAAACACCACTGCATGACCTTAAACCCTGAAACACATCCACCCGCACAACCCGTCCACACTGCCTGAACACCACTGCACTGCCCTAAACCCTAAAACACCACCCCCCAGTAGGACCTCCTACACTCCCCGAACACCACTACACTGCAATAAACCCTGAAACACCACCCCGTGTACAACCCCATTCACTGGCCGAACACCACTGCTCTGCCCTAAACCCTGAAACATCACCCTGCGCACGACCCCTACAATGCCCAAAGACCACTGCACTGCCCTAAACCCTGAAACACCACCCCCAGCAAGACCCGCTACACTGCCCGAACACCACTGCCCTGCCCTAATCCCTTAAAAACACTCCCCCAGCAAGACACCCTACACTGCCCGAATATCAAAGCCCTAAATCCTGAAACACCACCCCCAGCACGACCACCCTACACTGCCTGAACACCACTGCACTGCCCTAAACCTTGAAACATCCCCCAGCACGAACCCCTACACAGTCTGAACACCACTGCAATACACTAAACCATGAAACACTACCCCCAGCATGACCCCCTACAATGCCCGAAAACCACTGCACTGCCCTGAACCCTGAATCACCACCCCAGCACGACTTCCTTCACTACCCGAACACCACTGCACTGCCCTAAACCCTGAAACACTACCCCCAGCACGACCACCCTACACTGCCCGAACACCACTGCCCTGCCCTAAACACTGAAACACGACACCAGCACGACCCCCTATACTGCCCAAACACAACTGCACTGCCCTAAACCCTGAAACACCACCCCCAGCATGACCCCCTGCACTGCCTGAACACTACTGCACTGCCCTAAACCTTGAAACACCACAACCAGCAAGACCCCCTACACTGCCCAAACACCACTGCCCTAATCCCTGATACACCACCCCCAGCAAGACCCCCTACATTGCCTAGATTCCACTGCCCTAAACCCTGAAACATCACCTCCAGCAAGTCCCCTACACTGCCCAAACACCACTGCCCTAAACCCTGAAACACCACCACCTACATGACGCCTACACTGCTCAAACTCCACTGCACTGCCCTAAACCCTGAAACACCACCCCTTGCATGAACCCCTACACTCCCCGAACACCACTGCACTGCCCTAAACCCTGAAACACCACCCCAACATGACCCCCTACACTGCCTGAGCATCACTGCTCTGCCCAAAACCCTGAAACACCAGCCCCAGCACAACACCCTACACTGCTCGAACACCACGGCACTGCCCTACACCCTGAAACACCACCTTCTGCACGACCCCCTACACTGACCAAACACCACTGCATGACCTTAAACCCTGAAACATCACCACCCGCACAACCCGTCCACACTGCCTGAACACCACTGCACTGCCCTAAACCCTAAAACACTAACCCCCAGTAGGACTTCCTACACTCCCCGAACACCACTACACTGAAATAAACCCTGAAACACCACCCCGCATACAACCCCATTCACTGGCCGAACACCACTGCTCTGCCCTAAACCCTGAAACATCACCCTGCGCACGACCCCTACAATGCCCAAAGACCACTGCACTGCCCTAAACCCTGAAACACCACCCCAAGCAAGACCTGCTACATTGCCCGAACACCACTGCCCTGCCCTAATCCCTGAAAAACACTCCCCCAGCAAGACACCCTACACTGCCCGAATATCAAAGCCCTAAATCCTGAAACACCACCCCCAGCACGACCACCCTACACTGCCCGAACACCACTGCACTGCCCTAAACCTTGAAACATCCCCGGGCACGAACCCCTACACAGTCTGAACACCACTGCAATACACTAAACCCTGAAACACTACCCCCAGCATGACCCCCTACAATGCCCGAAAACCACTGCACTGCCGTGAAGCCTGAATCACCACCCCAGCACGACTTCCTTCACTACCCAAACACCACTGCACTGCCCTAAACCCTGAAACACCACCCCCAGCAAGACCCCCTACATTGCCTGGATTCCACTGCCCTAAACCCTGAAACATCACCTCCAGCAAGTCCCCCTACACTGCCCAAACACCACTGCCCTAAACCCTGAAACACCACCACCTACATGACGCCTACACTGCTCAAACTCCACTGCACTGCCCTAAACCCTGAAACACCACTCCTTGCACAAACCCCTACACTGCCCGAACACCACTGCACTGCCCTAAACCCTGAACCACCACCCCCAACATGACCCCCTACACTGCCTGAGCATCACTGCTCTGCCCAAAACCCTGAAACACCGCCCCCAGCACAACACCCTACACTGCTCGAACACCACGGCACTGCCCTAAACCCTGAAACACCACCTTCTGCACGACCCCCTACACTGACCAAACACCACTGCACGACCTTAAACCCTGAAACACCTCCACCCGCACAACCCGTCCACACTGCCTGAACACCACTGCACTGCCCTAAACCCTAAAACAGCACCCCCCAGTAGGACCTCCTACACTCCCCGAACACCACTACACTGCAATAAACCCTGAAACACCACCCCGCGTACAACCCCATTCACTGGCCGAACACCACTGCTCTGCCCTAAACCCTGAAACATCACCCCCAGCAAGACCCGCTACACTGCCCGAACACCACTGCCCTGCCCTAATCCCTGAAAAACACTCCCCCAGCAAGACCCGCTACACTGCCCGAACACCACTGCCCTGCCCTAATCCCTGAAAAACACTCCCCCAGCAAGACACCATACACTGCCCGAATATCAAAGCCCTAAATCCTGAAACACCACCCCCAGCACGACCACCCTACACTGAACGAAACACCACTGCACTGCCCTAAACCTTGAAACATCCCCCAGCAAGAACCCCTACACAGTCTGAACACCACTGCAATACACTAAACCATGAAACACTACCCCCAGCATGACCCCCTACAATGCCCAAAAACCACTGCACTGCCCTGAACCCTGAATCACCACCCCAGCACGACTTCCTTCACTACCCGAACACCACTGCACTGCCCTAAACCCTGAAACACCACCCCCAGCATGACCCCTACACTGCCCGAACACCACTGCACTACCCTAAACCCTGAAACACTACCCCAGTACGCCCGCTACACTGCCCGAACACCACTGCCCTGCCCTAAACCCTGAAACACAACCCCCAGCATGACCCCCTACACTGCCCAAACACCACTCCACTGTCCTAAACCCTGAAACACTAACCCCAGCATGACCCCCTATACTGCCTGAACACAACTGCACTGCCCTAAACCCTGAAACACCACCCCCAGCAAGACCCCCTACAGTGCCCGACCACCACTGCACTGCCCTAAACCTTGAAACACTACAACCAGCAAGACCCCCTCCATTGCCTGGATTCCACTGCCCTAAACCTTGAAACACCACCCCCAGCAAGACCCCCTACACTGCCCAAACACCACTTCCCTAAACCCTGAAACGCCACCCCTGCATAACCCCTACACTGCCAAAACTCCACTGCCCTGCCCTAAACCCCGAAACACCATCCCCAACACGACCCTCTACACTGCCTGAACATCACTGCTCTGCCCAAAACCCTGAAACAACAGCCACAGCATGACCCCCTACACTGCTCAAACACCACTGCACTGTCCTAAACCCTGAAACACCACCCCTTGCACGAACCCCTACACTGCCCGAATACCACTGCACTGCCCTAAACCCGGAAACACCACCCCCAACACGACCCTCTACACTGCCTGAACATCACTGCTCTGCCCAAAACCCTGAAACACCAGCCCCAGCACGACACCCTACACTGCTCGAACACCACTGCGTTGCCCAAAACCCTGAAACATAACCCCCGCACAACCCCCTACACTGCCCAAACACCACTGCACTGCCCTAAACCCAGAAGGACCACACCCAGCACAACCCCTCTACACTGCACAAACACCAATGCACTGCCCTAAAACCCCAAAACACCAGCCCCAGCAGGACCCCTAAACTGCCCGAACACCACTTCACTGCCCTAAACCCTGAAACAGCACCCCACGTACAACCCCATTCACTGCCCGAACACCACTGCTCTGCCCTAAACCCTGAAACACCACCCTGTGCAAGACCCCCTACAATACCCGTAGACCACTGCACTGCCCTAAACCCTCAAATACCACCCCAGCAAGACCTCTACACTGCCCGAACACTACTGCACTGCTCTAAATACTGAAACAACTCCTCCAGCAAGACACCCTCCACTGCCCAAATACCACTGCCCTAAACCCTGAAAAACCACCACCAGCACAACAGCCCTATACTGCCCGAACACCACTGTACTGCCCTAAACCCTGAAACATCCCCCAGCACGAACCCCTACACTGCCCGAACACCACTGCACTGCCCTAAACCCTGAATCACCACTCCAGCATGACCCCCTGTACTGCCCGAACACAACTGCACTGCCCTAAACCCTGAAACACCACCACCAGCACAACCCTCTACACTGCCCGAACACTACTGCACTGCCCTAAACCCTGAAACAGCTGCCCCTGCATGACCCCCTACACTGCCTAAACACAACTGCTCTGCCCTAAACCCAGAAACACCAGACCCAGCACGACCCCCTTCACTGCCCGAACACAACTCCCCTGCCCTTAACCCTGAAACACTACCCCCAGCACGACCCCCTACACTGCCTGAACACCACTGCACTGCCCTAAATACTGAAACACGACACCAGCACGACCCCCTATACTGCCCAAACACAACTGCACTGCCCTAAACCCTGAAACACCACCCCCAGCACGACCCCCTGCACTGCCTGAACACTACTGCACTGCCCTAAACCTTGAAACACCACCACCAGCAAGACCCCCTACACTGCCCAAACACCACTGCCCTAATCCCTGATATACCACCCCCAGCAAGACCCCCTACATTGCCTAGATTCCACTGCCCTAAACCCTGAAACATCACCTCCAGCAAGTCCCCCTACACTGCCCAAACACCACTGCCCTAAACCCTGAAACACCACCACCTACATGATGCCTACACTGCTCAAACTCCACTGCACTGCCCTAAACCCTGAAACACCACTCCTTGCACAAACCCCTACACTGCCCGAACACCACTGCACTGCCCTAAACCCTGAACCACCACCCCCAACATGACCCCCTACACTGCCTGAGCATCACTTCTCTGCCCAAAACCCTGAAACACCAGCCCCAGCACAACACCCTACACTGCTCGAACACCACGGCACTGCCCTAAACCCTGAAACACCACCTTCTGCACGACCCCCTACACTGACCAAACACCACTGCACGACCTTAACCCTGAAACACCACCACCCGCACAACCCGTCCACACTGCTTGAACACCACTTCACTGCCCTAAACCCTAAAACACCACCCCCCAGTTGGACCTCCTATACTCCCCGAACACCACTACACTGCAATAAACCCTGAAACACCACCCCGCGTACAACCCCATTCACTGGCCGAACACCACTGCTCTCCCCTAAACCCTGAAACATCACCCTGCGCACGACCCCTACAATGCCCAAAGACCACTGCACTGCCGTAAACCCTGAAACACCACCCCCAGCAAGACCCGCTACACTGCCCGAACACCACTGCCCTGCTCTAATCCCTGAAAAACACTCCCCCAGCAAGACACCCTACACTGCCCGAATATCAAAGCCCTAAATCCTGAAACAACACCCCCAGCACGACCACCCTACACTACCCGAACACTACTGCACTGCCCTAAACCCTGAAACATCCCCCAGCACGAACCCTACACAGTCTGAACACCACTGCAATACACTAAAACCTGAAACACTACCCCCAGCATGACCCCCTACAATGCCTGAAAACCACTGCACTGCCCTGAACCCTGAATCACCACCCCAGCACGACTTCCTTCACTACCCGAACACCACTGCACTGCCCTAAACCCTGAAACCCCACCCCCAGCATGACCCCTACACTGCCCGAACACCACTGCACTACCCTAAACCCTGAAACACTACCCCAGTACGCCCGCTACACTGCCCGAACACCACTGCCCTGCCCTAAACCCTGAAACACAACCCCCAGCATGACCCCCTACACTGCGCAAACACCACTGCATTGCCCTAAACCCTAAAACACCAGCCCCAGCATGACCCCCTACACAGCCCAAACACCACTGCACTGCCCTAATCCATGAAACACCAGCATGACCCACTATACAGCCTAAACACAACTGCACTGCCCTAAACCCTGAAACACCACCCCAAGCACGACCCCCCTACACTGCCTGAACACCACTGCACTGCCCTAAACCCTGAAACACCACCCCCAGCACGACCCCCTACACTGCCCGAACACCACTGCACTGCCCTGAACCTTGAAACACCACCACCAGCAAGACCCCCTACACTGCCCAAACACCACTGCCCTTATCCCTGATACACCACCACCAGCAAGACCCCCTCCATTGACGGATTCCACTGCCCTAAACCCTGAAACACCAACCTCAGCAAGACCCCCTACACAGCCCAAAGACCACTGCCCTGAAGCCTGAAACACCACCCCCTGCATTACCCCTACACTGCCCAAACTCCCGTGCACTGACCTAAACCCTGAAACACCACACCCAGCAAAACCCCTCTACAGTGCCTGATCAACACTGCACTGCCCTAAACCCTGAAACACTACCACCACCTGACCCCCTATACTTCCTGAAAAGCACTGCACTGCCTTGAAATCCTGGAACACCACCCCACGCAAAACACCATTCACTGCCCAAACACCACTGCTCTGCCCTAAACCCTAAAACACCAACCCGCGCACGACCCCCTACAATGCCCGAAGACCACTGCACTGCCCTAAACCCTGAAACAGCACCCCAAGCAAGACCCCGTACACTGACCAAACACCACTGCACTGCCCTAAACCTTGAAACACCACCCCGCGCACGACCCCCTACAATGCCCGAAGACCACTGCACTGCCCTAAACCCTGAAACACTAACCCCAGCATGACCCCCTATACTGCCCGAACACAACTGCACTGCCCTAAACCTTCAAACACCACCCCCAGCAAGACCCCCTACAGTGCCCGACCACCACTGCACTGCCCTAAACCTTGAAACACCACCACCAGCAAGACCCCTCCATTGCCTGGATTCCACTGCCCTAAACCTTGAAACACCACCCCACTAAAACCCTAAAACACCACCCCCCTGCAGGACTCCATAAACTGCCCAAACACCACTGCACTGCCCTAATCCCTGAAACACTACCCCCCGCACAACCCCCTACAATGCCCGAACACCACTGCCCTGCCCTAAACCCTAAAACACCACCCCAGCACGACCCCCTAGACTACCCGAAAACCACTGCACTGCCCTAAACATCTAAAACACCACCCCAGCATGACCCCTACACTACCCAAACACCACTGCACTGCACTAAACCCTAAAACACTCCCCCCAGCATGACCCCCTACACCACTGCACTGCCCTAAACCCTGAAACACCACCCCCAACACGACCTTCTACACTGCCTGAACATCACTGCTCTGCCCAAAACCCTAAAACACCACCCCCCAGCAGGACCCCCTACACTGCCCGAACACCACTTTCCTGCCCTAAACCCTAAAACACCATCCCAGCACGACTCCCTAGTCTACCCGAACACCACTGCACTGCCCTAAACTTCTAAAACACCACCACAGCATGACCCCTACACTACCCAAACACCACTGCACTACCCTAAACCCTAAAACACTCCCCCATCACGACCCCCTACACTACCCAAACAACACTGCACTACCCTAAACCCTAAAACACTACCCTCAGCTCAACTCCGTACACTGCCCGAACACCACTGCACTGCCTTAAACCCTAAATCTACCCCAAGCACGACCCCCTGCACTATACAAATCGCTGCCCTACCCTAAACCCTAAACCCTAAAACACTACCCCAGCACAGCCCCCTACACTACACAAACACCACTGCACTACCCTAAACCCTAAAACACTACCCTCAGCATGACCTACTACACTACACAAACACAAGTGCACTACCCTAAACCCTTGAAAAGTAACCACCACCCCATGCCCAATCCCCCTTACCTCTCACTCTACGTGGTTCCTCTGTTCTCATGGTTCCTGCTTCATGTCGTCTCTGAGGGGTGGTGCACATCAATGTTAATGAAATGGAACAGCCTCTGTTTCCTTACAACGACGTGGATCGTCAACATTTTTTTAGAACTCATGGTCATTTACCAAAGATACCTTTACAACAAAATTTGTTGTAAAGGCATGCTTGGTAAATGACCATGCATTAAAAAAAATGCTTAGTAATGACTTCGCGATGTGCAATGCATGCATGCGCTGTAATGGTATCGCAAAGTAAAAAAGTTGTTGTAACGGCTGTTTACCGAGCGAAGCTGGCCCCTGTTCTTCAGTGATTCGTTTATTTGATAAATTAGGATGAAGGAATGTGTAGTTTTTTACCGAAAAGTGCATTCCCGACTGTTGTATTGTGAAAGTGTAAGCGTGGCCTGGTTTCACTTCCGGTGAGAGAGTGGAAGAGTCTGTTCGGATCTAAAGGGGTTCTGCTGTTGGACGGGGCCGGCACGACATTTCATCAAAAAACACAGCTAAAGGAAAGCGTTGTCCCCGAAGTGTGGAGCAGTGCCATGAGAGATCAACGAGTGTGCGTCGCACCGCAGTATGACCATACCGCGTGACCCATGTGCCTCCTCCAGTGAACGAAAGGCAGACGGGGCATCCATCGCAGGTCCTCTTCAAGACTGTTGTAGCACTAATTCTACATTTTGGAACTAGGGCATTTATCCTTGTTGTTCCTGCCAGATACAAAGAGAAGATCCTGTGTCATTCAGTGCCCTCATTACCTTTTCTGTGGGTAGTGGTGCTTGTCACTTTGCTGCCCTGCCGGTGCACATGACTGGGCTCCCCACCTCGTGTGCCATCTGCAGGGCCTCTGCCCTTGGATCACTGGTTTCAGTTTCTGGAGTAGCAACATAAACAGTTGCTCCCAAAGAACTAGCCTGAACATTTAGGTGAATATCCCCTGCGCGAGCATTCCGCAGAAATTCTTTCTTAGCTCTCCCACGTCGACGTCAAAATAGCACGGCTCCGCTCACGACGCCGTATGACGTCATAGGAGCCATAAGAGGACCTCGTCAGCGTGCTGACGTCAATTCCATCCATTTTGTCCATGCCACCGAGGTAAACAGGTGGACCGTCACATTTTCACATGTATACATAGTATACTAAATATATACACGTATATATACAAATGCATAACTAAGAAAGGCATAAAGAAAAAGCAACAGATCAAGCATTTCTCACTATTAAAACATAAGCATGATTAAGACATATTAAAAACATTCATGCAAACAGTAGAAGCATCTTTTTGGTAGAAACAGGTGGACAACGGGGAGGCGGGTGGCACAGTGAAGAATCCTCAGGCAGATACTGTATCCACCAGTAAAAGCGTTACCGAAGGCAAGTAACTTGCTCTTCTGATGGATACTTCTGCCTGTTGATTCCTCACCTTTTTAATTGAATCCTGAAGCCGTACCTCACCCGGAGGAGGGTGTCCACCTGACTAGACCAAAACATCTTGCAAAACAGATCGAGCAAAATGGCCATCCCTCTTAACCTCTGAATCGAATAATAATCAAATCATTTTTTCCCGAAATTATATTGAAAATAATACTTTAAAAATATTTTTATTAAAAATGTAGACAAATACTTAAAGGAAAACTTGTATTTATAATTAATGTAAAGATATTTCATACTTTACAAATTACGCCGAAATCACAACCCCAGCGCGACTTTTCAAAATGGCTACTGGAATGCGCACAACCATCGTGTAGTGTCTACGAAGGGTGCGCGACTTCGGAATATTATTTAAAAAAAAAAAAGAATGAAGATAGTTTTCCTAAATAAAAATTATTCACAATTTTTTTAAATATATATATGTATTTATGTATAGAGAGAGAGAAAATAAAAAAACATACAATTCAGGTACATTCGACTTACACATTTTCATTTAAAAAACCTTTGAAATTCACTGGAAAAACCATAGATTTCAGGCACGCGATAGATAGAAATTAGCATTTAAAAAAACATAGAAATTCACTGAAAAACCATAGGTTTCAGGCACATTATAGTTAGAAATTAGCATTTAAAAAACCATAGAAATTAACTGAAAAAAACATAGGTTTCAGGAACGTTATAGTTAGTTGGACATTTCACTTGTAAAAACCATAGAAATTCCAGCGTTATAGTTAGTTCACCTAACTATAACTTGCGCCCCCGCAATGCACTGCTGATGACGTCACATATTACATCATTCATGACATGGTCCGTGACATCACGGATGACAAATCAAATGACATCACTGATGACATCATCCACGTTAAAATCTGATGCACATCCTCACACCTGAATATAACCTTTGATACACCCACTCTAAAATACAGACTACCATTTTCGAAAAAATAGACACATCAATACCAGTTACTAAATACACACTGACTGATTCCTAGGTCTACACACACATCCACTCATTCACCCATACAGTCACTCATACTTGCAGGCACTCATCAATATAACACTATCATATGCACTCATACACTTATACAGACACTCACACACTGCCACATATCCAGAGTTACTCACACACTTAGTCAGTCATGCAAAGAATCAATCATACTTCCATGTACTCACCTATACAGTTATACAGACACAACCTCACTTATTCATACAGATACTAACACAGAATTACTCTCTTACAGAATCACTGATACAAATACACACTCCTCCATGCAGCCACTCTCACAATTACTGACTCTCACATACAGTTATTTATATACACCATCACTCACATATACTGCCTTTTACATATGTAGTTACTTGCTCATGTACCACTGAGACATACATTCACTCACCAACACACCCATACATACACTCACCCACCTATACAGCTGTTTCCACATGCACTCTTGAACCCATACACCCAGCGAATCAACCACTCACACATCTATGCACGGAGTCACACACCTCCCACCTACACACACACATACTCAGCCAACAACACGCATTCTCAAGCAAGCAATCAATAACCCATATAGACACTAATGCAGCTACTCACCAACCCATGCAACAGCTTACACAACAACAGACAGACTGATACAAACTTTCACACAGTTTAGTCACTAACCCATGCATTTAGTAAGACACATTTAATCACTCACTTATACAGTCAGTCACGTACCTACTAAGTCATCCATATAGCCACTTATACACCCTCATACAGCTTGGCATATATATAAAACAAAATTAAACTTTACAGAAACACACAGTCACTGGAAGATGTCATTGTGATGTCATTTCAGATGTTATCAGTGATGTCATCAGTGATGTCACTGACCATGTCATGAATGATGTAATATGTGACGTCATCAGCAGTGCATTGCGGGGGCACGAGTTATAGTTAGCTTAACTAACTATAACGCCGGAATTTCTATGGTTTTGTACGAGTAAAATGTCCAACTAACTATAATGTTCCTAAAACCCATGTTTTTTTAGGTAATATATATATGTATATATATATATATATATATTTTCACTTAAAAAACCATAGGTTTCACACATGTTATAGTTAGGTGGACATTTCACTCGTAAAAAACCAATGAAATTCCCTCGTTATAGTTAGTTTAGATAACTATAACTCGCGCCCCGCAATCCAGTGCTCATGACGTCACATATTACATCAATGATGACATGGTCAGTGGCATCACTCATGACATCACTGATGACATCATCCTTGTGATAGAGTGGCGGTCGCGCGAGTTATAGTTATCTGAACTAACTATAACGGGGGAATTTCATTGGTTTTTTACGAGTGAAATGTCCACCTAACTATAACATGTGTGAAACCTATGGTTTTTTAAGTGAATTTGCAAGGTTTTTTAAATGCTAATTCCTAACTATAATGTGTGTGAAACCTATGTTGTTTTATGTGAATTTGTATGGTTTTTTAAATGCTAAGTTATGTATGTATTATTTTTTTTAATGTTTTTCACCGTGCGCGCACCCCGCGATTTAAAAAAAAAAAGAAAAATGTTTTTTCACCCTTCGGGGTCCTTCAGGGACCCCCTGACAAAGGCTAGGGGGTCAGGAACTCTCTACCCTGCCCCCTTTTCACGTTCGCCACCTCTCTTTTTCACTCTCGCACCCAAAACAAACAAAATGGCGGCTGACACTTTCTGATTTTGACAGATTCGAACGTTGACTGACATGTAACGACCAATCAGAATTACGCTCGCGCACGTTATGGTGCGTGCACCGTGCACACACCGTGCGCGCACGGTACGCGGCTATAGATATTTATGTGCTTTAACTGCAATTTTCTCAGGAACTACTGAACGGATTGACACCATATATGCAAAAGGCACTTCCCTGACCTGAGGACTACCTCTCTGCCAAATTTCAAGTAATTCTGTTCAGCCGTTCGGGCTGCACCTTCGACTAAATGTCCTATGGGAAAATGCATGGGGAAAACACGTTTTGGGACCCCCCTTTTTTCTCGGCCCCCGCTTGACGAATCACCCCGAGACTTTCAGGGTAGGAGCTGAGCGGAGCGCCCCATTAGTTTTGAAAATTTTGCGAGGATTCGTCAACCGGCGCCAAAGTTATTCAAAATAGAATTTTCAGATTTCCTATGGAAACACGGTCCTAACTATAACTATCTACTGGCGACCGCTTGAAAAAGGCACGAGTGGACCCAAATTCTTTCAAGTGATTTTATTTAAGCAATCACCATGTCGCCATTACGTGGTTCGGCCGAAAAAGACGGCCTTGATCACATGACAGCGCATGGGTGGCATTTCCTCCTTTTAAAGTGCTAAATGCAGCAACAATAGATATAGTAAACACACCACACATTTAAAAAATGTTCACATAAATGACAGCATAAATGCTAAAATCATGTTAAAAAAATGTGCGTATGACATTGCAATGTACAATAAACCAGGAAACAACATATATATTTGTATTTATATTACCTACGGCCGGTCGCGGAAATCCGCAACATTCTATTTGGAATAACTTTGGCGCCCGTTGACGAATCTTCACAAAATGTTCAAAACTTTTGGCCAGCTCCGGTCCACTGATATCTTGAAAGTCTCGGGATGATTCGTGTAGCGGGGGATGAGAAAAAAGGGGGGTTCCAAAACGTGTTTTCCCCATGCAATTTCCCATAGGACGTTTAGCCGCAGCTACAGCCCGAACTGCTGAACGGAATTACACCAAATTTGGCTGAAAGGTAGACATTGGTTCAGAGTCCTGCCTTTTGCTTAAATGGTTTAAATCCGTTCAGTAGTTCCTGAGAAAATCAAAATCACATATATATCTAGGCGGAGCCTAACCACACATCTCATAGTGAGATCTGATTGGCTGTCAGTACTTCATCCAAGAAATGTTGGCAGCCATCTTGGGACCAATAAACATGATAGCACCTCATTAAAAAGCATTGCAGTTAATAGAAGGTTTTAAGACTTTAGTTACATTATAAATCATTTGTTGATGGTACCATACTCATTTTTGGAAGTGTGGTGTGTTCTAAGGTGATTTACCATGTGAAAAAGCCTTCTGCTGTGATATCATGAATCATGTTTGAGAGAAAACTATTTTCTCATGCTTTTCCCACAGAGGTTTGGAAGGTGATCTATAAGCTAAATTCACATTATCTTTCTCAGTCATGTGAGAATTAAGTCTGACATTCTCAGTAAAACATGTACATCCAACAAGGGCAGAGACTGCCAGTTAATTCCTTTGTGTTCTACTGCAGCTTCACAGAGTGTTCCAAAGAACGACTAGAGCGCTAACAGTCCTACTTATAATAAACGTACGGCACACCTGTAGCCATCTTGATTGGAATAAAGTGGTAACTCTTAAAACATGTAATTTAAAAAGGAACAAAATGAGGGGGTTCATTTTGCCATAGAAAGTATGATTAGTGCTGCAGAAAGAAAAATTAGGGCACATTTTGAGTGACTTCAAATCGTCTTCTATTTCATTAAACAATTCTGACATGCAAACGGAAACATGTACTTTGAATACCAGCAGCAGACTTCCCTGGTGAGCAGTAGCTTTACTACAGTCATCTAATGAGCAACTAGAGTGCTAACATTCAGAATTTATGGCAAATGTGTGACATATCTGAATACCTTCTTGATGGAATCAAAGTAACAGCGCTATGCCATACATATTACAATCTGGGATCCATATCTTTGTCACAGTGCATATGAAACTTTACACTCCCCAGCACATATTTTAGATTACAACTTTAGAGACTAGTTAGGTTACATCACACTGCCCTGTGCATATTACACTCCAAGGTGCATATCGCATAGCACACGCTAGTGCCTGTGATATCTCGCGCTCTCCAATGAATCTGTCATTGCGCACAATGTATTGCATATTATATTTCACGCCCTGGTTCATCTTATATCACACTTTTTGGTGCATAGTTTATACCATACACTATGAAGGAGAGTAGGATATGCACTTATGTTGCCCCCACTTTTTTTCTGATGTATACACGGGTTTCTGGCTATAGTCTGGCTGGGTCCCTGCTAATCAGGGCCCCAGTCTCTCTGTTCTCTCTAAATGACTTGGAGTGCATATTAGATGCACTAGTGATTAGATACTGTGGTACCTTATGAGCCCCTAGTATATGGTACCTTAGGACATAGGTACTTCACAGGCCTACCAGGGGCTGAAGCATGTATTATGCCACCCCTGGGAAGCAGACTCAATCTGACACCACAGGCCTGCTACTGCAGCCTAGGTGAGGTAGTGTTAGCACTCCTCACTGAGTTATAGGTTCCTATATCTCACCATACACACACATATAAACCTATCAGTCACCCCTAAGGGAGGCCCTATCAATCCTGATGGCAGGGTGCTTGGTTTACAATGTGAGGGGGTGCCTCTGCATGAGCAGGACCCCTCTGCAGCTGGCAGAGTCTATTCTCTGTGGCTGTTTGTGAATGCGGTTAAACCATATACTCTTAAGTGCATTATAACCTACCGGTAAATGCTAACTTTGAAATGACTGCATCAAAACATGTCGTGTTTGGTGTCAAACAACTTGGAATCATACCCCCACACCAGTAACTGGTGTGGGAGTATGATCCCATCCGTCTAGAGGGGACGACATGTACCTACTGTGGTAACACGGTAGAAATCTGAAAGAGCCCTGGCATCACAAAATGGATGCCACCAGCCCAGACACTGGGCTGCCCTCCTGCTGCAGACCAAAACTCGCAGTGGAGGAGACCCAACAATAGGCATGCTGTCACAGGGAGGTGTCACCACCTTCCAGACCGTATTTAGTGTATTGGGGCTGGGTGGGTGCACTTCTAGAGTGCTTTGAAGTGCTGCACTGGGGGAGCAGCAGGCTCCTCTGTGCATATGCCAGCTCAAACCGGTTCAGGGGCTACCTGTCCCTGCTCTGACACGAAACTGGACAAAGGGAAGTGGGTGTAACTGCTCCAGCGTGGAGAGCAAAATCCCTCCCTCTATCACAGACCAAAGATCTCACATACGCACATTATCCATACATTTGCTGGTGGGGCCCATAACACCAACATTCACTCACCATTAGTCCGTGTGGGAGGCGATTATCTTCCAAACGCTGGTATGAGAAGGATATACCACTTTACCCTAATGAGTGACAAATCTACACCACCTTCTGTTGCTCATTAGGCCCTATATTCCATCTTTGGTATTCCTCTCATAATTTTGGCGGTGGATCTGCTAGTTGCTGTTTAAATGATTATCTAATTCTCTTTTCCCTTCGCATTAATACATTTTCATAAATAAACAAACCAACTCATTTCAGAATTCCACAGACTCCATCCTCTTTTGCCAATAATATATCAAGGGCAAGTCGATTTTGCATTACCATAGCATGCATGGCAACCATTTCAGTGTTAACCAATAAAAATCCTCCAGCGGTGCTTGTTGACAAGCGATCCACTACTGTTGATAATTTTCCAATTTTGTTTGCATTCAGAGTTATTCCCACTGCTGGTATCAATGCCTCGAAAATATCACCTACAATTTCTGCCCAAGATTCTCTCTTACTCCTGGCTAAATTAATACTTAAGCTATGTACACCATCTTCTCCTCTATCCATTTGAACATTTTTCATAAAGACCAGGCCTACGTAACATGTGCCATACCAATGGTCTGGCAAACGATAATATGCCCTGTTCCCACAAATAAAATATAATCCAGGAAAGACTGGATCTTTACCACCTGTAAATCCCCATCCACCCATGATTCGGTATGTATCATGGCACTCACTATTACCTAGGAAATAATTATCAGACACAGTTTGATTCCTTCGAATGCAAAATTTCCCTTTCTGAGGCCAATCTAAATCTATAGTTGGACTAACTTCTCCTTTCAAATGTTTTTCTCTCTCTATATCCCAGACTGTTTTCTCCACTTTGCCTTCAGCAGCCTTTCTTTGCATTTTCAATCTTCTTTCTTCAACCATGCCTAAAAATTTATTTTCCTCCTTCTTCAAACTGCATGTCAAATTGTTTCTAAAAATATACTCTAATGTTAGTTCTTTAGTTTCTAAGAAAAATTCACCTAATACCCTAGCAGGTTTTACTTTGTTTAATGTATTATAAGAAGGCACTTGCGCAAAAATTTTATCTACATCTGAAAAATAATATTCTAATTTCCCTGTCTGATAAAATAAACTAGCTATTACACTACATGTTATTCCATACGTTGCCGGGAGGTGATGATAAGTCACTCCTTCAGAAACAGATGCAGGTAACTGCATACATACGTAGCATTCCCGTACGTCCATTGTCTTTACATATTCATACAATAATTTTGAAAACACATTATTAGAAAAATCTGTTATTGACCTGTCTTTATGAAAATAATTATTATCTATTCTAGTTGGAACTACCTTTGGAATTTTCCCTATATTAGTTCTGTTTTCACTATGTCCTTCTAATGTATCTATAGTGACCTTAAAAGAAATGACAAGAGCAAGGATGCTCCATAAAAGCATTAATAATCCTGTACAACAACAACACATTTTACACCATCTTTTCATGAATGCACATCTACCTTTGCTACTATCTAAGTTAGCCATCTTTGTTAAAATGGACCGCGTCTTTTGACTTAGCCTCTTTCACTTCACAACTAGTTTTCTAACCTAAAGTTCTAACACCTATTTGGTTCTACCAGTCTCTATCTTTTGATTCAATATCTTGTTCTCTTCATCAATATTTTCTTGATTTATTCAGTTTAGCATCTCATAATTTTTCACTTTCCTCTCATCATTTAAATGCAGACTTTCCTGAACTTCCGTTTCTTCTTCTCCAATGTCGGACAAGAGAACTCTCAGGATTTCCGATTCTACTTCGTCCTCAACCACTTTCAGTACAGCCTCCTCTGGATTTCCTTGACTATCTGCCTCTTCTCCCTTTTCAGGCAGAGCCTCATACGTCCATTCCGGTGACTTATACTTCTGGTTAGGTTTCCTTGTTCTTTTACTCTCTTTATCTTCAGTAATTTCATCTTCTTTTGATTTTTCTTGACTTGTCACTTCATTCACCTGTTCAGCTCTTGGTGAATTCACTCGTGTCAGTCGATATCTCAGTTTCCTTATTTTATTGGGCCAAACATCATCTCTCACAACTCTTTTTACTTTGCTCCCTTTGTCATTCTTTTCATTTCTCCAAGCTCTTTTTCTTAGAACTCGACCTTCAGGTATTTCATTTTCACTCTCTTCAGACTCTGTCTCAACTTGCTTTGTCTTTTCAACGACTTCTTCTTCCACCACTCATTTTGTTTTCCCTACTTCTGTCCCTCCTCGGATCTCCGACACGCAATCTTCCTGCTGGCTACTTGTCACTTCACCTAACTGGATGTTGCAGTTCCCTACACCTCCTCGGGGGTCTTCCGCAGAAATCTGTCTCTCTCTCTCTGTACCTGTCCCTTGTTCACTTAAATTTGTTATTTCAGGTGGAATTTCTCTCAATCTCTCGTCTGGTACTTTCTTTTCACAAATTTCTCTTATTGTATCTTCAGTACTCTTTCCTTTTTTCTTTCTGTGTTCTTGTTAAGAACCCGCAGCTTCTTGCTCGTTTCCAGAATCGCTGGATTCAGAAATCTGCAATCTTCTTCTCAGAGAGCTAATTCTGGGGACCAAAGCTGAACTTGGTTCTGTTTCCCCCCTTTCAGAGTTTTCTCGTGTCTTTGACCCTTCGTCATCTGACTCAGTACTTGATTCTGATTCATCAAAATATTTTTTTCCTGTGCTGTCCACCAGATTCGGTATTCTCAATTTATGACTTGCATGGATCCAGTTTTTCAGTCCAGCACTCTTCACAGCTGTGTTCGTGGTCAGAATGACTTGTCGTGGTTTTCCCCACCTTGGGGCCAAACAATTTCTTCTTCTGTGGACCTTTATCCTTACCCAGTCACCTGGGCTCAGATCATGGACTGGCTTCTTTTCAAGTGTGGTGGCATCAGCACTAACCTGATGAAACACAGAATGAACTGCGTCAGCCAGGCCTTTACAGTATTCCAAAACCATGTCATCAGTTATAGTCATCAGCTTGTTGACTGGTATAAACACATGTCTCATAGCATGTCCCATGATTATTTCATGAGGACTCAATCCTGTAGTTCTGTCTGGAATTGACCTAATTGTCATGAGTACTAGAGGCAAGACATCAGGCCATTTCATACCTGTGGCCAAACACATTTTCCCTATTTTGTTTTTGATAGTACCATTCATCTGTTCAACCACACCCAAAGCCTCTGGTCTGTAGGCACAATGTAGTTTTTGTTGTACATTCAATGCTTCACAAATTAATCTTACAATCTCATTATGGAAATGTCCTCCTTGGTCTGACTCAATTGTCACTGGGAACCCGAATCTAGGGATGAACTCTCTTAGCAGTAGCTTGGCTACTGTCAACCCATAATTTCTTCTTGTTGGGAATGCTTCCACCCACCTAGAGAATAGGCAGACCACAACCAAAACATACCTCAGTCTGTTACAGGGAGGCATCTCAATGAAATCTACTTGCATTCTGGTGAAAGGCCCTCCTTCCTGACCTATTGTTCCCAGGCTCACTACTGTCTTCCTTCCAGGATTGTATTGCTGACATATTAAGCACCTTTGACAAAGACTTTCTGCTACAAGTCTGAATTTTGCATTGTACCAGGTCTGCTTAAATGACCTGATCATGGCATCTCTCCCTATATGTCCCTGGCCATGCTACATCCGTGCCATGGTAGACATCATGCTATCAGGCATAACTGGTCTTCCATCTCGATAGACCCACACATGATCCTTTTCCCTTGGGGCACATCCTGCTTTTACCCACTGTCTCATTTCCTCATCCCCTGCCTCTTCCTGCAATTGTCTTACCTCTTCCCAAGTTCCCACAATGTTAGTAAACCTCAATGAGCAAGAAGACATTTCTCTTTCCTTAACCCGATTGACCGAATTCTGATTTCGTGCACAATACTGTACCATGTCATTGGCCTACCTGTTCCCGGTGGCTATATAATCACTACCTTGACTATGAGCAGCACATTTTACAACAGCCAATTGTCTAGGCAGCTGTACCGCCTCAAGCAACTTTCCAACCACTTCTGCATTCTTAATAGGAGTTCCACTCGAGGTCAGGAAACCTCTTTGTAGCCATAATTGGCCAAAGTCATGGACCACTACAAAGCCATACTGGCTGTCAGTTATCACAGTCACTCTCACACTCTTCCCAATCTTGCATGCTCTAGTCAAAGCCACAAGTTCTGCTACTTGGGCTGATTTCACTCCTTTCAGATATGATGCTTCTATTACTGCTGCAACTGTGCATACTGCATACGCTGCACTCAGCACTCCTTCATCTGTTCTCAAACATGACCCATCAACGAACATCACAAAATCACTTTCTGGCAAAGGTACATCTTTTATATCTGGTCGTGGTTTTGTACAACAATCAAGTACATCCAAACAATCATGATCTACTTCATCTCTTACTTCCACAATCTCAGCATCAGGCAACAAAGTTGCAGGATTCACATTCACACATCTTGCAAGACTCACATTAGTTGCACCCAATATGACCTTCTCATATTTAGTTAGCCGACTGTGTGTCATATACTGAGTACGACTCCTTGTCAACAGAATCGCTACATCATGAGGTACAAACACTTTCAATGGATATCCTATCACAATTCCTTCACTCTGCTCCAAACTTCGACATGTTGCAGCCACCGCTTTCAAACATCCAGGTAAAGCTACAGCTACTGCATCAAGCATTGATGAAAAATATGCAATTGGTCTTCTGAGTTTTCCATGCTTCTGGATCAACACAGAAAGTGCACATCTATTTCTCTCACTGCAATATAACTTGAATTCTTTCTCATAGTCAGGCATACCTAATGCAGGTGCTTCACACAAACCATCTCTCAATTTTCTGAATGCTGCCAATTCCTCTTTATTTAGTTCAATGGGATCTTTCACATCACTTCTCGTTAATCGCACCAAAGGTTTTGCGATCAAGGAACATTTGCTGATCCACTGACGACAGTATCCAACCATTCCCAAAAACATTCTCACTTCTCTTTGAGTCATGGGAGCTCTCATTCCTTTTATTATTCTGATTCTGTCTATGGTTATTTTCCTTAGTCCTTTCTTAATGTTATGTCCCAAATACTGTACTTCCTTCTTACAAAACTGTAATTTAGATGGTGACACTTTACGTCCTCCATCTGCCAAATGATTCAGCACGGCTATCATGTCTACCTCACAAGCTTCACGTGTTTTTGACGCCACCAAAAGGTCGTCAATGTATTGGACTGATACAGAGCTCTCAGGCATTTCTAGACTCTCCAAAGACTTCTTTAATAGCTGATTGAATATTGAGGGGCTTTCTGTATACCCCTGTGGGATTCGGCACCATGCCAAAATACGCTCACCAAAACGAAATGCAAAAATTTGCTGACTGTCGTGGTGCAATGGGATGGAAAAGCAAGCATGACACAGATCAATCACTGTATACCATTCTGCATCATGGGGAATCTGATATAAAATCACTGATGGATTTGGTACAATGGGACAACATGATACCACAATGTTATTCACCTTTCTCAGATCTTGCACTATCCTGAATTTCCCATTAGGCCTTTTCAGTCCCATTATCGGTGAATTACATGGACTACTCATTATTTCTCTTAACATTCCTTGCCTGATCATTTTCTCTATTACAGGAGTTACACCTTCAATTATTTCAGGAGTCAATTTGTATTGCGGAACATTTGGATATGTTACTCCTTCCTTTACTGTTATTTTAATTGGATCTGTATTTCCCATTAGCCCTACATCTTCTCCAGTGAAATCCCAAACTTCTGCTTTTACAGATTGTCTCAATTCTTTAGGTAATTCATCAGGGTTGAATACAGCATATGTTTCAGTAACTTAATTTTCTCTAGTAGCTATGGTCATCTTGTACAATACATCATCATCTGGTGTTTCAAAAGCTATTCCATCCGGAGTACAGAATATAGCGCAATTCATTTTGCACAACAGGTCCCTATCTAATAAATTCACAGGACTGGTGTTACACACCACAAAGCGGTGCATTTCTGAAAATTTCCCTATGCTAACTTTCACTGGGTCTGTAAGATATGTTTTAATCTGTCTGTTGGACACACCAACTACTTGGATCGTTTCATCCGAGAGAGCAAGATTCTTAACATCAGCTGATCTAACAGTTGATCGAGTAGCACCAGTATCCACTAGGAAAGTAATATTTTCATCATTAACCTTCCCATCTACAAAAGGTCCTGTCTGGTCTACTTCTAGAGTTGCACCAAGTACGCACTCTCCTTCCTCCCTTTGACACCGTCAATAGCTCTCTTCTGAGTCACTCTCATCGCGTGGCAGCCAATACTGCGAGACAGCGCTAGCGCGTGGCGGCTTATTTACCTGTTCTTCATTGTAGAATCCCGATTCACTACTATACTTCTGTGTGTTTCTGCTCTGTGGAAAAGGCGGTTTTGGCACCTGATTCTGTGGGGGAACAACTTGCTGCTGTTGCTGCAGTTGACCACTCACCTCATGCTGCACCTGTGGGTTCAATGATGGATTTTCATTGTTAGTACTCGGGGGAAACTTACACTCGGATTTCCAATGCCCTATCCTGCCGCAATTATGACACGGAAATTTCTTTTTAGCTTCTTCAATATTCCCATATACTTCCCAGTATTAAATTTCGGTTTTGACCCTGCTTGTTCCACTAATTGTGCTTTTTGTCTCTCCGCTACCTTTACCTGTGCCCACATTGCCTTCTCTTTTAGCTTCCGCTAAGTATTTAGCATGTCTCAATACTTCATCTATTTTCTTGTTTTGCCAATCTACTGTATTCTGTTTAATCATCTCACCGATTTCTGGACGTAAACCATATACAAATCTGTATACAAAATGACTAAAATCCTTTTCACTCAGATTCTCATCTCTGCTAAACTGCTTAAAAGCTTGTATTAGCATCTCGTAATATGCATGTACTGACTCTTTGCTTTCCTGGTGTGTTCGATCAATTTTTACCCAATCTGTCTCTTTAGGAGGCACTTTATTTTTCAAAAATACCATAACCTGCTCATATTTCTTCATTACCTCGGGGTCTGGAGCTCCTATTTTAGGATCCCTAGGATATTCCTTGGTTGGCCAATTAATCATTAATTTGCACTCTGTCCATAGATCTGCTGGTACAATTATGTCAAACAGACTATTCAAATCAATCCATAATACTATAGACAATTTCACAAATCTGTCTACCTGCCTGTACCACTCGATGGGCTTTTCACGTAGTCGAGGGAAATCATTCGTAAAAGACAAAATATCCTGCCTTGTCCATGGGACATGTACATATCCTCCTCCTGGAATCTCTGTCATAGGGCATTCGGTCACTACCTTCTCCTTTTCTCTTACGGGAAAGGCTGAAAATGTCTTATCTGAGGCATCATCGCGTTTTCTATACCACCTGCTTCTCCATTTATCCACATCTCCCCATTTTCTCAACAAAATGATTATGTGCTTAATTTGACCTATTCGTCCTGTGGTGTTCATATTCTCAATGTCCTTTTCAGTGAATTCTACTCGATATGGTTTCTGTAAGGCTTTTACTTTTTCAATATCAATGCCCATCTCATGTGCTACTTCTTCTAACCTTTCATGTACATTTTTTGCTCTCCAGGTTACACTCTTGCACAAAAATAATAATTCTTCATCCTGATAGGTTTTCAATTTTTCTGTTGGGATAGTCCCTACTATTAATTCTTCCAATACCATTCGTAACTTGGCCACATCAATTGATTGGGATTCTTTGTCTTTCCTCTGCAAGCTTCTTAACCATTCACTTAACTCTTCTGTTGATGGTCCTACTGTTTTTTCTATACTTCCATGTCCGAAATCTTTTTGTGTTTCTGACACTGTCTCTATCATTGTCATACGTCTCTGCACAATTCTGATCTATAAATGGATTATTTGTAAAATTCGGTTGCATTACCTCTATGGATTCTCATTCTGAATCACTCTTGGTTGTTCTACGGGTTTATTACTTCTGTAAGGGACTGTTAAACAATGCTCACTGTCCTTCTGTTTGTCAAAAATAGGCATTACTGGACCTATCGCTACTTGAACAGTTACCGCTTCTAGATTCTTAGTCAATTCTCTTATTTTCTCAGTTAATTCCAGGGTAGTTTTCGCTAATTCTACAGAATTTTCTCCATCTGTTTTTTCTTCCGACCTCTTTTCTACTTCCCTAGTAGCACTGTTTTTACTCAAACTTAGGGATTCTGGTTCTGATTTTATAATTCGAATGGTTTCTCTCATTGGGGCACTTGGAGTTAATATTTCTGGTACTGGTCGATACGGTGGTGGATTTTTATAGCACATATCATCAAGAACATCATCCTCGGACTCATTCGCTCCATACCCTCTTGACTCCACATTATGTCTCTTTTCTACACACTTTCGTCCTTCATTCTCTCCTACAGTTCTTACAGGGAACACACCCTCAGTCATACTCGCATCCCGCCATCTTTTCATTCGATCACTATGCGTTTCATGTCCGTATGGTCTTCCAAACAGGTACCTATATCCTCTACCATTTCTTTGTCTCTCTCGTTCATGCATTTCGTCTTCCCATTCCGTCAAAGCCTCAAACTGCGTCGGTCTAGGTCTTGGTTCTAAATTAACCATTTTTTCTCTCAAGTTTCTCAAAACAGCCAAATTAAATGATCCATGCTCTGGAAAAGCTAACACTCTGTCTTCCTTCGTATATCTCACCCAGTTATCTAACCAAATACAAGTATGATACCCATATTTTGCAATCATAAAAGATGCAGGGGTTTTTCGGTGGAGGAAGTAACTGTCCTTCCCTAGTCTTTACTGGTTTGTCCTTCTTAAACCACTTCTTGATTCTTCCTAACCATGTTCTTTTCTCTTTTTCTGGTGGATCGTAATACATTTTCCTGCCTTTTCGCGTATCACTAGTCTCTCTTTACGTTTGTACCGCTAGTCTATCCAATCTCAGCGCGACTCACACTAACGCACCAATTCAAAGCGTCCACGTCACTGTCACAATCCTCAAAGCCCAGCGCGACTCACACTAACGCACCAATAAGGAGCATCTACGTCACCCTGTATTTCTCCACTCCTAGCGTGGCGTACACTAAGGCACCAATCCGGGGTGTTTCACAGTTCTGACCGACTGTCGAATCCCAGCGCGGTCGTTCTGACGTCAGCAGCTGCTGCGGCAGCTCCTGCTCCTGCTTCTGTCTACCCCTCATTTACAAATCTGCTCAGTAAGTCTTTGTTACCATTTATACATTTCTATTAGTAACAACATAGAAACATCTCCATTGTCCGCTTCGCTAGACAAAGAACAGCAAAAAGACCTTTCTCACGAGAATTCCGTCTTTCCCGAGAAGAGCGCTTACCTCTGCCCTACTACGGAATCATTACTTCCATTGATAAAGTAGTACATCCCTCTACTTCACCCTTCTAACAAGCATTAGCTAATTGTTTCTCTAGTATTTAAGACACACAGTTGGAGACCCAATGCTCCTGAGAAATAAACCTAGAGTTTCGCAATCAACCCGAATGCCTTTACATTCACGCTCATTCGCTTTCATACACTCTTTTTTCACACTATAAATGTCTCTAATGGCAACACAAGACGATGCTATCGAATCGAACCCAGACAATGCGTCGTGCAACTTCAATTGTCACACGTTTTCCCTGTGTACCTACAGGGCAACAACAATTCCGTCTTTCCTGAGAGCAGCGCTTACCTCTGCCCTACTACGGAAGTGTTACAAACTTCCGACTTCCTACATCCCAGAAGCCGTACCAACAACATTAAACTCAACGTAACTCAACATAGAGTGTTAGTACCTAAATTAATACCAATCAATAACCAAAATCAATATGCAATGTACAAGCAATAATCTCTAAATCAAAACAATAACAACCATCATCTTGCTACCAGAAAAACTGCTCCAGCGTGGAGTGCAAAATCCCTCCCTCTATCACAGACCAAAGATCTCACATACGCATATTATCGATAAATTCGCTGGTGGGGCCCATAACACCAACATTCACTCACCATTAGTCCGTGTGGGAGGTGATTATCTTCCAAACGCTGGTATGAGAAGGAAATACCACTTTACCCTAATGAGTGACAAATCTACACCACCTTCTGTTGCTCATTATGCCCTATATTCCACCTTTGGTACTCCTCTCATAATTTTGGCGGTGGATCTGCTAGTTGCTGTTTAAATGATTATCTAATTCTCTTTTCCCTTCGCATTAATACATTTGCATAAATAAACAAACCAACTCATTTCTGTAATGAATCAAATACATTCTTTATCTAATTAATGCAAATAAATTCATTAGTTGTTCAAGCAGCTGACCATCATATTTACCTATTCTGGCTAAATATCGTCTTCTAAGTCAAATCCAGTAGTCTCGTCAATCTATGCCCGTCAAATTTGAAAGTTCAGTTCATTAGGAAATTGGGCATTCGATCAGTCTGTCAAAGATTCAGGGATACAACTGTCCTGCAGTGTCACCGTCCTCTCCGTCAGCATAACATCAGGAAATTGGAAAACCGTAATTACCTCTCTATTCTACCATAATTTATAGTAAAATTGATATTAAAAGTATCAAAGTTTGGGCATCCGAGTTTGTTGATTGGACAATCAGGGATCATCCTTTTGGGTTCTCACGAAAGTGTCTTTTGGGTTATGACCCTTGTCAGTTCCGGTTCACACAACAGTCTTTGTTCAAAATATTTGGCTGATGTCCCAGGCTGTCCTTGGAAGGTACATGTTCATCTGGGGTCAGGTCCAGGACACAGTTGCTAGCGGTGTCGCATGCGTACTTCACCCAGAAACTTGTGCAATGGAGCCGGTTTCATCAGATACAGGAGTCAGCCATTTTGTGGCCACTCGAAATGGTCAACTTAAGCAAAGAAACACAAAAATGTAATTAATACATAGAAATGGCTAATTAAATGTTATTCCCTCGCTAATACCCATATGTGTGTGTATTTATCTTGCAAAAGCAACACTTAGTGTGATTTTATGCTTACTAAATAAACCACAAATCACAATTACATCACAAAAGCGACATGTATCATGCAATATTCTAATTATCTATCATTAATATGCGTACAGAATTCAGTTCACGTATTAGTTAGGCCATGCAAATGCAAATCCCACGTGTAATTCATATATTAATAAGGTTGGTAAGTATTTTCCACATCACTCCAAACCATTAGTTCAATTATAATTAATTAATTAATCTAATTAGTAAAACAACATGCAAAATTGGGTGGGTATAGAAAATTTAGCATTACCCGCTCCTGCATAACCACTCCCTACCCTAACCCTCTCGGAGGAGTAGTCATAGAGCTAGTCCCTCCCTCTCTTTTAGTATAAGATAGGGAAACCTTGCCATTGCAAGTTAGATATCCCTGGGTGATGCTTTACAAGAAGAATCCTGTCCCTTTGATGTTCCACTACCTTTGGAAGACAGAAGAATCTCCCTTGGAGTCAAGGAGTGACTCCCCTGCTTGGCAAGCACCAAAAACATTAACCAACAGTCATAAACTTTCCCGCTTCCGCCGGAGTCCGAAGTCCCTGCAGCCCTGGAAGTGGATTTCCTGACTTCTCGACGTGCATTGTGAGTCCCCAGCAAAGCTGAGGAGAGTCGACCCCACGAGTGACGAGCAATACCCGGTACCGTGCACTATTGTCAAGTGTAACCTCTTCACGACATTCTCCGGATTTGTGCATTGGACCATTTGTATCCCAAGCCTCCAGCAGGATTTCCCTTAAAAATCAGAGGCCTACCTTGTCACGAGTGACCGTGGACTCCTGTGATGTGAATCCTCAAGAGGCGTCTTCGTGATCCCTTGCCTGTTGGCTTGTGGGTCCCCTGAAGACTTTATTATCAATCCAAAAGGCTCCTCTGATTGCTCCAGGCCTGTCCTCACTTACCTTTGCTGGGTGAGTCCCTCAGACCTTGCTGGTCTGCACCGCTGACTTTATTCAATTTCCACAAGACTTGCTGTTGCCAAGGCTTGTTGGCTCTAATCCGGTTGCCGACACCTCAGTAAGCGGCAGACGTTGTGGGACAGTCAGAATCCAGCTCCTAGTCATTGTCAATACTTCCTGGACTTCGTGGCTGAAGAGTCAAAACACCCTTGATCGCCTGAAATCCCCCGACTTCCGTGGGCATCCATCTTCCTGGCCCCAGGTCACTGGCAAGTGACTGTGAACACTGTCCCTTCTGCTTTCAGGCCTTCTTCATCTTGAATCCCGCCTTGGATTCCACCGGACACTTCTTCAGTCTTCTCAAGCAGCAAATCTTTGGCTTCCATAGAAAACGTCAACGTGACCCGACACCAAAAGACACCTATGCACCCGGCTTCCCTGGGTGAGGTAACTTGTGCACTCTGGTGCTCCAGTGTGTGTTGGCCCTCAAATTACTTACCTTGTAAGTGGCTTGCTTGCAGACTTCCTCGAAGTACCCCAAAACTTAAAAAATCCAACAGCGACTTGCTTCATTGAAATCAATAGGGAACCAGCGGCTGTGTTCTCACACTGCACGTGTCTCCCGTGGGTCTTTTACTTACCTGCCTTGGGTGGATTAGTGAAGCCCCAGCGATTCTACAGGCCCTAGGCCTTGTCCCCTTGCAAGTCGACTTTCCTAAACCTCTTTTTTAGTATATGGTCTGGTACGCCCCTAGGGCCCCAGACATATCTGTGCTTAACTTATTGTTAAACGTTGATATTTGTGCATGTCCTTGACTTCTAATCTCATAAACAGATTAGTAGAGTGTGTCTAGAAATAAATACATATATATTTGATATATATACCTGTGTGGTGTCCTTTCATTTGGTAATTGAAGAGATTATAAGGTAATACAAGCTGCTTTACATTCCTCTGAGACTTAGCCTGAAGGCTACTCTCCACAGCTACCACTAGGATAGCTTTCTTTAAAAAGTTGTCTTATACCTATCTACCATAAGAGGAGAATTGGACTGGTGCAAGGTGGCCACTATAACTAGTGACCAGCATATGCCAGGCCAACTTCTCACACATCCCATATGTAGAAAAATGTGCACAAATTCTATATCACTGTGTTTGAAGATTTAAATAGGGATAACATTGATAATGGTATCAGAGACATATCTTAATTATAAAAGTAATATTGTTTTTTAATTAGTCATAAGATACAATAAAATACCAAAATTCTAATTAACCTTAAAACTTTCCTTAAATACTACGGTGTGTCTGTCTATAAAATTTGACAAATTTCAAGGCAGTTGAGTTATTGTATCCAACAAGTCTAATCTACCTGATTCATGCTAAATATAGGAGAATGTTATTAAAGAATGCTTTTAAAGAATGTTTTAAAAAAATGTTTTTAAAGAAAATTGTACATTTCATCACTATTATTCAGCCCTTGTGGCACCTGAGAGTCTAATTCTAAAATCGTTCGAGACTCTAGTCTCCTCAGTAATTTCTCTCTATTTCCACCTAGTCTTAATGGTGGTATAGAGGCTATTACAAAGTACCGGGGGCATTGTAGAATATTTTCATGAACACTTTTAAAGTGTCTGGCCACAGGATATGTTTGATCTGAATTTACAATTGCTCGCAAGTCCTGAAAGATCCTGACATGCACCTATAACTTTGTGTTGCCTACATATTGAAGGCCACAGGTGCATGTCAGCACATAGACTGCAAAGTCTGTGCAGCAACTGTAATTGTCCTTTAATGGTATAGGCACTGTGCTGAAAGGAGTCCTATACTCAGGAGTATCGATGGCAAACTTGCATGCTCTACACGACTTGCACTTAAAAAAAATGTGCTTAGGTTTTAACTATGAAGTGCTGATGGTATTTCAGGGCTGTCCTTTACTAAAGTTGTTCTGATTGAGGGAGCCCTCCGAAAAGTCAATGTCGGCTTATTAGGGAGATTTTGTGCCATTATCGTATCAGTTAAGATAATCGTCCAGTTGCTGTTAATAATATTCCTGATTTTGTTTTCTTGCCTGCTTAAAGTAGTGATGAGACTAATAGTGTTGCGTTCTTTTGCATTGGTTCTAGTATTGATAATAGGTGTTAGCACTGAATCAATGTTACTATTTTCTGGATTATCAAAAGTCTCAAATCTATGTGCAGTCATTCTCTCTACTGCTTGAGTTAAAGTTTTTTCACTGTAACCTCTCTGTCTGAATCGGACTAGAGTTTGATTTAGGCACTTTGTCATTTCCTCTTTGGTGCTACAGATTCTTTTTAATCTTAGTATCTCTCCAAAGGGTATGCTATGAATAAGGTGTCTAGGGTGGAAACTCCTCACATGTAGCGTGGAGTTCCCTGCTATTTTCTTGCGATATAGCGTTGTTTCCAACTTCCCATCTGCTACAAAGTCACATCCAAGAAATCTACCTTATTAGCATGAATGTTTGCAGTGAATTCAATATTTGAGTCATTTAAATTGATGGTCTCAACAAAATGTCTGGCACTGTCTACGCCCCCTCACCAAATCATAAAAATGTCATCAATAAAACACATCCATTGAACTACATATTGACTCATGAGATGAGAATGTGTCTTTCTGAGGACCTGCTCCTCCCAACAACCAACATAAATGCATGCATAGCTGGGAGAGAAGCAGGCCCCCATCGCAACACCTCGGATCTGTCTGTAAAGGTCCTTATTGAACAAGAAAAAGTTGTTATGTAGACACCAATTAATGAGACTTAATAGCATTTGACTATGTTTTAGCAGCCCAATGGATCGTATGTCAAGAAGATATATATAGAGATGTAGATATAGATCTAGATATAGATATAGATATAGATATGATATAGATATAGATATAGATGTAGATGAAGATATTGATATTGAAGGTGGCCCATACAGGCAAGAGTGGTTAGTCTGTGTGGAGGGATTTCGACAGATGACGAGAGAAAATTAATCATTTATTTAATTTCCCTTTGTGATCGTCTGTCAAATCAAGGCCTGGGCAGTAAAATCTGTTCCGCTCTCGGTATTTGGGTAATTTCGCCTTCCACGGAGAACGCGGAATTGCCAAAAATTCTGCGATCCGCGGCTTTGCGGAATCTTTTGCTTGTTTGTGCTTTCAAAATGCATGTTCACGAGATCTTTCTCCCCGAGCATGCAAATGGCGTTTGCAAACAGGAAAAGAGCATTGCGAATGGGTGGAATAAGCAATTCCGTGTGTTTGGGGAACTTTTGCGTGCTCGCAGAGATTTTTTACCATTTCGTGGAGCTTTGCGTAGCGCTACTACGCAAATTCCGTCCACCACTAGTCAAATCCACCCTCAATTGAGATCAGAATGTGTCTTTCTGAGGACCTGCTCCTCCCGCCAACCAACATAAATGCATGCATAGCTGGGAGAGAAGCAGGCCCCCATCGCAACACCTCGGATCTGTCTGTAAAGGTCCTTATTGAACAAGAAAAAGTTGTTATGTAGATACCAAGTAATGAGACTTAATAGCATTTGACTATGTTTTAGCAGCCCAATGGATCGTTTGTCAAGAAGATATATATAGAGATATAGATATAGATATAGATATAGATATGATATAGATATAGATATAGATGTAGATAAAGATGTTGATATTGAAGGTGGCCCATACAGGCAAGAGTGGTTAGTCTGTGTGGAGGGATTTCGACAGACGACGAGGGAAAATTAATCATTTATTTAATTTCCCTTTGTGGTCCTCTGTCAAATCTAGGCCTGGGTGGTTAAATCTGTTCCATTCTCGGTATTTGGGTAATTTCGCCTTCCACGGAGAACACGGAATTGCCCAAAATTCTGCGATCTGCGGCTTCGCGGAATCTTTTGCTTGTTCGTGCTTTCAAAATGCATGTATTGTTCACGAGATCTTTCTCCCCGAGCATGCAAATGGCGTTCGCAAACAGGAAAAGAACATTGCGAATGGGTGGAATAAGCAATTCCGCGTGTTTGGGTAACTTTTGCGTGCTCGCAGAGATTTTTTACCATTTCGTGGAGCTTTGCGAAGCGCTACTACGCAAATTCCGTCCACCACTAGTCAAATCCACCCTCAATCTGGCCCGACCACCCCACTGCTCCTACCTGCAACAGCCACTCCTGGAGGAAGGGAGAATAAATAAAATACACTTGGGTTAACATTTAGAAAGGGAGGTGGTGTAGAAGAGAGGAGCAGAGAGGAAGAGGAGAATGTTAAGGAGGAAAGGCAGATACTATTGCAAACTAGAGGTAGAAAGAAGGCTGAAAGACAAGACACTGAATGCAAGCATGAACAGAAAATATTTAGACAGGGTGTAATATTAAAATAAGTGGGTAATAAGGAGTATAAAATAAGAAAAGAGGAGTTAAATCAGGTGAAGGAGTAGAGAGATTGAAGAGCTAAGATCAGTAAATGGAGGATGATGAATAGAGGAGAAAGGATACAGATGCAAGAGGATAAAGATATGCAGTACCCTCAGGCAGAGAGGTAAAGACAGGTGGGAGATAGTGAAAAAACATATAATGTGGGAGAGAGGAAGAGAAATACAAAAGGAGAAGACAAAACAGGAAAGAATTGGGGAAATGCAAGATGAGGAAAACATGATGAAGTGGTTACCACGCTGCAGATTAGCTGAATAGGAAAATGACGCGAATGAGCAAGGTGGGTAGTATAGAATGAGTTTGAATCATGAAGGGATAGAGCAACAGAGGGATGAAAATTAATGCAGGATGGAGAAGAGGAAGAAGATGGTGACAAGAGTAGGAACTGGAAGAAAAAGAAAGGTGAAATAAGATACAGATAGGAAGATGCATAAATAGGAGTTTTGGGACAGGAGGTGATAGTGGCATAGGGTAGGGCAGTGAGGAAAACAGAAGAGAGGGTGAGGAATATGAAAACTTGAAAAGTGTCAATATAAATAGAGAGTGTAGAAATATTAAGATTATGTTGGTGGAAAGAAAAGAAAATGATTAAAATGTTTGGGCATGGAAGATCTGAAAGGAAACCTGAGAGAATAATTGGAGTAAAGAGAGGGAAATGGATAAATCAAAAGCAAAAAACTGGATAGTGAAGAGAGAGAAAGTAGAGGAGAAAAAATGTATAGCAACTCACACTCTATCTTGCCACTGTTGCATGAATCTGAATTGCAGCAGACTCGTTTTATCATAGTTTGGCCACTTGTGACGGTCTCAGAGAAGTGAAGGTCCTTGCATACTTCGGCACAGCCCTTAAAAACCATAAGCGTTTCGCCATCTGCAAGAAATCACAGAACATAAAGTAAATATATCTAGTAATGATGTGTCCGAATGAAAAGATAAAATAAAAGGATGAGAGGAGGCAGGTAAAAAGATGGATAATGTTGCCAGTAATGAGGTGTCAATGGCAAATGGTGATGAACTCAGATCACACTGCTGCTGATTAGTGAGTGTATATTTATTTCACTCGTAAAAAACCAATGAAATTCCCCTGTTATAATTAGTTCAGATAACTTTAACTCGCGCGCCCGCAATCCACTGCTGATGACGTCACATATTACATCACTCATGACATCACTCATGACATCATCATTGTGATAGAGTGGCGGCCGCGCGAGTTATATTTATCTAAACTAACTATAACGGGGGAATTTCATTGGTTTTTTACGAGTGAAATATCCACCTAACTATAACATGTGTGAAACCTATGTTTTTATAAGTGAATTTGCAAGGTTTTTTAAATGCTAATTCCTAACTGTAACGTGTGTGAAACCTATGGTTTTTCAGTGAATTTGTACGGTTTTTTAAATGCTAGGTTATGTATGTATTATTATTTTTTTTTATATATTTATTTTACAATAAACTACGTATTAATTTTTTTTTTGGGGGGGGGTTTTCAAGGTGCACGCAGCCCGCGATTTTTAAAAAAAAAAATTCAAATGTTTTTTTCTGCCTTCGGTGTCCTTCAGGGACCCCCTGACAAAGGCTAGGGGGTCAGGAACTCTCTACCCTGCCCCCTTTTCACATTCACCACCTTCCTTTTTCACTCTCGCACTGAAAACAAACAAAATGGCGGCCGACACTTCCTAATTTCGACCGATTCGAACGTTGACTAACATGTAACCACCAATCAGAATTACGCTTGCGCACGTTAGGGTGCGCGCACGGTGCGCGGCTATAGATATTTATGTGCTTTTAACTGCAATTTTCTCAGGAACTACTGAACAGATTGACTCCATATATGCAAAAGACACATCCCTGAGCTGAGGACTACCTCTCTGCCAAATTTCAAGTAATTCTGTTCAGCCGTTCGGGCTGTACCTTGGACTAAAGGTCCCTATGGAAAATTGCATGGGGAAAACGCGTTTTGGGACACCCCTTTTTTCTCAGCCCCCGCTTGACGAATCCCCCCGAGACTTTCAGGATAGGAGAGGAGCGGAGCGCCCCACCTATTTTGAAAATTTCGCGAGGATTCGTCAACCGGCGCCAAAGTTATTCCAAATAGAATGTTGCAGATTTCCTATGGAAACACGGTCCTAACTATAACTATCTACTGGCGACCTGGCAGTCTATAGTTCATGAACATAGAACGTAGAAAAGGGTCAATACTGACAATACTGACGTGATTACGGCGGCCATGTTGGAATGTCTAAAATCCTTAGGACATATGAACTGCACAATATGCCAATGACGCTTGATTTACCACAATTCATATTTAACAATGTATTACTCAATATTTGGTAAATAATTGCAAAATTTCTATATACAAATCAATTACTTAACACTTCATTAATTGTTTTCTTCAAATATATAATTTGTGATGTCTACAATCATGCCCTTAATGGGCTTCTCATTCATCATGGTACTCATGTAATCAATAATCGTCCATGCTCAATTAATTATGCCCTGAATGGGCCTCACCACCAGAGAATTCTATCTTATTCATTTTCCTTACTCTTTATTCAATATGGACCCAGAGCTCTTCCTCATTGTTTAACTCTTTCAGGGTCTTGGGTTTGTAAATCTACAATGTACCGCGATTCAAGTTTTCTCAATTTCTTAGTTCTGTTCCCCTCTCTTTCACTCTTGGGAACTTGATCTAGACAAAAGAATCTCAACAAGTTGGCATTGGACTCATGTTTTTCTTCAAAATGCCATGCAACAGGATATGCTGCATCGTGATTTTTAATAGCACGCATCTGCTCAAGAATCCTTTTCTTGGTAGGATGAATCGTACTTCCTACATATCTCCTGTTGCACGGTCATAGCAAACAATAAACCGTATAGTCAGCACTGCAGTTCATGAGTTTGCCAACCTTTCGTCTAGTCTTCCTTCCTGGTATGCTATAATCTTTCACTTTGGGACTATTCTTGCATACTTTGCAATTCATGGAAGGAAAAAATCCCGAAATCAAATCCTTTCTCTTGGGGGCTTTCGAAAAATGACTCCTTACCAGCTGATCTTTTAGTGCTGGTCCTCTCCTGTATGTTTTCAGTGGGGTCTGTGGAATGATGGATCGTATAACATGATCTGATTTCAAAATCTTCCAGTTTCTCCTGAAGATTTGAAAAATTTCAGTAGATCCTGTTGTATATTCTGTTATCATCCTCACTTTACCCTGGGGTTCAAAAGTGGGAGCTTTACTCCCCCAGTTTCTAACCCTTTCTACATCTCTGATCTTATTATTGGCATTAGTGAGGGTCTCTTTTCGGTATCCTTTCTTTAGGCACCTATTGAGAGCATTGCTACTTTCCTTATTAAAATCCTCATCGAGTGAGCAATTACTTCTCAATCTTACAAGATCCCCATATGGTACTCCATTGATGACACTTTTGGGATCAAAGCTATTGGCGTGTAACACGCTATTTCCCACTGTGGGCTTCCTGTATAGAGTTGTCTCTATTTTGTTCTCTTTAACATATACCATTAGGTCAAGATGGGCACACTGGTCTGACTCATAAATTCTGTGAATCTCAGATTCATGTCATTTTTGTTGAGCTCTTCTATGTATGTTTTGGCCTCTTCCATTGACCCTCTCCAAATAATGAAGAGGTTGTCAATATATCAAGACCAGAGAACCACTTTTTCCAGCCAGACTTCATTTTTACCTGCCCAGGCCACATGCTTCTCCCGCCAGCCAACAAATACATTTGCGTAACTGGGGGCGAAGCACGTGCCCATCACAATTCCCTGTTTATGAAATATTTCTCCTGAAAATAGAAAAAAGTTGTTATAGAGACAATATGTAATCAATTCTTTAAGCATGATGTTATGTTCAAAATATTTCGGGTCTCTCTTTTTTAGAAAGAACTCTACTGCCTCGAATCCCTTCTGATGCTGTATACTCGTATAAAGGCTTGTTATATCGAGAGTCATCAATAACATATCCGGTTCCCAATCGATATTTGCAAAAATTCTCAAGAAGTCCTTTGTATCTTTTACATATGAGCTAAGATCATCTACCAAGGGTTTCAAGAAACAGTCAATGTATACTGAAGTGTTTTCTAATAGACTGTGTTTTGAAGAAACAATCGGTCTACCGGGCGGAATTGTTGTACCTTTATGAACTTTGGGGAGAAAGTAAAACGCTAGTAACTCTGGTGATTTAAAATATTCTTCCCCCAATGTTCCTTTTTCCCTCCATTTCTGGGCAAGTTGATGAAAGTCTTGTATGCTTTTCTCATACATCGTACGTGTTGTGATCTTATAACAGCTTGTGTCCAAGAGTAATCTTCTTGCTTCCTTGAGGTAGATTGATTTGTCCATTATTACGACATTTCCTCCTTTGTCAGAGGATTTGATTATCAGATTGTTGTCTTCACTCAAATTAAATTTGCGAGTGCTGGTCCACCTAGGGGCAACCTTTTCTTCCATATATATATATATATATATATATATATATATATATATATATATATATATATATATATAAATACATACATGCATACATATATAAATATACATATATATATATATATATATACATATATATTACCTACTGGCGGTCGCCAGTAGGTAGTTATAGTTAGGACCCTGTTTCCATAGGAAATCCGCAACATTCTATTTGGAATAACTTTGGCGCCGGTCGACGAATCCTCGCGAAATTTTCAAAATAGGTGGGGCGCTACGCTCCGCTCCTACCCTGAAAGTCTCGGGGGGATTCGTCAAGCAAGGGCCGAGAAAAAAGGGGGGTCCCAAAACGCGTTTTCCCCATGCATTTTTCCATAGGACCTTTAGACACAGCTACAGCCCGAACGGCTGAACAGAATTACTTGAAAATTGGCAGAGAGGTAGCCATAAGGTCAAGGAAGTGCCTTTTGCAGGTCTGGTGTAAATCTGTTCAGTATTTCCTGAGAAAATAGCATTTAAAAGCATATATATATGTGGGCGGAGCCTAACCACACATCTCATCCTGAGATCGGATTGGCTGTCAGCACTTCATCCAAGAAGTGTTGGCAGCCATCTTGGGACCAATATACATGATAGCACCTCATTAAAAAGCATTGCAGTTAATAGAAGGTTTTAAGACTTTAGTTACATTATAAATCATTTGTTGATGGTACCATACTCATTTTAGGAATTGTGGTATGTTCTAAGGTGATTTCACCATGTGAAAAAGCCTTCTGCTGGGATATCATGATTGAGAGAAAAATATTTTCTCATGCTTTTACCACAGAGGTTTGGAAGGTGATCTATAGGCTAAACTGAGAGCTTATTTTCTGTAAATTCACATTATCTTTCTCAGTCATGTGAGAATGAAGTCTGACATTCTCAGTAAAACATGTACATCCAACAAGGGCAGAGACTGTCAGTTGATTCCTTTGTGTTCTACTGCAGCTTCCCAGAGTGTTCCAAAAATCTACTAGAGCGCTAACAGTCCTACTTATGACAAACGTATGGCACACCTGAAGCCATCTTGCTTGGATTAAAGTGGTAACTCTTAAAACATTTAATTTAAAAAGGAACAAAATGAGGGGGTTCATTTTTCCATAAAAAGTATGATTAGTGCTGCAGAAAGAAAAATTAGGGCACATTTTGAGTGACTTCTCAAATCCTCTTCTATTTCATTAAAAAATTCTGACATGCAGACTGAAACATGCACTTTCAATACCAGCAGCAGTTTTCCCTGGTGAGCAGTAGCTTTACTACAGTGATCTAATGAGCAAAAAGAGTGCTAACATTCTGAATTTATGGCAAATGTGTGACACATCTGAATGCCTTCTTGATGGAATCAAAGTAAAAAACTGAAAGTATTTCCTACTGAGGAGACTGCAGTAAATGAGGAAATTAGGAAACTTCATAACAAATAAGTCTCCCAAGATGGCCACCAGAGACAAAGGAGCCCAAATGTAGCCCAAATATCAACCAGATGTAGCCCAAGTATAGCCCAATGACAGAATGTCCCAGAATGTTCTTAAAAACAACTAGAGCGCTTACTGTCTTCATTATGACAAAAGTATGGCACACCTGAAGCCATCTTGATTGGAATAAACTGGTAACACTTAAAACATTTAATTTAAAAAGGAACACAATGAGGAGGTTCATTTTGCCATAGAAATTATGATTAATGCTGAAGAAAGAAAATGAGGGCACATTTTGAGTGACTTCTCAAATCCTCTTCTATTTCATTAAAAAATTCTGACATGCAGACTGAAACATGCACTTTTAATACCAGGAGCAGACTTCCATGGTGCAGTAGTTTTACTACAGTGATCTAATGAGCAACTAGAGTGCTAACATTCAGAATTTATGGCAAATGTGTGACATATCTGAATACCTTCATGATGGAATCAAAGTAAAAAACTGAAAGCATTTCCTACTGAGGAGACTGCAGTACATGAGGAAATTAGGAAACTTCATAACAAATAAATCTCCCAAGATGGCCACCGGAGACAAAAGAGCCCAAATGTAGCCCAAAATCACCCAGATGTAGCCCAAATATAGCCCAATGACAGAAGTGTGCAAAACACTTATTATTTTGTGTTTTTGCAGTGTTATATAGTGCAGACTTGTCAGGTATTGGAGTGCTTTACATGAGCATTGGTTACATCACACAAGAACAAATTCATTTTGGTTGTAGACATGGGGAGACTAAGTGATTTGACCAGAATCACAGAATGTCGAGCTGAAGCAGAAACTGCAACCTGGTTCCCCAGTTGCAAAGTCTGCAGTTCTGGAAGTAACACCACATCCTCTCCCCTAAGTGCAACATTTAATCAAGTGGTCAACTGGATAAAAAAACATAAAGATAACAAATAATTTAAAAGTGCTGTGTCGCTATTTGAAAACTCAGAAAATATGTCCTTATTTTAGTCTTTTAGAGCACTAACCATAATTTTGATGCCAATAAGACCCTCTCATATATGTAATTTCTAAAGGAAATGCTCTAGGTATTACAGTTTTGATTACATCAAGATGATGTCAGGCGTTCCACACTTTTGTAATAAATATAGAATGTTAGCAATCTAGTTGTTCATTAGGATACTGTTGAGAGGCAGAGGCCAGGGGCACGGACTCTGAAAATTGAAGGCCGGTAGGAGGGTGCAAAGGCAACAATTTAACCACACTGAGCAGGCAGGAAGGGCCGTGGAAGCACACCAGACTATGGAGGGCAGTGGAAAGGGGGGCAGGGGCAACAAACCAACAATACAGGACTTGCAAGAGAGGCTGTTGGAGGGAAGATCTATTACGGGTCAAGGAAGCTAGGGGCGGTCCCCAGATCCCCGGGAGCCACCACAGAACTGAGCAGGAGAGTGAGTCAGGGACAAAAGGAGCACCTTAATTTGAGCCGGGGTGCCTAGGAACGCTTGCTCCAAAAATGAAGAAAACAGACATATGAGACATGGAATTGGAGGCAGAATACAATGGCAGTTTAATGAGAAGATGCAACTTCAAAGAAACCGCAGAATAGAGACATAAAGTACAAAATACAGAATCCAGATAATCATACAGCTGTCATAATATTCTCTGTATCTCAATTAATGTACTGACAGAGAGAGAGAGAAAACACATCTATAAATGCATCATGAGAAACAAGTTACACCAAGGAAAATGTTACCTAGGAACACTCACGTTTACTCTTAGAGCAAGCATTCCTGCAATTACAATACAAAATCTTTTAAATGCAAAAGTAAAGAGAACAATGGTTAAACATAACATGACATTTCATATAGGTAAAATAGAATAAGATACTTCAAGCAAAGCAGAGCAAGACATTTTAAGCAAAGGAAGACAAGAGCTCCCAGCTCTTGGGGAAAACCTGCACTGCCTGTTAACCTACATACAGACGGCGAGGTAGTCCGTCGATATCTGTGGGTGCTCCCTTTTTATATCATTTTGTGGGCTCCTTTGCACGCTACATCTACCTACGTATGCTACCCAAAAGCTTCGTCTGCAGATTTTACCAGACATTTCGTCATTTACCCACTTAATGCTGACAATGGACTGGGTGAAAAGGTCAGTCTCTCAGGCCAATCGCTTATCGTAAGTTCCATAGAGCAAGCAGAAAATAATGGGTATTGTACGGGAATTCAATATATTCATGTATAAAATCTCCTCAGTTCTCCTAACTTGACGCTCTGCGGTTGCCACTTCCTTAAAAGCGGGAAACCTGCCCAGGAAGCAAGTACCAGTCCAGGATGCAGCCTACTGTATGTCGACAGCTTCAGGGGGATGTTGAACTTTGATACCGAGCACGGAGCACTCGGGTAGGGTGGGGGCTACTAGTTTGGATCAGAAGGCCTCGCAGACCTGCCTTCAGACTGCTATACACTAAAATTGCAGAGCTATGGTCAATTCAACAAAGAGGCCTACATATTGAACAGAAGGGCCTACACAGGGGTTTTATGCTGGCTGAGTGGTAAGGATGTCTCAGGATAATTATATAGCAACACAGGACCCGCTGGTCAATTTAATACGGCCTACAAATGCAGCTGGCAGGGCAAGGACAAGGGTCTCATACTTCAGGTGTGGACAGAACGGGCCAGGGGCCCCCTGTGATACAAAATCTACCCTCCTTCAAGGCTGTGGCAATGTAATAGACCATTGTGGGCAGAAGGAAGAGGCAATGGTAGTACAACCATACATGCCAACAGACCCGATTCAGCCAGGAAACGTCCAATGTTTTTAAGCTCAAATGGGCTTTATTTGATCTGTCTCCTGTCTACAATATCCTCCTTTTCAATGTAACTCAAAGGGGAAAATCAATACCCAGGGTTTTTTTCAAAATCTCCTTCTTACCAAGTTCAAAATGTTCGCAAGTATGGTACATTGGATCATGGAAGGAAATGGGATAGGGACATGGACTTGGATAACAGAGGACAGGAGGGACATGGAGAGGTGCACCAAACTGACCCTGCAAGGCAGGCATCAGGGTTTGCAGCAGCACAATACACCACACAGGGCATGCAGGACGGGAGTGCAGCACAACAATCCATAGAAAGCAAGAGGGAGGGGACAGGACCATGCACATGGACAACAGAGAACAGAGGGGCAAGAGGCAATGGTAGCTAGCTGACCATAATGGACAGACAGGAGAGAAAGCTGCAGCATAACAGACCATAAAGGGCAGGAGGGACGGATCAGGGGCATTGCAATGGAACAGACAAGCCAGGAGGGAGGGAGTAGGGCTGGGGGCAAGGGGGCAGGGCAGGAGCAGCAAGATAGCCATGGAGGTCAGGCAGGATGGGCACTAGAAGCAAGACACACCATGAAGAGCAACAGTGAGACTGTGATGGCATACACACAGACCATGGAGGGAAGGTGGGAGGGGGTCAGGGGCAGCTAACTGACCACACAGGGAAGGTGAGAGGGGCCATGGCAGCACAGAAGACGATGCATGGCAAGTGGGAGGGCTAGTGGCAGCACAATGGCTATGATGGGCAAGAAGGAGGGTGGAGGGGCATGCACAAAGGACGATGGAGGATAGAAGGGAGGGTCAGGACCTGTGCACAGACAAGAAAGTTCAGGGGAAGGGACCTCACAACAGACCACACGGGGCAGGCAGGAGGAGCAGTTGCAGCACAACAGACCAGGGAGGGCAGAAGGGTGTGGCAGTACAATGGACCATGTAGGACAGGAGGAAGAGGATAGGGGCATGGCATGTGGACAGGCAGGGTGGAGGTGGCAGGGACAGGTTACAGTCATCTGACAATGCTAGGCAGGTGGGAGGGGAGTGGCAGCTCAACAGAACACTCAGAGTAGATAGGAGTGGCAGGTCCATGGGACATGGTGGGCAAAAAGGATGGAGCAGGGGCATGCACAAAGACATCGGAGGGCAGGGGGAAGGAGAATAGGGGCAGCAAGCTAAGCACAGAGTTTAAGCAGGAGGTCAATGATGGGGCATAGAATTGGGCAATGGAGGGCAGGAGGAGTGGACTGGTACATCATACTAAATTGAGGGCAGTGGCAGCACATCAGACCATGCATGGCAGGAGGGAGGAGGCTAGTCCATGGATTCACACAACAGAGGATAGGGAGGAAGGGGATGGGGCAGCAAGCTAACTGTTCAGAGAAGGCGGGTATTAGGAACTTTATTGTTTTTAAAACATTGTGTCTGTGCGAACTACTTAAAATATGAACAAGTATGCAGCATAATCTCACTTTTATTCAGGAAGAAGAGGACGTTTGTGACTGTGACTCCGGGCTCACTTGGCAGAAACACCCCCTGACCCTCCACCCCCTATCGCAAAATGTAATGCCCGTGAAAAGGGTAGGTGAACACAGTGTTATATAGAACATAGTCCTGAGAGCACGATTGAAAATGAAAACTAGATATAGTGTATGGTATAAACTATGCACCAAAAAGTGTGATATAAGATGAACCGGGCGTGAAATATAATATGCAATACATTGTGCGCAATGACAGATTCATTGGAGAGCGCGAGATAGCACAGGCACTAGCGCGTGCTATGCGATATGCGCCTTGGAGTGTAATATGCACAGGGCAGTGTTGTGTAACCTAACTAGTCTCTAAAGTTGTAATATAAAATATGTGCTGGGGAGTGTAACGTTGCATATGCACTGTGACAAAGATATGGATCCCAGATTGTAATATGTATGGCATAGCACTGTGCGTTATAACATAGGCATCGAGAAAGGCACGTTAGATGGGGCAATATATCCCGTGCAAAGACAAGTGTGGCATGACATATTCACGGGGTGGTGTTAGAGTGCACATGGGCTAGAGAGTGTCATAGCATATGCACTAGCTAGTGGAATACAACACAGAGGTGTGTGGCACTCGGCAGGCAATGGTGGGTGTAACACAGCATTGGGCTCTGTCAGGAGCACGCTGTGACTCTCAAGTGATGTTCGTCCCCTTTCCAGAGAGTAAAATAAAAAGTATTACACATCCGGCAGTGGATGTGTGTTTTATTAACCGTGAGGGGGGTTTCTTGCATAGTTTTGGTCGAATTTTTGTCGAATCCCCTTTGAATGGCTTGGTGTGCATGTGTATTAAATGTGCCCATCAATAGCTACCCATGTTTGTATAAATAAACGACAAGGGTGTCTACCAGGATTAGGCACGGTAGGGCATCAGACATGTCAGAGCTTCACTAGTGGTGTAAATACATTCCACGTGGATTCATTGCATGCATAGTCGCCTTTTAATGAATATCACGCAAATCGTCATGGTGATAGGTACGTACGGTTTGTCCAGCATGTCCTAGGTGTGTCTATGAATATATATTTTTTAAAAATAATAAAAAACAGTGGCCGGCCCTGGGGATTGGGGTCAAAAAAATATAATTAGGAGACTGGCCCTGGGGGATGGGGTCATCAGGGCCAATAAATTAGAATAAGAAGGGGAACCAAACAGCCCCCCTTCTTAAAAAACAAAAATAAATAAAAGACTGGCATCGTGCCGGAGGCCATGCCCCCTCCGTGCAGCACTCTGCAAACGCGCCCCCAACAGGCATCTCCAGTATGCACCAGGGAGCTGCGCTGCAGCCAGGTGTTCTGAGGCCAAGCCCCTTTTTACACCTCTCTGCAACGCAGCTCTGTGGCGCTTACTGGAGGTACCTAGTGGTCTAGTTTGACCCTAGGGACCCTTAGGATTCAAGGGGACTTAATCTCTCAACTTAGAACAGCCACAGGGCGCGTTTACACAGTGGTGAAGGGAGGGGACGGGGCCTGAGGTGACGTGTGCAAATACGCACTATGGCACGTTTTAAATTGGGGATATAATTTCCCTTCAATACTGAGGGCCCCTGGGGGCTAACTAGCCCACCAAGTGCTTCCAGTAAGCGCCACTGAGCTGCATTGCAGAGAGGTGGTCCAGGCCGTGCCACTTTTTACACCTCTCTGCAACGCAGCTCTGTGGCACTTACTGGAGGTACCTAGTGGGCTAGTTGGACCCTAGGGACCCTCAGGATTCAAATGAACTTAATCTCCCAACTAAAAATGGACACAGGGCGTGTTTACACAGTGGTGAATGGAGGGGACAGGGCCTGAGTTAACGTGTGCAAAAACGCCCTGTGGCCTGTTTTAAGAGGTAGTTTTAATCCCCATGCCCTATTATATACTAGGGGCTTACAGAGGAGGTCATGCTAATCACAGGGGGACCCCAACGCATAATGTTCCCTAGTGTATGTAGGTGTTTTCACTGTATTCTAAGTGTCTTTTAACATAGCACTGGCTCTAGGACTGGTTAGTCAGACTCAGTTACCACCAGTATCCGTCTGAAAAAGTTGAGGGTACAGGATGATTTTGCAACAAGGCTTCTTTCTGCTCTTCTTTTTGTTCTTTCTGCCTGTTATCCTTCTTCCTGCACTTATCTTCGTATTTGAGGACTTCTGTTGCTTCTTTCTGCACTTCTTTTGTTTCTTTCTGTGCATTTTTTCTTCTTTCTTCACATGTCCTATCTCTGTAGGCATAGTTAGAAATTAGCATTTAAAAAACCTTTGAAATTCACAGAAAAAACCATAGGTTTCAGGCACGTTATAGTTAGGAATTAGCATTTAAAAAACCTTAGAAATTCACTGAAAAAACCATAGGTTTCAGGGGCGTTATAGTTAGCTGGACTTTTCACTCGCACAAAACCATTGAAATTCCCCCGTTATAGTTAGTTCAGCTAACTATAACTTGCGCGCCCGCAATGCACTGCTGATGACGTCACATATTACATCAATCATGACATGGTCAGTGACATCACTCATGACATCACTGATGACATCTCAAATGACATCACTAATGACATCACTGATGACATCATCCTTGTGATAGAGTGGCAGACCTCCTCTTCCCCTAATATAACCTTTGATACACATCCACTCATTCACCAACAGTCCTATACAGTCACTCATACATGTACTCACTCATCATATGTACTCACACACCTATACATCCTGTTACACAACGCCACTCATCCATAGAGTTACTCACACACATAGTCACTCATGCTAATAAAGAATCAAACATACATTTACTTGCATATACAGTTATACACACACCACCATACTTACTTCTACGGAAACTTACACATACTTAGTCTTTTAAACAATCACTTATAGAAACACATACTTATTCATACAGGAACTCTTTCAATCTCTTTCAATCTCTCACTCTCACATATACTCACTTATATACTTATATACACCAATAGTCACATATACTAGTTTAAAACAGATGTAGTTACTCATAAAGACACTATTGAGACAGTCTATCACTCACTAACACACCCATGCACACACTCATCAACCCATACAGTCCTGCACATATGCTGTCTTCAACACATACAAACAGTGAGTCACTCATTCATGCACCTATGCACTACCTAATACCCCCCACCGAACCATACAGACACTCAGACACTCATACTGATACTTAAAAAACCAACTAATAACCTATATAGACACTCATGTAGCTACTCACCAACCCATGCAGCCACTTATACACAAAGTGAGAGACTGATACAGATATTTACACATTTAAACATTACTCACTAAGCCATGTATTTACTAAGATACACTTAATCAGTCAGTTATACAATCAATTTTTCAAAAACAAATCATCCATTTAGACACTTATATACCCATTTATTCTTCCATCGACCTTGAGATATACATATATAAAACATATGTAATTTTCAGAAAAACACACATTCACTGGATGATGTCATCAATGATGTCATTTGAGATGTCATCAGTGATGTCATGAGTGATGTCACTGACCATGTCATGAGTGATGTAATATGTGATGTTATCAGCAGTGCATTGCGGGCGCGCGAGTTATAGTTAGCTGAACTAACTATAACGGGGGAATTTCAATGGTTTTGCACGAGTGAAAAGTCCAGCTAACTATAACGCCCCTGAAACCTATGGTTTTTTCAGTGAATATATATATATATACACTCATATATAAATACATACATGCATACATATATAAATATACATATATTTACATACATTCACTAATCAGCAGTGTGGTCTGAGTTCACTCTGCGAACACGCCTCCTGATGTGCTCTTGGTTGGGGGATGAAGTCTTCTTTCCTCTTGAGGCTTCCTGGGAGCCAACTAGTCCAACTGTTACCTCAAGTAAGCCCCACACAGCTGGATTGCTCAGAGCTGGTCAGAGGCCACATCCATGCCTATCGCCACACTGCTGGTGGGGTGATGATGTCCATTTTATTTCTGAGGGACTCAGGAGTCAAATAGACTTCCTCCCCCAAGCAGTGTACCAGGAGTTGTGTTTGCACTAACCACAGGTTTAAGGGACGTTATAGTTAGAAATTAGCATTTAAAAAACCTTATAAATTCACTAAAAAACACAAATTTTACAGGGACGTTATAGTTAGGCTGAAATTTCACTTGTACAAAACCATAGAAATTAAGCTGTGATGGTTAGCTCCACTAACTATAACTCGTGCCCCCGCAATGCACTGCTCATGACCTCACAGATTACATCACTCATGACATGTCAGTGACATCACTCATGACATCACTGATTACATCTCAAATAACCTCACTGATGACATCATCCACAGCATCTCTGATGCACCCACTCACACCCCTATGGTATCTTTTATAAATCTACTGCCACTCTCATACAGCCATTCACAAACTCATTCACAGACCCATACCAGTACTTACATACCCACTCACTGATTAATTGATCTACACACACATCCATACTGCAACTCATAGACCCACTTACGCACTAATACTCACTGTCAATCATACAGCCACTTACCCAAACAGTTACATACTCACCCACTTACTTACTCATACAAATAGTAACACATACTCACTCTGCCAGTCACTGAAATAAGCATGCACTCATCCATATAGCCACTCTCACATTCACTCACTCATGCATACAGTCACTCATATACCCCATCACTCACATATACTGCCTTTCACATACTCAGTTACTCATACATACTGATACATGCACTCAGTCACCAACACAGTCATACAGACACTCACTCACCCATAGAAATTCTCACACATGCAACAGTACCCCATATAGCCACTGACTCACTCACTCACTGATCCATCCAGGCAGTGACACACCTCCTCACCCACAAACACAGACACCCAGACAAACATAGATGTAGACTGATAACTAATCAATGACCCATGTAGACATTCACATACCCACTAAGACACTCATATACCCACTTAGAAATCAACTGACTGACAGATACATACATTCACACACCGAGTCACTCACCCATACATTCACTGAAACACCTAATCACTCACTTGTACAGTCAGTCACGCACCCACTGAGTCACCCATACAGTCACTCACATATCCACAAATTCAACAATATACCTTGGGATATATATTTAACACTCATAAACTATGAACAAACATTCACAGTCACTGGATGATGTTGTCAGTGATGTAATTTGAGATGCCATCAGTGAAGTCATGAGTGATGTCACTGACCATGTCATGAGTGATGTAATATGTGAGGTCATAAGCAGTATATTGCGGGGCACGAGTTATAGTTAGCTCAGCTAATTATAACATAAGAATTTCTCTGGTTTTTTGCGAGTGATAAGTTCTTGTAACCTTTGTTTTTTTTCAGTGAATTTCTAAGGTTTTTAAATGCTAATTCCATACCATATTGTCCTTGTAAAATTAGTTTTTTTAAGTGAATATACGCCACCACCACATTCTAAATTTATACCTGCAAAATCGATTATAACCAAGACAATAAACACATTACTATCTAAATGGCTATATAATCACACATATAACTCGCTAAATATATCTATAACACTTTGTATAACACTCTCAATGGAATCTGTGTCTGCATGCATCACTGTATCAGTAAGTATATCATTCATTATATAAGTATTTGAGTGGATCTGTAAGACGGTGCATCAGTTTATCAATGATGTTGTGAAAAACTGTGTGACTATCTAAGTGTATCTATGAGTGGGTGCGTCACTGTCTCAAAAGGTCTGTGATTGGTTGCATAAGTCTCTCAGTCGATCTGTGAGGAGGTGCATGAGTACGTTTCTGCATTTGTAATTAAGTATATGGCTGTCTGACTGGATTTCTGAATAGATGCATGAGGGTCTATGTGGGTGTCTGAGTGGGTGAGTGAGTATGCGCATGTGGGTCTCTTAGTTGGTGCAAGAGTCTCTGAATGGGTCTGTACATGAATATGTCACTCTCCATGTGAGTGTGTAAGTAGGTGCATGAGTACCTGAATGGGTGAGTGAGTGTATGAGGATCTGAGTGGGTGTGTGAATTGATGTTTAAGTTTGTGAGTGTGTAAGTGAGTAGGTGTATAAGCGTCTTAGTGAGTTTGTTAGTGTGTACATGAGTCTGTGACAGTAACCGGTGAGTGTGTGCAAATATACATATATTTTTTATATTTCCACCAATATTTGCGATAATGTTGTGATATTCATGATGATAGATGGGGGCAGCACTGGTGGTCATTGAGTCATCATGAATATCCCACACGATTGAAAAATCATTTATGGACAAATAACTTCAGTCACTAACACTCATTTCTCAAACATGTGGTCAGAGTATCTAGACCCTGACCTCTTATGTTAGCTTTGACACATATTTTCAGCCCTGGGAACCATTCCCGATCAATAAATTTGTGGGTGCAACATTCTATTCAGGTTGCTTCAAGTCAAACAGAGTATTACCACTGATGTGCGCATTCGCGAGTTCACACAGAGTGATTGTGAAATCCCCACAATTTGCCAAGCAAGCATTCGACTGGTAGGTTTGCACTCACCACAACCTCCCCACAAGAAGTTAACAACTGCCAGAGAATGGTGTGTTCTGACATTGCTAGCATTGGTCACTTGGTACATTTCACCAAGTATAATGTGCCCAGAATCCAAAAGATCCTTTGTCACCATAGTGACACTTGCTCCTGTGTCCCTGAATGCCAAAGCCTGTACTTCATTGATTAAAGGCTGTTGCCTTTACTTTCCCAAGTTACTGGGACTCACAGAGGGTGTCATATCCATTCCCCGATCAAGGCTAACGAATGTGTTGGAGAATCATACGCATCGCGCTTGCAAGAGGCCGTGGAAGTGTTGGAGCAGCGGCAAACTAATCAACACCCAAGCCTACCTGCGGATCAGATCGGCCGGCCGACGGGGGAGTCGGGGAGTCAGACGCAGGAGCTTACTCTGCCTTCATTCCGGGGAGCGAGCCGGAGGAGCGGCCTGGGGGCAACGGCGACCGTCCCTCCTTTCCCCAGGGCGGTTTGTTGGTGGTTTGGCGGTTTGTCGGTGGCTCCCCAGTTGAAGGATTGCTTCCCCGGGAGCTAGGAGGGAAAGACGAGGCAGCGAAGGACACAGGCTGGGCGAAGCCTGCCTGCCTTAAGGCCCTTAAAGGAGCACGGACCCTTTTTTTTTTTTTTTGATCATTCAGCCCGCTGAGGACGGGATTAAACTATCAAACGTTTCACCAGGCACTGAGACCGACGCTGGAGGCTGCACGCTGATACCAGGTCCTGGGAGAATCAGCAAGTAAGGCGCGCGCAGCTTTGCTTTGTTGCCCGTTGGTTGTCTTTGGGAGTCATACCAATTCCAAGACACCAGCTAATACTGAACATAAGTGACTGCGCTATATTGAAAAGATTGCATTTTATGAACTGCAAGTAACAAAAGGCCCTCTGAGTTAACAGCAGTAACTCAATCACCCATTTACACAACGTTTTGTTTTGTTTTTTTTTTTTTTTTTTGCTGGAAGTCACAGTAAATCATTTCGATTTGTCCAGCGCTGTACTATTTCGTAGGATTTCCCGTTGGTGGGCGCTGGGATCACTTCTGGAGTGGAAAAGACAGTGCCGATACGGCTGCTCCCATTGCAGATGTGGCAGAGGAGATCTGACCTGGGACGAAGCCGCACTAGCCAGCATTAGAGCTAGAGGGCGTGGAAATCGTGCAGCGCTCATTTGGCCGGTAGTATTTGATCAAAGCCCTGTCGCTGCAGAAGTCCGGCAGTAGTCCCGTGAGCTTTTCCTCAGTCAAGTCCCCCTCTACTTTGTTGCCTTGAGATGAGATCTGGCAGGGTGAGGACGACGGCTCCCCAAAGGAAAAAGAAAAGCAAAGGGAGAAACGAGAGGACAGTCTCTGACCCAAGTCGGTCACCTATTCTGTTGCTGAGCGACACCGACACTACAACTGTTATAGAGCCCCAGGCCTTGAAGAAGCATTCTGATACAAGGGCCAGTAAATTTATTGGGAACCAACCGAAGATCACAACAAAATTCAACTACTTAAAGGACGCTGGGTCAGCGGTTTTTTCTAGCAACAAGAACATCACCGGGCTCCCAACCCCCCTAAGCCCACTGGTGATTATTTCCAAGGATCGCTCAGTAAACGGGGGCCCAAGGAGTGTTGACCTCAACATAAAGGAAACTGACACTGAATCAGTGGCGGAAAACAACAGGATTTGGGGAAATCTCAACTGTACGCTTCCTGAAGTTAGCTTAACCATCCCGTGCAGTCAAAACAGAGAATCTGCGCTTCACTTTATTAAGGGTATTAACACCTCCCTTATGACGGAAAAGCTAGGCACCTTCTCTGGGGGGGGGTGGTTGCAACCAACAGGTTTCTCCCTGTGTATGCAAATCTGAATCAGTGCATAATGAAACTGTAACGAACACAGAAGACGCTGAGGGTGTCATAAAGGAGCTTTCCTATCTCGAATCGACGGAATGGGCAAAAATGTTGAACTCATATGGGAATTCAAATCCTGGCTCTCCCAAGCCACCAGCAAATTCAAGGCAGGACAAAGGTGAGGTACCCTCGCAAGAAAATGCATGGGCCACCGCCCTTGATATCCTTCAAAAGTCAGCAGACGCTATGCTCTATCAGGCTGACAAAATGGATATATACGTATACGTTGCCAAAATCGACGAAAGGATCTCAAATCTAAACAGTCTGATCAGACGGGCCTAGGAAACTGTAGATCGCCCGCAGCAAGGATGCGACTGCTTACCTATTGTGGAGAAACTCAGTTCGCTTCCGGGCATAATGGAAAAGCTGGTAGCAGACTTAAAAGAAATAGCAAAAGCTACACCTACCTCTGGGAACGGTAGCGATACAGACCCAGGAAATCCAAGCGAAGCTCGTCAATCTAAAACAGTCTTTAATTTAAGACCAAGTGTGGAAGAAATTGACAACTCCCTACGACCCGAAGAGAACACGGCGCAAAGTGGTGGCACGAGAGGAAAGCAGGTTACTAGTAGAGCCAGTTCCACCCCTCTCTCTTCAATTGAACAAGAAGAGGAAAACCCTGCGGGGAAAGTTAAGAGACAGAGAAAGCGGAAAGGACGCAATAAAATGAAAAGGGGCAAACAAGTCCTAAACCTCTACCCGATGTTTAACAGCCTTGGACCACCTGGTGTTTCCGGAGATGTCGAGCAAGTAACTCCCTCTGTCCCAGGAACAACAACGGAAGCACAACCAATCAATCAAGTTTGTGACAAAAGGAAGAGTCTCACTTCCAGCCCGCCAATAGTAAAGGAACCACCAATGGTCCCTTCGGGAAAATACTTGCCCATTGATGCAAAAGAACAAAAAACCACCACCAACTTGGCTCCCCCCAACATACACATCAAGCAGAACGAAATAGACGTGAATCATGCTCCGAGTCTTGCGACAAGGCTGCTTGGAGGCCCCATCTTAAAGCTGGAAGATGCAGCAACCTGTGCCAATCATCAACAGGGCCCACTCCCAGTAAATAAAAACTGGAACTTTGGTCATGTAAATAATGAAAAGCCTGACACTACGCGCAATGAGATCCCCTTCAAGGGTCCTTTGATAAAAATAGCGCAATTACCATTCATGGATAAAACAGAGGCAATGCCCAGGCCAAATAGCACAGTTCGGAATGGGGACAACTACTCTACCCTCTTCTATCCAGAATACAAGTCTAAAGGCAGCCACGATATCCTAAATAGGGGTAACATTTTAAAGCTGATACAAGCGTTAGGTCTGTCTGATGAAATTACCTCTCAAGACATAATCTCGGTAGAATTCATCGCACCATGTCAAGGCCAATCAAATGATTCTACAAATATCACCTGGAAAACTGCTGAAGCAATGAACAAAATTTTAGGGTCAATCGACACCTTCAAACAATGGGGAATACTGATACAACCGGGAAGGGAAGAGGGTTACCCACACGTTTTACAGGGAAGCTGCGGTGTTGTAAATAGAAGCGTAGGGAGGGGTACAGTTTATTCCGTCCTTAGGGGAGCATGTAATAAAACTCCCACTTCTGCCCACCCAATGAGGAAAGCAAAAGAAGATGGGTGCACAACAAATAGGAATCTGGACGAGGTGGGTTCTTGGTCATGGCTGGCCGGCGCCCTGAATACAACCCGTCTCTTACGCTGACATCCTAGCAGGGTGGACTGCTACGATAAGATTCCTTTAAAAATCTGTTCATGGAACATAAATGGCCTCACGAACAAACTCGAGGACAACACTACCATTCTCTACCTTCGGGGTTTTGACATACTCTTATTACAAGAGACATGGCTCATGGCACCGCATCATCTAGAAGGCTTCAAAATCCACCACATTCCAGCGCACAAACTGAATCGTCCGGGAAGGGGGAGTGGCGGTCTAGCAGTTTATATATCAACAAAAAACGCAGTCACTTCCTGTGACTTGCCGGCCTCATCAAATCGCCTCCAATGTGTGGGAATCTCTCTTATCGTGAACAATGGCCAAAAATGGAGGTTAACACTCATGAACGTCTATGTTCGCCCAAATACAGCATCCAGGAAATCCTTTGCAGATGAAGTATCGGCATCAGTAGTAAGAGCGCAAACAGGTTTTCCAAATTCAGAAATTTTACTCACTGGTGACTTTAACATGTGGTTAATGTCAGTTCTTCATAAAAATGAGGTCACCAAATCACACGATAGCATCTGGGTGATCCCACCGCAAGCCAAGCCGGGTTGGCATAAGGAGGATTCTCACGGAAGTTCTCTACAAGGTAACCTCGAAAATCTGGGTCTAAGAGCTTTAAACGGACGTTATCCTGCTGACAAGCCACCTCGATTCTCCTACCTATCGAAAAAAGGCACTTCATTAATCGACTATACCTTTGTCAGCATCTCTTTGCTCCATCAAGTAGCTGGATACTGTCTTGGAAACAGAATAGAAAGTGATCATTGCCCGCAAGAAATTACTTTGAGGACTGGCCTCACACAACATAAAAAGGTAAGGGACTTGCCATCTGAGAGCCTCACAATCAACCTCAAACGCATCAAATGTTCCCTTAAGAATCTTCAATCCATATCAGCCGAGGCCAAACAAATAATTGAGCACCAAACGTGCTCGGGCAATATATGTGCCAACTGGTCAATATTTGCTACCGAACTTACGGATAGATTTGCGAAACCAACAAAACATGCAAGCCAAATTGATCAAAAGAACATGCCGCGCTCAAACGGTGAGATACTATCTGCAAAAAGAGCAATGAATCGCTCATGGCGGGCTTTAAAAACTGACCCATCGGATCCCAGCAAAATAAAAAAACTGAGAGAGGCAGGTAATCATCTTAAGAAAGCTAAACGTGAACTACGCCAAAACCAATGGAACCTGTTTTGGGTCAAATTACAGTATGATATTAAATCAAACAACTCTGCCAGGTTTTGGCGCACAATCAATAGTACATCTGGACGCTCTTCCAAAGTCGCTTCCTCGAGCATTCTCGAAATAGAGTGGGTTGTATATCTTTCTTCCCACTTCAATGACCAGGAATTGCGCATTAATGATCAATATCCCCCTTTCAGGGACACACTACTACAATCAGAGACTGCCTCAGAATCTCATCAGAACTCTTCAAACTCTTCAAAAAAGCTCGGCCACAAAATGGCACCAATAAAAGTAATTCATTCGATCCAGAGCTGCGCTAACTCTTAGTGCCAGTCCAGAAGGGCGAAATTGAAAAAATAATAAAAAAAGGACGTCAGGATGGCGCGCCTGGCCCTGGGGGAATTCCTCAAGCTTTGTTCAAGGAAGATCCAACTTTTTGGGCTGCGAAACTAAGCCCCCTTTTCAACACGTCTCCAAAACAACATCATACCGCCCTCCTGGCGTGGATCTATCCTTGCACCAATCTTTAAAGGCGGGGACTAAAAAATCTCCTGGGAATTACCGCCTCATCGCACTCATTGACAACGAAGCAAAGTATTTTGCGGGAGTGCTGCTAAACTCACTTAGGTCATGGGCTGTGGAAAACTCCATAATTCCCCCGAATCAAACAGGCTTTATAATAAACACTGGAACTTCAGTCAATCTCATGTCCCTCTCATGCCTAATTGACCAAGCTAAATTCTGCTCTTGTTCACTTTATATGGGGTTTATCGACTATCAAGCGGCCTTTGACAATGTCAACAGAAGCAAATTATGGCAGAAGCTGTCCAGTTTCAACATTCCAGAGGCCCTTCTAAGAGCCATACAACTCCTGCACCAGGATACATGGGTTAGAATTAAGATCGGGGACGGCTCAAGACTGTCTCGCCAGATTTCGACAGAAAAAGGCCTCAAACAGGGATGTGTCTTGGCCCCAATACTTTTCAATCTATTCCTAACCGACCTTCCCGAAGTTCTCAATAAGGTCAATTCCCACGCTCCTAAATTATCCGGTTTGCCGCTGACAAACCTATTATATGCTGATGACGTGGTACTGTTAAGTAAAACAAAGATCGGAATGCAAAGACTTCTGGATGTTATTTCCGACTACTCCAACAATAATGAGCTTCGCATTAACAACAGGAAGACGAAAATTCTAGCGGTGCATTCAAGGAAAGCAACGAAGCTGTCTTGGGCTCTGAATAACGAACGCATTGTCGAATCCAACTGCCAAAGGTACCTTGGTGTCACTTTTAACAACAACGGAAAATACAAATCCCAACTAGAAGAGCAAAAAAGGAAGGGCACGGCACTTGCCTTTGCAATCGGTATAATTCAAAAGAAACTTCAAGGCCCTACTCTTGCACCCACACTTCAGGTGGCTCAGGCAAAAATCATTCCCACTCTAACTTATGGCAGTGAAGCTTTAAAAGGATTGGACAGTGACCATCTGGATAAAATAATCACTAATATCTACAGGTCCGTGTTTAAATTACCAAACCACACATCACCTGCACAAATCAGGTTGGAATTTGGCATCTGCAAACAACGACTGGCTAGAGCCATGTCCTTCCTCGTGTGCTGTCACAAGTTGAGGTTATCAAAGGAGGGAAGTTTAGGTTACCATTTGTGGGCCTGCATTGATAACAACTTATGGCGAGCAGGACACGAATATTGGTCAAAAGGCTTAAAAACTCTGTGCCTAAATGACCTCTGGATCCTGCATGCCAGTCAGAAGGAATTCAAAAGGCTAGCGAAAATCAGCACTAAACAATTGTCAAGAGTGGAAGACAAAGCCAGCCTCGCAAAAAGAAGTCCTGGGTGGATGACCCTTCAATCCTATGCCTTACTAATCCCACAGCCGTACCTTACCACATTGTTTAGTGCTCGGACGAAACTAAGTTTTTTAAAACTGAGACTGGGAGTCATCAATCTGTTGACACATCGGCCAAAATGGAAAAGAGAACATGGAAAAGTACAGTGCCGACTTTGTGGGTCTCCCAAAGAAGACATTATACACATCATATGCCTGTGTTCTCTACTATTGACAGAGAGACGGGCTTTACTCAAGCAACACTGGAATAGAAACATGATTAGAAGCTGTAGAGCAGCAGTTTTGGCGTGTTTCGATCCTAGGAACACTAAACTAAATTGTGCCCTAGTAAGATTTATGGAGTGCGCTGCAAAAAAACATACTGAGCTGTCCAGAGTCTGCGATCCCCCATTGGAATAATGCTGCTAAATCTTCACTTGCTGCTTCTGGCTCCTTTGAATATGACTTTTTAAACTGAAGTTTTACCTTATTATCCATACATATCAACTTTTTATGAAATTATCGTCTTAAATTAACCTTGAATTTTAAATGTTTGTATTTGCAATGGTTTACTTTTAAATCACGCAATAAAGTTTATATTATCATATCCATTCCCCGATCACAGACAAGAACAGCCTGAGTGGTTTCTCTGACTAGGCCAGAGCCCAACTCAGTACCCAGGGTCAACCCTACTAAACCCTTGGCCTGTGTATTCCCACCACCAATTGTAACTGCACTAGGGGGAGCAGGTGCCTTAGGGGCATTGGTGGGGGTGGAGTATTCTCTTTGGACTTGGTGCAATCACTGGTCCACTGTGTCTTTTGCTTACAAACTTTGCACCATGGTTTCTTTTGGCCTTTCCCCTTGTTGGACTGTGAATCCCCACCTGAAGAAGATTTTTGGGGCCCATGTGAAGAATTCTGGTCTTTACCCTTGTCCCCACCCTTGTCAGAGTTCTTAGAATCTTGCTTCTTAGTGTCAGCACCGTGGTTCTGTACCTTCTTCCTCAACCTGGATCTGACCCATTTGTCTGCCTTCTTTCCCAATTCTTGGGGAGAGATCAGATCAGAGTGTACCAGGTACTGGTGCAACAGTTATTAAGAATCTGCTCCCTTATTATCAGATTGTACAATCCTATGAATTCACACACTTTACTGCCCAACAACCAACCTTCCAGAGCCTTAGCAGCACAGTCAGCAAAGTCTACCCAGTCTTGATTTTGTGTAGGGGTGGGCGGAATTTGCGAAATCTACTTTCGCAAATTATCGTGAAAATGTTAAAAATGATCGCAAACACGCGGAAATATCGCGAAGATGCGGAAGTTTTTTTCCCGCATGTTCGCGAGATTTTCTGCATGGTTGCGGCTCGCCAACTTACCCAAGTGGTTGCTCGCGGGCGCGGCCATCTTGTTTTCAGTTGTCTCGTGGTGCATGATCGCGAGAAGAAAGACGGGATCACGCAACGCATGACGTCACTGCGGGCGCGAACTGTCGCGAGACAGCGCAAATGGCTAAAAACAATACAACATCTCATGGAGAACGCGACCGGATCAAGAAAATTTGTCGGCGAATGCAGGGATTCAGGCAAGGCGATCGCGCGCGCGCGAGAATGTATTATTTTACAGCTCGAGCAAGAAACAAATTATCGCCAAGCTGCGGAATGCGGAAATTTTGACATTTTCGCGCTTTCCGCGGAACGCGAAAATGTCAAAATATTGCAATTTCTGCGAACGGGACGAAATTTTCGCCCAAGCCTAATTTTGTGCCTTTTGGGTATCCCTGAACTTTAACCTGTATTGTTCAGTGGTTAGGCCAAACCCATCCATCAGTGCACTTTTCAAGACCTGGTAATCATCAGCATCCTCTTTTCTTACAGTGAGGAGCTTATCTCTACCTTTGTCTGCGAAGGAGAGCCATAAGATTGCTGCCCACTGCCCTTGGGGCCCCTCTGTACTTTACAGGCCCTCTCCAAGGCAGTTATCCATTTGTGGATGACATCCCCACTCTGGTAGGGAGGGACAATCTTACTTAGGTTTCTATGGTCATAAGACCTCTCCCTATCTCTAGGGAAATTGCTGCCACCCAGGGACTCTATTCCCTCCTTTTTGCTGGCTCTGTAGAGCTCTAGGGCTTCCCTATCTAGGGCCATCTGCTGCTCTCTGAGGTTAAACTTATCATGCTCATAATTCAGCAGTCTCTCTCTCCTCACCTGGGAGGTTTCTCTCCCTCTGTGAGAAGAAACAGAGGTCCCTACAGATGAGGTAGACTGGACAGACTCCTATGAGAGAGATCTAGTCCTTCTTACCCTACTTTCAACTCTTCCTGGAGGGACAAAGAGGGGAGCATTGGGATCCTCCTCATCATCCTCATCCAGTTGAGCTGTGGTCACCAGATCCTTATCATTGTCATCAGTCTGGTCAGCAGCAGCGTTTGGGCCAGGATGAGTTCCACCCCCAGATCCACCCTCAACGGCTCCCCCACCCACTCTGCCTACCGCTTCAGGCCCACTAGACCCTGAGAGATTACCCAGCCTGAGTATCTGTAAAAGATGCTGGGTGGTTGGGCTTTTGCCTGTCTTACGCTTCCTAATGGAAGATAAGGCCCTAGGCTGTGCAAAGATGAGATCCTCATATTTATAGGGAAGAAACCCACTGGCTTCTGGCAGGGACCCACTGGCTCCTGGCTGATTAGACCTTACTTGTGTGGCGTGGTGTATTGCACTACCTACACTAGCGTTGCCTATTAAACTCTCTTGAGTTGTAGAATGTGTGTGTTAAGCACTTGACACACAACTCTAAGTTCAGGAGAACTTACTGTATACTTACTGTATACTAAACTTGATATTATATGTAACTAAGGTACCTTTAGTGGTTTCCAGCTGATCAATTCAATTGAGATTATCTGATAAAACAATAGCAAGGTTAAATCCCACACGTTGCACATCAATGTGAGAAGTTGGCCTGATATATGCTGTCCACTATTTATAGTGGGCACCTTGTATCAGTCCAAACAACCCCTTATGGTGATAGGTTAAAGATAACCTTTATTGAAAGCTATGCTAGTGGTAGCTATGGAGAGCAGCCTTCAGGCTAAGTCTTGAAGGAATGTACAGAAGCTTGTTTTACCAGTCTATCATCTCTTGAATGACCAAATGAAAGGACAACCACACCAGGTATATATTTAAAATATATCTATTTAAGATAAAACACACCCCTCTAGTCTCTTTATGAGGCTGGAGTTCAAAGTACTTAAGTTACAAGTCAGTATTCAACAGTAAAAGCACAAATACACGTTTGGGCCCTAGGGGCGTACCAAACCATATACCATTAAAGTGGTATAAGAACCAAGACTGAATTAGACACAAGGCCTAGAGCCTGTAGAAGTGCTTGGACCACAAGGAACCACCCAAGGTAGTGACACAGGGGACCCATTGGGGACGCGTGCAGTGTGTGAACACAGCCGCGAATAGCCGTTAACTTCTATTGGGAAAGTCGCGGTTGAAAATTAAGAGTTTAAGACACTTAGAGGATGATTACGAGCGAACCCTTTTGGACTTAGAGGTGTCTAGGGCCAAGACCCATGGTAGCCCCGGAGTACTCGAGTTACCTCACTTATGGAAGCCGGGTGCAAAGGTGTCTTTCGCTGTTTTCAGTGGAAGCTGGCAAAGAAGTGCTGCTGCTGTGAAGAGGAGAAGTGTCCGGAGAGATCCAAGCCTGTATTGAGGATGGAAGGAACCTGAAAGCAGAGGGGACAGAGTCTGGATCACTTACTAGTGACCAGGGGCACGATAGTCCAATGCCCACAGATATTGGGTGCTTCAGGTGAGTTGATGGGTGTCTTGACTCTTCAGCCACGAGGTCTAGGAGGTGTTGATGATGACCAGGAGCTGGATTCGCGCTGGACTATGAAGTCTGTCGAGTGCTGCTGTATCGGTGAACAGATTGGATCCAACAAGCCTTGGCAACGGCAAGTCACATAAAAATAGAAGAAGGACGTCGCTGCAGACCAGCATGGGCTGGGGGACTCACCCAGTGAGGGTAAGTCGGGGCATGTCTGGTGCAACCAGGAAAGCCCAATCTGAAGAGGAGTCACCTTCGTGGGGACCCACTAGCCAATGGGCTAGCGATCACGTAGGAGCCTCGAGCAGTCGCACTGGAAACTGGCCCACGGGTCACTCGTGGAGTGGAGGCCAGAAATCTTCAGTGCAGGCAGTGCTCAAGGCTCGGGCTACTCGGTACCCAAAGCACAACTTCAAAGAAGACCAGAAAGATGATGGATCAGCAAAAGAGCACAGTGTCCAGGGGTCACGGTTCCACGTCACCCACGATTGTCACGGGCCCCAGCTTTGCTGTAAACTCAGGGTAGCCTCGGGAAGTCTGGAAATCCCTCTCTGGTGATGCAAAGACTTCGGCATCCAGCGGGAGCTTCAGAGTTGCAGACCGGACAGTTGCTTCTTTGGTGCCTTCCAAGCAGGGGAGTCACTCCTTGACCCCAAGGGAGATTTCTTCAGTCTTCTAGTGGAAATAGAAAGTCGAAGGTCCAGGATATATGTTGCAGAGTTTTGTCCATGGTAATCTAAAGTCTCAAGGACTGGGTTCCCATTCTTATACTAAGTCTGCCATAGGAGTGACTTACAGGTTTTATATGTGTGTACAATTGTTGTGATATAGGTAGCCTATACCACAGTAAGAAGTGCATGCACCACCTTACTCAGGCTGCAGTTGCAGACCTGTGGTGTCATTTTGGAGTGCTTCCCAGGGGTGGTGTAATACATGCTTCAGCCCCTGGAAGGCCTCTGAGGTACTTATGCCCTAGTTACATAGTTTACCATATACTAGGGACTTATAAGGCACTCCAGAATCTTATTAGAGATGTACCTAATGTACATGGAATCCATTTTAGAGAGTAAGCAGCTAGGCTGGGATCCTGATTAGCAGGGCCACAGCCAGACTAAGGTCTCAAAACAGTGAAACACCAGCAGAAAGTGGGGGTACCCATGTGAAGCAGTTCCTACTCTCCTACAGTGGCGTGCAGAAAGAAGCAAGAGAAGCACAGAATGAGGCAAGAGAAGTGCAGAAAGAGGCTGGTGAAGTGCAGAAAGAGGCAAGAAAAGTGCAGAAAGAAGCAACAGAGGTACAGAAAGAGGCAAGAGAAGTGTAGAAAGTAGCAAGAATGGTGCAGAAAAAGGAAGCAAGGTGTATAAAGAAGCAATAGAAGTGCAGAAAGAACCAACAGAGGCGCAGAAAGTACTAATAGAGGTGCAGAAAGAGAGAAGAAGGGTGCACCTCTCTTCCTTTTTCTGCATAACTCTTGTATGCAGAAAAAGGAAGAGAGGTATACAAATAAGCAAAAGATGTGTAGAAAGAACGAACAGAGGTACAGGAAGAGAAAATAGGGGTGCAGAAAGTTCAAAAAGAAGCAAGAGAGGTGCAGAAAGAAGCAAGAGATCTTCAGAAAGAGGAAGAAAGGTGCAAAAAGAGGCAAGAGAGGTACAGAAAGAAGCAAAAGCAGTGCAGAAAGAGGAATAAGAGGAAGCAAGTGAAGTGTAGAAAAAGGCAAGAGAGGTATAAAAGAGATAAGAGAGGGGCAGAAAAAATAAGAAAAGTACAGAAAGAGACAAAAGAATTGCAAAAAGGGGCAAGAGAAGTGCAGAACGAGACAAGTGAGGTACAGAAATAGGCAACAGAGGTTCAGAAAAAGTGAGGAGCAGAAAGAGGCAATAAATGTGGAGAAAGAGTAAAAAGAGGTATAGAAAGAAGAGTTTGAGGTGCAGAATGAGGCAAGTGAGGTGCAGAAAGATTCATGAGAGGTACAGAAAGAGGCAAGAGAAGTTCAGAAAGAGGCAAGTGAGTTGCAAAAAGAAGACAGTGAGGTGCTGAAAGTGGCAAGTGAAGTGCAGAAATAAGAGAGTGAGGTGCAGAAAAAGGCAATTGAGGGACAGAAAGAAGAAAGAGAAATTCAGAAACAGGTAAGAGATGCGCATACAGCAGCAAGAGAGGTTTTCGCACCATTCGTAACTCCCACATTTAGCAATAAGTTATAGGTTACCATTCAAGCTTTGCAAATGGCCTTCCAACATTCTGTAACATGTGTTGCTACATTTTTACCTCCAGTAAGTCCCACACAGCAGGATTGCTGAGCTGTGATACCAGGCCACACCTCCTTTCTCCACTACTCTGCAAACGAACCTCCTGGCATGTTCTTGTTTGGGGGATGATGTCCGGTTCACTGCTGGGGGTGTTAGGGGCCAATTAGCCTAAGTGTTACCTCCAGTAAGCCCCATACAGTGGGATTGCTGAGAGGTGGAGGCAGGCCATGCCCCCTTCCTCCACCACTCTGCAAACAAGCCTTCTAGTGCGCTCTTGGTAAGTGGATAAAAGTCATTTTGCCTCTTAAGGGTCCCTGGGGGCCAAATTGCTCTCATGTTACCTCTAGCAAGCGGCCACCCTCCCAGATCATTTTTAGCCCCAGGGATCCCATCCCCGGGGGCTTGGGCATTTTTTAAAATTAATTTTTACTGAGGGGAGCCATATTTATCGTGAAGTCCGGTTCTGACCCAGCCAGCTCCAGACTTCTGCGGGGGCCGGCATTTATGTTTACCCCCAGGGTGCTGCTAACATGCAGCTCCCTGCTGTAAAAAGCAAAGTATACTCACTTTGAACAAGCAAGAGCAAAGTGCTCACGTTTGTTCAAAGTGAGTATGCTGTTTGCTATGGGATGGCAAGTGCAGTGCTCCTGCCACCCATATAGCAAACTGCAATGTCCCGGGGGTGGGTACCCCGGGACATTGCTGGAGCCGGCCCTGGGGGGTGGCAGTCCTCAGGGCCTTGGAGGGCTCAAACATGTTTAAAGCCCCTGGGAGGTGGTTATTCCCTGGCTGGGGGTCTGCAATGGACCCCAAAATTAATTGATGTATGCCCCAGGAGGTGGTGGTCCCTGGACCATGTGGGGGCTTGAGCCCCCCACACTTCATTTATTTAAACAGAGCCACGGTGAGGTGGCAGTCCGCGGTGCAGCAGGGAGCCTACATGGCCCCTGCATTTAATAACCATAGCCCCAGGAAGGTGGTGGTCCCAGGGGCTGTGGGGGGCCACGTGTCTCTGTATTCAACTAAGTATCGCCCCATGGAGGTGGTAATCTCCAAGGCTGCACGGGGCCACATGCTCCCACATTTAAATGAGTATCGCCCCAGGGAGGTGGTGGTCCCAAGGGTAGCAGGGGCCCCTGCAGTGCCCCGCACAATAAGGGCTCCCACCTGATACCCACCTCAAGTATTCATTTTAGACAAACAACTCCACTGCGGACACCCATCCTGTCATCATTGCCTTATATGGTGCAACATCCCCCAATCTCTAGCAGGGCTCTTAAGAATTATTTGTTTTATGTTGAAAATTACTTGTATGATCACACTGCATTTTTCCTTTTGTGTTTGGAGAGAGGACAATAGGTTGCTTTGGCTCTGAACATTCAAGGGAACAACCGCCTGGACTACTGTGACCCAAAGGAGGGCGGGAGAGGATTGTACACCAAGTAAGGCATACATGTTGACAAAAGTCAATAAAATGCATTTTAAAAAAGTGCCTGTACAGTCCCACTTAAAATACTACAGCACTGCAAAGAAGTGATTTTACTGTTCCAAATATAGTATAAATGTCCTGCTAGGAGGCACAATTAGTGTGCTGTGAAAATCACAATCTCTGATTTATATAGTGTTTAATTATTGTTCCTTTACAAGTATTTATTTATTGATTGATTTTTGTCTAGCATGAACTTAAACCGAAGGCAGCATAGAGAGTTTAGTAGCCATACTTATATTATTGTCTATTAGAAGGTATAGAACCAACATATTTTCACCAATTATCGCTCTTTATCTGAAATTACAAAGTGGAGAACTACTAGGGAATAGTATTTCCACCACTGCAGAGTCTCATTAATCGAGGTGGAGAACTCACACAGAAAAAGATAGGACAAGCCTATCTTTTTATGTGCAGATTGTTTCACCTTGACTAAGTAGTCTCTGGAGATGTAAACGTATTATTAACTTATAGCTTGTGAATACCAAAAGAAACGTGAACCAATACAAAAGTGTAAGCTTACCTTTGTGAATCTGGCCATTAGTTTCTGAATACCAAAACAGTAGTAAAGTTACTACAGCAAGTGTAAACTTATAAAAAAAGTATAAGGTTACCTTTGTGACTCAGGCCCGGTGTTTACATCATTTTGTGTTTGTGTCATTTGAATTTTGAATGAAATTTGCAAAAGGCACTGAACAAATCCACTTGTGGGAGTATATCACTCGAGACACAACAACTACTTCTCAGGGCGATGTTGCAAAAATAAAAAAAATCAAGCACTGGCAAAGCAAATATTTTTGTCAATAAGGTGCTAACAATTGTAAACATGCAAACAGGTGCATGTGTGCATACTAAGTACATAAAAATTATGTGTGCTGTGATAAAGTGTTACCTCTGTATGCTACTGAAAGCTATGAAAATATAAAGCACATATACAGAAGCTAGGTAGACAGGGCCAAAAATTATCATGTGCATTCCTATATGTGCAGGAGGTAGCATATTAAAGACTAACCTTTTGACTAGCATCATTATCAATATTGCAGGATGTCAAAATGATTTACTAAAAATATGACATCACAGGATGTGCAAAAATCAAATTCCAAAGAAAGCAAATTGTAAAACACTTACAGCCATTTGATCCTGCTATAGAATGTTCACAGGAGGTTATGTGAGAATCGCAGTTCCTCATCTCACCCTTGCACACTGTTGCATTTCTACTGGAACATACTTCACAAATCAGTGAATGTCCTAGAAATACAGAAAAATCCACATTTTGAGTTGAAACAACCTTGCTGGAAGATTGTGAAGCATGGTTGACCAGCTTTCTTTACAAAACAGCTTCGCACTCAAGGACATGTGCACTGTTCATTTTACAGTTGTATTTCCAACATACTGGGAAAATCAGGGCTCATATCGTGAGCTTTAAATTTCAAGCAGAGCCATTCAATAACATTATTTCATAAAACTGAGGCTGAGTAGTCTACCTATAAACCAAGAGGCATATCTATCAAATATTGACACAAAACAATGCAACAAGCAACTTAGCTGTGTAAGGGAGAGGGCAGTAATGCACCCTATTAAAGATTATATAGTGCATGTGTGCTCTCTGTCTGCACTAGTGCACACACTGCTGTCTAAAATGAATGCAGTCACCCTTGCATCATTGTGCAATGGTGGCTGCATAGTAGGCAGGATTGTTTTCGTGCAGGAAGGGGCACCTTCCTGCACATAAACAATCCTCTGAGGCATTTTCCTCCTTCTATGTATGCTGCCTAATGCAGCACATATATAACGAGGAAGAAACAAGGAGAAATAAGCACATTTCTCCTCAGTGTGTCTCTCCTGCGAAAGCATGGCATTTTGACCCATTCCTAGGTCTATCATTAAACAGTGATAAAATGAAATCTAGGAATATGCAAAAATCCATGGATGGTTGTGTGGGAGCACCCATGTTCCACACATGGAACGCCTCCAGAGGCAGAGTAACCAAGGGCAGTGACTTGCACTGCCTTGTGTTACTCCACATTTACAAAGCCATGCAAGGTAGCCTTGCATGGCTTCGTAAATGTCATTCTAGGTTTTCTGTCACCCTTGTGCCACCTTGTGTGGCGCAAGGGGTGATGCAATACCATCATAAATATTCTCCCAACAGTATGACTGGCAAGGTGCTGACAGTTGAAACAAACAGGCATTCCAGGACTCACGCCTGAGCACGCCCATGATGACTGGAGGCATTCTAGAGCAATTACAGAAGAATCTGCCCGCAACAAGGAAGACCTGAAACAAGAGTAGCCTTGAAACAGGAGTGCCCCCGCGAATGAGTAATCTACTGGTCAGAAACGTCTGGGAAATAAACACCCCACCTGCACATGAACTGTCATGATGAAAAAGTGGTGCAAGTGCCTAGGCGCCCCTACTGCCCAACCGGGCATCTGTAGGCTGTCATCCTCCCGCCGCTTATGTCCTGATGAAGACCCGCACTGACTAAATAGGGGTGCAGACAGTGGGTTGAAACGCTGACAATATCCCTTGGACCAGCCCAAAGTCTCTGCGAAAAAGACTTATTCATTTAATTCACAGAATCATTGATTTCCAATACCTGATCTCTGGCCACCTAATTTTCTTGTACATACTTTTAGCCAACTTGTACATATAGTGCACCACTTCTGTATCACTGTGCACCAGATGTCACTTGATCAAATATCCCAGCATATTTCACTTTGTGTGTTGACAGCCTTATAAAATCAGTTGGGGTATCTATAAATGACATTATTTATATATAAATAACTCAATACCGCATATGGTCTTCGTGTGTGTTCCTTGGATTAAAAGTAAAAGTTTCTTTGAATAACTCAATGAATTGTTCGGCTGTTGAAGGAATATGTGATACCCGACAGAACCATTGTTTTTCTTTACAGACAGTGCAGTGCTCTGCATAAGGTGGTAGGGAGACAGTACAGCATGTAGCTAACGGTACAAATCTATGGAGGGAGCAGCTCACCTGACATGTAACTGGTTCTGACCTGACAGTTCATTGGTTCTGCCTCAGACCTACACGCTTATACAAATGTTCATAGAGATCTCTTCACTTGTGGATAAAAGGTAGAATTGTGCACAACAACATGAATGACATGCAGTGGAACCCTCAAGTCTCATTTAGTATGGGATATTTTCGGTCCTGGCATTAACTGTACATCCAACACCTGGTTTAGCAATACTAAAGTACCACCTAGACATACAAATTCCAGTACTCAATCTTTTCACTTATTCATACTACATGGATCACTATCGCACATGTGATCCCTTCACTTGATGGTTGCGTCCTGGAAAAGCCATGGCTCAGTGGCTCACTTACATGGTACTACAAATGTTCTGAATATCGTCAGACCTAGAATGTAAATTGGTAAGGTGGCAGTTGCACACAGTAGAAATATGCCTTCTTGGACTACAAAATCCCTGAAGCATAAAAAGAATGTTGGCCATGGATTCCTATACTTGGCATCGGGATAGCACTTAGAGATATTGTCTGTCACTGAAAGTCTCTCAATGGCCCTTCACATAGTAAGTGGCTGTTAGACCTGGCATCCTTGGTGTAGTTTCCCCTGGCTTTTTGCATTCTGGCCTCCTGTTTTGCTGATTTCATTTGTTCCTGCTATATCACTCTAGGCAGGTGGAGAAGTGTGGCTCAATGGTTAGAGTGGCCGACCTCGATGCAGAGCACTGGTCCAGGATCAGGGTTTGATTCCCGCCGCAGCATGGTCTCGGGCTATAAATTCCTCGGACCGGATATTCTCGCCTCAGTGCCTATTCTAAGCTTGGGTCCCACACTGCAACTCTGGGCAATAGCTTGCTTAATCTCCACAACGGCCCCAACAGCGCTGGGATGCCTGGCCTCACCATGGGGGTGCCCAGGAGTGGACACTTCACATGGAAAGCCAGGAAGGGTTCCTTCAGCGGTATGAGTACAGCACTGAGATACCCGTAGTGGTCATCGGCGCTATATAAATACCTATACATTTACATGTAGCCACTTTACTACTGCTAACCATTTCTAAGTGCATGTGTTCTATACTCTAAACATGGTAACATTGGCGTCTCCACACTTCGCACATGTAATTTATTTATAAGTCCCTAGTAAAAGTGCACTACATATGCCCAGGGCCTGTAACTTAAATTCTTCTAGTGGGCCTGAAGCACTGATTGCACCACCCACTTCAGCAGCCCTTTAAACATGTCTCAGGCCTGCCATTGCAGGGCCTGTAGGTGCATTTTAAACTGCCATTTTGACATTGCAAGTTAACCTACTTGCCAGGCACAAACCTTCCTTTTTTATTACATATAGGTCACCCTTAAGGAAGGCAGTGGACTTGGAAAAAGGAACATATACTTTTAAGTTTTATATGTCCTTCGTTTTTCACTACTGAAAGGCCTACCTCTTCCATAGGTTAACATTGGGCATCACCTTGTTATATCTTATAAGTGTAAATTGCAGTTGGGAAAATATATATATTTCACTTTTGGTGTCTCAGGACTCACAATTTAAAATCAACCCTTATGGTAAATTTGGATTTTAAGTTGCATGTCTGAAAATGTTTCTTTTAGGAAGTTGGCGCTTTCTTACTTTAACTCTTCTGTACCATCTGCCTGTCTCTGAATACAAGTCTGGGGTGAGTGGCAGCTGAGTGTTTGTGCATTGCCTCTAGACAACCACACACAAAGGGAGCTTTGGTGTGACTGATGGTCCATTAGCATCCTGATGGGCCATCCTGGGCAGGAAGGAGCTGAAACTTATACTTGAAAGGGCAGGGAAGAAAGGGACTTGTGCACCATAAAGCCATCTCTTTGAAGTCTCCCACAGTTCAAAGACACAATTGGGTATAAGAACTGAACCCCTGATACCACCAAGTCAGCACACATCTGGACCTGAGGATACTCTGCCAGGAAGAAGGACTGCTGTGCTGCTTGAGGGATTGCCACTTTGCTGAACTGCTTTGCTGTGCCGGCCTGCTGCCTGGGATTGAAAAGGACTAGACCTGCGTCTCTATGTACCAAAACTAAAGTGACTCGAAGGGCTTGCTGGCATGCTTCCTGTTCTGTAGTCTCAGGGACATCAAAGACTTCTAACTATCCTTCTAATGCCTCTGGACCCTTCCAACTGTGAGTACTTCCCTGCCCAGTGGTGCCAATCCAGTCATGTGCACTTGGAAGTGAGTTTTCTGGCTGTTTTCCATGAAAATCCATGCATCGCCATCATTGGATGGGGCGGAACCAATATCTCTCATTCAGTACCAACACATCACCTGCTATGAAGACATCACATCACCAACTGCATGGCTCGACAACATTGCATTGTCTACCTAAGAAGAAGCTGCCAACAATGCATCTCAATTTGTGCGGATCGGAACCAACACATTGCCTACATCCTGCAGGATCAACAACAACGCATTGCCTCTTCTGCTCCATGCATCTGGCTTGTCGATGGCGCGACAAAGTACTCTTTCAGCAGGACAAGGTTGGTTCCTGTCTCTGATCCATGCTCCATCACGGATGGCCTGAACTTTTGGATTTACCCCTGTCGAGCGCAGACCAGATTTCGCCCTGTTGGTGCTTTAAGCTTTTTAGCACTACAAAACTGTTTATTATTTAATCAATCAAGGATTTATAAAGCCACCAAATAACCTGTGAGGGTCTCAGTATGCTGGAGTGTCTAACTGCTTTTTATTTGTTTTGAGAAACAAGGGGTAAGCAAAGAGAAAGCAAGAAGAAGGCACTCAATAAACAGGGAAAAAAACAAGGAGAAAGCAATGAAAACAAAGAGAAAGCTTGTAGAAGGCACTCAAAAAACAGGGGAGAACAGCCAGGAGAAAACAGGGAAAATTAGGGAAAAACAAAGAGAAGACACTCAAAAAACAGAGAAGAGCAGGAGAAAGCAGTGAAAACGGGGGAAAAGCAAGGAGAAGGAACTCAAAAGCACTGGATAAAGCAAGGAGAAAACTGAAAATGAGAGAAAAACACAAAGAAGATACTCAAAAATTGGGGAAACAGCAAGGAAAATACAGGAGCAAGAGTGATGCACCAGCACGGGGAGAGCATGGTTTGGGGCTGGTTTACAAATTCATACCTCAAGTTCTTATTATTGGATTATTGTCATTTTGATCTTGCTTTACTCCTAAAAATACTTTACTCTTGTTGCCAAACTGTTGTGGAGGCTTTTTGTGGTATTTCTCATTGTGTTACTGTTTGAAGTGTTGCACAATTACTGTACACATTGCCTCTTAAGTTAAGCCTGACTGCTCTGTGCCAAACTACCAGAGGGTGAGCACAGGTTAATTTAGGGTTTGTATCTGCCTTACCCTGACTAGGATTGTGGCCCCTACTTGGACAGGGTGCATACCTCTGCCAACTAGAGACCCACTTTCTAATAGTGGCGACTGGAGATGTAGAAATGGGTGGGCTGTGCTGCATGTTATGTTATGTTATGTCGGGTATTTGTAGAGCGCGCGGCTACTCCCAGGAGTGTCCCGGCGCTGAAAAACAACACGCACCCGAGCAACAAAAGAAAAACACAGATACCAAGCGACAAATGCTAGTTGAGCCAATTTAAGGTTGGAATAGCCATGTTTTGAGCATTTTTCTAAAGGAAAGCAGATCCTAGGCCGGACGGCGGAGGAAGGGGAGGTTGTTCCATAGGCCGGAGGAGACCGCCATGTCAAGGAGTTTAGACGGTTGTGGGAAAAACATTGTGGAACTAAGGGTTGAGGTGGTCAACAGTTTCTGGGAATGCAAGTCCTAGGCACTACCTGCAGACACACATTGCCTGTAGACCCCTGCACTTGATACCTTGGAATGGTTGAACAGAAGAACAGCAAAGGCCATATCAGCAGCAACCCTAGCACATACACTGGTTGCAAACAACATGTCTGAGGTGATATCTCCTGGAGGTCCCATCCCAGGGTCCCTGCAACCTCCTTCCACTTCCTAGTTCTGTTATTGAAGAACTTTAATAAATCTTTATAGTTAGCAAGGCAGTTAATAAGGGCAAGATTTTCCTCTTGTCATAGACTGTTTTAATGTCTTCTTTGTCAGCTCTGTCGATGATATTGGAGGGTACGGTTTCTCAACTTAGGCGCTGATTATGATGTTGGTGGGACCGACACCAACGGCACATTGGTGTTGGTCCCACAGACATCTGCCCCTGAGGTCTGCCCACTGCATTACGATGCAGTGGGTGGAGGCATCAGGTGGAGGGACCATCCACGGTGCTTCCAACAGACTCAAGGAGCTCGTCGGTTCATCGAAAGACACAATAATCCTCTAATGATGGCGGAGCCAGGCTCGGCTCTGACGTCATGATTATGATGGCACTTTCTGCCTGCCCTTTCATTGCGGTCCCCCGCCATGAAAAGGCAGTTGGAAAGGGTTGCATGATGGAGCAATGCAGGGAAATACTCTGCATGCCTTTACTATTCATTTTTTACCCCTCATTTTTGGAATCTTATGCTTTTACAACTTATGACTTTACCACACAACTTTTTTCGTGGGGGTAGACCCCTCCACATCTCTGAACTTACCTTAAATGCATGGTAAAGGCATACATTGTTAAAACATAAGTGTTCCAAAAAAATGCATGGTAAAAAATGCATGCCTGCTACACAGTGCATGGATGTTTCAAAACATTCTTTTCACAATGGAAGTTTGTGCTTTGGACCTTTTCTGTCCACCGCACAAGCTTCCATTTTAAAATGCATGTTTGCAATCGCCCTATGGGCGGTCACATCATAATTCTTTGACTTAGAGCCACCTACCTATGGTGGACGGTTCCCGACCAATACAGTGTACATCAGAATTAGGCCCTTAGTCTCAAGGTGATGTGTTTTTGCCAACACTCTGAAATTAATTCTATACAGTTACTATGACGATGGTTACTAGAATTTACATAAATTAAGTTGGGGTGTGATGACTATTTACCAATTTCCATTTCTATGAAGCGTCCAACTTCACTGAAAAATACAACTGTAAAAAACTGCACATGATATTTTTTGAAAACCAATAAAGATTTATTTTTTGTAATTGCAATCAGGAGCAACAGCACAACCTGTGTATGCACCTTTCTCTATTGAAATACCATAACTAGAGACGAAGCACATCAATATGGCCCTAGCAATTTGATCAGAGCAGTGGCTTGTGAACTTGCCATTTGTTAAAGCAAAGCTCTAAATTAAACAGACATACTTAGACTCCTTGGAGGCTGTAAAAACGTTCATTATAATATTACCACTTGAGCCTTCTAGACTTAGCAGTGATGAACCTTAAGTCTGCTCTCTTGTTGATCATTAGCACTCGAAAATGTTAGCAGACCTAATCCTGACCAAGCGCATGCTCTCGAGTGGGTTTGCTCTCCAGCGCTGTTGAGATCATCTGACCTCCAAACTTTATATTTAAGTTTAGATCTCTCTTACTAGCTTGGTATCCTTGAGAGAAATAGTCATGAATTCTAAACTTCAACTCCAGGCTCCTTCAGGAGGCAATATACTCTCACCACTGTTGTATACTACTCCAGAAATAGCTTGCACGAGCTTGGAACTCTCTAGATAACATTGTTGAGAATATGTGGCGGAGAATGTGTGACGGAGAATGCGTGGCGGTCAAGGGCTGGACATCATGATCTCCTTCTGAACCTGGACTTGGCTTGCATGAGGTAAGGGTGATGCCATCCAGAAGCCGAGGTACTTCCACATGGTTACTAAATGACATGTAAAGATCCTTTGTCTTCAGAGCAAAGCACTAGTTCAAGAGGTAATCGCTTTGCAGCCTAATGAGCCTACAACTGATATATGAGTGTTTACCAGGCTGCTCAGTCATCCACCTACTCATTCAGGGGCATTGTATGCCACTGTGTCTTGTAATGTCTTTGTTACAATGCCACCTACAATGCCTTTATATAGAATGTGTAGAATGTACTTCACATTGCCCAAACATCTGACATTACCATGGGCTGACAATTCCATGGTCACACTATTTCTTGAGAAATAACACGGATCTCAGTAAAACATTGAGACACGTGAGACTGTTCTTGACCTATGTTTTGCTCAGGTCACTAGTTATGTTGTAGCCATGAGCCTTTAACCCTTCTTGCACCTTTAAATGTATCTCTAGTGCCACCTCTATTCTGGAGGAATTTCATCTCCAGTCTCTGAGATTAGCGCAGAAGAAAACACAATTTAATAGTCATTAATACTGAATCAGAGTGTTTTCCACTATTAAAAACTTGACAACATCTGGCCTTAATGGCTTTAGAAATCCAGTTTCATGCTTGGAGGCAATTAAACTCTTCATTATATAGGAGCTATCACCTCAAAGCATGTCATCAGTATTAACACTTCCTGTTTTAGGAAATATGGACATACACATGAGTCTGACTAAAAGATTGAGTGTGTCTCATAGAGACAAAACCATGATCATTGGTAAGCATTGTGTCAAAAAGAGAACATTTGAAACAGAGAGAAACAGGAAGGTATATTAGCAAAAATGAATCATTTATTAGAGTACATACACACATGTAGAACCCTGAGACAAAAGGGCTTGCCTTAAAGGTGGACAGAGGGCTCAAGGTTGACAAAGAGAGAGAGCGATAAAGACAACCAGAGGGCGAATATATTGATTGTCGAGCAAGCATTGCCAATTAGTCCATCCTTAGCAAGGTCGGGCAATGTTTACTGTTTTTAGTATATGCTGCAAAACCAAAAAGAAAAAAAGGAAACATACTGCCATAAGCTTGAAACAAAAGTAATATATAGAACCTTCACATATATTTTAAGAGACCTGTGCAGGTGCTTTCTAGCAGGCAAGTAAAGATAAAGAGAATCTTTACTTGTTGTAATGCACATTACAAGAATATATAGTTGTTATTGGTGCAAATAAAATGTACTGTGTGTGTTGAATTAATGCAAATAGATTCATATTTATAATAAAAAAAGGATGAAATAATGGAAAGAAAAAAGCACTAGAAAAGGGAAGTATTGACTCTTCAGCATTGGTAGTGAAGTACACTCCGGTTATGTTATCAGTTTGACAACTCCAGCTTCTAGAAAGCAGAGTTCTGTTTGCCTTTTCTCGGTGGGAGCTGTCAGTCCATTACATTTTGTGAGATGCCTACACTCACATTTCAATCGTAATTTTATAGTGGTCACTACACTAGGAGCATCTCTTGTTGTGGTTAACATTTTATGTTGGAGGCTGCTAGCTCCTAGAACCCCGCGCCTCTAGTTCCCCTCCTCACGCATCAACATGGGGTTCTCTTGTGTTTATGATTAGTGTACAGCTTATGGCTGTGGGAACAATCTAGGGGTACCTTTCCCTATTTGGGCTGTGTACTGGTCAGTTAAGATCAGACCAAGGAGACTGGTCTAAATAGTGAAGACCCAGTCCCAGACAACCGATAGATAGGAGCTGATCATAAGTCGATCTTGCTCACCACCCCTAATCCCTTATTGAACCATGGACACCGAACTGTCATTCGGGGAGGAGGTCCTTGCGGAGATCCTGAGTGCACCGTCTTTGCTAACCGAGGCTGTGGTGGCACAGACGGTCAAGAACTCAGACGAATGGGAGACACTGTCAGCTAAAAAGAAGGAACAAATACGTACAGCTCTTTATGGGGCATTCATGACAGAGTACCTTAAGAAAAACACTGACATAGGGGGCTTATAGTTACTAATGAACCTAGATTGTTTCTCAGCAATGAGGAGTTTCACACAAACTGGTCGTGCATTGCTTGGAAATGTACCAAAGACTGGCTCATTTTGATTATCAACACTGCCAGACAATTAGTAGATGCCCTCCTTGTTGAGATTCAACAATGCGAGAGCAAGTTGAAAACATTAGTGCAGTTGTCAGTTTTTAAGAAGAAACTCGATGAAATTAACAATGACCATACCGAGTACCAAGAGTATCTCACACAGAAATTGACTAAACTGAAAATGGACGTGCAAAAATTCAGTAGAGAAACAGTGTACCCATATTTAACCGATGAACACTATGATAAGCCCGCACAACAACAGACGGGTAAGAAACAACGATTCAGACCCTCTCCCCTGAATTGGACATTCAGCTCTGGAGAGGAGAGGAGCAACAGTAGCAGCGATTAGAGCTCAGGGGCACAACAAGGGAGACAATAACAGGGCTATCGTCAACTAATGACACAACCACCATTACCACCATTTGGATATTGGCAACAACCATATTATCCACCGGGCTTCAGCTTCCCACAAGGTCCCCAGCCTTTTTTATACAGGGGCGGGGGCAGAGGAAGAGGACGGCAAAAAAGAAGGAACACAAGGGTACAGTGGGAGGACTAACAGCCCAACACAGTGGTAACCAGAAGCAAAGGGGAGGCAAACATCCCCTCAACCAGATGGGAGTAAAGAACATTGTAAATCTCAGTAAACATACACTCACAATGGATGAGGAATCTGTCCTTTCTAAAGGACTAGGGTTCGTCCAGACACCCAACAATGACACCTTTATTCTTAAAACAGAACTGGCCCAGTTTTTTTAGAAAAATCAAGCTTTGCAATCACTTTGGAGATACCAGGGATGATACTGAAGACAAGAAATCCACAGGATTGAGGAAGAAATCAACCTTTCAACCACCTACCCAAACCATTCCCTGCCATATACAAGCCTTTGAACAAGCTGTACTCAAGGAGATTGAGGAAATTAACTTCAGGGTTTCAAAAATAACCACAATCTTGTCATCAAGCCTGCAGACAAAGGGGGAGCCATTGTCGTTATGGACCAAGAGATGTACCGAGAGGAATGCAAAGATTACTTTCAGATACGGTCAGCTGTGCTATACATCGGAACGACCCCACATGCCCCCTTATGAACAAAATCAAGAACATGGAAGAGGACACTAGTAACAATTGGATCACTAAACAGGAGGCGGAATTTCTTGTCAGTGAGAATCCCAGGACGCCCAGGTTCTACACACTCCCAAAAATCCACAAAAAACGGATGCCTCCACCAGGAAGACCCATTGCTTCAAGCATTGGGTCAGCTCTTGAACCTCCTTCGCAATTCTGCGACTGGTTCCTTAGACCAATTGTACAAAAATTCCACTCATATCTTAGGAACACAAAAGACGTCCTCTGCCTGCTATGAGACCTGGAGATGGACACAACTGGGGACCTGTTCATAACAATGGACATCGAGGCGCTATACACTAGCATACCACAGAGATGGACATTGGAGGTTGTGGAACACATCATCCTGAATATGGATTGGGAATTCATCACTCCCCAACAATTTGTGATGGAATGTGCTGGACTAGCCCTTATGGAGAACTTTTTCGAATTTGAAGATGTGATCTATCACCAAATCGCAGGAACATCCATGGGCAGTACTTTTGCCCCAAGCATGGCATGCCTCTATGTCCAACAATTTGAGGACAACCATATCCTCAACCATAACAACCCAAACATCTGAAAATATGGAAGCGCTACATAGACGACGTGCTCATCGTGTGGAACAGGATGGAGGAAGAAGCAACCAAGTTTGTCCAATGGGTAAACTCCAAGGATGAGCACCTCAGGTTCACACACGCCGTTAGCAAGAATCATGCAGTGTTTCTAGATCAGGATATCTCCCTCACCATTGAAGGTATCACAACGAAGGTAAATAACAAGATCACGGATCAGTTTACTCCTCTTTGAGAGCTTCCACCCGAAGGCCATGAGGCAGAATCTCCCAGTGGGCCAGTTTCTTCAAGTTCTGAGGAATTGCTCGAATACTGAAACTTTTGAGGCACAAGCAGAACAACTTGAGACAAAGCTCCTGAAACGTCATTATCCAAAGAGGATGGTGAGAAAAGCAAGAAAAAGAGCAAGAAACAACAACAGGGAGTCACTACTAGAGGATGTCACAAAAGAGGACACTAAGAGACTGGTGTGTGTCACCACGTACACCCCTGTCTCTAATACAGTCCAGAAGATCATCAGAAAGAACTGGCACATCTTAAACAGCATAGTAAAACAATGGGAAGCACCTCTGTTTGCCTTTAGGCAAAATAAAAGCTTATGTGACGAATAGGTACACTCCAAGACGACGCCCTTTGAGGTAGAAGAACAACAGACACTATGGAACCAGCCACGACCAGTGGGCCACTACTCCTGTGGGGGATGCACGTCTTGCAACCTCACGACCAATACAAAGGAGGTAGACATGACACCAACAATCCCTGGCAATTGCAAGAATTCAGCAACTGCAACATGGAGAATGTTGTGTACCTCTTAACTTGCCTTTGTGGTCTTAAATATGTGGGCATGACCACCAGGAAAATAAAGGTTTGCATCAATGAACACCGGAGCACCATCAGGTGAAAGAAGACAAATATCAAACTGACACGTCACTTCATTGAGAAAAATCACAAAGACACAGACCTCAAGTGGGTAATCTTGGAGGTCATGAAGAAACGCAAATCTGACCTGACAAAACCCCTACACATCAGGGAGCAACAATGGGTCTAGCACCTGCAGTCCTGGGAAAATGGTCTCAATGGTGACATCCCATGGCTGCAAATGGAACGTTAACTTACAACTTAAGATACCATGTCCTGTAAAATCCATCAACTTAAATTTTTTTTTTTTTTCACATTTTCTACTCCCAGCACACTCTGCTTTTCCAGCATTTAGCCTTTGTGTGATATTGCCACACAGGCCGTTTCTCTGATAGGACCAAAAAAAGCCCCATCATTCTGCATCTTTGGCTGTCTTAGAACAATAATATTACCTTATTTTGAGATCTAGCCATGTTTTTACCATCACTCAACAGTCACTGTGCACCACCACTGTGAATTCCATAGCTGACTCTCTAGTTGTGGGTTTTATACTGTGCTAATTCAGACCTGCCTGGCCATGAATGCATTAAAACAAACATGTTCTGGTTTAGTATCTTGTACAAAGGTATTTCCTCCGGTACGCTTTTTATGCCTTTTCTCTTCTTAATAAGAATTTCTTCCCATTTGCTGACTGACACGTGTTCTGTGGGTGGCGTCACTTTGACCGAGTCTACCGCATTTAGACGTGTGTGCCCACATACTGGCAGAATTCTGCTTCACTTTCACACACTGGGCATGCCTGGGTTGCGGCCATCTTTAGATCAGGCATAGTTTCGCTTTAGTAGTCAGCGCGCTTTGGGACACTGAAACTCGCGCACCAGGCAGCACTTATTAAGCTGCCGGCTCATTTACTAATTTACCAATTAGTAGACACTATATATACCACAGCCCAGATTCCTTCATTTCACCATCGGGGAGGACCGGGAGTAGTCACCTAGGAGAATTGTGGAAAATTTTCCTTGATGCAGTAAGAGTGTATTTAATTGTATGATGTCTGCTTCTAATTTTTGAAGCTTTTTAGTGAGGTTGTGATTGAAAGAACATATCACTGTTTCAATGCTCTCATTTACGCCAATTGCGGTTTGTGTGTTTTTCCTTACAGGGTTTGACTACAGGGGTTTTCCTCTCTTCTCCTACCATGGGGCAAATAGACCTGTTGTATAGGGTAAGATCAGTGAGATTCTGTCTCACATCATCATTCCTAAATGTGTTCACGCATAGAGTGCCATGTGTCACACGAGTTGTCACTCACAATTAACTGAACCAGTGCATGTATTGTTATCAGTGCTCATTTGTGACCCAATTATGTTATTACATTTTCCTTTTGTAGCTTTTTGTATTTCAGGCTTGAATTTAGAAGCCATTTTCAAAAGTGGAGAGTGACACAGGTCACACCCGCATAATGGTAACTTCTAACCACGAGTTGGTAAGAACGGAGCCCCATTTCTGTACTAAGGTCCTGATGGATGCCCTGGACCCTCTTGGGCATTTTGGCAGAAACATGTTGACCACTTTTACTATGTTTAGGGGACAATTATTTCCCAATATACCGTCCACTGATTTTAATATCATATAGTTACCAGTAATATTAAAATCCATAATTTGATAACTATAATGATTTTTATCTTCACTCACTTTCACACGGGCCCCCACTTAGTTTAGAAGTGCATCCCTGTCGTCAGGTGCATGCCCGTCCTCTATCAAACCAAGTTTTTAGAGGGCGAGGACTGGTCAATGATGAAGCATGACACCTGGTGGGGTGTGAGACCAGTCCATCACATTTTGTGAGATGCCTACACTCACATTTCAATCGTAATTTTATAGTGGTCACTACACTAGGAGCAGCTCTTGTTGTGGTTAACATTTGTTGTTGGAGGATGCTAGCTCCTAGAACCCCACGCCTCTAGTTCCCCTCCACATACATCAACATGGGGTTGTCTTGTGTTTATGAGCTGTCAGCTCTCACCAAGCAAAAGCAAACAACTTTGTCCCAGGGGGACACCCCACGACATAGCAGAAAGCTGGCCTGGGGTGGTGGTGGTCCCCAGGGCATCCATGGCTCCATGAGGATGGCACATGCCTGCCTCCAGAAGAAAAGTTAGCCCCAGGGAGGTGGTACTCCCCAGGGCTGGAAGTCCACAATGAACACCCCACTTTATGTATTTCTGTGAAGGAGGAGGTGCTGCATGGGGCAGCAGGGTGCTGCATGGCCCCCGTTATTTTTGATCAATTGCCCTAGGGAGGTGGTGGTCCCTGTGGCTGCAGGGGGTCTGCATGGGCCCCCTTGCATTCATTTCACAAGTTCAGTCCTGGAGAGGGGATGGTGTCCAAGGCTGCAGGGCCCTTTACAAGGCCCCCCTCATTATTTTAAGATTATTTATCATGGGGAAATGGAAGTCCATGGGGCCCCACCACATTCATATACATATGACTCTGGAAGGTGACAGTCCCTTGGGCTGTGGGGGCAAAGTGGTATAAGAAGTCAGGTTGTATGTGCCCTGACCCCATGGCTTGAAAAGAGGGGTATTTGAGGAACCCTTGATGTGTATAAGTCAGAAAACAGACATTTATTTCCACACATGATATTGGTGAGTTCATTTTGACCGTCCGCAAATTCAGGAATATTGGTGAAAAAAATAAAAGAGAACATTCACAGATTTATTCAGACACTAAAGCATTCACCCATAGATGCACTCAGAGACTTGAATATTCACTCACACACCCACTGAAACACCAATTCACCCAGTCCCACACCCACTCAGAGACTCACACAAATACATTTATACCCACTCAGAGACTCATGCCCACCCACTCACTGACCCACTCAGAGACTCATGCCTCATTCACAGAGGCACTTAGACACTCTTGTGTGTACTGAGACATTCAGGCACCCATTCACAAACCCCCGTCAGAGACTCATGCACCCACTCACATACCCACTCAGTCACACATGCACCCACTCACAGACTCAGTCAGAGACTCATGTACCCACTCATGCACCTACTTGCACTCTCACACAACCACTCATAGATCTACTCAGAGACTCATGCATCCACTCACACATCCAGTCAGAGAGCCATACACCCACTCATAGACCCACTCAGACACTCAGGCACCCACTGACAGACTCAATCAAACACTCACATACCCACTCACAAACCCTCTAAGAGACTAACAGAATCACTCACAGGCCCACTCAGAGACTCATTCCCACTCACAAATTCACTTAGACTCATGCCCCCTACTTACAGACTTACTTACAAACATATGCATCCACTCATGATCACTAGAGCTGGGCCACAGGGATCGCTCACCCTCCTACTCAGAGACTTATGCACCCACTCACAGACCCACTCAGACATCTACTCACAATCCCACTTAGACACTCACACACCCACTCACAGACCCCACTCAGACCCTTTTACAGCCACTCACTGACCTATGCAGCCAGTCACACACCCATTCTTTACAGGTTAAAGTTAAGAAATACATTTTTTCATTTTTAAATTAAGAAATTCACTGAAAAGACCAAAGGTTACAGGGATGTTATAGTTAGGAAATAAAATATAAAAAACCTTAGAAATTCACTGAAAAAAACCAAATGTTACAGGGACATTATAGTGAGGAACAATACTCTAAAATACCTTATAAGTTCACTAAAAAAAAAAACACCAAGACAAACATTGATTTTAGTTTCCATTTTGTTTACCATAGTATTACCTCCCATAGGGGAGCCTGTTGAAAGGTAAGCAGGGTTACTGGGCCCGATTTCTGTTTTGGGCCATATGCTAGATAGCATTTCAACCTTGGCTTCGCGCCCCAGAATCCCCCCCTTCAATGACGGGTTATTTAACAACATTGTCAGCATGTCCACATAGTTCTGATACAAAGGCTAGACTAGCCCACATTTTTTGTTCCTTGTAGGCACATGTGTGCCCCTTTATTTAGGAGGTGCCTGGCTCCTGTTGTGACAAGTTGGCCTGATATATGCTGTCCACTAGTTATAGTGGGCACCTTGTATCAGTCCAAACAACCACTTATTGGTTATAGGTTAAAGACAACTTTTATTGAAAGCTATCCTAGTGGTAGCTATGAAAGCAGCCTTCAGGCTAAGTCTTGAAGGAATGTAAAGCAGCTTGTTTTACCAGTCTATAATCTCTTGAGTTCCTAAATGAAAGATATTCACACCAGGTATATATATAAAATATATGTATTTATTACTAAACACACCCTCCTAGTCTCTTTATGAGACTAGAGGTCAAAACACATAAGTTACACTTCAATAATCACAGTAAAATAGCACAAATGCACGTCAGGCCCTAGGGGCGAGCCAAACCATATACTAAAATAGTGGTATAAGAACCACAACTTAACTAGACACAAGGCCTAGAGCCTGTAGAATCGCTGGGACCGCAAGGAACCACCCAAGGTAGTGACATAGGGGACCCACGGGGGCCGTGTGCAGTGGGTGAACACAGCCGTGAGCTTCCGTCAGCTTCTATGGGGAAAGTCGCGGTTAGATTTTTAAATATTAGGGACACTTAGAAATGAGTCAAGACCAAACCCTTTTAGACTTAGGATGTTCTAGGGCTAACACCCATGGGAGCACCGGAGTACTTGTGTTACCTCACCCAGGGAAGCCGGGTGCCTAGGTGTCTTTTGGTGTCGGGTCCTGTCGTCGATTTCAATGGGAGCTGGCGAAGAAGTGCTGCCGCTGTGATGATGCGAAGTGTCCGATGAGATCCAAGCTTGGATCGAAGATGAGAAGAACCTCAAAGCAGAGGGGACAGAGTCTAGGTCACTAGCCCGTGACCAGGAAGGCGATGGACAGATGCCCACCGATGTCGGGTGATTTCAGGTGACTCTTCAGCCACGAGAACCATGAGGTGTCGAGGACAAAAAAGAGGTGGATTCGAGCTGTCCCACAAAGGATGTCGAGTGCTGCAGCATCGGTGCCCGGATTGGACACAACAAGCCTTGGCAACAGCAACCCACGCAGAAACAAGAAAGATGCGTCGGTGCAGACCAGCAAGGTCTGAGGGACTCACCACTTGGTAGGGAGTTGGGGCACATCTGGAGCAACCAAACCAAAACAGATTGAGAACAGGAGGGTCTAAGGGAATTTTAAAGACCACAGTGGATTTATTCCCCAATCAACATGCTAACCAACAGTACGAAATCCACGGGTCTCAAAAGAACGCTAAGAAAGAATGTGCAATGAAAGCTACAAACAGATGAATGTCTAAGCTATTTAAACAGAGTCACAACATGTAAACCTCAAAAAGCCCAAGGGTATTTCCCTTGTTAGGACCAAATCCCTCACTCACCACAAATGTGATATGCTTCATCATGGGGATTCTCCTCTCCAAGGAAACCTAGTTCCTTGGAGGGCCACAACTCTCTCAACTAGATAGAGGAGCGCAGGGATGTTTTTCACTATTAAATAGGATATCCTAAATCCTCATGTGAAAAGTAGAAGTGTGAGTGAAGGTTCAGCGCAAAAAAATGATATTTAAATGTATATAAGTGCAATAATGTGATATAAAACTGGATAAGGGTTGTATCAACCAATATTTATTCAAAAACACCCTTTACCAGGATTAAAAACAGCGCACTAGCGGTATGGATTTAAAACCGCTCTGGTGACAGTGAAAAGACGGTCGACATGTTTCAGCCAAAATGCCCATGAGTGGGACAGGCTTTCATCAGGACCAAACCAAGTGCTACTCCAACCAACGTGAAAAACAGTGCAAACAAAGGATACAAAATATAATATTTCAGTATATCCAATCACTCTTCAGGCAATCATTGGAATGAAGAGGAATATATACCCGCATCTGCTGGGTACTTGATCCCACCTCAGCCTGGCAGCCGCTCAGGAAGGGGGCACCGCTCTATCCGTTGGTACTCCAAACGATATAGAGCCACCACCTCGGCTCTATATTGTTTGGAGTACCGACGAATAGAGCGGTGCCCCCTTCCTGAGCGGCTGCCAGGCTGAGGTGGGATCAAGTACCCAGCAGATGCGAGTATATATTCCTTTTCATTCCAATGATTGCCTGAAGAGTGATTGGATATACTGAAATATTATATTTTGTATCCTTTGTTTGCACTGTTTTTCACGTTGGTTGCAGTAGCACTTGGTTGGGTCCTGATGAAAGCCTGTCCCACTTATGGGCATTTTGGCTGAAACATGTCGACCGTCTTTTCACTGTCACCAGAGCGTTTTAAATCCATACCGCTGGTGCGCTGTTTTTAATCCTGGTAAAGGGTGTATTTGAATAAATATTGGTTGATACAACCCTTATCCAGTTTTATATCACATTATTGCACTTATATACATTTAAATATCATTTTTTTTGCGCTGTGCCTTCACTCACACTTCTACTTTTCACATGAGGATTTAGGATATCCTATTTAATAGTGAAAAACATCCCTGCGCTCCTCTCTCTAGTTGAGAGAGTTGTAGCACTCAAGGAACTAGGTTTCCTTGGAGAGGAGAATCCCCATGATGAAGCATGTCACCTTTGTGGTGAGTGAGGGATTTGGTCCTAACAAGGGAAATGCCCTTGGGCTTTTTGAGGTTTACATGTTGTGACTCTGTTTAAATAGCTTAGACATTCATCTGTTTGTAGCTTTCATTGCACATTCTTTCTTAGCGTTCTTTTGAGACCCGTGGATTTCGTACTGTTGGTTAGCACATCTGGAGCAACCAGGGAAGCCCAAGGAAATTCAAAGTTACCCCCTCAGGGACCCACCAATCAATGGACCACGGATCACAGATCACGGACCTTGAGACAAAACACAAAATGGCAGCACATGGGTCACTCGGAATGACCAGGCCAACAATCTTCAGTGGATTCAGTGCTCGAGGTGGGGGCTACAAGTCAGCCCAAGCATGACTTCAGGACTTATCGGAAAAAGGCCCTCACACACCCGGCAAGTAGGTGTCTTGCTTCATCATCGGGTCTGCTCCTACTCGGGCTGGCACCCGTGATGGGGCCTACTTCGCGGAGATCTTTATTCCTTAGGCTGATGGGTGACGTGCAAGTAAGGGTCCTAGAGTTGTGTAGGTGAAAGTGATGTGTGGAGTAAAGTTAAATTTAAAATAGGCAAAGATAGTCCAATAAAAACAATTTTAATGAGGTTGGCTACTTCCCTAATTAAAAAGAAAAAATGGGCGTATATTCACTCAATGGTGTGAGGTTCTACGCTTATAAATGAGGTTGACATGTTTTTGCCCTTATTTCAAGTAGATGGCAATTCCTCAGGACCCATGGAGTACTACCTACACTTTTTGGTAGTAGTCACCTAACACTTATTAGTGAGAAGTGACCACCATTACAGCACCCTAAAAAGTGGTAATGTAAAGGGTGTCTCTACGGGTGGCGAATGACAGCGCTATTTTGAACCTTGTTTGTTGTTCCCGCGCCCCCGAACGCCTCATTAACCTTACCTGGATATTATTTGCACCACCAGGGCAATACTTGGTCTACCCAGCGAATTTATGCAGCAGACCTTTTAACATGCACTTTTCTACATTAAATACCTTACGAGACAGAACATTCCGCCTACTCTAACCCTACTGGTTCCATACTCTTTTGTAGTTAGTGCTTAAATATATTGTTTTCCCCGCATCGGCATCTTAATTTGTTCATTGTTGTTAGCATTTTTAAATTTCTTTGTCTAGCTAAACCATTCTCACCATACAACAGGACACTAGAGTTCAGTCTACAACGGCCGGTACTGCTATGGCCCACAACTGACCCAAATAGGGTGAGGTTTTATATTTTATTTACATACACATGTTGTATTTTCTACCAGTTTAAGTTTTCATCAACAAGCTCACACATTTATTAAACATAGGATTTGTGCACTAAGCATGCCATGATTCACTGGCCATTTGCATGCGTGTGATGCACTGCATAAACCATTGTGGTGCACCAGTCTAATTAATACTACTTGTCTTAAATAGACACAATATTGCTGTTGTTTTATTCTGACGGTTGTAACTGTGTTTACATTACAGGTTGTTACTTGTTACTTTGGAACTACAGGTACCACCACTTTTCAGGGTGCTGTAATGGTGGTCACTTCTCACTAATAAGTGTTAGGTGACTACTACCAAAAAGTGTAGGTAGTATTCCATAGGTCCTGAGGAATTGCCATCTACTTGATATAAGGGCAAGAAATATGTCGACCTCATTTATAAGCGTAGAACCTCACACCATTGAGTGAAAATACGCGCATTTTTTCTTTTTAATTAGGGAAGTAGCCAACCTCATTAAAATTGTTTTGATTGGACTATCTTTGCCTATTTTAAATTTCACTTTACTGCACACATCACTTTCACCTACACAACTCTAGGACCCTTACTTGCTCGTCACCCATCGGCCTAAGGAATAAAGATCTCCGCGAAGTAGGCCCCATCACGGGTGCCTGTTCGGGCATTGCAGCGCTGGCCCGAGTTGGAGCAGACCTGATGATGAAGCAAGACACCTACTTGCCGGGTGTGTGAGGGCCTTTTTCCGATAAGGAGATTACTCTCCTGTTCTATTACTCCTTATAGTATCTTCTGATTCTCGCTTACAACCTGTCTTTTTTATTAGGAACTGCATACCAATACTGTTTATCTAGTTCTTCGGGCATGTATGCTGGACCTGGTTTACAAGAGCCCTTTCTCATTTCCCCCTTTCTGATTCTACCAAGCTGCTCTACAAACAGCATCAGAGAAGGGTCTCCGAATGCTGCAGAGGGGCTCTGCTCATGCAGGGGCACTCTCTCACATAAGAACCAAGCACTCTGCCTTCAGGATTGATAAGGCCTGCCATAGGAGTGACTTATAGGCTTATATGTGTGTATATATATATATATATATATTGTGATATCAGTAACCTATATCACAGTAAGGGGTTTGTGCACCACCTTACCCAGGCTGCAGTAGCAGACCTGTGGAGTCATTTTGGGTGGCTTTCCAGGGGTGGCATAATACATGCTTCAGCCCCTGGTAGGCTTCTGGGGTACCTATGCCCTGGGTACATAGTGTACCATATACTAGGGACTTATAAGGGCACCTCAGATCCAATCTGAACTGTACCTAAAGTACATGCAATCAATTTAGAGAGGAAGCAGCTAGGCTGGGGCCCTGAATAGCAGGGTCCCAGCCAGACTAAAGTTGAAAAACAGTGAAACACCAACAAAAAGTGGGGGTAAAACTGTGAAGCAGATCCTACTCTCCTACACCTGTAGTAGTGGTTGCCATCTTACAGCGGGTCAATATCCATTTTAATAATTGTATGATTTTCTCTTTCTCACGTTTATTTTAGTTTCCATTTCATTTACCAGTAACCTCACTTCCACAGGGTAGCATGTGATAAGGTGAGCAGGTTTGCCCGACCCTGGTTTGTATTATATTTAGCCAACTGTTCTGGGCCATACTCTAGGTAGCATTCACATCTTGGCAATACCCTTCAGACTCACCGCCCCTTCAATAGAAGGCTATCTAAAAACATTGTCAGTGTGTCTGCGCACTAGACGTGTGCAGCATGCACGCCACTGGTGTACTGAAGGTGCTTCTAAGGCAAGTCCGAGTATACCCATCCTCACCCAGACCGTGTCTCGCTCATTAAACACAAAAAAGCATTTTCCCTCTTTGTTGATCAATATAAGCCAGACATTAGTCTTATCGCAGAAACTGGGGCAGATCCCATCTCAGGTCCAGACCCGCTCTTAGCAATTCCACAGGGCTACTCTATATTTAGGGCCGATGGGGATCATAAGAGAGGTGGGGGCTTAGTGACAGTATATCATGATCATTTTTCTGCAAAGTTCTAAGTGACACTATCATAAAAATGTGGAGCAGTATCATTCAATTTTGAATTGTCCAAAATGCTAATTTACTGGCTGCCCGGACCTAGCAATACCTTTAACCAAGAGATTACACCTCTCCTGGAATCTGGTATGCTCGCATCCAACTTTAGCTTGTAGGATATTGTAACCTCTACTTGGAAGCATGCTCCAATAAAGACACTAAGACCTTATTGGATACTATGTTGTGCCTCAATCTTACACAATGGGTGGAGGTTCCCACTCACTGTGCTGGCCATATGCTTGATGGTATCTTCACAAATAATCCATAGCTGACATTTGTTGATGTACTGCTGATGTGTTGGTCCAACCGTAATTCCCTCCTCTTTAATATAAACATTTCTCATAATAGAAAGATTCCTATTAGATCTCACTCTTTACAAACCTACTGAGTTTGGTCCACAATTGAACCAGGCATATTTAACCAGCCATTGATAGATTTGCAGCTTGACTAGTCTGAGGATTTCCAACACCTCACAACCATTTAATCAAAATGGCTCTGCCCTTTGGCCTAAGCATTGGTACATGCTAAGACTTTTAGCCAACACCAATGGAAACATTCTGCACCATGGTTTTCATCAGAAAGCAGTAAACAATTTGGAGGTCAGGCTACAATCAGGCAGAGAAAAAGAAATATAAATGCTGTATCACAGTCTATAAGTCTTTGATAAGGGAGGAAAATGGTATTACATCCAGAAAACAAAGTCGGCTAAAAACTCTCTGAAAGATTAACTTTTGGCAGTAAAAAAGCTTTCTAATGTCCCTTCCAATAAACTATCAGAAAGGACCTCTTCATTTTGCAATTCACTGGCCATTTTTTTGCAAAATAAAGTGGAACTAATTTTCAGTAAGTTCGTCTTTTTAACATGTTCCCAATAGAGGAAAATACACCAGTTCTTCAATATACAGAGAATTCCACCTTTACGGAGTTTACTCCCCTTAGTAAAGAACAAGCGATAGACTTGATCAAAATACCTAAAATCTGGCTCACTGCATGACCCGTGCCTGGCTTCCATCATGCATTTGGCTCCTGAAGTCATTGCCAACCATCTTACTGGAACCTTTAACAAAAGGATAACAATCAGGCGATTCCCCTCACAATGGAAAAAAGCATGCATACTCCCTCTGTTAGTGAAGCCTAGATAAGACCCCAGTGATCCTAGTAACTATTGCCCCATTTCTAAGCTACCTATCCATGCAAAAATCATTGAAAAAGCCTTGAACCAGCAACTGGCTAACTTTATACAGAAATAAGAGCTCCTGGACCTTACACAATTTAGTTTCAGGAGCTGTCACAGCACTGAAACTGAACTGATTTTGGCCACAGAGGAAATCAGGCTTATCTTTGACAATTATGGCCGTGCCTTTCTTATTCCTTTAGATCATTCAGCGACATTTGATATGATCAACCACAGACGGCTGATAGACTGCCTTAATGGCATTGAGAGAAGGGGATCCGCACTGTCCCTTTTGAGCTCTTTCCTACGTGAAAGGGAGCAGACAGTGTATCTAAAGGATTTTGAATCCAACCCCATTTTCCTCCCCTGTGGAGTTCCCCAGGGCTCGTCTTTAAAACCCGACTCTCATCAATATATATGTTACACCCCTTGCAGCTTTGATGAAATAATTTGTAGTCTCCTTATCTGCTTTTCCTGACAGCACCTGTTCCAAGTTCCACAATTGTATGTTGGCAATCAGCGACTGGATGGACACATATTGTCCAAAGTTAAAATCCAGCAAGACAGAGGTTCTTCTCTTTAGGAAGGATACCTCCTTCTGGACACCATCTTGTTGGCCACATTATTTAGGATCCTTACCATCACCAGTCAGAACGGTGAAGAACTTGTGCTTCCTAATGGACTGTAAGTTGGGCTTTATAGACCAAGTGAATGATACTATAGCTGTATCCTTCTACATTCATAAAATGAAAAAGAACGTTTCTCCCTTACATTCCTCCTACCTTACAAAAACAGTGGTAACTGCCCCAGTGCTGCCAAAACTCAACTACTGTAACAGGCTATATCTTCATATGCAGTTATAGCATTCTAACAAGCTGCAGTTTCTCCAAAAGGCAGAGGCAAGGCTGCTGCCTGAAATCCCAAAATGTCATTCAGCAAAACCTGCCTTCCTGAAGTTTCAGTAAAAGAAAGAGCCAGTTTTAAAACCTTGTGCATTACTTGCTCTGCCTTGCCCGATGCTCGCCCAAGATTCCTGAAAGACAGGCTTAAATTGTACAATCAAGATAGGCTGCTCCTTTCAGGTTCCACCAGGAATATCATTGTAACTAAATGTAGGTGCTCCTCTTGGGGTGGAAGGAGTTTTGTGGTAGGAGCCTCGAAACTCTGGAAATCCCCACCCTCACACCTATTGTCTTTGAGAAAGGCTCTTAAAACATGTTTTTAAAAATTAGTTGGGAAGCTTTTTTCTGTATTAGAGAAGTGCCTAGATGCCTCTCAGTATATGTTGAGCTTTCAAAAAATATTTAACATAACATAACATAACAAAGGTTACAGTGACATTATAGTTAGGCTCATATTTTGCTCGTACAAAACCAGTGAAATTCAGCAGTCATAAATACCCGCGCCCCCACAATGCACTATGACCTCACATATTACATAACTTATGACGTGGTCATTGACATCACTGATGGCATCTCAAATGATATGTGAATGTCTGTGTGAATGTGTGTATCTATGTGTGAGTAGATGTCTGAGTGGCTCTATTGGTGAGTGACTGGTTGTATGGGTAAGTGATGGCCCCCAGTGATCCCAATGCATGTTGGGTTCCCAGGGGTACACAAGGACTAGGATTGGGCCCTGGGGCCTACATCTGCCTGGGGAGAGGGAGCCACACCTCCCCTTTCCCCATTGCAAAAAGGCCTAGACCCAGGGATTGGGGTCCCCCGGGCCAAATTCAGCAAGTGAATGGGGGCCATGCAGCCTCCTCCCCAAATAAATGGGGAAAAATTCAAAAAGGCAGGCCCGAGGCAAGTCACCGGAGGCCCTGCCCCCTTTCTCAACCACTTTTCAAAGGCACCTCCTAGCATACTACAGGTTGAGGGATTAAGACCTCTTGGATGCTGAGGGTCCTTGTGGGCCACAAATCCCTCCTGTTACCGCCCTAAGTCCCACAAAGAGGGATTACTGAGAGTCGGTCAGAGGCTCCACCCCTTTCTCCACCACTCTGCAAAGGCACTATATAAATTCACTTAATGGTTACAGGGATGTTACAGTTAGGAAATAGAATTTAAAAACCATTAGAAAGTGGGTGGCTCTATGAGTGGGAGGTGGTTATGAGAGTTGGTATGTGAGTGGTTGTATTGGAGATTGTGTGTCTGTCTGAATGCTGTATGGGTGAGTGAGCAGATGTGTGAGTACTTGTATGGGTGAATTAATGGTTATTAAGTATTGTGTGGGTGTGTGAATGAGTGTTTGGCTGGTTGGATGGGTCAGTAAGTGGCTGAGTTGAGAGTCGGTATGGGTGAGAAAGTAGGTGTGTGAGAGGCTGTATAAGTGAATAAGTGATGTGTAGTAGCTGTATGGGTGAGTGTGTGACTCTGTGAGTGGCAGCATGGGTGACTGATAAGTTGTATGAGAAGCTGTATTTGAGTGAGTTGTAGTGTGAGTATCTGTAGGAGTTAGTGAGTGAGTGTGTGAGAGGCTCTATGAATGAGTAAATGGATGTATGAGTTTATTTATGGTTCTATGAATGGGTATGTGACTGGTTCTGTGGGGTTGCTAGTAGGGGTGTGAGTGGCTCTGTGGATGATGACATCAGTGATGTCATTTGAGATGTCACAATTGATGTAATTAGTGATGTCACTGATCATATCATGAATGATGTAATATGTGAGCTCATACACAGTACATTGCGGGAGAGTAAGCTATAGTTAGTTCAGGTAACAATAATAGCTGAATTTCACTGGTTTTGCATGAATGAAATCTGAGACTAGGAGAGAGGTTTTGCCTCAAGCATTTTCTAAAGGTAATTTACTTCAATTTACTTTATTTTATTTTGAAATTTGATAGAGAATAATAAAATGAAAAAACAGAAGTCAACAAAAGAGCTGGGGTGGTTGGGTCACTGCTGCGAAAATTATTTAAGAGGGAGTAACTGAGTGTTTCCCTTGAGTAACAAACATGTAGTAAATATTAAGTGATGGAAATAGGAAGTGATGTGAAGACTGTTCTGGTAAAAATTGTGATTCATTGCAATGTATCAACTAAGGTATGATTAAAGTATTTTGGGTTTTGTATGTGAAATGAAAATTTACTTCATCTCTATTTTTACAACAGCCCTGAAGAAGCACAGTGTGCACAAAACACATGTTGGCTGCAGGCTGCATATGCTCTATAAAGGCACAACAAGTGATCAAAATAATGAAAGAAATAGCAAAATGAAATCTTTGAAGGAATGTTTATTGTGTCACTTTAGTAATATCTGAGTTTTGATTTGTTACAAAAAATAATTTTAAAAAACGTAGAAATTCACTGAAAAAAACAAAGATTACAGCGAAGTTATAGTTATTCTCAAATTTCACTCATACAAAACCATAGAAATTCAGTGGTTATAGTTACCTGAGATAATAATATCTTATGTCCCCACAATGTACTGCTTATGACCTCACATATTACATCACTCATGACATGGTCTGTGACATCACTGCATCTCAAATTACATCACTGATGACATCATCACGTGAGTGTTAGTGTTTTGTAACACTTTCTGACATATAAAGATTTATACTTTAAAAATCATGGCTCCACATATCGGCCACCATCAGCCTCATGGTTCACGCCAGAACTAAAAGTAGAAAAAACGAATTGCAAAACTCTAGAGAGACTATGGCTGGGAAGAGAAGAGCCCCAGGACAGGGAACAGCATAAACAGACTCTGTCCCTATACCATCGGAATATCAAAATGCCAGGAAGAATTTTACTTTCAACCAAATTGAACAAGCCAACAACTCTCCAAAAACCCTCTTCAGCATAGTACAGGATTTTATTTCCCCACAAGCATGCAGACAATCTCCTGTGGAATCGCAGGAGCTCTACGATTCATTGGCTAATTACTTTCAAGAAAACATATCCCATATTTACTCAAAATTTCCTGTTGCCCCTCTGCAGGTATCAGAGACCACCATCGTGATAGGAGAACAAGGAAAAGTAACTCCTTGTACACTGAACTGCTTTCAGTCTATCACCTTAGTGGAAGTATACAATTCCCTGGCCACAGCCAAACCCGGATTCCCCCGGGATCTAGTCCACCCAAGACAATATCTCTTCTAGCCGTCTGTTGCGCCCCCATGATCCAAATGATCTTTAACTGTTACATAAAAATAGGAATTATTCCGACAGAGTGGAAGGAAGCATGTGTACGGCCCATACTAAAAAAAGCAACTCTGGACCAACAATCACTCGGCACCTACCGCCCAATCTCCCTGCTACCGCTCTTGCATAAACAACTGGGAGGCATAATAAATAAGCAGCTGGGATCATACTTTGAACTAAATCACATCCTGGATCCCTCACAATCTGGGTTCCGACCAGGGTTCAGTACAGAGACTGCACTCCTGGCCATGACCGATTCAATGAGACAAGAGATAGTTTCAGGAACCCTTTGGCATTGATATTATTAGATTTGTCTGCAGCCTTCAACACCATCTCTCACTCAAGGCTTGTGGAAAGACTGCATGCAATTGGTGTCCATCCAGGGAACAGCTCTAAAATGGCTGCAGCATTTTATGTTATATAGACAGCAGACGATCATCCCAGATCCTCAGCCAAATGCACTTGGACAAGGGTGTACCACAGGGCTCATGCCTGAGTCCCACTCTGTTCAATATTTATATGGCCCCACTAGCAAAGATAGCTGAGTATTTCAGCTTTGAGATCATCTCATTTGCTGATGACACCCATCTGATGTTCACTATGGGACAAGATCTGGATCTGGAGAAAAACATTTTTTGGGCAGGAATGCTAGCAATCTGCAATTGGATGACTGAGAACTGTCTCCAGTTTAACCCAGAAAAAACTGAGAATATGCTGCTTGGAAAAGCCCCAGATATCTGGTTGGATGACTGGCAGCCTCACCAATGTGGTGCTAGGCAAAGCCTTAACAATGAAAGATCAGATTGCAGCTACTACTAGCTCCTGCTACTACAATATGCACATTTAGGGTAGAATGTTCCCTCTCCTCCCCACAATTGTCTGTAGAACTCTGGTTCAAGCAACGGTGATAAGTATACTGGGATATGGGAATGCTCTCCTGGCTGAAGTTAGTGATACCCTGCTCACCAAGCTCCAGGTGGTCCAGAACACCGCGGCCAGACTTATACTGAACCGTCCCACAGGCACTCCTTCTGCACCTCTGCTGAAAGAACTACATTGGCTACCTGTGAAGAAGCACCTCTGCTGAAAGAACTACACTGGCTACCTGTGAAGAAGCATTCCTGTTTTAAAATCTGTTGCCTCATGTACAATGCCCTAAGAGGTAACGTCCCACACTATCTCCAAAATAAACTAACAACCTACATCCCCAGTCGCAATCTCAGATCCAGTACCAAAGCCCTTCTGTGCGTGCCACAAATTCACAGAACTCGCACCGGGGGAAAGGCCTTTTCCTATCTTGCCTCAGGGTACTGGAATAAACACTCCGAGAGACTCCCACATACAGCAAATTCAGGACATTATTTAAAGGCTGGTCTGCACCTCTTGCCAGGATCTGCAACAGTGCTGTAATGCCCTCGGGTGAGACGTGTGCTATAGCAAATAGTATTAACATAACATAACATAACATACTAAGCTTCAGCTAGTACTATTTCTAATATACCTAATCTGAGTGTCTGAGAGACTGTCGATATCCATGTGCAAGTGGATGTCTGAATGACTGTATGGGTGTGTTTGTGGGTGCGTGAGTGGCTGTATGAAAGTGATAGTGGGTATGTGAGTAGCTATATGAGTGAGTGAATGGCTGTGTGAGTGATAGTATTTGAGAGTGAGTGTGTGTATGATGGCTGTATGGGTGAGCTAGTGGCTATGTGAATGGATGTATAAGTGTGTGAGTGGGTGTATGATTGAATGTATGGGAGAGTGAGTAACTGTTTGAGTGTATCTTTAGGTAAGTGAATGGGTGTGAGTGTTTGTATTAGAGCATAAATGTCTGTGTGAGTGGTTCTATGGGTGTGTGAGTGGGTGGGTGAGTGGTTGTATGGGTGATTGAGTGGGTATGTCAGGGGATGAATGGGTAAGTGATTGGGTGTATGAGTAGCTGTATGGGTGAATGTGTAGGTATGTCAGAACCTGTATGGGTGATTGAGTGGGTGTTGAAAAGTGGCTTATTGATAGGTATGCAGATACCAGTAGTAATAAGGCCACCAACACAGTATAGGGTCCAGTAAAGTTCTCAGTAAATTAGCACATTGCTCAAACCTTGGTAGTTGATAATGAGCAGTCAGGCTTAATTTAGGAGACAGGAGTGTAAAGCATTTAAAAGCACCAGTACATCAAATAAATAAGACACGATACACAATAAAAATCTCACACCAATTCACAAAATTAGGAAATATTATTATGAACAAATAGACACCAAAACAACAAACATCCAATGTAGGGAATGGGAGGTATGGATTTTTAAAGATTAACTACTTTATAGTGCTTAAAAACATATAGCACAACTCTGGGACATCTGGTCGCGCTTGACCTGGACAAAGTCAAAGGTTGAGGCCGACCACGATGAAGCCCTGGTTGGATACACTAAGCGAGAGAAGCAGTTCGGATTCAATGAGGTTTCGCTGGCTTGACTTTCCGCAAGGCCCCGGACAAATCCTGGAAGTCTGGAGGTCTGGAGCTTTCAGCAGGATGATCCTCAAATCCTGGCCGGGTTGCAGTCGAAGGTAGTTGGCTTGAATCTCGATGTATGATTTATCACCACATGGAGCTTTAACAAAAAAAGTTTCCCAAACTCCTCCAAACCTTATGAGGTGCTTCCTGATGGTCTACTTGTATGTTCACAACGTCCAAACCACCAATCAAAAGGTCTGGAAAACTCTAGATAGTCTCTGGGATGTCTGGACAACAATCCTTACAATGCACATGGTCAAATCCTTAAAAGTCTACTGGACGCACTCCAGGAGGGGGACTCTTGGTGTAGATGATGAAGGTGGGCTCTGTTAACCTGTAGCTTGCATGGAGTCCACTCCTTAATCCTTCTTGAAGCTAGGCACATTCCCCAAGGCTGTATTGTTAGATTGTGCACCATGTGCAGTCATTAAGAGTGCATGCCTGTGGGAGCAAAGCCAGATTCCAGCAGGACAGAACTTCTTTTTCTTGTAGTTTCAGGCAGCTGATCTGTGAGAATATGCAGCTCTCACATATTTATTCAGTGTTGTGGAGTAATCAGGTGGCATGAGCATCCTAAGGTCTGTTTTCCACTGTGAAGTTCATCCCGCTACAAACATGAACCCCCTCAGTAGCTTAGGATTCTCTCTCTCCCATCTGCATGAGCCACCTAAGAGGTCTACGTTCAGTTTGAACATGAAAGTGAGTACCAAAAAGGTATGGTCTCAGCTTTATCAGGAACAGAACCACAGCAAAGCCATTGCCCTCTCGATGTCATTCCATCTCTGTTCTCTGGGGAGAAGTCATCTGCCAATAAAGTCAACTGGCTGATCAAGGCCCTCTCATTTACTTATGCCAACACTGTCCCAATCCCTTGTTTTGAAGCATCTGTCTGAACCATAGATTCAATTGTATATTCAGGTGCCAGTAACACTGGAACTGAAAACACAGCTGTAGGAGAGTAAGATCTGCCTCTTATGGTTACCCCCACTTTTTGCTGGTGTTTCACTGTTTTTCGACTTTAGTCTGGCTGGGACTCTGCTATTCAAGGCCCCATCCTAGCTGCTTCCTCTCTAAATTGATTGCATGTACTTTAGGTACACCACAGATTGGATCTGGAGGTACCCTTGTGAGTCCCTAGTATATGGTATACTATGTACTCAGGGCGTAGGTACCCCAGAGGCCGACCAGGGGATGAAGCATGTATTATGCCACCCCTGGGAAGCCCTCCAAAATGACACCACAGGCCTGCTACTGCAGCCTGGGTAAGTTGGTGCATGCACCCCTTACTGAGGTATAGGTTCACTATATCTCACCTATCATTGCACATAGTAACCTATCAGTCACCCCTATGGCATGCCTTATTAATCCTGAAGGCAGGGTGCTTTGTTATCTGTGAGAGGGTGCCCAGGCATGAGTAGAGCCCTGCTGCAGCCTTCGTAATCTCTTCTCCAGGGTTGTCAGTGGTGCAGCCTGACCATATACTCTTAAGTGCATTACATCTTAAATGGTTAATGCTAACTATGGACTGGCTGCACGGAAACATTTCATGTTTGGTGTCAAATACCTTGGAATCATACTCCCACGTCAATTCCTGATGTGAGGATATGATCCCACCCTTCGAGAGGGAGAGACATGGCAGTATTGGTATACCCGGTAGAAATCTAACAGAGCCCTGGCCTCACAAAATGGATGCTGCAGCCACAGACACTGGTCTGGCCTCCAGCTGCTGACCGAAACTCCGGCAGGGGAGGCCTGGACAATAGGTTTCCTGTCATAGGGAGGTGTAACCACCTCCCATACAGGATGATGTGTATTGGGGCTGGGTGGGAGCACTCTCAGAATGCTTTGAAGTCCTGCACTGGGGGCACATTTGGTGTCCCTGTGCATAGTCCAGCTCAAACCGATTCAGGGGCTACCAGCCCCTGCTCTTGCGTGAAACTGGACAAAGGAAATGGGTGGAGATACTCCTCTTTTCAAACCCTCCCATAGGTGGGTTACAGAGTTAGTCCAACCCCTTCCTTAGGTATAAGTAAGGAACCTCTGTAACCAGAACTTTAGATATCCCTGGACGAAACTCTGAAGCTGAATCCTGGAACTTCGACGCTCTACTAAAGACTAGAGGACTGAAGAAATCTCCCTTAGGGTCGAGAAGTGACTCCCCTGCTTGGCAGGCACCAATGAAGCATTTTGCCAGTCTCCATTTCTGAAACTGCCGCCGGACTCTGAAGTATTTGCAGCCCAGGAAGAGAATTTCCAGACATCTCAGAGGCCGACCTGAGTCCCCAGCAAAGCTGAGACCCGCAGCCCTCGTGAGTAGCGTGGAACCGGAACTCCTGGTCACTATGCACTTTTGCAAGTGCATTGACTTCTCGACATCTCTTGAAGTCATGCTTGGGGTTACTTGTACCCCCCACCTCGAGCACAGAATCCACCAAAGATTGTCAGCCTAGTCACCCCGGTTGACCCGTGGGCCACCATTATGTGATTCTTCTCGAGGTTCCTTCATGATCCCTGGTCCGTCGACTTGTGGGTCCCTGAGAAAGCAACTTTGAATTCATTGGGCTTCCCTGGTTGCTCCAGATGTGGCCTGACTCCCTACTATGTGGTGAGTCCCTCATACCTTACTGTTCTCCACCGAATCATCTTTCTCCTTTCTGCGTGGGTTGCTGTTGCCAAGGCGTGTTGTGTCCAATCCAGGCATGAATGCTGCAGCACTCAACATCCTTCGTGGGAAAGCTCAAAGCCAGCTCCTGGCTGTCCTCGATGCCTCCTGGTCCTCGTGGCTGAAGAGTCAAGCTTCACCTTCTTCACCTGAAACACCCGACATCGGTGGACATTCGTCTATCGTGCCCCTGGTACTGGCAAGTGACCCAGACTCTGTCCCCTCTGCTTTCAGGTTCTACTCATCTTTGATCCAGGCTTGGATCTCTTCGGACCCTACTCAACATCCTGGCAGCAGCACTTCTTTGCCAGCTCCCAATGAAAACGACAACGCGACCAGACACCATTTGACACCTATACACCCGGCTTCCCTGGGTGAGGTAACACTAGTACTCCTGTGCTCCCGTGGGTGGTGACCCTAGAACTTTCTAAGTCCCAAAGGGTTTGGTCCTGACCCATTTCTAAGTGTCGCTAATCTATAAAAATCTAACCGTGACTTTCCCCATAGAAGCTAACGGGAGCTCGCGGCTGTGTTCTCACACTGTGTCACTACCATGGGTGATTCCTTGGGGTCCCAGCGATTCTACAGGCTCTAGGCCTTTTGTCTAGTTAAGTCGTGGTTCTTAAACAACTATTTTAGTATATGGTTTGGCTCACCCCTAGGGCCTGACGTGTATTTGTACTATTTTACTGTACTTTTTGAAGTGTAACTTATGTGTTTTGACCTCTAGCCTCATAAAGAGACTAGGAGGGTGTGTTTAGAAATAAATACATATATTTTAGATATATACCTGGTGTGGTTGTCTTTCATTTAGCCATCCAAGAGATTATAGACTGGTAAAACAAGCTGCTTTACATTCCTTCAAGACTTAGCCTGAAGGCTGCTCTCCATATCTACCACTAGGATAGCTTTCAATAAAGGTTGTCTTTAACTTATCATCAATAAGGGTTGTTTGGACTTGTACAGGGTGCCCACTATAATTAGTGGACAGCATATACCAGGCCAACTTTTCACAATAGCCTCTTTCAGATTGTCAAAGACCCTCTGAAACTCTGGGGTTCAATTCACTTATTTGTCCGCTTCTTAGAATTAAGCTTTGTCTGAAGAGCCACAATGGTCTCATAGTTCTGTACAAATCTCTATAGTACCCAGGCAGACCAAGGGATGCCCTGACCTGTGTCTGGGTAGTAGGAGCTGTCTGATCCAAATCGGTTTGGATTGTGGCCCCCACCTACCAGGTGGCCCAGGTGCAATACATAACTCTGCCATAGTTGGCGCATGCTGACCTTAATCGTCAGACCTGCCTCTGCATGGCCTGAAGCACTTCCCTCAAGTGGTTTAAGAGATCCTCCCAGTCGGACCGATACACAGCTATATCATTAAGATAAGCTGCACTGAACTGCTTCAACCATAACAGGACCGTGTTCACCAACCTTTGGAAGATGGCAGGGTTATTCTTTAAGCCAAAGGGCATTACTTTGAAGTGGTAAAGTCCCTCTGGTGTGGAGAGGTCCGACCTCTCTGTTGCCCCTTCATTGAGAGCGATATGCCAGTAGCCCGAAGTCAAATCAAATATATTGAGATACTTAGCAGCTCCTAATCCTATAAATGAGATAATTAGCTCTAGTTATATGGAGAGCATCAGTCTTAGTGACTGCATTCTCTCCTCTGTAGTCCACACAGAGCCTTAACTCCTTCTTTATCCCTGGATTATTAGGTTTGGGCACCAGCACCACTGTGCTGGCCCACTGACTATCGGAGGGCTCAATTACCTCCAACTGCAGCACCTTAGCAACCTCAGCCTTCATGCTGGCTCTGACCTGGTCAGATAACTTATGCTGTTTATTTTTGACAGGTTGGCTGTTACCAGTGTCAATGTGGAGCACACACCACTCATTTATACCTGGGGTCAAAGAGAACAGACCAGCTAACTGCCCCAGTACTTGCTTACAGTCTCTGTGCTGCTGGCCTGTCCATTTGGAGGAGCGTACAACTCCCTCTACTGACCCATCTTGCACATTGTTGGAGAGGAGGTCATGAGATGGTTCAGTCTCTTCCTCTTCTCCCTAATCTGTTACCAGTAACATGGTCATGCCTGAACTGTTATGGTAGGCTCTCAATTTATGGACATACATGACCCTATGAGGATTCCTGGGGGTGTTAAGGTTGACTAGGTAGGTTACCTCAGCCTTCTTCCGCATGATTGGATAGGACCCAGTCCACTTGTCATGGAGGGTCCTAAGAGATATAAACTCCAACACCTACCCCAATTGTCCTGGAGTATATTCAGTCATTGCAACATTTTGATTATACGAGTGCATCATGAGTTCCTGGCTGGCATCGAGATTCCTGCCTGCTTTGTACATGTACTCTGCCAAGCAAGATCTCAGGCCTAGCACATAGTCAAGCACATTGTTCTGTGCTTCCTTGAGAGGCTTCTCCAAAAACGCTCTCAGCAAGCGCAATGGCCTCTCACAAGGTTCCCAAACAACAGCTCAAAGGGGCTGAAACTAACCCCTTTTTGACTCCATATAGGCAAACAGTAGGCATGGGAGGAGAATATCCCATCTCCTACTGAGTTTGTCAGATAAATCATTGATCCTGCCCTTCAGGGTCTTATTGAACCTTACCACCAGACCATTAGTCTGGGGGTGATATGGGGTTGTGAACTAGTAGGTAACACCACTTTCATCATAAGTTTCTTTCAGATAGCTGGTAATGACGTTTTTGCCCCTATCTGAAATTACCTACTTTGAAAACTTACTCTGGTGAACACACCAAGTAGGGCCCTAGCCACTGGAGGAGCAGTGACTTTTCTGAGGCATATGGGCCAAGTATCTTATGGCATGGTCGACCACCACCAAGATATACATATTGCCTGATGCAGTTGTTGAGTCTAGGGGATCAACAATTACCACCCCCACCCTTTCAAACGGAGTCCCAACCACTGGCAGTGGTATCAAGGGAGCCTTCAACTTGCTCTCTGTCTTGCCACTCACATGGCAGGTGACACAGGAGCTGCAGAACGTCTTTACCTTTACAGACATATGGGGTCAGTAGAAATTGTTCACCAACCTGTTTCAAGTCCTGTTATGCCCCAAATGTCCTGCCAATGGGATATCATGATTCAAAATCAGGATGGCCTCTCTATACTTCTGGGGCAACACCAGCCTCCTGGCAGCCCCTTCCTTGAGGTTTCTGGTCTCAATTTAGAGCAGTCCATCATCCCAGTAGATTATGTGGAACCCACTGTCAACCCCCTCCTTTTACTTTAAAGTAATCCACCTCAATCCCTCAAGGGTGGGAAAGTCTCTCTGAAAAACTCTGCTATGGAGGATCCACTGCCTCCTGTTAGTTCTGCCAAGTCTGACAGATCTGGCAGGGATAGAATCTCTTCCTCATAGGTCAGATCCTCCACATCATTACCAGATTCCTGCTGCACCTCTGAAGCTCCCTGGGCTGGCTCACCAGACCCAATGCCCTTGTCCATGGACACTATGTCCATTGTTCCAGTATCCAAGTGTCCATAATTTCCCTTCTAGCTAGTCTCTGACCTAGCCACAACACACACCCACTCAGGGAGCTCCAATATTCTTATATGGATCCCTCTCTCCACCTCTGACCATTCAGATGTTTCAAGATAATTTCCCAGTAAATACTGCACTGTGACAAGTGACAGTGCAACAGTTCTTGTGAAGTTCTTAAAAGTGTGTTGTCTGAAGACAGCAAATGTTTTAATTCTTTTTCCTTGCGCAGGTAAATCCTTCAATAGTAAAACAATTTAGCATTCATGGAGTTCCAACAATGTCTTAATTTTACACACTTCTCCCCAGTATCAGGACCACAGTACCCACAATGCTTTGCTTTTGTTCACTTTACACAATCCTTTTCAAATTAAAATTTATCACCTTTTGTTAGTTATACCTGTATGTCTCATTTTACAACTATGAAGCATATAGTTCCATATATGACTGAGCATTCGGGATCAGCATAATCAGAAGATGCCGCTTTTATTCTGCTTCCATTTCTCCCATAGGTTTGTAACTTGCCTTGTTGCTGAAATTTAAAAGCATGATGTGCAGGGGTAAAGTACCCCTACAAACCCTGGCTGCTTCCAAAAGTTTCACAAGTAGAGGTGATATATATATATATATATTCACTTAAAAAACCATAGGTTTCACACATGTTATAGTTAGCTGGACATTTCTCTCATAAAAAACCAATGAAATTCCCCCGTTATAGTTAGTGCAGGCAACTATAACTCACGCGACCGCAGTCCTCTGCTGATGACGTCAGATATTACATCACTGTATTTAGACACCTATTTACCCATGTCTTCTTCCATTAATCTTTAGCTATACATATATTACAAATATTTATTTTTCAGAAGGACACATATGTAATCAGTGATGTAATATCTGATGTCATCAGCAGAGGATTGCGGTCGCGTGAGTTATAGTTGCCTGCACTAACTATAATGGGGGAATTTCATTGGTTTTTTACGAGGGAAATGTCCAGCTAACTATAACATGTGTGAAACCTATGGTTTTTTAAGTGAATTTGCAAGGTTTTTTTAAATGCTAATTCCTAACTATAACGTGTGTGAAACCTATGGTTTTTTAAGTGAATTTGTACGGTTTTTTAAATGCTAAGTTATGTATTTATTAATATTTTTTTTATTCAGGTTTTTCACCGTGCGCGCTCGGTGCTCTTCGTGCCCCGTGCGCACGCTGTGGGCACTCGGTGCGCTTTGCGCACCGAGCGGCCACGAAGCGTTGTGCGTGCCGTGCGAGCACCGTGCGCGCTCCGTGCGCGCACCTAGCGCATTTTTGACAAAAAAATAAATGTTTTTTTCACCCTAGGGGGTCCTTCAGTGACCCCCTGACAAAGGCTAGGGGGTCAGGAACTGTCCACCCTGCCCCCTTTTCACGTTCTCCACCTTTGTTTTTCACTGCCTCAGACTGCGAGAGACAAAATGGCGGCCGCCACTTCCTGATTTCGACCGATTCGAATGTTTACCGACATCTAACAATCAATCAGAATTGCGCTCGCGCACAGCAGCACATGGACTGCTTTAAATGCTATTTTCTCAGGAAATACTGAACAGATTTACATGAGACCTTCAAAAGGCACTTCCTTGACCTTATGGCTACCTCTCTGCCAAATTTCACGTAATTCTGTTCAGCTGTTCGGGCTGTACCTTCGACTAAAGGTCCTATGGAAAAATGCATGGGGAAAACACGTTTTGGGACCCCCCTTCTTTCTCGGCCCCCGCTTGACTAATCACCCCGAGACTTTCAGGGTAGGAGCGGAGCGGAGCGCCTCACCTATTTTGAGAAATTTGCGAGGATTCGTCAACCGGCGCCAAAGTTATTCAAAATAGAATTTTCAGATTTCCTATGGAAACACGGTCCTAACTATAACTATCTACTGGCGACCGCCAGTAGATAATATATATATATCTATATCTATATATATATATATATATATATATATATATATATATATATATATAATATACACCAAAAGTTCCCACGTTACTGGAGCCCAGGATCCTACAGAGCGGCCTCACAAAGAATGGGCACGGGGCAGCCCATCAATACATCACTGTCACCAAAGAGTAGTGAGGCCCTTTGCTGCAAATGCCGTTTATTTCTCAAGTACAGCAGCGCCATTTACATCTTCCATCCCATCATCTAACGTTTCGGCTAACTGCCTTGCTCACAGAAGGAAATGAAATAATCTGCAGGTGTGCTGAGGCGCGCTTTTTCAAAGATGCATCACGTGACTGAAATAAAACTACTGCAAGTCCCAAAGTGCATTGTGTTAATGTCTCAAAGTTCAAACTGGAAGTCTCCGATAATTTTTACCTTGGTGGTGCTTTTCTTTTCAACACAGGCACTGATCTTGATTCGGGAAATATTGAAGTCAGTCAGGTGAGTAGAAACAGTGTTTGAATGCTGTTAAAATGCGGACTTGAAAAACACACCACTCGCAGCATGATCATGGCAGGAAATAATCCTGAATGAATCTCTTCCTCGCGCCTTCCTTTTTGCACCATTGGCATCACCTCAGTAGGTTAGGTGCGCGAGTGGATCAGGCACCTCAATTAATATACACCAAAAGTTCCCACGTTACTGGAGCCCAGGATCCTACAGAGCGGCCTCACAAAGAATGGGCACGGGGCAGCCCATCAATACATCACTGTCACCAAAGAGTAGTGAGGCCCTTTGCTGCAAATGCCGTTTATTTCTCAAGTACAGCAGCGCCATTTACATCTTCCATCCCATCATCTAACGTTTCGGCTAACTGCCTTGCTCACAGAAGGAAATGAAATAATCTGCAGGTGTGCTGAGGCGCGCTTTTTCAAAGATGCATCACGTGACTGAAATAAAACTACTGCAAGTCCCAAAGTGCATTGTGTTAATGTCTCAAAGTTCAAACTGGAAGTCTCCGATAATTTTTACCTTGGTGGTGCTTTTCTTTTCAACACAGGCACTGATCTTGATTCGGGAAATATTGAAGTCAGTCAGGTGAGTAGAAACAGTGTTTGAATGCTGTTAAAATGCGGACTTGAAAAACACACCACTCGCAGCATGATCATGGCAGGAAATAATCCTGAATGAATCTCTTCCTCGCGCCTTCCTTTTTGCACCATTGGCATCACCTCAGTAGGTTAGGTGCGCGAGTGGATCAGGCACCTCAATTAATATACACCAAAAGTTCCCACGTTACTGGAGCCCAGGATCCTACAGAGCGGCCTCACAAAGAATGGGCACGGGGCAGCCCATCAATACATCACTGTCACCAAAGAGTAGTGAGGCCCTTTGCTGCAAATGCCGTTTATTTCTCAAGTACAGCAGCGCCATTTACATCTTCCATCCCATCATCTAACGTTTCGGCTAACTGCCTTGCTCACAGAAGGAAATGAAATAATCTGCAGGTGTGCTGAGGCGCGCTTTTTCAAAGATGCATCACGTGACTGAAATAAAACTACTGCAAGTCCCAAAGTGCATTGTGTTAATGTCTCAAAGTTCAAACTGGAAGTCTCCGATAATTTTTACCTTGGTGGTGCTTTTCTTTTCAACACAGGCACTGATCTTGATTCGGGAAATATTGAAGTCAGTCAGGTGAGTAGAAACAGTGTTTGAATGCTGTTAAAATGCGGACTTGAAAAACACACCACTCGCAGCATGATCATGGCAGGAAATAATCCTGAATGAATCTCTTCCTCGCGCCTTCCTTTTTGCACCATTGGCATCACCTCAGTAGGTTAGGTGCGCGAGTGGATCAGGCACCTCAATTAATATACACCAAAAGTTCCCACGTTACTGGAGCCCAGGATCCTACAGAGCGGCCTCACAAAGAATGGGCACGGGGCAGCCCATCAATACATCACTGTCACCAAAGAGTAGTGAGGCCCTTTGCTGCAAATGCCGTTTATTTCTCAAGTACAGCAGCGCCATTTACATCTTCCATCCCATCATCTAACGTTTCGGCTAACTGCCTTGCTCACAGAAGGAAATGAAATAATCTGCAGGTGTGCTGAGGCGCGCTTTTTCAAAGATGCATCACGTGACTGAAATAAAACTACTGCAAGTCCCAAAGTGCATTGTGTTAATGTCTCAAAGTTCAAACTGGAAGTCTCCGATAATTTTTACCTTGGTGGTGCTTTTCTTTTCAACACAGGCACTGATCTTGATTCGGGAAATATTGAAGTCAGTCAGGTGAGTAGAAACAGTGTTTGAATGCTGTTAAAATGCGGACTTGAAAAACACACCACTCGCAGCATGATCATGGCAGGAAATAATCCTGAATGAATCTCTTCCTCGCGCCTTCCTTTTTGCACCATTGGCATCACCTCAGTAGGTTAGGTGCGCGAGTGGATCAGGCACCTCAATTAATATACACCAAAAGTTCCCACGTTACTGGAGCCCAGGATCCTACAGAGCGGCCTCACAAAGAATGGGCACGGGGCAGCCCATCAATACATCACTGTCACCAAAGAGTAGTGAGGCCCTTTGCTGCAAATGCCGTTTATTTCTCAAGTACAGCAGCGCCATTTACATCTTCCATCCCATCATCTAACGTTTCGGCTAACTGCCTTGCTCACAGAAGGAAATGAAATAATCTGCAGGTGTGCTGAGGCGCGCTTTTTCAAAGATGCATCACGTGACTGAAATAAAACTACTGCAAGTCCCAAAGTGCATTGTGTTAATGTCTCAAAGTTCAAACTGGAAGTCTCCGATAATTTTTACCTTGGTGGTGCTTTTCTTTTCAACACAGGCACTGATCTTGATTCGGGAAATATTGAAGTCAGTCAGGTGAGTAGAAACAGTGTTTGAATGCTGTTAAAATGCGGACTTGAAAAACACACCACTCGCAGCATGATCATGGCAGGAAATAATCCTGAATGAATCTCTTCCTCGCGCCTTCCTTTTTGCACCATTGGCATCACCTCAGTAGGTTAGGTGCGCGAGTGGATCAGGCACCTCAATTAATATACACCAAAAGTTCCCACGTTACTGGAGCCCAGGATCCTACAGAGCGGCCTCACAAAGAATGGGCACGGGGCAGCCCATCAATACATCACTGTCACCAAAGAGTAGTGAGGCCCTTTGCTGCAAATGCCGTTTATTTCTCAAGTACAGCAGCGCCATTTACATCTTCCATCCCATCATCTAACGTTTCGGCTAACTGCCTTGCTCACAGAAGGAAATGAAATAATCTGCAGGTGTGCTGAGGCGCGCTTTTTCAAAGATGCATCACGTGACTGAAATAAAACTACTGCAAGTCCCAAAGTGCATTGTGTTAATGTCTCAAAGTTCAAACTGGAAGTCTCCGATAATTTTTACCTTGGTGGTGCTTTTCTTTTCAACACAGGCACTGATCTTGATTCGGGAAATATTGAAGTCAGTCAGGTGAGTAGAAACAGTGTTTGAATGCTGTTAAAATGCGGACTTGAAAAACACACCACTCGCAGCATGATCATGGCAGGAAATAATCCTGAATGAATCTCTTCCTCGCGCCTTCCTTTTTGCACCATTGGCATCACCTCAGTAGGTTAGGTGCGCGAGTGGATCAGGCACCTCAATTAATATACACCAAAAGTTCCCACGTTACTGGAGCCCAGGATCCTACAGAGCGGCCTCACAAAGAATGGGCACGGGGCAGCCCATCAATACATCACTGTCACCAAAGAGTAGTGAGGCCCTTTGCTGCAAATGCCGTTTATTTCTCAAGTACAGCAGCGCCATTTACATCTTCCATCCCATCATCTAACGTTTCGGCTAACTGCCTTGCTCACAGAAGGAAATGAAATAATCTGCAGGTGTGCTGAGGCGCGCTTTTTCAAAGATGCATCACGTGACTGAAATAAAACTACTGCAAGTCCCAAAGTGCATTGTGTTAATGTCTCAAAGTTCAAACTGGAAGTCTCCGATAATTTTTACCTTGGTGGTGCTTTTCTTTTCAACACAGGCACTGATCTTGATTCGGGAAATATTGAAGTCAGTCAGGTGAGTAGAAACAGTGTTTGAATGCTGTTAAAATGCGGACTTGAAAAACACACCACTCGCAGCATGATCATGGCAGGAAATAATCCTGAATGAATCTCTTCCTCGCGCCTTCCTTTTTGCACCATTGGCATCACCTCAGTAGGTTAGGTGCGCGAGTGGATCAGGCACCTCAATTAATATACACCAAAAGTTCCCACGTTACTGGAGCCCAGGATCCTACAGAGCGGCCTCACAAAGAATGGGCACGGGGCAGCCCATCAATACATCACTGTCACCAAAGAGTAGTGAGGCCCTTTGCTGCAAATGCCGTTTATTTCTCAAGTACAGCAGCGCCATTTACATCTTCCATCCCATCATCTAACGTTTCGGCTAACTGCCTTGCTCACAGAAGGAAATGAAATAATCTGCAGGTGTGCTGAGGCGCGCTTTTTCAAAGATGCATCACGTGACTGAAATAAAACTACTGCAAGTCCCAAAGTGCATTGTGTTAATGTCTCAAAGTTCAAACTGGAAGTCTCCGATAATTTTTACCTTGGTGGTGCTTTTCTTTTCAACACAGGCACTGATCTTGATTCGGGAAATATTGAAGTCAGTCAGGTGAGTAGAAACAGTGTTTGAATGCTGTTAAAATGCGGACTTGAAAAACACACCACTCGCAGCATGATCATGGCAGGAAATAATCCTGAATGAATCTCTTCCTCGCGCCTTCCTTTTTGCACCATTGGCATCACCTCAGTAGGTTAGGTGCGCGAGTGGATCAGGCACCTCAATTAATATACACCAAAAGTTCCCACGTTACTGGAGCCCAGGATCCTACAGAGCGGCCTCACAAAGAATGGGCACGGGGCAGCCCATCAATACATCACTGTCACCAAAGAGTAGTGAGGCCCTTTGCTGCAAATGCCGTTTATTTCTCAAGTACAGCAGCGCCATTTACATCTTCCATCCCATCATCTAACGTTTCGGCTAACTGCCTTGCTCACAGAAGGAAATGAAATAATCTGCAGGTGTGCTGAGGCGCGCTTTTTCAAAGATGCATCACGTGACTGAAATAAAACTACTGCAAGTCCCAAAGTGCATTGTGTTAATGTCTCAAAGTTCAAACTGGAAGTCTCCGATAATTTTTACCTTGGTGGTGCTTTTCTTTTCAACACAGGCACTGATCTTGATTCGGGAAATATTGAAGTCAGTCAGGTGAGTAGAAACAGTGTTTGAATGCTGTTAAAATGCGGACTTGAAAAACACACCACTCGCAGCATGATCATGGCAGGAAATATATATATATCTATATATATATATATATATATATATATATATATATATTTTCTACTGGCGGTCGCCAGTAGATAGTTATAGTTAGGACCTATTTTCCATAGGAAATCCGCAACATTCTATTGGGAATTTCTTTGGCGCCGATTGACGAATCTTCGCGAAATTCTTCAAACTTTTGGCCAGCTCCGCTCTGCTCCTACCCTGAAAGTTTCGTGGTGATTTGTCAAGCGGGGGCCGAGAAAAAAGGGGGGTCCCAAAACGCATTTTCGCCATGCAATTTCCCATAGGATCTGTTGTCGCAGCTACAGCCCGAACCGCTGAACGGAATGACACCAAATTTGGCAAAGAGGTAGTCCTCAGTTCGGACTCGTGCCTTTTGCATATTTGGTGTGAATCTGTTCAGTAGTTCCTGAGAAAGTTAGGGTAAAAAAGTTAGTGATATCTATGGCCGCGGAGGATCCGCGGACCCTAACCGCACCGTAAGCGAACCCTCCCCGAACGGAGCGTGCACCCTCCCGATCACACGCTAATTGGCTGTCGAGCGTCTATCTACATTCGAAACCAGGAACTGTTGCCGGCCATTTTCTGCCTCGGTAGAAGCGAGGCTGAAGAAGCAAGGGGAATAAGCGCGTAAAACATATAAAGGGGGCAGAGTGGAAATACTCTGACCCTCTAGCGGTGCTTAGGGGGTCCCAGAAGGTCCCCCTGGGGCCCCCCTTTTTTAAAAAAAAAAAAAACGGCGAAATGCGCGCACGGTGCGCGCATCCTATCGCGTTGGATGCACGGATTCTCTCGCGGTGGGTGCGCGGATCCACGGCAACGTTTTTTGAAAAACGTCAAGAAATCATTGGTTGTATAACAACTTTCTACACTGAAAGGTAGGGTGTATATTTTTGTTTTTTAAAGGTATGATTGTTATTGGTTAACAAAAACAGATTGTAAGGAACATTATATATGATAAGCTGATATGTTGAAAAGTCAAGCACACTTCCTGTCTTGTGTAGGAACATTGTGTGCTGAACTTGTGACCTGTGAGCTCAGTGTAGTGTTCCATGGCTTGTTTCTATGGTAACAGGCAGAAGGCAGATTGGGGGAAGGGTTGAAATGTATTTCAGTTGGAAAGGGTTGAAATGTTTAACCAATAGAAATGTGTGTTTGCTTTTGAGTTTCTGTGCGAAGGATTGTGATTTGATGTTTACATGTATATGTGTGGAAAATAAAAGGGAAACTTTTTCATTCTTTGCTTTTGCTGAGAGGTGCACAGTGAAGAGAATCTGTACAAGAAAATATGGTGAGTGATTGATATACTCCTTAATCTACAAAGGAACTTGAAAGATGAGTTATTTAATTGTGAGGGGATGTATGTAGACTATTTTAATCAGACTAATGTATTTTTCCTGCTAAAGTGTAGGGAGTACTTTTTTTCTCTACAATGTGTGTGCATGTAGAAACCGTTCTGTGATAGGCATTTGTGTTTTTCATGTGTTTGTAGACAGATAACTGTGCAGTTTTTATATTTTGGTAGAATTAGAAACCAGTCATTGTTTATGAATTTGTGAAATGAGTTATGTTATATTTCTATACTAAGATGTAGTACTACTTCTAGATGAAGAAATGTGTTTTGATATAGTGCAAGGGATAGTGTTGTTTGTCTAGAATCACACAGTGAGTCTGTGTGCATTTGGGAACCACTGTGAGAGAAGCATTTGGTAACATCGTGTATTTGCTGACAGATAACTGTTTTAAAACATGTTATGTTGTCAAGTTTTAGTAGCATTAGAAGACAGTTATGGCTTATGCTTTCATTAAATGAGTCAGGCTTTGACATAAAAGTGCAGTCCTGAAATATGTAGATTGTGTGCAGTTCCCTTACCACTTGCACTGTAGTGGATGAGTTTTGGTAAACTGATAGGGATAGTGGTGCTTGTCTAGAATCACACTGTGAGTTAGTGTGTATTTGGGATCAGTGTGAGAGAATCATTTGGTAAAATCATGTATTTGCTGACAGATAACTGTTTTAAAATCTGTCATGTTGTGAAGTTTTAGTAGCATTAGAATCCAGTCTTTGCTTATATGTTGATTAAATGAGTCATGCCTTGACACTGATGTGCTGTACTTAAATATGTAGATTGTGTGCAGTCCCCTTACCCCTTCCACAGTAGTGAATGATTTTTGATAAAGTCCTAGGATAGTGTTGATTGTCTAAAATCACACTGTGAGTCTGTGTGCATTTGGGTAAGGATTGTGAGAGAAGCATTTGGTAACATCGTGTATTTACTGACATAGAAATTAGTTTTGGTAAACTCCTAGGGATAGTGTTGTTTGTCTAGAATCACACTGTGAGTCTGTGTGCATTTGGGAACCACTGTGAGAGAAGGGTTTGGTAAGATCGTGTATTTGCTGACAGATAAGTGTTATAAAACATGTCATGTTGTCAAGTTTTAGTAGCATTAGAAGACAGTTATGGCTTATGCTTTCATTATATGAGTCAGGCATTGACAGTATATTGCAGTTGTGAAATATGTAGATTGTGTGCAGTTCGCTTACCACTTGCATTGTAGTAAATGAGTTTTGGTAAACTTATAGGGATAGTGGTGCTTGTCTAGAATCACACTGTGAGTTAGTGTGTATTTGGGATCACTGTGAGAGAAGCATTTGGTAGCATCATGTATTTGCTGACAGATACCTGTTTTAAAACCTGTCATGTTGTGAAGTTTTAGTAGGATTAGAATCCAGTCTTTGTTTATGTGTTGATTAAATGAGTCATGCTTTGACACTGATGTGGTGTACTTAAATATGTAGATTGTGTGCAGTACCATTAACTCTTCCAGAGTAGTGAATGAGTTTTGGTAAACTCCTAGGATAGTGCTGCTTGTCTAAAATCACACAGTGAGTCTGTGTGCATTTGGGTAAGGATTGTGAGAGAAGCATTTGGTAACATCTTGTATTTGCTGACATATACCTGTTTTAAAACATGTCATGTTCTGAAGTTTTAGTAGGATTAGAATCCAGTCTTTGCTTATGCGTTGATTAAATGAGTCATGCTTTGACACTGATGTGGTGTACTTAAATATGTAGATTGTGTGCAGTACCATTAACTCTTCCAGAGTAGTGAATGAGTTTTGGTAAACTCATAGGGATAGTGGTGCTTGTCTAGAATCACACTGTGAGTCTGTGTGCATTTGGGAACCACTGTGAGAAAATCATTTGGTAACATCATGTATTTGTTGACAGATAACTGTTTTAAAATTTGTCATGTTGTGAAGTTTTAGTAGCATTAGAATCCACTCTTTGCTTATATGTTGATTAAATGAGTCATGCCTTGACACTGATGTGCTGTACTTAAATATGTAGATTGTGTGCAGTCCCCTTACCCCTTCCACAGTAGTCAATGAGTTTTGGTAAAGTGCTAGGATAGTGTTGCTTGTCTAAAATAACACTGTGAGTCTGTGTGCATTTGGGTAAGGATTGTGAGAGAAGCATTTGGTAACATTGTGTATTTGCTGACAGATAACTGTTTTAAAACCTGTATTGTTGTGAAGTTTTAGTAGCATTAGAAGCCAGTCTTTGCTTATGAGTTGATTAAATTAGTCAGGCATTGACATTAAAGTGTAGTCGTGAAATATGTAGATTGTATGCAGTTCCTTTACCACTTCCACTGTAGTGAATGAGTTTTGGTAAACTCCTAGGGATAGTGTTGTTTGTCTAGAATCACACTGTGAGTTTGTGTGCATTTGGGAACCACTGTGAGAGAAGTGTTTGGTAACATCGTGTATTTGCTGACAGATAAGTGTTGTAAAACATGTTATGTTGTCAAGTTTTAGTAGCATTAGAAGACAGTTATGGCTTATGCTTTCATTATATGAGTCAGGCATTGCCAGTAAATTGCAATTGTGAAATATGTAGATTGTGTGCAGTTCCCTTACCACTTGCACTGTAGTGAATGAGTTTTGGTAAACTCATAGGGATAGTGGTGCTTGTCTAGAATCACACTGTGAGTTAGTGTGTATTTGGGATCACTGTGAGAGAAGCATTTGGTAACATCATGTATTTGCTGACAGATAACTGTTTTAAAACCTGTCATGTTGTGAAGTTTTAGTAGGATTAGAATCCAGTCTTTGCTTATGCGTTGATTAAATGAGTCATGCTTTGACACTGATGTGGTGTACTTAAATATGTAGATTGTGTGCAGTACCATTAACTCTTCCAGAGTAGTGAATACGTTTTGGTAAACTCCTAGGATAGTGTTGCTTGTCTAAAATCACACTGTGAGTCTGTGTGCATTTGGGTAAGGATTGTGAGAGAAGCATTTGGTAACATCGTGCATTTGCTGACATATACCTGTTTTAAAACCGGTCATGTTGTGAAGTTTTAGTAGAATTAGAAGCCAGTCTTTGCTTATGCTTTGATTATATGAGTCAGGCTTTGACATAAAAGTGCATTCCTGAAATATGAAGATTGTGTGCAGTTCGCTTACCACTTCCACAGTAGTGAATGATTTTTGGTAAACTTCTAGGTATAGTGGTTGTTGTGTAGAATCACACTGTGAGTCTGTGTGTATTTGAGAACCACTGTGAGAGAGGCATTTGGTAACATCGTGTATTTGCTGACAGATAACTAATTTAAAACCTGTTATGTTGTCAAGTTTTAGTAGCATTAGAAGCTAGTCTTTGCTTATGCATTGATAAAATGAGTCAGGGTTTGACACTAAGGTATAGTACCATGTACTATTCTGTTCACTGTGGCAGAACTGAAAATGTAAAAGTTTTACCTAAGCACTGTCCTAGAAGTAGTCTGATTATTTAGTCAGAATCTAAGTACCAAATAGACTGCTTCAAATATCTATGCAGTATGCATGTTGTGTTCTAACATTCTATACACTTGTCTTTTACACCTTCAAGTCCCTAGTCAGTATCCATACACTTCCAGGAAACATGCTGTCACTTCCTTTGCAGTCCTCTAGAGACCCATTCAACAGCATGTACTAATCCATTCACTGTGCCAAAACCCAAACACTTATAAATTCACCCAGGCGCTCTCTTTCCAGTACTCTAATGATTCAGTCACTGCCTAAGTATTCATGCACAGAGCCAGGTCTTTGCATATGGACTTCTTCAAACTCCTATCCACTATGCATGCAGTCCTCTAAGCACCTACACACTTGTCTTTCACTCCTTCAATTCCCCAGTCAGTATCCGTTCACTTCCAGCAAACACCCTGTCACTCCATTTGCACTCCTCTAGTGACCCATTCAGCATAATGTACTAATCCATTCACTGCGCCAAACCCTAATAAATTCACCCAGGCACTCTCCTTGCAGTACTCTAATCATTCAGTCAGTACCCAAGTACTCATTCAGTGACCCAGGCCTTAGTATATGGACTGCTTCAAACCGTTATCCACTATACATGCAGTCCTCTAACCACCTACACAATTGTCTTTCTCACCTTCAATTCCCTAGTCAGTATCCATACACTTTCAGGAAGTACCCTGTCACTCCCTTTGCAGTCCTCTACTGACCCATTCAGCATCATGTAATAATCCATTCACTGTGCTAAAACCCAAACACTTATAAATTCACCAAGATACTATCTTTGCAGTACTCTAATCATTCAGTCAGTGCCTAAGTATTCATACACTGAGCCAGGCCTTAGCACATGGACTGCTTCAAACCCCTATGCACTATGCATGCGGTCTTCTAACCACCTAGATACTTGTCTTTCACACTTTCAATTTCCTAGTCAGTATCCATACAGTCCAGCACTTGTGACTGCCTTTGCACTCCTCTAGTGAGTCATTCAGTACCAAGTACTAATCCATTACCTGTGCGAAAAGCCTAGCACTAATACATTCACCTAGGCACTCTCTTTGTTGTAGTCTAATCATTCAGTCAGTACCCAAGTAGTCATGCAGTGAGCCAGGCCTTAGCACATGGACTGCTTTAAATGCTTATGCAGTATTGATGCAGTCCTCTAATCACCTACACAGTTGTGTTTCATACCTTGAATTCCCTAGTTAGTATTCATACTCTTCTAGCAAACACCCTGTCACTCACCCAGTGTGTCTCCTTATAGTACTGTAATCATTTAGTCAGTTAGCATGTAGTCTTTTAGTGAGGTAGGCTTTAGGGCATGAACCTCTTCAAAGTAGTATGCACTATGCATGTAGTGTTTTAATGATCGTCACACTTGTGGTTCAGGGCTATAGATTCTTAGTCAGTTTTTATATAAAATTTGTTTGTACAGTAATGGAATAGTATACATTTGAAAGTTATTAATATACATTTATTTGTGATTCTTTTTTACAGATAGAGAATAGGAGTGTTTCTCATCCGTTTGCACTCTTCTCGTGCAAGATTGTTTGGATGAAGGGTCCTTCGGTGTTTCATCATACTTGCCGTGCCGTACGAGTATTTCTTGTTAGGATCCCCTCGCAACAGAACTCTTTTGCAAATCTTGCACGTGACCAAGGTGGCATTGATCTTTGTTTGCCCCTTGGGAAAAGTAAAAAATTTCCACACCACTGAAGGCTGTAACGCCCTGAACGTCTCAGGATCGTTTAACAGACACGACAATGAGGACGCAACCACTTGTGAAGGGTTAGTTCTTTTAATGAAGGCAAATAAAATACAAAGAACAAACAAAAGTTATAGTCACTGGAATCCTCCAGGCTAAGTACGTTACCAGCCCACAGCACGGATGGTCCTAACCGTCCTCTGCATATACGCCGATCCCGGCGTATGCCAACAGAGGGCAGAAATGAAATGGCCGACAATGCCAATCGGTAGGCTGTGAGGGGCACGAAGAGTGTTGGGGAGAATCGAGGAGTCAGGGAAACACCCAGCCGGGGTCTCTACCTGAAGGGAGCAGCCGCTCAACCTCTTCCTCAGACTGCACCGGGACGCGGAGTCACCTCCTGGTGATGCGTCACCGATACCCCAATCACAAGCAAGAAGACTGAACCGAGAGCAGCCGCTCGATCGATCCTGTGGACTTCCGAGTCTGTAACGCGGCAAACACCTCCTGGTGTGCGTTACAGCTGGCAGTCCCTGTGTCTCTGGTCGGGCTGGGAGTTACGACTCCAACCAGCAAAAGCGCCACTGCGCTTGGACTCAGCCGAGTCAAAAAGCGAAGCTCAATGGTTGACCGGTAGAGCTTCCGGGTCCTTCACAGGTGACGATGGGGCAAGACACGGCCCAGGGAGTAACGACTCGACCTACCTCCGTTCTTGCCTTACTGGAGCACCACTCCGGAACACTGCTCTTCACGAAGCAGGTACGTCGGTGTAAACACAATATCCGACAGCCTTGTACCTCCCGGTTCCTCCCTTTATAGGGCGTGTTTTCCTTGAGTTATGTAACAGCTCTCCTGTTTACATAAGGGCGTGTTTCCCTTGAGTTATGTAACAGCTCTCCTGTTTACATAAGGGCGTGTTTCCCTTGAGTTATGTAACAGCTCTCCTGTTTACATAAGGGCGTGTTTCCCTTGAGTTATGTAACAGCTCTCCTGTTTACATAAGGGCGTGTTTCCCTTGTATGACAGGAATTCTTGACAGTACATCCTCCCTCTCAGCGGCTCCCCACGGGTCCAGCGCTGGCAGGAAAACGCCGATGGAACAAGGAGACCAAGCGCGGAGCATGAACCCCTTCAGCCGGTTCCCATGAATGCTCCTCCGGGCCATAGCCTTTCCACGCAACCAGGTACCACAGCTTCCCCCTGCGCCATTTGGACGCCCGTATGCCCGACACTTCATACTCCACCTCCGACTCCCCGCATACCGGCCTAGGTGTCCCAGACGGCTTGGAGGGTGCTGGTTTGAGCAATGATACATGAAAGACAGGGTGTATCCGCAATGACTGGGGCAAGCACACCTTCACGTTCACGGGACCCATACACTTGGTAATTCGATAGGGGCCCATGTACTTGGGATGGAACACACTGTTCTTTCGAAACCTCATGTTTCTTGTGGAAATCCAGACGTAGTCTCCAGTGCGGTACAGTGGCCCGGGCCTTCTCTTCCTATCTGCCGCAGCCTTGTATCTTCTCTTGGCCTCTATTAGGACAGCCCTTGAGCGCATCAACGTGTCTTTTATGTGTGCCACCCTGTCCGCTGTGGCGGGAATCCTGTCCTCTCTGAACGGATGTAGAAATGGCAAGAACCTGGGATGTTGGCCATAGTTGCTATAGAACGGAGATGACTGTGTGGAGCTGTGAGTGGCGTTGTTATAGGCTATCTCTGCAACCCATAGCAAGTCGACCCATTCTTCCCTGCCCTGGTCCACAAAACATCGCAGATACTGTTTGAGCGTTTGGTTCAGGCGCTCGGTTTGGCCGTCCGTTTGAGGGTGGTAGCTGGTGGACAGGGCGGTCTTAACATGCAGCGCAGTGCACCAAGTCTTCCAGAATTGCGCAGTAAACTGCGACCCCCGGTCCGACACGATCACCCCAGGTAATCCATGCAGTCGTACCACATTCTTTAGGAGTAGTGACGCCAATTCCCCGGCCATAGGGACTCTCTTGCAGGGGATGAAGTGCCCCATTTTCGTCAAGTAATCCACCACCACCAGTATTGCCGTCATCCCCTGGTCTACCGGTAGGCCCACCACGAAGTCCAGTGATATGCTATCCCATGGTCTATCCGGGGTCGGAAGTGGATGTAAGAGCCCTTGGGTTCGGCCATGGTCGGCCTTCATGGTAGCACACGTAGGACACTCCTGTCCCCACCTCCTGACATCCACTCTCATGGTTGGCCACCAGAAATGCCGTCCCATGCTAGCCACCGTTTTTTCAAAGCCCAAATGACCTGCGCATGGAGAGTCATGGCACCAGATGAATGCTTGTTTCCTTAGCCTAGGCGTGGGTATCAATAGGCACCTGCCCTTCAGGGGTATCCCGTCCTTCAGCTGCCATTCTCTGTGACTGAGGAGCCACCTCCGCCATGCGAATGACCTGATCCCTCTCTTTATTCCCCTCAGGAAAGTATCCGGTTGGATAACCCCCAATACCATCCTCGGGGAAATGATGGAACGCTCGGTTGCAGGCAATGGTTCCTTAACTGCAGATTGACGGGACAGGGCGTCCGCCTTCCGGTTTTCCGTCCCCGGCCGATATGTGATGCGGAAGTTGAACCCCGCAAAGAAGATCATCCACCGCAGCTGCCTGGGAGAAAGGTGTCTAGTGGCCGTCATGAACTGTAGGTTCCGATGGTCCGTGTACACCGATACCACATGTCTTGCCCCCATCAACCAATGCCTCCATTCGGTGAAGGCGTCCTTGATTGCGAGAAGCTCCTTCTCCGCAATATGGTAGTTGCGTTCGGCGTCGTTGAGTTTGCGGGACATGTACGCAACGGGATGAAGCACCCCTGTGTCGTGGTTGCGTTGGGACAAGATAGCCCCCAGCGCCACATCCGACGCGTCCACTTCCACCACGTAGGGGAGATCCGGATCGGGGTGAGCCAACACCGGCGCCTTACCAAAGGCGCTTTTCAGGGCCTCAAAGGCTTTGTTCGCTTCAGGGGACCAGACAAACTCCTTGGACTTCCTCAGTAGCTGTGTGATTGGGGCCACCACTCCTGAAAATCCATCTATAAACCGCCTGTAAAAGTTGGCGAAGCCAATGAAACTTTGGACGTCCTTCACGCTTTGGGGCACCGGCCATTCTTTCACCGCCTTGATCTTTCGTTCTGCCATCTCCTGTCCCTCTGGACTCAGCATCACTCCGAGGAATTCCACGGATGTGACGTGGAAGTCACACTTGCTGAGTTTACAAAACAGCATGTTTTCCCTCAGCTTTTGGAGCACAGCTTTGACGTGGTGTACGTGCTCCTCCACACTGGACGAATAGATGAGGATGTCGTCGATATATACGACCACGTAGATATCCAACTCCTCTCTGAATACCTCATTCAAAAAGTACTGAAAGGCTGCCGGGGCGTTGCACAGACCGAACGGCATGACGAGGTACTCAAAAAGGCCGAACCTGGTCTTAAAGGCGGTCTTCCACTCGTCTCCGTCCCTCATGCGCACCAGATGGTATGCCCCTTTCAAATCCAACTTGGTGTAGATACGAGCTTTCTTGACCTGTTCCAGAAGTACACTGATGAGAGGCAAGGGGTACTGATTTTTTATGGTTATCGCATTCAATGCCCTAAAGTCCACACAGGCTCTCAGCTCCCCATTAGCCTTCGGGATGAAGAAGAGTGGCGAGGCGGCCGGAGACTTGGACGGGCGGATGAATCCTAGCTTGAGGAGTTTATCCAGGTACCCCCGGAGATGCACGTTTTCAGGCTCCGTCAGGGCATACAGCCTGCCGCTGGGAACGCTGGCCCCTGGCACCAGGTCGATCTGGCAGTCAAACTGTCTATGTGGTGGTAGCACTTCCGCCTTCACCTCATCAAATACATCCTCAAAACTGTGATAAGCCTGGGGGAGAGCCACATCTTTTTCTGCCAATGTAGCCACCGTCTGACTCCCGCTCTCATCTGCGTCAAGGGATTCCGTTCTTATTCCACAATGCAGGATGCAATACGGTGACGTCATTTCGATGCGATGTGTTGGCCAATCCACAAAGGGGTTGTGTTTCTGTAGCCACGGCAATCCCAATATGACGCCATATTGGGGCGCTCGGATGATGTTAAAATCGATTTGTTCCAAATGGTTCCTCCCATATCTCATCGGAAGGACCCCCGTGTGCTGTCCGATGGGCCCCGTCACCAATCGCCTTCCGTCTACCGCGTAGACGTCTTCGGGTACTGCTTTGGGAAGAAGCACTAGCCCTAGCCTGCATGCCTCGTTGTGGTCCATAAACATGCCAGTGGCCCCTGAATCCACCATGGCCACAACGGGTATCCACTGGTCATGCACTCCCACGTGCACCGTGATAAACAGGTGTCGTTGTCCCTTAGTGACCGAGTTGGAAAGTGAAGGGATGGATGAGTGACTCCGAGATGCCCCTTCTCTGGTCTTGGAGTCCTCTAGTTTTCCGCCGGTATGTCCACCACGGCTGTTACCGACCGGTTGGCCCGATAACGTGACGTCTTCGGTTTGGCAGGGCATTCACGTACGTAGTGGCCTTTTTTGCCACAATATAGGCACAATCCTTGTTTACGGCGTGACTCTTTCTCCGTGGCTGTGAGGCTCGCTCGTATTGCGCTGATGTCCATGGGTTCTCCCTTGGATGCGGTGGAAGTTTCAGGACTTCCCACCGTCACATAGGATGGAAGGGATTTTCCTTTTCTCCCATGATCCCCCTTTCTTTCACTTAGCCTATGTTCCAGCCGTAATACCAGGTTGATAAGGCCCTCACATGTCTTGGGTTGAGGGTCAATATGAGCCACGGCGTCCTTGAGCTCATCGCACAGCCCTTGAAGGAAGAGCGCCGTCTGTTTAGCAACAGGCCACTTGGTTTCCGCAACCAGCCTTCGGAACGCGTTGAGATACTGCACCAGGTCGTTGGATCCCTGTCTCAACTCAAGCATTTCACGGTCCGCCGTGTACGAGTCAGCCCTTCTGTCGAATACCTTCAGGAATTCCTCGCGAAAAGCACCCCAATCACATAAGAGGGGGTCGTCCCTGCTCACCAGAGGTACGGCCCATTGTGCCGCGTTTCCAGCCAAATAGGATATAAGGAAAGCCACACGAGCCTGACTCGTGAGGAACGCCTTTGGTTTGCACGATAAATGTAGCGCCACTTGTGTGAGGAATACCTGCACTGTGTTAGGATCCCCACTGTACCTCTCTGGTGTTGCCAAGGGGATGGCTACCGGCATTTCCACTACTACCGCAGGGGTCTGGTTCGTGAGGGAGGTGCTGGGCGTGAGCGGGTCCATTTGGATAGCATCCAGTCTGGCTTTTACATCGGCTGTTTCTTGCCTAGAGGCAGCCACTTCAACTTGCATGGCCGCTAAAGCAGCCAGCACATCATCAAGTGTTGCCATGTCTGTTATCGACCGGGAGACAGTTAGTGTTATTAAGGTCGGATATTTTGTAACGCCCTGAACGTCTCAGGATCGTTTAACAGACACGACAATGAGGACGCAACCACTTGTGAACGGTTAGTTCTTTTAATGAAGGCAAATAAAATACAAAGAACAAACAAAAGTTATAGTCACTGGAATCCTCCAGGCTAAGTACGTTACCAGCCCACAGCACGGATGGTCCTAACCGTCCTCTGCATATACGCCGATCCCGGCGTATGCCAACAGAGGGCAGAAATGAAATGGCCGACAATGCCAATCGGTAGGCTGTGAGGGGCACGAAGAGTGTTGGGGAGAATCGAGGAGTCAGGGAAACACCCAGCCGGGGTCTCTACCTGAAGGGAGCAGCCGCTCAACCTCTTCCTCAGACTGCACCGGGACGCGGAGTCACCTCCTGGTGATGCGTCACCGATACCCCAATCACAAGCAAGAAGACTGAACCGAGAGCAGCCGCTCGATCGATCATGTGGACTTCCGAGTCTGTAACGCGGCAAACACCTCCTGGTGTGCGTTACAGCTGGCAGTCCCTGTGTCTCTGGTCGGGCTGGGAGTTACGACTCCAACCAGCAAAAGCGCCACTGCGCTTGGACTCAGCCGAGTCAAAAAGCGAAGCTCAATGGTTGACCGGTAGAGCTTCCGGGTCCTTCACAGGTGACGATGGGGCAAGACACGGCCCAGGGAGTAACGACTCGACCTACCTCCGTTCTTGCCTTACTGGAGCACCACTCCGGAACACTGCTCTTCACGAAGCAGGTACGTCGGTGTAAACACAATATCCGACAGCCTTGTACCTCCCGGTTCCTCCCTTTATAGGGCGTGTTTTCCTTGAGTTATGTAACAGCTCTCCTGTTTACATAAGGGCGTGTTTCCCTTGAGTTATGTAACAGCTCTCCTGTTTACATAAGGGCGTGTTTCCCTTGAGTTATGTAACAGCTCTCCTGTTTACATAAGGGCGTGTTTCCCTTGAGTTATGTAACAAAGGCAAACGTTGTGGGTGTGGTGCCTTCTGCAAAAAAAATTACTCAGATTTGGTAAATATTTTAAAGCGGCAACAATTACAGTTTTTGTAAGTTAAACTTATAACATTTTGTTAGCTGTATACATTTTATATATATGTGATTTGTTTCTTGTGGTATTTTGTTAAGAATACCATGTTGTTTTTTTTTAACAATCTTTTTGATTTTGCAGGTCTGTCATCGACATCTGTGGTTCCCACAGGAGTGTTCCGCTTTGTTGTTTTGTATTATGGTTGTTACATTTTGTTTATTAGTTTATTGTTTATATTTGTGTTAACCCCTTCGCTGCTGCGGACATTCCGCTGCAGCGCTGGGGGGGGCAGGGGGGCAGCGCGGTGGGCCTGTGCTCATGACGGAGCCGCTCCGTCATGAGCCACAGTTGAGCTGTGCTCATGACGGAACGGTTCCGTCATGACTCCGCCCATTTGCGTTGTCGCCCCGCACAGGCGGGGAAACAACGCCGCGCAGGCGGAGCGGCCGCCAACAGGATTGTCATGACGGAACCGTTCCGTCATGAGCACACGGCAACCGTGGCTCATGACGGAACGGTTCCGTCATGAGCGGGGAAGGGGTTAATAAAAATATAAAGTTTGAAAATAGTTTAACGTTTATATATTTATTATTATAAAAAATAAAGTTTGAAAAAAATGTAATAATGTTTTTGGTTGTTCTCTTAAGTGCTGTGTGACTCTTTCTTGTTCTTATTACTGTTATTTGATGGAGTCCACCATGGTGTTAAATTTTGGGGCACTTATCGCTGGAATACTAGTGATATCTGCAGTTTGCACCAACTTCTGAATAGTGTGTTAGATTTTTCTGAACTTTACTTCCGTTAAAGTGCTGATAATGAAATAGAGAGTAGCCGCTCCCGTGCAAAAAGACATGAGGTGCACATTTGCGATTTATTCTAAATACTAAAATCCTGTATTGTATTGCACTGAGGTATTGGCTGCACTTACTGTGTACACACAAAATCTATTAAGAAATCTCATTGTATTTATATTGATTGGGAATAGTGCGTCAGGTGCTGGATCTTGACGAGATACACTGCTCAGTTCGTATATTGTTCTGCACATGAAAAAAATCACATCACAACTTTCACAGCAATTGCAATGCGAAACAAATTCCGGCGATAAGACACGTTAGCACCAGGGATTTTACACCTGCTTTCTGCTGGTGTTAAGCAGGACAACTACCTATACCATGAAAGGGAACACAGCCAAGAGCCACACCAGAACACCCACAGTTGCCATAGAGTCAATGAGCATGATACAGGGATACCCATGAGGGCCAGAAGACTCATCGCAACAACTCCAGGACCACCAATGCCCCCCAAACCCATATCTTAGTAAGTGTGTCTCTGTGGTCATTGTCTTAGCATGATAGGCATGAGCCCTGCAACATCACAGTGTGCTGTCACCTCAGCGTTGGCAGTGAGCCTGGATGTGTAGCTATGTACGCATCCTCCTGCATGCACAACTGGCGTGTGCTGGTCTGGGGTTCACAGGTCAGTGCAGGGGTGTGCCTATCCGGTAAGGGGAACGGGGTGTCTCGGACATGTCCGTGTACAGGAAGTGCGGTAAGTGTGTCTCTGTGTTCTGGTGTGGCCTGTTGCAAGAGCTGCAGCAGTCGATGTTCTAAAGTGGCATGCACCACCTCCAAACGGCACTGTGATGTTGTAGTTGGAATGTAGCAGGACATGCGCAAATAGGCATTACAATGGCGTGCCGTACGAGTGCACGAGATACAGCAGCTCACCGTACAAAAGTGTGGGGGCTCGTGGGAGGGAGGAGCAGTCGTTTGGCAACATAACACACAGTGAACTCGACCATGTGCCACATGCTGGGCATCTCATCCATGATGACCACGGTCGCAGACATCCCACAACACCAACGACTGGCCTTTGTACACATCCTGTATGAATGCAGCGTGGTTTTCACTTCTATGCTCGTTTAGTGGTGTGATGTTGGCGGGTTGTGTGACTTGTGCTCCTTGTTGGTGTGTTTCATTTTGGAAATTGTTAGTCTATATGTGTGTTGTACTTAATTGTGCATGTGTGCCATTCTGCCCATCTCCCCCCCTCCCCCACTCCCTGCTTCTTCCTCTTCCTAGTGCTGTTGTGCCTATAATTTTGTTGCTGCACACATAAATACATGTAAACAATAAATTAGAATAGTTCCTTGATTCTTTTAGGTTTGAAAACTTCTCTATTGGTTTCTTTTTAATTTTCCATATGAACCGTTTTTTTAATATTCAACAACACATAGAAGTCAGAAGTGCGACGCATTCTATCAATACACTTTCTAGAACATTCTACAACACGTGCAGGTTAAAAGTTCATCAATTTTTAAAAACTTAACGATATTTTTTTGTAACATTTTCTTGAATATTTAACGACACATGCAGGTTAAAAGTTGATGATTGTTTTAAGTTCCAATAGTGCCTTCCAAATGCAAGTAGCAGGTGTGGTTGATCTGAGCAAATTTTATCCTATGATATGTACTCCACGTTGAAACTGCTTTTTCTTAACCAATCACAAAGATGCTTTTCCACAAAACTAATGTGCACCATACTTTTAAAAAAGAATGCTTTTCATGATATCTTTAGAGATAAGTTATAGATAGGAATTAGCATTTAAAAAACCTTTGAAATTCAGTGAAAAAATCATAGGTTTCAGGGGCGTTATAGTTAGGATTTGGCATTTAAAAAACCTTTGAAATTCACTGAAAAAACCATAGGTTTCAGGGGCGTTATAGTTAGGAATTGGCATTTAAAAAACCTTAGAAATTCTCTGAAAAAAACATAGGTTTGAGGGGCGTTATAGTTAGCTGGACATTTCCCGTGTACAAAACCCTGGAAATTCCCTTGTTATAGTTAGTTCAGCTAACTATAACTCGCGCCCCTGCAATGCGCTGCTGATGACGTCACATACTACATCACTCATGACATGGTCAGTGACATCACTGATGACATCACTGATGACATCTCAAATGACATCACTGATGACATCACTGATGAAATCATCCAGTGAATGTGTGTTTTTCTTAAAAGTTTAAATATGTTTTATATATTTATAGTGAAAGGCCTATGGAAGAATGAGTGGGTGTATAAGTGTGTGCATGGGTGATTTTCTAGGTGCGTAACTGACTCCATAAGTGAGTTATTAAATGTATCTTACTGCAGACTAGTGACTAAACTGTATGAATGTCTGTATGTGTCTGTGTGTTGGTGTATAAGTGGCTGCATGGTTTTGTGAATAGCTATATGAGTGTCTATATGGGTTATTGATTGGTTGTCTGAGTATCTGTATGGGTGCCTGAGTGTTTGTATGGGTAGGGTGTGTGTGACTCTGTGACTAGATATGTGAGTGGGTGATTCAGTGTGTGCATGTTTTTCTTAGAGTGCATCTGTGATGGACTGTATGGTTGGGTGAGTGTATGTATAGGTGTGTTAGTGATTGAATGTATATCTCAGTTGTACATGTGTCAGTAACTACATATGTGAAACGCAGTGTATATGTGTGTAAGAGTATATAACTATCTATATATGAGAGTGTGTGATTTTGGGAGTGGCTGTATGCGCCATAGTGCAAGGATATCTATGTCATGTGCTGTTTGTTTTTCTGCAGGAAGACACATAATTTGTTAGTATTTTTATGAGTAAGTGAACTTGAGTGTTTTTAACTGTATAAGTGAGAACATTTTACTATGATTAATTATTTGCATGACTGACTAGATGTAGCAGTACCTCAACGGATGATTGGCGGTGTGTGAGTGTCTATATAAGTGTTTAAGTGACTGTAAGTATGAGTGACTGTACAGGTGAGTGAGTGGAGATGTATGGAGACCTAAAAGTCAATGAGTGGGTGAGTAGTTATTGGTATTGGAGTATCTATCGTTGTCAAAATGGCGGTCTGAAATTTTGAGTCGGTGTATCAAAGGTTATATTAGGGTGTGAGAAGATGCACTAATTTATCACATGGATGATGTCATCAGTGATGTCATCAGTGATCTCATTTGAGATGTCATCAGTGATGTCATCAGTGATGTCACTGACCATGTCATGAGTGATGTAATATGTGACATCATCAGCAGTGCATTGCGGGGGCGTGAGTTATAGTTAGCTGAGCTAACTATAACAGGGGAATTTCTAGGGTTTTGTACGAGGGAAATGTCCAGCTAACTATAACGCCCTGAAACCTATGGTTTTTCGGTGAATTTCTAAGGTTTTTTAAATGCCAATTCCTAACTATAACGCCCCTGAAACCTATGTTTTTTTCAGTGAATATATATATATATATATATATATATTATCTACTGGCGGTCGCGAGTAGATAGTTATAGTTAGGACCGTGTTTCCATAGGAAATCCGCAACATTCTATTTGGAATAACTTTGGCGCCGGTTGTCGAATCCTCGCGAAATTTTCAAAATAGGTGGGACACTCTGCTCCGCTCCTACCCTGAAAGGCTCGGGGGGATTCGTCAAGCGGGGGCTGAGAAAAAAGGGGGGTCCCAAAACACGTTTTCCCCATGCAATTTTCCATAGGGACCTTTAGTCCAAGGTACAGCCCGAACGGCTGAACAGAATTACTTGAAATTTGGCAAAGAGGTAGTCCTCAGGTCAGGCATGTGCCTTTTGCATATATGGTGTCAATCTGTTCAGTAGTTCCTGAGAAAATCAAAAGTAAAATCATATACATATCTGGGCGGAGCCTAACCACACATCTCATCGTGAGATCTGATTGGCTGTCAATACTTCATCCAAGAAGTGTTGGCAGCCATCTTGGGACCAATATACATGATAGCACCTCATTAAAAAGCATTGCAGTTAATAGAAGGTTTTAAGACTTTAGTTACATTATAAATCATTTGTTAATGGTACCATACTCATTTTAGGAATTGTGGTGTGTTCTAAGGTGATTTTACCATGTGAAAAAGCCTTCTGCTGTGATATCATGAATCATGTTCGAGAGAAAACTATTTTCTCATGCTTTTCTCACAGAGGTTTGGAGGTGATCTATAAGCTAAACAGAGAGCATATTTTCTGTAAATTCACATTATCTTTCTCACTCATGTGAGAATGAAGTCTGACATTCTCAGTAAAACATGTACATCCAACAAGGGCAGAGACTGTCAGTTGATTCCTTTTTTTTTTCTACTGCAGCTTTCCCGAGTGTTCTAAAGAACAACTAGAGCGCTAACAGCCCTACTTATGACAAACGTATTCCACACCTGAAGCCATCTTGATTGGAATAAAGTGGTAACTCTTAAAACATTTAATTTAAAAGGAACAAAATGAGTGGGTTCATTTTGCCATAGAAAGTATGATTAGTGCTGCAGAAAGAAACATTAGGGCACATTTTGAGTGACTTCTCAAATGCTCTTCTATTTCATAAAACAATTCTGACATGCAGACTGAAACATGCACTTTCAATACCAGCAGCAGACTTCCATGGTGAGCAGTAGCTTTACTACAGTGATATAATAAGCACCTAGAGTGCTAACATTCTGAATTTATGGCAAATGTGTGACACATCTGAATGCCTTCTTGATGGAATCAAAGTTACAAACTGAAAGTATTTCCTACTGAGGAGACTGTAGTAAATGAGGAAATTAGGAAAATTCATAACAAATAAGTCTCCCAAAATGGCCACCAGAGACAAAAGAGCCCAAATGTAGCACAAATATCACCCAGATGTAGCCCAAGTATAGCCCAATGACTGAATGTCCCAGAGTGTTCTAACGAACAAATAGAGCGCTAACAGTTTTACTTGTGACAAAAGTATGGCACACCTGAAGCCATCTTGATTGGAATAAAGTAGTAACACTTAAAACATTTAATTTACAAAGGAACAAAATGAGGGGGTTCATTTTGCCATAGAAATTATGATTAGTGCTGCAGAAAGATAAATTAGGGCACATTTTGACTTCTCAAATCCTCTTCTATTTCATAACAAAATTCTGACATGCAGACTGAAACATGCACTTTGAATACCAGCAGCAGACTTGCCTGGTGAGCAGTAGGCTTACTACAGTGATCTAATGAGCAACTAGAGTGCTAACATTCAGAATTTATGGCAAATGTGTGACACATCTGAATGCCTTCTTGATGGAACCAAAAGTAAAAAACTGAAAGTATTTCCTACTGAGGAGACTGCAGTGAGGAAATTCGATTTTCGATCTCGATCGTATTGACCCGCCATTTTGTAAACCGCTGCCATTTTGTGTTGCCCTCACTCAGGCAGCACGACAGACAAAGTCTTTTCTGCTTTTCCTGCAATGTCGTGGCAAAATAGCCTTCTGCCTCTGTTTACAAAGCTGGTTTTAGGGACTGGCCGAGTACACTAATCCCTGTCTGGTTTCCCTGATCCCTGTCTTAACTATCTGTTGGTTCACACTATTCTCTTCTGACTTTATCTTATCTTCTGGCCTTCGCTGTCTTCTGCTCGTATTCTCTCGTTTCACAACTGTCCTCCAAAACACACATACTATCTCGCCACCTGCGAGTCAGCTACGGACACGTTAATAGATTAACCCGTAAGGAGGAGCGACAAACACAGTTGAAGGAGAGGCTTCTTCGGGTTACTCGATACTTTGTTTTTCAATCTTCTCTATTGGCTCTATCCTATCTTAAACTTCCCTCATTGGTTCTCGATGTGTGCGCTGGGTGTGTTTTCTGGTTAATGTATATGTCTTCTATACACTATAAAAAATTGTACGCCACGGAGTGAAGTGGCAGTCTCCTGAGAACATACCGTGTGTACTTCTAGGACAACTGTACTAGCTGCAGCTAATAAAATCTGATCTTTTATGCCGACAGAGTGTCCCCGTGTCTCTGTTAGCTGAAGCAGGAGAACCCAGGAGATTAAGGCGTACCCTGCGCCGCCAGACCCAAAAGATTCTGGTTCTTCAACTGGTGCCCAACGTTGGGCGGTTTCAGAGGTTGTGGTTCTGCCTGAAGGTCGTGAGGAACCCCGCAAGAAAATTCTGGAGGAATCGCGAGCCACGTCAAGCGACCCCTGTATGTCGAAAGTGGTCCGAAGGTCTTTTGCAGCGTGGTTACTCCTTCCTGACGGCTACTGACGACTGCTGCCCTGACTGCCGCCCTGCCTTGGCCCTCTTTTTGATGATGTATGGTAAGGCGAGACGATAGACGGGCCTCTGTTGGTGTAAGAAGACATCTTAGTTAAGTATTGGTGGGTCGCTCCCACATTGGTTCTTTGGTTCTTTGGTTCTTTGGTTCTTTGGTTCTTTGGTCCTTTGGTTCTTTGGTTCTTAGGTTCTTTGGGTCTTTGATTTGGGTATTGCAATAACCGAAGCCGAGGGGTAAGTACATTTGTGCTGTGTTGAATAATTAAACCCCCTTGATGTTTGTGAACAGTCCAGTGAAATAACGATGCCTGGTCTGACTCAGTTTGGGAAACTTTGTTGCTTTGGTTGTAATAGGGATTCCCGGCTGGAGGACTCTTGTCCGATTCCTTCGGTTGGAACTCCCACTTATGAGCTCTATTCTAAACATGGTGTTGGCCCCATTGCCTTTAACGAGGCATGGATCCGATACACGAAGAATGATGGTGTTTTAAAATTGCCATAAAATGGTAGTTTTGAGCCTGACATATTAGATAATTTGGAAGCTATTTTATTTAAAAGAAAAGCCCGGCCGGCAATGTTTGACTCTTTCCGCCTTTGGTGTAAGGAAGCCAAACAGAGAAAAATTAAGCAAGAAAAACGAGACAGGAAAACACAGGGTATGACAATTATACAGGCTGCTCAACAATTTAAAGATGATGAAGTCGATAACGCGATGGAAATGTCAGAGAGACAGCATCATATGGCGATAGATAAATGCTATCCAATGTTGCCAGCTTCCCCTTCCGATAAAAGAAAGGATTCAGAGGAAGATCCCTTGATGTCTCACTTATTGAGATTGCCTCCGCCCTATGTACAAGGTGCTAATGCACCCCCGTTGTTTCAGCCTCCTCAGCCGCCAGCTGCGCCTCCGCTTGCTCCGGCTCTTCCACATTTGCCCCCTCAAGTATTGCCGCCTCTGCCAGCTTTGCCTTCGACTCCTTTCCTTCATCTTCTTTGCCCTCTGCTCCCCCGGTAATTACTGATTCCTTTTCAATTAGTTTGCCTAATACTTTGTCCCCTATTCTTATGTCCAATTCTCCGTCTATGCGTAAACGACTCACAGATACGGTTTCTGGTCTTTTATCTCCTTTCTTTGAGGCTTTAAATGTGTCTCCGGCTTTTTCTCGAAGACAGTCTCGTAGTCAGTTCCCAGCTTCCGAAGAACGAGAAAGGTTAAACTCTCTTGCTCGTAAATGGATTGAGAAGGGTCCCCAGTACAGTGTGCTCGACATTATGCCTACCTTTTTACAGTGGAATGCGCCTACGCAGAGATATGTTTTCAATGTCATGTGTGATACTCTCGTTAAAGGATGGGAGGATATGGATTTGGGTTCGGTTCCTCAGGGTCTGTTAGATATTCAAGCTGATTTTGATAAGGGTCTCACTGTGGGTTCCAAGGTTGAGAACGCCGTAAAGCGACTTGTTACCTTTAGAACTTTATTTACCTCTCAGACTTTTCTCGACTCCGATCCCTCATTTAGGTTGACACTGAAAAATTACCCAATGAGAGAGGTTCCCCCAGTATGGAGAGAAGAGGTTCCAGCAGCAGGTGCTAATCTAGCTATTCCTGCTCACTTCCAGCGTATATGGGTACATGTTCCCTGGAAAAGATCTGAAGTTTTGGCTCTTAAACAGTCTCTACCGGATCCTCGTAAGAACCCTGCAGGTTATTATAAAGAATTGTCACAGACCGTTGATGCCTTTATCATGAATTTAGCAGACATTGACATGTTAATGGGGAATGTAGTCCCACAAGCATTATGGGCTAAAATTCGTAAAGAGAATCATGCTCAAGAATTAGGTGGAGATTGGGATGCTGTAACTGCCGCAGATAGACACCAAGTGGGTGGTGCGAAGCCTGATGCTTTGATTGCAGAACTCCCTGGTAGGATTATTACATTAATGAAAACGATGATGCCTGCCTTGAGAGTTAACTGGGATAAACTAGCCGCGTGCAAACAGAAGAAAGATGAGAGTGTCTCCGATATCTTCACTCGTTTCGAAGAAACATTCATTAATCACAGTGGTCAGGATATGACTACGGAGGGTGGACAGCGATTATTTGTGGATAAGTTTGTGTTCAACCTGCTTCCCGAACTGTCACACAAGTTGAAAGACTCCGAGAGTTCATGGGCTGTTTCTTCTTCAGCCTAGATATTGGCTACTGCTCAGTATCATGAAAATGGAGATAAAGAAGAAAAAGATAAGCAAGAGAAAATGACTAAAGAATTAAAAACTAAGGTTCTCTCGCAACAGGCTTATCCACCTCGTTATGCTCAGCCCCAGTTTCAACAGCCTCCGCAGTTTCAGAGGGTGTATCAAAAACCTGAGCCATATATTCCGCGACCTTTGTTAGGTCCTAATCAATGTGCCTATTGTAGGGAGGAAGGTCATTTTAAGAATAGTTGTCCGGTTTTATTGCAGAGTAATGGCACACCATCTGCTTCACGAGGTCGTGGTGGCCTCCAGTGAGTGAACAGAGGTAGAGGTCGAGGTATGTTGACTCAAGAACAGCGTTCCATTCCTCCTCCAAATTCCGTGAATTACTTTGATCAGCAAAACGTTCGGTCTACACAGTACTACAATGAGGATTGTCATGTTGAAGGCGATAATGAAGGTCTTCATGCTAACTAGGACAGCCATGGACAAAGTAAGGGAGTTGTGTTGATTCCAGTAGATCAGAATAGACCTTATGTTAATGTCACTACAATGGGTGTTTCAGAGCCATTTCTTTTAGATACTGGTGCGATGAGAAGTTCTATCATTCATTCAAAACTCCCTGGGGCATCTTTGTCTGGCTTAACGAATGTATCTGTAGGTTTTTCTGGCGCCCCAGTTCGTAATCCGGTCTCTGGTCCTTTGCCTATTTCAATTGGCCCTTATGATTTAGAAGCTCCGCTTCTCTTAACGAATGGTTGTGGCGAGAATCTATTGGGTTTAGATATACTAAAAAGAATACATGCCACAATATCTTGTTATCCTTCTGGTGTATATCTTACTCTAGGATAAAGATTGACTTCTCCAATGTATTTGTCTAAAGACCAGTTCCCACCTGAATTGCTCTCTCTTCCTGCAACGCTTTGGGCTACGGGTCCAAATGATGTTGGTTGTCTTGAGATCCCACCGTATGTTGTTACTCTCAAGCCCAATGCTGAATTACCACGCGTTCCTCAATATAGAATTTCCACTGAAGGTGAAAAAGCGCTTTTGGAAATCATTCATGATTTGATTCAGAAGGGAGTGGTTGAGGAAACGAGAGGAAACATATGTAATAGCCCTATTCTTCCCATTCTTAAACGCACTGAGCCTTCTCAGCCTCCTGTTTATCGTTTTGTGATTGACCTTCGGGAGGTTAACAAAATTGTTGTACCACAGTTTTCTGTTGTCCCAGATATCACTGCACTGTTGACAATGATACCTTCCACAGCGATTTGGTTTTCTGTTATCGATCTAAAAAATGCTTTCTTTAGTATTCCCATTGCCGAAGAAAGTAGAGATATTTTTGGCTTCTCTCTTGGAGGCCGAAGCTTCCGGTTTAAGCGTGCCCCTCAAGGCTATTGTGAAAGTCCTTCTATTTATAGTCAAGCTCTGAAATGTCATCTTGATGCTTTTTCTTTGCCGACTGGTGCTGCTCTTATTCAGTACATGGACGACTTGTTAATTGCTGCTGATTCAGAGGACATATGTAAGAATGTGACGGTTGCATTGTTGCGACACTTGTCCAATCTTAATCATAAGGTTTCACCTTCTAAGCTACAATATGTTCGTCGAGAGGTTACCTACTTGGGTCATATCTTGTCAAAGGAGGGAAGACGATTAACCCCAGAACATATCCAAGCAATTGCGCAAATGTCTGTGCCATCCACACAAAGAGAGGTACGTGCCTTCCTGGGCATTACTTCCTATTGTAGGCAGTGGATCCCTAACTTCTCTCTGTTGGCCAAACCTTTGTTGGCACTCACTTTGAAAGATACGCCTCAGCCCCTTCCGTGGACTGACGAATGTCAGAGGAGTTATTCTGACTTACGTGCTGCTCTGTGTTCTGCTCCTGTACTAGGTACTCCTGATTATAGTAAACCTTTCACGCTCTATGTTCATGAAAAAGAAGGTTGCGCGTTGTCAGTCTTAACGCAGCGATTTGGAGACAAACAGCGGCCATGTGCCTATTTCTCAGCTACGTTAGATCCAGTAGCTAAAGCATTGCCTAGCTGTCTTAAAGCGACAGCAGCAGCAGCTATTTCTATTCGTCAATCTGCTGGAGTGGTGCTAGATAATACTCTCATTGTTATGGTGCCACATGCAGTGGATACTTTGCTAAACAGAACGAAAACGCAGCATCTTACAAGTGCCCGTTTGACTGGATATGAGCTGACGCTTTTGGCTAGTCACGTACACATCAAACGATGTAACACTTTAAATCCAGCTACTTTGTTGCCTCTTCCAGAAGAAAAAGGTGTCCAAGCACAACATGATTGTTTCCTCCGTACTGAGGAAGAGACAAAAGGTAGAATTGACTTAACAGATACGCCATTAGTGAATCCGGATGGAACGCTATGGGTAGATGGTTCTTGTTTTTAGCTTCCTAATGGAGAGACAACTTCAGCATATTCGGTTACTACTTTGCATACAGTCGTGGAAACAGCACGCATCAGACATAACTCAGCTCAGGCAGCTGAACTAATAGCCTTAACTAGAGCGTGTGTGTTATCCAAAGGAAAAAGAGTGAACGTGTATACCGATAGCCAATACGCTTTTGGTGAAGCGTTCAATTTCGGACGTCTGTGGAAAGAAAGGGGATTCCTTACTTCCCATGGCACTAAGATACAACATGGTCAGTTGGTGACTGACCTTCTTGAGTCACTTGCTTTACCTACCGAGATAGCAATCGTGAAGTGTAGTGCGCATAAGAAGATTACCGACGATATTGGTCGTGGAAATGCATTTGCGGACGAGGTAGCTAAAAAGACAGCCAGAGATGCTACAAGTCGAATGTATGTTGCGGGCCCTGCAAATTGGGTCAGGGAAAGAGGAATGTATGAAGACACAGTAGAGAGTGTGAAATCAATTAAAGAAGAGGTTACAGAGAAAGAATTGAGTAAGTGGAAAGAAAGTACAGGAATGTTTGATGAGATGGGTTGTTGGGTGGAATTGTCAGAGCACCAACGTTGGCTGTTACCAGACGCCTATGTACTACCTGTAGTTACTATGACGCATGGTCCAGCCCACCTAAGTGCGAAAGGAATATGCAAGCTTTTGGCTCAAATATGGCAGAATGAGGGAATACCGAAGTGTGCAGAAAATATAGTGAAACATTGTATCATTTGTTTAATGTACAATCCGTGAAAGGGAACTCCAACTCCAGCAGGTCATTTTGCTCCTCCGACCTATACATTTGAGGTGTTGCAAATCGATTACATTCACATGGAACGATGCAACAATCTCAAATATGTTCTAGTGGTGGTATGTGCCTTTTCCAGATGGATAGAGGCATATCCCCTGAAAGACAATACTGCTCTATCCACAGCCAAAATACTTTTAAAGGAGTTTTTCCCTAGATTTAGGTTGCCACGCATTGTCTGGAGTGACAATGGGAGTGAATTTGTGGGCCAAGTCATGCAAAAAGTTTGTGCGGGTCTTGGCATCAAACAAAAATTCCATGCGGCAAACCATCCACAGTCAGCGGGACTAATGGAGTGCTATAATGGCACTCTAAAGCTTAAACTGGTTAAAATACAAGCCAGTACAGGCCTTAGTTGGCTCGATGCCCTACCTTTGGCTCTCTTATCCACCAGAACGGCTGTGCATTCTCATTTGGGACTTAGCCCTTATGAGGTTGTTTTCGGACGCCCAGCTAACGTATAGGGAGTCCCTCGCCCTAAAAAGTACTCTGATATACCATACCCGATGTTGATTGATTATTTGCATGACCTCACAACTAAATTGCGTATTCTTCATCAACAGGTTCAGAGCGCTTTTCCCGAGGCCTCCACAGACTCAGGTCATTCCATCCAACCAGATGACTGGGTCTGTGTGGAGAATTTCCAAAGGACGAAGAATTTGGAGTCTCGCTGGAGAAAGCCTCGTCAGGTGCTATTAACAACCCGTACAGCAGTGAAAGTTGAAGGAAAGAAGAATTGGATTCACGGTGTGCACTGCAAGAAGGTGCCTTTGCCTTTGCTTTTGGATCAGTGGGTCCGCAAGGGTATAAGAGACTCTGAAAGCAAGAAGGTTCCTCGTTTTGTACCATTTAGTGATGCACACCTGAATGGAACATTGTTGTGACCTGAGTAGTGGCAATAGGTCTGCAGGACGTGCAGTGTCATAGGACGGCAGATAATCATAACCAAGTGATTGAGGAAGATTGCCGTGAGCATCCACTTAGAAGATGGATACTACATTAGGAGAAAGAGAGAGAAAGGAAAAAATGAAAAACTACTGTAAAATAGTATATAGTCGTTGTGGTATAACCTTATGTATTTTCATATTATTGTGTATTTTAATGGCGTGTATAGGTTGGATTGTTCATGCTATGCAGCAAAAAGTTGTCCCTTCTTCTATCACTGTGCCTTCTTATTCCACTATCTCTCCACATCTTTTTCATACACTTCCTCAACATGAACTGATTCGAAGAACCGAATATTACAATAACTCTTTTATCCAGTTATTACATTAACACCAATTAGTGATTAATACAACCGACTGTTGGGTGTGTGGACTAATGTCCCATGCCACAGAAAAAGGGATGCCATATTTAGTCCTTCCGTTCTCTTATGAAGGTTCTGCTTGGCTTATTTTGTAATTTTCTCTAATGCCTATCAAAGCCGATTTAAACGACCTGTCAGTTCTTATATTGGTGGATCAGATTTCAGTCATAGTTCGTTGATAAAGGGAATGGTAGCTATGGCTAAAATCATGGAAAATAGTACAATTTCTATCGATGAAAGAAAAGCATACACTAATTGGAACGTCACCCATTACATCACTAGTCTTAGTGATAAGGTTAAACAGGGAAAATCTCCACCAATTTGGACTATACCTCATCAAGGCAATTTCTGTTTGCAAATAAATGGTCAGACTGCTGACACCGAGCAGAGAAAAAGCTTTTGGTCCCATACGTACATCCATTCATCTCAGAATTCACCGCCGTTAGTACCTTCTCAGGGCACGTATTTTATCTGTCATGATAGAGCCTATACATGGTTACTGACGGTTTTTTCTGGAACCTGCTATATAGCTTTCCTTCTTCCCCCTACATATACTGCTTCTTCAAATTTTCATACAAACAAATATGGCAGAGGGATTATTGATTCCAAGGATACAGCAGGACAAGAGGGAGGAGACTTCCTAAAAGGATTTCTTCCCTTTTGGGGTCCTATGGCAAACAGTAGGAATATGAGGCAACTGGTTTGTGTTGTAGAAACTACCATAGACATCACTGTAGGAGCTTTGAGTAATATTACAGCGGAACTACAGGCGGATCGTCTTATGACATTACAGAATCTAGTTGCTTTAGATATTATTCTTGCAGATTGTGGTGGAGTCTGTAAATTGATCAAATCAAGTTGCTGTATTCATATACCTGATGACGCTCCGACAGTATACCAGGCCATCTCTAAATTACACATAATCTCCGAGTCGATTCATCAGGACGAAGGAGATTGGTCATTATTGGGGTGGTTTTGGGGACTACTGTCCAAATGGGGTTGGAAGGTATTAACATTCCTTGGAATGGTTTTGGCCATCATTTTCTCTTGTTGTCTCTGTATGCACTGTGGTCCCGCCATTTGTGATTTTTCTGCTACTATGTGCATCCCAAACCCTGAGGGGCCGATTCACAGAACTAACTTAAGACAAAATCCTAAACTTACTACTTTTGATATTCACAGAAGTTAGGATTTTGTCTTAAGTTTGTCTTAAGACAAACTTAAGACAGACTTAAGACAAACTTAAGACAGACTTAAGACAGACTTAAGACAAACTTAAGACAGACTTAAGACAGACATAAGACAGACTTAAGACAAACTTAAGGCAAAATCCTAACTTAAGTCTGTCTTCAGTCTGTCTTAAGTCTGTATTAAATCTGTCTTTAGTCTGTCTTAAGTGTGTCTTAAGTTTGTCTTAAGTCTGTCTTAAGTCTGTCTTAAGTTTGTCTTAAGACAAACTTAAGACAAAATCCTATCTTCTGTGAATACCAAAAGTAGTAAGTTTAGGATTTTGTCTTAAGTTAGATCTGTGAATCGGCCCCTAAGTCACAGAGAACAGAGAATATCAAAATGATGTTGCAACAACAGCTTGATGACCTCATGACCATTGACATCGACTCAGAATAACATGAGTCTGTATGTTATTGCCTGAGTTCTGGCAAAAGGAGGGTCTGAGGAAATTCGATTTTCGATCTCGATCGTATTGACCCGCCATTTTGTAAACCTTCTATATTTTTTCTGACCTGGTGTTGGCTGTTTTATGACTCTGGGCACCTTACCACTGCTGATCAGTGCTAAGGTGCATATGCTCTCCCTATGGTAAAATGTAAACATTGATTGGTGTCCATGTTTGGCTTATTTGGTTTACTATCAGCCCCTAGTAAAGTGCACCAGGAGTGCGAGGGCTTGTAAATACAAATGCTGCTGGTGGGCTTGCAGCACTGGTTGTGCCACACAGAGAAGCGGCCTAGTAAAATGTGTCTAGGGTCTGCCACTGCAGAACCTGCGCGCGGTCTGGTACTGTCGCGCTGATTGCGCAAGTACACCTACTTGCCAGTCCCCAAACCTTCACTTAACTACATATTAGTCACCCCTCTGATAGGCCCAAGGGCAGGGTGCATTGTAGGTATAAGGTAGGACATGCCCTGATGTGTGTGGCATGTCCTAATAGTGAATTACAGCCATTTTCGTTTTTCACTATTGAAGGCTACCTGCTCTCCATAGGCCAGAATGGGCTGCTGGAATTACTACACGCTGTAATCCCAGTGGACTCAGAGAGCATGGTAGAAAGTCAAGTTTAGTATGTCTGAACTCAGAATAATAAAATACTTCTTTTAGTAAAGTTTATTTTAATTTCCTGTGTTTGTAAATACTACTTTTAGAAAGTTAGTATTTACTGACCTGGCCATTTCAGTCCGCCTCTGCTGTGTGTGTGTGTTCTGCCTAGTAACAGTAAAGGAGCAGGGCTGGGGAATTCCAGGAGACAGGCTGGCTGCCAGGTGGTGGGTAGAGAGATTACACCAGGATGGGTGGGAGGAGTACACCTTTGACTCTGAATAGACCTGTGCTCTGCCTCCACAATGCCGGCTCCGCCCCCTGTGGAGCGGCTGATGTCTCTGCCCTGATGCTTAAAGGAAAGAGCAGAGTCACCACAACAAAGTGCTCCAAAACTGGACTGAGCCAGGCCCAGGCCCCCTGGCGACAAAGAACAAAAGAATCGTGCTATAAAAGAAGGAGCCCTGCTCCTAAGAAATCAGATCCTGTTTGCGCCAAGAAGAAACTCTGCCTGAAGGAGAAGGACCTGGAAAAGCTGCATGGAGGAGTACTGTCTCTATGCCTGAGAGACGGGCCTGCGGTGGGTGCCTGACTGCTGGAAGGAGAGGAAAAGACTAAATTAAAAGACTTTTAAATCAACTTGTGCTTTGAACAATCTCCAAGGGCTTGCCTGTGAACTTGCCCCCTGAAATGCACCCCAGGAACAGTGGGCGCAACCTTTCCCGAAGAAGAGGAGAAGCTGCTGGAGGCGATCCTGTGACGCTGACCCCTGAGGACCTGTGTGCCCCTCATCTGAGCACCGCGACATCTGCCACCGGGGCTACTGCGAGCACCGCAAATACCTGTCTACTTGGTCCAAGCACCGCAAGCATCTGCCCCCCAAGCCGTAGCTCGCACCGCAAAGAAGAGACTGGTTAGGCTCTGAGCGGCGAGCCTCTGTGACCTCCCTGGCCGTAGAAGCTCCTGTGAAGACCTGCGACGCACTGTGTGTCCCCTACGTGAAGCTGACAGCGTGGCGCGCTGAAGAGATTGCCCCCGAGCTGCACCTCCTGCTTCTGCCCGTGATCGTGTGGCCGAGACTGTCCTGAAGCACTCCACGAAGCACCGCCGCCCACTATCACAGAGGGACGACAACGCAACGTGGGACGCTCCTGCAGGGACCCCTGAAGCTGCTGCGATCGTCCTGGTACAAGAATTAAGGTACTGTGTTAGAGCGCGTTGGACTGCGACCCGTTCGTGGCTTTGTTCGCACCAAACTGACTTGGGAGACCCGCTACGCTGTTCACGCGTAAGGCGGGAGCTTTGGCAACTATCGTACCAGCTGGCCGAAGCGCTCCGGAGAAGTACGAGCCGTATTGCATTGAAAGTATTACCGGTTGCTCACGCGAGAAGCATGAGGTTGGGCAAGAGGCGTACCGGACGTGTACGACGCGTACCAACGAAGGTACGGTCCGTACGGGTCACGTCCCGAGTACGCGTGCTCACGCGAGAAGCGTGAGAAACGGCAAGTGACATCCAAAACCTTGTACGAAGCATACGCAAGGCGCTATGAAGCGCACAGAACCTCTAAAGAAGCTATTTTAAGTAGAATTGTGCAATTTTAAGAAGTGTGGACTGCCTGAAAGCATTTAAAAGTAACTGGAACATTATTGAAGCAAGAGAACTGTATTTTGACAACCTGCCTAAAGAAATCTTTTATATAAAGAACTTTATTTTGATATAAATACAGCCTTGTGTCTTTGTGTGTTGGGGAGGTGATTATTGTGTGAGATATCTTGAACGCTTAACCTAATGACCTCTGGAAATCTAGCCTGACTGCTCGCGCCATGTTACCTAGAGGGTGAGCAGGGGTTATCTTTAAAGAGGTAATCCTACGCTCTGACTTAGAGAAAAGGGTCCCTGCTTGTCGCAAGTGCATACCTGCACCAACCAGAGACCCCGGATTCTAACACCCTCACTCAGGCAGCACGACGGACGAAGTCTTTTCTGATTTTCCTGCAATGTCGTGGCAAAATAGCCTTCTGCCTCTGTTTACAATGCTGGTGTTAGGGACTGGCCGAGTACACTAATCCCTGTCTGGTTTCCCTTATCCCTGTCTTAACTATCTGTTGGTTCACACTATTCTCTTCTGACTTTATCTTATCTTCTGGCCTTCGCTGTCCTCTGCTCGTATTCTCTAGTTTCACAACTGTCTTCCAAAACACACATACTATCTCGCCACCTGCGAGTCAGCTACGGACACGTTAATAGATTAACCTGTAAGGAGGAGCGACAAACACAGTTGAAGGAGAGGCTTCTTCGGGTTACTCGATACTTTGTTTTTCAATCTTCTCTATTGGCTCTATCCTATCTTAAACTTCCCTCATTGGTTCTCGATGTGTGCGCTGGGTGTGTTTTCTAGTTAATGTATATGTCTTCTATACACTATAAAAAATTGTATGCCACGGTGTGAAGTGGCAGTCTCCTGAGAACATACCGTGTGTACTTCTAGGATAACTGTACTAGCTGCAGCTAATAAAATCTGATCTTTTACGCCGACAGAGTGTCCCTGTGTCTCTGTTAGCTGATGCAGGAGAACCCAGGAGATTAAGGCGTACCCTGCGCCGCCAGACCCAAAAGGTTCTGGTTCTTCAGCAGTAAATGAGGAGATTAGGAAACTTCATAACAAATAAATCTCCCAAGATGGCCACCAGAGACAAAAGAGCCCAAATGTAGCCCAAATATCACCCAGATGTAGCCAAAGTATAGCCCAATGACAGAATGTCCCAGAGTGTTCTGAAGAACAACTAGAGCACTTACTGTCTTACTTATGACAAAAGTATGGCACACCTGAAGCCATCTTGATTGGAATAAACTGGTAACACTTAAAACATTTAATTTAAAAAGGAACACAATGAGAGGGTTCATTTTGCCATAGAAATTATGATTAGTGCTGAAGAAAGAAAAATGAGGGCACATTTTGAGTGACTTTTCAAATCCTCTTCTATTTAATTAAAAAATTCTGATATGCAGACTGAAACATGCACTTTTAATACCAGCAGCAGACTTCCGAGGTGAGCAGTAGCTTTACTACAGTGATCTAATGAGCAACTAGAGTGCTAACATTCAAAATTTATGGCAAATGTGTGACATATCTGAATACCTTCTTGATGGAATCAAAGTAAAAAACTGAAAGTATTTTCTACTGAGGAAAATATCACCCAGATGTAGCCCACATGGAGCCCAATGACAGAAGTGTTTTTTGTGTATTTGCAGTTTTATATATTGCAGACTTGTCAGGTATTGGAGTGTTTTACATGAGCATTGGTTACATCACACAAGATCAAATTCATTATGGTTGTAGACATGGGGAGATTAAGTGATTTGACCAGAATCACAGAATGTTGAGCTGAAGCAGAAACTCCAACCTGGTTCCCCAGTTGCAAAGTCTGCAGCTCTGGAAGTAACACCACATCCTCTCCCCTAAGTGCAATATTTAATCAAGTGGTCAACGGGATAAAAAAACATAAAGATTACAAATAATTTAAAAGTTCTTTGAAAACTCAGAAAATATGTCCTCATTTTAGTTTTTTAGAGCACTAACCATAATTTTGATGCAAAGAAGACCCTCTCATATATGTAATTTTTAAAGGAAATGCTCTAGGTATTACAGTTTTGACTACATCAAGATGACGTCAGGTGTTCCACACTTTTGTAATAAATTTAGAATGTTAGCAATCTAGTTCTTCATTGGGATACTGTTGAGAGGCAGAGGCCAGGAGCACGGACTCTGAAAATTGAAGGCAGGTAGGAGAGTGCAGAGGCATCAATTTAACAACACTGGGCAGGCAGGAAGGGCAGTAGCAGCACAACAGACAATGGAGGGCAGTGGAAAGGGGGCAGGGGCAACAAACCAACAATACAGGACTGGCAAGAGAGGCTGTGGCAATATAATGGACCATTGTGGGCAGAAGGAAGAGGCAGTGGTAGTACAACCATACATGCCAACAGACCCGTTTCAGCCAGGAAACGTCCAATGTTTTTAAGCTCAAATGGGCTTTATTTGATCTGTCTCCTGTCTACAATCTCCTCTTTTTCAATGTAATTCAAAGGGGAAAATCAACACCCCAGTTTTTTTTCAAAATCTTCCTCTTACCAAGTTCAAAATGTTCGCAAGTATGGTAAATTTGATCATGGTAGGCAGGACGAATTGGGGTAGGGACATGGACATGGATAACAGAGGACAGGAGGGACATGGAGAGGTGCACCTAACTGACCCTACAGGGCAGGCATCAGGGTTTGCAGCAGCACAATACACCACACAGGGCATGCGGGCGGGGAGTGCAGCACAACAATCCCTAGAAAGCAATAGGTTGGGGACAAGACCATGCACATGGAAAACAGAGAACAGAGGGGAAAGAGGCAATGGTAGATAGCTGACAATAAAGGAAAGACAGGAGAGAAAGCTGAAGCATATCAGACCATAAGGGGCAGGAGGGACGGATCAGGGGCATTACAATGGAACAGACCAGCCAGGAGGGAGGGAATAGGGGTCTGCAAATGGAAACAGAGGGCTGGGGGAAAGGGGGCAGGGCAGGAGCAGCAAGATGACCATGGAGGTCGGGCAGGATGGGCACTATAAACAAGACACACCATGGAGAGCAACAGAGAGACTATGATGGCATACACACAGACCATGGAGGGAAGGTGGGAGGGGGTCAGGGGCAGCTGGCTGACCACACATGGAAGGTGAGAGGAGCCATGGCAGCACAGAAGACCATGCATGGCAAGCGGGAGAGTTAGTGGCAGCACAATGTCTATGATGGGCAAGAAGGAGGGTGCAGGGACATGCACAAAGGACCATGGAGGATAGAAGGGAGGGTCAGGACCTGGGCACAGACAAGAGAGTTTGGGGGAAGGGGCCTCACAACAGACCGCGCGGGGCAGGCAGGAGGAGCAGTTGCAGCACACCAGACCAGGGAGGACAGAAGGGTGTGGCAGTAAAATGGACCATGGAGGACAGGAGGAAGGGCATAGGGGCATGGCATGTGGACAGGCAGGGTGGAGGTGGCAGGGACAGGTTACAGTTATCTGACTATGCTAGGCAGGTGGGAGGGGAGTGGCAGGTCAACAGAACACTCAGAGTAGATAGGAGTGGCAGGTCCATGGAACATGGTGGGCAAAATGGATGGAGCAGGGGCATGCACAAAGACATCGGAGAGCAGGGGGAAGGAGAATAGGGGCAGCAAGCTAAGCACAGACGCTAAGCATGAGGTCAATGATGGGCCATAGAATTGGGCAATGGAGGGCAGGAGGAGTGGACTGGTATGTCATGCTAAATGGGGGGCAGTGGCAGCACATCATACCATGCATGGCAGGAGGGAGGAGGCTAGTCCATGGATTCAGACAACAGAAGATAGGAAGGAGGTGGATGGGCCGCAAGCTAACTATTCAGAGAAGTTGGGTATTAGGAACTTTATTTTTTTTAAATGTGTGTCTGTGCGAACTACTTAAAATATGAACAAGTATGCAGCATAATCTCACTTTTATTCAGGAAGAAGAGGACGTTTGTGACTGTGACTCCGGGCTCACTTGGCAGAAACACCCCCTGACCCTCCACCCCCATCGCAAAATGTAATGCCCGTGAAAAGGGTAGGTGGACACAGTGTTATATAGAACATAGTCCTGAGAGCACGATTGAAAATGAAAACTAGATATAGTATATGGTATAAACTATGCACCAAAAAGTGTGATATAAGATGAACCGGTTTTGTGTAAAGCCCTCACTCGCCAACCTGGTTGGTGACATGCTTCATCATCGGGCTCCACTGGTTATGGCCGAATGCCATCCCAGTGTGCTACAACGCCAGGTTACTGCGGAGCGGGGTTCGTGTGAGGTGACAGTGAATTTAAAAAACTTCCAATTGAGTCAAAAAGACAATTTTATTAGTTTTGCTAATTGGAAATATTAAAAAGGGAAGAGTGAGGGTCAAAAATTAGAAGACCAGATTCACTCTGTGGCGGTCAACATGTTTCTGCCTTAATGTATGTTTAACAGGCTTCCATCAGGACAAGAGTGGGAGTGCAGAGTCCCGGTGGTGTGAGCACGCTAAGGCTCACCCTACCGTGGACTACCTGTGTGAAAAATATATGTACAGTGAAAAGTCCGCCAAAAATAATAGTGGTGGAGAGGAACGAGTTTATTTCGGAGGCATATCCATGTGGAGCCTCAGGGATCCCGGGAGGGGGGTGGGAGCAATATGGCACACCGCCCTCGCTGCTCGGCACCCGTTAGGAACCTGAAGAGCCTCTCGTACCCGGGTCCAGAATAACAGGGTCCGCGGTGAGGGGCTCGTATATGTGGTGGCGAGGATGCCTTGCAGCGCGGAAGGCGGCGGGACAAAGAGAGAGCCGCGGAGATTGGTCCTGCTCTACCCCCGCTGTTGCGTGATTGGATGTCCTGGCGGCTGGAGGGCCAATCCTATCTTGGTTATGAAATCGGCGGTGCCGTTTGTGTAGTAAAGGTGAACACGGCACAAGCAGTCTTTTTAATCAGGATAAAGCTTTATTGAGCGTGGGAAACTGCCCCTCTCCCTCAGTGTACGGGGGTGGAAGCTCGTAAACTCCAATAGATTGTTTCTGGAGGTGGGTTTGTAATATGTCCTGGTATGTAGTGCTCCCTGCTCTTTCGTGATTATGACATCGAGGAATATTACTTCTGAGTGGTCATAAGTATAGGTGAATCTCAAATTGGGATCCAAAGTATTGACCCATTCGAAGAAAGCAAGCAGGGCATTATGACTGCCTTGCCAAATTAACAGCACATCATCTATATATCTTCTCCATAAGCCTATGGAGGATATATATGGGTTGGTGTTAGGAAGGATGAATTTTCGTTCAAAATCGTACACGTACAATCCTGCCACGCTTGGGGCGAAGGTACTCCCCATGGAAGTACCTGTCGATTTTAAATATGATTCCCCACGCTCCATTAAGCTGTGCCAAATAATCCTGACTTGCCTGTGAGAAGTTTCTTTACATCAAACGGCTTAGCCTATGCCCTAACCACGATAGGATTGACTTCTTACATACCACTCACAAAGGGCGAGGGGAAGATTGCCACTCTCAATAAAGCCTTATCTTAATTAAAAAACTACTTTTGCCGTGTCCATCTTCCTGACACGATACGGCACCGCTGATCTCATAACCAAGATATGGCGAGTGTATGATTTCCACGCTCTATTAAACTGTGCCAAATTCACCTCACACGAACCCCGCTCCGCAGTAACCTGGCGTTGTAGCACACTGGGATGGCATTCGGCCATACCCAGTGGAGCCCGATGATGAAGCATGTCACCAACCAGGTTGCGAGTGAGGGCTTTACACAAAACCTATACAATTTATGTAGGTTTACCTTCCTCTCAACAACATACTTGATTGTTTTGAGTCAGTAGACCCGTGCTCCTTTGACCCAAAGAGGCCCTGTTTAAATTACACGGACTTTGTTGTTTTTGAGATTAATCCCTCGAGGGGAGTAGTCGTGTTGTGTTCCCTTCCTCTCTCGTTGTTTTTGTATAAGATGAACCGGGGCGTGAAATATAATATGCAATTCTTTGTGCGCAATGACAGATTCATTGAAGAGCACGAGATAGCACAGACACTAGCGCGTGCTATGCGATATGCGCCTTGGAGTGTAATATGCACAGGGCAGTGTTGTGTAACCTAACTAGTCTCTAAAGTTGTAATATAAAATATGTGCTGGGGAGTGTAACGTTGCATATGCATTGTGACAAAGATATGGATCCCAGATTGTAATATGTATGGCATAGCGTTTTGCATTATAACATAGGCATCAAGGAAGGCACGTTAGATGGGGCAATATAACCCGTGCGAAGGCAAGTGTGGCATGACATATTCATGGGGTGGTGTTACAGTGCACATGGGCTAGAGAGTGTCATAGCATACGCACTAGCTGGTGGAATACAATACAGAGGTGTGTGGCACTCGGCGGGCACACAGCATTGGGCTCAGCCAGGAGCACGCTGTGACTCTCAAGTGAGGTTTGTCTCCTTTCCAGAGAGTAAAATAAAAAGTATTACACATCCGGCGGTGGATGTGTCTTTTATTAACTGTGAGGGGGGTTTCTTGCATAGTTCGGTCGAATTTTTGTTAAATCCCCTTTGAATGGCTTGGTGTGCGTGTGTATTAAATGTGCCCGTCAATAGCTACCCATGTTTGTATAAATAAACTACAAGGGTGTCTACTTGGAGAGTACCCACCTATGGGGGCGCCGGGATTAGGCACGGTAAGGCGTCTGACACGTCAGAGCTTCACTAGCGGTGTAAATACATTCCACGTGGATTCATTGTATGCATTGTCGCCTTTTAATGAATATCACGCAAATCGTCATGGTGATAGGTACATACGGTTTGTCCAGCATGTCCTAGGTGTTTCTATAAATATATATTTTAAAAAAATAATAAAAAACAAAGGCCGGCCCTGGGGGATGGGATCCCTGGGCCATAAGTGGCCTGACGAGGGGGGCAACGCAGCCCCCTCCTACAGAATTCTTTTTAAAAAAGGCCATGGCCCGGGGGTTGGGGTCCCCGGGGCCGATTAAGGCCTTGGGAGGGGGGCAACATGGCCCCCTTCCAAATTTATTTTTGGGATGGGGTCCCCAGGGCCAATAAATTAGAAAAATAAGGGGGGGCCACACAGCCCTCGTTCTTAAAAAAATTAAATAAATAAAAGACCAGCATCCTGCCGGAAGCCACGCCCCCTCCTTGCAGCACTCTGCAAACGCGCCCCCTGGCCAGTTGTAAGTTGAGGAATTAATTCCCCTTCAATACTGAGCATCCCTGAGGGCCAACTAGCCCAACAGGTATCTCCAGTATGCGCCAGGGAGCTGTGTTGCAGACAGGTGTTCCGAGGCCATGCCCCTTTTTACACCTCTATGCAACGCAGCTCTGTGGTGCTTACTGGAGGAACCTAGTGTGCTAGTTTGACCCTAGGGACCCTTAGGATTCAAGGGGACTTAAACTTTCAACTTAGAACGGCCACAGGGCGTGTTTACACAGTGGTGAAGGGAGGAGACGGGGCCTGAGGTGACGTGTGCAAACATGCCCTGTGGCGCGTTTTAAGTTGGGGAAATAATTCCCTTTCAATCCTGAGGGACCCTGGGGGCCAACTAGCGCACCAGGTACTTCCAGGAAGCGCCACTGCTCTGCGTTGCAGAGAGGTGTTGCAGGCCATGCCCCTTTTTACACCTATCTGCAACGGCGCTTACTGGACGTACCGAGTGGGCTATTTTGCCCCATATGGACCCTCAGGATTCAAGGGGACTTAATCTCCCAACTTAAAATGGCCACAGGGCGTGTTTACACAGTGGGGAAGGGAGGGACGGGGCCTGAGGAGACATGTGCAAACACGCACTATGGCTTGTTTTAAGTTGGGGAAATTATTCCCCTTCATTCCTGAGGGCCCCTGTGGGCTAACTGGCCCACCAGGTGCTTCCAGTAAGCGCCACTGAGCTGCGTTGCACAGAGGTGGTCCAGGCCGTGCCACTTTTTACACCTCTCTGCAATGCAGCTCTGTGGCGCTTACTGGAGGTACCTAGTGGTCTAGTTGGACCCTAGGGACCCTCAGGATTGAAGGGGACTTAATCTCCCAACTTAAAACGGCCACAGGGCGTGTTTACACAGTGGGGAAGGGAGGGGACGGGGCCTGAGGTGACATTTGCAAACACACCCTGTGGTGTGTTTTAAGAGGTAGTTTAATCCCCTGCCCTATTATATACTAGGGGTTTACAGAGGAGGTCATGCTAATCACAGAGGGACCCCAACGCATAATGTTCCCTAGTGTATGTAGGTGTTTTCACTGTATTCTGAGTGACTTTTAACATAGCACTGGCTCTAGGACTGGTTAGTCAGACTCAGTTACCACCAGTATCCATCTGAAAAAGTTGAGGGTACAGGATGATTTTGCAACAAGTCTTCTTTCTGCTCTTCTGTTTGTTCTTTCAGCACGTTATCCTTCTTCCTGCACTTTTCTTCGTCTTTGAGGACTTCTGTTGCTTCTTTCTGCATTTCATTTTTTTCTTTCTGTGCGTCTTTTCTTCTTTCTTCACATGTCCTATCTCTGTAGGCATTGTTAGAAATTAGCATTTAAAAAACCTTTGAAATTCACTGAAAAAACTATAGGTTTCAGGCACGTTATAGTTAGGAATTAGCATTTAAAAAAACCTTAAAAATTCACTGAAAAAACCATAGGTTTCAGGGACGTTATAGTTAGCTGGACTTTTCACTCATACAAATCCATTGAAATTCCCCCGTTATAGTTAGTTCAGCTAACTATAACTCGCGCGCCCGCAATGCACTGCTGATGACGTCACATATTACTTCACTGATGACATCATCCTTGTGATAGAGTGGCAGACCTCCTCTCCCCCTAATATAACCTTTGATATACACATTTAAAAATAGAAACTAAAATTTTCTAAACAATGGACATAGCAATACCAGTTACAACAACCTATTCAGTAATTCTAAGATCCACATACACATCCACTCATTCACCAACAGTCCTATAGAGTCACTCATACATGTACTCATGCACCTATACATCCTGTTACACAACGCCACTCATCCATAGAGTTACTCACACACATAGTCACTCATGCTAATAAAGAATCAAACATCCATTTACTTGCATATACAGTTATACACACACCACCACACTTACTTCTACATAAACTTACACATACTTAGTCTTTTAAACAATCACTTATAGAAACACATACTTATTCATACAGGAACTCTTCCAATCTCTCACTCTCACATATACTCACTTATATACACCAATAATCACATATACTAGTTTAAAACATATATAGTTACTCATAAAGACACTATTGAGACAGTCATTCACTCACTAACACACCCATGCACACACTCATCCACCCATACAGTCCTGCACACGTGCTGTCTTCAACACATACAAACAGTGAGTCACTCATTCATACACCTATGCACTACATAATACACCCCACCGAACCATACAGACACTCAGACACTCATACTGATACTCAAAAAAAACAAAATCATCCATTTAGACACTTATATACCCATTTATTCTTCCATCGACCTTGAGATATACATATATAAAACGTATGTAATTTTCAGAAAAAACACACATTCACTTGATGATGTCATCAGTGATGTCATTGAGATGTCATCAGTGATGTCATGAGTGATTGTCTCTGACCATGTCATGAGTGATGTGATATGTGACGTCATCAGCAGTGCATTGCGGGCGCCCGAGTTATAGTTAGCTGAACTAACTATAACGTGGGAATATCAATGGTTTTGTACGAGTGAAAAGTCCAGCTAACTATAACGCCCCTGAAACCTATGGTTTTTTCAGTGAATTTTTAAGGTTTTTTAAATGCTAATTCCTAACTATAACGTGCCTGAAACCTATGTTTTTTTCAGTGAATATATATATATATGTGCGTATATTACCTACTGGTGGTCGCCAGTAGGTAGTTATAGTTAGGACCTATTTTCCATAGGAAATCCGCAACATTCTATTCCCAATAAGTCTGGCGCCGGTTGACGAATCTTCGCAAAATTTTCCAAACTTTTGGCCAGCTCCGGTCCTGGAAGTTTCGTGGTGATTCGTCAAGCAGGGGCTGAGAAAAAAGGGGAGTCCCAAAACACGTTTTCCCCATGCAATCTCCCATAGTACCTGTTGACGCAGCTACATCCCGAACTGCTGAACGGAATTACACCAAATTCGTCAGAAAGGTAGACCTTGGTTCAGAGTCATGCCTTTTGCTTAAATGGTGTAAATCCGTTCAGTAGTTCCTGAGAAAATCAAAAGTAAAATCACATATATATCTGGGCGGAGCCTAACCACACATCTCATCGTGAGATCTGATTGGCTGTCAGCACTTCATCCAAGAAGTGTTGGCAGCCATCTTGGAACCAATATACATGATAGCACCTCATTAAAAAGCATTGCAGTCAATAGAAGGTTTAAAGACTTTAGTTACATTATAAATCATTTGTTGATGGTACCATACTCATTTTAGGAAATGTGGTATGTTCTAAGGTGATTTTACCATGTGAAAAAGCCTCCTGCTGGGACATCATGAATCATGTTTGAGAGAAAACTATTTTCACATGCTTTTCCCACAGAGGTTTGGAAGGTGATCTATAAGCTAAACTGCGAGCATATTTTCTGTAAATTCACATTATCTTTCTTAGTCATGTGAGAATGAAGTCTGACATTCTTAGTAAAACATGTACATCCAACAAGGGCAGAGACTGTCAGTTTATTCCTTTGTGTTCTACTGCAACTTCCCAGAGTGTTCCAAAGAACAACTAGAGCGCTAACAGTCTTACTTATGACAAAGGTATGGCACACCTGAAGCCATCTTGGTTGGAATAAAGTGGTAACTCTTAAAACATTTAATTTAAAAAGGAACAAAATGAGTGGGTTCATTTTGCCATAGAAAGTATGATTAGTGCTGCAGAAAGAAAAATTAGGGCACATTTTGACTCCTTAAATCCTCTTCTATTTCATTAAAAAGTTCTGATATGCAGACTGAAACATGCACTGTGAATACCAGCAGCAGACTTCCCTGGTGAGCAGTAGCTTTACTACAGTGATCTAATGAGGAACTAGAGTGCTACCATTCAGAATTTATGGAAAATGTGTGACACATCTGAATGCCTTCTTGATGGAATCAAAGTAAACAAGCATTGAAAATGCAACAGGTCTCGCCCTCTTTTAAGTTAAAGCAATTCTGTTTGTAATTAGGTGGCTTTTTAGCTTTGCTTGTATTAGAGTTTTTCAAACTTTCATGTACATACCATGCATATATATGCATATACGTCTATGTATATGTTTGCATGCATTTATATTTATATAGATATGCAGATTATATTTATATGTTTATATGTGTATATATAAATATACACATACATATATATAAATGCATATGCATATATATATGTGCATATGTGTGCATGTACAGAGAGGTAGAGAGGTAGAGGTGTATAGGTAGAGGTGTAGAGGTAGAGAGCGAGTAATAGAGAGTAGAGAGTGAGTAGTAGAGAGTAGTAGAGAGTAGTAGAGAATGTATCAGAGAGTGAGTAGTAGAGAGTATTGGAGTGAGTAGTAGAGAGTTAGTAGTAGACAGTGAGTATTAGAGAGTAAGTAGTAGAGAGTGAGTAGTAGAGTGAGTAGTAGAGAGTAGTAGAGAGTGAGTAGTAGAGAGTAGTAGAGAGTGAGTAGTAGAGAGTGAGTAGTAGAGAGTAGTATAGAGTGAGTAGCAGAGAGAAAGTATTAGAGAGTAGTAGAGAGTGAGTAGCAGAGAGAGTAGTAGAGAGTAGTAGAGAGAGAGTAGTAGAGAGTGAGTATTAGAGAGTATTAGAGAGTGAGTAGTAGAGAGTAGTAGAGAGAGAGTAGTAGAGGGTGAGTAGTAGAGAGAGAGTAGTAGAGAGTAGTAGAGAGTGAGTAGTAGAGGGTGAGTAGTAGAGAAAGAGTAGTAGAGTAGTAGAGAGTGAGTAGTAGACAGTGAATAGTAGAGAGTAGTGGAGTAGTAGAGAGTGAGTAGTAGAGAGTGAGTAGTAGAGAGTAGTAGAGAGTGAGTAGTAGAGTGAGTACTAGAGAGTAGTAGAGAGCGTGTAGCAGAGAGCAAGTAGTAGAGAGTGTGTAGTAGAGAGTGAGTAGTAGAGAGTAGTAGAGAGTGAGTAGTAGAGAGAGAGTAGTAGAGAGTGAGAAGAAGAGAGAGTAGTAGAGTAGTAGAGAGTGAGTAGTAGAGTGAGTAGTAGAGAGTAGTTGAGAGCGAGTAGTAGAGAATGAGTAGTGCATAGTGAGCAGTAGAGAGTAGTAGAGAGTGAGTAGTAAAGAGTATTAGAGTGAGTAGTAGAGAGTGAGTAGTAGAGAGAGTGTAGTAGAGAGTGAGTAGTAGAGTAGTAGAGAGTGAGTGGTAGAGAGTAGAAGAGAGTAGTAGAGTGAGTAGTAGAGAATAGTAGAGAGTGAGTAGAAGAGAGTAGTAGAGTAGTAGAGAGTGAGTAGTAGATAATGAGTGGCAGAGAGAGTAGTAGAGAGTAGTAGAGAGTGAGTAGTGGAGAGTAGTAGAGAGTGAGTAGTAGAGAGTGAGTAGTGGAGAGTGAGTAGTAGAGAGTAAGTAGTAGAGAGTGAGTAGTAGAGAGTGAATAGTAGAGAGTGAGTAGTAGAGAGAGAGTAGTAGAGAGTGAGTAGTAGAGAGTAGTAGAGTGAGTAGTAGAGAGTAGTAGAGAGAGAGTAGTAGAGAGAGAGTAGTAGAGAGTGAGTAGTAGAGAGAGAGTAGTAGAGAATTAGAGAGTGAGTGGTAGAGAGCAGCAGAGAGTAGTAGAGTGAGTAGTAGAGAGTAGAAGAGAGTGAGTAGTAGAGAGTGAATAGTAGAGAGTAGAAGTAGAGAGTAGTAGAGAGAGAGAGTAGTAGAGAGTGTAGTAGAGAGTGAGTAGTAGAGAGTAGTAGCAAGTGAGTAGTAGAGAGTAGTAGAGAGTGAGTAGTAGAGTAGTAGAGAGTGAGTGTTAGAAAGTAGTACAAAGTAGTAGAGTGAGTAGTAGAGAGTGAGTAGTAGAGAGTGAATAGAAGAGAGTAGTAGAGAGTGAGTAGTAGAGAGTGGGTAGTAGAGAGTAGTAGCGAGTGAGTAGTAGAGAGTGAGTACTAGAGTAGTAGAGAGTGAGTAGTTGAGAGTGAATAGTAGAGAGTGAGTAGTAGAGAGTAGTAAAGTACTAGAGAGTGAGTAGTAGATAGTAGTAGAGAGTGAGTATTACAGAGTGAGTAGTAGAGAATGAGTAGTGGAAAGTGAGCAGCAGAGAGTGAGTAGTAGAGAGTAGTAGAAAGTGAGTAGTAGAGAGTGAGTAGTAGAGAGTAGTAGAGAGTGAGTAGCAGAGAGAGAATATTAGAGTTGTAGAGAGTGAGTAGCAGAGTGAGTAGTAGAGAGTAGTAGAGAGTGAGTAGTATAGAGTAGTAGAGAGAGAGTAGTAGAGAGTGAGTAGTAGAGAGTAGTAGAGAGTGAGTAGTAGAGAGTGAGTAGGAGAGAGAGAGTAGTAGAGAGTAGTAGAGTAGTAGAGAGTGAGTAGGGGAGAGTAGTGGAGTAGTCGAGAGTGAGTAGTAGAGTATAGTAGAAAGTGAGTAGTAGAGTGAGTACTAGAGAGTAGTAGAGAGCGAGTAGAAGAGATCAAGTAGTAGAGAGTGTGTAGTAGAGAGTGAGTAGTAGAGAGTAGTAGAGAGTGAGTAGTAGGGAGAGAGTAGTAGAGAGTGAAAAGTAGGGAGAGTAGTAGAGTAGTAGAGAGTGAGTAGTAGAGTGAGTAGTAGAGAGTAGTTGAGAGCGAGTAGTAGAGAATGAGTAGTGGAAAGTGAACAGCAGAGAGTGAGTAGTAGAGATAGAGTAGTACAGAGTGAGTAGTAGAGAGTAGTAGAGGGAGTAGTAGAGAGTGAGTAGTAGAGAGAGAGTAATAGAGAGTGAGGAGTAGAGTAGTAGAGAGTGAGTGGTAGAGAGTAGGAGAGAATAGTAGAGCGAGTAGTAGAGAGTAGTAGAGTAGTAGAGAGTGAGTAGCAGAGAGTGAGTAGCAGAGAGAGTAGTAGAGAGTAGTAGAGAGCGAGTTATAGAGAGTGAGTAGTGGAGAGTGAGTAGTAGAGAGCGAGTAGTAGAGAGTGAGTAGTAGAGAGTGAATAGTAGAGAGTGAGTAGTAGAGAGAGAGTAGTAGATAGTGAGTAGTAGAGAATAGTAGAGTGAGTAGTAGAGAGTGAGTAGTAGAGAGTAGTAGAGAGAGAGTAGTAGCGAGTGAGTAGTAGAAAGAGAGTTGTAGAGTAGTAGAGAGTGAGTGGTAGAGAGCAGCAGAGAGTAGTAGAGTGAGTAGTAGAGAGTAGTAGAGAGTGAGTAGTAGAGAGTGTTGTAGAGAGTGAGTAATAGAGCGTAGTAGCGAGTGAGTAGTAGAGAGTAGTAGAGAGTGAGTAGTAGAGTAGTAGAGAGTGAGTGGTAGAAATTAGTAGAAAGTAGTAGAGTGAGTAGTAGAGAGTGAGTAGTAGAGAGAGAATAGTAGAGAGTAGTAGAGAGTGAGTAGTTGAGAGAGTAGTAGTAGACAGTGAGTAGTAGAGTAGTAGAGCGTGAGTAGTAGAGAGTGAGTAGTAGAGAGTGAGTAGTAGAGAGTAGTAGCGAGTGAGTAGTAGAGAGTGAGTAGTAGAGTAGTAGAGAGTGAGTAGTTGAGAGTGAGTAGTAGAGAGTGAGTAGTAGAGTAGTAGAGAGTGAGTAGTAGAGAGTAGTAGAGAGTTAGTAGTAGAGAGTGAGTAGTAGGGAGAGAGTAATAGAGAGTAGGAGAGAGTCAGTAGTAGAGTAGTAGAGAGTAGTCAGTCAGTGTCAGTCAGTGTCAGTCAGACAGTGTCAGTCAGTCAGTCAGTGTCAGACAATCAGTGTCAGTCAGTGTCAGTGTCAGTCAATCAGTGTCAGTCAGTGTCAATCAGTCAGTGTCAGTCAGTCAGTGTCAGTCAGTCAGTGTCAGCTAGAGCAGCTCTGCTGACCTGGTCTTCTGGCTCTAAAGCAGCTCTGCTGACCTGGTTCTCTCTCTCTAAAGCAGCTCTGCTCTATTAATTAATGACTGCATGTATAGATGATTCTGTTGTTGAATGGGCAGTTGTGTGTGTAGACTTAGAAATCAGTGAGTGGGTATGTAGTAACTGGTATTGGTGTGTCAATGGTTTCAAATATGGTACTCTGTCAAGTGGATGATGTCATCAGTGATGTCATCAGTGATGTCATTTGAGATGCCATCAGTGATGTCACTTACCATGTCATGAATGATGCAATATGTGACATCATCAGCAATGCATTGCGGGCGCGTGAGTTATAGTTTCAGAACTAACTATAACGGAGGAATTTCTATGGTTTTGTATGAGTGAAATGGGCAGCTAACTATAACACCCCTGAAACCTATGGTTTTTTCTGTGAATATATATATCATTAAATGTAAATTTAAAGAAATACAACAATTAAACATCTTTTAAAAAATGTAAACACAAACACACACACACACATAGTGAGGACCAAGTTTCATTGGAAGAGCATTTTTTGTTTTGCTTATAACTTTGGCGTCGTTTAATGAATCTTCATGAAATTTTCCAAACTAGTTCTTTGTTCATGTCAGCTCCTATGTTTAAAGTTTGGGGGTCATTCATCAAGGGGGGTTGAGAAAAAAGGGGGGGTCCCAAAACGTGTTTTCTCCATGCAATTTTCATAGGAAACTTTAGACAAGGCTACAGGTCGAACGGGTGAACGGAATTTCCCCAGATTTGTCAGGGAGAAGGGTCTTGGTCTAGAAAGCATGCTTTTGTTTATTTGGTGTAAATCCATTCAGTAGTTTATGAAAAATATCAAAATTTACAGATATCGATATTTGGGAATTCTGCCATCTGATTGGCTGAGGTGTTATGAGCACGAGCTTGCTGCTGATTGGCTGTGAGCGCTGCAAGCGTTTGCAACTAGGAAGTGTTGGCCGCCATTTTGTGATCCGTTGAAGAAAGTAAGGGGGAAAAAGGGTGAAAAATGTGTGAAAGAGGAGGGTAGGAGCATTGTAACCTTTTTGGGGTGTTTAGGGTGTGCTATAGAGGGGGGTGCAAAGTGAACTAATCATACCTACTGGCGTGAAAGTTCTAGGCTACGAAAATTAAGTGAGGCATTGGCTAGTGTGTGATGTTTCTAAGGTGAGCTTGTGTGCAACTCGAGTATTAAAGCGTGAGCCCACACTGTGTGTCTTATGGTGTGAAGACATGTGCCCTGGCCACAGCAGTACAGTTGTGGAAGTAGTGTCAGCATGTGTTTATACCTACTAGGATGAACTACTGACCCGTGGTGGTGTGAAAGTCCTGGGTATGGAAAATATGTGAGGTATTGTCTAGAGTTTCATGGAAGGAGGAAGTGTTGGCCGCCATTTTGTGATTCCGTTGAAGCGAGTAAGGGGAAAAAAGGGTGAAAAAGTGGGAAATAGGAGGGTAGGAGCACTGTAACATCTGTGGGGTGTTTAGGGTGTGCTATAGAGGGGGGTGTGAAGTGAATTAATCATACCTACCGGTGTGAAAATACTAGGCTATAAAAATTAAGTGAGGTATTGCCTAGAGTATGATGTTGCTAAGGTGAGGTGGTGCGGGTCTCGGGGATTAGAGCGTGAGTCTAAATTGTGTGTCTTATGCTGTGAAGTCATGTGCTGTGGCCGCTGCAGTACAGCTGTGGAAGTAGTGTCAGCATGTGTTTATAACTACTAGGACAAACTATTGACCCGTACTGGTCTGAAAATTCTGGGGTACGGAAAATATGTGAGGTAGTGTGTAGAGTCTCATGCTGCTAAGCTGAGCTGCTGCTGGACTCGGGGATGAAAGCATGAGCCCAAACTGTGCGTCATATGCTTTGAAGTCATGTGCTTTTGCCGCTGTGCCACATCTGTGCAAGTAGTGTCAGCATGTAGTTATAGCTACTTGGAGGAACTTTTGTTTCGAACATTTTAACTTGTGTATGGTGCTTAGGGGGTGTTATATAGGGAGTGTGAAGGTAAACTTGTGTGTATGAAATGAATTTGGTATTAGGAAAGTAGAAAGCACTGACTCCTACGGGTCTGATGGCGCTGGGGGCGTAAGCTGAGGTGCTGCTGGAGTTGGGAATAAAGCTGATGAACTACTGACCCCTAATGTGAACTTTTAACGTGCACGTACCGTTGAATGTTCGATAAAATGTTGCAAAAGTATATTGTTAGGTTAAAAAAAAATGATGAACTTTTAACCTGCAGGTGTCGTAGAAGGTTCCAGAAAGTGTGGTGATAAAATAGGTTGAATGTGTGACCTGTATGTGGTGCGGAATAATAAATAGCTTTTCGGAAGGAAAATTTTAAATTAACCAATGGAGGTACGTTTTGGAATGTCGTTGAAGGAATGGAGTATTCTGATTTGTTCTTTACATGTATTTATGTGTGGAGTGACAGAGAAATTGTGCCATTCTTGATGAAGTCAGAGCTTTACATGTAAGAGAGAATTGTATACGTGTGTCATTTGAAATCTGGATAACAACTACAAAGGTGAGTTACAAATAAACAAGGTGTGTTATGTGTTTTATAGTATTGATTAAGTATTTGAGGTGATGTTTTTAATTTTAAAGTATTTTTAATTTCAAAGTAATATAGTGTTAGTAAAGTGTGGTGTTTGATATTGGTTATGAAATATGCATAAAATTTGAGCTGCTGTTATATAAGTTTTTTATATATGTTTAGGAATTTTTCACAAAGAAGAAGTGTAGTTTGTCATCTTTATAGGAGTATATTGTTTTGAAAATGAGGTACAGCGTTAATTTGAGTTTGTAATGTATTTGGGGAGATAAAGAAAATGTTGCATGTTTGCAACTGATACTTTTTGTGGAAATAGTGGGGTGGGGAGTGGTGGCAGGAGACGTATGTGTTATTAAGATAAAAGCGATAAAACGTAATGCATAAATGTTATGTGGGCAGGTTGTGGTCTTATATTTTACACTGAGAGGTAGGTTTGACTGTAAGTCAGGGTAGGTTGTTGTACAGTGGGGCTGTGTACATTGCTTTGAGATTACACGGAGAGGAGATGGAGATAGGAAAAGTGATACATTCCTTTTATATCTACGCATAGTTTGAATCATGTGATCCTAAGTTGAGATAAATATTAATATGGTTTCTGGTTTGCATTTGGGTATAGTGAATAGTTTTTGTAGTTTCTGACTAGTGAATAATAAAAAGGTAGATATACTAAAATAGATGGTAGTAAACTTATTAATTATTGTCTGTTCTTATGGAATAGAAGTAGTTGGGGAGTGCTTCTTTAGAAGAGATGTTTTATAAATGTGTGAGAGATAAAAAAAAATGTAAATATGCGGTATATTTTCTGTATGACTTTGTTGACATTAGAGGACTACATGTGATTATAAGTGATACTATTTGTCAGGCTGTGTCACTGTGGTGGATATATGTAGGTGTTGAAGTGGTTTGTGTTTTACTGATTGTGAGCTTCACTATTCCTTTTGAGACACTCGTCAATTTATTCATTCCATTTAATATCTTTACTGTTGATACAGTGAAGGGACTGTATATCAAAAGTTTGGGAATTAGAACTTTGTTTACTCTCCCCATGCCCTGCTATACATTCTACAGACTGTTTAAACTACTTTCATAACATTTAGATGTCTAGCTAGTAAAGGTGGTGTAGTTCGACTGGGCCCATTTATAAACCATGCAATGGAATGGTTTATGTTTTACCCGCCAATTAGCATGTTTGAATACTTTTTGCTGATAAGTGTTCCGGCAGACACTTGTTAAAATTAACATCGTATATGTGTATAGTGGCGCTACTAGAAATTGGGGGGTTTCTGTTTGATTTCGTACTGTTAAGCAGGTGCGGGGGTGGGTGTGGGAGAGGCAGTTATGTTGCTGTTTGAAACACAGACTATAGTAACTTGGAGATGTGGAGGTACTAAAGGTGATGTAGTACCACTGGGAGCCCTTATAAAGTGCCATATGGCATGGTATATGTTTTGCCCACAAATTTGCATTTTTTAATACGTTTTGCTGATGAGCTTTTCGGGAGAGATCTGTTGAAATTAAGGCTGTGTATGGCTATAGTGATGCTTCTACGTTTGCTTGGGCTCTTTCTTTTATTGCGTAAAGTTAAGCAAGGGCGAGTGTTGAGGTGGTGTAGTGGTACTGTGACTATTTATAAACCGTTTTATGGTATGGTGTATGTGTGACTTGCAAATTTGCAGGTTTTAATAGCTTTTGCTGATGAGTGTTCCGGCAGACACCTGTTGACATTAAGTCCATGTATGGCTACAGTGGCGGTAACGCGAGTGCTGAGGCTCGTTTGATTTTGTAAGGTTAAGCAAGGGATGGGTGGGGGTGGGGGAGGTGCGTATGTTGCTGATTATAAGACGGATATTTGTAACGTGGGCATGTGTAGTTACTAAAGGTAATGTAGTTTCACTTGGCCCATTCATAACCAGTGCTATGGGATGGTTAATGTTTTACCGGCCAATTTGTATGTTTGAATTGTTTTTGCTAGAAAGTGTTCCGGTAGACACATGTTAAAATTAAGCCTGTGTATGGGTATAGTGGCGCTACTAGGAAAGGGGGTTTCTGTTTGATTTCATACTGTTAACCAAGGGCGAGGGTGGGGGTGGGGGAGGTAGTTATGTTGCTGTTTGAAATACAGAATATAGTAACTTGGAGATGTGGAGCTACTAAAGGTGATGTAGTACCTCTGAGAGCAATTATAAAGCGCCCTATGGCATGGTATATGTTTTACATGCAAATTTGCATGTTTTAATACTGTTTGCTGATGAGATTTCCAGGAGACATCTGTTGAAGTTAAGGCTGTGTATGGCTATAGTGGCACTTCTACGTTTGCTTGGGCTCTTTCTTTTATTGCGTAAAGTTAAGCAAGGGCGAGTGTTGAGGTGGTGTAGTGGTACTGTGACTATTTATAAACCGTCTTATGGTATGGTGTATGTTTGAGTTGCAAAATTGTAAGTTTTAATAGCTTTTGCTGATGAGCGTTCAGGCAGACACCTGTTGACTATAAGTCTATCTATGGCTATAGTGGCGGTAGCGGGAGTGCAGGGGCTTGTTTGATTTCATAAGGTTAAGCATGATATAGGTGGGGGTGGGAGATGTGCGTATGTTGCTGATTATAAGACGGACATTTGTAACGTGGGCATGTGTAGAGGTAATGTAGTTTCACTGGGCCCATTTATTAACTGTGCTATGGTATTGTTTATGTTTTTCCCACAAATTTGCATGTTTGAATACTTTTTGTTGATAAGTGTTCCGGCACACACCTGCTAAAATTAAGCCTGTGTATGGGTATAGTGGCGCTACTAGGAATGGTGGGGGTTTCTTTTTTATTTTGTATGGTTAAGGAAGGGCGTGGGTGGTTGTGGGTGTGGGGGAGGTGGGTGCAGATGTCGAGCTAATAAAGGTGATGTAGTACCACTGGGAGCACTTATAAAGTGCCCTATGGCATGGTATATGTTTTTCTTGCAAATGTGCATGTTTTACTATGCTTTGCTTATGAGCATTTTCAGAAAGTGGGGGTGCTCTTAAAGGGAGAGGGGTCAAAGCTCTTAAAGGGTTGTGGGCTATGGAAGTTGGGCCATGGTCTAAATCAAGATAAGTATCATTGTGTGCTTTAGAAAATCCTCTCCAATTATCCTACATTTGGAAAAACATTCTTTAAAGGATTTCCCTTCCTTCTACAACGTGGGTAACGTAGCATGATGTCTCCAGTTCTCAGTAGTGAGCAAAATAAGCATGCGTACATCGGTGTGCATGCTCTCACTGGAGTGCAATAAAAAAAAAAGAAAATTTACTATGTTTGCGAAGGCCTAAAATAAAATTGACTATGTCTGTGAGGGCTGAAAATTGAGCCTGATAGAGACCCTTTTGGAGGCTCCTTGAAAATAAGTGCTGGTCCTCAGACCCGGCCCAATTAAAGCCCAGCATTCATCTATCCTAAGCACTGCGCCATCCAACCATCTTTTAATTGATGCATACATTCCTACTTATATACATACATCTGTTTCTGCACTTATCTTAAGCATCTATGAGCCAACTCGCCTATTGTAAGCACTGTGTCTTTCATGCAGCCATACGCCTATATATCCATAGATACATCTGTCCCTTAACCAATCCTAAGCATCTATCAGTCCACCAGTCTATCGTAAGTACTGGTCCCTGTATTAATTGATCCATCCATTCATACATTGATACATCCATCTATGTATATATACATTGATGCATCTGGCCATGCATCCACTAGCCTTTTATTCAACTATACGTTCTTATTTTCGGGCATCGTCCACCCGATCCTAAATAGGACGTATTATACTCATCCATCCAGCCTGTTAAGGGGTCAAAAAGGTTTGCGAAAAGCATTGACAGAGAGATTATTTTATAAAGAATAACAAAGCTTTGAGTTGCTCTTTGTGGAGCATCCTTCACCATCCTTCTCTGATAGTGTTTTAAAGAAAGGTACATGTAGCGAAAGAAATGTAAAGGAGCTTTTAAGTGTAAGACGTTAATTTAGAAACATAACGTTTTGTCGAGTTGCATATAGGTACACTGTTTAAAAGTGGCCGTGACTGACAGATACTGAATACCTGTATTTCTTACATTTGAGAAAGTATACCAGAGAGGTAATTTGGGGTGGTGAGAACCTTGATTTCTATATTTCCACGTGAAGTACAGTATAGGAATATAAAAGTAAGTGGAAAGCTTTAATGTTCATTTTAAAGAGGGGGTGTGAGGCAGTCAAAGCGTGTGTTTTTGTAGCCCTAAAACAAGAGAATGTGTAAGGTCAGAGAAGGTTTGTGCTGAAGTTGCTTGCTTGTGGTCGTTTCAAGAGGCGCAACCAGAGCGAAATTTCGGGGGAGCCTAATTTTTTCAGCAATAGGCAGATTGGGGATGTAGGAGCGTTAAAAAGGGGTGAAAAAGAACAGAGTCTTCTTTACCAACAAATGATCTTTTGAAAACCTGTGAAATACTAGGGTGCGGCTCTGTGTGTGCGCTCGGGAAGCTGTTTGAGAGAGTCCGGGGCAATGGGCGATGCGCGCCTGGTGGTGTGTTTGCTAATTACCCCACGATGATGTTGCTCCTGCGTTGCAAAAAGAGAAGGGAAATTCTGAGAGAAAAAGTGTCTTTTTAAAGGATTTCCCTTCTCCTACAATGTGAGTCACCTGGCATGATGTCTGCACTTCTAAGTAGTGAGTAATGTGCATGCTCTCACAGTCTCACTGCAGTGCAATAAAGAAAAAAAAAAGGGATAAAGTTTGCGAGGCCCGAAAGTAGACCCCCATAAAGACCTGTTTCGAGGCCACCTTAAATAAAGTACTGTTGCTCAAACACCCACAGATACCCCTCACCCCCGCACTTAAAACCAGGGGGGCAGTGTTATGTATGGAAAGTTGTAGATAAAATTGTAGGATAATAATGGTATTTTTTGTGTGTGCTTTTTGGTTGATAATATCATCTTAAGTACATAGATTAAAATTGAAAAAAATATTATCTAAAAAGTTGTCTGTGGTGGGTTGCAGAGAGAGTGGTGTGGGGTGGTGGGGTGCGGTGGAGAGGTGAGAAGTACGAGGTAGTGCAGTTACATATAAATTGTAAATGTGTTTGTAAACAATTAAATAACTACTTACTGTATGTTCTATGGCACTACTTGTCATGTTAGTGCTGCTCTGTCATGTTCAATCACATTGCAGCACTGGGTGAGGAAGTCGTTAGTGGAAGTTTTGTAATTGTATGTTATAATCTTAATATAGTGAACAAATGTGAAAAATAATTAAATCTAATTTTTTTCAGAAAATTATTTCGCTTGGATTAAAATTTGGAAGTGCCAAGAAGAAGTAAAAAACAAAAAGGAAAGAGAAGAAAATATATATTTGAGCAAAAGTATGTATTTGGAAAAAATGGGAGTAGTACAGAAAAACTTTGTTTTGCTATAAGTGCAAGATGAAAAAATGATCACACAAGAGGAAAAATAGGAATTTTTCAAGACTGGTGAAGCAGAGTTCAATTTCAAATACCAGGAAAAGGAAAGATGATAAATAAATAGTATCTGTTACTCGGAGACAAAAGGAGTTTCATGAAAGTCGTCAGAGACTTTTTCGATGTAGAGTGATTCAGAATTCAATGAAGGAATGCTTCAAATATAAAAGGAATGTTTTAGAATTGAAAGAGAAACAGCGTATTGAAAGTATAGTGGATAGTGCTTTCATTTTAAAACAGAAGTTATTCATTGTGATTTTGAAGAGAAAGTATTAAACAGAACGTTAAGTTGTTACAAGGACTAGATCTATGTCACGTAAGAAAATATACTTAGAAGTATGGGCATTCTCTGGCTTGTCTTTGAAGAAAAGTTTGTAAAAGTGTTTTTTATCAGTTGAGGATGTTACCAGTATGTTATTCTGAAATGCATAAGTTTGTGAGGAAAGTGTACTATGTAAAAAGTTCTGCATTATTTTTAAGTGAACTGAGTACACGTCTTTTATATGCTTCTTTATTAGTTGTTAAAAAAAGTGTGATGATATTGAAATGCGATATTTTGGTTCAGGGAGCAGTTCATAGAACGTGAAAGTTTGACAATTACAGATGTTGGAGGAGATGGAAAAGTGATTAGCACTGGTCAGTTTGAAGAAGAAATTGGAAGGTTTAATGTAGTGTGGTGTGAAATACAGTACTATGTTTGTGTTTGTTCTCGACTTACTGATTATAAAAGTCAAAGTAGGAATGTTGATTTGTATTTGAAAAGTTAAAAGGAGACCAATTGTAAGTGGGTAGAATTTACAATTTACTTGTTGGCGGAAGGTCAATTTGAGTTAGGCAGTGATCAACGTATGTGGAAATATTGTTATAACAAATTAGAAGATAACAAAATGCCTTTTAGAGCAGTACATAATAACTTAGAATTAGTAGCTATTCCGGAGGAACTGGCAGAATTGAATACACATGAGCCTGTTCTAATTCAATGTGTTAATTCTTTTCAAACTAAAATTCGGATGGAGCCTAAAACATGTAAACTGTCACCATCAGACTTGCAAAGAGGTTTGAAGGAAGAGTGGTGTACTTACCTTTGGATTTTAAGAAAAATATTGAAACTATTGCTGGAGTGAAAGAGGAAAATTAGGCAGTAGTCATTCTAGTAAATGTTGTACTAACAAAAAGACGGAAAATATGGAAAGATTTTGTGGGTGTTAATAAAGTTGAAAAGACTACCTTATATCTTATAGAGAACAATATTTATTACAAAACTGTAAATGTGGGTGAACAGGTAATAAGTTTAAGAGATGAATCTTGTTGGTCGATATTCTGAAGCTGCAATCGGTACAGGTGGATCATTATACCATCCACCTTCTCCTGTAGGAAACAGCTGTGGAAAATAATGACCTTCCAAGTTTTTCTCCCATACACTTATTGGAGTTCCCTGTGCTTTTTTCATTTCAAATAACTCAATGCTGCTTCCTATTACTTCTTTTGAATGCAAAGGACATATTGTGTAATGTTCATAAATATCTTCAGTCCTTGACTTGCCCACTTTCTCTATTTGACCACTTGAATTTTCAGATTATATTCCGAAGATCCTAGATTTCAACAGTGCATTTTATACATATTTCACCTTTTTGTTTGAAAGTGATCTGTCTTCTTTGGCGTAATCAGTGAACCACATACTTAAAACTAAAGTTCATCAATAAGTTCTTTCTGCGAAAGAATTTGTGGAGAAACTTCAAGAAAGAGATGAAAATTTAGAAGGACACTTAATCAATTTGATGGCATGTCAACATGGAACAAATGTGTACTGGTACTGTCGTCATGAAGAACTCAATTGTATGTTACGGGAAACGTAGGTACAAGAACATGGTTCGTCTCACTTAGCTGTGCAGAGTATGCATGGGAAGATTTGCTTGACTTTCTAAGAGAAGCGTATTCCAAAATAAAAAATGTCGAAATAAAGACTTGTGGTGAACTGTGTTCATTGGATCCTGTATATGTGTGCAGATATTGTAATGATAGGTTTCAACCTATAATGTCTTTTATCTGCAATTGAGAGAATACAGCTCTTGGAGAGGTGATCGATTTCTTTTGGAGAAAGGAGTATCAAGCAAGAGGTGCACATCATATCATATGCTACCATGGATCAAGGATGATCCTAAATTTGGAAATGATTCTGATGAAACAGTATTGTCTTTCATTGAATAGTATGTGACATGTGAGATACCAAGAGAAAAAGGAGATAGAAGCTTGATATAGCAAGTTTTACGTTTCCAAAGTCACAGTTAATGAAAGCATTGCAGAAGAAATTACAACTTTAAAGGAAGATTTTACACAAGATGTCTGTTTGCTTTCTCCTGTCCAGTCATTTGTAAAGGAAAAGTACATTTTTTTTTTCTTCTGTAAGGCACACAATAACTCGGAAATCTCAAAAGAATAACTACAAGTTAAAAAGAAGAGAAGTGTCAAAGTATATCAGTGATTACAATCCAGTCATTTTAAAAATGTGGAATGCGAACATGGACATTCAGTATGTTGCAGATAATTCAATTAGTGTTGCATGTTACATTACATCGTACTTAACAAAATCAGGAAAAATAGAGATGAAAGAACTGTGGGAAGAAATTACACAAGAGAAAAGCCTTAGTAAAGAATTGTACAGCTTTACTTTGAAAATGCTTTCCCACCGAGAAATTGGATTGTATTGATGTTCAGACTGATTGTGCTCTTCAAGTTTAAATTCAAAGTCACGAGGAATCATTTAGGTAAGTTTAGGTCTTGCCTGCAAACGAAATGGAGCCTTGAAATGATTTGAAGAAATTGAAGAATTAGCAGTAAATGAAGCAGACAGTACAGACAATCTTAAAACTAATATTTTGGACTCGTACTAACTGAAAAGGAGTCAACATCTGTCTGTATGAAGTACTTCAACATTACAGCTTGAAATGTTAAAGAGAATGTAAAATAAGGAAAATATGCAGTAGTTGGATGTCATGGTTGTTTAGTAAAATATGCAAAAAGTAATCTCATAAACCACAAGAAAGTTAGTTGTGAAAGTTTAGATAAGGGAGAATTTTTATATTTAGCACTTCTGCAACTGTTTAATTCATGGTGTAGTGAAAGTGAATTATTTGGAGACTTTGACTGTTACAAAGATTCTTGTAATACATGTAAAAGTAGTGTTGCATGTACACTTTTTGCTATATATTTAAAAAATGTTGAATGATGAAGTTGAACAGAAAAAAACTATTACAGCTGAAATTAGTAATGAAAGTTCTCAAGATAATGAAACTAGTGGTCCATGTAGTCACGATCTTCTTGGACGAACAATGCTGGAAAATGAAGCAGCCATTGCTATGCATGAAGTTGAAATTGCAAGGCGGTACAGCAGGTCCGAACAGTGAAAGGGGGTCTTGATTCTATGATTGAGGATGTCAGAAGTTAAAGTCTGTGCTAATTTCTGTGTACCCCCTCTGACCAGGTGCAATCAACTCTAGGTCCCAACAGTGGAATGGCGTCTTGATCCCACAATGGACGATGTTACAACTGCATCTGAGAGTGGAGATGAATGTACTCCCTTCGACAAGGTGCAACTAACTCTAGGTCCCAAAAGTGGAATGGTGTCTTGATTCCACCATGGATGATGTCCGATATTACCTGCTGCTTGTTTTTCGCAGAACTCACTCTGTTGAGGTGCATCAGACTCTGTGCTTCTGTAGCTAACTGCTGTACAGGTATGTGGGGTTGATTGAGTGTAGTCACTGGAGTACACCGCAGTACAGTAGGTCCAAATACTGAAATGGGGTCTTGATTCTATTATTGAGCATGTCAGAAGTTAAAGTCTGTGTTTATTTCTGTGTAACACCTTCGACCAGGAGTAACCAGCTCTAGGTCCTAATAGTGGAACGGTGTCTTGATCCCAGAATGGAAGATGTCCAATATTACTTGTTGCTTGGTTTTCATAGAACTTCCACTGTTGAGGTGCATCAGACACTGTGCTTCCGTAGTTAACTGTTGCACATGATTATTGTGCTTTGTTGACACCAGTCAGTGGAGTACACCGTGGTACAGCAGGTTCGAATGGTGAAACTGTGTCTTGATTCTGTGATTAAGGATGTGAGAAGTTAGTGTGTGATGATTTTTGTGTACCCCCTCTAATCAGGTGCAACGAACTGTAGGTTCCAACAGTGGAACTGTCTTTTGATCCTACAATGGGTTATGTTAGAACAGCATCTGAGAGTGGAGATGAAGGTACTCCTTTTGACCAGGTGCAGCCAACTCTAGGTCCCAACAGTGGAGCGGTGTCTTGATCCCACAATGGACAATGTCTGATATAACGAGCAGATGAATTTTCAGAGGTCCTTCTGTTGAGGTGCATCAGACTTTTTGCTTCCGTAGTTAACTGCTGCACATGATTAATGGCCTTGGTTGACTGTAGTTGGTGGAGTATACCACGGTACAGCAGGTCTGAACAGTGGAACGGGGTCGTGATTCTGTGATTGAGAATGTCAGATGTTACAGTTTGTGATGATTTGTGGTAACACCTCCGATGAGGTGCATCAAACTGTAGGTCCCAACAGTGGAACGATGTCTTGATCTGACAATGGAGGATGTGAGAACACCATCTGAGAGTGGAGATGAAGGTACTCCCTTTGACCAGGTGCAAGCAACTGTAGGTCACAACAGTGGAACGGTGTCTTGATTCCACAGTGGAAGATGTCCGATATTACTTGTTGCTTGGTTTTCATAGAACTCCCTCTGTTGAAGGGCATCAGACTCGGTGTTTCCGTAGCTAACTGTTGCACATTCTTATTTTGCTTGGTTCACACTAGTCGGTGGAGTACACTGTGGTACAGCAGGTCCAAACAGTGAAATGGGATCTTAATTGAGGATGTCAAAAGATAGAAGTTTGATATTATTTCTGTGTACCCCTTCTGATCTGCTGTAAGCAAGTCCATGCTTTCCAATTGAACGGTATCTGGCTGTCTGGTGTTAATGAATAGTGAGTCTGGCCGACAATGCAGACAGAAGTGTTCACAATTCAGATCGAGTTCTGATTGTTTAATTATAGAATCCAGTAGTCAACTAACTACAATGTCTGTTGGAATATACATATTAAGTTTTTAGTATAATTCTTTGAAGACATTTTTTGAAATGACTTATAGGTTTAGTACAATGATCACATTTAATTTGCAAGTGCAAAGGAACACTGAATAGTCTACACTGTAGACAGCAGAAATGGTATTTGAATTGTTTTGTTTTATTTATTGAAGATTTTTCTGCGATTGATGTTGTTGTCTTTTGTTAAGAGGAAGTGAGAGAAAGTATTAATGAATGTCTGTGTGAGTACTGTTTACAATTAACACTGCAGATAGCAGTGTTCACAATTCGGATCGAGTTGGTCTTGTAGATGACGCAGTTCTGTAGGAAAAGACATTGCTCCAGTGTGCTTTGTCTACACCATGAATACATATTATTACAGGCTCCAGACACGCTTTTGTTGCTTCGCGTACGACAAACTGATTAGCTGAATTCCACCTTACGTAGCTGTGGGCCCTTGCTGACCGCTCTCTCTGGCCTACACTGTAGACAGCAGTGTTCACAATTTAGATTGAGTTGCTATTGCTGATAATGTTCTGTTGATGGCAACAGATATTACTCCAAGTACGGCCTGTCCGTCTACAGCACACATCATTACTGGTTGTTGACATGCTGAATGATTTTTATGTGGCTTTCTGAGTGCACTAAAACTGATGGACCCTTTATGATAAAATCTTTTTGTGTATTATTTCTGATCTATTAATTGTGTGTCAGTATACCATAAATTGTGTTTCTTTTACAATAGAATATATTTCTGTATTACTTCACATCTATTGTCCCTACCTTACTACAGTACAAACTATTGATTATTTTATTATTTGATGTATGTGTGTGATCCAATGATTACTGTTGTAGTAGATGATAGCAGCAACTATTCCTTGAGGAATGGTTTACACTGACTCCACACACATCCAACACAGACGTTACTGGATATGTGACCCTGGTAATAAAAAGGTGTCAAGCGCATGTGCTCACACCCACTTCCACTATCTATCTGTGTCCGTGTGTTCATTATCTATCCATGATAGTGCCCCTGGGCCGTATGATATTACATTGTGCTGTGGACAGTGTATGTAACTATGTTACCTCTGGTAGTGGCGAAAACTTCAGTTATGTAACTTGTAGGTGCATGGCTATCACAGGTGGAAGGCTACTTTACAGACCATGAATATTGATGAAGATGATGGTTGCATGTTGTGTGTAGTGTAAGATATGTGTACATTGCAAAAAGTTTAGGAAAATGCTCTCTAAGCAGAAGAGGTGTTTCTCATTAAATGCAGTACATAGATGGACTAAAATGGGTGGCGTTTTCAACTGTTATAATGGGGAATGTTATGAACTAATGAAGGGCTTTTTTTAAGGGTCACATGGCAATCGCGCACCTAGTGCGCAAGGAGACCGCACCCGAAGGGATTTTGAGAAAATATAATTGCTAGATTATAAGTTTAATACAGTTAGAAAAATATAAATGTTTAAAATATTGTTAGATTATCGCTTGCTCTCATATACACTTTAAAGTTATTTAGATATAGTTTTGAGACAAAATAAAATAAGGGAATGGCGTACGCGGTGCAACACCATATGTTTATGATGTAACACAGGATGTGGCAGCGTGCACTCGTCGCATTCGAGATGTCATCAGTGATGTCATCAGTGATGTCACTGACAATGTCATGAGTGATGCAATATGTGACATCATCAGCAGTGCCTTGCGGGCGTGCGAGTTATAGTTAGCTCAAATAACTATAACTGGCAGATTTCTCTGTCAAATGTCCAACTAACTATAACGTCCCTGAAACCTATGTTTTTTTTTCTGTGAATTTCTAAGGATTTTTAAATGCTAATTCCTTACTATAACATCCGTAAAACCTATATTTTTTTTCAGTAAATATGTATATATATATATCACCTACTGGTGGTCGCCAGTAGGTAGATATTGTTAGGACCTATTTTCCATAGGAAATCTGCAACATTCTATTTGGAATAACTTTGGCGCCGATTGACGAATCTTCACGAAATTTTCAAAACTTTTGGCCAGCTCCGGTCTGCTCCTATCCTGAACGTTTCACAGTGATTTGTCAAGCGGGGGCCGAGAAAAAACAGGGGTCCCAAAACGCGTTTTCCACATGCAATTTCCCATAGGACCTTTAGTCGCAGCTACAGCCCGAACTGCTCAACGGAATTACACCAAATTTGGCAAAGAGGTAGTCCTTAGTTCAGACTCATGCCTTTTGATTAAATGGTGTAAATCCGTTCAGTAGTTCTAGAGAAAATGACATTTAAAAGTACATATATATCTATGGCCTCAGAGGATCCGCACACCCTGAGCACACCCTCCCGATCACTAGCTGAATTTTAATTGGCTGCCAACACTCTGAATCAGAAAGTGTTGGCAGCCATCTTGAGCCTTGATAGAACTGAGGCCCAAGAAACACCAAAAAAAGTTGCAAAACGCGAAAAGGGGGCAGGGTAGAAACACCCTAACCCCCTAGACCTGCTTAGGGGGTCCCACAAGGACCCCCACGGCCCCCAACATTTTAATTTTTTTAAATGGGAGGATGCTCGCTGGATGCGTGCATTCTGCCGATAGAAAAAAAAATTCAGTGAGGGCTCCTGCGCTAAATATGCTAATTTGCCCCTGGGGGGCCAAATCCCGGGGGCATAATGAAAAAATAGTGTGGGGGGTCCTAATCCCCCCACACTGCCCCGGGGACCGCCACCCTCTGGGGCTCTAACGTGATATAGGCGGGGGGCTAACGTCCCCCCCACAGCCCCTGGGCTTCTTTAAAATGGGTGGGGGGGCTCTCAGGCCCCCCCAGCCCCAGGGACCGCCACCCCCTCGGGCTTGAAAACATTTGGTGTGGGGGCTCTCATGTCCCCCCAGCCCCGGGGACGCCACCCCCTGGGGCAACTTCAAAATGTGGGAGGGGGGCCACACGGCTGCCCTCCGGGAGCCTTGTAGAGGCTCTGGGGACCACCACCCCCCAGGGCCGGCTCCTGCAGTGTCCCGGGGTGCCCACCCTCGGGACACTGTAGTTTGCAATGACATGGCATGAGCCTCGCGGCTCCCACCCTGTCATTGCAAACTGCTTTGCTTCATTGAATCGAGAGCAGGGAAACCTGCTCTCGCTTCAATGAGGCAAAGCAGATTGCTTTTCCACATGGAGAGCAGCATGTTAGCTGCTCCCCATGTGCAAAAGCAATGCCGGCTGCGGGGAGCCGGCTGGGATAGTGGGGGAATTGGGGACCCCCATGGTCCCCAACGACGAGGGCCGGCCCCAGGGGATGGGGTCCCCGGGGCTAGTAGCAGCCTGGGAGGGGTACCACGCGGCCCCCCTCTTAAAAAAATTAATTAAAAAATGAAAAAAAAAGAAACGGCCCGGGGATGGGGTCCACGGGGCCATAAGTGGCCACAGGAGGGGGGCAAGGCAGCCCCCTCCAAAATATATTTTTTTTTTTAAAAAGGGAGATGCCCCAGGGGATGGGGTCCCCGGGGAAAATTATGGCCGCTTGGCCCCCTCCCTTTTTTTTTTTTAAGCAAATTGGGGGCAGGCCCTGGGGGATGGGGTCCCCAGGGCCAATAAATTAGAAAAAGAAGGGGGGCTACACAGCCCCTCTTCTAAAAAAAACGGGATCGGGCTGGAGGCCACGCCCCCTCCTTCCACCACTCTGAAAACGCACCCCCTGGCGAGTTTGCAGAGGGGGAACTAATTCCCCTTGAATACTGGGGGTCCCTGGGGGCCAACTAGCCCACCAGGAACCTCCAGTATGTGCCAGTATATATATATACATTATCTACAGGCGGTCGCCAGTAGATAGTTATATTTAGGACCATGTTTCCATAGGAAATCCGCAACATTCTATTTGGAATAACTTTGGCGCCGATTGACGAATCCTCGCGAAATTCTCAAAATAGGTGGGGCGCTCCGCTCCGCTCCTTCCCTGAAAGTCTCGGGGGGATTCATCAAGCGGGGGCTGAGAAAAAGGGGGGGTCCCAAAACGCGTTTTCCCCATGCATTTTTCCATAGGACCTTTAGTCCGAGCTACAGCCCGAACGGCTGAACAGAATTACTTGAAATTTGGCAGAGAGGTAGCCCTCAGGTCAGGGATGTGCCTTTTGAAGGTCTCGTGTAAATCTGTTCAGTATTTCCTGAGAAAATAGCATTTAAATCAATATATATATCTATAGGCGCGCTCCGAGCACGTACCGTAAGCTTACCGTACGTGCACGCCGCCGTGCGCGAGCGCGATTCTGATGGTTGTTAGATCTTAGTAAACATTCGAATCGGTCGAAACCAGGAAGTGTTGGCCGCCATTTTGTCTCTCGCAGTCTGAGGGGGTGAAATACAAAGGTGGAGAACGTGAAAAGGGGGCAGGGTGATCAGTTCCTGACCCCCTAGCCTTTGTCAGGGGGTCCCAGAAGGACCCCCAAGGGCAAAAATTAATTGTAATTTTTTTTCGAAAAATCGCGGAATGCGTGTGGCATACGCGCACGGCGTAAACGGAAAAATTCCGCGAACTTCGCGTAACGATTCCGCGACTACGCGTACCGTGCGCGCACGGCAAAAAATTGTTTTCAAAAAGGAAAGATTAAAAAAACATAAAAAAAATTGTGAGGTAAGGTTGGCTCTTAAAAGAGCCGTTGTGTTAATACAGGGATAGAGGAAAGAAAGAATGGGAATATTATGAACGTCTACAAACGTGCTGGTCTATCTTATTGTTAATAAGGGAAACACTGGTCTCCCCAAAAACAATAAGACCACAACACGTTGTACACCTCATTGAAACCCTCTGAAATCGAGGGTTAATGTCCAGAGGAGCTGAAGAAGGTGATGCTCCCACCTCAGAGGAAGGGCTCAGCTAAGCTGCCGATGATGTACTCGGCTGAGCTTCTGAGGTTGGGCTCCGGTGACTTACAGAAGAGTTTTCTTCAGTATGTCGAGCAAAGGTCCTGGGATGTTTATCCCTAATGTGTCTCATCATAGAGTGATTTCCAAAGGAACACTTCTTCCTTGGATCTCCTCTAGATAAAACACGGTCACAAAGTGTGCAAGTGACCAATGGAGCATTGACCTTTTTCTGCCCCTCTGGAAAAGTAAAATACTCCCACACAAAAGAATCCTTTTGTTTCCTCCTTCTCTGTCTGATGATGGTGCTGCTAGGCTCACTCTCAGAAGAGGACTGCTGCTCTGCCATTGTATCTCAATGTCAATTCAGCTCCTTCTCCTAGGGGATCTCAAGCAGTAATGAGGGGAATGGGTGTGGTGTGGGAAGTTTCTGGAACTGAAAGTAGTTTCAACCAATGAAAGGTGTTCTTTGTGGATCACATGACCTACCGTGCGCGCTCCGTAAGCTTACGCTACGCGCTCGTAAACAAGTACGCATGCGCAAACGTGACGTAAACATGCGCTTACGGAGCGCTTACGGAGCGCGTACGTAGGACACACTCGCGCAAGCGTATTACACGAACCCGCGTAACCGCGACGTTGGTTCCGCGCAACGCGCATGCGTGTACGCGTACGTCACGTACATATCACATAAGCGCACCGTACTTATGGCGTACGGAGCGCGTAGCGTCAGCTTACCATACGCGCATCGTATCACGTAAGCGCACCGTACTTATGACGTACGGAGCGCATAGCGTCAGCTTACCGTACGCGGACGGCAAAAAATCCATTAAAAAAAAAAGTTTCAAGGGTTGTAGAAGATAAGAACTGTGATGTACAACTGTATGTAAACATTAATTTTTAAAAAATTAACCATTCCATAATGCAGGATATAGTACATATATTATTTTATACATAGGTTGGATATTATTTTTTACCAAAAATCTCAAAAAAAAAATTTGCATTTAAAAAACCTTTGAAATTCACTGAAAAAACCATAGGTTTCACACACGTTATAGTTAGGAATTAGCATTTAAAAAACCTTGCAAATTCACTGAAAAAACCATAGGTTTCACACATGTTATAGTTAGCAGGACATTTCACTCGTGAAAAACCAATGAAATTCCCCCGTTATAGTTAGTGCAGGCAACTATAACTCACGCGACCGCAATCCTCTGCTGATGACGTCAGATATTACATCACTGATGACATATGTGTTTTTCTGAAAAAAAAATATTTGTAATATATGTATAGCTAAAGATTAATGGAAGAAGACATGGGTAAATAAGTGTCTAAATACAGTGATGTAATATCTGACGTCATCAGCAGAGGATTGCGGTCGCGTGAGTTATAGTTGCCTGCACTAACTATAACGGGGGAATTTCATTGGTTTTTCACGAGTGAAATGTCCTGCTAACTATAACATGTGTGAAACCTATGGTTTTTTCAGTGAATATATATATATATATTCACTTAAAAAACCATAGGTTTCACACATGTTATAGTTAGCTGGACATTTCACTAGTAAAAAACCAATGACATTTTTTTTTTCTCCCATGGGGGTCCTTCTGTGACCTCCTGACCAAGGCTAGGGGGTCAGGAACTGTCCACTCTTCCCCCTTTTCACGTTCTCCATCTTTTATTTTCACCCCCTCAGACTGCGAGAGACAAAATGGCGGCCGACACTTCCTGGTTTCGACCGATTCAAATGTTTACAGACATCTAACAACCAATCAGAATTGCGCTCGCGCACGGCAGGGTGCGCGCAAAGTGCGCGCACGGTGCGCGCACGGTGCGCGCGTATAGATATTGATATGCTTTTAAATGCTATTTTCTCAGGAAATACTGAACAGATTTACACCAGACCTGCAAAAGGCACTTCCTTGACCTTATGGCTACCTCTCTGCCAAATTTCACGTGATTCTGTTCAGCCATTCGGGCTGTAGCTGCGACTAAAGGTCCTATGGAAAAATGCATGGGGAAAACGCGTATTGGGACCCCCCCTTTTTCTCGGCCCCCGCTTGACGTATCACCCCAAGACTTCCAGGGTAGGAGCTCAACGGAGCACCCCATTTGCTTTGAAAATTTCGCGAGGATTCGTCAACCGGCGCCAAAGGTATTCAAAATAGAATTTTGAGATTTCCTATGGAAACTAGGTTGTAACTAAAACTATCTACTGGCGACCGCCAGTAGATAATATATACATATATATATATATATATATATATATTTTTTTTTCCCTATATGTATATATATATATTACCTACTGGTGGTCGCCAGTAGGTAGTTATATTTAGGACCCATTTTCCATAGGAAATCTGCAACATTCTATTTGGAATAACGTTGGCGCCGATTGACGAATCTTTTTCCAAACATTTGGCCAGCTCTGGTCTGCTCCTATCCTGAAAATTTCACGGTGATTCGTCAAGCGGGGGCCAAGAAAAAAGGGGGGTCCCATAACGCGTTTTCCCCATGCATTTTCCCATAGGACCTGTTGACGCAGCTACAGCCCGAACTGCTGAACGGAAATAAACCAAATTTGGCAAAGAGGTAGTCCTCAGTTCAGACTTGTGCCTTTTGCTTAAATGGTGTAAATCCGTTCAGTAGTTCCTGAGAAAATTAGAGTTAAAAAGATAGATATATCTGGGCGGAGCCTAACCACACATCTCATTGTGAGATCTGATTGGCTGTCAGCACTTCATCCAATAAGTGTTGGCAGCCATCTTGGGACCAATATACATGATAGCACCTCATTAAAAAGCATTGCAGTTAATAGAAGGTTTTAAGACTTTAGTTACATTATAAATCATTTGTTGATGGTACCATACTCATTTTAGGAATTGTGGTGTGTTCTAAGGTGATTTTACCATGTGAAAAATCCTTCTGCTGTGGTATCATGAATCATGTTTGAGAGTAAACTATTTTCTCATGCTTTTCCCACAGAGGTTTGGAAGATGATCTATAAGCTAAACTGAGAGCATATTTTCTGTAAATTCACATTATCTCAGTCATGTGAGAATGAAGTCTCACATTCTCAGTAAAACATGTACATCCAACAAGGGCAGAGACTGTCAGTTGATTCCTTTGTGTTCTACTGCAGCTTCCCTGAGTGTTCTAAAGAACAACTAGAGCGTTAACAGTCCTACTTATGACAAACGTATGGCACACCTGAAGCCATCTTGATTGGAATAAAGTGGTAACTCTTAAAACATTTAATTTAAAAAAGGAACACAATGAGGGGGTTCATTTTGCCATAGAAATTATGATTAGTGCTGAAGAAAGAAAAATGAGGGCACATTTTGAGTGAGATTTCAAATCCTCTTCTATTTCATTAAAGAATTCTGACATGCAGACTGAAACATGCACTTTTAATACCAGCAGCAGACTTCCGTGGTGAGCAGTAGCTTTACTACAGTGATCTAATGAGCAACTAGAGTGCTAACATTCAGAATTTATGGCAAATGTGTGACATATCTGAATACCTTCTTGATGGAATCAAAGTAAAAAACTGAAAGCATTTCCTACTGAGGAGACTGCAGTAAATGAGGAAATTAGGAAACTTCATAATAAATAAATCTCCCAACATGGCCACCAGAGACAAAAGAGCCCAAATGCAGCACAAATATCACCCAGATGTAGCCCACATGTAGCCCAATGACAGAAGTGTGCAAAACACTTATTTTTTGTGTATTTGCAGTTTTATATAGTGCAGACTTGTCAGGTATTGGAATGCTTTACATGAGCATTGGTTACATCACACAAGATCAAATTCATTTTGGTTGTAGACATGGGGATATTAAGTGATCTGACCAGAATCACAGAATGTTGAGCTGAAGCAGAAATTCCAACCTGGTTCCCCAGTTGCAAAGTCTGCAGCTCTGGAAGTAACACCATATCCTCTCCCCTAGGTTCAACATTTAATCAAGTGGTCAACTGGATAAAAAAACATAAAGATTACAAATAATTTAAAAGTTCTTTGTCGCTATTTGAAAACTCGTTTTTTAGAGCACTAACCATAATTTTGATGCAAATAAGACCTTCTCATATATGTAATTTCCAAGGGAAATGCTCTAGGTATTACAGTTTTGATTATATCAAGATGACGTCAGGCGTTCCACACTTTTGTAATAAATATAGAATGTTAGCAATCTAGTTGTTCATTGGGATACTGTTGAGAGGCAGAGGCCAGGAGCACGGACTCTGAAAATTGAAGGCAGGTAGGAGAGTGCAGAGGCAACAATTTGACCACACTGGGCAGGCAGGAAGGGCAGTGGCAGCACAACAGACTATGGAGGGCAGTGGAAAGGGGGGCAGGGGCAACAAACCAACAATACAGGACTGGCAAGAGAGGCTGTGGCAATATAATAGACCATTGTGGGCAGAAGGAAGAGGCAGTGGTAGTACAACCATACATGCCAACATACCCGTTTCAGCCAGGAAACGTCCAATGTTTTTAAGCTCAAATGGGCTTTATTTGATCTGTCTCCTGTCTACAATCTCCTCTTTTTCAATGTAATTCAAAGGGAAAAATCAATAACCCAGTCTTTTTCAAAATCTCCCTCTTATCAAGTTCAAAATGTTTGCAAGTATGGTACATTGCATCATGGTAGGCAGGACGAATTGGGGTAGGGACATGGACTTGGATAACAGAGGACAGGAGGGACATGGAGAGGTGCACCAAACTGACCCTACAGGGCAGGCATCAGGGATTGCAGCAGCACAATACAACACACAGGGCATGCGGGACGGGAGTGCAGCACAACAATCCATAGAAAGCAATACAGAGGGGACAGGACCATGCACATGGACATCAGAGAACAGAGGGGAAAGAGGCAATGGTAGTTAGCTGACCACAATGGACAGACAGGAGAGAAAGCTGCAGCATTACAGACCATAAAGGGCAGGAGGGACGGATCAGGGGCATTACAATGGAACAGACAAGCCAGGAGGGAGGGAATAGGGGTGTGCACATGGAAACAGAGGGCTGGGGGCAAGAGGACAGGGCAGGAGCAGCAAGATGACCATGGAGGTCAGGCAGGATGGGCATTAGAAACAAGACACACCATGGACAGCAACAGTGAGACTATGATGGCATACACACAGACCTTGAAGGGAAGGTGGGAGGGAGTCAGGGGCAGCTAGCTGACCACACAGGGAAGGTGGGAGGGGCCATGGCAGCACAGAAGACTATGCATGGCAATCGGGAGGGTTAGTGGCAGCACAATGGCTATGATGGGCAAGAAGGAGGATGCAGGGGCATGCAGAAAGGACCATGGAGGATAGAAGGGAGGGTCAGGACCTGGGCACAGACAAGAGAGTTCAGGGGAAGGGGCCTCACAACAGACCGCGCGGGGCAGGCAGGAGGAGCAGTTGCAGCACAGCAGACCAGGGAGGGCAGAAGGGTGTGGCAGTAAAATGGACCATGGAGGACAGGAGGAAGGGCATAGGGGCATGGCATGTGGACAGGCAGGGCGGAGGTGGCAGGTACAGGTTACAGTCATCTGACAATGCTAGGCAGGTGGGAGGGGAGTGGCAGCTCAACAGAACACTCAGAGTAGATAGGAGTGGCAGGTCCATGGAACGTGGTTGGCAAAAAGGATGGAGCAGGGGCATGCACAAAGACATCGGAGGGCAGGGGGAAGGATAATAGGGGCAGCAAGCTAAGCACAGAGGCTAAGCAGGAGGTCAATGATGGGCCATAGAATTGGGCACTGGAGGGCAGGAGGAGTGGACTGGTACATCATGCTAAATGGAGGGCAGTGGCAGCACATCAGACCATGCATGGCAGGAGGGAGGAGGCTAGTCCATGGATTCAGACAACAGAGGATAGGGAGGAGGTGGATGGGGCAGCAAGCTAACTGTTCAGAGAAGGTGGGTATTAGGAACTTTATTGTTTTTAACATGTGTGTCTGTGCGAACAACTTAAAATATGAACAAGTATGCAGCATAATCACACTTTTATTCAGGAAGAAGAGGACATTCGTGACTGTGACTCCGGGCTCACTTGGCAGAAACACCCCCTGACCCTCCACCCCCCATCGCAAAATGTAATGCCCGTGAAAAGGGTAGGTGGACACAGTGTTATATAGAACATAGTCCTGAGAGCACGATTGAAAATGAAAACTAGATATAGTATATGGTATAAACTATGCACCAAAAAGTGTGATATAAGATGAACCGGGGGGTGAAATATAATATGCAATACATTGTGCGCAATGACAGATTCATTGGAGAGCGTGAGATAGCACAGGCACTTATGCGTGCTATGCGATATGCTCCTTGGAGTGTAATATGCACAGGGTAGTGTTGTGTAACCTAACTAGTCACTAAAGTTGTAATATAAAATATGTGCTGGGGAGTGTAACGTTGCATATGCACTGTGACAAAGATATGGATCCCAGATTGTAATATGTATGGCATAGCGCTCTGCGTTATAACATAGGAATCGAGGAAGGCACGTTTGATGGGGCAATATAACCCGTGCGAAGGCAAGTGTGGCATGACATATTCACGGGGTGGTGTTACAGTGCACATGGGCTAGAGAGTGTCATAGTCATAGCATACGCACTAGCTGGTGGAATACAACACAGAGGTGTGTGGCACTCGGCGGGCACTGGTGGGTGTAACACAGCATTGGGCTCAGCCAGGAGCACGCTGTGACTCTCAAGTGAGGTTTGTCTCCTTTCCAAAGAGTAAAATAAAAGTATTACACCTCCGGCGGTGGATGTGTGTTTTATTAACCGTGAGGGGGGTTTCTTGCATAGTTTGGTCGAATTTTTGTCAAATTCCCTTTGAATGGCTTGGTGTGCGTGTGTATTAAACGTGCCCATCAATAGCTACCCATGTTTGTATAAATAAACAACAAGGGTGTCTACTTGGAGAGTACCCACCGGCGGGGGCACTGGGATTAGGCACGGTAGGGCGTCAGACACGTCAGAGCTTCACTAGCGATGTAAATACATTCCACGTGGATTCATTGTATGCATAGTCGCCTTTTAATGAATATCACGCAAATCGTCATGGTGATAGGTACATACGGTTTGTCCAGCATGTCCTAGGTGTTTCTATAAATATATATATTTTTTAAAATATTAAAAAGCAAAGGCCGGCCCCAGGGGATGGGGTCCCCGGGGCCATAAGTTGCATGAGGAGAGGGGCAACGCAGCCCCCCTACTAAAGAATAAAAAAATAAAAAAAGGCAATTAATTTTTCTCAACAAAAAAAATTAGGGTGCAGGCCCTGTGGGATGGGGTCCCCAGGGCCAATAAAATAGAAAAAGAAGGGGGGCTACACAGCCCTCATTCTTAAAAAAATAAAATATATAAAAGACTGGCATCGCGCCAGAGGCCACGCCCCCGCCTTGCAGCACTCTGCAAACGCGCCCCCTGGCCAGTTGTAAGTTAGGGAATTAATTCCCCTTCAATACTGAGGGTCCCTGAGGGCCAACTAGCCCAACAGGTATCTCCAGTATGCACCAGGGAGCTGCGTTGCAGACAGGTGTTATGAGGCCATGCCCCTGGTTACACCTCTATGCAATGCAGCTCTGTGGCGCTTACTGGAGGCACCTAGTGGGCTAGTTTGACCCTAGGGACCCTTCGGATTCAAGGGGACTTAATCTCTCAACTTAGAATGGCCACAGGGTGCATTTACACAGTGGTGAAGGGAGGGGACGGGGCCTGAGGTCACGTGTGCAAACACGCCCTGTGGTGCATTTTAAGTTGGGGAAATAATTCCCTTTCAATCCTGAGGGACCCAGGGGGCCAACTAGCCCACCAGGTGCTTCCAGTAAGCGCCACTGCTCTGCGTTGCAGATAGGTGGTGCAGGCCGTGCCCCTTTTTACACCTCTCGGCAATGGCGCTTACTGGAAGTACCTAGTGGGCTATTTTGCCCCTAGGGAACCTCAGGATTCAAGGGGACTTAATCTCCCAACTTAAAAAACGGCCACAGGGTGTGTTTACACAGTAGGGAAGGGAGGGGACTGGGCCTGAGGTGATGTGTGCAAACACACCCTATGGCACGCTTTAAGTTGGGGAAATAATTCCCCTTCAATTCTGAGGGCCCCTGGGGGCTAACTAGCCTACCAGGTGCTTCCAGTAAGCGCCACTGAGCTGCGTTGCAGAGAGGTGGTCCAGGCCGTGCCACTTTTTACACCTCTCTGCAACGCAGCTCTGTGGCGCTTACTGGAGGTACCTAGTGGTCTAGTTGGACCCTAGGGACCCTCAGGATTCAAATGAACTTAATCTCCCAACTAAAAACGGCCACTGGGCATGTTTACACAGTGGTGAAGGGAGGGGACAGGGCCTGAGTTAACGTGTGCAAACACGCCCTGTGGCGCGTTTTAAGTTTGGGAAATAATTCCCCTTCACTCCTGAGGGACCCTGGGGGCCAACTAGATCACCATGGGCTTCCAGTAAGCGCCACTGCGTTGCGTTGCAGAGAGGTGGTCTAGGCCGTGCCCCTTTTTACATCTCTCTGCAACGCATCTCTGTGGCGCTTACTGGAGGTACCTATTGGTCTAGTTGGACCCTAGGGACCCTCAGGATTCAAGGGGACTTAATCTCCCAACTTAAAACGGCCAGAGGCCTGTTTACACAGTGGGGAAGGGAGAGGTAGTTTTAATCCCCTGCCCTATTATATACTAGGGGCTTACAGAGGAGGTTGTGGAAATGTGGATTTTCCTGATCAGTTATGTCCCCTATCTTGGACCCCAACGGTTCTATGTGCATGTTACAAGTACATGTATGTTCCCTCCAGTTCCAGTTTCTAAGACGCAAACATATGTGTGTCTACCGTCAACATGTTCTCTGTCAGATCCGCCATCAATGGGCTGGATATTCGATTCCTAAGTATAAAAGGCCACCGACTTTATATGGCTAAGTTACTTCATCTTTACAGTTCAGGCGAGTAGGCCCGATTCTGTCCTCAAAGCCTTTCCCTGCTCTCTGTCTCTGACAGCTTCAGCTTGAGCTCGCATCTGTATCCATGAACTTTGTCCTACTCCCTGTGCAGCTAACGGTGCCTGCCTCGGCTAGTTTTCGCCTGTCTGCCAAGAAGTTGTATTTCACCTTCGAATTATCTATTTTACTCTTCAGCCGATGCATTCCTGTCCAGTGATTTAGGTAAACATTTCCTTTAGCTCACAAGCAAAGGACTCAGCCTTTCCGTCCTCCTGCAAGTGATTCATAGCCCTGTTGCCATGGAAAGTTTTCTGCCCCTCGCATCTCATATAGACACTTAGACGCTTGTACACGCACACAGTCAGTATAGAATAGATTCTGTCCGAGAGTCTCTTCCTTGTGGATAACATAGTTCTTTAAACATAGGATGTTAGATATGATTTGGGATTAGGATGACTTGACCCCAGACTTCTCGTCTCCACATGTAGAGCTAAATGTCAAGTCCCCTTCACCCCCTAGTTGCACGTCAATTACACGTCATGCTGCCGCGCGCGCATCTATGCCAAGTATTATCTTATAGATCCACCTATGTCTGATAATTCTAACCAATCATGTTTCTTTTATTCCTTATTACGCCTAGTTTCGATTATGTCACTGTCACGTCATTTTTCTTATCAAATGTTACGCCTTCTACATTCGTTTCATTGTAATGTACTTATTATAAAAATACATGTCTGTTAATAAATTATTGTACTTCACTTCCTGAACCTTCGTGGTGACGGAACCTGAGGGCCGCGACTCGAGTCGGCCATTTTGAATGGAATAAAGCCCATTAGAAACCTCTTATACCACGGATTCTGCCTCTCGTTATTTTGAGCTATTTTACTTTAATTTAAGATTCCGCATGAAATTCAGTCCGGTAATATTTATTTTATTTACCACATAATGGCGCCCGAACAGGGACACTTTCTCATCTCACGCGCCGGCGGTGCGTTGCAGGCCCGGTCTCCTGCCACAGCTGGACGGACCATAAACGCGTACCAGCAGGATTTCCTGTAAGCTCCCTCCGGTCAAGCGGGGGCGACTGAGGCTGCGATCAACCCAGACGAGGCGGTGAGAAGTGCGAAGTATCCCGACCAGAGCCTAGCTGAGAGAGCAAGATCCGAGGTATACAGAGGCCCACCAGGTTTTCCGAAATTCCGACGTCCAGAGGGTCCGATGTCCGCAGTTATCGAGTCCTGTCCATTCTCTGAGGCCTTCCGTTTCAAGGAGCTACTCGGTGAGTACCATCGCCGGGGAGGCGTGTTGACGCGCACATAGGTTGTGCCGGTCAAGACGGATTTGGGTACACAAATCCGGTCTGCACTGTTTAGCAGTGTATATGTACTGTTTAGCAGTATATCAAGTATTCCGAAGTATTCAGTTATTGTCAAGAATTCAGCGTGGTGATTAGTTAGGCAGACTGTCATCATTGTCGATCATTGTTATAATGTTTAATGTTTAATGTTTAAAGTATTCAGAAAATGTCTTGCATATTGTGGTATGAATGACTGTTCATTGTTCACTGTTCATTATTGTGTTTCTCGTATTAAGCAAGTTCAAGAGTAAGTATCAGGTCAGTTGTCAATATGCCGCTCTTCTCGAAGTTAAGACAGATTACTACCAGAAAAGGGGTGCTTGAAGAAGCAGTTCCTATTCCTCCTAGAGACACTCCAGGACATTTCATGTACCATAAACATGGCTTAGATGCCATATTGTTTCTTGATCTATGGGCAGATTATACCAAAGGATTACCGGAAAGTCAAAGGTGGCCCATAGCGGGAACCTGGGATGCAGAGTGCATCATGAAAGTGGAGGAAGAGTTATGGAAAAGAAAGGTCAGACAGTCACAGAAAGACGCTGTTGAGTTATGGCGTAAAGAATCTCATAGACGAACAGAAAAAGCACGTAGACAAGAAGAGAGGAGTAAAGAAAGTTCAAATAAAGTTCAAGAAAATCTATTAATTGAGGAAGGTATCCGAGTGAAATCAGAACAAGTAAATAGACAAAGAAATGCTCTTATGAATGGTATGTATCCCCTTCTAGCCGAAGGACTACCTAAGGCTGTTACGGAGGTGCCAAAAGACTTGCCACCCCCATTATTTCCAATTAAGGTACATCCAAAGGGGCATCCCAGAACCGCAGAAGATGTTTTTCTTTCCTCATATCTAGACGATGCAGCCCCCGAGTATGCTAACGCCACACCACATAGAACGTCTGGCGGAGGGGTTCAACGTCAGGATCAGGTATCTGTCCCCGTGCAACAGCAAGTCCCGACGCAAGCTTCGGCAAGCACATCTGTTTCCGCATCTGTCTCCGCAGTCGACTCTACAGGGGTATCGACGCCCATAGTTGCTGTATCACGTTCGACGAACCCTTTCACACCCGACGCCCCAGATGGGGCCACGGGAGGTGCTAGCAGTATTTTTACACCACCTAGAATAAATAAACTTGTTTTTCAAGAGTCAGCACATTCACGTACACCTAAGTTCGTAAATGAACGTACGCTTAAGGAACTTCTTGTAAATTGTAGATATGACCCGGTGGTTGGTAAAGAGGACGAAATGGTCCTGGCATCATTACGTATCAGACGAGCCGCAGAGTATTTAGCAAGGTTACCAGGGATGGCTACGCATCTAGATAACATATATCATTTTGTTCAAACAGGACGAGATCCAGGATGTATTAACAGAGCTATGGAATTCCAGAAAGTAGAGATACAAGGGGAACTGTTACGTTTCCTCATAAACTGTGTGATCAGAAATCAAGATCGTCCGGGGGTAGACCGGAATGCAATGCTTATTCTTACAAGATGGAGTCAGAATATATCAGAAGGGAGACACGATAAGCAAAATTGTATAATAGCCATGTGCCGAAAAATACGTAAAGAAATAGAGCGTATTCATGAAGAGAGATTGGGAACAGACGAGTTTGGGCAAGATGAAGTGTCCGAATCAGGGGACTCTGCAAGACAGTCAGAGACCATAGCCTATGTAGGCAGAGGAAGATCTTGTGAAAATACTAGATGTTTTTCTGATCCAATACACTCTGTATGTCCAAATAATAGCAGAACGTATCCGACGCCTGTAATAAATCTGAAATCTCCTGAACATTCGTTTCAAGCCGCAGATAAAATACTACGAGAACGAAGGGGTTATCACCTCCTCGATTCCATGGATGAGCAAGAATTAGCCAGATCAGCCGTTCACTGGATTGTTAGTCCTGAAAAATACGGTGATGAGACCGTAGCACACACGTTTCTCAACCTCAGTACAGATGAACAACGTTTAGCTGGAATCTATATGATTCAGCAACTCCTCATATTATATAAGAGCCAACATGCTGACCCTGGTCCTTTACCTGATATATTAACGGAACTACTTACGTACAGATGGAGAGGTTCTAGTAACAAGCTAATTAAAGAGATATTAGTGTCACGTAAGCAGTACGTCCTTTTTGTAAATCCAGATTCTCTCTCCCTGCCCCCCAGAGAAAGAGCACCGTACTACATGGATAGACAAAATCCTTTACGAGAAGTGCACCCAATAAAAGGCGAAGACAATGAGTTTCACCGTGTATTTGTTTACACACCCATATCAAAAATGGAATTATTAGAAATGAAGAAAGTAGTACCTAGTCATGACAAAGACCCAGCGGGTTTCCACCGAGAAATTAAAGACATGTTACTGATGGGAGAGTACACCTTTCCTGATATTATGACGATTTTAAAAGTGCTTTTACCTGCTGGCATATATGAAAAACTGAAAGAAAAAGAGTGGGAAGTGGGAGACCAAAAGATAGACTGGACAGCATTAGCAGAGGAAGAAAGGGGCCGAGCCGCAGGTTCAGGGCTCGGAGATAAAGTTAAACTATTACCAGGTTTACTAGTACAGGTACTGCCACGTTTATTAACTACAAAAAAAGAAGATTGGGGTGCAATCACAGCCTGTAAACAAAAGCAAGATGAAGACACAAGCGATTATTATGCTCGATTTGAAAAATGTTTTGGTATAAATAGTGGTATAAAAGCAAGTAGTGACTCATATCCACATTTATTTGTGACAAAATTAGTGGAAAATGCATTGCCTCCAGTGAAGAATAGAATATTGAAATTCGAGAGTACCTGGCAAAGTAACACTCCGTCGCAAATGCTACAAATGTTACAGTATCATCACAATAGAATTAGGGATGAACAAGAACACGAGCATAGACGCATGAAGGATACAAAAATGAAAATGCTAGTTTCTCAGACAGTACCAGCAGATGGTCACAAAAAGGGTGTGACACATTCTGGTGATTCTGCAGTTCCTGTAAAAGGAACCTGCAATTACTGTAAACAACTAGGCCATTATGTACATGATTGTCAAGTCCTGAAACGAAATATAGCTACAGGTATTGCAAAAGAGAGACCACGATTAGTTAGACAAGATCAGAATGAAAAAGGAGCTATGCAGCATGGACAGTCCGTGCCAGTTCAGCAACAGTCTATGCCAGCCTCACAGCAACCCATACAGTTTGTGCCAGCTGCACCACCGTTGCCTGCTACTGCCACACAAACCACAACACAACAAATGTATCAGACTGCACAGTATGAATACCCTGAGTATCAGCGTTACACATGAACCAGCCTAGAGAGGGAAGTTGACTTACCGCTTATCGAGATTCCGGTAGATCAAGAAGGACCTTATGTACATAGTGAATTATTAGGTCAAGATAGAAAATTCTTACTCGATACAGGGGCAAGTCGAACAACCATAAAACGTAGTGAAGTTCCAGGGGCACCCCTCTCAGGCTCTCAAAATGTTTCCCTTGGTTTTTCAGGAAAACCTATTGTTAATGAAGTATCACAGCCTCTACCACTTACGATAGGACCTTTGACACGAATTACAGATTTATTGCTTACTAAATCATGGCCAGAAAATCTGTTAGGAATTAAGACTCTGAAAGCACTAGGAGCCATAATATGTTGTTCTCCGGAAGGAGTAAGGTTGTTTTTGCGTGATTTTAAAGGTCACTATGTGTCTAGAGACATGGATCCCCGACTACAGATTTTACCAGCACATCTATGGGCACAAGGCCCTACGGATGTTGGCTGCATGAACATTACACCCTATCGAGTTACATTGAAAGCAGGAGTGGTACTACCACGAATGCGACAATACAAGTTACCGCATGATGCTGTAGTGGCTTTGTTGAAAATCATTGATGAACTAATTGCCCAGGGAGTAGTTGTAGAAACAGACTCCAATGTATGTAATTCACCGATAATTCCGATTCTTAAACGAACTGATCCTACTGCTCCGCCAGTATACCGATTGGTTATTGATTTGCGTGAACTAAACAAGTGTATTGTACCACAATTCCCTGTGGTCCCTGATATATCATCATTGTTGACAGCAATTGATTCCGAAGCAACATTCTTTACTGTAATCGATCTCAAGAATGCCTTTTTCAGCGTCCCAATAGATCCGGAAAGCCAATACTTGTTCGGATTCAGTTTAAATGGGCGCAGCTTTAAATTCTCACGCGCTCCCCAAGGATTTACAGAAAGCCCCAGCATCTACAGCCAAGCACTGAAACGAGAACTTGACAGTATACACATGCCAGTCAATACTGCACTGCTTCAATATGTCGATGATCTGCTGATCACCGCGAGAAGCGAGCCAGAATGTGAAAAAGCTTCTCTGACAGTTTTACATTTCCTAGCCGACAAGGGGCACAAGGTGTCCCCTTCTAAGCTGCAATTCTGTGTTCAGCGAGTTATTTATCTTGGTCACTCGCTGTCCAAGGAGGGAAGGCAGCTTACACCAGATCGTATCCAGTTAATTGCTAACATGTCAATACCCCAGACACAGAAGGAGGTGCGGGCTTTCATAGGCCTCACTTCATATTGTAGGCAGTGGATCCCTCAGTACGCATTTCTAGCAAAACCACTCATTCAGTTAACCACACAGGAGGCAGCCACATCGACTGTTCTCCCTTGGACTCAGGAACATACACAAGCTTTTGAAAGCCTAAAGGAAGCTTTATGTCAAGCACCTGTTTTAGCAACACCATGTTATAGCAAACCTTTTACACTCTTTGTTACAGAACGCGAAGGTACTGCCTTGTCAGTACTCACTCAGGATCAAGCAGGATCACGCAAGCCATGTGCTTATTTTTCCAGTACATTAGATCCCGTAGCTCAGGCTTTGCCTGCATGCCTGAAATCAGTGGCAGCGACAGCTTTAGCAATCAGACAAAGCGATGCCATAGTATTAGGACACCCATTGACAGTTCAAGTACCACATGCAGTAGAGGTTCTTGTGAACCGAACACAAACGCAACACTTGACCATAGCAAGACTTACCGGTTATGAACTGACATTGTTTCAACCACACATAGAGATCCGACGGTGTAATACATTGAATCCTGCTACACTATTACCTGTAATTGGAACAGACCCACTAGCTCATGATTGTGTTGAAATCATTGAAATAAAGACGAAACCTAGACAAGACTTGACAGACGTTCCATTGTTAGATCCAGACCTGACGTTGTATGTAGACGGATCATGCATGAGAGCAAGTACAGGAGATTTAGTGGCCGCGTATGCAGTCACAACAGACACTGAAGTTATTGAGACACATTGTATAGATATTCTGTCAGCCCAAGCAGCAGAACTTATTGCTCTAACGCAAGCCTGTATTCAAGCCACAAATAAGAAAGTTAATGTATACACTGACTCACGTTATGCATTCGGAGTTGTACACGACTTCGGTGTGCTGTGGCGAGAGAGAGGTTATCTAACGTCCCATGGTGCCCACATTCAGCACGGACCCCTCATTCATGCCTTGTTAGACGCAATACATCTACCCACTGCTATATCGATTATGAAATGTAAAGCACACACGAAGGTTACTGATACCATTTCTCAAGGCAATGATTTAGCTGACAGAACAGCTAAACAGACTGCTCAGAATCGCACATTAGACATGACAAAGCCAATAGTTCAGACACCAACACAGTGTATGACAATTAAGGATCCCACACTTGACGTAATTGACATACAGACACATGCCACAGCAGAAGAAATAAAGAAATGGACTGAACTAGGAGGGATCCAGACAGATCAAGGATGGATGACGAAGGAGAAATCTGTATGGTTTCTCCCCGATTCCATGGTTCAAGCCATTATAGCTACAGTTCACAGTCCAGCACATTTAGGAGAGAAGGCTATGCTAGACAGCATTCAGCACATTTGGTTCAACAAACATTTACGAGCAGCAGCTAAACAAAAAGTTCGTACCTGTATGATATGTTGTCAGTTTAATCCAGGAAAGAGTGTTCCCGTAGAGCAGGGTGGATTTCAGCCTCCTGACCATCCTTTTGAAGTCCTCCAGATGGATTATATTCAGATGGAACGTTGTCGAGGATTCAAATATGTCCTCGTAGTTGTCTGCGCTCTCTCCCGTTGGACAGAGGCGTATCCCGTATCAGATTACACTGCCTCGACTACTGCCAAGCAGCTAGTTCGAGAATTCTTCCCACGGTACGGTTTACCACGTGTTGTATATTCAGATAACGGTCAGCCTTTTTCATCCGAATTAATGAAACATGTCTCACTCCTGTTGGGATATCAGTGGAAATTCCACTGTGTCCGACACCCCGAAGCAGCAGGTCTCGTAGAAAGACATAACCAGACACTGAAAATCAGACTGTCCAAAATATGTAGAGAGAAAGGTGTCGACTGGATAGTAGCATTACCAGTTGCACTCTTTTACATGAGAATGGTAGCACACTCTAGAACAGGGCTATCCCCGTATGAGGTGATCTTTGGTAGACCGCCGAATATGTGGGGGACGCCTATACCACGTAAAATAACTGATGTAGACTGTAATATGCTGACAGATTACCTGGCTTCCTTGATGTCTGCACTACAATCTTCTCGTTCACAGGTAGCTGCAGCCTTTCCCGACAACACTGAGGCGAAACCCCATGACGTTGTTCCGGGTAATCTTGTCTTTGTGAGAAATTTCGACAGGAAGAGTCAATTGGAGCCCCGGTGGAAAGCACCCAAGTTGGTCCTGTTGACCACAAGAACAGCCGTGAAGATCGAGGGACGAAAAGGGTGGATTCATTCCAGTCACGTAAAAAAATTTCATGGACTTCCTCCTGACACAGACAGTACTGCCCGTGTGTCTTCCCCCATAGACTCAAAGCTACCTTTGGCTGAGGCCAGTAGCACCGAACTCTATAAACAGAAACTCAGGTCCAGATCTAAACTGTCGGACGATTTGATTGTTTAAGTCCTCTCCAAGGTGAAGCGGTTGAATCTGTCCCGACATGTACCCCTTAGGTCTGAATCATGTAGAGTCCAGAATCATAATGAAACGACATGCTTATTGTAAATTACTGCGTAACCACTGTATTGTGACATTATTAATTTTGTTTTTATTGAGTTTTTTAATAGTTACTGCAAGTATATTGTTGCATATGTATTATCCTGTTTCTAAACGTGTTTTCAATATAACTGATGAACATTCTTTTAGTGACCTACCGCCACATGAATTATCCTATAGACTTGCGCTGCGCAATAACACATTCATTAGTATGTTACATCATTCCCATCAGACTAGTAATGCGACCAATTGTTGGGTGTGTGGCCGACTCCCTCCCTATCAGAATAACAAAGGAGTTCTGCCTTTCTTTCCACATCCGTTCACACACAATGGCTCCTGTGGAGCATGGTTTAGTTTATTAAATTCCATAGACCCAGACACAGCAGTTTATCAACAACATTGGATATGGGGAAATCTGAATCTAGTTTTATTCAAAGTCTGTCACCCTAATAAGGAGGGTCACCTCAGTAGAACAGGAACTGATCTAGAAAATGAAGTGTATAAATTAGGTAATTTTACACCTAATCTTATGATTTTGAATGTCAAATCCGAAGTTGAACTAATTCTGCCCACTATGTCAGTATTTCCAGTTAAGGGTGAATTATGTGTTAGAAAAGTTGGTTCCAAACACATGGGCCATAGCCAATGCGTTACTACAGTAGAATATAGTGATCAAGGTAAATCTTCATTTAGAGCTTCTCGCCATTCCTACTTCATATGTGGTCAGACTGCATATATGCGTCTGCCTCTAGATTGGGATGGTACCTGTTACATAGCATTCCTTTTGCCACCTGTTTTCCTAGCTCCCCCTGATTATTATCGAAATGTTCATTTAGTACACAATAGAGAGCAAAGAGATCTCCCAGTTGTCGATTATACTGAGACATCATGGGACAAGTATGTAGATTTCAATAAAGGTATCTTTCCCTATATAGGTACTATATCAAATAGTAAGCTGATACGCAGACTCACCAAGACTCTTGAAGCTGTAGTAAACGAGACTATGGCCGCCCTAGGCAATCTGACAGAGGAACAATCAGTGATGAGAATTGTTGTTCTCCAGAATCGTCTTGTCCTTGACGTCATCCTGGCCGATAGGGGCGGAGCTTGCAGGGTCATCGGATCCAGCTGCTGCATATTCATACCAGAAAATTCGCCATCTGTATATAAAGCTATAACACGCCTTCATAAGATTGTAAGCCAGATACACGAGAATCCAGGCACTTGGACGTGGTCCGGGTGGTTTAGGAGTGTGATATCAGCCTGGGGATGGAGAGTTCTATCCTTCCTAGGTATTGGCCTTCTTATGCTCTTCAGTTGTTGTCTATGCCTACAATGTGGACCAGCGATTTGTGGTCTGTGTGCCACATCGTGTATCCCACATCAAGGTTTTCGCTCAAGATCCCGGAAGAAGAAAGAAGAAGAAATGATGCTCCATGAGCAAATCAATGGAATGATGAAGATTGATGTCTCGTGAAGGGCAAGAAGGGGACAAGGAGGGAATGTGGAAATGTGGATTTTCCTGATCAGTTATGTCCCCTATCTTGGACCCCAACGGTTCTATGTGCATGTTACAAGTACATGTATGTTCCCTCCAGTTCCAGTTTCTAAGACGCAAACATATGTGTGTCTACCGTCAACATGTTCTCTGTCAGATCCGCCATCAATGGGCTGGATATTCGATTCCTAAGTATAAAAGGCCACCGACTTTATATGGCTAAGTTACTTCATCTTTACAGTTCAGGCGAGTAGGCCCGATTCTGTCCTCAAAGCCTTTCCCTGCTCTCTGTCTCTGACAGCTTCAGCTTGAGCTCGCATCTGTATCCATGAACTTTGTCCTACTCCCTGTGCAGCTAACGGTGCCTGCCTCGGCTAGTTTTCGCCTGTCTGCCAAGAAGTTGTATTTCACCTTCGAATTATCTATTTTACTCTTCAGCCGATGCATTCCTGTCCAGTGATTTAGGTAAACATTTCCTTTAGCTCACAAGCAAAGGACTCAGCCTTTCCGTCCTCCTGCAAGTGATTCATAGCCCTGTTGCCATGGAAAGTTTTCTGCCCCTCGCATCTCATATAGACACTTAGACGCTTGTACACGCACACAGTCAGTATAGAATAGATTCTGTCCGAGAGTCTCTTCCTTGTGGATAACATAGTTCTTTAAACATAGGATGTTAGATATGATTTGGGATTAGGATGACTTGACCCCAGACTTCTCGTCTCCACATGTAGAGCTAAATGTCAAGTCCCCTTCACCCCCTAGTTGCACGTCAATTACACGTCATGCTGCCGCGCGCGCATCTATGCCAAGTATTATCTTATAGATCCACCTATGTCTGATAATTCTAACCAATCATGTTTCTTTTATTCCTTATTACGCCTAGTTTCGATTATGTCACTGTCACGTCATTTTTCTTATCAAATGTTACGCCTTCTACATTCGTTTCATTGTAATGTACTTATTATAAAAATACATGTCTGTTAATAAATTATTGTACTTCACTTCCTGAACCTTCGTGGTGACGGAACCTGAGGGCCGCGACTCGAGTCGGCCATTTTGAATGGAATAAAGCCCATTAGAAACCTCTTATACCACGGATTCTGCCTCTCGTTATTTTGAGCTATTTTACTTTAATTTAAGATTCCGCATGAAATTCAGTCCGGTAATATTTATTTTATTTACCACAAGGTCATGCTAATCACAGGGGGACCCCAACGCATAGTGTTCCCTAGTGTATGTAGGTGTTTTCTTTGAGGACTTCTGTTGCTTCTTTTTTCTGCATTTTATTTTTTCTTTCTGTGCGTTTTTTCTTCTTTCTTCACATGTCCTATCTCTGCAGGCAGAGTTAGAAATTAGCATTTAAAAAACCTTTGAAATTCACTGAAAAAACCATAGGTTTTAGGGGCGTTATTGTTAGCTGGACTTTTCACTCGTACAAAACCATTGAAATTCCCCCATTATAGTGAGTTCAGCTAACTATAACTTGCGCGTCCGCAATGCACTGCTGATGACGTCACATATTACATCACTCATGACATGGTCAGTGACATCACTCATGACATCACTGATGACATCTCAAATGACATCACTGATGACATCACTGATGACATCATCCTTGTGATAAAGTGGCAGACCTCCTCTCCCTCTAATATAACCGTTGATACACACATTCAAAAATAGAAACTAAAATTTTCAAAACAATGGACATAGCAATACCAGTTACAACAACCTATTCAGTAATTCTAAGATCCACATCCACATCCACTCATTCATCAACAGCCCTATACAGTCACTCATACATGTACTCACTCATCATATGTACTCATACACATATACATCCTGCTACACAACGCCACTCTTCCATAGAGCTACTCACACACATAGTCACTCATGCTAATAAAGAATCAAACATCCATTTACTTGCATATACAGTTATACACACACCACCACACTTACTTCTACATAAACTTATACATACTTAGTCTTTTAAACAATCACTTATAGAAACACATACTTATTCATACAGGAACTCTTCCAATTACTCACTCTCACATATACTCACTTATATACACCAATAGTCACATATACTAGTTTAAAACATATGTAGTTACTCATAAAGACACTATTGAGACAGTCATTCACTCACTAACACACCCATGCACACACTCATCCACCCATTCAGTCCTGCACACATGCTGTCTTCAACACATACAAACAGTGAGTCACTCATTCATACACCTGTGGAGAAGTGTGGCTCACTGGTTAGAGCAGGCAGACCCTGAAGCAGAGGTCAGACCCGGGACCAGGGTTCAATTCCCGACGCGGCAGGGTCTTGAGCTCAAATGTCCATGGACTCGATAATTCTCGCTTCGGTGCCTGACCTAATCATGGGTTCACACTCTGCAACTCTGGGCATTAAGCTTGCTTAATCTCCACAACGGCCCCCGCGGCGGGATGCCTGGCTTTCACCTTGGGGATCCCCTGTAGGGGCTATCTCACAGGGAAAAGCCAGGACGGGTTCCCAAGGCAAGCGCGGAGATACCCCTTCGGGGGTCGATTCAGGCGCTATATAAGAAACATAATAATAATAATAATAATACACCTATGCACTACGTAATACACCCCACCGAACCATACAGACACTCATACTGATACTCAAAAAAACAACAAATAACCTATAAATACTCTCATGTAGCTACTCACCAACCCATGCAGCCACTTATACACAAAGTGAGAGACTGATACAGATATTTACATATTTAAACATTACTCACTAAGCCATGTATTCACTAAGATACACTTAATCAGTCAGTTATACATTCAATTTTTCAAAAGCAAATCATCCATTTAGACACTTATATACCCATTTATTCTTCCATCGACCTTGAGATATACATATATAAAACATCTGTAATTTTCAGAAAAACACACATTCACTGGATGATGTCATCAGTGATGTCATCAGTGATGTCATTTGAGATGTCATCAGTGATGTCATGAGTGATGTCACTGACCATGTCATGAGTGATGTAATATGTGACGTCATCAGCAATGCATTGCAGGCGAGCGAGTTATAGTTAGCTGAACTAACTATAATGGGGGAATTTCAATGGTTTTGTACGAGTGAAAAGTCCAGCTAACTATAACGCCCCTGAAACCTATGGTTTTTTCAGTGAATACAGAGATATATATATATATAATGTTATTATTTATGTGCGTTTAACTTTTGTTAATTAAGTTTAATTGTTATATTTGTTAAAATATATATTACATCAATTTTCTTTAATTGTATGATTTTATATATTTAATATTTTTTATTTTATTTTATATACATAAAAATCGATATTTTGTACAACTATAATTTGACATCAATATTTTTTGGGGGATATTTTTGTACTTACCTGTTTAAGTAAAGGAAGTCGATATTTCTGCATTCTATATTTTTACCTCAATATTATTTCATCTACATTTTTGAAGTTGATATTCTGTAAGTGAACCGAGCTAGGTATCTACAATGTGGAAAAAAGTTTCTCCCTCACCAAGGCATGTAAAACACTGTTTATAAAGTCCCTGCTTACTGTTACGTAGCTCCCCACACCTGGGCTACCTAGGGGGGCCATGGGGTGCCTAAAATGTGAAAATAGGATAGATTATCTCTTTTAAAGTGCCCATACCACCTACGTTGAACTTGCATACAATTTATTTTTAAACACAAGCCAAACTGCCTTTAAAATGACAGCAGGAAAAGGAACAAATGATGGACGGAATCCTGAACAATGCAAACATTCACTCCCAGTCACAAAGATCTGGGTTTAATCATTAATTCTTTTGCTCACCATGCCACCCCAGTTTGGACTCCGCTATATGCAAATCAGTTTTAACCCTGTTCCTCTTGGGATCTCTGTACTGGGATGAGTGTTCAACATTCTGTCCATCAATTGTTGTTTTTTCATTTCTCACCCGAGTGGGACTGGTATGCCCAAATGTGGGTACTGTGCCCTCCATACCACTGGAGTCAAGCTAGCCTTGCTTAGGAAAGGTGAAACCCCAAAACCAGTCCCTGGATGCTTGTTTTCCAGCCCAGGGAGGACCTGGCCTGGCAGTGCGGGCTGGACTGTTCTCATGGGGAACAGGGTCAAGACTTGCATATGGTTGGGTTTAAATTGAAATGGCATGGGGAACAAAAAACAATGTATTTAGGCCCTGATCTCTGTACTGGGGTAAGTGATTGACATTGTTCAGCATACTGTCCATCAATTGTTCTTTTCGTATTTTTCATCCCGAGTGGGACGGGCATGCCCAAACATGATTCCAATGCTCTCCATGCCACTGGAGTCAAGCTGAACTTGTTTGATGAGGGATGAAACCCTGCAACCAGTCCCAGGATATGTGTTTACAGTCTAAGGAAGACATGGCCTAGCATTTCTGGCTGTACTCTTCTCGTGGAGAGCAGGGACAATACTGATTTGCATATAACTGGGTTTAACCTGGAATTATTTCTTAATTAGATTTATAGAGTGCATAATTAATGATACTGATGAAACAGCCAGGTTTTAATTGATTTCCGGAAGCATACTTCCTTTTCCAGAAATCTAGATTCACGTGAATCTGTTGATGACATATTTTGGTGCCCCTAGGAAGAATGAATTTCTGTAGTCCAAACGTGATATGGCCAGGGAATGGACTACTGTTTTTCTAAGATGTACAGAAATATGCTCCAAAACATTGTGGCGAATTCTGGGTAATCCAAAACATGTACCTGCCAATTTTTTGACTTGGATCTCCATTGTTAGATTCTTATTGAGTCAGAAGCCAAGATTCTTGTTAGCTACATTAGGATTTGGTGAGCTACCCAGGCAGTTAGGCCAGCTGATCAGAGGCCTGGGAACCACATTATTTCTGTGGACCATCAGCTCTGTTTTGTTCCCCTTCAGCATCAGACAGCTGTTTGTGAGCTATTCCACAGCTCTTTCCATGCAGGATGCTAAGTTGTCAGAGTCACCATTGGATCTGGGATCTAGGGAGACCACCAGCTGGGTGTCATCTGCATATGAAATCATGGAAACATCACAATCCGTGCTAGTGGTCCAATGTAAACATTAAACAGCGTGGAACTGAGAGAGGTTCCCTGAGGCACCCCGCAAATCAATGATATTGTCTTAGAAAAAAGGTTGGCTTCCATAACTTGAAAAGTTCTGCCCTCCAGGAGGGATGACAGTCACTCCAGGGCTTTGTCAAATGCTGCACTGAGGTCAAGAAGTAGTATAGCGGCTAACTATGAATGGCATGTGGAGTAAAACAATTATGGATTTAGGCCCAGATCTCTGCACTGGGGTGAATGTTTGGCATTGTTTAACATTCTGTCCATCAATTGTTCTTTTTGCATTTAAAATTAAATCAGGCACTGAGCAGTGCACACATGCATATGAAGGAAATTTGCTGGACCTCAAAACCTTAGTGCCCTATTATACATCAGGGACTTATAGGTAGTTTGAACCCCTTAGCCCTATTATATACTAGGGACTTATAGGGTCTATCAAGACCAATTGTGGGGATTTACTTTTAAAGACATTCATTTAAAGGACAGCAGGTATCAAGCAGTGCACACATGCAAATGCAGGAAATCTGCTGGGCCCCTACACCTCCATGACACATTATATACTAGGGACTTATAGGTAGATTTCCCCCGGCCCTGTTATCTACTAGGGACTTATAGGGCCTGTCATTGCCAATTATGAGTGTACCCTATTATATGTACCTTCTTCAATATAGTAGTGACCATGGGCGTCATTAGCAGAGGCCAGGGTACAGTCAGAGTCAGCTACCACCAGTATTTTTCAGCAAAAAATGGGGGTGAACTGGGAAAAACAATGACTTTCTAGTTGTTGGTGTGTGAGTGAGTGTAAGGATGTATGAGTGGGTAAGTAAGTGTCTGTATTTCTGTATGACATGATGTGTAATTAGCTGTATTGGTGAGTGACTGGGTTCATGAGTATCTGTATGAGTGAGTTAGTAGATATGTGAGTGTCTGTATGAGTGAGTGGGTGAGTGAGTTGGTCTATGGATGAGTGATTGGTTGTGTAAGTACTGGTATGGGTCTGTGAATGTGTAGGTGAGAAGTTATGTGGCAGTGGGAGTGGATGTATCAGAGGTTCTATTGGGTATGAGTGGGTGTCTGAGTAGTTATGTTGATGATATTATCATATATGTCATTTGAGATTTCATCAGTGGTGTCACGAGTGATTTAATTAGTGAGGTCATAAGCAGTGTACTGAATTTCTATGGTTTTGTTTGATTGCAATCTGAGCCTAACTATAACGTGCATTTAACCTTTTTTTCAACAAAATTTTAAATTATATTTCCTATCTACTCCGTCCCTATAATCTTTGAGGTTTTAAAAATCTATTCCCTAGCTATATTGTCCATGTAACCTTTGTATTCTAATTGAATACGTTGTTTTTAAATTCTATTTTCTACCTATAACTTCCCTGTAATCTTTGGGTTTTTAAGTGAAGTTCTAAGGTTGTTCTAATGTTTTTTTGTTGTACTTCCCTACTATAAGCTGTAACCCTTTACAGTGAGTGTGTGACTGAGTGTCTCAGTGGGTATGAGAGTGTATGCATGAGTATCTCAATGTGTGAGTTTCTGAGTGGACCTGGATGTGACTGCATATGTGTCTCACTGGGTGTGTGAATATCTGAGTGGGTGCATGAGTGTATAAATGAGTGTGTGAGTGGGTCTGTGAGTGGGTGTGAGAGTGTCTGAGTAGATTTGAGAGTGCCTCCACGTGTGAGCCAGTATGTGAGTGAGTGCATGAGTGTCTAAGTTGGTGCTTGAGTGTCTGACTGGGCATGTGAGTAGGAGTGTGGTTGTCTGAGTAGATCTGTGAGTGGCTACATGACTCTCTCAGTGGGTCTGTGAATCGAGACAGACGCTACGCTACCATGTAGGACGATCTAAGCTCTGAAACTTTTCAGAAAAGAACCATGGAGGATGTCTGTGATTGACTGACCATCTACCATGAGAATGTAGCAATCCAATATATAATTAGGATTGCAACAGTGCACTTTAACTTAAGATAGAATCAGATTTTATCGAATCCAGAAAGGGATCCAGTACTCTTTGAATTACAGTACAGACCGCAAGTAAATGTGCTTTTTGCCCTGAAGAAGTCCGAGAGGACGAAACGCGTTGGCTACGGTCTTTTTATCGTGTTGAAAAAAAGAAGTTATGAATAAAGAGATTGATGGAAACAACACTGCTGAATTGGCATTACTTTGAGGAAATGTGTTATACCTAAAGAATATTAACTAATATTAAGAGTGCTGGACCATTGTATATGGTCTGTAAGTGATGTATGAGTGTCTAAGTGGGTCTGTTTATGTCTCAGTGGGTCATTGAATGGGTGCATACATCTGAGTGGGTCTGTGAGTGGGTGTGTGAGTGGGTGTGTGAGGGGGTGTATGAGTGTCTTATTGACTCTGTGAGTGGGTGTGAGTGTCTCAGTTGGTCTGTCAGTGAGTACATATGTCTATGAGTAGTTCTGTGAGTGAGTTTTTGAGTCTGTGAGTGGGTGTGTTATTCTCTGAGTGGGTCTGTGAGGAGGTGTGTGATTGACTGTTGTGGCAAGAATAAAAAATAAAAAAGCACAGGCTCCTTGACTTGTTTAGGAAAAAGACCCCAGATGGGCCACATCTCAAGGGCATCTCCATTTATTTCAAAATTAAAGGAGAGGGTGCATGGGGTCCCCCTTCACAGTCATTTCTATCCCTGGTGACTACCACTTCCCTGGGGCTTATGTTTATGTGAATTTGGTGTTGGAAGCAGACCCCCAGGGCCCTGGAGACCCTGACATCCCTCTGGCTTTTGTTTTTAAAATTGGGAGTGGGCCATGTGGGTCCACTGGGTACCAGGGACCACCTTCTACCTAGGGCCAAATCCATGTATTAAAGTGGAAAGGGGACAAGTGGCCCCCCTCCCTGTCCAAATATGGCCATGGGGACTCCATGCCCCGGGGTGCATCCATAACAGAGGAGAGCCATGTGGCTCCATCCCCAGTTTGATTTCAGCCCTGGTCAACCCCTCCCCAGGGGCCTTGCCATAAACAAAAAGGGGAAGGTTCGACATGGCCTACCTTCCTGGCCTATTTTAGCTCCTGGGACCCCATCCTCAGGACACCCACTTTAAATAAACACATTTTCAGCAGAGGAGGGAGGCCACACAGCCCCCATCACTGGTCTGCCGTCAGCTGCTGTCGGCCCAGGAGCACCATCTCCCAGGGTCCAGCCTTCATTGGATACCAGAAAGAGTCTGCATTTTAACCCTCCCTGGGCCGATTTTGTCCCCAGGGACCTATCCCCCAGGGCTTAGTCATGTCTCCTGGGTGCCCCAAGGTATAATGGGACTGTGGGGGGAAACTTAAGGCCCTTCCGTTCCCACCACACTCTCCGCCTCCGGCAGGAACCAGCATTACTGTATCAAGCATGAAACTGCATTAATTGGTTGCTACCTACTTGTGGAAGCAATTGTTTTCCATCAGTTTCCCTGCATGCATATTTGCTGTTTGACAGCTTCCACTTTCAGAAAGTGGAGTTATGTTTGCCTTTCTCTGGTGGGAGCGGTCAGGTACCACCAAGCAAGAGCAAACATCTACCTTCTGAGGGTGGGTACCTCGAGAGGTAGCAGGAGCTGGCCCTTGGGGGTGGCAGTCCACAGGGCCATCCATGGCTCCATGAGCAAGAGCCACCTGGCCCCCTTCCATTGTAGTATTAAGACTAGGGATGTGTTTTTCCCCTGGGCCTGTGGGCCATAATGGACCCCATTCATTAATTTATTTCAGCCCCAGGTAGGTGGTGGTCCCCGGGGCTGCAATGGGCTGCAGAGGGCCCAGCGGGTGCCCAATATTATTTAACCGTAATTTCCCTGTGGAATTGGCGGTCCCCAGTGTGTGGGCAGGCACAGCGGGCCTACCTACATATGTATTTTCATGTTCCCAAGGGAGGTAGCTGTCACTGTCACAGGGGATGGGTGGGGGGGAAAACAGGCCTCCCTAAAATGTATTTGAACTGATTTGCCCCTTTCACCCCTTACATATTTTTATAGTATGCCTCTGCAACATGGATCACCCTGGGGGCATTAATAAAAGCAAGCATGGGAGACAGTGTTTGTTTCATTTTTTTTTATTTTACCATGGAGTTGTGACTCCATTGCGGATTTGCTGCAAATATTTAAATAAAAGGACTAAGGGTCAGGGTATTGGTATTTTGCCACCTTCTCTTTCTTTTTAGCATTTTTTGTGAGACTCTGCAGAAGCTGAGTCCCAAGTTGGCTGCCAAAATTACCTGATTGAAATATTGGTAGCCTGTCAGATCTCAGCACAAGTTGATGGTTCAGACATCCTTCATATCCCTATATATACAAATTTGAATTTCCTTTAATATTGCCAAAAATAGATTTTCACCAGTCCACAAAAACGTCACTTTCTGGACCAACTCCCACCTTTCTGTCAAATTTAGGGTATTTCCATTCAGCCTGTAGTAGTGTCTAAAATCCCTACATAAAGTTGCATGGGGAAAACACATTTTGGGACCCGCCTTTTTCTCGTCCCCATGTAATGAATTACCCTGAAACTTTTAAGACAGCAGCTGAAGTGAGCAACATATTTTTCAAAATTTTGCAAGGATTCAGCAAGTGACAGCAAAAAAACATAAATAGTCTTCCTATGGAAACTAGGTCCTAACTATAACTACCTACTGATGAATATGTGCATGGATATGTATATAAGTATTTTATATATTATATCAATATACCTCCTGGATTTATGGTAATTATTCTTGTGACATTTCTTTCTGTATTTATTCATATTTATTTTGGGTTTTGTGGAAAAATTAAGCTTAAATTAGTATATTTCCAGATTTATTCAACCGGTAAATGTTCACTTGAGCTTGAATGCCTACTAGGTTTCAATGCTGTAAACACCCACAGAAGATAGATCAATGTACTTATAAGAAAGTATGCAAATATCAGTACCAACCATGGGCGTAACTACTTCTGTTGAAGTCTGTTTACTAAACGTCCTTTCTTTTTTAGTCCCCTCACCTATCAATCCACACAGCCAATGGCTTGGCAGTCATGGCATACAGTATTTAGAATTACTCAAAAAGAAACCCAATTTCCGTTTTTATCCACATTTAAAAATAAATATAAACAAGAAAATAAATGTTTTCTGTCTGTATTTATATGTAAAAATCAGTAAAAAAGAAAACAGGGAGCCTTAATTATATAAACATTGAACAAAAAGCATGGAAAAGGCAGATCTCTCAATTCAATGGCGCTAAGGTTAACAACATTATAAAATGGAAAGTCCATGTAGATTGCTTAGTATTGCTTAGATATTTGAAAGTTATGGAGACCTGACTCACCTGTAGTTATGAAAGCCAAAAGGACACAGGAGCTGATGACAAAGGTACTCATGGCAATGAAGAAGATGGATCTGAAATGCAGACCGCAGGACCTGAACTGTTTCTGCCTTCCTGACAAGGGGTGCAGATTAATACGCAGCATGAGGTCGAATTTAAATAAATACTGTGTGGGAATTGTTTTCTCAAGGGCATCATGCCCATCTGTTATTCATCCTGTTTGACAAGGAAGTTCTTTTTAATAGTGTGCCTTGGGCCAATGAATCAACAGTACATGTTTGAGCTCTGTACATAGCCTTACTGAATAACAATTATTCTGTAAAGAAGGTGGTGTAGTCTTATATTTTGCATGGTTGTACAAAAAAAAACACCTTTGAGTGGGTCATATCTGCCTCAGCAGACTACCATTGTTTTCACTGATTTTTTATCTTCTTTAGTTGCACCCTCTTGTTCACTTTTATTGTTTCTTTCACTCTCTTTTTCTCCTCTATTGATCTTCTCTTCTCTCACTGTTCCTCATCCTCCGCATATTTTAAAAATGTATTCCATGAACACGGCTTCTCTGCCTCCTGTGTTTTCTCTTTTTACATTTCTGCTGATTTGTCCTGCTTCACTTTGTCACTCATCATCATTTTAACTTTTTCTTTACTTTTTCATGCACATTAATCACTCAATGTCTTATTTATTTTCCTGCCGTATATATATATATATATATATATATATATATACATATATATATATATGTATATATATATATATATATATATATATATATATATATATATTACCTACTGGCGTTCGCCAGTAGGTAGTTATAGTTAGGACCACGTTTCCATAGGAAATCCGCAACATTCTATTTTGAATAACTTTGGCGCCGGTTGACGAATCCTCGCGAATTTTTCAAAATAGGTGGGGCGCTACGCTCCGCTCCTACCCTGAAAGTCTCGGGGGGATTCGTCAAGCGGGGGCTGAGATAAAAGGGGGGTCCCAAAACGCGTTTTTCCCATGCATTTTTCCATAGGACCTTTAGACACAGCTACAGCCCGAACGGCTGAACAGAATTACTTGAAATTTGGCAGAGAGGTAGTCCTCAGGTCAAGGAAGTGCCTTTTGTAGGTTTGGTGTAAATCTGTTCAGTAGATTCTGAGAAAATAGCCTTTAAATCAATATATATATCTGAGCCAGCTTACGGTGCACTTACGGTACGCTTACCGTACGCGTACGGTGGCGTGCGCGAGCGCGATTCTGATTGGCCCTTAGATCTTAGTAAACATTCGAATCGGTCGAAACCAGGAAGCGGCGGCCGCCATTTTCTCTCTCGCACTCTGAGGGGGGAGCTGATAAACAAATGCCAAAAACATATAAAGGGGCTGTTTAGACAGCGCCCATGCACATAACCATGTTAGTTGAGTCTTCAAAGATCCCCCAAGGCAAAAAACGGTAATTTTTTATTTTTCGAAAATTTCGCCGATTACGCTTACCGTACGCTTACCGTACGCGTACGGTAAAAAATTATTTTAAAAAAACACTCTCTCCACCCCGTGTGCAAATGGTGGCCGAAGGCCCCCATTTGTGCATGGCATATAAGAGCACAGCATTTCCCCAAAAAATTTCAACAGATTACCTATCACAAGGAAGCGCATAATATGTCCTCCATGTGCGCACGGTGCGCGAAGCGCATCGTGCGTACATGGCCCATCTAGCGTAACGTGGGCACTGATAAAAAACCAATGAAATTCCCCCGTTATAGTTAGTGCAGGAAACTATAACTCACGCGACCGCAATCTTCTGCTGATGACATATGTGTCTTTATGAAAAAAAAATATTTGTAATATATGTATAGCTAAAAATTTATGGAAGAAGACATGGGCAAAATAAGTGTCTAAATACAGTATTAGCATCAGCAGAGGATTGCGGTCGCGTGAGTTATAGTTTCCTGCACTAACTATAACGGGGGAATTTCATTGTTTTTTTATCAGTAAAATTTCCGCTAACTATAACATGTGTGAAACCTATGGTTTTTTCAGTGAATATATATATACATACATACATACATACTGTTAGTGTATGGGATAAGAGTGAATGGGCATTTAAACCAATGAGACTATGTACATGAGAGTACTGTATTGCGATGATTTTGCACAAGATAGGACCAAAGCTGAAATTAAATGCATGTATTTGTCCATCTCTGTATGTTAAAGTATATATTTATCTATTTTTTCACATTTATGGGTATTTATTTATTTATGTATTTATTTACATACATGCATCACTCGCAAATTAATGATTTTTAGGATGTCACAGCATTTTAAAGTATTTTTACCACATGTATTGATGCGAATTTCAAAAGGCCCTTTTTTGGAGAGTCTGAGCTCAAAGTGTTTCTTTTTTGTTAATTAACATGTGACACTAAGGTGGGGGTGCATAATTCATTTAACAAAGTATGGCGGGCTGCGTTCCGTGTGTGATCAAGGGCACTTGTTGCTCGAAATGCGTCATCAGAAGAGTGAGGAGGAATAAAGAAAACTTGCCATTATATCCCTGGGTGTCCATTACTCTCTTTTCACCGAGAGGAGGTTCTGAGAGTGCTGTGGGTCGTGATTCAAAATACAGAAGTAGGTTGCTTCCGGCAACGGACCCCCTCCCCTCAAGCAGGCAGCCACCTTCAACCGAACAAGGACGAGAATCCGGGAGGAATTTTGGCAGCGGCCCCCTACTGCAGCCGAACAAACTTGCACCGGCCAGAGGATGACAGCGGCAGGGTCGGAGGACCCGTCGATGATCAAAATCAAGGCAGTGCGTGATACGGCATAAGGCGTAGGTGGGGAGGTACGATAGATGGTGGCAATAATACAAGCCGGTCAATACCAGGCTTAACTCACACATAATTCGTACCTCAGCATGTCTGCGGATGCAGTGGGCAAGAGGGAGGCAGCGGCAGACAAAATATTCTGCAACCTGCCTAAGGCTTTCACAAGTCTACAGAGTATGCAATATGCATGGTAATGTGGCTAGTAAAGATAGCGATGTGAAAACGCTATTAAAAACTTTGGGAAAGAAGATGAGAAATGAGATTACAAAGTGGTGGGAACACAAGTCATTGACAAAATATGTGGAAGTGGGAAGAGTCCCTCGAGGACTAAGAATTCTCCCAGCGCCTAGATTTGACAATCCGAATATGCTCAGGGAATGGGGTAAAAGCAATTTAGCAGCTTCAATGAATGTAGTTAATATCTTAATGAAATACTCCGCAATAGATCACCAGGTACTATTGGAGGAAATTGATAAAATCAATGAAGAATCAAATAAATCAGAAACGACGGACTCCATAACGACAATGAAGAATGAAATGAAAGCGACTAAGGAAGCAAGGAGACAAAATCAAAATTTGCAAGGCTCATAAATTTGTGCACAGTCAGGCCTATTATGAGCTTGGCCAAATATTCACTTTCACGCGCAAATTTGAAAATGCCAAAAGGCAGACAGATTAAGAAGCAATGGAATAAAGGAAACACAGAAACCTAGCAACAGTGAAGACCTATCCAGCAAAGATGCAGATTCCTTAACAAGTGAATTGGGTTCAGAATGTGGCAGCTTCAGTAGCGCAATAGAAAAAACGAAACTGAGACTTGGAGAAGAGCTGGATTTTTTAATCCTAGAACGCAGACTAACCTTGAGACCGAGAAACCAAGAGAGGCCAACCGAAAACGAAGAAATGCAAGAAGACAGGCTAGGCGCAAAAGGCGTTAACACAAAGCCAAAGAAAAAAACCCAATGGCGCAGAAAATAACGGTAGACAATAAAACTATCATAAATCTATTGTTCATTACACTAACCCAGGCTGAAAAACAACTATTATCACTGGGATTAAATTATTGTTCAAAGAGCAGCTTTAATTATACCAGCACAAGAGTTGATGTATTTTGTTTTATTCGCAAACTCAAGCTTAAAAAGTTCTTTACTATCAAAACTGGCCTGGAAGATTAAAAAACGGCACAACACACTGGAGAAAGCGATACACAATTGCTCCATGTATCAGACATTACAACCGAACAAGGACGAGAATCCGGGAGGAATTTTGGCAGCGGCCCCCTACTGCAGCCGAACAAACTTGCACCACAAGTTTGTTACAACATTGCTAACTTTACAAGAATTAAGCAATGGAACAAACATCCAAATCAGGAACTTAATTGTGAGGATTCAACTCAGACAAAATTGCAGAAAATCAACATATCAAAGTGAGGTGCAGGAAGTAGTCCATTCAGACACAAATCCACTTTCATTCCTGTCATGCCAAAAGGTGCTGTTGACATCTTTCAGGAGAGAGTGACGGAGGATATTAAGAAACTATATCACCAAGTGAAACACAAAACAATACAACAAAATACAATATGCCAAACTGATGAAGAAATTGGGAGACAATCAAGAGATCATAATTTATAAACAAATCAGATAAGGGTGGCAATATTGTATTGTGCCCCCAAAAAGATTACATCCAAGAACCCAAGAGACAACTGGACAATGAACAATGCTATGAAAGGACAACTATGAGGGAATTTAACAAAGCAAAGGAAGTCCTGAAGAAAGACTTGCAACAATGGAAACAGGAGCAACTAATTTCATCTGATAAACATACATTTCTGTGCAAAGAGTTCCAATCCTCCCAGTTACATACTTCATTCCGAAGGTCAATAAGAATGTTGTAACAATACCAGGCAGTCCCATCATCTCTGCAATCAATAGTGTGGGAGAACAAGTCACACAATATGTGGATTATTTCCTACAAGACATGGTGAAAGGTTTACCCACGTATTTGAAAGCCACAGGGGACGTTCTAACTGTAAAAAGTGGCACTGAATGGGCAGACGATCTGATGCTCGTTACATTGTATATAAAGTCACTGTACACAAGAATTGAACACCAGACAGGTCTAAAAGCCGTCAGGCACTTCTTAGATACAAGACCGTGTGAGTATTTTCAACACAGTAAGATGTTGCTTGACCTAATCTCTTGATGCCTACACAATATTTATTTCATGTTTGGAAAGGACATTTTCAAACAACTAAGAGGAGTAACGATGGGAACCTGTTTCTCCACCAGCATGCTAGCATGTTGGCTGGTGGGAGGAACATGTTCTGAAAAAAGATCAACAAACACTCAGGGAGAAAAAGGAGGTCTAAGGGAACGTTTAGAGACCAGGCGTGGATATATTCCCCAACCAAATATTGCAACACACGGGTCTACTGAAACAATGTAAAGATACTAGAGCAACACTAGGCCTAAAGAGACTGTAACACTGTTCAAACCGAACATTTTATAGAAACGGAACATCCTTTAAGGAGAACGGATTCCCATCACTCACCAAGGTGACATGCTTCATCATCTGGGTCTCCTTCCAGCAGCATGCTAGTGCCACTAAGTGCTACAACCCTTTGAATGAAAAAGGGGAGCTCACAGATGTTTTTCCGATTAACTAAAGTGCAATAACGCGCTGTGTCAGATCCAACAGTTGTGAGGAAATGTTCTATATAGGAGTGATGGTCGCAGGGCATGAAAGTGAGAATGAGTGAATTAAAATTGAACAGTAAGAGAAAAAAATATTTTAACGGGTATTTCCTACTGCTCAGGATAAAAACAGTGCAACAACAGTTTTAACCCCTTCGCTGCCAGGCCTTTTCCCCCTCCTGTGCCACGCTCTTTTTTGGCTATTTGGGGTAGTGCGCGCTGAGGCCCCTGTAACTTTTTGACCACATAAGGTATCCATGCCAAATTTGCATCCTTTTCTTCCAACATCATGGGGATTCTGAAGGTACTCAGGGTTTGTGGATTCCCCTTGAGGGGTCACAGAAATGAGCCAAAATACAGCAAAATTTAGGTTTTTTTTGGAAAAATTGAAAAAATGGGCTGCAAATGAAAGCATCTGGCGTTTTCCCTGCAAATGCTATCAAAAAGGGTTTGTGGGGGTGATATCACCATTTTCCCAGCTTTTAGGGGATACCAGACTTTTGTCAGAAACCCAACATTTTGTACACAGTTTTGGCATTTTTCTGGGACATAGCCTATTTTTGCTATTTTTTGTGCTTTCGACCTTCTTCCAGTTAATGGTAGAAATGGGTACAAAAGCAATAATGGATCCTAGAAAGCTATACATTTTAGAGAAGTAGACAAAATTCTGAATTCAGCAAGTGGTAATTTGTGTAGATCCATCAAGGTTTCTTTATAGAAACTAACAGTTAAATATAGGATAAATTGAAAATTTGTTGAAAAAAAAACCCTTTTGTGTCAACGTTTTCACCTGTAACTTCTTCTAATTACGACAGCTGTTTGAAAGCAATATAAGGTTACATCCGCTGGACATTACTGGTTGTGGGGATATATAGGACTTGTAGGTTCACCAAGAACCCGACGAACCCAGAGCCAAAAACTGAGCAGCAACTTTCAATGGTTTTTTATTATATACCGGGTATATAGTAATTATTCTGTAAAAATGTGTACATGGAATAATGGGTATGAAAGACACCTATGTATTTCTGAAATGGGGAACAAAATATAGAGTTTAGAACCAGTAGATATTTGCACATTTCCAAAATTGGGAATACTCATACCAGCATGAGAATTATCAATCATTCTTTAGAATGACTTCTTTTTTACACAATGTCTTTCATTTGGAAGGCAGAAATGCATCGAACGTCAATAGGTAATAACAGTTCCTTTACAAATCTGAATTACCCTAAGTCTCCCGATAAAAATGGTACCTCACTTCTAGGGGTAGGCATAGTGCCCACGACAGGAAATGGCTCAAAACCCAACGTGAACACACCACATTTTCACAATGCAAAATTACCCTAGCAAACCTATACATTTTTGAAAACTAGACACACAGAGGAATCCAGGATGGGGTGACTTAACTGCCTCCTACCAGGTTCTGTTACCCAGAATCCCTTGCAAACCTAAAAAATTGCCAACAAAAAACACATTTTCCCCACATTTATCTGGTGGAAAGTTCTGGAATCTGCGTGGATCCACAAATTTCCACCCACCCCGCGTTCCCCAAAGTCTTCTGAGAAAAATGGTATCTCACTTGTGTGGGTCGGCCTAGTGCCCGCGACAGGAAAAGGCACAAAACGCAACGTGGACACACCTCAATTTTGTAGCGAAAAATGACCCTTTTTTGGCCTAGCTGTAGTTTTTGAACCATAGCTCTGCCGGCACCTAGGGAACCTAGCAAACCTATACATTTTTGAAAACTAGTCACCCAGGGGAAGCCAGGATGGGGTGACTGACTGCCTCCCACCAGGTTCTGTTACCCAGAATCCCTTGCAAACCTAACATTTTTTTTAAAAAACACATTTTCCCCATATTTCTGTGATGGAAAGTTCTGGAATCTGCGCGCATACACAAATTTCCTACCACCCAACGTTCCCCCGGTTCTCCTGATAACAACTGTGCCTCACTCGTGTGGGAGGCCCAAGTACCCGTGACAGGCAAGGGCCCACAACGTAGTGAGGCGACATGAAAATTGCCCATCTCAAAACGACCTGGTTTTGCAAGGGGGTTCACTTGGGTTTTTGGCCCGGTGCTCGGCGGCCTCCTAGGGAAACCTACCAAACCCATACATTTCTGAAAACTAGACAGCTGGATGCATGGATCCCCCAACATTTCCTTACCCAGAATGCCCTGCAAACCTCAAATTTAGCTGAAAAAATCACCTTTTTCACACATTTTTGTGGGGGAAAGTTGTGGCATCACCGGGCTGACACAAATTTAATACCACCCAGCATTCCCCCGGTGCCTCACTCGTGTGGGAGGCCTAAGGACCCGCCACGGGCAAGGGCCCAAAACGTAGTGAGGCGCACTACGTTTAGGATACGTTTAGGACCCTTGCCTGTTGAGGCGCACTATGTTTTGGACCCTTGCCTGTCGCGGGTACTTGGGCCTCCCAAACGAGTAAGGCACCGTTTTTATCGGGAGACCCGGGGGAACGGTGGGTGGTAGGAAATTTGTGTCAGCCCGGTGATGCCATAACTTTCCCCCACAAAAATGTGTGAAAAAGGTGATTTTTTCAGCTAAATTTGAGGTTTGCAGGGCATTCTGGGTAAGGAAACGTTGGGGGATCCACGCAAGCCATACCTCCCTGGAATTCCCCGGGTGTTGGACTTGGCCCTTCTGGCAGGTTCACCCCTGAAACGTTTTGCTTTTTAACTGTGACTTGTGTTAGTGATTTTTGGTTTCTGCGCACTTTACCACTGTGTCCCAGGGTAAAGTGCGTGCGTGTAGTGAGGTTGGCCTGCCCTCCCATAGGAATGCATGGAGGAATGTATGTGTCCCTAGTAGTTCCTGATGCATGGGGAGTGCAGGTGCGAGTTTGGTATGTACGGACTCGTGTGATAAAATGCTGCGCGATGATGTGTGCGGCGTGCATGGATCTAGTGTGGAAGTGCCACTTCTAGAAGTGGGCACTTCTGTGTGCAGTGTGAAATGAGTGCCTTGTCTGGTGACTGGCTGGCTGAGGTCAGGTGACGGGCTAGGGAATCCCCAGAGTCAGGAGGAGTCACCCAGTGGTTAATAGGAAGATCAGCAGCTAGATGGATGGGAGGAGTACACCTGGGTCCTGAATAGGGCTGGGCTTTCCCTACACAATGCTGGCTCCGCACCCTGTGGTGCGACTGATGACCCTGGCCTGTGCTGTGAATAGGGAGAGGGGCTGAGCAAAACAAAGTGCTCAGGAACCAGTTGTATCTGGTTCGCCCCTCCCCTGCACATTTGGAAACAAAGGGATTTGGTGTATAAAAGAGGGGCTGTGACACCATGAAAATGTTCTCGTTCTGTACTTGAATCTGCCAGGGGCGTGCTGCTGCTGGGGACCAGGGGAAGGCTTGCCTCCCTGGGCCCTGCCCAGCCCCTGGATGCCTAATGGACTTTGTGGGACCGTTTGCTTCTGTTTCCTGGATCTCTCAAGGACTTTCTACTGGTCCTGAACATAGCGCCTGGAGAGCGCTTTATTCCCTCAGAGAGAGGAGCTGGGGCTGTGCAGCGTTGCGCTGCTGCGAGCGAGAGAGGGAATCCCCAGCGTAGGGATTCCCCCATGATGTGTGCCTTGCGGGTGCCCACCCCGCATTGTGGTGCTCGAGCGGGAGCCTACCCCGCTTTATTGGGAAGTTACTACCCCTAGCGGGTGCCCACCCCGCCAGGGACTTTGCCGCTTTCATTTTTGATCCCCCTAGCGGGTGCCCACCCCGCATCACCGCGACCGACAATCACCGCCGCAGCCCGGAGTCCTGGCCGCGTCATCCCCCTGCCGCGCTGGGATTGGTCCAGCGGGAGTGACTGTGGCCCACGTGATCGGGGCCTCGAGGGAGAACGTCGCGCTGACGAAGGGAGCAGCCGGGAGCCCACCCCGCGCTCCGGCGACCCAGAAGTGCTGCCGGCAGAGGAGCGGAGTCCCCAGAGAACAGCCCGGTGAGTAGGGAAGGGCTGGGGGACTCCGTACGTGTACTGTGGGTGCCGGTCCCAGACCGGCTGATTCCTCAAGCGGCCCCCGCCTCCAACGCGGGCACATTGTTATTGAGAGCCTCGCTCGGCTCTCCACCGTTGGGCCGATATTTTAATAGAGCCCTGGGAGGCTCCAACAGGGGCATTTCTTTGATGTGTTGAGCCGGTGAGGCTCCAACAGGGACATTTCTTTGTGGTTCAGAGCCCAGAGGGGCTCAGGGGGCCACGAGTGTTGGATATACAGGGCCCTGGAAGGCTCCAACATTGGCCCCAGCATCACTGTTCTACAGCTGCCCAGCACTTCGTGGGCAGCTGCTCCGTTTAGGCCCCTGACACTGGGACACAGGGCGTCCTTGCCCCTTCGAGGCCAGTTGGCCTAGGGACTGCCACAGGTGGTGGCGAATGTGAGTTTTGCGCTATTGGTCCCAACCTGCACCTCTGAATGTGTTTTTATGCGTCATGTGCCTTATTCTTACACCGCTGAATGTGTTTTTATGCATCATGTGTTTTCCTTTCCTGCACCTCTGAATGTGTTTTTATTCATCATGTGCCTTGTCCTTACACCGCTGAATGTATGTTATGCATCATGTGTTTTCCTTCCCTACACCTCTGAATGTGTTGCGATGCATCATGTGTAATGTGCTTAGACCCCTACAGGTATTGTGATACTTAGGTGGTTGTTTTCTCCTAGTACAGGTGGTGCTAGTGAGGTCCTGGTTCCCTGCGCAATATTCTCCTAAGGTGGTTAGGGTTGCGTAGGTGGTACTTACCTGTTACCAGTAGCTACTGGTTGCGTGCTACACGTGTTATTTTGTGCTACAGTATTTTATATCCTATGTTCTAAGTGCTAAGTTCTAAAAGTGCTAATTCCTGACAGTGGTCCATGTGGCCCTGTCCCCTGTACATATAATCCCTTGTAAATTCTGCCCGTGCCTGTTGGCACATTGTAAAGTGTGTGTTTTTATCTAATGTGTTTTGGTATAATACAAAGGCTATTTTTATATATTTCCTTGTGTGGAGTTTCCTTTGTGGTGGGCCTTGGGTGTTGTTGCTGGGGGCGCGCGCAAACGTTTTACACATTGCCTCCGGGATAAGCCTGACTGCTCGTGCCAAGCTACCAAGGGGGTGAGCAGGGGTTATCTTTGGCGTGTAACTCCCCAGCCCTGACTATAGTGGTGGTTTCTGCCTGGCTTTGGCGCAAGCCCTAGCCAACCAGAAATCCCATTTCTAACATTTCCCTAGGTGGCCGCCGAGTACCGGGCCAAAAACCCAAGTGACCCCCCTTGCAAAACCAGGTCGTTTTGAGATAGGCAAATTTAATGTCGCCTCACTACGTTGTGGGCCCTTGCCTGTCGCGGGTACTTGGGCCTCCCACACGAGTGATGCTCCGTTTTTATCGGGAGACCCGGGGGAACGCTGGGTGGTAGGAAATTTGTGTCAGCCCAGTGATGCCACAACTTTCCCACACAAAAATGTGTGAAAAAGGTGATTTTTTCAGCTAAATTTGAGGTTTGCAGGGCGGAGCCGGCATTGAGGTGGCAGAGCACTGTCCTATTCAGAGCCTAGGAGCACTCCTCCCACCCATCTACCTGTCGATCGTCCTATTCACCACCAGGCTACCTAGCCCTGCCCATCTGGGTTCCCCCAGCCCTGTCACTCATACCAGCCAGACATCAGATACACATCACGCAGAGGCGGGCTGAAATGTTTAGGCAAGCAAAGGCCAGCTTTCTAAAAGCGGCATTTGCAAACCCGGAATATTAAAATAAACCTTGCGAAAAGATGTACCTTATTTTTCCGAGTTCAGGCATACTAAACTCGATCTTCTACCATGTTCCCTGGGTCGGTTAGGATCATAGGGTGTAACAATCCAGGCCGCCCATACTGGCCTATGAGAACAGGGTAGCCTTGCAGTAGTGAACAACAAGATGTCGGTCATTCACTACTAGGACATGCCACGCATCCAGGCTTGTCCTACCTTAGGCTTACAACGCACCCTGCCCATGGGCCTACCAGAGGTGTGACTAACATACAGCTAAGGGAAGGTTTCAGGGACCGGCAAGCGTGGGCACTTGCCAGTCAGCATGTCAGTACCAGACTGCACGCAGGTTCTGCGATGGCAGACCTCAGACATATTTTACCGGCCGCTTCTGTGGGTGGCACAACCCGTGCTGCAAGCCCACCAGCGGTGTTTGCATTTACATGCCCTGGCGCTCCTGGCGCACTTTACTGGGGTCTGACAGTAAACCAAACAATCCAATCATGGAATCCAACCAACATATATAATTTACATAGGGAGCACTCGCACCGCGACACTGGTTGGCAGTGGCACAGCGCGCTAAGCGGCCAACACCATAAAAACACAAGAGGCACAGCGACAAAAAGAGGAAGGGAGACTCACGCCAAGGTGCCAGGTCTAACACCCGGGTGTCTAGTTTTCAGAAATGTGTGGGTTTGGTAGGTTCCCCTAGGTGGCCGCCGACCACCGGACCAAAAACCCAGGTGAGCCCCCTTGCAAAACCAGGTCGTTTTGAGGTAGGCAATTTTCATGTTGCTTCCCTACGTTGTGGGCCCTTGCCTGTCGCGGGTACTTGGGTCTCCCACACGAGTGATGCACCATTTTTATCGGGAGACCCGGGGGAACGCTGGGTGGTAGGAAATTTGTGTCAGCCCGGTGATGCCACAACTTTCCCACACAAAAATGTGTGAAAAAGGTGATTTTTTCAGCTAAATTTGAGGTTTGCAGGGCATTCTGGGTAAGGAAACGTTGGGGGATCCATGCAAGTCATACCTCCCTGGAATTCCCCGGGTGTCTAGTTTTCAGAAATGTGTGGGTTTGGTAGGTTTCCCTAGGTGGCTGCTGAGCACGGGGCCAAAAACCCAAGTGACCCCCTTGCGAAACCATGTCGTTTTGAGATAGGCAAATTTCATGTCGCCTCACTAAATTTTGGGCCCTTGCCTGTTGCGGGTACTTGGGCCTCCCACACGAGTGAGGCACCGTTTTTCTCGGGAGACCAGGGGGAACGCTGGGTGGTAGGAAATTTGTGTCAGCCCGGTGATGCCACAACTTTCCCCACAAAAATGTGTGAAAAAGGTGATTTTTCGGCTAAATTTTAGGTTTGCAGAGCATTCTGGGTAAGGAAAAGTTGGGGGATTCATGCAAGCCATACCTCCCTTGAATTCGCCGGGTGTCTAGTTTTCAGAAATGTGTGGGTTTGGTAGGTTCCCCTAGGTGGCCACAGAGCACCGGACCAAAAACCCAGGTGAGCCCCCTTGCAAAACCAGGTCGTTTTGAGATAGGCAATTTTCATTTCGCCTCACTACGTTATGGGCCCTTGCCTGTCGCGGGTACTTGGGCCTCCCACACGAGTGAGGCACCATTTTTATCGGGAGACATGGGGGAACGCTGGGTGGTAGGAAATTTGTGTCAGCCTGGTGATGCCACAACTTTCCCCCACAAAAATGTGTGAAAAAGGTGATTTTTTAAGCTAAATTAGAGGTTTGCAGGGCATTCTGGGCAAGGAGACTTTGGGGGATCCACCCAAGCCACACCTCCCTGGAATCCCCCGGGTGTCTAGTTTTCAGAAATGTGTGGGTTTGGTAGGTTTCCTGTGGTGATGTAGGCCTGGAACGCTGCTCTGTCGTGGAATCTGACTCGCGCGGTGATTCACGCGCGGTGATTCGACGACAGGCAGTTATCTCTGGGCCCCTGTTAGGACGAGATCGTCCCGTCTCCTTAACTCACAATAAACCATATTTGTACATGAAGGTTCGTCTCGCCCCCTTCTTCAATTTTTCCGATGACACGGTTATCAATGATTCTTGGAACACAGCCAAATACAATTCTGATGTTTTAAGTGCAAAGAGAATTTGTGATAACTCAAATTACTGCAAACTGAAGTCAGGTGATTGGGTTCGTGTGAAAAACCCGTGTCATGTTGGTATTTCAGGGCACCGTAGGGTAATTCAAGGCATCGTTGCAAATTTTGGATCTCAGGAAGAATGCTGCAAAACCTTCAGATGGGAATTGGTGGAACATCTCCCGTCTTGCGTTTGATCCCAATGCTGGTTCCACTCCCAACAAACAAAGTGTTTCTCATTATCATCAACCCACACAATCGGATGATGGAACTGTGAGAAGAAGCTTCCGCTCAAAGTTCACCCCCAGAAAATACCAGGACTTTATTTGCGATTAACATTTTTTTTTCTCTGTTAAGTGGGGAGGAGAGCATTTTGCTCCTCTCTATTTCAAGTCAAGTCAAGAATACTTTATTCGGTTTTAAAGACAAAAACCATGAAAGTTACAGCAGTAAATTTCAGTAATACATAATACACATAGAATATAAAAAGGAGAAGGGTCAAAATTTAAAACATATTAAAGACCCAATGTTTTCCTGAGTTTAAAAACAGTTTTAAAAAAACTTAGGACTGCGGTAATGGTAAGAAGAGTATCCATTCTCTGTAGTTCTAAAAAGGCAAGGCGATAGTTATTGATTTTCCATTCTTTAAGAAGTGGAGTAATATATGACCTACGAGGTGTAGTATACAATTTGCAAAAGAATAAAATGTGAATATCTGACTGAGATGAAGAATCATCACACAAGCATGGAGGTAGATTTGACGACCACGAATTCATAACTGGGAGAGACAAAAGTCTAAAAACAATAGACAATCTAAAACGGGTCAAGATAAAACGGTCATAATTTGATATCGACAATGATAAATATGGCTGTACTTTAATACCAGAGAGCAGAGGAAAATGTAGAGATACAGTCTTTTTCTTCATTTCCTCCACCCTTCTAATTTCCATGAGGTATTCCAGGGATAACCTAAACAAAGATTTCCTAGAAACCTGGTCCATTAAGAGTGGCTCTTCGAAATATTGTGGGCAACCAATTTTACCAAGAAATGTTCTAACATAAGTTAGCCATTCTACACAACCCACATTTTCCAATTTAAGGACGTCCTGCAGGATGGCCCGATTCATGGTGCACTCATTAGTTGTCCAGATCCTATGCCATAAGAGAACTGGCTGGATTCTAATCGAATCGGATATATATGTTAGACCAAGTTCAATGTGGCAGATATAGGTCGCGACACACTGAGGTACTGCCAGGACATATCTCAAAAATCTGTTTTCCACTTTCTGGATCGAATCAATGTTAAAATAGCCCCAAAGACCTGAGCCATACATAGCAACCGATATACATGTGGCATTATAAATTGTTAAAATTTCTTTAATCGGTTTCTTTCCCAGTTTTTTAATAAAATTCTTTAAGGCCATAATAGTTTTTTGGAACAAAAAAGTTCTGGCCTTAACTGCATGGGACCACACCCCATTTTCGTGGAACAGAACGCCAAGATAGGGGAAGGTAGAAGTAGATTCCAAACAAACTCCATTCAAGAACATTCTTTTAGTATGTTTGCCAGTTTTTTTGCCACAGTTCATTGTGAAGGTTTTACTACAATTAACCCTTAAATCTAGATTGGACATAAAAGATTCAAAGGATTGTATCAAAGATTGTAGCGCCATGGGGGTGCGAGCCATTAAAACTGCGTCATCCGCATATAGGAGCGCGGGGACGAACCTTCCCCCAATCCTAGGCATGTCCACACACTCCCGCAAGAGGTGGCGCTCAAGACCATTAATATACACCAGGAATAAGAAGGGGGCCAGGACGCATCCCTGACGCACGCCCCGGCCCACCCGAAAGCTCCTGGTACATTGGCCCCCACTGCCAAAGCGAACCGTAGCATTAGCACCTGAATAAAGATCCTTCAAGAAGCACACGATTGAATCCTCCACATCTATCTCTTTTAAAATTGCCCATAATTTAGCATGTGAAACACAATCAAACGCTGACGAAAGGTCAACGAACGTAAAGTACAGGCACTCACCCTTTATGCTAAGATATTTTGATTGTATTAACATCAGATTTAGGCACTGTTCAATGGTGCCAATACCCTTTTGGAAACCGTATTGTAGGTCACTCATTATGTCATTTTCTACTGCCCAGCTATGTAGTCTAGCCAAGATAATTCTCCCCAGGATTTTAACAGATGAGTCCAATAAGGAGATTGGTCTGTAACAGGCACAACATTGTCTGTCTCCCTTTTTGTAAATGGGTACAATCACCGAAGTGAACCAGGACGGGTTTAGGCCCCTAGCCAGTGCTGCATTAAATAATTGCACCAGCATGGGACCCCAAAGCTCAGCATTTCCTTTATACAAATCAGCAGGGATCCCATCGGGCCCTGCAGCTTTGCCGCCCTTCATTGCATTCAAACCCTTATTGACTTCCTCCAGGGTTACTGCCAATTTTTCACTCCCTTCACCTATAAGATCCCCAGTGATAGGGCTAGTAATATTGGGAAATTCTTGTGAACTATAAAGGCTAGAAAAATGCGCCACCCAATCCTCCTCTGTGATAGCAATCTCTATACGCGCCTTAGAATTATCGTATAGGAAAGGTGTATTAACAGCCCTCCAGAATGCAGATGTATCCTTCTGTTGCGATGCTTCACATAGCATTTCCAGGGCATTCTTTTTTATATCCATTTTCCTATTCTTTAAGGCTTCATTATATTTTTTCCTGCAGTGTCTTATTTCGATGGGATCACGTGGAGTTCTATGAACGGCTCTTTTTAAAGCTGTTAAAGATCTGGTGCAGGCATTATCAAACCAGCTTCTCTTACCCTTTGCACCGTTGTTTGCCTCCACCCACAATATATTCTTAATTGTGGTGGCTATTATATTAAAGTGTTCGATAATCAAGTCACTACTAGATTTATCATCTAAGCAGATGGCAAAACTACCAGGGCAAACCTTCAATAGGTTGTCTAAGAACCTTTCCGGGACAACCTTGTCCCATTTTAAATAGTACCCATTTTGACTACCAAGGGCCATATCCGATGCTATATGTGTAAGAGGCACATCCTCTTGTTGATCAGGAAAAAGATTTTCAACCACCATAATCTGGGGCAAATGATCGCTTACCGGCAGGTCCATGGTACTAGATTTAATATATTTGTGACTGCAATTATTTGAGGCAATAATAAAGTCGATGGTGGATGATGCACCTTTACCAATAAATGTAGGCACGAAGGTGGTAGGATTTTGGGCGGATTCATTTACATAGCCTAAATCATACATAAACATAATGTCATTCAATAAATCCCCAATCAGAGAATGTTCGAAATGAGTTAAGTTAGATTCCTGCTCTATCATTAACCCGCATAATCCCTGTTTACTCTTAGTACAAAGTTTAGAATTAAAATCCCCCCCCCAAACAAACATAACTTCTCTATCGGTTTTGTCTATTTCATGATATAAATCCTCCCTCAGTGTTGCTAGGACACTGGGGATTTCTTTCCTTGGTATATTATTGTAAAAATTAATAATAACGACATTAAGTCCCTTTATATTCCTTAAAATAATCAGTTGATAAAAGCTAGATTTTGGGGAAAACCAGATCCCATCATATCTAAGCAAATTAGAGACAAAAGTCAATAGACCTCCCTTAGCTCTACCATGGGTACCCCCCACCGCCGGGGTAAAAAAACTTCTATACCCATGCATGTTCACTGGGTCTAAGGACCATGTTTCCTGGAAGGCCAGGATATCATGACCATCCATGAGTGTGCCCCAGGATGGGTTATTGATTTTCTCCCTAAGACCTGCCACATTCCAAAATAGAAGTGTGCAGGTTTTCCTATTAACTTTAACTTTGATTTCCCCATTGCTTAAATTACTAGGGGTCCCAGACTCCTGGATTTGATTATGACAGGGGCTCCCAATGAGTCCCTCATCATTTAAATTAAATGTGTGTAAGGCCTTATGGCTGGGATCATAACTATCCATCCTCTTATTATCATAGGTTGTACTATGAATAGTTTGTGCATACATAATAACCTCGGTGCAAAATAATGACGCCTGTTCATTGGTGTTCTCCTGAGTATCGACATTATGTACACCTGGACTAATAGGTAGGCTATTGGGAGTAACGGTCTTGCGTCAATCCACATATTCTAACCCTGAAAAGACATCAAACCGGTTTTGGGTTGGTAAATTATAGGCAGGCAGGACAATGTCTCTATTTTCCCACAAATAATTGTTCAAACCTCTATTAGGAGGATGGGGTTGTCTAGACTGGCAATTGAATGATTCACGTGTTTGTGCAAGTGAAAATCGACTACGGCCGTAATGGTTAGGTTCTGATCTATTGACAATCTGCCAACCGTCCTCCTGGTTTGAGCGATATTGAACTGGTGAATATGGGTAAAAATAGTTAAGATAATGTGTCGAAACAGTATCACTGCTAATGTAATCATACCAATCCCCAATGTGTCTGACTGCTCTGTGGTCTTTAAAATTTACTATAATTACGTCCCCTTTTATGTCTTTGGGACGCGACCCCACCCATTCACAACGCCTAACATGCAGTATTTCCCCATTAATATAGGCGGGCAATGGTCTATTCTTGCGCAGCCAATAGATCACTTTATTCCGAAGGCTTTGATGATCTTCCCTGATATCATTAGTGAGCTCAGGGACGCCAGCTAGAACAATTGCATAGGGAGCAGCTTCAGGAGGAAGATCCACTATATTGTGGGATTGCCGAGGTTTATTAAGGGTATTCTTTAGGCCACCTTCCTTAATAGGCACGTTGTTCATTTGTGTTGAAGCTAAATTTGATTCCGAGGTCAAATTATCGGCTATATTATCAATTGCTTTACTTTGCATGTTTTTATTCGTTTGGAGGGGCTTAGTTGGAGCTTTAGTAGATGGAAGGCAGGATGGCACATGTCTAATCTGGGTAGATTTTAGAGTAGTAGAATGGCTTAGTGGGTCAGAAGTAATATTACTCGGTGCTTTGGCAGAAGAATTGCCACAGCTACTGTTCTCTAGGCCTGTCACCAAGGCAGAAAGTGCAAAGGTGTTATCAGTGAGTTTTTTCTCAATAAAGTCAAAGCGCATGTTAGTGGTTACGACATTCTCCAAAAGAGGCTGAATTAGAGATTTTACCATATATTCAATTTTCGCCAAAGTATCTCTCTCATTAGGAAAGCAATGGTTGGTTACTAAGGATGGCATCTGCGAGGTCAATTGGCCTATTACTTCCCTAAGAATAGGAGTTATGATCTCTTGCAAATTTTCAGTTAGCCATTTTAAAGTTAAACCTCCCTTATTTATCTGGAGGTTAGTCCCTTTAGGTTCTTCATTGAGTGAGATTAGAGGAGAAGCCGGTGAAAAATTGAGCAAATTAGGAGACCCTTCGTCGACACTGCTAGCATAAAAACTCAATAAAGAGTCGCCAGCGTTGTCGGGCGTATTTAAAGGGGAATCTGCTACATAAAAATTATCCGAAACTTCGCCTACAGATCCCTCAAGATCAAAATTATGTAATGTAATGGGAGCTAATGGCAAATTTTGTGAATTAGGCAAAAATGATGGCTCTGTCCCTAAATGCCCCAAATCGGGATTTTTACCCAAAAACTTCTGCGTTAGAGCACCGCTTTTATAAGTTGAAGTTACTATTCTTTTTTGAGCATGCTTACCCCTATATCTACGTTTAGCTTTTTTAACTTTTCTAATCGATTTAGTAGATACCGGGGCATGCTCTAAATGAACCTTAGGGTTAGCTAAAGGGTCAACATGCCTTTCGTTATGCACCTGAACAGTAGTAGTAACAGCTTTCATTACTCCACAGGTAGGATTACTAGCCGTGTGTATATCAACCGATGGGAGGGACACTTCTCCAGGCATCAAGATAAGACTTTCTTTGCCCAAGGAAGCCCTCCTATCACTATTAATCTTGCTGACCTTTTTAATGAGATAATTATCCATTGGGCCCTTCATTGGCGGCATTTCATTAAGTTTGCCGTTGCTCATTGTTCCTACCACTCCACCAAATACTATAACAGATTTAAATCAGGAGTAGTAAGGTTCTTCAGAGACAACAAGCCCACTGTACCCACCATATGTTAACTCTAATAACCACTTAATGACACAACCATAAAGCGCGGGCTCACAATCAACCTCAAGGACGTAAATCAAACAGCAACAACGTCTCTGGCCCAGACCAGATCTCCTCAGGCCTCTGAGGGCCACAGAGGGCCCGCCCTTTGCCCGGGCTTAGCCCGGCGTTGCCCGCGCGCGGTCCCGCGACGCGGGGGTCACGGTGGTGTTTTGTGCGCCTCCTGGCGCGAAAACGGCGTGGGCGGCTCCCCTGCCGCTAAGGGTTCTGGGGGATGTAGTCTCGTCCCCGCTCCGCGGCCGCAGATGGTGAAAGCGGCGGCGGGGGACGGAGCTTCCAATGACCGGAGATGTCAGGCGTCAGTTAGCAGCGGCGGAAGGCAGCGACAATCCAGGCAAGTCCACAGGGAAAAGCAGAGCCCGCTCTGCCGGGGTCACGGTGGTGTTTTGTGCGCCTCCTGGCGCGAAAACGGCGTGGGCGGCTCCCCTGCCGCTAAGGGTTCTGGGGGATGTAGTCTCGTCCCCGCTCCGCGGCCGCAGATGGTGAAAGCGGCGGCGGGGGACGGAGCTTCCAATGACCGGAGATGTCAGGCGTCAGTTAGCAGCGGCGGAAGGCAGCGACAATCCAGGCAAGTCCACAGGGAAAAGCAGAGCCCGCTCTGCCGGGGTCACGGTGGTGTTTTGTGCGCCTCCTGGCGCGAAAACGGCGTGGGCGGCTCCCCTGCCGCTAAGGGTTCTGGGGGATGTAGTCTCGTCCCCGCTCCGCGGCCGCAGATGGTGAAAGCGGCGGCGGGGGACGGAGCTTCCAATGACCGGAGATGTCAGGCGTCAGTTAGCAGCGGCGGAAGGCAGCGACAATCCAGGCAAGTCCACAGGGAAAAGCAGAGCCCGCTCTGCCGGGGTCACGGTGGTGTTTTGTGCGCCTCCTGGCGCGAAAACGGCGTGGGCGGCTCCCCTGCCGCTAAGGGTTCTGGGGGATGTAGTCTCGTCCCCGCTCCGCGGCCGCAGATGGTGAAAGCGGCGGCGGGGGACGGAGCTTCCAATGACCGGAGATGTCAGGCGTCAGTTAGCAGCGGCGGAAGGCAGCGACAATCCAGGCAAGTCCACAGGGAAAAGCAGAGCCCGCTCTGCCGGGGTCACGGTGGTGTTTTGTGCGCCTCCTGGCGCGAAAACGGCGTGGGCGGCTCCCCTGCCGCTAAGGGTTCTGGGGGATGTAGTCTCGTCCCCGCTCCGCGGCCGCAGATGGTGAAAGCGGCGGCGGGGGACGGAGCTTCCAATGACCGGAGATGTCAGGCGTCAGTTAGCAGCGGCGGAAGGCAGCGACAATCCAGGCAAGTCCACAGGGAAAAGCAGTTTGTTATGATAGTTCTCATTGCATCGTTTTAAGGTTGGTTTCCTCATTCCTTGTTTCCTATTTGATTTGTCTTTAATTTGGAAAAAGGGAGATGTCTGGTGATGTATGTCTGGAACGCTGCTCTGTCGTGGAATCCGACTCGCGCGGTGATTCACGCGCGGTAATTCCACGACAGGCAGTTATCTCTGGGCCCCTGTTAGGACGAGATCGTCCCATCTCCTTAACTCACAATAAACCGTATTTGTACATGAAGGTTCATCTCGTTCCCTTCTTCATTTCCCTACATGGCCGCCAAGCCCGGGTCCAAAAACTCATGGGACCCCCTTTGCAAAACCAGGATGTTTTGTGATAGGTAATTTTGATGTCTCCCCAATAGGTTTTGGTCCCTTGCCTGATGCGGGCACTAGGCCTACCCACGTAAGTGAGGTACCCTTTTTCTCTGAAGTCTTTGGGGAACGCAGGGTGGGTGGAATTTTTTGGACCCACGCAGATTCCAGAACTTTCCACCACAGAAATGTGAGGAAAATGTGTTATTTTGGATACATTTTTAGGTTTGCAATGGATTCTTGTCGTACTTTAATCTCTGGGACCGCGTAGGGGACAGGGCCCCACCCCTGTCTATCCTGGTATTAGCGAACCGCAAATGGTTAATACGGTATGTACAAGTGCTTTGTATAACGTTCTAGCTATGAATGCACTGCGTACACGTTATTCTGCATCACTACGCGGTTTCCATTTTGGAAGCGGTGGCCATCTTGTGATTGCCCTCACATAGGCTATAATGAAGCAAATACGGGCCTCACAGCACATTTGCCTTTCCATGACTCTTCCATGACCTGGGCAGCTTGGCTCTGCTCTCCCAGGTCAAACTGGTCTCACGAGCTCCCCTTCCTCCGGCCACCTGTGATTAGCATCAGGGCTTGACACGCCATAAAGTCCTTTCATCCCACACAAGCCTCCGGCTAATCTCTTTCACACCTGACTGTTCCTGCTTTATGACTTGTTTCTATCAACAGGAGCTGCCCGTGTTTTATTGGGGCCTATCGATATCTGATGTGGGATCTGAACCTTGCTGTGTAAATAATTGTGGGCTGGCTTAACTGGAATGTGGGATGGTCATCATGACTCTGCTCTTTCGTTTTAAATGTACACTTGTATATTGCCGTATCATAAACCTAGGAATGTATGCCTGAAGCAGGAAAAAGTGTATTTAAGAAGAAGTCCGTTTCTATGATTTTTAGCAGTCTCCTGAGAACATACACGCTGTTGTACTTCTAGGATACCTGTAATTGGTCTGCAGCCAATAAATGAATCTTTGACTTCACCCAGAAGACTCTGTGTTTCTGTAGGTCTGGAACAGGGAGAACCCAGAAGTCATAGGGTGTGTGCCCCTGCACCGCTGGGTTTAAAATACCCAGTACTTCAGTTTGGCGCCCAACGTGGGGTGATTTCAGCGTTACCAGTCCAAGCCAGAGGTTCGTGAGGAGCTTCGTGTGGAAATTCCGGAGGAAGGCCGCCACTTCATCGACCCCTGCATGTCGACGTGGTCCGAAAGTCTTTTCTGCGAGGTTCTCCGCGTCCCGACGGCTACGAAGGACTGCTGCCCTGATTAATCGACCTGTGTTGGACCCTTGACGAGTTTTGATAGAGCAAAACAATCGAGAGAGTCTTCTGGTGACGCCATCGATCATCAATATTCAGTTAAGTATAAGTGGAGCGTCTCCCATTTGTTTGGTATCCCTCGGGATCGTTTTGATTTGGAAATTTGGAGTTTGCAAACGCCAAAGCCAGAGGACTCGTGTATTCACGAGACTATCGTAATCGATAATCCTTTAAAGTTTGGATCTAGACTAGTGAGCGAAGATGCCTGGTTCTAGAATATTTGGTAGATTGTTTTGTTTGGGTTGTGGAAGGGATTTCCAGTTAGAGGAATCATGTCCGGTTCCTCCGGTTGGAACTCCAACTTATGAGCTCTATGTAAAACATGGCGTAGGCCCCATTGCATATAACAAAGTATGGATCCACTACACCAGAAAAGACGGTGTTTTAAAATCGCCCCAAAATGGTAGTTTCGATACCGATATTTTAGATAATTTGGAAATTAAATTGTTTAAAAAGAAAGCCCGGCCGGCGATGTTTGATTCTTTCCGCTTATGGCGGAAGGAAGCCAAACAGAAGGAAATTAAGCTAGCGAAAAAGAATAGGAGAGAAAAAGGTATGACAGTAATGCAAGCAGCTGTACAATTTAAAGACAATGAGGAGGAACAACTGAATGAGCAATTGCACAGGCAGCGTAAGTTAGGGATCGACAAATGTTACCCAGCTTTACCGCACTCTAAACAGAATGAGTTAGAAGAAAAGGAGAAAGATCCCCTGATGTCGCATTTGTTGAGTTCGCCACCCCCGTATTCTCAAAATGCCACGGCGCCTCCCCAGCTTGTGAATATGCCACCTCCAGTTAATATACTGCAAGCCTTGCCGCAACCGCCAGCTGCTTCGCAGCCGGCTCCTATCCCTATACCACAGCCCTCTCAAGGGCCGCCAGTTGTGTTTCCAACTGCCCCCGCGCTGCCTGCGACTTTGTCTAATTCAGCAGCTGCCTCCCCTGACACTCTTCCTTGCACCACTCCAGTACCTGTTTCTGCATCCTCTTTTCTCCCCTCTGTTTATCCCTCTGTTTTCGTCTCAACTTCTCCTTCAGCGCGACAGCGTTTAGCTAATGTGGTTACTACGTTAATGTCACCTCTCTTTGAGTCATCCGGTGCGACTCCTGGCTTACAGCGTAAGCAATTGCGCAGTCAATTGCCTAACTCCGATGAGAAAAAGGTAATAGATCGCATGGCGCGTAGATGGATTGTTTTCCCTTCACTATTTGATGTGGAATCAGTTGTCAACGTTTTCCATCAATGGGATGCCCCAAAACAGAGGTATGTCTTTGAGAGAATGTGCGAAATTCTCTGTGAGGAATTGGATGATAGTGGTAAAGACCCAAGCCCGCAGGAGTTGTGTCGAGTGAGATTTTATTTTGGAACTGGTACCATTGTGGATCGCGATGTAGATAAAGCAGTTGCGGTTGTATTATCCTTCAGGAATGATGATTCTCAACAGTCGTTGTTTGAACCTGATGTCCCTGTGGGAAAAAGGGCAAAAGCATGCCAATATCCGATGCGTGAGGTTCCCCCAGTTTGGAGACCTGCTGAACCAAATGCTAATCCACCTGTCTTAGCACATTTTTAGCGTATTTGGGTACATGTTCCATGGAAAAGATCTGAGGTGTTAGCACTTAAGCAGACATTGCCTGATCCCCGTAAAAACCCTACTGGTTATTATAAGGAGTTGTCACAAACTGCAGAATCCTGTGTAATGAATCTGGCTGACATAGATATGCTGTTTGGGAATGTGGTTCCACAGCCTTTGTGGGGATCCATTCGTAATATGGATCATGCTGCAGAACTAGGGGACACATGGGCTAACATCATCGCTGCTGACGCTAGACAGATTGGTGGCGCGAAACCAGAGCCTTTAATAGCAGAACTCCCTGGTAGAATCATCACGTATATGAAGACAATAATGCCCGCGATGCGCGTAAATTGGGACAAGCTATCTGCATGCAAGCAGAAGAAAGATGAGACAGTGTCAGACTTCTTTACCAGGTTTGAAGAAACGTTTATTGACCACAGTGGGCAAGATATGAGTACTGAAGGTGGCCAACGGTTATTTGTGGATAAATTTGTGCAGAATTTACTTCCTGACCTGTGTAAAAAGTTAAAAGATTCAGAAAGTTCTTGGGCTGTTTCTTCTTCAGCGCAAATACTGGCTACTGCACAGTATTATGAAAACAGAGATAAAGACGAGAAAGATAGAACAGAAAAGAAAACGAAAGAACTAAAAACAAAGGTCCTTTTACAGCAGGCCTATCCGCCACGTGGAGGTCAGAATAATTATAGGCAACCCCAAGGTGTCTATCACCAACCCCAACAATTTCAGAACAATCAGCAAATGAATGGGTATTATCAACCACGTGTCCCTGTAGGTCCCAACCAATGTTCATACTGTAAAGAGGAAGGTCATTTTAAATATAGTTGCCCTAAATTGATGCAGCGTAACGGCAATATGTATGGTGCAAGAGGGAGGGGTGGTCAGCAAGCTCCTAGAGGCAGAGGGCGTGGGAATGTTCCCCAGAACGCGCGTCCTCTTCCGCCTCAAAATACCATCAATAGCTTTGATCAGCAAGCCAACGCGACTAGTAATACAGCTCAGTACTAAAATAATGATTATTATGCAGAGGACGGCGATGCAGAAAATAATGATTACTAGGACAGCCGTAGACAGAGAGAGGGAGTTGTTTCAGTGCCAGTGGATCAGAGCGGACCGTATGTTGAGGTGACTACAGCAAATGTAACGGAGCCCTTTCTGCTAGACACTGGTGCTGCAAAGAGTTCAATCATGCATTCAAAACTCCCTGGCGCACCTTTGTCTGGCGATATAAATGTTTCAGTAGGTTTTTCTGGCGCCCCAGTTAGGAACCCGATTTCTAGTCCCATGTCACTTTCTATTGGACCTTGCGAGCTGAAAGCACCCCTGATCCTAACAACAGGTTGTGGTGAAAATTTGCTAGGGTTAGATTTGTTAAAAAGATTGCATGCTACACTGTATTGTTCACCGTCAGGAGTACAACTTACATTAGGCAGGAAAGTTATTTCCCCGATGTACCTGTCTAAAAATACAATGCCGCCTGAATTGTCATCCCTTCCGGATGTCCTTTGGGCTACTGGTCCCAATGATGTGGGCCTCCTGGAGATACCGCCATACGTGGTAACTTTAAAGGCTAATGTCAGACTGCCACGTATTCCCCAGTACAAGATCTCTAATGAAGGCCAGAAAGCATTGTTAGACATTGTCAGCTATTTGATTAATAAGGGTGTAATTGAAGAGACTAGAGGCAACGTTTGCAATAGTCCGATTTTACCTGTCTTAAAACGAACGGACCCTTCACAGCCACCTGTTTACAGATTTGTGATTGATCTTAGAGAGGTTAATAAGATTGTTGTGCCACAGTTTCCAGTTGTCCCTGATATAACTGCCTTGTTAACGATGATTCCAGCATTTGCGGCATGGTTTTCAGTGATCGATTTAAAGAATGCTTTCTTTAGCATCCCAATTGCAGAGGAGAGCAGAGACATTTTTGGCTTCAGTCTGGGAGGCCGAAGCTTTCGCTTCAAACGCGCTCCCCAGGGCTACTGTGAAAGTCCATCAATATACAGCCAAGCTTTAAAAGCGCAGCTTGATGCACTTGTTTTACCTAGTGGCGCTATCCTGATTCAGTACGTTGACGATTTACTAATTGCCGCGGATACTGAGAAGATCTGCAAAGAAGCCACATTATCATTGTTGCGTCATTTATCTGCTTTCCATCACAAAGTGTCTCTCTCAAAGCTGCAATATTGTCGACAAGAAGTGACCTACTTAGGTCATCTCTTGTCGAAGGAGGGAAGGAAACTGACCCCAGAAAGAATTCAAGCCATTGCACAGTTGAGTGTGCCAAGAACACAGAGAGAAGTGCGTGCTTTCTTGGGCATTACCTCATACTGTAGGCACTGGATCCCAAATTTTTCCCTGTTGGCGAAACCTTTGTTAGCATTAACATGCAAAGACACACCGAATGCTATCCCGTGGTCTGAAGAGTGCCAGAAAAGTTTTGTGGAATGGCGCAATGCATTATGTTCAGCTCCTGTGTTGGGTACCCCTGACTACAGCAAGCCTTTTACATTGTATGTTCACGAGAAAGATGGTTGTGCATTATCAGTGTTAACACAGCCTTTTGGTGACAGACCGCGCCCATGCGCATATTTTTCATCAACCTTGGACCCTGTAGCGAGGGCATTGCCAAGCTGTCTGAGAGCGACAGCTGCTGCAGCTATGTCTATCCGACAATCTGCTGGTTTGGTAATGGACAACACATTGATCGTTATGGTTCCACATGCTGTAGACACATTATTAAACAGAACCAAGACACAACACTTGACTAGTGCGCGATTATCAGGCTATGAGCTCACACTGTTAGCAAACCACATACACATAAAGAGATGCAACACGCTGAATCCAGCTACGTTATTGCCAATTCCAGCAGACCTAGATGAGATTGAGCAACATGACTGTCTGTTCAGAACAGAAGAAGAGACGAAAGGGAGAGTAGATCTAAAAGATACTCCCCTGACTGAGTGTGATGGTACTTTATGGGTGGATGGTTCGTGTTTCAAGCTCCCTAATGGTGACACGACTGCTGCATATGCTATCACGACTTTACACACGGTTGTGGAAACTACACGAGTGCCACATAATTCGGCCCAAGCAGCAGAATTAATCGCCCTCACAAGAGCATGCGTGTTGTCTGAAGGAATGAGAGTGAATATATACACCGATAGCCAGTACGCCTTTGGCGTGGCTCATAGTTTTGGGCGATTGTGGAAAGAACGTGGGTTCCTGACGTCGCATGGAGCTAAAATTCAGAATGGCAAGTTGGTGAATGATCTCCTTGAGTCACTGACCCTACCGTTGCAAGTTGCGATTATGAAATGCAGTGCGCACAGGAAAATCACAGATGATGTTGGACGTGGGAATGCGTTTGCTGATGAGATCGCGAAAGAAACAGCACAGAATGTAAAGACTAGAATGTATGTTGCAGGCCCCGCAAGATGGGTTGATGATGTTGGGATGTGTGAAAACACAATAGAGAGTGTGAAGTCGCTTCAAGCTGAAGCTACAGAGAAAGAATTAAGCAAGTGGAGAGAAAGTGTAGGTAAGTTGGATGAGAATGGTTGTTGGATTGATCTGACAGAACATAGGCGATGGTTGTTGCCTGATGCATATGTGCTTCCAGTAGTTACAATGGCACATGGAATGGCACATATCAGTACGAAAGGAATTTGTAAGTTGTTGGCTCCAGTATGGCAGAATGCTGGGATTCCCAAGTGCGCAGAGAATGTGGTCAAGAATTGCATGGTATGCTTGAAATATAACCCTGGTAGGGGAACCCCAACTCCAGCTGGTCATTTTGCACCCCCATCATACCCATTTGAAGTTTTGCAGCTGGACTTTATCCACATGGAAAGGTGCAACAACCTGAAATATGTATTGGTGGTTGTCTGCGCTTTTTCAAAATGGGTAGAGGCCTATCCTCTAAAAGATAACACTGCCCTATCCACAGCCAAAGCCCTTGTGAAAGAATTCTTCCCTAGGTTTGGAATGCCAAGAATGGTGTGGTGTGATAATGGAAGTGAGTTTGTGGGTAAAGTGATGAAGAATGTGTGTGAGGGGCTAGGTATTAAGCAGAAGTTCCACGCTGCAAATCACCCCCAATCAGCTGGATTAGTAGAGCGCTACAACGGCGCTCTAAAACTTAAACTGGCCAAAATCCAGGCGAGCACCGGTCTTAAATGGCCTGATGCTCTGCCTTTAGCACTCCTGTCCACCAGAATGACCGTACACTCACGAGTGGGACTGAGTCCTTACGAAGTGGTTTTTGGCCGCCCGGCCAACGTATGGGGTGTACCAAGGCCTACGAAATTCAGTGAGATCGAGCATCCAGTACTACTCGATTACTTGTATGATTTGACTGTTAAACTACGTGTTTTACATCAACAGGTGCATGATACTCTTCCCCAAGCTTCTGAAACTCCTGGACACCCTATCGACCCTGGCACATGGGTGCTGATTAGAAATTTCCAGCGCAAGAGCAACGACGAGCCTCGTTGGATCGGTCCCCACCTTGTACTTCTGTCAACGAGATCAGCGGTTCGAGTGAAAGGGAGAAAGAATTGGGTCCATGGCACCCACTGCAAGATAGTCCCCTTGCCACTGCCATATGACCAGTGGGTCCAGGAGGGTATCGCCGACTCTGAAACAGACACTGTACCTCGTTTTGTACCATTCAGTGATGCACGCATAAAAGGCACAGTTTCAGAGCAAGAGAGTACCGATATTTTGCAAGAAGCTGTGACACCATCAAGTCGATTGGACACCACAGAGCCTGAACTTTTGTTCCAGGATCAAACAGCACCTGGCCGTCTCCGCTATAATTTGAGACCAAGGCCTATGGACAAATAAAGATTTCCTTACTATTTTTTCTTTTTGACATTATAAGCTCACTCATCTGAAGGACTTTCTTGATTTTTGTTTTTCGAACCACCATCCGGGTTCAGCCGCAGGGTCGCGGTGCCAAGACTTTGGGGTACAGGCCGAAGACGTTAGGTCAATGGTTCTGGTTGGTCTAGGGCGTTTCCCTGGACTGACAGGCGTACTCCTTAGCAGAAGAAACTCATCAGCCGCGAGCGGCCCGATTAGAGGATGGAGTTTTTTAAGATGGAGAGACCCGTTGAGGAAATGAACTTTAAAGCAAGGATGTGTAAAACTATAAAGAGTAAATGTTTTGTATTTTTGTGCCTATTTATACTATGTAGTATAATAATGTTCATCGTTGGATTTGTATTTTTCTCCTCTCAAAAGCCCATTGCACCCACTGTACAGCCTATACCTCTTTCTCCTGCCTCCTCACACTCTTTTCACCCTCTGCCTCAACATGAACAAACCAGACGATCAGAGTTTGTAAATAACTCGTTTATTCAGCTCTTGCACCAACACCAACTAGTAATGAATACAACCAATTGCTGGGTGTGTGGGTTAATGCCACATACCATTAATAAGGGTATTCCCTATTTGGTGCTGCCATTTAGTTACAATGGATCGTCATGGGCATTCCAGACCATGTTTCTCTATGCTCTAGATACGTACTCCCCGCGACAACCGCGTTCCATCAGACCTATCACCAATAATAAGGCTTTGATGAAAGGAGTTGCAGATATGAGCAGAGATATCGATGCATACTCGTCCATACCCAAGGAAGAATTGAGACCTTATGTAGGATGGAACGCAACGGGGTATAGTATTAGTCTGGGTGAAAGACAGCGAAAAATCTCATCCCCAATTTGGGTCGTACCCCACATAGGTCGGTTCTGCTTACAAGGTAATGGTCAGAATCCTAGAGCTCAACTAGGGGAAAGTGACTGTTCTGAAACGTACACTTTCCCATCACAGTTTTCTCCTGCGTTTTTGGCTGCCAAGGGCACATATTTCATCTGCAAAGATTGAGCATATACATGGTTGCCCCCTGATTTCTCGGGCACATGTTATATTGCGAACTTGCTACCGCCAACATTTACTGCTGCCTCTGACTATCACAAGACCAGAGTTGTGAGGGGCGTAATTAGTAAGGAGGATACTGCCGGTCAGGAAGCGGGAGACTTCTTCTTGGGTTTCCTGCCGTTTGGGGACCTATGGTAAATAGTAGGAACCTGAGACAACTGACTCGTGTGGTTGAATCCACCGTCAATGTAACGGCTGGTGCCCTCGGTAATCTGACAGCTGAGCTCCAAGCGGATCGCCTCATGACTTTGCAGAACCGCATGGTTCTAGACGTTATTCTTGCAGACCACGGTGGGGTATGTAAGGTTATCCAATCCAGTTGTTGCATTTTCATACCAGATAACGCTCCAACAGTCTATCAAGCCATCTCCAGACTCCATAAAATATCTGAGTCCATACACGTGGATAAAAGAGATTGGTCACTGGTGGGGTGGTTCTGGGAACTGATATCTGCCTGGGGTTGGAAAGTTCTGATGGTCATTGGAATGATCTTAGCCATTCTTTTCCTGTTCTGTCTGTGCATACAGTGTGCTCCTGCGATATGTGGCCTCTGTGCTACCTTATGTGTAAGGAAACCTGTATCGAGAGACGAGCTAAGTAATAGGATGATGCTACAGCAACATCTCCATGACTTTGTGAACATTGACCTAGACTCGGATTAAGATGAGTATAGTGATTGCCTATGTAAGGGCAAAAGGAGGGTCTGTTGTACTTTAATCTCTGGGACCGCGTAGGGGACAGGGCCCCACCCCTGTCTATCCTAGTATTAGCGAACCGCAAATGGTTAATGCGGTATGTACAAGTGCTTTGTATAACGTTCTAGCTATGAATGCACTGCGTACACGTTATTCTGCATCACTACGCGGGTTCCATTTTGGAAGCGGTGGCCATCTTGTGATTGCCCTCACATAGGCTATAATGAAGCAAATACGGGCCTCACAGCACATTTGCCTTTCCATGACTCTTCCATGACCTGGGCAGCTTGGCTCTGCTCTCCCAGGTCAAACTGGTCTCACGAGCTCCCCTTCCTCCGGCCACCTGTGATTAGCATCAGGGCTTGACACGCCATAAAGTCCTTTCATCCCACACAAGCCTCCGGCTAATCTCTTTCACACCTGACTGTTCCTGCTTTATGACTTGTTTCTATCAACAGGAGCTGCCCGTGTTTTATTGGGGCCTATCGATATCTGATGTGGGATCTGAACCTTGCTGTGTAAATAATTGTGGGCTGGCTTAACTGGAATGTGGGATGGTCATCATGACTCTGCTCTTTCGTTTTAAATGTACACTTGTATATTGCCGTATCATAAACCTAGGAATGTATGCCTGAAGCAGGAAAAAGTGTATTTAAGAAGAAGTCCGTTTCTATGATTTTTAGCAGTCTCCTGAGAACATACACGCTGTTGTACTTCTAGGATACCTGTAATTGGTCTGCAGCCAATAAATGAATCTTTGACTTCACCCAGAAGACTCTGTGTTTCTGTAGGTCTGGAACAGGGAGAACCCAGAAGTCATAGGGTGTGTGCCCCTGCACCGCTGGGTTTAAAATACCCAGTACTTCAGTTTGGCGCCCAACGTGGGGTGATTTCAGCGGTACCAGTCCAAGCCAGAGGTTCGTGAGGAGCTTCGTGTGGAAATTCCGGAGGAAGGCCGCCACTTCATCGACCCCTGCATGTCGACGTGGTCCGAAAGTCTTTTCTGCGAGGTTCTCCGCGTCCCGACGGCTACGAAGGACTGCTGCCGTGATTAATCGACCTGTGTTGGACCCTTGACGAGTTTTGATAGAGCAAAACAATCGAGAGAGTCTTCTGGTGACGCCATCGATCATCAATATTCAGTTAAGTATAAGTGGAGCGTCTCCCATTTGTTTGGTATCCCTCGGGATCGTTTTGATTTGGAAATTTGGAGTTTGCAAACGCCAAAGCCAGAGGACTCGTGTATTCACGAGACTATCGTAATCGATAATCCTTTAAAGTTTGGATCTAGACTAGTGAGCGAAGATGCCTGGTTCTAGAATATTTGGTAGATTGTTTTGTTTGGGTTGTGGAAGGGATTTCCAGTTAGAGGAATCATGTCCGGTTCCTCCGGTTGGAACTCCAACTTATGAGCTCTATGTAAAACATGGCGTAGGCCCCATTGCATATAACGAAGTATGGATCCACTACACCAGAAAAGACGGTGTTTTAAAATTGCCCCAAAATGGTAGTTTCGATACCGATATTTTAGATAATTTGGAAATTAAATTGTTTAAAAAGAAAGCCCGGCCGGCGATGTTTGATTCTTTCCGCTTATGGCGGAAGGAAGCCAAACAGAAGGAAATTAAGCTAGCGAAAAAGAATAGGAGAGAAAAAGGTATGACAGTAATGCAAGCAGCTGTACAATTTAAAGACAATGAGGAGGAACAACTGAATGAGCAATTGCACAGGCAGCGTAAGTTAGGGATCGACAAATGTTACCCAGCTTTACCGCACTCTAAACAGAATGAGTTAGAAGAAAAGGAGAAAGATCCCCTGATGTCGCATTTGTTGAGTTCGCCACCCCCGTATTCTCAAAATGCCACGGCGCCTCCCCAGCTTGTGAATATGCCACCTCCAGTTAATATACTGCAAGCCTTGCCGCAACCGCCAGCTGCTTCGCAGCCGGCTCCTATCCCTATACCACAGCCCTCTCAAGGGCCGCCAGTTGTGTTTCCAACTGCCCCCGCGCTGCCTGCGACTTTGTCTAATTCAGCAGCTGCCTCCCCTGACACTCTTCCTTGCACCACTCCAGTACCTGTTTCTGCATCCTCTTTTCTCCCCTCTGTTTATCCCTCTGTTTTCGTCTCAACTTCTCCTTCAGCGCGACAGCGTTTAGCTAATGTGGTTACTACGTTAATGTCACCTCTCTTTGAGTCATCCGGTGCGACTCCTGGCTTACAGCGTAAGCAATTGCGCAGTCAATTGCCTAACTCCGATGAGAAAAAGGTAATAGATCGCATGGCGCGTAGATGGATTGTTTTCCCTTCACTATATGATGTGGAATCAGTTGTCAACGTTTTCCATCAATGGGATGCCCCAAAACAGAGGTATGTCTTTGAGAGAATGTGCGAAATTCTCTGTGAGGAATTGGATGATAGTGGTAAAGACCCAAGCCCGCAGGAGTTGTGTCGAGTGAGATTTGATTTTGGAACTGGTACCATTGTGGATCGCGATGTAGATAAAGCAGTTGCGGTTGTATTATCCTTCAGGAATGATGATTCTCAACAGTTGTTGTTTGAACCTGATGTCCCTGTGGGAAAAAGGGCAAAAGCACGCCAATATCCGATGCGTGAGGTTCCCCCAGTTTGGAGACCTGCTGAACCAAATGCTAATCCACCTGTCTTAGCACATTTTCAGCGTATTTGGGTACATGTTCCATGGAAAAGATCTGAGGTGTTAGCACTTAAGCAGACATTGCCTGATCCCCGTAAAAACCCTACTGGTTATTATAAGGAGTTGTCACAAACTGCAGAATCCTGTGTAATGAATCTGGCTGACATAGATATGCTGTTTGGGAATGTGGTTCCACAGCCTTTGTGGGGATCCATTCGTAATATGGATCATGCTGCAGAACTAGGGGACACATGGGCTAACATCATCGCTGCTGACGCTAGACAGATTGGTGGCGCGAAACCAGAGCCTTTAATAGCAGAACTCCCTGGTAGAATCATCACGTATATGAAGACAATAATGCCCGCGATGCGCGTAAATTGGGACAAGCTATCTGCATGCAAGCAGAAGAAAGATGAGACAGTGTCAGACTTCTTTACCAGGTTTGAAGAAACGTTTATTGACCACAGTGGGCAAGATATGAGTACTGAAGGTGGCCAACGGTTATTTGTGGATAAATTTGTGCAGAATTTACTTCCTGACCTGTGTAAAAAGTTAAAAGATTCAGAAAGTTCTTGGGCTGTTTCTTCTTCAGCGCAAATACTGGCTACTGCACAGTATTATGAAAACAGAGATAAAGACGAGAAAGATAGAACAGAAAAGAAAACGAAAGAACTAAAAACAAAGGTCCTTTTACAGCAGGCCTATCCGCCACGTAGAGGTCAGAATAATTATAGGCAACCCCAAGGTGTCTATCACCAACCCCAACAATTTCAGAACAATCAGCAAATGAATGGGTATTATCAACCACGTGTCCCTGTAGGTCCCAACCAATGTTCATACTGTAAAGAGGAAGGTCATTTTAAATATAGTTGCCGCAAAATTGATGCAGCGTAACGGCAATATGTATGGTGCAAGAGGGAGGGGTGGTCAGCAAGCTCCTAGAGGCAGAGGGCGTGGGAATGTTCCCCAGAACGCGCGTCCTCTTCCGCCTCAAAATACCATCAATAGCTTTGATCAGCAAGCCAACGCGACTAGTAATACAGCTCAGTACTAAAATAATGATTATTATGCAGAGGACGGCGATGCAGAAAATAATGATTACTAGGACAGCCGTAGACAGAGAGAGGGAGTTGTTTCAGTGCCAGTGGATCAGAGCGGACCGTATGTTGAGGTGACTACAGCAAATGTAACGGAGCCCTTTCTGCTAGACACTGGTGCTGCAAAGAGTTCAATCATGCATTCAAAACTCCCTGGCGCACCTTTATCTGGAGATATAAATGTTTCAGTGGGTTTTTCTGGCGCCCCAGTTAGGAACCCGATTTCTAGTCCCATGTCACTTTCTATTGGACCTTGCGAGCTGAAAGCACCCCTGATCCTAACAACAGGTTGTGGTGAAAATTTGCTAGGGTTAGATTTGTTAAAAAGATTGCATGCTACACTGTATTGTTCACCGTCAGGAGTACAGCTTACATTAGGCAGGAAAGTTATTTCCCCGATGTACCTGTCTAAAAATACAATGCCGCCTGAATTGTCATCCCTTCCGGATGTCCTTTGGGCTACTGGTCCCAATGATGTGGGCCTCCTGGAGATACCGCCATACGTGGTAACTTTAAAGGCTAATGTCAGACTGCCACGTATTCCCCAGTACAAGATCTCTAATGAAGGCCAGAAAGCATTGTTAGACATTGTCAGCTATTTGATTAATAAGGGTGTAATTGAAGAGACTAGAGGCAATGTTTGCAATAGTCCGATTTTACCTGTCTTAAAACGAACGGACCCTTCACAGCCACCTGTTTACAGATTTGTGATTGATCTTAGAGAGGTTAATAAGATTGTTGTGCCACAGTTTCCAGTTGTCCCTGATATAACTGCCTTGTTAACGATGATTCCAGCATTTGCGGCATGGTTTTCAGTGATCGATTTAAAGAATGCTTTCTTTAGCATCCCAATTGCAGAGGAGAGCAGAGACATTTTTGGCTTCAGTCTGGGAGGCCGACGCTTTCGCTTCAAACGCGCTCCCCAGGGCTACTGTGAAAGTCCATCAATATACAGCCAAGCTTTAAAAGCGCAGCTTGATGCACTTGTTTTACCTAGTGGCGCTATCCTGATTCAGTACGTTGACGATTTACTAATTGCCGCGGATACTGAGAAGATCTGCAAAGAAGCCACATTATCATTGTTGCGTCATTTATCTGCTTTCCATCACAAAGTGTCTCTCTCAAAGCTGCAAAATTGTCGACAAGAAGTGACCTACTTAGGTCATCTCTTGTCGAAGGAGGGAAGGAAACTGACCCCAGAAAGAATTCAAGCCATTGCACAGTTGAGTGTGCCAAGAACACAGAGAGAAGTGCGTGCTTTCTTGGGCATTACCTCATACTGTAGGCACTGGATCCCAAATTTTTCCCTGTTGGCGAAACCTTTGTTAGCATTAACATGCAAAGACACACCGAATGCTATCCCGTGGTCTGAAGAGTGCCAGAAAAGTTTTGTGGAATGGCGCAATGCATTATGTTCAGCTCCTGTGTTGGGTACCCCTGACTACAGCAAGCCTTTTACATTGTATGTTCACGAGAAAGATGGTTGTGCATTATCAGTGTTAACACAGCCTTTTGGTGACAGACCGCGCCCATGCGCATATTTTTCATCAACCTTGGACCCTGTAGCGAGGGCATTGCCAAGCTGTCTGAGAGCGACAGCTGCTGCAGCTATGTCTATCCGACAATCTGCTGGTTTGGTAATGGACAACACATTGATCGTTATGGTTCCACATGCTGTAGACACATTATTAAACAGAACCAAGACACAACACTTGACTAGTGCGCGATTATCAGGCTATGAGCTCACACTGTTAGCAAACCACATACACATGTGGAAATATGGATTTTTCCGATCAGTTATGTCCCCTATCTTGGACCCCAACGGTTTCATGTATGAATCACAAGTACATGTATGTTCCCTCCAGTTCCAGTTATAAAGACGCAAACTCATGTGCGTCCACCGTCAACATGTCCTCTTTCAGATCCGCCATGAATAGGCTGGATATTCCATTCCTAAGTATGAAAGGCCACCGGCTTTATATGGTTCACTTATGCCATTTTACAGTCCAGGCAAGTAGGCCCTGATTCTGTCATCAAGCTTTTCTTGCTTTCTGTCTCTGAAGCTCCAGTCTGAGCCTGCATCTGTGACCATGAACTTTGTCTCATTCCCTGCGCGGCTCACGATGCCTGACATCAGCCTGTTGCCTGCCAAGAAACTGTATTTCACCTTCGAAATTATCTGCTCCGCTCCCTGCCCAATGCATTCCTGTCTAGTAGTTTAAGTAAACATTCTTCCAGCTACCGAGCAAAGGCCCGGTTTCTCTGTCTTTATGCAAGTAATTCATAGCATTATTATTATGGAAGACTTCTGCCCTCGCATCTAGTGTAGACACTTAGACGCTTGTACACGCACTAACAGTCAGTATAGTCAGTATAGAATAAGATTCTACTCTAAGAGACCTCTCTTTTGGATAACATAGTTCTTTAAACATAGGATGTTAGATATGATTTGGGATTAGGTTGACTTGACCCTCCAGACATCTGTCGCCACATGTAGAGCTAAATGTCAAGTCCCCTTCACCCCCTAGTTGCACGTCAATCACACGTCATGCTGCTGCGCGCGCATTTCTGCCAAGTATTTCTGCTAAACGTTGCGAAATTCTTTCATGGAAACACCCTATTATGACATCACACTTAATGACGTTCTTTAGTTACACCCAGTTACACCTACTTTTGCTACGTATGTATGTTTTATCTACACTATCAATTGTTACGCCTCCTGCATTTGCTTCACTGTAATGCCTATTGTATAAAAGTGATTAATTATCAATAATGTATGTACTTCACTTCCTGAACCTCCGTGGTGATGGAACTTGGAGTCACCGATTCGAATCGTCCATTGGAATAAAGCCCATTCCGAACCTCTAATACCACGGATTCTGCCTCTTATTTATTGAGCTATTTTTATTATGTTCTGTATCAAATTAAGTCCCGGTAATTAAATTATTTACCACATGAATGGCGCCCGAACAGGGACACTTTCTCATCTCACGCGCCGGCGGTGCGTTGCAGGCCCGGTCTCCTGCCACAGCTGGACGGACAACAACGCGTACCAGCAGGATTTCCTGTATCTCCCTCCGGTCAAGCGGGGGCGACTGAGGCTGCGATCAACACCCAGACGAGGCGGTGAGAAGTGCGAAGTATCCCGACCAGAGCCTAGCTGAGAGAGCAAGATCCGAGGTATACAGAGGCCCACCAAGTTTCCGATGTCCCGAAGTGTCCGAAGTTTTCGAGTCGAGTCCAGTCCGGTCCAGTTCAGTTCAGTTCCGTTCCGAGGCCTTCCGTTCCGAGCTACCCGGTGAGTACCATTACTGGGGAGGCGTTCTGACGTGCACATAGGTTGTGCCGGTCAAGACGGGTTTGGGTACACAAATCCGGTCTGCACTGTTTTAGCAGTGTATCTGTACTGTTTAGCAGTATATCTAGTATATCAAGTATATAAATTCAGAATAATTCAGTTAATGCAGAGTATTATGTTTAGTGATTAAGTTTCCTTAGAATCGTCATCATCATTGTTGCTCATTTAAATGTTAAATGTTAAATGTGTTAATACGTCCTGCATATTGTGGTGTGAATGACTGTTCATTATCGTGGTTTATTGTATTAAGTTTGTTCAAGATCAAGTATCAGATCAGTTCTCAATATGCCGCTCTTTTCGAAATTAAGACAGTTCACAACTAGAAAAGGGGTACTCGAAGAAGCTGTTCCTATTCCTCCTAGGGACACTCCAGGGTACTTCATGTATCACAAACACGGCTTAGACGCTATATTATTTCTTGATTTATGGGTAGACTACACCAAGGAATTACCAGAAAGTCAGAGGTGGCCCGCAGCTGGGACCTGGGATGCAGAGTGCATCATGAAAGTAGAGGAAGAGTTATGGAAAAGGAAAGCCAGACAGTCACAGAAAGACGCTGTTGAGTTATGGCGCAAAGAATCTCATAGACGTACAGAAAAAGCACTCCGACAGAAAGAGAAAAATAAAGAGAATTCAAATAAAGTCTGAGAAAATCTATTAATTGAAGAAGGTACACGAGTGAAATCAGAACAAGTAGACAGACAAAGAAATGCCCTTATGAAGGGTATGTATCCCCTTCTGGCCGAGGGATTACCTAAGGCTACTCCGGGGATACCAAAAGACTTGCCACCCCCATTATTTCCAATATAAGTACATCCTAAGGGGCATCCTAGAACCGCAGAAGATGTTTTTCTTTCCTCATATTTAGATGACGCAGCTCCCAAGTATGCTAACCCCGCCCCACATAGACCGTCGGCCGGGGAGGTTCAACGCCAAGATCCTGTATCTGTATCTCTACAACAACAAATCCTGACACAAATTCCGGCAAGCACATCCGTTTCCACATCTGTTCCTACAGCTACTTCTATAGCTGTGTCCACACCTATAGTTGCTGTATCGCGTTCTACGAATCCTTTCACGCCCGATACCCCAGACGGGGCTACTGGAGGTGCTACCAACATTTTTTCTACGCCACCCAGAGTAAATAAACTTACCTTTCAAGAGTCAGCACATCCACGTACTCCCAAACTCATAAATTCCCGCACGCTTAAGGAACTTCTTGTAGATTGTAGATATGACCCTGTGCCCGGCAAAGAGGACGAAATGATCATGGCATCATTACGTATCAGACGAGCCGCGGTGTATTTAGGGAAGTTACCAGGAATGACTGTGCATCTAGATAATATATACCATTTTGTCCAAACAGGGCGAGATTCTGAATGTATTAACAGAGCTATGGAATACCAGAAAGTGGAAATACAGGGGGAACTGTTACGTTTCCTCATAAATTGTGTGATCAGAAATCAAGACCGACCGGGGGTAGACCCGGAAACAATGGAAACTCTTACCAGATGGAGCCAGAATATATCAGAAGGGAGACATGATAGGCAAAAATGTATAATAGCCATGTGCAGAAAGATCCGTAAAGAAATAGAACGCCTACACGAAGAGAGATTAGCGGTAGACCAGTTTGAACAAAACGAGGAGGAGGAAGGATCAGGACTGTCCACAGGACAGTCAGAAACCATAGCCTATGTAGGTAGAGGAAGATCTTGTAATAGTACTAGATGTTTTACTGACCCGATACGTCCGATATGTCCAGATAATAACAGGAATTTCCAAACACCTATAATAAATATAAGGTCCCCCGAGCATTCGTTCCAAGCCGCTGACAAATTACTGCGAGAACGAAGGGGTTATCATTTACTCGATTCTATGGATGAACAAGAATTAGCCAGGTCAGCCGTTCATTGGGTTGACAGTCCCGGAAAATATGGTGATGATACAGTAGCACACACATTTTTGAACCTCACCCCAGATGAACAGCGTTTAGCTGGGATTTATATGATTCAACAACTTCTTATACTATATAAAAGCCAACATTCAGATCCTGGTCCCTTACCCGATATATTGACTGAATTACTCACGAATAGATGGAGAGGTTCAGGTACTAAGCTAATTAAAGAAATACTAGAATCAAGAAAGCAGTACATTCTTTTTATATGTCCAGAACATGTCTCACTGCCCATCAAGGAAAGACCGATGTATTACATGGACAGACAGAATCCCTTACGAGAAGTACACCCAATAAAGGGCGAGGACAATCAGTTTAAACGTGTATTTGTATATACGCCCATATCGAAAATAGAATTGTTAGAAATGAAGAAAGTGGTACCCAGTCATGACAAAGACCCAGCGGGTTTCCACCGAGAAATTAAAGACATGTTACTCATGGGAGAGTATACCTATCCCGACATTATGACAATATTAAAGGTATTAATGCCTGCTGGCATTTATGAAAAACTCAAGGAAAAAGAGTGGGAGGTGGGAGACCAAAAGATAGATTGGACAGCATTAGAAAATGAAGAAAAGGCCCGAGGTCCAGGTTTGGGGCTTGGGGACAAAACTAAAGCCCTACCAGGTTTACTAGTACAGGTACTGCCGCGTTTATTAACTACGAAAAAGGAAGACTGGGGTGCAATCTCAGCCTGTAAACAAAAGCAAGATGAAGACACTAGTGATTTCTATGCCCGATTTGAAAAATGTTTTGGTATAAATAGTGGCATAAAAGCAAGTAGCGAGTCATACCCACATCTGTTTGTGACAAAATTAGTTGAAAATTCCTTGCCCCAAGTGAAGAATAGAGTATTAAAATTCGAGAGTACCTGGCAAGGTAATACCCCATCACAAATGTTACAAATGTTACAGTACCATTACAATAGAATTAGAGAGGAACAAGAACATGAACAAAGACGCATGAAAGACACGAAAATGAAAATGCTAGTCTCTCAGACAGTTCCAGCTGAAGGACATAAAAAGGGTACGACACATTCCGGTGATTCAGCAGGACCTGTAAAAGGGACATGCAACTATTGTAAACAGCCAGGACATTACATACACGATTGCCCAGTCCTGAAGCGTAATATCGCCACAGGTAAAACACAGGAAAGACCACGGCCACCTAGACAGGATCAGAATGAACAAGGAGCCCCGCAGCATGCACAGTCCATGCCAGCTCCGCAACAGTCTATACAGTTTGTGCCAGCTGCACCAGCGCTGCCGGTTGCTGCCACACAAACCACGACACGACAGCTGTACCAGACCGCACAGTATGACTATCCTGATTATCAACGATATGCATGAACCAGCCTAGAGAGGGAAGTTGACTTACCCCTTATCGAGGTCCCTGTAGACCAAGAAGGACCTTATGTACATAGTGAATTATTAGGCCAAGATAGAAAAATTTTACTTGATACAGGGGCAAGTCGAACAACAATAAAACACAGTGAAGTTCCAGGGGCACCCCTCTCAGGCTCACAGAATATTTCCCTTGGTTTTTCAGGAAAACCTATTGTTAATGAAGTATCACAGCCTCTTCCACTTACGATAGGACCCTTGACCAGAACTACAGATTTATTGCTTACTAAATCATGTCCAGAAAACTTGTTAGGTATAAAAACACTGAAAGCTCTAGGAGCTATAATATGTTGTTCTCCGGAAGGAGTAAGATTGTTTTTACGTGATTTCAAAGGTCACTATGTGTCTCGAGACATGGATCCCCGACTGCAGACTTTACCTACACATTTATGGGCACAAGGCCCTACTGATGTTGGTTGCATGAATATTACACCATATCGAGTTACACTAAGGGCAGGAGTGGTATTACCACGAATGCGACAATACAAGTTACCACCAGATGCTGTAGTGGCTTTACTACAAATCATTGACGAACTCATTGCCCAAGGAGTGGTTGTGGAAACAGACTCCAATGTATGTAATTCCCCGATAATTCCGATTCTTAAACGAACAGATCCAAAGGCCCCGCCAGTATATCGATTGGTTATTGATCTGCGCGAATTGAACAAATGCATTGTGCCACAATTCCCTGTGGTCCCAGATATCTCGTCATTACTGACAGCTATTGATTCTGAAGCAACATTCTTTACTGTAATTGATCTCAAGAATGCCTTTTTCAGCGTCCCAATAGATCCGGAAAGCCAATACTTGTTCGGATTTAGTTTAAATGGACGTAGCTTTAAATTCACACGCGCACCTCAAGGATTTACAGAAAGCCCCAGCATCTATAGCCAAGCACTGAAACGAGAACTCGACAGTATCCACATGCCAGTAAACACTGCCCTGCTTCAATATGTCGATGATCTGCTGATCACCGCTAGAAGCGAACCTGAATGTGAGAAAGCATCACTGACAGTTTTACAATTTCTAGCCGAAAAAGGGCACAAGGTGTCCCCTTCTAAGCTGCAATTCTGTGTCCAGCGAGTTGTTTATCTTGGACACTCGCTGTCCAAGGAGGGAAGGCAGCTTACACCCGACCGCATTCAGTTAATAGCTAACATGCCAATACCCAAGACACAAAAGGAGGTGCGGGCTTTTATAGGCCTCACTTCATATTGTAGGCAGTGGATCCCTCAGTATGCATTTCTAGTAAAACCACTCATTCAATTGACAACACAGGAGGCAGCCACATCGACTGTTCTCCCTTGGACTCAGGGACATGCACAAGCTTTTGAAAGCCTAAAGAAAGCCTTATGCCAAGCACCGGTTTTAGCAACACCATGTTACAATAAACAGTTTACACTCTTTGTTACAGAACGCGAAGGTACTGCCTTGTCAGTACTCACACAGGAACAGGCAGGATCCCACAAACCATGTGCTTATTTTTCTAGTACATTAGATCCCGTAGCTCAGGCTTTGCCTGCATGCCTGAAATCAGTGGCAGCAACAGCTTTAGCAATCAGACAAAGCGATGCCATAGTGTTAGGACACCCATTGACAGTTCAAGTACCACATGCAGTAGAGGTTCTTGTGAATCGAACGCAAACACAACATTTGACTATAGCGCGACTTACAGGGTATGAATTAACATTGTTTCAGCCACATATAGAAATCAGACGTTGTAACACATTGAATCCTGCCACACTTTTACCCGTAATCGGAACAGACCCACTAGCTCATGACTGTATTGAAGTTATTACAATCACGACGAAACCCAGACAAGACTTGACAGATGTCCCATTGTCAGACCCAGACCTAACGTTGTATGTAGATGGTTCATGTATGAGAACAAGTACAGGAGAGTTAGTGGCCGCTTACGCAGTCACAACAGACACTGAAATCATTGAAACAAATTGCATAAATACCTTGTCCGCTCAAGCAGCAGAGCTCGTCGCTCTGACACAAGCCTGTATTCAAGCCACAAATAAAAGAGTCAACATATACACTGATTCACGTTATGCATTCGGAGTTGTACATGACTTCGGCGTGCTGTGGCGAGAGAGAGGTTATTTAACTTCTCACGGTGCCCACATTCAGCACGGACCCCTCATTCATGCCTTATTAGATGCAATACATCTACCCACTGCAATATCAATTATGAAATGTAAAGCTCATACGAAAGTTACTGATATCATTTCTCAAGGCAATGATCTAGCTGACAGAACAGCTAAACAGACTGCTCAAACTCAAACATCCGACATGACAAAGACAATAGTCCCGACGCCAACACATTGTATGACGATTAAAGATCCCGCTCTTGATGTAATTGACATACAGACACATGCTACTCCAGACGAAATAAAGAAATGGACTGAATTAGGAGGGATTCAAACGGACCAAGGATGGATGACGAAGGAAAAATCTGTGTGGTTCCTTCCTGATTCAATGGTCCAAGTTATTATTAACACTGTACATAGTCCAGCGCATCTAGGAGAAAAAGCTATGCTAGACAGCATTCAACACATTTGGTTCAACAAACATTTACGAGCAGCAGCCAAACAAAAAGTTCGTACCTGTATGATCTGTTGTCAGTTCAACCCAGGAAAAAGCATTCCCGTAGAACAGGGTGGATTTCAGCCTCCTGATCACCCTTTTGAAGTCCTCCAGATGGATTATATCCAGATGGAACGATGTCGAGGATTCAAATATGTTCTCGTAGTTGTCTGTGCTCTTTCCCGTTGGACAGAGGCATACCCGGTTTCAGATTACACTGCGCCGACTACTGCCAAACAGTTAGTTCGAGAATTCTTCCCACGATACGGTTTACCACGTGTTGTCTACTCAGATAACGGCCAGCCGTTCTCATCCGAATTAATGAAACACGTTTCACTTTTGTTAGGTTATCATTGGAAGTTTCACTGTGTCCGACACCCCGAGGCAGCAGGTCTCGTGGAAAGACATAATCAGACCCTGAAAATTAGATTGTCCAAAATATGCAGAGAGAAAGGTGTCGACTGGGTAGTAGCGTTGCCAGTTGCACTCTTTTACATGAGAATGGTAGCACACTCTCGAACAGGGCTATCCCCTTATGAGGTGATCTTTGGTAGACCACCAAATATGTGGGGGACGCCTATACCACGTAAAATAACTGATATTGACTGTAATATGCTGACAGATTACTTGGCTTCCTTGATGTCTGCACTACAATCTTGTCGTTCACAGGTAGCTGCAGCTTTTCCTGACAACACTGAGGTGAAACCCCATGACGTAGTTCCGGGGGACCTGGTCTTGGTGAGGAACTTTGATCGAAAGACTCAGCTGGATCCAAGGTGGAGGTCGCCGCAACTGGTCTTGCTCACCACAAGGACAGCCGTGAAGATCGAAGGCAGGAAAGGCTGGATACATTCAAGTCATATCAAGAAATTTCATGGACTACCATCGGATGTAAATACCACACCTCGTGTGTCTTCACCCATTGACTCAAAACTTCCTTTGGTTGAATCAAGTAGTCACGAACAATATAAACTAAAACTCAGATCTAACCAGTCAGGCAATTTGATTGTTTAAGTCCTCTCCAAGGTGAAGCGGTTGAATTTGTCTCTGACATGTATCCCTTAGACCTGAATAGAGAAAAAACCCGAAAAATGTTGAAACGACATGCATACTGTAAATCACTGCGTAGTCATTGCACAGTGACGTTATTAATTTTGTTTTTCTTAAGTCTTTTAATAATTACTGCAAGTATATTGTTGCACATATATTATCCTATTTCTAGACATGTTTATAATGTTACTGCTGAACATTCTTTTAGTGAATTACCTCCGCATGAGTTGTCTTATAGATTTGCGCTGCGCAATAATACGTTTATTAGTATGTTACATCATTCCCATCAGGTTAGCAATGCTACAAATTGTTGGATATGTGGCCGACTCCCTCCCTATCAGAATTATAAAGGAATTCTACCTCTTTTTCCATACCCATTCACACACAACGGCTCCTGTGGAGCATGGTTTAGTTTAATTAATTCCCTAGATTCAAATTCTGCAGTTTATCAAGACAACTGGGTATGGGGAAATTTGAACTTAGTTTTACTTAAAGTCTGCTACCCTAACAAGGAGGGACTTCCCAAGAGAACAGGAACTGATCTAGAAAATGAAGTTTATGGATTAGGTAATTTTACGCCTAATCTTATGATCCTAAATATCGAATCCGAAGCTACTCCAATTTTGCCCGCCATGTCAGTATTTCCAGTAAAAGGTGAATTATGTGTAAGAAAGAATGGTTCCATACATATGGGCCATAGTAGATGCACCACTGTAATAGAATTCAGTGATCAAGGCAAGTCGACATTTAGAGCTTCCCGCCATTCCTATTTTATATGTGGTCAGACGGCATATGTACGTTTGCCTCTAGATTGGGATGGTACCTGCTACATTGGATTCCTTTTGCCACCTGTTTTCCTAGCTCCTCCCGATTATCACAGAAATACTCATTTAGTACACAATAGAGAAAGGAGAGATCTCCCAATAGTCGATTACACTGAAACAGCATGGGAAAAATACACAGATTTCAATAAAGGTCTCTTTCCCTATATAGGTACCGTTACTAATAGTAAGTTGATACGTAGATTAACTAGAACCCTTGAAGCAGTAGTGAACGAAACTATTTCCGCCTTAGGCAATTTAACAGAAGAACAGTCTGCTATGCGGATTGTTGTGCTTCAAAATCGTCTTGTACTTGACGTCATCCTGGCCGATAGGGGCGGCGCTTGTAGGGTCATCGGATCAAGCTGTTGCATTTTCATACCAGAAAATTCGCCATCTGTATATAAAGCCATAACTCGCCTTCATAAGATTGTAAGCCAGATACACCAGAATCCAGGCACCTGGACTTGGTCCGGTTGGTTTTGGAGTGTATTATCTACCTTTGGATGGAAGGTCCTATCCTTCCTAGGTATTGGCTTTCTCATACTATTCAGTTGCTGCTTATGCCTACAATGTGGACCAGCGATCTGTGGTCTGTGTGCCACATCGTGTATTCCACCACCAAGATTTCATTCGTCCCAGAAGAAAAAAGAAGAACAAATGATGCTATATGAACAGATCAATGGATTGATGAAGATTGATATCTCTTGACGGGCAAGTAGGGGACAAGGAGGGAATGTGGAAATATGGATTTTTCCGATCAGTTATGTCCCCTATCTTGGACCCCAACGGTTTCATGTATGAATCACAAGTACATGTATGTTCCCTCCAGTTCCAGTTATAAAGACGCAAACTCATGTGCGTCTACCGTCAACATGTCCTCTTTCAGATCCGCCATGAATAGGCTGGATATTCCATTCCTAAGTATGAAAGGCCACCGGCTTTATATGGTTCACTTATGCCATTTTACAGTCCAGGCAAGTAGGCCCTGATTCTGTCATTAAGCTTTTCTTGCTTTCTGTCTCTGAAGCTCCAGTCTGAGCCTGCATCTGTGACCATGAACTTTGTCTCATTCCCTGCGCGGCTCACGATGCCTGACATCAGCCTGTTGCCTGCCAAGAAACTGTATTTCACCTTCGAAATTATCTGCTCCGCTCCCTGCCCAATGCATTCCTGTCTAGTAGTTTAAGTAAACATTCTTCCAGCTACCGAGCAAAGGCCCGGTTTCTCTGTCTTTATGCAAGTAATTCATAGCCTTATTATTATGGAAGACTTCTGCCCTCGCATCTAGTGTAGACACTTAGACGCTTGTACACGCACTAACAGTCAGTATAGTCAGTATAGAATAAGATTCTACTCTAAGAGACCTCTCTTTTGGATAACATAGTTCTTTAAACATAGGATGTTAGATATGATTTGGGATTAGGTTGACTTGACCCTCCAGACATCTGTCGCCACATGTAGAGCTAAATGTCAAGTCCCCTTCACCCCCTAGTTGCACGTCAATCACACGTCATGCTGCTGCGCGCGCATTTCTGCCAAGTATTTCTGCTAAACGTTGCGAAATTCTTTCATGGAAACACCCTATTATGACATCACACTTAATGACGTTCTTTAGTTACACCCAGTTACACCTACTTTTGCTACGTATGTATGTTTTATCTACACTATCAATTGTTACGCCTCCTGCATTTGCTTCACTGTAATGCCTATTGTATAAAAGTGATTAATTATCAATAATGTATGTACTTCACTTCCTGAACCTCCGTGGTGATGGAACTTGGAGTCACCGATTCGAATCGTCCATTGGAATAAAGCCCATTCCGAACCTCTAATACCACGGATTCTGCCTCTTATTTATTGAGCTATTTTTATTATGTTCTGTATCAAATTAAGTCCCGGTAATTAAATTATTTACCACACTGTTAGCAAACCACATACACATAAAGAGATGCAACACGCTGAATCCAGCTACGTTATTGCCAATTCCAGCAGACCTAGATGAGATTGAGCAACATGACTGTCTGTTCAGAACAGAAGAAGAGACGAAAGGGAGAGTAGATCTAAAAGATACTCCCCTGACTGAGTGTGATGGTACTTTATGGGTGGATGGTTCGTGTTTCAAGCTCCCTAATGGTGACACGACTGCTGCATATGCTATCACGACTTTACACACGGTTGTGGAAACTACACGAGTGCCACATAATTCGGCCCAAGCAGCAGAATTAATCGCCCTCACAAGAGCATGCGTGTTGTCTGAAGGAATGAGAGTGAATATATACACCGATAGCCAGTACGCCTTTGTCGTGGCTCATAGTTTTGGGCGATTGTGGAAAGAACGTGGGTTCCTGACGTCGCATGGAGCTAAAATTCAGAATGGCAAGTTGGTGAATGATCTCCTTGAGTCACTGACCCTACCGTTGCAAGTTGCGATTATGAAATGCAGTGCGCACAGGAAAATCACAGATGATGTTGGACGTGGGAATGCGTTTGCTGATGAGATCGCGAAAGAAACAGCACAGAATGTAAAGACTAGAATGTATGTTGCAGGCCCCGCAAGATGGGTTGATGATGTTGGGATGTGTGAAAACACGATAGAGAGTGTGAAGTCGCTTCAAGCTGAAGCTACAGAGAAAGAATTAAGCAAGTGGAGAGAAAGTGTAGGTAAGTTGGATGAGAATGGTTGTTGGATTGATCTGACAGAACAGAGGCGATGGTTGTTGCCTGATGCATATGTGCTTCCAGTAGTTACAATGGCACATGGAATGGCACATATCAGTACGAAAGGAATTTGTAAGTTGTTGGCTCCAGTATGGCAGAATGCTGGGATTCCCAAGTGCGCAGAGAATGTGGTCAAGAATTGCATGGTATGCTTGAAATATAACCCTGGTAGGGGAACCCCAACTCCAGCTGGTCATTTTGCACCCCCATCATACCCATTTGAAGTTTTGCAGCTGGACTTTATCCACATGGAAAGGTGCAACAACCTGAAATATGTATTGGTGGTTGTCTGCGCTTTTTCAAAATGGGTAGAGGCCTATCCTCTAAAAGATAACACTGCCCTATCCACAGCCAAAGCCCTTGTGAAAGAATTCTTCCCTAGGTTTGGAATGCCAAGAATGGTGTGGTGTGATAATGGAAGTGAGTTTGTGGGTAAAGTGATGAAGAATGTGTGTGAGGGGCTAGGTATTAAGCAGAAGTTCCACGCTGCAAATCACCCCCAATCAGCTGGATTAGTAGAGCGCTACAACGGCGCTCTAAAACTTAAACTGGCCAAAATCCAGGCGAGCACCGGTCTTAAATGGCCTGATGCTCTGCCTTTAGCACTCCTGTCCACCAGAATGACCGTACACTCACGAGTGGGACTTAGTCCTTACGAAGTGGTTTTTGGCCGCCCGGCCAACGTATGGGGTGTACCAAGGCCTACGAAATTCAGTGAGATCGAGCATCCAGTACTACTCGATTACTTGTATGATTTGACTGTTAAACTACGTGTTTTACATCAACAGGTGCATGATACTCTTCCCCAAGCTTCTGAAACTCCTGGACACCCTATCGACCCTGGCACATGGGTGCTGATTAGAAATTTCCAGCGCAAGAGCAACGACGAGCCTCGTTGGATCGGTCCCCACCTTGTACTTCTGTCAACGAGATCAGCGGTTCGAGTGAAAGGGAGAAAGAATTGGGTCCATGGCACCCACTGCAAGATAGTCCCCTTGCCACTGCCATATGACCAGTGGGTCCAGGAGGGTATCGCCGACTCTGAAACAGACACTGTACCTCGTTTTGTACCATTCAGTGATGCACGCATAAAAGGCACAGTTTCAGAGCAAGAGAGTACCGATATTTTGCAAGAAGCTGTGACACCATCAAGTCGATTGGACACCACAGAGCCTGAACTTTTGTTCCAGGATCAAACAGCACCTGGCCGTCTCCGCTATAATTTGAGACCAAGGCCTATGGACAAATAAAGATTTCCTTACTATTTTTTCTTTTTGACATTATAAGCTCACCCATCTGAAGGACTTTCTTGATTTTTGTTTTTCGAACCACCATCCGGGTTCAGCCGCAGGGTCGCGGTGCCAAGACTTTGGGGTACAGGCCGAAGACGTTAGGTCAATGGTTCTGGTTGGTCTAGGGCGTTTCCCTGGACTGACAGGCGTACTCCTTAGCAGAAGAAACTCATCAGCCGCGAGCGGCCCGATTAGAGGATGGAGTTTTTTAAGATGGAGAGACCCGATGAGGAAATGAACTTTAAAGCAAGGATGTGTAAAACTATAAAGAGTAAATGTTTTGTATTTTTGTGCCTATTTATACTATGTAGTATAATAATGTTCATCGTTGGATTTGTATTTTTCTCCTCTCAAAAGCCCATTGCACCCACTGTACAGCCTATACCTCTTTCTCCTGCCTCCTCACACTCTTTTCACCCTCTGCCTGAACATGAACAAACCAGACGATCAGAGTTTGTAAATAACTCGTTTATTCAGCTCTTGCACCAACACCAACTAGTAATGAATACAACCAATTGCTGGGTGTGTGGGTTAATGCCACATACCATTAATAAGGGTATCCCCTATTTGGTGCTGCCATTTAGTTACAATGGATCGTCATGGGCATTCCAGACCATGTTTCTCTATGCTCTAGATACGTACTCCCCGCGACAACCGCGTTCCATCAGACCTATCACCAATAATAAGGATTTGATGAAAGGAGTTGCAGATATGAGCAGAGATATCGATGCATACTCGTCCATACCCAAGGAAGAATTGAGACCTTATGTAGGATGGAACGCAACGGGGTATAGTATTAGTCTGGGTGAAAGACAGCGAAAAATCTCATCCCCAATTTGGGTCGTACCCCACATAGGTCGGTTCTGCTTACAAGGTAATGGTCAGAATCCTAGAGCTCAACTAGGGGAAAGTGACTGTTCTGAAACGTACACTTTCCCATCACAGTTTTCTCCTGCGTTTTTGGCTGCCAAGGGCACATATTTCATCTGCAAAGATTGAGCATATACATGGTTGCCCCCTGATTTCTCGGGCACATGTTATATTGCGAACTTGCTACCGCCAACATTTACTGCTGCCTCTGACTATCACAAGACCAGAGTTGTGAGGGGCGTAATTAGTAAGGAGGATACTGCCGGTCAGGAAGCGGGAGACTTCTTTTTGGGTTTCCTGCCGTTTGGGGACCTATGGTAAATAGTAGGAACCTGAGACAACTGACTCGTGTGGTTGAATCCACCGTCAATGTAACGGCTGGTGCCCTCGGTAATCTGACAGCTGAGCTCCAAGCGGATCGCCTCATGACTTTGCAGAACCGCATGGTTCTAGACGTTATTCTTGCAGACCGCGGTGGGGTATGTAAGGTTATCCAATCCAGTTGTTGCATTTTCATACCAGATAACGCTCCAACAGTCTATCAAGCCATCTCCAGACTCCATAAAATATCTGAGTCCATACACGTGGATAAAGGAGATTGGTCACTGGTGGGGTGGTTCTGGGAACTGATATCTGCCTGGGGTTGGAAAGTTCTGATGGTCATTGGAATGATCTTAGCCATTCTTTTCCTGTTCTGTCTGTGCATACAGTGTGCTCCTGCGATATGTGGCCTCTGTGCTACCTTATGTGTAAGGAAACCTGTATCGAGGGACGAGCTAAGTAATAGGATGATGCTACAGCAACATCTCCATGACTTTGTGAACATTGACCTAGACTCGGATTAAGATGAGTATAGTGATTGCCTATGTAAGGGCAAAAGGAGGGTCTGTTGTACTTTAATCTCTGGGACCGCGTAGGGGACAGGGCCCCACCCCTGTCTATCCTGGTATTAGCGAACCGCAAATGGTTAATGCGGTATGTACAAGTGCTTTGTATAACGTTCTAGCTATGAATGCACTGCGTACACGTTATTCTGCATCACTACGCGGGTTCCATTTTGGAAGCGGTGGCCATCTTGTGATTGCCCTCACATAGGCTATAATGAAGCAAATACGGGCCTCACAGCACATTTGCCTTTCCATGACTCTTCCATGACCTGGGCAGCTTGGCTCTGCTCTCCCAGGTCAAACTGGTCTCACGAGCTCCCCTTCCTCCGGCCACCTGTGATTAGCATCAGGGCTTGACACGCCATAAAGTCCTTTCATCCCACACAAGCCTCCGGCTAATCTCTTTCACACCTGACTGTTCCTGCTTTATGACTTGTTTCTATCAACAGGAGCTGCCCGTGTTTTATTGGGGCCTATCGATATCTGATGTGGGATCTGAACCTTGCTGTGTAAATAATTGTGGGCTGGCTTAACTGGAATGTGGGATGGTCATCATGACTCTGCTCTTTCGTTTTAAATGTACACTTGTATATTGCCGTATCATAAACCTAGGAATGTATGCCTGAAGCAGGAAAAAGTGTATTTAAGAAGAAGTCCGTTTCTATGATTTTTAGCAGTCTCCTGAGAACATACACGCTGTTGTACTTCTAGGATACCTGTAATTGGTCTGCAGCCAATAAATGAATCTTTGACTTCACCCAGAAGACTCTGTGTTTCTGTAGGTCTGGAACAGGGAGAACCCAGAAGTCATAGGGTGTGTGCCCCTGCACCGCTGGGTTTAAAATACCCAGTACTTCATTCTGGGTAACAGAACCTGGTGAGAGCCAGTGAAGTCACCCCATCCTGGATTCCCCTCGGTGTCTAGTTTAAAAAAATGTACAGGTCTGCTAGGTTTGCCTACGTGCCAACTGCGCTAGGGCCCAAAATCCACAGGTATGCACATTGCTAAAAATTCGGAGCCCAGTGGGCTTTCTGCCGCCCTGGGGGGGAATCGGGGAAGGGGGTTTCATCCCGATATGCCCCTAAAGGGGCAGAAAGACTGTGGCTATTTTTTGTGGGGGTGGGGGCATTGGTATGACCATTTTGGGCAGCCCCCACCCCCGCAAGTACATTGGAGCCCCCCACCGTCCCCCAGGAGTACATACAGCAACAAGAAGAAAACTCTACCGCAACCAGGGACCAGTGCAGAGATGATTTAGTTGTAAACCTAAGCTCTCGTGTTGTGGTGCCTAATGAACAACTAGTACTTAACAGGGGCCTAGGATTTGTCTCAACTTTTAAAGGGGACTCTTTTCAGACTCAATGCGAACTTGCCAAATACTTTCGCAAGATACCTCTACATTGCTTTTTTAAAGACAAAGAACAAGTACCTACGGAAACTGAAGACATGAACACTGGCCGGAAGAAGCGCTCTATGATCAATCCAGCTACACACACAATACCTGCACAAGTCCTGACCTTTAAGAAAGCAGTCAGTGAAGACATTACAGAACTCTGCAATGCAGATAATAGGTCTTTCTGCAACCTACCAAGGAAAGAACAACAGGCATTACGCATGCTCACTACTGATGACCAAATAACCATTAAAGGTGGTGCTATCATCATCCTTGACAATGATACCTATCGCGCCGAGTGTCTACGACAACTAGGAGACAGGAGATTCAATCGCCCTTGGAAAGTCGATCATACAGAGAGAATTAAGAATTCCATCGCCATAATGATAGAAGAAGCAACAAATGAAGGTTGGATTATGTTGGACTTGGCCCTTTTTGCAGGGTCATCCCTAAACTTTTTGCCTTCCTCCTATATTTTTTCTGACCTGGTGTTGGCTGTTTTATGACTCTGGGCACCTTACCACTGCTGACCAGTGCTAAGGTGCACATGCTCTCCCTATGGTAAAATGTATACATTGATTGGTGTCCATGTTTGGCTTATTTGGTTTACTATCAGCCCCTAGTAAAGTGCACCAGGAGTGCCAGGGCTTGTAAATGCAAATGCTGCTGGTGGGCTTGCAGCACTGGTTGTGCCACCCACAGAAGCGGCCTAGTAAAATGTGTCTAGGGTCTGCCATTGCAGAACCTGCGTGCAGTCTGGTACTGTCGCGCTCATTGCGCAAGTGCACCTACTTGCCAGTCCCCAAACCTTTACTTAACTACATATTAGTCACCCCTCTGGTACGCCCAAGGGCAGGGTGCATTGTAGGTATAAGGTAGGACAGGCCCTGATGTGTGTGGCATGTCCTAATAGTGAATTACAGCCATTTTCGTTTTTCACTATTGAAGGCTACCTGCTCTCCATAGGCCAGAATGGGCTGCTGGAATTACTACACGCTGTAATCCCAATGGACTCAGAGAGCATGGTAGAAAGTCAAGTTTAGTATGCCTGAACTCAGAATAATAAAATACTTCTTTTAGTAAAGTTTATTTTAATATCCTGTGTTTGTAAATACTACTTTTAGAAAGTTAGTATTTACTGACCTGGCCATTTCAGTCTGCCTCTGCGCTGTGTGTGTGAGTTCTGCCTAGTAACAGGGAAGGAGCAGGGCTGGGGAATTCCAGGAGACAGGCTGGCTGCCAGGTGGTGGGGAGAGAGATTACACCAGGATGGGTGGGAGGAGTACACCTTGACTCTTGAATAGACCTGTGCTCTGCCACCACAAAGCCGCCTCTGCCCCTTGAGGAGCGGCTGATGTCTCTGCCCTGCTGCTGAAAGGAAAGAGCAGAGTCACCACAACAAAGTGCTCCAAATCTGGACTGAGCCAGGCCCAGGCCCCCTGGTGACAAAGAACAAAAGATTTGTGCTTTAAAAGAAGGAGCCCTGCTCCTAAGAAATCAGATCCTGTTTACGCCAAGACGAACCTCTGCCTGAAGGAGAAGGACCTGGAGAAGCTGAAGGAGGAATACTGTCTCTCTGCCTAAGAGACTGGCCTGCAGTGGGTTCCTGTCTGCTGGAAAGAGAGGAAAAGACTACAGAAAAAGACTTTGATTCAACTTGTGCTTTTAAACAATCTCCAAGGGCTTGCTGGTGAACTTTACCCCTGATCTGCGCCCCAGGAACAGTGGGCGCTACCTGTCCCTCAGAAGAGGAGAAGTGCCTGGAAGCAATCCTGTGAAGCTGACTCCCAGAAAACCTGTGTGCCTCTACCCCTTTCCCAGCACCGCGACATCTGCCACCTGGGGCTACCACGAGCACCGCCAGGACCTGACCAACTGGTCCCAGCACCGCAAGTACCTGCCCCTCCGAGCCGTAGCTCGCACCGCAACGAAAGGACCCTGAGTGTCTGCGCACCGAGCCTTGGCGACCCCGCGCCGCCGAGATCACCGAGAGGACCTGCAATCTACTGGTGATCTACTGAGAAGCCGTCGGCGCTGCAACGCGCTAAGGATTGCCCCGGAGCTGCCTTCCCCTCCTCTGCCCTTGGTCGTGCGGCTGAGACCTTCTTCGGGTTCCCCACGAAGCACCGCTGCCCTCTGACTGCGAGGGACGGCACCGCGACATGGGACACCGCTCCGTGGACATCCGAGGCCGCCATAACCATCCCCGTGAAGGACAAAGGTATTTGTGACATCAGCGCACTAAAAGTATGGCCCATACTGACCTTCGTACGAGCCGTACCTGCCTTGGATGTATTTGGGACAATCGCGCTAAAAGTACGACTCGTACTTGCCTACGTACGAGCCGTACCTGCTTCAGAACTATTGGGAGCTGTGTGCGTAAATACGGTCCGTACTCGCCTTTGTACGACCATCCTTGCCTCTGAAGTACTTTAGTTTGAGTCGAACCTGCCTTTGAAATCATTGTGGTGCCATAGTTCGAGCCGTACCTGCCTTCAGTTTGAACCGTACTGGCCTCTGCAATATTATAGTTCGAGTCGTACCTGCCTTCAGTTTGAACCGTACTGGCCTCTGCAATATTATAGTTCGAGCCGTACCTGCCTTTAGTTCGAACCGTATTGGCCCCTGCAGTATTATAGTTTGAGCCGTACCAGCCTTTAGTTCGAACCGTACTGGCCTCTGAAGCAGCGTAGTTCGAACCGTACCTGCTTTGAGCCGAACAGCATTGAAACCTATTGCCGGTGCTCACGCGGGAAGTGTGAGACTTGACAAGTGTACTCGTGCTCACGCGAGAAGCGTGAGAAACGGCAAGACACCTCTAAAAACTTGTACAAAGCATAACCAAGGCGCTACGAAGAACGCAGAACCCCCAAAAAGCCTATTTTGATCAGAACTGTGCCCTTTTTAATAACTGTGGACTACATTTAAGCGTTTAAAGAGTAACTGGATTAGTACATACAAGAGAACTGTATTTTATCAACCTGCCTACAAAGAAAGCTTTTATATAAAGAACTTTATTTGGATATAACTACAGCCTTGTGTCCTTGTGTGGTGGGGTGGTGATTATTGTGTGGGACAACTTGCAACGCTTAACCTAATGCCCGCTGGAATCTAGCCTAGCTGCTCGCGCCACGTTACCTAGAGGGTGAGTAGGGGTTATTTTTAAAGATGTGATCCTACGCCCTGACTTAGATGAAAAGGGTCCCTGCTTGTCGCAAGTGCATACCTGCGCCAACCAGAGTCCCCGGATTCTAACATTGGTGGCAGCGTTGAGGATTTACGGATTTGCGTTCTTTGTGTCTGCGCAGTGATTACTAACCATTGCACAGTGAGGACAGTCCAGTAGCTTGAGCCACAGAACTTTTTATTTTGCTTGCCAAGAGAAGAAGATCCCTTGTGTTTGGAGTCATGCCGGGCCCAAACAGCATATAGAAAACCGCGCTGAAAGCCTGGATTGAATCAAGGGGTGCAACCAAGGAAGTTACACCATTGAAACCAGCGGGAAGCGTTTGCAGTTTTGGCAGAGGCCTGTCGCCAGAGGCGCTGGCAGACAGACAGGCCACCAGGGATCATGAAATTAAGTTGGCAGAGCTGGAAGTAAAAAGCTAATTGGAGCGAGAAAGCAAGAAGCTGGCTCTGGAAGAAAAGAAAATGCAAATGGAGCATGACTTCCTAATGAAGAAATATGATATGGAGCTCGAGAGGCTTGAGGCCATGAGTGTCTCAGCCCAGCAGCAAGAAAGGTGCATAGCTCAGAGATTGAGCTTTTCTGAGTGGGAGGAGGAATCCAGCTCAGATGGTGGCAGCAATATTGAATTATATAGTGCTGAGAGAGTAGTAAGCACATCCAGAGATATGGCGCCTGACATGAAGGAGGGGGTTAACATACACCAGAAGGTTCAAGGGCATGAGGTAGCTCCAGTAGTGCGCAGTATCCCTGAAGGGAATAGGGTAACTGGCGCTGGGGTTCATAGTCCTAGTGGCGGGAGGGACACTCTACTGACTCTAGATGAGAGGTGCAGGGAGAGGGGTTCCGCCAAAACTGAAGTCCTGGTGGGTGAGTGTGAAGACGACCCAGAAGAGTGTGGGTTGTGTGACAGGGACAGTCAGATACTGTCTTGCCAGTCTCAGGAAAGTGGTGTGGAGTACATGTGTGAGGCACTGGATGGTGAGGGGAAGGATAGTTTGGTTAACCCTGCTAGGGGGCTGTGTGATCCAATTGTGGGAGAGCATATTGTAAGTCCCTGTTTTCCAGAGCTATGCCAACACCTGTGGGAGAGTGAGTTCTCTGACCGCAGAGAGCTCACATTGGAGGCAGACCTTTTGGTGGATTCCAGGGTCTGGAGAGGCATTGGGGAGTGACCCCGTGGGGAGTGGCTCAGGTGTCTTCCAACCCAGAGTGGTGGAAGTGGTGTAGAGTAGCCCAGCTAGGTCCCATGGTAGTGGGAGGGGTGTAGGACCTCACGTCCTGTCTCAGTGGAGAAGGAGTGAGTGTGGGGCTGCGTGCCCCCAGGTGCCCGAAACCCAGTCTCAGAGCCTGGATGGTTCTTTAAAGGAACACCAGGCGGGAAGTCTAGGCTGTCCTGATGGGCCGCCCGTTGAGGGGGATCTCCTAGTGTCTGGTGAGCTGGGAGTGTCTGTAATCGGACCTCCATCAGTTCTGGTGTCTGGCAGTACCGCTCCAGTTGGGAGGTGCAGAAGTCCAGATTGAGTGGTGAGAGGGGGAGAGAGTCCCCAGTGGAAGAACCAGTGGGTCAGGGGCCAGCCAGTGAATTACCATGGTGACACCACTTCTGTCCTGGGGGATCTTCAGGCACTGTCAGATGGACAGGGGTTGGGAGATCAGCGCCAGGCAGACTGTCACACGACACATGAGTTATGTGTCACCCTCAGGGGGGGGCATGAGTGCTCCCCGGGAAGTCCTGGTGCTCCAGGCGAGCGTTCAACCGCATGGGTTGGTCCCAGGGTTGGGAAGCCAGGTTCAGGGGTTATCTGACCTGGAGGGTGGGACGACTGTAATCAGTGCCCTGACCCAAGTTGCTTCTAGGGGTACCACTCCAGTTGGGAGGGTGCAGTACTCTGGAAGGGGGTGCAGAGGGAGGGAGTCCTCGCCTCTGACCCCGCTGCAGCCTGAGGGTTTAGACCCTAGGCTGGAGAGCCAGGTTCAGGTGTTGTCTGACCTGGAGGGAGGGACATCTGTAATCAGTGTCCCTACCAGTCTGACTTCTTGGTGTACCGCTCCAGGTGGGAGGGTACAGCCATCTGGAAGGGGGTGCAGAGGGAGGGAGTCCTCGCCTCTGACCCCGGCTCAACTGAAAGGTTTAGACCCTAGGTTGGAGGGCCAGGTTCAGGGTGTCCCCCCTAACCTGGATGCCCAGTTGCAGGATAGAACCCCTGAACTGGTGGGGGAATTGCACAGGACACCTGCCCCAGGTGCCCTGGCAATTCTGGAAGGGGGTACCACTCCAGGTGGGAGGGTACAGAGCCCCAAGAGAGAGGACTGGGTGTGGGAGAGGCCACCCCAGTCTTTGGTCCAGCCGCAGGGTACAGGCCTGGGGCTGGTGGGTCTGTGCCAGGATGTCATACCTGGCCTGACAGGAGGGAGAATGGACAAAGGGTGCCAAGCACCTGGGGCTACTGCCCCCCGCTCCCTGGTGCCACAGAGGATTGAGGGCCCTGAGAGGCATACGGCCTGGGTCTCATCCCTGACTACTGTCAGTGGCCACTGTAGCATTTTGCTATCTGTCTGTTGGGACACACCTGTGGGCCAGTTAAGGTTAGGTGCTGCACAGGTGGTGTCCACAGGCGAGGAGAAGGGTTCCCCATGGATTGGCTTGGTGGGCCCTGAGAGTATGGACACAGGGAGTCCAATAGGTTCAGATTGGCGTAGAACTGGAGTCTGCCCCTGCAGTTGCGGGCCAGGTCCTTGTTCTATCACCCCAAGCAGGGAAGACCATCACGGTGGTGATTGGTCTACCCTGCGTTTTGGCTGGAAGGGGGTTGTGTTGGACTTGGCCCTTTTTGCAGGGTCATCCCTAAACTTTTTGCCTTCCTCCTATATTTTTTCTGACCTGGTGTTGGCTGTTTTATGACTCTGGGCACCTTACCACTGCTGACCAGTGCTAAGGTGCATATGCTCTCCCTATGGTAAAATGTATACATTGATTGGTGTCCATGTTTGGCCTATTTGGTTTACTATCAGCCCCTAGTACAGTGCACCAGGAGTGCCAGGGCTTGTAAATGCAAATGCTGCTGGTGGGCTTGCAGCACTGGTTGTGCCACCCACAGAAGCGGCCTAGTAAAATGTGTCTAGGGTCTGCCATTGTAGAACCTGCGTGCAGTCTGGTACTGTCGCGCTGATTGCGCAAGTGCACCTACTTGCCAGTCCCCAAACCTTCACTTAACTACATATTAGTCACCCCTCTGGTAGGCCCAAGGGCAGGGTGCATTGTAGGTATAAGGTAGGATAGGCCCTGATGTGTGTGGCATGTCCTAATAGTGAATTACAGCCATTTTCGTTTTTCACTATTGAAGGCTACCTGCTCTCCATAGGCCAGAATGGGCTGCTGGAATTATTACACGCTGTAATCCCAGTGGACTCAGAAAGCATGGTAGAAAGTCAAGTTTAGTATGCCTGAACTCAGAGTAATAAAATACTTCTTTTAGTAAAGTTTATTTTAATATCCTATGTTTGTAAATACTACTTTTTTAAAGTTAGTATTTACTGACCTGGCCATTTCAGTCCGCCTCTGCGGTGTGTGTGTATGTTCTGCCTAGTAACAGGGAAGGAGCAGGGCTGGGGAATTCCAGTAGACAGGCTGGCTGCCAGGTGGTGGGGAGAGAGATTACACCAGGATGGGTGGGAGGAGTACACCTTGACTCTTGAATAGACCTGTGCTCTGACACCACAAAGCTGGCTCCGCCCCCTGTGGAGCGGCTGATGTCTCTGCCCTGCTGCTGAAAGGAAAGAGCAGAGTCACCACAACAAAGTGCTCCAAAACTGGACTGAGCCAGGCTCAGGGCCCCTGGCGACAAAGAACAAAAGATTTGTGCTTGAAAGGAAGGAGCCCTGCTCCTAAGAAATCAGATCCTGTTTACGCCAAGACGAACCTCTGCCTGAAGGAGAAGGACCTGGAGAAGCTGAAGGAGGAATACTGTCTCTCTGCCTAAGAGACTGGCCTGCAGTGGGTGCCTGTCTGCTGGAAGGAGAGGAAAAGACTACAGAAAAAGACTTTGATTCAACTTGTGCTTTTAAACAATCTCCAAGGGCTTGCTGGTGAACTTGCCCCCTGATCTGCGCCCCAGTAACAGTGGGCCCTACCTGTCCCTCAGAAGAGGAGAAGTGCCTGGAACCAATCCTGTGAAGCTGACTCCCAGAAAACCTGTGTGCCTCTACCCCTTTCCCAGCACTGCGACATCTGCCACCTGGGGCTACCACGAGCACCGCCAGGACCTGTCCAACTGGTCCCAGCACCGCAAGTACCTGCCCCTCCGAGCCGTAGCTCGCACCGCAAGGAAAGGACCCTGAGTGTCTGCGCACCGAGCCTTGGCGACCCCGCGCCGCCGAGATCACCGCGAGGACCTGCAATCTACTGGTGATCTACTGAGAAGCCGTCGGCGCTGCAACGCGCTAAGGATTGCCCCAGAGCTGCCTTCCCCTCCTCTGCCTTTGGTCGTGCGGCTGAGACCTTCATCGGGTGCCCCACGAAGCACCGCCGCCCTCTGACTGCGAGGGACGGCACCACGACGTGGGACACCACTCCGTGGACACCCGAGGCCGCCGTGACCATCCCCGTGAAGGACAAAGGTATTTGTGACTTCAGCGCGCTAAAAGTACGGCCCGTACTGACCTTCGTACGAGCCGTACCTGCCTTGGAAGTATTTGGGACAATCGCGCTAAAAGTACGACTCGTACTTGCCTACGTATGAGCCGTACCTGCTTGAGAACTATTGGGAGCTGTGCGCGTAAATACGGTCCGTACTCGCCTTTGTACGGACCGTCCTTGCCTCTGAAGTACTTTAGTTTGAGTCGAACCTGCCTTTGAAATCATTGTGGTGCCATAGTTCGAGCCGTACCTGCCTTCAGTTTGAACCGTACTGGCCTCTGCAATATTATAGTTCGAGCCGTACCTGCCTTCAGTTTGAACCGTACTGGCCTCTGCAATATTATAGTTCGAGCCGTACCTGCCTTTAGTTCGAACCGTATGGGCCCCTGCAGTATTATAGTTTGAGCCGTACCTGCCTTTAGTTCAAACCGTACTGGCCTCTGAAGCAGCGTAGTTCGAACCGTACCTGCTTTGAGCCGAACAGCATTGAAACCTATTGCCGGTGCTCATGTGGGAAGCGTGAGACTCGGCAAGCGTACTCGTGCTTATGCGAGAAGCGTGAGAAACGGCAAGACACCTCTAAAAACTTGTAGAAAGCATAACCAAGGCACTACGAAGAACGCAGAACCCCCAAAAAGCTTATTTCGATCAGAACTGTGCCCTTTTTAATAACTGTGGACTACATTTTAAGCGTTTAAAGAGTAACTGGATTAGTACTTACAAGAGAACTGTATTTTATCAACCTGCCTACAAAGAAAGCTTTTATATAAAGAACTTTATTTGGATATAACTACAGCCTTGTATCCTTGTGTGGTGGGGTGGTGATTATTGTGTGGGACAACTTGCAACGCTTAACCTAATGCCCTCTGGAATCTAGCCTAGCTGTTCGCGCCACGTTACCTAGAGGGTGAGCAGGGGTTATTTTTAAAGAGGTGATCCTACGCCCTGACTTAGATGAAAAGGGTCCCTGCTTGTCGCAAGTGCATACCTGCGCCAACCAGAGACCCCGGATTCTAACAGATTACCACCCATGAAGCTGCCTTTTTTACAAACAATATCCGGTAATGCCATACTTTTATGAACTACCCAAGGTACATAAACCACGGAGGCCACCACCTGAGTGGCCTATTATATCTGGCTTGGGCTCAATCCGGGAACCTTTGTCCACCTTTGTGGACTATTTTCTTAGACCAGTGGTCAAAGAGTTGTCCACATACCTCCAAGACACGAAGGACATTTTGCCCTAGGTTGATTTTGACTTGGATACTGATTTTTTAGTGTGGTTTGATGTAAAGTCTCTCTACACATCGATTCCCCAGGATGAAAAACTTGATGCCATTGCACTGCTCTCGGTGGATAAGGACCTGGATTCTATTACCCCTGTTCAGTTCATTATGGCGTGTGCACAGCTGGCCATGAAGGAAAACTTCTTTAGATTTGGGGATACCAAATATCTCTAAATCTCAGGGACCAGCATGGGAAGTGTTTTTGCTCCCAGTTTGGCCAACCTCTATGTCCATGGGTTTGAGCAAGAACATGTCTTGTCACAAACTAATCCCTTCCGAGATTCTATTCGCTTATGGAAGCGATATATAGACAACATTTCTGTCGTCTGGCAAGGGAACCCAGAATCCATCACAATGTTCCAAACATGGTTAAATGTGAGGAACGATTTCCTGAGGTTTACGGTGGAATTTGAAAAAAACAAGCTAGAATTTCTTGACCTGTTGATTTTCACGACATCATCTGGCTTAGAGAGAGAGTTATATAGGAAGCCGATCGCCAGGAACTCCCTATTGTGTTATGACAGTCATCATCCTAAGCAACTCCGTGACAACTTACCATACGGTCAATTTCTCCGAGTTCAGAGAAATTGTACTACTAAGGAGAGATTCGAAAATAATGCCACTGTACTGTCAACACAATTACGAGCGAGGAAAATCCAAAGAAACTGGTGTGGCGCTTGCTTAAATGGGCTACTAATAACAACAGAGAGACTCTCCTAGATCTACCAGTGCGTAAACCTGCAATGAACAGGATTACTTTTGTCAACACCTTCAGTACCATGTCTTATAGAATTCAAAGGCGTGTACGCAAACATTGGCGTTTACTAAACATTGGAAATGAACAGATCCCATTACCACTCTTCTCTTTTAAGAGGAGTACAAATCTTTGTGACCAACTGGTCCATACTAGACCTAAGACCAGACCACCACCAGGTATAGGGACCCTCTGGGATCTCCCGGCAGTGTGTGGACATTTCTGTTGTGGGACTTGTGCGACATGTCCACAAACACAACAGTCCAAATCAGTAGACATTGGGACAAGTAGACCCTGGATGCAAAATATATTCACCAATTGCAACAGTGACTTATTTATCTAATAACATGTCCATGCGAATATCACTAAGTGGGCATAAGGTCAAGTTAAGGATCTAAGAGCACAAGAGCACAATCAGGTGCAAAAAACAAGCCACAAGACTCACAAGGCCTTTTTTAGATGTCAATCACCATGCAGAGGATTTTACATGGAGATTCTTTGAACAACCATTTATCTCCAATCACATCACTGACGTCTCTAAATTCCTGTTCATCAGAGAACAAAAATGGGTCTTCAAGCTACAAAGTGATAAACAGGAACTCAATGATGAGATACCGTGGGTCGCCCTGTGATCTAGTTAGGACTACTTGACCCATTGACCAACTGTAGCATGTAGCACCTTATGTGGTCTTTCAGTTCAGAACTATATACAGTAACACACTGTAACACTAAATGTCTCTTTTAGCATAGGCTAATACGCATGTGCCCAACAAACAACGGCCCTGACACTTTACCACTCCATCAATAACACTAATTGTCTCTTTTATTATAGGCTGATACGCATGCGCCCAACTAACTACGGCCCTGGCATTTTACCACTCTATCAGTGAGGTTGCATAGTACAGCCCACTGACACCACCTCTCCGGGATTTTGAAAATAGAGGGAGGGGGGCTGCGCGGCTCCCCTGCTGGAGCCCTTGATGGCCCTAGGGACAGCCACTCCCCAGGGCCAGCTCTTGCAATGTCCTGGGGAGCTCACCCCTGAGATGTTGTTGTTTGGTATGAGAGGCTGGAAGCATGTCTCGCATACTCTCATAGCAAACCCTGGTTGCTTCTTTGAAGCGAGAGGAGGAAAACCTGCTCTCGGTTCAATGAAGCAAAGCAGGATTGCTTTTGGGCAAGGGGATCTGCAGGTTCCGTTGCCCAAAAGGAAAGCCGGCTCCCGCAGGAGATGGCGGGACCATGGGGGCATTGAGGCTCCCCCCACAGTTACCAACAGAGAGGCCAGGCCCCAGGGGATGGGTCCCCGGGGCCAGAAGTAGCCTGGGAGGGGGGCCACATGGCTTCCCTCCACTTGAAAAAAAAATAAAAAAATATGTAGATGTGAGCATGTCTCGGGGGATGGGGTCCCCGAGGCGAATGTAAATTAATGAAAGTGAATGCTTTTTTTTCCCAAAAAAAGTTTGGAGTCAGGACCCTAGAGCGGCCCCCTAGTGTGAATACAAAGAGTGCGTGGCTCTCAGCGCAGCCCCCTAGTGTGAACGCGCTGGGTGCGCGGCTCTCAGCGCGGCACTCGAGTACTTCTCAGGTCTTTAAAACACCGAGAAGCATATTCTCAAGGACACATCGCCGAATTAACAGCAAAATGGTGATAAATTTGGCACACCATTCACAAGCTGGTGCAAACAGCCCATATCACCAGTTTACCAGCGATAGCAGCCTCAAAAAGCATTGTCACGGATGACCCCGGCAAATATTGCTAATGAGATGCAGAGTAGGCGTTCAAGTGCAAAAAGCAGCGAACACAACACTTTACAACTTTCTCAACCACCAGCAAGATCGGCCAAGAGAGTACAAAACAGGTGATAAGGTGCGTTAGCACCAGGAAGTTTAGACGTGCTCTGACCTGGTGAAAGGCGGACTACAATCTGCAACATGAAATGGAGCCCAGCCCACAGCCACACCTGAACGACAACAGATGCAATTGAGGCAACGATCTTGCAGCTCGGATTCCCAACAGTGCCCCGACACCCCCGTCACCAATCCCTTGGCCGCCATCCTCCCCCCTGACCTCCCGAAAAACAAATGTGACAGTATCCTTCCAAAATCTGGAACACAACAAATCGGGTGATGTCGCACAGTTATAATAAAAAAGATGCATGTGAGGTTGGACAAATGAGAATGTCAGTCATCTATGGATTTACATATAAAACCTTTTATTTAAACAAAACAACAAAATAAAAGTAGGTACAGCCATGGAGTGTCATCCCTCGGCAATCTGTGAATCACAGCCTGCAAGACAAAAAGCAAGATAAGATTGTGCATCATGCGCCCATCAAAGGAGAGATAGAGAGATAAAGAGTGAGAGAGAGGAAGAGAGAAAGAGAGAAACACTGTGAGAGAAAGGAAGAGAGAGAAAGAGAGAAACAGTGAGAGAGGAAGAGAGAGAGAAAGAGAGAAACAGTGTGAGAGAGAGGAAGAGAGATAGAGTGAGAGAGAGAGGAAGAGAGAGAGAAAGAGTGTGAGGGAGAGAAAGGAAGAGATGGAGAGGGGGAGTAAGTGCCGACACTGTGGACAAAACCTTTACAGCTCACCTTTCCGCCACTAGTGTGTCTCCAACCACGTGCTGGGACATAGTGCAGCCCCCAAGCTCACTCATCTGAAACATAGTATAGAATCAGTAATGGCAGAGTACATACAACTTTACTCGCCTAAATCGCTGTCCCGCCCCTGCGTACCCACGCTGCTGAACCCCATCCACTCCCGCCACCCAGAGGTGTCTGCCCACCCCTGCGCACCCAGGCTGCTGTACCCCATCCACTTCTACTTGCCAGAGGTATCCGTCCACTCCTGTGCACCCAGGCTGCTGCGCCCCATCCATTCCACTCCCACTGCCCAGAGGTGTCTGCCCGCACCTGCGCACCTAGGCTGCTGCATACTATCCACTCCCACCGCTCAGAGGTGACTGCCCGCTGCTGCGCAAACAAGCCTCTCTGCTCACCTTCCGCCACTGGCATGCGTCCAAGAGGGCCCACCACATGCCGATGCAACCTCCTCAGTCGTGGGGTACATGCCGTCCAGCCAAGCTCACAATTCAGATCGGGTCTTGATTACCAGGTTGGAGTATCAAGGCCACGCATCATCGCAGGCTGCACACCCGCTCAGCTCTGGTGGCACTAACTCAGTGGAACTCAATTCATCGCCACGTGGTGGGATGCCTGTGTCGGGGGGGTTGACAATTTGTGAATCACAACCTGCAAGACAAAAAGCAAGATAAGATTGTGCGTCATGCACCCATCAAAGTAGAGAGAGAGAGAAAGAGAGAAAGAGTTAGAGAGAGGGAGAGAGAGAGAGGGAGAGAGAGAGAGTGAGAGAGGAAGACAGAGAGAAAGACAGAGAGAGTGAGAGAGGAAGAGAGAGAAAGAATTAGAGAGGAAGAGAGAAAGAGGGAAACAGTGTGGGAGAGGAATAAAGAGTGAGAGAGAGAGGAAGAGAGATAGAAAGAGTATGAGAGAGAGAAAGGAAGAGATGGAGAGGGAGAGGGAGTGCTTACACAACCCTCACAGCTCACCTTTCCACCACCGGTGTGTCTCCAACCACATGCCGGGATATACCTTCAAGCTCACTCATCTGAAACATAGTATAGAATTAGTAATGGCAGAGTACATACAACTGCACTTGCCTTCAATGCTGTCCCACCCCTGTGCACCCAGTTTGTTGCACCCAATCCACTCCCACCTCCTAGAGGTGACTGCCCACCCCTGCACACCCAGGCTGCTGCACAACATCCACTCTAACCACCCAGAAATGTCTGCCCACCCCTGCGCACCCAGGCCTCACTGCTCACCTTCTGCCACCTGCGTGTAAAAAAGAGGGCCCACCACGTGCTGCTGCAAGCCCCAAGCCCGGAGCCTGCAGACAGGGAACCCTCCACATCATGCAGCCCCGCTCCACAGGCCACCAGGTCTCACATTTGGTGCTGCGTCTTAATTTTACCATGGCAGAGGACATACCAGTGCACCCGCCATCATTGCAGGTTGCACACCCGCTCAGCCCTTGCAGTGCCACTAACTCTGTGACCAGTGAGGCCATGCCACGTGGCAGTAGGCCCCCGCTGTTTGACGGATCATACCTACATGGCGGTCCAGCAGGGCACACAACCTGACCTGTCCAGACCGCTGGGACGGGGAATCATTGCAGGCTGCACACTCGCTCAGCAATTACAGTGCCCCTACCTCAGTGCACCAAAAGTCAACCGTCCGATGGCGGTGTGCCTGTGCCGGCAACAGTGCATCCGGTGCCACCAAGTCTGAAATGGAAATGGCGTGGAGCACGTGGCAGGGTCACGAGTCCTGTCACACCTGTGCTTGATGGGTGTGGTGTGGGTGTAAACCAGCCATCAGCGCATGTCTGTGGCATACCGACAACTAGACCTGTGAGCAGCAGATCACTACAATGAAAATCTGGGCCATGTGGCTTTGTCTTCCCTCCCTGTATGCGTAAGTGGAGTGGGCTTGCCTGGCATATGCCATTCCTGCATGAGGCAGTGAACAATGACCCCGGAGCTCTGGGCGTGGTTCCATCCTGGGCTGTATGAGGAATCAATTGATGTGGGTGTCCCTGTTGTAGTGATGCCACCAACACGTACCGCAAGCGCCAATGTGTCACCCTGTGACCCAAGTCCCAAAACATGGCAAACATGGAAGGTAGGGGGAATAACTAACCCTACATTCATCCATACTTCCACACATGAAAGATCGTGCACATGCCATTTCTGTGTGGATATGAATGTTTATTGCACATTCAGTGGAGTGTTGCAGCTGTAGCAATACAGGGCCATGCAAAGCCTAAATTTCAGTTTTTGGCACATGGAGGGCAGCCAATTAGAGCTAAGCTCGTGCTTGGGGGTTAGGCTCCGCCAACATATGTACTTATCCAATCACTCGCCAACTCCAAAGCACCTTTAAATTCACTATACACTCTCCTTGCAGTACTCTAATGATCCAGTCTCTACCTATGTACTTATACAATGACCGAGACAAAGTTACATAACCAAAGTTTTCCCCACTGCCAGAGGTAACATGGTTACAAGGCCATGTATTCACTAAGATACACTTAATCAGTCAGTTATACAATCAATTTTTCAAAAACAAATCATCCATTTACACACTTATATACCCATTTATTCTTCCATCGACCTTGAGATATACATATATAAAACATATGTAATTTTCAGAAAAACACACATTCACTGGATGATGTCATCAGTGATGTCATCAGTGATCTCATTTGAGATGTCATGAGTGATGTCACTGACCATGTCATGAGTGATGTAATATGTGACGTCATCAGCAGTGCATTGCGGGCGCGCGAGTTATAGTTAGCTGAACTAACTATAACGGGGGAATTTCTATGGTTTTGTACGAGTGAAAAGTCCAGCTAACTATAACTCACCTGAAACCTATGGTTTTTTCAGTGGATTTCAAAGGTTTTTTAAATGCTAATTTCTAGCTATGCCTACAGAGATAGGACATGTGAAGAAAGAAGAAAAAACGCACAGAAAGAAAAAAAAGAAATGCAGAAAGAAGCAACAGAAGTCTTCAAAGACGAAGAAAAGTGCAGGAAGATGTATAACGTGCAGAAAGAACAAACAGAAGAGCAGAAACAAGCCTTGTTGCAAAATCATCCTGTACCCTCAACTTTTTCAGACGGATACTGGTGGTAACTGAGTCTGATTAACCAGTCCTAGAGCCAGTGCTATGTTAAAAGACACTCAGAATACAGTGAAAACACCTACATACACTAGGGCACACTATGTGTTGGGGTCCCCCTGTGATTAGCATGACCTCCTCTGTAAGCCCCTAGTATATAAAAGGGCAGGGGATTAAAACTACCTCTTAAAACGCACCACAGGGCGTGTTTGAACACGTCACCTCATGCCCCGTCCCCTCTCTTCCCCACTGTGTAAACACGCCCTGTAGCCGTTTTAAGTTGGGAGATTAAGTCCCCTTGAATCCTGAGGGTCCCTAGGGTCCAACTAGACCACTAGGTACCTCCAGTAAGTGCCACAGAGCTGCGTTGCAGAGAGGTGTAAAAAGTGGCACGGCCTGCACCACCTCTCTGCAACGCAGAGCAGTGGTGCTTACTGGAAGCACCTGGTGGGCTAGTTGGACCCCAGGGTCCCTCAGGATTGAAAGGGAATTATTTCCCCAACTTAAAAACGTGCCACAGGGCCTGTGGGTGTTCTGAGTTGAGAGATTAAGTCCCTTTGAATCCTAAGGGTCCCTAGGGTCAAACTAGCCCACTAGGTACCTCCAGTAAGCGCCACAGAGCTGCGTTGCAGAGAGGTGTAAAAAGGGGCTTGGCCTCAGAACACCTGTCTGCAATGCAGCTCCCTGCCGCATACTGGAGATACCTGTTGGGCTAGTTGGCCCTCAGGGACCCTCAGTATTGAAGGGGAATTATTTCCTCAACTTACAACTGGCCAGGGGGCGCGTTTGCAGAGTGCTGCAAGGAGGGGGCGTGGCCTCTGGCGCAATGCCGGTCTTTTATTTATTTATTTTTAACCCCTTCGATGCTGCGCAGATTCCGCCGCTGTGCTGACGGAATCTTGCGCGGGTGTGCTCATGACGGAATGGTTCCGTCATGAGCACAGCTCAACCGTGGGTCATGACGGAACCATTCCGTCATGAGCACCGAAGGGGTTAAGAAGGAGGGCTGTGTGGCCCCCTTTCTTTTTCTAATTGAAAAAAAATAATTTGGCCCTCCCAAGGCCTTAATTGGCCCCAGGGACCCCAACCCCCAGGTCATGGCCTTTTATTTATTTTTTATTCTTTAGGAGGGGGGCTGTATTGCCCCCCTCCTCAGGCCACTTATGGCCCCAGGGACCCCATCCCTCGGGGCCGGCCTTTGTTTTTTATTTAAAAAAAATATATATATTTATAGAAACACCTAGGACATGCTGGACAAACCGTATGTACTTATCACCATGACGATTTGCGTGATATTCATTAAAAGGCGACTATGCATACAATGAATCCACGTAGAATGTATTCACACCGCTAGTGAAGCTCTGACATGTCTGACACCCTACCGTGCCTAATCCTGGCGCCCCCGCTGGTGGGTACTCTCCAAGTAGACAACCTTGTTGTTTATTTATACAAACATGGGTAGCTATTGACGGGTACATTTAATACACATGCACACCAAGCCATTCAAAGGGGATTCGACAAAAATTCAACTAAACTATGCAAGAAACCCCCTCACGGTTAATAAAACACACATCCACCGCCGGATGTGTAATACTTTTTATTTTACTCTCTGGAAAGGAGACAAATCTCACTTGAGAGTCACAGCGTGCTCCTGGCTGAGCCCAATGCTGTGGTACACCCACCAGTGCCCGCCGAGTGCCACACACCTCTGTGTTGTATTCCACCAGCTCGTGCGTATGCTATGACACTCTCTAGCCCATGTGCACTGTAACACCACCCCGTGAATATGTCATGCCACACTTGCCTTCGCACGGGTTATATTGCCCCATCTAACGTGCCTTCCTCGATGCCTATGTTATAAAGCACAGCGCTATTCCATACATATTACAATCTGAGATCTATATCTTTGTCACAGTGCATATGCAATGTTACACTACCCAGCACATATTTTATATTACAACTTTAGAGACAACTTAGGTTACACAACACTGCCCTGTGCATTTTACACTCTAAGGCGCATATCACATAGCAAGCGCTAGTGCCTGTGCTATCTCGCGCTCTCCAATGAATCTGTCATTGCGCACAATGTATTGCATATTATATTTCACGCCCCGGTTCATCTTATATCACACTTTTTGGTGCATAGTTTATACCATATACTATATCTAGTTTTCATTTTCAATAGTGCTCTTAGGACTATGTTCTATATAACACTGCATCCACCTACCCTTTTCACGGGCATTACATTTTGCGATGGGGGGTGGAGGGTCAGGGGATGTTTCTGCCAAGTGAGCCCGGAGTCATAGTCCCAAACGTCCTCTTCTTCCTGAATAAAAGTGAGATTATGCTGCATACTTGTTCATATTTTAAGTAGTTCGCACAGACACACATTTTAACAACAAGAAAGTTCCTAATACCCACCTTCTATGAACAGTTAGCTTGCTGCCCCATCCACCTCCTCCCTATCCTCTGTTGTCTGAATCCATGGAATAGCCTCCTCCCTCCTGCCATGCATGGTCTGATGTGCTGCCACTGCCCTGCATTTAGCATGATGTACAAGTCCACTCATCCTGCCCTCCATTGCCCAATTTTATGGCCCATCGTTGACCTCCTGCTTAGCCTCTGTGCTTTGCTTGCTGCCCCTATTCTCCTTCCCCCTGCCCTCCGATGTCTTTGTGCATGCCCCTGCTCCATCCTTTTTGACCACCATGTTCCATGGACCTGCCACTCCTATCTACTCTGAGTGTTCTGTTGAGCTGCCACTCCCCTACCACCTGTCTAGCATTGTCAGATGAATGTAACCTGTCCCTGCCACCTCCACCCTGCCTGTCCACATGCCATGCCCCCATCCCCTTCCTCCTGTCCTCCATGGTCCATTTTACTGCCACACCCTTCTGCCCTCCCTGGTCTGTTGTGCTGCAACTGCTCCTCCTGCCTGCCCCGTGCGGTCTGTTGTGAGGCCCTTTCCCCTGAACTCTCTTGTCTGTGCCCAGGTCCTGACCCTCCCTTCTATCCTCCATGGTCCTTTGTGCATGCCCCTGCACCCTCCTTCTTGCCCATCATAGCCATTGTGCTGCCACTAACCCTCCCGCTTGCCATGCATGGTCTTCTGTGCTGCCATGGCCCCTCCCACCTTCCCTGTGTGGTCAGCTAGCTGCTCCTGACCCCCTCCCACCTTCCCTCCATGGTCTGTGTGTATGCCATCATAGTCTCACTGTTGCTCTCCATGGTGTGTCTTGTTTCTAGTGCCCATCCTGCCTGACCTCCATGGTCATCTTGCTGCTCCTGCCCTGCCCCCTTGCCCCCAGCCCTCTGTTTCCATGTGCAGACCCCTATTCCCTCCCTCCTCGCTTGTCGGTTCCATTGTAATGCCCCTGATCCGTCCCTCCTGCCCTTTATGGTCTGTTATGCTGCAGCTTTCTCTCCTGTCTGTCCATTATGGTCAGCTAGCTACCATTGCCTCTTTCTCCTCTGTTGTCTGTTGTCCATGTGCATGGTCCTGTCCCCTCCCTATTGCTTTCTATTGATTGTTGTGCTGCACTCCCGTCACGCATGCCCTGTGTGGTGTATTGTGCTGCTGCAAACCCTGATGCCTGCCCTGTAGGGTCAGTTTGGTGTACCTCTCAATGTCCCTTCTGTCCTCTGTTATCCGAGTCCATGTCCCTACCCCAATTCCTCCTGCCTACCATGATCCAATGTACCATACTTGCGAACATTTTGAACTTGGTAAGAGGGAGATTTTGAAATAAAACTGGGGTATTGATTTTCCCCTTTGAGTTACATTGAAAAAGAGAAGATTGTAGACAGGAAACAGATCAAGTAAAGCCCATTTGAGCTTAAAAACATTGGACGTTTCCTGGCTGAAACGGGTCTGTTGGCATGTATGGTTGTATGACCACTGCTTCTTCCTTCTGCCCACAATGGTCTATTATATTGCCACAGCCTCTCTTGCCAGTCCTGTATTGTTGGTTTGTTGCCCCTGCCCCCCTTTCCACTGCCCTCCATAGTCTGTTGTGCTGCCACTGCCCTTCCTGCCTGCCTCGTGTGGTCAAATTGTTGCCTCTGCACTCTCCTACCTGCCTTCAATTTTCAGAGTCTGTGCCCCTGGCCTCTGCCTCTCAACGGTATCCCAATGAACAACTAGATTGCTAACATTCTATATTTATTACAAAAGTGTGGAATGCCTGACGTCATCTTGATGTAATCAAAACTGTAATGCCTAGAGCATTTCCTTTAGAAATTACATATATGAGAGGGTCTTATTTGCCTCAAAATTATGGTTAGTGCTCTAAAAAACTAAAATGAGGACATCATTTCTGAGTTTTCAAATAGCGACAAAGAACTTTTAAATTATTTGTAATCTTAGTTTTTTTATCCAGTTGACCACTTGATTAAATGTTGCATCCAAGGGGAGAGGGTGTGGTGTTACTTCTAGAGCTGCAGACTTTGCAACTGGGGAACCAGGTTGGAGTTTCTGCTTCAGCTCAACATTCTGTGATTCTGGTCAAATCACTTAATCTCCCCATGTCTACAACCAAAATGAATTTGATCTTGTGTGATGTAACCAATGTTCATGTAAAGCACTCCAATACCTGACAAGTTTGCACTATATAGAACTGCAAATACAATAAAATAAGTGTTTTGCACACTTCTGTCATTGGGCTACATTTGGGCTCTTTTGTCTCTGGTGGCCATTTTAGGAGATTTATTTGTTATGAAGTTTCCTAATTTCCTCATTTACTGCAGTCTCCTCAGTAGGAAATGCTTTCAGTTTTTTACTTTGATTCCATCCAGAAGGTATTCAGATATGTCACACATTTGCCATAAATTCTGAATGTTAGCACTCTAGTTGCTCATTAGATCACTGTAGTAAAGCTACTGCTCACCACGGAAGTCTGCTGCTAGTATTAGAAGTGCATGTTTCAGTCTGCATATCAGATTTTTTTCATGAAATAGAAGAGGATTTGAGAAGTCACTCAAAATTTGCCCTAATTTTTCTTTCTTCAGCACTAATCATAATTTCTATGGCAAAATGAACCCCCTCATTGTGTTCCTTTTTAAATTAAATGTTTTAAGTGTTACCAGTTTATTCCAATCAAGATGGCTTCAGGTGTGCCATACGTTTGGCATAAGTAAGACAGTAAGCGCTCTAGTTGTTCTTAAGAACACTCTGGGACATTCTGTCATTGGGCTATACTTGGGCTACATCTGGGTGATATTTGGGCTACATTTGGGCTCTTTTGTCTCTGGTGGCCATCTTGGGAGATTTATTTGTTATGAAGTTTCCTAATTTCCTCAGTTACTGCAGTCTCCTCAGTAGGAAATACTTTCAGTTTTTTACTTTGATTCCATCAAGAAGGCATTCAGATGTGTCACACATTTTCCATAAATTCTGAATGTTAGCACTCTAGTTGCTCATTAGATCACTGTAGTAAAGCTACTGCTCACCAAGCAAGTCTGCTGCTGGTATTCAAAGTGCATGTTTCAGTCTGCATGTCAGAATGTTTTTATGAAATAAAAGAGGATTTCAGAAGTCAAAATGTGCCCTAGTTTTTCTTTCTGCAGCACTAATCATAATTTATATGGCAAAATGACCCCCCTCATTTTGTTCCTTTGTAAATTAAATGTTTTAAGTGTTACCACTTTATTCCAATCAAGATGGCTTCAGGTGTGCCATACTTTTGTCATAAGTAAGACTGTTAGCGCTCTAGTTGTTCTTCAGAGCACTCTGGGAAGCTGCAGTAGAACACAAAGGAATCAACTGACAGTCTCTGCCCTTGTTGGATGTACATGTTTTACTGAGAATGTCAGATTTCATTCTTACATGACTGAGAAAGATAATGTGAATTTACAGAAAATATGCTCTCAGTTTAGCTTATAGATCACCTTCCAAACCTCTGTGGGAAAAGTATGAGAAAATAGTTTTCTCTCAAACATGGTTCGTGATATCACAGCAGAAGGCTTTTTCACATGGTAAAATCACCTTAGAACACACCACAATTCCTAAAATAAGTATGGTACCATCAACAAATGATTTATAATGTAACTAAAGTCTTAAAACCTTCTATTAACTGCAATGCTTTTTAATGAGGTGCTATCATGTATATTGGTCCCAAGATGGCTGCCAACACTTCTTGGATGAAGTACTGACAGCCAATCAGATCTCACGATGAGATGTGTGGTTAGGCTCCGCCCAGATATGTATGTGATTTTACTTTTGATTTTCTTAGGAACTACTGATCAGATTGACACCATATATGCAAAGGGCACATGCCTGACCTGAGGACTACCTCTTTGCCAAATTTCAAGTAATTCTGTTCAGCCGTTTGGGCTGTACCTTGGACTAAAGGTCCCTATGGAAAATTGCATGGGGAAAACACGTTTTGGGACCCCCCTTTTTTCTCAGCCCCCGCTTGACGAATCCCCCCGAGACTTTCAGGGTAGGAGCGGAGCGGAGCGCCACACCTATTTTGAAAATTTTGCGAGGATTCGTCAACCGGCACCAAAGTTATTCCAAATAGAATGTTGCGGATTTCCTATGGAAACACGGTCCTAACTATAACTATCTACTGGCGACCGCCAGTAGATAATATATATATATATATATATATCACCAAAACCGATTTCCTTCTGCTTAAGTAACCAGGAGGGACACAGCGGGGATACCAGGGAACAGAACTTTATTAAGAGCAATGGCATGACGCGTTTCGCCGTAATGCCTTTATCAAATGCCATGAACCAACAAGTTCCCTCACCAGCTGCTTTTAAATGTTCACTTCTCCAGCGTCGATAGCGACAGTCCAGATGAACCGCATTCACTTAATGAGAATCCACCGCAGTCTGCATCGGCAGACTACAGTTCCCAGCAAGCACTTCCCTGGCTTGCTCGGTAAGTTTCGCATCGTGGCTTGGTCCTGTAGTGAGCGCTGGAAGATGACAGGTTTGAAGAGAGTGAAAAAGCACACTTTAGGTGAAAAACCAAGCCGCATAAGCCAATGTCCATGGTGCCCTGAGACTTTGAAAATGTTTTCTTGGCCTCTCTGTGAAATCACAGACTGTAATTACAGCGGAGCAAAATTGTCCTTGGTTTGCGGCGGTCTGGAGCCATCCAGTACCCTGGAAATTGCCACAGAAGTTGCCCTTTTTGTTCCAGACACTTGTTGGGTGGGTCCCCCACGCTATTCACTTTTCATGCACTGTCACTTTAAAAGGTAAAGAAACTTTCGCAGCATTGTCATGTGAACAAGACTACAAGACTCCATGGGAGTTGAAATGCGTAATGGTGACTGCTAATTAAACAGCATCTTAGCGAAACCTGTGGTCCGTGTCTGTGCTTTCTCGCCAGGATTGGAGCGTGACGGTGCTTACAATATATATATATATATATACATATATATATATATATATATATAGAGAGAGAGAGAGATATATATATATATATATATATATATATATATATATATATATATATATATATATATATTCACTGAACACTGGAAAAAGCCTATGGTTTTTTCAGTGAACTTCTAAGGTTTTTTAAATGCTAATTTCTAAATATAACGTCCCTGAAACCTCTGTTTTTTCCAGTCAAGTTCTAATGTTTTTTAAATGCTAATTTCTAACTATAATGCACCTGAAACCTAGTTTTTTTTTACAGTGAATTTCTAAGGTTTTTTAAATGCTAACTATAATGTAGCAGACGCTTTTGCAGAATGGTGCAGGGAGGGGCCTGGGCCTCCGACCAGTGATCAGGAACTCTGCTGTGCTCGACTTACAGGAGGTAGCAGGAGGTCTACTTGGCTTTCAAAGTCCCTCAGGAGTAAATAGGACTTCCTCCCCTAACCAGTACTGTGCCAGGACACGAGTTGGCAGAGTGGTGGAGAAAGGTGAGCGTGGCATCTGAAGACCTCTTAGCAATCCCACTGTGTGGGAATTACTTGAGGTAAAAGGATGGGTAGTTGTCCCCTAAGGTCAACTACCCCTCCTATTACCTCCAGTAAGTCCCACACAGCAGAATTGCTAAGTTCTCAAAGCAGGCCACACCCCCTTTCCCCACCACTCTGCAAATGCACTCTTGGCACGCTCTTGGGTGGGGATTAAAGTCACCTTCACTGCTGGGGGTCCTTAGGGGGCAAGTAGCCTACCTGATACCTCCAGTATGCCCCAGATAGTGGGATTGTTGACAGGTGGACACAGGCCATGCCCCCTTTCTCCACCACTCTGCAAACGTGCCTCATGGCGTGTTCTTGGTTGGGGAATTAAGTCCCCTTGAATCCTGATGGTCCCTGGGGGCCAACTATCCCACCAGGTACCTCCAGTAAGCCTCACACTGCTGGATTGCTGAGACTTGTCTGAGCCTCACCCCCTTTTTACACCACTCTGCAACTGCACCTCCAGGGGCACTGCTGCTCGGGGGATGAAGTCCACTTTAGTCCTTAGGTCCTCAGGACACAAGATGACCTCATCATCCCACGAGCAGTGCGCCAAGAGGTGCGTTTGCAAAGTGGTGTAAAAAGGGGCATGGCCTCGGACCACCTCTCAGGACTAGTTGACCCCTAAGGACCCCTAAAATTCTAGGGGACTTAATCCCCCAATCTACAACACACCATGAGGTGCATTTGCACAGTGGTGCAGGGCCTCCTGTGAGATGCCTTATTCTGCTCTTTTTAAATTCTTGTTCGAAGGGGGCTGTGTGGCCCCCTTCCCTTAATATTTTGTGGGCCCTGGGGAAAAACGGCATGGGGGCCTAGTGTATTTTTTTTTCATTTATACAGGAGAGGGCTGCATGACCCCCCTTCCATGGGCCACTTTTGGCCCCAGGAACCCGATTCCCCGGGTCCTGGCCTCATTAAAAAAATATATATATTTATACGGGAGGGGGCCACATGACCCCCTTCCCGAGGCTACTTTTGGCCCCAGGGACCCCATCCACTGAGGCCGAGCCTCAAAGTTGGGGACCGCTGGGCGAGCCCCAATGCCCCCGCGGTACCTGCTGGCTCCCTTCCTCCTGCGGAGCCTGCATTTCTGCTCTAGCTTCCATGAAGCGGTGCAGAGTTTGCTATGACAGGGCGGGATCGCTTCATAGCAAACTGCAATTTCCCGGGGGTGGGCCCCTCGGGACATTACTGTAGCCGGCCTTGAGGGGTTATGGTGGTCCCCAGGGCCATGGAGGGCTCCAGGAGGGGGGCCACGTAACACCTCCTCCCATCATAAACCTAAACTTAGGGAGGTGGTAGTCCCCAGTGTCGGGGGTCTGCACAAGCCCCCCACACTTTTTAATTGAATTAAAGCCCCGGGAGGTGGCGGTCCCTGGGAATTGGGGTTCCTGCGAGCCCCCATAATAAGGAATTCCCTGCGGAGGTGGCAGTCCCTGGGGCAGCATGGGGGGCAGAAGCCCCCAAGCAGTTTTTCTTTAAAAGCCCCTGGGATGAGACAGTCCCTTGGGTTGCTGGGGGGCCACGTGCCCCCGTACATTATCAGTTAAGCCCCGGGAGGTGGCGGTTCCCGGGGCTGCAGGGGCCCCCAAGGGCCCCACTACATAAATCAGGATTACCCCTGGGACCTGGTCCACCAAGGGGCATAAAGAAAACAAAGCGCGGGAGACTGCTCTTAGTTTTAAAAACAATTTCTTCTAGATTTGCGCACCCAGCGCAACTCCACCTGAAAATTAAACAAATAAATACTTTTTGGGGCCCTGACCTGGCCGATGGGGTCAAGGTGTTTTTTACTCGGCACCCTTTTCTTGTTTGTCGTCATTTTTCTCACCTTTTTTCCTGTGTCTTAATACCGAGTCACAAGATGGCTGTCAACGCTTCCTGGTTTGAAGTGTTGGTAGCCAATCAGAAACAAGCTCGTGATTCGAAGGTTCCAGCCAATCAGATCTCACAATTCTCAAATATCGATATCTGTAAATCTTCAGCTCCTGAAAACGGGCCATTAGTATTGAACATTTTGGGAAGATTCGTCAACCGGTGCCAAAGATATTGGCAGAAGAAAAAAATATTTTTCAATAGAAACAAGGTTCTAACTATAACTACATACATAGATATATATACATCACAGAGGAAAGTGAGGCCCAATACCAGAGTTCAAGCTTTTATTTGCAGGTACATCAGCGCAATTAATTTCATCTCCTTTCTCCTTACGCGTTTCGGCGACCTTTCGCCTTGATCACAGGGTGGAGTCTGCATCCGCAAAGTGCATTAGTGCGCGCTTTATAAGTTAAAAGTCACGTGGCAGTTATTTAACACTTCATGTCCCATGATGCATTTCATTGCGTTATTACTGCAGGGAATCGTGTAAACTCCGTCTGCCTTCCTATTAAAAGTTATTCATAATGCTGGCATCAACTGTAGTGGGTATAATTTTCATAAACTGTCACGTGCTGTATTTTATCGTGCTCAGTGCTCTGTTTACCAAAATACCTGCAGTAGAGCCTGTCCTCCGGCACGATCGAGGCGGGGATCACCCAGCTTCGAATCCCTTCCATCAAACGTCCTGAGTTTGCAAAGTAGCATCACCTAGTAGGTTCATGGCGTTGAGTGAGTCGAGCTCCAGAATAAACATTCACAGAAAGACCTCCAGGCACAGGAGCCCCAGACCCTTCAGAGCGGCCTCACAGCGATGGTCCCGGAGAGACCCATCCTAACGATTTGCATCACAGAGGAAAGTGAGGCCCAATACCAGAGTTCAAGCTTTTATTTGCAGGTACATCAGCGCAATTAATTTCATCTCCTTTCTCCTTACGCGTTTCGACGACCTTTCGCCTTGATCACAGGGTGGAGTCTGCATCCGCAAAGTGCATATACATGTATGTATACATATACATACATATATATTTAAATTGTATTTGTATTTGTAACTTAACACAAGGTAAAAACAGCAAATATCGCTGGCAGGACCGCAAATATCATGAACTCATCGGAAAATTAAAAGACAATAAAGCAATCGTCATACGAAACTCAGACAAAGGGGGCAACATTGTGATCTGGAGCAAGACAGAATACAAAAAGGAGGCGTATGCACAATTAAACAATAGGGCTTGCTACATGAGAACGAGCAGTACGAATCTCAACGCAGTTTATGCATGATATTACCATATGCTACACGCCTGGCAGAGGAATGAATTGATCACTACACAGGAATTCAAATTTTTTAAAAACGAACACCATGTCATACCAACCATCTACCTCATTCCCAAGACCCACAAAGATCCTCTCAAGTCCCCAGGTCGTGCCAATCATCTCAGCCCACAAAAGCCTTCTTGAACACACTTCTCAATACGTAGACTACTTCCTCCAGCCACACCTGAAAGTATTTACATCCTATGTTTGAGATACAAGTGATTTCCTGAATAAACTTAAAGGAATAGAATGGAAGAGTTCCTACTTGATGATGGCTTTAGATGTAACGTCTCTTTACACAAGCATCAGGCATGAAGACGGCGTCAAAGCAATCGAACATTACCTCAGCAAAGACTTTGACCACTGCGATGAACATAAGAAAATGATCATAGACATGGTTTTGTTTTGTCTAGAAATAATGAATTTATGTTCAATAATATTCTATACCAGCAGATCAGGGGAGTAGCAATGGGGGCCAGCTTCTCCCCAAGCTACTACCGGCCTCCACATGGGGTGCTTAGAGGAGCTGGTCCTCAACACAATATTGAAGGACAACAACAGGATTGTATCGTGGTTGCGTTACATAGATGACTTATTTGTAATATGGGATGGCACAACTGACACAGCCCTGCATTTTACAGTAACCTTGAGTAACAGATCTGTATCATTTCTTGACACACAGGTGTACATTGTAGACAACAGGATTGAGTCCAAACTATAAAGAAAACCGCGTCAGGCAATTCTACATTGCATGCCAGCAGCGCGCATCCGCGGCACGTCGTCAATACCATTTCCTATGGCGAGATGCTGCGGATGAGGCGGCTGCATAGCAATCATAATGATCTTATACACACACAAAATGAATGTAGAATAAGGTTCCGGGCAAGAGGATACTCACACTAGACCATTGAGACCGCTATTACCAAATCTATGATCAAACCCAGAGAAGAGTTACTGCAGAACACAAGAACAGACAGACAAGACGACACAGGACAAGAATCTACAAAAGAGGAAGCCAGCAATAAGAATTAAAATTCAGGCTTATATTACAATACAGTAACCAACATAACCAACTACGGTTGATTATACAAAAGAATTGGCCACTGGTCCTAAGTGACCCAATAATTGGACCAGATTTGCTACAAAGAGTGTCACTCACATACTGTCATGGTCCCTATATGAAAGATCAGCTCGTAACAACCAGTCCTGAAACCATAGACACAACCAGCTGGTGCCAGAAACACAAAGGATTTTTACGATGCAAAACATGCAAGGCATGCCAGCATGGAATCAAAAAGACTGAATACAAAACACCGTTTAATGACAAGATGCATGTTATTAATAAATTATTAACTTGCAAAACCGATCATGCGGTATATATCCTTTCCTGTCCGTGCAATCTGCTCTACCAGTGCTCAGTACCAAATTAGCAGTAAACAAGCGTCTACTTCAACACCTCAGGGCAATAAACAATCAAGCCCGCCACTTCAGAGACAGTCACCTCTCAAACATAAAGATCTAAAATATTTTGTAATAGACACAGTACCACCCAGCAGACAGGGTGGGAATAGAGACAGTGCACTGAGACGTCTGGAAACTTGCTACATCTTAGAGCTCGATACCAAGCAACCTAATGATCTGAACATGACAGAAGATTTAAACACCTGTCGGTAAATCCTCACATAAACTGTAACTATTCAAATCCAGTAAAATTCAAATTAGGAAACTACAATCACTTTAAGTACGACACGCGAAGCTCAGATTAACTAATGTCAACCTATTGATTTTTAATACCAATCAATACTCACGCAGGCATTAGGTTTTTAGTGTTTTATCCAATGTGCTTTTAGCTTGTGATTTTACCTTCTGTTTACAATGAAATGACAAGCAATGTGTAAATGGCCTACTAAGGAGTACGAAATGACAATATAAGTGCCTATAAACAGTAATTATGCATTTTAGGGAATTTTAATAATATATTGTATTGATGCATCATCATCTTTTAACAATTATATTATCATATTATTATATTAATATTTTAAAATTCCTTTTTATCTTGGAAATGAAAATAATTTTTATTTTTTACCAAATATTAGCAATTTTCCAAATGTAATTGTTTTTGTAATTGTATTCACATTTACATAGATAGATAGATTTATTTGTGATTTTGCACTTTCTGCACATTATTACTCAATATGTTACTCATAGACTACCACAGAAGGCCATATAGACATCAAGTACCAACTCAGGTTCATAAAAATAAATAAATAAAACACAACAAACATGGATGAGTTTTCGGCAACTGTTTCAGAGTTGACATTGGCACAAGAAGCTTTGCATAGATGGGCACACTAGTATGACATAAATATTGCAATGTACGTAATATAAATAATAGCCGAGACCAAGGATTTTTTATGAAAACATAAGAAACAAGTCTGACTAATAATCAAATGTCATTTTAATCGCAGTTGCACATTAGTCACTTTTTTTTAGCACCTTTTAATTCTTCACGTATACATAAGGAACACACAGCAGACTTTGCACATCAGGGTGGACACAGAAGTACAAATGTATCTGTATGAGAACCATTAGAGACTGTATTATTACGAAAAACAAAGCACAATTTGCACGTAATAAGTAAATGTTGTGAGGAATACCTCAAACAGTTTCTCTAATATGTGACCGCCACAATTATATCCGTGCCCCTCGACCAGGTTGGGCATTGTTAATTATTATGTGCAATAAGTATTGACGTACTACTCAAGTGTTTTTGCTTTGTCCATTAACGATGTGTTACCACGTGATGTTTCACATACAGCACTGTCAGTTTAACCCCTTCGCTGCTAGGCGTTTCCCCCCCTGTGCTAAGTCTTTTTTTGGCTATTTGGGGTAGTGCCTGCTAAGACCCCTATACATTTTTGACCACATAAGGTATCCACGCCCAATTTGCGTCCTTTTCTTCCAACATCATGGGGATTCTAAAGGTACCCAGGATTTGTGGATTCCCCAGGAGGGATTCCAGAAATTAGCCAAAATACAGCTAACTTTTGGATTTTGGGGGAAAAATGGGAAAAAAGGGCTGCAAATGAAAGCGTCTTGGTTTTTCCCTGCAAATGGTATCAAAAAAGGGGTTGTGGTGCTGAAATCACCATCTTCTATGCTTTCAGGGACAAGCAGACTTTTGTCAGAAAACCTAATTTTTTTTAACAGTTTTGGCATTTTTCTGGGACATTGCCTATTTTTGCTATTTTTTGTTCTTTCAACCTCCTTCCAGTTAATGGTAGAAATGGGTATGAAAGCAATAATGGATCCAGAAAGGCTATATATTTTAAAAAGGTAGACAAAATTCTGAATTCAGCAAGGGGTCATTTGTGTAGATCCTTCAAGGTTTCGTTATAGAAACTAACAGTTAAATATAGGAAAAATTGAAAAATAGCCTTTTGTGTCAACGTTTTTACATGTAACTTCTTCTAATTATGACAACTCTATTAAAGCAATATACCGTTACATCTGCTGGACCATCCTGGTTGTCGGGATATATAGGACTTGTAGATTCACCAAGAACCCGAAGAACCCAGAGCCAAAAACTGATCAGTGACTTGCAATGCTTTTTTATTATGTACCGGGTATATAGCAATTATTCTGGGAAAAGGTGTACAGGGAAAAATCGTATGAAAGACACCTATATATTTCTAAAATGGGAACAAAATATAGAGTTTACAAACAGTAGATATTTGCACATTTCTGAAATTGGGAATACTCATACTAGCATGTGAATTATCGATCATTTTTCAAAATTACTTCTTTTTAACACATTGTCTTTCATTTGGAAGGCAGTAATGCATCGAAAGTCAATAGGTAATAACAGTTGCTTTACAAATCTGAATTACCCTAAGTCTCCCAATGCAAATTGTACCTCACATGTGTGGGTAGGCATAGTGCCCACGACAGGAAATGGCTCAAACCTCAACGTGAACACACCACATTTTCACAATGAAAAATTACAATTTTTTTGCAAAGTGCCTAGCTGTAGTTTTTGAACCCCAGCTCTGCCAGCACCTAGGGAAACATAGCAAACCTATACATTTTTGAAAACTAAACACCCAGGGGAATGCAGGATGGGGTGACTTAACTGCCTCCCACCAGGTTCTGTTACCCAGAATCCATTGCAAACCTAAACAATTGTGAAAAAAAAGACATTTCCCACAAATTTCTGTGGTGGAAAGTTCTGGAATTTGCATGGATCCACAAATTTCCACCCAAAGTCTTCCAAGAAAAATGGTACCTCACTTGTGTGGTTCAGCCTAGTGCCTGCGACAGGAAACGGCGCAAAACACAACGTGGGCACACCTCAAATTCGCAATGAAAAATTATCCTTTTTTGGCAAAGTGCCTAGCTGTAGTTTTTGAACCATAGCTCTGCCGGCACCTAGGGAAACCTAGCAAATCTATATATTTTTTAAAACTAGATACCCAGGGAAATCCAGGATTGGGTGATTTAACTGCCTCCAACCAGGTTCTGTTACCCAGAATCCCTTGCAAACCTAAAACATTGTCAAAATAAACACATTTTTTCCCACATTTCTGAGGTGGAAAGTTCTGGAATCTGCATCGATCCACAAATTTCCACCCACCACGCGTTCCACAAAGTCTTCAGAGAAAAATGGTACCTCACTTGTGTGGGTCGGCCTAGTGCCAGCGACAGGAAACGGCGCCAAACACAACGTTGACAAACCTCAATTTTGCAGTGAAAAATTACCCTTTTTTGGCAAAGTGCCTGGCTGTAGTTTTGAACCATAGCTCTGCCGGCACCTAAGGAAACCTAGCAAACCTATACATTTTTGAAAACTAGACTACCAGGGGAATCCAGGATGGGGTGAAATGACTGCCTCCCACCAGGTTCTGTTACCCAGAATCCCTTGCAAACCTAAATTATTATAAAAAATAAAAATGTACCCCACATTTCTGTGGTGGAAAGTTCTGGAATCTGCGTGGATCCACAAATTTCCACCCACTACATTTGCCAAAGTCTTCAGAGAAAAATGGTACCTCACTTGTTAGGTTAGGTTGTTTTTTTATAAAGCGCACAACTCACCCTGGGGCATCTAGGCGCTAACTGGGAGACTATACTGAGGAAGGAAGACACTGCATCTCAAAAGGGGAGTCAAATTTGGAACAAGAACGCTTTTAGATGTTTCCTAAAGATGATTAGTGAAGGGATTTTTCGAACAGCTATAGGGAGCTTATTCCAGTAGCTCGGAGCTAAATATGAAAAAGCTCTCCCTCCAGTGCGGGTAAGACGAATTCTGGGGACCTGGAGAAGGTCTAAAGTACTGGATGTAAGTTTCCTACCTGGGGAGTACTTAACCAGTTTTTTTCACAGGTAAAGAGGGCCACTTTCCTTCAGTGAGTTGTATGTAAGGCATAAGATCTTAAAAAAATATCTGTTCTTTATTGTTAGCCAGTGCAACTCCCTCAGAAGGGGGGTTGAAGCTGACCCTGCCGGGCGATTCAAAATCAGTCATGCTGCCGTGTTCTGAATCACTTGCAGTTTCGCCAGTTGAGTTTGACCCACTTCAGCCAGCAAGGCATTCCCATAGTCCAGACGGCTAATAACCATCGCCTGGACCAAGGTTCTGCAGATAGGGAAAGATTTTCCTGAGAAGCCTTAAACCATAGTAGCATGAGCTTACTGTCGCCGCCACATGACCTTTCATGGTCAAGGCCTGATCCAGTTTTAGGCCGAGATTTTTACTAACTGTTTAGGGGTGGGGGCCTGACCAAATTGGATGGGCCACCAGTCATCAGACCAACTATTTATGGCGTTTCCCATCAACATTACCTCTGTTTTTTCTGGGTTGAGCTGGAGGCAGTTTCTTGTCATCCAGTCATAGATGGTAAGCAATCTGGAGGCAAAATGAAATTTGTCGAGCTCTGGGTTTGGTCCGATGTTATACATAATCTGAGAATCATCAGCATATGAAATAATCTCAAAACCCAGGCGCTCGACTATTTGTGCCAGCGGAGCCATGTATATATTGAAAAGAGTGGGACTCAAACAGGAGCCTTGCGGAACTCCCCTATCCAGCAACATTTTGCCGTACGGTCCCAGCATAACAGTTTGGGTTCTTTCAGACAGATAGTGTTCAAGCCATTTAAGGGCTGTCCCATTTATGCCACAATCCAGGAGTCTCTCCAACAGCTTCGAGTGTGAAATAGTATCAAAAGCTGCGGAGAGATCTAGGAGGATCAGAATGTGTGGGTCGGCCTAGTGCCCGCAACAGGAAACGGCTCAAAACGCAACGTGGACACAACTCAATTTTGCAGTGAAAAATGACCCTTTTTTGGCAAAGTGCTTAGCTGTAGTTTTTTAACCATAGCTCTACCGGCACCTAGGGAAACATAGCAAACCTGTACATTTTTTAAAACTAGACTCCCTTGCAAACCTAAACAATTGTAAAAAAAATACACATTTTCCCCACATTTCTGTGGTGGAAAGTTTTGGAATCTGCGTGGATCCGCAAATTTCCTCCCACTCAGTGTTCTCCCAGGTCTCCCGATAAAAATGGTACCTCACTTGCATGGGTGGATCAAGGACCCGCAACAGGCAAGGACCCAAAACCTATTGAGGCGACATCAAAATTACCTATCACAAACCAACCTCGTTTTGCATGGGGGCCCATGAGTTTTTGGCCTGGGGCTCGCAGCCATCTAGGAAAACCTACCAAACCCACACATTTCTGGAAACTAGAGACCTGGGGAGTCCAGAGAGGTATGGCTTGCGTGGGTCTCCCATCATTCTCCAACCAGAATCCCCTGCAAACCTCAAATTTCGCCCCAAAAATCACTTTTTCTCAAGTTTCTGTGTGGGAAAGTTCTGGAATCTGCGTGGATCCACAAATGTCCTCCCACGCAGCATTTCCCCAGATCTCTCGATAAAAATGGTACCTCACTTGCGTGGGTGGGTCAAGGACCTGCGACAGACAAGGGCCTAAAACCTATTGAGGCGACATCAAAATTACCTATCACAAACCAACCTTGTTTTGCATGGGGGTTCCAAGAGTTTTTGGCCCGGGGCTCAGCAGCCATCTAGGGAAACGTACCAAACCCACACATTTCTGGAAACTAGACACCTGGGGGAGTCCAGCAAGGTATGGCTTGCATGGGTCCCCCATCATTCTCCTACCCAGAATCCCCTGCCAACCTCAAATTTCGCCCAAAAATGTACTTTTTTCTCAAATTTCTGTGTGGGAAAGTTCTGGAAGCTGCGTCGATCCACAAATTTCCACCCATGCAGCATTCCGACAGGTCTCCCGATAAAAATAGTACCTCACTTGTGTGGGTAGGCATAGTGGCTGCAACAGGAAATTGCCCAAATCGTACTGTGGAGACTTCAAAATTGCCTATAGCAAAACTACCTGATTTTGGGGGGTCACCTGAGATTTTGGCCCTGGGCTCGACGGCCACCTTGGGAAAGTACCACAGTACGATTTGGGCCATTTCCTGTTGCAGCAACTATGCTTATCCGCACAAGTGAGGTACCATTTCTATTGGGAGACATGGGGGAACGCTGGGTCGGAGGAACTTTGTGGATCCACACAGATTCCAGAACTTTCCCACACAGAAATTTGAGAAAAAAGTGAATTTTTCCGCAAAATTCCAGGTTTACAGGGGATCCTGGGTAGGAGAATGATGGGGGACCCACGCAAGCCATACCTTGCTGGACTCCCCCGGGTGTCTAGTATCCAGAAATGTGTGGGTTTGGTAGGTTTCCCTAGATAGCTGCCGAGCCCCGGGCAAAAAACTCTTGGGAGCCCCGATGCAAAACCAGGTTGGTTTGTGATAGGTAATTTTGATGTCGCCTCAATAGGTTTTGGGCCCTTGCCTGTCTTGGGTACTTGACCTACCCACGCAAGTGAGGTACCATTTTTGTTGGGAGAACTGGGGGAATGCTGGGTTGGAGGAAATTTGGGGATCCACGCTGATTCCAGAACTTTCCCACACAGAAATTTGAGAAAAATTTGACTTTTTGGGCAAAATTGGAGGTTTACAGGGGATTCTGGGTAGGAGATTGATATGGGACCCATGGAGGCCATACCTCGCTGGACTCCCCCAGGTGTCTAGTTTCCAGAAATGTTTGGGTTTGGTAGTCTTCCAAGATGGCCGCCGAGCCCGGGGACAGAAACCCAGGTGACCCCCCTTACAAAACCAGGTTGTTTTGTGATAGGTCATTTTGATATTGCCTCAATAGGATTTGGGCCCTTGCCTGTCTTGGGTACTTGTCCTACCCACGTGAGTGTGTATCATTTTTATCGGGAGACCTGGTGAAATGCTGGGTGTGAGGCAATTTGTGGATCCCTGTAGATTCCAGAACTTTCCCACACAGAACTGTGAGAAAAAAGTTAATTTTTCAGCTAAATTTCAGGTTTGCAGGGGATTGTGGGTAGGAAACCGTTATGGGCCCCATGCAAGCCAAACCTTGCTGGGCTCCCCCGGGTGGCTATTTTTCAGAAATGTCTGGGTTTGGTAGGTTTCCTGTTAGAATTGGGATTCTCAAGTAGGCACAGGTATGCACTTGCGACAAGCAGGGAGTCTCAATTCTAAGTCAGAGTAAGGGGATCACCCTTTCAAATAACCCCTGCTCACCCTTTAGGTAGTGTGGCGCAAGCAGTCAAGACTATTCTCAGGGCGTCATAGGTTAAGCATTTGTGAACACATACAGTAATGCAATGACACACCACAAATGGACACCAGTCAAGGTTATATCAAAAATAGGTTTCTTTATATAAGGCTTAGCACAAGACCAGAATAAAGGCTTAAAATGCAAAAATAGGCTTCTTTTACTCAATTCTGCTTATTTTAAGGCTTTGTACGGTTCGTACCAGGGTGTGCGACTCGTCCGCATTAAAAACAAGGAAAGTACGAGTCAAACAATCGGTGTGGACTCCGGGGTCCGTGACGCGCATGCTGCGGTGCGAACAGAACAAAGTACCTTAAGTTCGTGGGGTCCGCGACGGACAGTGTGGGACAAGTTGATGGGTTCGGGTCGTAGTTCGGCAGCGTATTCCGGTGCAGGTCGGGTCAACGCCGCGACCTCCAGGGATACGTGCGGATGGCCCGGATCAGCTTGCAGAGTCCATGGCGTTCGGCGTTCGAGCCGTACCTTCGGTGCGGATGGGCGGCGACACTTCTCGGCGCCGTACAGCGTACGGGGAGGATCAGCGTACTGCGGCTTCTCGGCTCTGAGTACGGCACGGTGCAGTATGTTAGCAGCGTACGGACCGTACCTGCGGGACGATGGAACTTGGGTCCGGCGTACAGGGATCGGCAGCCAGTGATGTACATCTCGAATCGGCGGGGAAGGTTAGGTGCAATGCAGCCGGGAGGGATACGGCGCGTACTAACGCTTTTGGATCAGCGTAGACGCACGGTGACAGGTGGCACAGACACGGCTTCGCGGCGGATGGGGTACGAGGCGTACTGGGGCCAAATCCAGCGGGAAACAAGCACAGATTGTCCAGGCAACTCAATTTTTGAAGGCAGATGAGTCCAATGGTCCTGGGACTCAGTTCAGGGGGCAAGCTCTCTTCCAAGCCCTTGGAGATAGTTGAAAAACAAAGTGCAAAGTCTCTTTCAGTCTTTTCCTCTCCTTTCTCAGCAAGGCACCAACTGCAGGCCAATCTCCCAGGTCAGGGAAAGTTACTCCTCCTTCAGCTTCTTCCAGGTCCTTCTAGTCAGGCAGAGTTCCTTCGTGGTTCAATCAGGATCTGATTTCTTAGGAGCAGGGCTCCTACATTTATACCCAGTTTCTTATGTCTTTACATGCCAGGGGGGCCTTTGCATAATCCCAGTCCAGTTCTTTTCAGTAAGGAGCCCTTTGTTGTTGGGACTCTGGCTTCTTCTTTCAGCAGGCAGGGCAGAGACATCAGACACTCCCCAGGGGGTGGAGCCAGCATTGTGGTGGCAGAGCACTGCCCTATTCAGAGTCAAGGTGCACTCCTCCCACCCATCCGGGTGTAATCTCTCTATGCACCACCTGTTAGCCCCAGCCTGTCTCCTGGAACTTCCCAGCCCTGTCACTCAAGCTACACACAAAGAAGATAGCCCTCCCCTCCAGAGGCGGACTGAAATGGTTAGGCACGCAAATGCTAACTTTCTAAAAGTATCATTTGCAAACCCAGGATATTAAAATAACCTTTACTAAAAGATGTATTTTATTATTCTGAGTTCAGGCATACTAAACATGAATTTCTACCATGCTTCCTGAGCCGGCTAGGATTATAGAGTGTTATAATCTAGCAGCCCATTCTGGCCTATGGAGAGCAGGTAGCCTTACAATAGTGAAAAACGAAAATGCTGTAATTCACTATTAGGACATGCCACACACTTCAGGGCATGTCCTACCTTATCCTTACAATGCACCCTGCCCTAGGGCCTACCTTAGGGGTGACTAACATAAAGGTAAGGGAAGGTTTAGGGACTGGCAGGTGGGGACACTTGCCCAGTCAGCATGACAGTACCAGACTGCATGCAGGTTCTGCAATGGCAGACCTTAGACACATTTTACCAGGCTGCTTCTGTGGGTGGCACAACCAGTGCTGCAAGCCCACTAGCAGCATTTGGATATACAAGCCCTTGGCACCCCTGGTGCACTCTACTAGGGGCTGATAGTAAACCAAATAGCCAAACATGGAAGTCAATTCACATAATACATTTTACCATAGGGAGAGCATATGCACCTTAGCACTGATCAGCAGTGGTAAGGTGCCCAGAGTCATAAATCAGCCAACAACAGGTCAGGAAAAATACAGGAGGAAGGCAAAAAGTTTAGGGATGACCCTGCAAACAGGGCCAAGTCCAACAATTCCCTATGTGCTGGCTGCGCTAGGGCCCAAAATCCACAGGTAGGCATATTGCTAAAAACAACTCCATGCCTAGTCGGCTTTCTGCCACCCTGGGTGGGGGATATAGGGGGGAGGGGGTTGCCCCGATAGGCCCCCAAGGGGGGCAGAAACACTGTGGCTATTTTTTGGGGGGCGTGGGGGCATTGGTATCACCATTCTGGGCAGCCCCCATGCATAAAAACAGCCAGCATAATCGTTGGTGTCTAGTGGGCTTTTTGCCCACCCGGGGGAGTAGATTGGGGGCTACTGCCCCTATCTTCCCCCCAGGTGGGGCAGAAAGGCTGTAATTGTTGCGGGTGGGGGTGGGGGCATTGACATGCCCGTTTTGGGCAGCCCCCACCCTAATTAAAATTTGCCTAAAAAAATCCCTGGCGTCTAGTGGGCTTTTGCCCCCAGAGTGGGCAGATTGGGGGCTACTGTCCCATCTGTCCCCCAGGGGGGGCAGGAAGGCTGTAATTTTTGCGGGGAGAGGGTGGGGGCATGGGCATACCCGTTTTGGACAACCCCCACCCTAATTCAAATTTGCCCCAAAAAATACTTGGGGGCTGCCCAAAATAGACATGCCAATGCCCCCACCCTAATTAAAATTTGCACAAAAAAAATCCCTGGCTTCTAGTGGGCTTTTTGCCCCCTGGGGGGAAGATTGGGGTGACTGCCCCATCTGTCCCCTGGGGGGTCAGGAAGGCTGTAATTTTTGTGGGGAGGGGGCATGGGCATACCCGTTTTGGGCAATCCCCACCCTAATTCAAATGTGCCCCAAAAAATCCCTGGTGTCTAGTGGGCTTTTTGCCCTCCCGGTGGGGTAGATTGGGGGCTAATGCCACTAGACACCAAGGAGTTTTTGGGCAAATTTTAATTAGGGTGGGGGCTGCCCAAAACGGGCATGCCAATGCCCCACCCTAATTAAAATTTGCCAAAAAAATCCCTGGCGTCTAGTGGGTTTTTTGCCCCCTGGGGGGCAGACTGAGGGCTACTGCCCTATCTGCCCCCAGGGGGGTAGGCTGTTATTTATCCCTGCTGTCTAGTGGGCTTTTTACCCCCCGGGGGCCAGATCGGGGGCTACTTTCCCATCTGCCCCCGGGGGGCAGAGAGGCTGTTATTTTTGTGGGGGAGGGGGTGGGGGCATGGGCATGCCCGTTTTGGGAGCCCCCACCCTAATTCAAAGTTGCCTAAAAAAATCCCTGGCATCTAGTGGGCTTTTTTGTCCACTAGATGCCAAAGAGTTTTTTGGGCACATTTTAATTGGGGGGGCTGCCCAAAACAGGCATGCCAATGCCCCCACCCTCATTAAAATTTGCACAAAAAAATCCCTGCCGTCTAGTGAGCTTTTTGCCCCCGGGGGGGGGCAGATCGGGGGCTACTGACCCATCTGTCCCCTGGGGGGGCAGGAAGGCTGTAATTTTTGTGGGGAGAGGGTGGGGGCATGGGCATACCCATTTTGGGCAACCCCCACCTTAATTCAAATTTGCCACAAAAAATGTGTGGTGTCTAGTGGGCTTCTTGCCCCCCCGGAGGGGCAGATTGGGGGCTAATGCCCCCATCTGCCTCCCGGGAGAGGCAGAAAGTCCACTAGACACCAGGGAGTTTTGGGGCAAATTTTAATTAGGGTAGGGGCTGGCCAAAACGGGCATGCCAATGCCCACACCCTAATTAAAATTTGCCTAAAAATCCCTGGCGTCTACTGGGCTTTTTGCCCCCCCGGGGGGCAGATTTGGGGCTAATGCCCCCATCTGCCCCCCAGGGGGGCAGAAAGGCTTCCATTTTTGTGGGGGGTTGGTGGGGGCATGGACATGCCCATATTGGGCAGCCCATCACAAATTATAATTTAAAAAAAAATCCCTGGTGTATAGTGGGCTTTCTTCACCCCGGGGGGGCTGATTGGGGGCTACTTATACCAACTGCCACCCGGGGGGGGGCAGAAAGACTGTATATTTTGCGGGGTGGGGGCATGGACATGCCCTTTATGGGCAGCCCCCACCCTAATAAATTATGCAGCCAAAAGTAAACTCCCTGGCGTCTAGTGGGCTTTTTGACCTCCCGGGGGGACAGATTGGGGTCTACTGCCCAAAACAGGCATGCCAATGCCCCCACCCTAATAAAAATTTGCCAAAACAATCCTTGGCATCTAGTGGGCTTTTTGCCCCCCCCGGGGGCAGATTGAGGGCTACTGCCCAATCTGCCCCCCAGGGGGGGAAAGGAAGGCTGTTATTTTTTGCAGGGGAGGGAATGGGGCATGGGAATGCCTGTTTTGGGAGCCCCCACCCTAATTCAAATTCGTCCTAAAAAAATCCCTGGCGTCTAGTGGGCTTTTTAGGCCCCCGGCGGGGCAGATTGGGGCTAAGGCTCCCATCTGTCCCCCAGGGGAGGCAGGAAGTCCACTAGATGCCAAGGAGTTTTTTAGGCAAATTTTAATTGGGGGGACTGCCCAAAACAGGCATGCGAATGCCCCCACCCTAATTAAAATGTGCACAAAAAAATCCCTGCCGTCTAGTGAGCTTTTTGCCCCCTGGGGGGGCAGATCGGGGGCTACTGCCCCATCTGTCCCCTGGGGGGGCTGGACGGCTGTAATTTTTGTGGGGAGAGGGTAGGGGCATGGGCATACCCATTGTGGGCAACCCTCACCCTAATTCAAATTTGCCACAAAAAATTTGAGGTGTCTAGTGGGCTTTTTGCCCCCCCGGAGGGGCAGATTGGGGGCTAATGCCCCCATCTGCCTCCCGGGTGGGGCAGAAGGTCCACTAGATGCCATGGAGTTTTTTGCGCAAATTTTAATTAGAGTGGGGGCTGCCCAAAATGGGCATGCCAATGCCCCCACCCTAATTAAAATTTGCACAAAAAAATCCCTGGCGTCTAGTTTGTTTTTTACCCCCTGAGTGGCAGATTGGGGGCTACTGCCCCATCTGTCCCCTGGGGGGCAGGAAGGCTGTAATTTTTGTGGGGAGGAGGTGGGGGCATGGACAGGCCCGTTTTAGGCAACCCCCACCCTAATTCAAATTTGCCCAAAAAAAATCCCTGGCGTCTAGTGGGTTTTTTGCTAGGGGTGGGCGTAATTACTATCGCGAAAATGTTAAAAATCTCCGCAAACATGCGGAAATATCGCGAAGACGCAGAAGTTTTTTTCCTGCCCGTTCACGGTATTTTCTACGTGATCGCGGATCACTAACATACCCATGCGGTTGCACACGGGCGCGGCCATCTTGTTTTCACTTGTCCCGCGCGCTCGCGATGCTTACTTTCTGTTCCGGGTCGCGCAATGCAGGCTCGCGCCCATTCGTGGTACGTATTTCCTGTTCGGGAGCGCTTTTACTTGTTCGCGCCGCTTGTGGCGTGCTCGGAGAGAAAATATCACGCGAACTTGCAAACGTGGTCTCAATGGGCGCGGCCATCTTGTTTTTCACTCTATTGCATGGTTTTGGGGCCTGATTTTCAATCCTCCCTGTATCTTTTCAATCCCTTGTTTCAAGACACTTTTTTTAAAATCTTTTTTATTTATTATGTCTCTAACAATTTCCTGCTACTATATTTTTGGTTTTTGTGTTTTTTAGCTACTTTTTCACTCTTTTTCTATTGCCTGCTATTTATTTCCTTTACTTACTTTTTAAATTGTATTACCTTTTCTTTCCCGCCCCGTGTCTCTCTCCCCAGAACCATGTCAAAGGGTAGGGCTCGCCGCAGCCAGAGCCGCGACCGCCTTCCTTGTGGAAGGCGGCGCCCACAAGGGGTGCAGGCACGGGCCTTATTTGGGGAGGTGGAGTTGGCTGCACTCATCTTCTTTGTGCAGCGCCACCTCCCCTCAACCCTGGTAGCAGGTGGCAGGCCTGGGTCCGTTGACAGCGGTGGTGGAAGGTGCGCCCGGCAGTGTTGCGCTGCTCTGGGGTCCGGCGCACCCAGGCGCAGTTGACGCACCGGTGGTCGACATCCTGGACCGTGAGCAGGACCTGCTGGACCTGCTAGGAGTCAAGGTCCCGGGACTTGGTGAGTAACTATTTAATTATTACTACTTTGTGTCTGTTCTTCTGCTCTATGTTATATATTGCGAATTTGTTTTTCTTCCAACCAGCTAGAATGTTGCTGCTTACATTCCAGGTTAATTACGTTTAAAAGTCTTCTGTGATTGTTATGACACAGGTGCTCCTCTGCGCTACTACTAATCTTACTTGTTTGCAACTTTGCGTTTGCGCTCGCTTAGCGTGATTATGTAAGAGTTTATTTTAGAGAAATTAAGTTACGTAATGCTATAGTGACTCTAGTCCTTACTTTGTCCTGTCACTAAGAGACAGGGGCTGATTGATATTTAGGTTTAGTTACTTTGCATGAGTTTGTAATTTTTTAGTGGTATGCGTGATGCCCCCTCAGCTATGTCACGTGCTACTAGTACGCCAGTCTTTATTAGAACCTTTTCTAGTTTGTTCAATGAGTGGTGGTAATAGGCTTAGCACTAGCAGAACATCAGCATCAATCAATCAACCCAAAATTTGGTGTATACAAAAAATGTATTCATGTTTCCTCCATTTGACCATATGCATTGTTGAGGACTAAAAGAAGTGGGAATGCATACTTAATGTACAATTGGCATGCCTGGAATAGGTGGGCTAGGTCGGGTGGTACGTGGTACTTAGGCTTAGTTAGTATTCTGGAATCAGCATGGAAGACTGGATTACTGTTGATAAATAGTAAGTAGTCGATCCACGAATCCCCTGATACTACTTGTTGACCAGATGAGATCAGTCAATTTAGTTATTGCAATTGTTGTTTACATAAGTGTTTTTTGACCCTTCTTTAAACATATTTTATTTGTTTGACACCATCCATCAATGTTTGTCTCTTTCTTATATCTTTCCTGTTCAGCACCCAGGGGCAGGCACACAGGGAGTGGGACACAGTCGGCGGGAGAACAACACAAGGAGGACACAAATGAGGGCTCCTCTGCTGGCCCTAGTAAGTCTTCTTGTTTTTAATAATAATTCTGATTCCATAACTTTTAATGCACCATATTTTTCCCGAACTATTGTTTTAGTTTCCCAATGCTATTTTTTTACCAACAATTATCCTTCGATCTGTACTGTTTCGAAAATCTTGTTATCCCTGCCTCGGCTATGATGACTCTCTGTACTACTACTACTATCAGTCTGTCTGTATTGTAGTAGCTAAGCTTGCCCAGTTGGCCACTCTTTATTTGAAAGGTTGTAAATAAAACTCAGATTCACCAGTAGCTCTAGCCATTGAGTCCAGTCCTTTGGGTCGTCCTCTTGTACTACTTATAGTCTTATTGATCTTGAGTCTTTGTTAATCTTGAGGCTTTGACAATTCACACCAACAAATGCCCAACCAGATTTATTAATATTTTGATATGATAGGACATACTACTACTGTTGTAGGGATTTTGCACATACAGACCTTTGCACAAGAAAATAGGATGTTGGTGATGGTAGGTTGGACCTTCCTCACACACCTCAATCAGAAATTCAGAACCCACCACAATCCCCTGCCCGACTAGTTATAGTAGTGTCTTGTCATAACTATTAGCTCTCCGAACCCTCCTCCCAAGATACCCAACAAGTAGACAACCCAGAACATAACACACCCAACCTCTGAGTCGTGGAAGCAATGCACATGCACACCCTTCCTTGAATTTGCTCACTCGTGTAAGTCCACACCAAGTACCACCAAGTCTATGTAAGTTCAAAATGTTTATTTTGAATTGGAAAGCTCTGTACGTTGTTCTATTATAATGCAGCACGAACAGGAAAATCAATAACATTAAACAATAAACATTGTTACACTTACTTATAGTTGGGAATTAAATCATGATAATTGAACAGTGGTGGAAGAACCACCATCCCCTAGGAATTTAGTTTATATAAATTTATAAATGAAGATCTCTGAGTGAAGGGACCCCTCACTTTAGAAGAACCTAGGACTGGTAGTTGTTGCATCATAAGCTCTGCAAAGCTCTGGTTCGTAGAAGGGAATCTTCCATCTGTAATGCGAAAAATGAAATGGTTCGCGTTAGTATATTGCAAGCATTTCTCAGCCGTTCCAAAAAGTGTAGCATTTATGGATAAGCAATATGGACTAACAGTACACCAGTACTTCATAAAAAAGTGGCTTGTTAATGTTTTGGTTGACCGCTTGTATGCAGCGTGTAGACAGTAGCAGTGTGAGGTCATGTGGGCTCAAATGTGTCTTATACAACTAGCTGCAAGGTAACGTCACATGTGCAAAAATAAAAGACACAAAGGTAAAATGGTTGCATGGCTTGGGCTAAATAAGCAAAGGCTAGACTGACCCAAGGGGGGACCATATATAACTACTAGTGTCTACTCTACTACTACCTGATTTGTAATAGTGATGTATGTTATATACTATTAACTAATTTTTCAATCTTGCTACTGACCAATAGGGGGAGGTGTATATGACGCCTAAAAAATGTGTAATGTTTTCTTGGCACTCTAACGATCACGACCGCCATTGCCGGGGCCAGCGAAGGCGACGCTGAGGGAGAGGATGCGGCAGTTGGCGACGATACCGATGGAGCGGTAGGGGGAGTGCCAGCACCAGTGGCGGGCGGTGGTAAGTTAGATTCATAATCCTTAACTATTGTTGACATTACACTCACTGCAAGGGTGTACTGTATGTATACTGTACTGTTGAGACTTAGGGCCCCATTAGGATGGTGGGCAGATTGCCCCCGCTGGGCCGGCGGTAGTCACCGCTGACCCCGCAGGGGCAAACCACCCACCATCCCTGTAGAAAAGATCCCCTGCCATATTACAATGGCTGGGGGGTCTGCGCCGATTTTCCCCACAGTCGACATGTCGACCGGGCGGAAAAGGGTTCAATATGGTGGCGGTGTCTGAACACACCGCCAGCCATATAACCTGCATTTTGGAATGCCTTTCCGTGCCGGCAAGGAAGGCATGTGGAGTATGCTTGGGGTGCCCGTTGCGGACCCTCATGGAGGGTACCTATGCCTTTCAAAGCACAACGTGGCAGGCTCCGCGCAACATGTATTAGCATTGCGGCGGGGGTGCTTTCGGCACCACCCACCACAATGTTAAAAATACGGGAGTGGTGGGCGCATCCTAATTGTCCCCACGGGACCCCCACCCTTATGGCGTGCAGTCCCTTTTTAGTGTGAGGATGGCGGGCGGACAAAGTCTGCCTGCCATCCGATGTCCTAAGTAAGTAAGAGTTGTTTTGAACGTTTGAAGAGTGAAGACACCCTTTAATTGGCCATAAGAACTGATGGCGCTCCAGGCCCAAATGGGATTCCGGCTCAGGTTCTGAAAACCGCCTCAGCCTTTTTTGCATCCAGACTCACCCCTTTATTTAACCATTCTTTTGCCACGGCAATGTTGCCATCCTCTTGGAAAGGTTCTATTCTATTCCCCATCCATAAAAAGGGGGACCACACGAACCCGGCCAATTATAGGCTTATAGCTCTCCTCGACATAGAAGCAAAGATATACGCCCGCCTTCTTCTGAGAGCTGGAGGATTGGGTGGACAAGAACGGCATTCTTCCGCCCACACAGACCGGCTTTAGGGCCCATAGCTCCACTCTTGACAACATCTTAGCCCTTTCCTACCTCGCGAAGAAGGCCAATACGAAGAGCAAACCGCCCCTGTTCTGCTGTTTCATAGACTACTCAACAGCTTTTGACCGAGTGAACAGGGGTCGGCTCTGGACAAAACTTGACTCGTGGGGGCTACCACAGGTTCTGCTAAAAGCTATAAAAGCGCTCTATGAGGGCACCTGGGTCAAGGTGAAGCTAAGCCCCACAATAACAACTGAAAGAATTGAAACCAACTCGGGCCTCAAGCAGGGGTGCGTCTTGGCCCCCATGCTTTTCAACTTGTATACTGCGAACATGGGGACAGCTCTGAAAGATGCCAACTTAGCACCTCCAAAACTGGGGAGGCTCGTCTTGGGAACACTCCAGTATGCAGACGACACGGTGATCATGGACCACACTAGGGTGGGGCTCCAAAGAGCCTTAAGCAGTTTGGCCCTATACAATAAGTCAAATGACTTACGGATCAACGTGAGCAAGACCAAAATCGTCATTTTTGGCAAATACCCCCTCAAAAAAGAAGCTTCATGGTCTCTGGGGGAGCACCGTATCGTCACTGCCCCATCCTACAACTATCTGGGCACCTGGGTCTCTGAGAGTGCCTCTGCAGTCAAACATCTGAAGGAACTTAAACCTAAAATTAACAAAACTATTCTGTCGTTAAGACGCTTATGCCACCGCTTGGACAGTCCCTCAGCAGAACCAATGTTGACAGTGCTCCGGGCAAAACTGATCCCTGCCATTGCATATGGGCATATAGCCTACCCTGGTGCATTTGACAAAGTGGTAAACGCGGCCCAAGCGAAAGCCTATAAGATGGTGCTACAGGCCCCTAGATACGCAAGGAACACTAGATTAAGGCTAGAAATAGGCCTTAAGCGACCGGAGCTGGTATTACTGGGGGACCTTTTAAAACTCTATATTAGAGTATTGAAAGCACCAGAACATTCGCTAAAGCACTCCCTAAAATCAATCTTTGATGAGGTGGGCTCCCCCTGGTACTCAAAGGTAGGACAAGCTATTGCAGCATTGAAAATCGAAAGAAGGAGTTTGCCCCTGCACGAAATTCCTTTCTCAGCCTGGGCCCAAGTAGTTAAGCGCCAAGTCCGGATCATCTCCTTTGGACTTGACCTTGCATCTCTTCGGCAAAATCCACTAACTCAGGCCCTGGACAAATCATATATTCCAGGTAAACCCCAACCTTACCTGCAAGATCCAGTATCCACTTGCGCGAGAAAGAAAATTTTGTATTTTCGACTTTTGGCCCTCAGGATCATGGACTTCAACCCCAAATGGGCCCGTACGGATGGCACCCTGGCCTGTCGTCTATGCAATTACCGCAGAGAATCCTGGCTACACTTGCTGTGCTGCTGCACAAAGCTGGCCAATGATCGCCATCGCTTGCTGCTTCCGATTTTACGGAATACGGACTATAGAACTTGCAGAGAGGCTTCGGACTGGTGCCTCTCAGTCTCCACGACCTGTTCGATAGCCAGAGTTGCGAAATTTATACACCAGGTAAAAATGGCACTCGACTCCCACTTAACGGCATTGTCTGTAAAGTAACTGGAAGCCTTCCGCCCCAGTTATCTAACCTGGGCTGGTTTAAAGACCCACGAAGAATCCATCTTTCGTCAACAGCACTTGGTACATGAATTGACTCTACCGAACCTTCATGTGCCTCCCCTTATCAGTTGGGAAATACTGGTACAACCTATACATCACTCCTTTTAAAAGAACTCTGCTTTGGACAGCTAATCAGGACTAATATGTTAATATTTAACCCAAAGTGACTTTCACTTTTATGTGTGGATGGGACTTGTGAGGGGGTGAGTCGGGACGTTCATAAAGCTTCTTTTTTTTCTTTTATTTTATCTTATACTGTAAAGATTTTAAGTAATCATGCAGTTTATTATTAAAATTGTCAACAAAAAAAAAAAATTGTCACCCTTTAATTGGCATTGGGGCGAGAGTATTGAATAACCAATGGCCTCATCTATCTGATTTCCACTCCGCTTTGAAAGTTTTATGGAGAAAACTAAAAGTCAGATCACCTGGTGTTCAACTAAAAAGTGAAAGATGGGAGGAAGGAAGAAGGACGGGCGAGATTTAATAAATGTTATGTACTGTGCTTTATAGTGCTACCATGTCACTACGTGTATAATTAACTTGTCTTACTGTTTTTCTAAGAGTATATTTTACAATTGTCTTGTTTTTTTATTTTTGATATACAGCTACTCCTTCCAAAGTTAATCAGAAGGAGTTAGCCGCCAAGGCACGGCGCCGCAAGCTGGAGGCAATCCAGCATGAATATCGGCTGCTAGTGGTCTTGGCAGAGGAGGAGGAGGAGACTGCTGCAATTGAAGCCTCCTCCAGTGCCCCGGGCCCCAGCCACCGCCCTCCAGCGGTACGGCGCCACTGTCTGGTGGCTGCCCGCCGCCACAATACCATCTCTGGTGCCCCCCCACTGTGGCTGCAACTGCCGCGCTCTCAGGCACCGTGTCGCCCGTCTAGAGGAGGAGATGCGTGCCATCCTGCAATCCCGCCCCACATCTTAGTCCCTGTCTTCTGCCCCTTTTTTAATTCTTGTTTGGGTGGGTGGGAATTTGGCGTTGGGGTTTTGGGCATTTGGACTTTCTTACGGACATTGGTTGGGGTTAGGGAGGGGGGTGGGTCAGCTTTTGTGTTTTTTTTTACATAGTTTATTTTTGTTAGAGTACATTAAATCTATATTTCTACGTTACATGCAATGTTGTTAATGTTTTGTAGGTGGGTTTACTGTTTTACATCACACTGTTTCCTTGCTGGTGCAGGCCCGCCCATAGCCAGTGTTTGATTTAAATAATTGGCTGACTGTGTAAGACACAAACAGATAGATAAGACACCCCTCACTGATTGAGTTGTCCTACTAGTACTTTCAGTCTCTTTTCTAGTCTATGCATTCTTTTTCTGGACTCAAAGGGGTGTGTGAATTCATTGAAAACATGTCCATTATTAATTATGCCTCCCCAAAACTTCTCTTACCTTTGCTTGACGTTCAACTTAGGCACAGCGATGGCTGCATGGTGAAGATTGTTTCCTTTTTCTAACATGCCATGATTGGGGTGGTGGTGATAGTATAGTAGTATTACTAGCCACTGGCAGGGTAGCAGCATTTGCAAAAAAAGAAAATGAGACAGTCAGTTGCCTTTGAGAGACTGTTCGAGGAGTAGTAGAATGAAGTACAGTACAGAACTTACTGTGCAAAAATAATATGCTGAAATATTTTACATCAAAACATAATGGTGGTGGGGATAGCCTACTAGACAGAGTTACAAACTATAGTTGTGTCGAGTCACTTGACTAGGCCTACAGCGTAAGAGTTAGTGCTGTGTATGAGGAATGACAACAAATCCAAACAATGCCGGAAATTAATGATGAGGTATATGTTCCTTTGTTAAATAAAAATCACCTCTAAAATATACTGCTCATGGGTGGGCAAGCAGAAGAGGATCATCACCCAGCCTTGAAATTGAAGTACTGTTGCTTTTGCCACATCCTCCCCAGCAAGCGTGTGATTAAGTATTGGTGTACATTTAATTTAGTCACACCTCGACAATAAGTCACACAGCCCGGGGGAAGAGGGATAGGGTTTGTTGAATGGATGGGAAGGGGGTCTGGGGAAAGGTTTGACAGTGAAAAAAGGTACGCATGGACAAACAAACGACAATCTTTGAAGACTACCATATCCATATCAATATGTTAAGGGAGAAAAAGTTAATGCATGCATGATGATGATTGATAAGGAGACCCGGATTACATGCACTTCTTGTTCTGTTGTTCCGGGCTTAATACTTTTACAGATAGCAAATAGAATTTTTAAATATTGGTAGGGATGAATCATAAACAGAGAGTAAACCTAATGATAATAACAACAACAAGAAGAACACACTGTTGGAAAGATTGTAGACAAAAAAATTAATCAAATTATTTAAAAGAAGATGAAAGTTGATACTGTTACTTTGTTATCCTGGTCAAAAATGTGGACTGGATTTGCATCTCGGCATTCCTCTTGGTCCTCTCGTCCATCAATCTTGGGTGTCGCCACTCCCCACTGCCCGGCTGGAAAAAAATATAGATTTATTGGTAAGGTTAGTGTGCATTGTAATGTTTTCCCAAGTATAGGGCAAGGCCCGGCCTGTAATTGTAGATGGAAAAACAAAGGGGATATTGAGAAACAAAGTTGAAACAAATGCACAAGTTATGGTGTAGTACAACAAGAACACTTTCCGAGGCGGCATGTATGCATCATCTCTACTCTAGTCTGTTTCCAGCATTGACCTTCAACAACAACAGGACAGAGCAGGCCCACAGTGACAGGCCTGACGTCAAGTTGCTTAGCACATCCTCCGTTTAGAGTACTTTTTTTTTTTAAAGAGTTGGACAAAGGCAAAGCACATATCCATTCCAAACATAGCATTTTACAATTTAAGTTAGTAAATCAATGCACCGCAGTCATCCCACCGCTACACTCGACTCCACTTCTACACAGACATTTGGGTCTGCTGTGGTTGTTGTTGACGTGTTTACCTTTAGGCTTTTATGCCACTTATTATTCCATCAATCATCTCCGATACTTGTACTGACTGACTGTGAAGATCGGACTGCAGTAGAAGTAAAATTTAGTTAGTACACAACACGAGTAGAAATATTATTGACTTGAGTCACTCTTTAGTGTGTACAGTAAGACTACTAGTACACTTTGGCTTCACTTCGTGCACAACAAACAAACAACAAAAACTCAAACACCAATTGCTCAGAGTCAGGTGTCCAATGCATGCCATTAATTTTCATTACCTGTTCCTTCTCTTCTTAAGTTAACGGGCTGTCTTTTTTGCCATCATCATCATGGGCTATGCTGTTGTCAATCATACTCAGTGCTCAGATTGAGTCCCCTTCCTGTATTCAATCAAAAGCAATGTATCAAGCTGCAGGAGAAGTACAAATTTCTTATTTGCAAAGAGGGGAAAATTCACCTTGAGTTACGTTTAGTGTGTACTGTAGAAAGATGATTAGTGCACAATGACATAACTGCACAACAAACAACAACAAAATCACTCAGTCTGCGACTCTGCGTCCAATGCATGGCATCAATCATTACCTGTTCCATCTCATTTTCAGTAAATGGGCAGTCTCTCTCAGCTCTGAAAGGGGGATAGCTATGGCAGTCATCTGATTCATGCTCTACTTCTTTTGGCGGGACAAGGAAAGTTTTTATTTTTTCTTCTATTTTCCATCATCCAATCATCATTCATGAGGGCAATGGATTTAGGCGGGAAGATTCAGTGTGATGGAGCGGAGGAGCTGGATTCGGAGGACTGTACTGTCAAATTGCAGACACCTGAAACTTGGATATTGAAATAAGAAGAGTAGAAGACGGTGGTAATGGATTTGTTGTGATTCACAAGTTTGTAACCGGAACGACAGACACACAAATAAAGGGGAAAAAAAGGGAGGAAGACAGTAAGTGCAAGCCTAATTGTCAGAGAAGTATAGCTCATCCTCAAACTCTGGGGTTCAGCCAGTAGTAGGTAATCATGTGACACACTACTTCCGTCATCTGAGCCGCTGTCCCCATCTTCCTCCCTTGCTTCATGTATTGTGTAATTCGGTGGTATGAAGTGCTGATTCATTTTGATCATTGTTAACCTCTCCACGATTTTGGGCGAGAGACTGGTCCTTCTCTCTGTTACAATGGAACCAGCAGCACTGAAAACACATTCGGAAGAGACACTTGCGACAGGGCAAGCCAGGTAGCTTATCGCCAGGCTGATGAGCAGTGGCCATTCAGACCTTTTCCTATACCAATACTGCAATGGGTTTTAATCAATGTACATCTCTGTTGGGTCGTCCAGATAGGCCTGGACCATCTGCTCAATGTTCAGGGGTGCTGCTGCTAAGCTTTCGGGCTCTTTTCTCTGTGCATCAGCACTGTGCTTATTAATGCCTAACTGTACATACCAATCGTCTAACGATTCTACTGGGCCTAATGATCCAGTTATTGTTGCTGTTGTCAATAGTGATGGTGAGTGTTGTGATCCAAATGCACTGCCCTCAGCCTCCGAAGTTGCACTTGATTCTGAATGCCATGCTGCAGTACTTCTTGTGGGTTGATCTTGTGGGCTTTTAATTAGCAGCCGTTCACTTTCCATCGCTGCCTCAGCTATCCAAGATTTGTAGCGGGCAACATCAATCTCTGAAAAAGGAAAGAATGTCTTCAGTCCAAATTTTGCCCATGGATCCAGAATTGTGGCAGAAATGTAATGTTCTTGTGACAAAATGTTATTTTCTATCCTTGTATTTTCAGCTAAGCGACGGGCTAAGCTCTCCACCAAGTCATAGGCTCCCTTTTTGTCCTCTACACCCTTGTATGATTCAGACACCTTCTTCAGCTGATGCTCTAGCATTTGCAATAATGGGATAGCTTGGCCCATTGTACAGTCCTCCTTTCTGACTTCACGTGTGAAGGCCTCAAAAGGACAAAGCATCTCAGTCAGGCATTTAACTAGGCCCCATTGCTCCATCTGAAGGGTCATGCCTTTCACAGTAGCATCCCCTCTTTGCCAGACATATTCATTGAGTGGTCTGTACTGCTCAAACAGATGATCAAGCATGTAATACATTGAGTCCCAACGTGTTGCCACCTCCTGGATGAGTGCTTTGACTGACATCCGATATTCACGTTGAATGATCCTCAGCTGCTTCCGAGCTTTAAAAGAATGGCTGAAATGAGTGCATATTGTTCGGCAGCTGGCCAGTAAGTTGCTGACTATGGGTTCTTTTTTCAGAAAGTCTTGAACTATAATGTTTATGCAGTGCGCCAGACACGGAACCCTGAAATAGGAGCCAAGATCCATGGCCTTAAGTACATTACTGCCATTTTCTGTGGCAACAAAACCAATACTAAGCCCTCTTGGGCGCAGCCATTCAAAAACCTTGCTGCGAAACTCTTGCAAAATGTTTACAGCAATATGAGATTTCTCCATGGCGAACATGGCTACAGTTGCATGTTTCCGAGTACCTTTAAAAATCGCAGCTGTGTCAACAGCACCTCGTTCAGATACCTTATCTCTAACCCCCACAAAAGAGACCCAGTGTGCAGTGATGCACATGTAGTCTGTGGCTTGGCAACTGGTCTACATGTCTGCTGTCAGGTGGATATTGTGAACAGCACTCTGTGGCAAAGCTTGTCCAACCAATTCCAGCAAATCATGATGTAGTGCAGGAGCAGCAATTCCTGCGAAATAGGACCGGCTGGAAACCTTCCATTTAGGGCAGATGGCTGACACAAATTCAAGGAAACCCACCCCTTCCACAAATGAAAAAGGGAGAAGGTCCAGCGCTAACATTTAAGCCAGCTTACAACCATGCCATTGGGTGGTTACGTTGGAATTGCACCTCCAACCTAAGCATGCTCTCAATGGTTGGCTGGATTACTTTCCTTTGTGGTGCTGTTGTTTTCATTAACCCACTTAGGCTCAACAACGCAGTTTGTCTCATTGCGGTACTCGGTCGCCTTGGTGTCTCGGCCTGACTCTGAGTATGGCTCTTACTGCGGTGCCACTCAGATGTTACTGAGGAGGATGTGGGCGGTACCACTACACTACTGGGGACAGGGCTAGAAATGCCTCCCTCTTCTTCACCTTCCACCGCAATAATATCGTCCCCTGATTCTTCCTGACCAACTTCAATGGGTTGAGTTTTTCTACTTTCTTTTAACTGAAGTAGGTGATTCTTCCACACGATAGTGTGGTGTATTCTGAGATGACTTGCTTGGCCTCCGGTACCATAGTTTGTACCAAGCTTACCCCGCCGAACACCTTGTCGACAAATTGAGCATATAGCAACGTTCTCCTCCTTGGTGCTAACAGAAAAGAAGTCCCAAATTGGGGAGGAGAACTTTCTGGCAGTGCTGGATGTGCCACTTTCGATATCAGATGAGCTGGAGGGTGTTCTTGGAATGTGACGCTATGCAGCTACACTGTGACTTTTACTACCACTACCTAATGAGATGGTTGAGCTGGATGTAGGTCCCTGCCGAGCCTTGGAAAATATGGCAGCTGGAGGTAGTGGTGGTGAAACCTGTGTTGGTGATATCTATGCTACATCCCGCTCAGTAGCAGCCTTTCTGGATAGGGTGAGAATGTTGGTCTCCAATCCTTTTGGGGCGGGAGTGATGTGCGTGATGACTGGCTCATCTTCATCAACATCACCCCCCTCTACTACATCCACCTCCATAACTCTAAATTTTTCTGGGACCTTCCTTTTCAGAAGCATTGTCTTGTGGCGTGCATCACTCTCAGACTGAGCTGGTGGCTGCCAAGTGGCATCAAGATCATCAGAAGCGGGGCTTGAAGAAAAAGATGATGGACTAAGCCTCCTTTTCCTTGCTGGTGGTCTGCAAGACAATAGATCTTCCGAAACAGTGGTTTGCTCCACTTTGTCTGCAAGAAGCTCGATTTCCTGAAATGCCCCTACGTCAGGAGCACCAACTACTATGGTGGGCTGTTTTTGCGGCTGCTGCTGTTCTTGTTGCGGCTGCTGCTGTTCTTATTGCGGCTGCTGCTGTTCTTGTTGTGGCTGCACCCTTATCTGCTGAGTTTCTGCCTGCGTTGATTGTGTACTACTTTGCGATAATGACATTTCAACATCGCTGCTCGTTAGTAGACTGGCTACCTCTGCGACACACAAGGGCTTGGGCCTAGGTTGGTGGGGTTGGACTGCTGGTGCTGAGGTGCTGCTCCCAGCTTGGTTCCCGGACAGCACTGCTGCAGGCGTAACTTTTTTGGTGCCAAATAAAACATTGGCCGGCACACCAGTCGTGGTTAATGGCACTTCCTTTTTCTGTTCCGTCTTCTCACCAGCAAATTTCTTGGTACTAGACCTGGTACCTTTCTTTGGGGCCATCTTCTTCAGACTTCAGGCAGGACTCAGATGCACAACAAGTTCTGGTCACACGTGGATGTGATGCGCAGCAGGACTTCTGTCTGGCTGGCAGTACAACGGGTGATGATGATGACACCTCCTCCTCTGGCTTTTTGTGCACCTAAAAGCAAATAAGCCAGGAGAAGAACATCAGTGAAATGTTGCATTTGTTGTTGTGGTTCAGTTACTTACTACTGTACCAGTGCAAACAAAAGATACAGTCTAGCCATTGTCGTACTTTAAAATTTGGGACCGCGTAGGAGGCAGGGCCCTACCCCTGTCTATCCCGGTATTAGCGAACCGCGAATGGTCAATGCGGTATGTACAAGTGCTTTGTGTAACGTTTTAGCTATGAATGCACTATGTATACGTTATTATACATTGACTCCGTGGGTTCCATCTTAGAGCAGTGGCCATCTTATGGTTGCCCTCACATAGGCTACATATCATGAAGCAAATACGGGCCTTTTAGAGCACATGTGCCTTCCTTTGACTTCTCTGTGACCTGGGCAGCTTGGCTCCGCTGCCCCAGGTCAGTCCGGTCCCATGAGCTCCCCGTCCTACGGCCACCTGTGATTAGCATCAGGGCTTGACACACCATAAAGCCTTTTCATCCCACACGAGCCTCCAGCTAATCTCTTTCACACCTGACTGTTCCTGCTTTATGGCTTGTTTTCTAAACAGGAGATTCTCGTGTTTATTGGGGCCTGTTGATATCTGATGTGGGATATGAGCCTTGCTGGGTAAATAATTGTGGGCTGGCTTAACTGGAATGTGGGATGGTCATCATGACTCTGCCTTTTCGTTTGAAATGTATACATGTATATGGCCATATCATAAAACAAGGAATGTATGCCTGAAGCAGGATATTCTGTATTTAAGGAGAAGCCCGTTTCTGTAACTTTAAGCAGTCTCCTGAGAACATACACGCTGTTGTACTTCTAGGATGCCTTTAATTGGTCTGCAGCCAATAAACTGATCTTTGACTTCACCCAGAAGACTCTGTGTTTCTGTAGGTCTGAAACAGGAAGAACCCGAAGTCATAGGGTGTGTTCCCCTGCACCGCTGGGCTTAAAATTCCCAGTACTTCAGTTGGCGCCCAACTCGGGACGATTTCAGCGGTACCGGTCCAAGCCAGAGGTTAGTGAGGAGCTTCGTGTGGAAATTTTGTAGGAAGGCCGCCACTTCATCGACCCCTGCATGTCTACGTGGTCCGAAAGTGTTTTCTGCGAGGTTCTCCGCGTCCCGACGGCTACGAAGGACTGCTGCCCTGATTAATCGCCCTGTTTTGGACCCTTGACGATTTTGGTAGAGCGAAACAACCGAGAGAGTCTTCTGGTGACGCCATCGATCATCGATATTCAGTTAAGTATAAGTGGAGCGTCTCCCAGTTTGTTTGGTATCCTTTGGGATTTTTGGTATCCTTCGGGATTATTTTGATTTGGAGTTTGCAAACGCCAAAGCCAGACCACTCGTGTATTCACGAGACTATCGTAATCGATAATCCTTTGAAGTTTGGAACTAGACTAGTGAGCGAAGATGACTGGTGCTAGTGTATTTGGAAGATTGTTTAATTTGGGTTGTGGAAGGGATTTCCAGTTAGAGGATTCATGTCCGGTTCCTCCAATTGGAACTCCAACCTATGAGCTTTATGTAAAACATGGCGTGGGCCCCATTGCATATAATGAAGTATGGATCCGATACACCAGAAAGGACGGTGTTTTAAAATGGCCCCAAAATGGTAGTTTCGATACAGATATCTTAGATAATTTGGAAGTGAAATTGTTTAAAAAGAAAGCCCGGCCGGCAATGTTTGATTCTTTCCGCCTATGGCGAAAGGAAGCCAAACAGAAGGAAATTAAGCTAGCGAAAAGGAATAAGAGAGAAAGAGGTATGTCAGTGATGCAAGCAGCTGTGCAATTTAAAGATAATGAGGAGGAACAAATGAATGAGCAATTGCACAGACAGCGCAAACTAGGGATTGATAAGTGTTACCCTGTTTTGTCACCCCTTGTGCAACATGAAGCAAAAGAGAATGAGAAAGATTCCCTAATGTCCCATTTGCTAAGTTCGCCACCCCCGTATGCGCAAAATGCCACAGCACCTCCACAGCTTGTAAATGTGCAGCCTCCAGTAAATATACCGCAAGTCTTCCCACAACCGCCAGCTCCTCCTCAGCTGGCTCCTATCCCTGCAGTGCAGCCCTCTCAAGGGCCGCCAGTTTTGCTACCTGTTGCCCCTGCGCTTCCTGCGACTTTGCCTAGCACGCCAGCGGCCTCCTCTGGCGCTCCTTCTTGCACTACCCCGGTACCTGTATCTGAATCCGTTTTTCTTCCCTCTGTCTATCCCCCCGTTTTCACCTCAACTTCTCCTTCAGCACGACAACGACTAGCTAATGTAGTTACTAGTTTAATGTCGCCTCTCTTTGGGTCATCTAGTGCGACTCCTGGTTTACAACGTAAGCAATTGCGTAGTCAGCTGCCTGGTCCCGACGAGAAGGTGTTAGATCATCTGGTGCGTAGGTGGATTGGTTTCCCTTCACTCTATAATGTGGAATCAGTTGTTAACGTTTTTCACCAATGGGATGCCCCAAAACAGAGGTATGTCTTTGATAAAATGTGTGAATTCCTCTGTGAGGAATTGGAGGATAATGGTTCAAACCCAAACCCACAGGAATTGTGTCGAGTGCGATTTGATTTTGAAACAGGTATAATTGTGGGCCCCAATGTAGATGAAGCAGTTGCGACTTTACTGTCCCTCAGAAATGGTGATTGTCAGCAATCATTGTTCGAACAGGAATTCCCTGTGGGGAAAAAGGGAAAAGCGCGACAATACCCTATGAGAGAAGTCCCTCCGGTATGGAAGGAAGCTGTTGCGGCTGATGCCGCTAATGGTATTGCTGCTATGCCAGCTCATTTTCAGCGTGTTTGGGTGCATGTCCCTTGGAAACGATCTGAAGTAATAGCGCTCAAGCAGACATTGCCTGACCCCCGTAAAAACCCTACAGGATATTGCAAGGAGTTATCACAAACTGCAGAATCATGTGTCATGAATCTGGCTGACATAGATATGTTATTTGGGAATGTTGTTCCACAGCCTTTATGGGGATCTATCCGTAATACGGATCATGCGGCAGAACTAGAGGGTACATGGGCTAATATCGTTGCTGCAGACGCTAGACAAGTTGGTGGTGCAAAGCCAGACCCTTTAGTAGCAGACCTCCCTGGTAGAATTATTACATACATGAAAACTATAATGCCTGCGATGCGCGTAAATTGGGATAAACTATCCGCATGCAAGCAGAAGAAAGATGAGACAGTGTCCGATTTCTTCACCAGGTTTGAAGAAACGTTTATCGACCACAGTGGTCAAGACATGAGCACTGAAGGTGGCCAACGGTTATTTGTTGATAAATTTGTGCAGAATCTTCTTCCCGAGTTGTGTAAAAAATTAAAAGACTCAGAAAGTTCCTGGGCTGTTTCCTCTTCAGTGCAAATACTGGCTACTGCACAGTATTATGAAAATAGAGATAAAGATGAGAAGGATAGAACAGATAAGAAAACGAAAGAACTGAAAACAAAGGTCCTCTTGCAGCAGGCTTATCCGCCACGTGGAGGACAGAATAATTATAGGCAAACCCAAGGTATCTATCAGCAGCCCCAACAGTTTCAGAATAATGAGCAAATGAATGGGTATTATCAACCACGTATCCCTGTAGGTCCCAATCAATGTTCATATTGCAAAGAGGAAGGTCATTTCAAGTATAGTTGCCCTAAATTAATGCAGCGTAACAGTAATGCGTATGGCGCAAGAGGTAGGGGTGGTCAGCAAGCTCCTAGAGGCAGAGGGCGTGGAAATGCTCCCCAGAACGTGCGTCCTCTTCCGCCTCAAAATACCATAAATAGCTTTGATCAGCAAGCCAACGCGACTGGTAATACAGCTCAATACTACAATAATGATTATTATGCAGAAGATGACAATGTAGAAAATAATGATTACTAGGACAGCCATAGACAGAGAGAGGGAGTTGTTTCAGTGCCAGTGGATCAGAGCGGACCCTATGTTAAAGTAACTACAGCAAATGTAACGGAGCCCTTTCTGCTGGATACTGGTGCTGCAAAGAGTTCAATCATGCATTCAAAACTCCCTGGCGCGCCTTTGTCTGGCGAAATGAATGTTTCAGTAGGTTTTTCTGGAGCCCCAGTTAGGAACCCGATTTCTAGTCCTATGTCACTTTCTGTTGGACCTTGTGAGCTAAAAGCACCCCTCATCCTAACGACAGGTTGTGGTGAAAATCTGCTAGGATTAGATTTGCTAAAAAGATTGCATGCAACACTATATTGTTCTCCCTCAGGAGTACAACTTACATTAGGTAAGGAAGTGATTTCCCCAATGTATTTGTCTAAAAATGCAATGCCGCCTGAATTGTCATCCCTTCCGGATGTCCTTTGGGCTACTGGTCCCAATGATGTGGGTCTTTTGGAAATACCGCCATACGTGGTCACTTTAAAAGCCAATGTCAGATTGCCACGTATTCCCCAGTACAAGATCTCCAATGAAGGTCAGAAAGCATTGTTAGCAATTGTCAGTGATTTGATTAAAAAGGGTGTAATTGAAGAGACAAGAGGCAACGTTTGCAATAGTCCTGTTTTACCTGTCTTAAAATGAACGGACCCTTCACAGCCACCTGTTTACAGATTTGTGATTGATCTTAGAGAGGTTAATAAGATTGTTGTGCCACAGTTTCCAGTTGTCCCTGATATAACTGCCTTGTTAACCATGATTCCAGCCTCCGCTGCATGGTTCTCAGTGATCGATTTAAAGAATGCTTTCTTTAGCATCCCAATTGCAGAGGAGAGCAGAGACATTTTTGGCTTCAGTTTAGGAGGTCGCAGCTTCCGCTTTAAACGCGCTCCACAGGGCTACTGTGAAAGTCCATCAATATACAGTCAAGCTTTGAAAGCGCAGCTTGATGCACTGGTTTTACCCAGTGGCGCTATCCTTATTCAGTACGTTGACGATTTGCTAATCGCCGCGGATACTGAAAAGATTTGCAAACAAGCTACATTGTCATTGTTGCGTCATTTGTCTGCCTTCCATCACAAAGTGTCTCTCTCAAAGCTGCAATATTGTCGACAAGAAGTGACCTATTTAGGTCATCTCTTATTGAAGGAGGGAAGGAAACTGACCCCAGAAAGAATTCAAGCCATTGCACAGTTGAGTGTGCCTAGAACACAGAGAGAAGTGCGTGCTTTCTTGGGCATTACTTCATACTGTAGGCACTGGATACCAAATTTCTCCTTGCTGGCAAAACCTTTGTTAGCATTAACATGTAAAGACACACCGAATCCTATCCCATGGTCTGAAGAGTGTCAGAAAAGTTTTTTGGAATTGCGTAATGCATTATGTTCAGCTCCTGTGTTGGGTACCCCTGACAACAGCAAGCCTTTTACATTGTATGTTCATGAGAAAGATGGTTGCGCATTATCAGTGTTAACACAGCCTTTTGGCGACAGACCGCGTCCATGCGCATATTTTTCGTCAACCTTGGACCCGGTAGCGAGGGCATTGCCAAGTTGTCTGAGAGTCACAGCCGCCGCAGATATGTCTATTCGGCAGTCTGCTGGACTAGTAATGGACAATACATTGATTGTTATGGTTCCACATGCTGTGGACACATTGTTAAACAGGACCAAGACACAACACTTAACTAGTGCCCGATTATCCAGATATGAGTTGACACTGTTAGCTAATCATATACACATAAAGAGATGCAACACGTTGAATCCAGCTACATTGTTACCAGTTCCAGCAGACCTAGATGAGATTGAGCAACATGATTGTCTGTTCAGAACAGAAGAAGAGACAAAAGGGAGAGTAGATCTTAAAGATACTCCCCTGACTGAGTGTGATGGTACTTTATGGGTGGATGGTTCGTGTTTCAAGCTTCCAAATGGTGATACGGCTGCTGCATATGCTATCACGACTTTGCACACGATTGTTGAAACTGCACGTGTGCCACAAAATTCGGCTCAAGCAGCAGAACTGATTGCCCTTACAAGAGCATGCGTGTTGTCTGAAGGAATGAAAGTGAACATATATACGGATAGCCAGTACGCCTTTGGCGTGGCTCATAGTTTTGGGCGATTGTGGAAAGAACGTGGGTCCCTGACTTCGCATGGAGCTAAGATTCAGAATGGCAAGTTGGTGAATGATCTCCTTGAGTCGCTGACCCTACCGTTGCAAATTGAGATTATGAAATGCAGTGCGCACAAGAAAATCACTGATGATGTTGGTCGTGGTAATGCGTTCGCTGATGAAACCGCGAAAGAAACAGCAAAAGATGTGAAGACTCGAATGTATGTTGCAGGCCCTGCCAGATGGGTTGGTGATGTTGGAATGTGTGAAAACACAATAGAGAGTGTGAAGTCCCTTCAAGCTGAAGCCACAGAGAAGGAGTTGAGCAAGTGGAGAGAAAGTACGGGTAAGTTGGATGAGAATGGTTGTTGGATTGATTTGTCAGAACATAGGCGATGGTTGTTACCTGATGCATATGTGCTTCCAGTGGTTGCTATGGCACATGGAATGGCACATATCAGTATGAAAGGAATCTGTAAGTTGTTGGCTCCAGTATGGCAGAATGTTGGGATTCCCAAGTGTGCAGAGAATGTGGTCAAGAATTGTATGGTATGCTTGAAATACAACCCTGGTAGGGGAACCCCAACTCCAGCTGGTCATTTTGCGCCTCCATCATATCCATTTGAAGTTTTGCAGCTAGATTTTATCCACATGGAAAGGTGCAACAACCTGAAATATGTATTGGTGGTTGTTTGCGCTTTTTCAAAATGGATAGAAGCCTATCCCCTAAAGGACAACACTGCTCTATCCACAGCCAAAGCCCTTGTGAAGGAATTTTTCCCTAGGTTTGGAATGCCAAGAATGGAGTGGAGTGATAATGGGAGTGAGTTTGTGGGTCGAGTGATGAAGAATGTGTGTGAGGGGTTGGGGATAAAGCAAAAGTTCCACGCTGCAAATCACCCCCAATCAGCTGGATTAGTAGAGCGCTACAATGGCGCTCTAAAACTCAAGCTGGCCAAAATCCAGGCGAGCTCCGGTCTTAAATGGCCTGACGCTCTGCCTCTAGCACTCCTGTCCAACAGAATGACCGTACACTCACGAGTGGGACTTAGCCCATACGAGATTATTTTTGGCCGCCCGGCCAATGTATGGGGTGTGCCAAGACCGACAAAATTCAGCGAAATCGAACATCCAGTACTGCTTGATTACTTGTACGAATTGACAGCTAAATCGCGTGTTTTACACCAACAGGTGCACAATACTCTTCCCCAGGCCTCTGAAGCTCCAGGACACCCTATCGACCCTGGCACATGGGTGCTCATCAAGAATTTCCAGCGCAAAAGCAACGATGAGCCCCGTTGGATTGGCCCTCATCTCGTACTTCTGTCTACAAGATCAGCTGTTTGAGTAAAGGGGAAAAAGAACTGGATCCACGGCGCCCACATCAAAAGGATACCTTTGCCTCTACCGTATGACCAGTGGGTCCAGGAGGGTATCGCTGACTCTGAAACAGACACTGTACCTCGTTTTGTGCCGTTCAGTGATGCACGCGTAAGAGGCACAGCTTCAGCACAGGAAAGTGACGATATTTTGCAAGAAGCTGTGCCACCGTCAATTCGATTGGACACTACAGAGCCTGAACTCTTGTTTCAAGATCAGACAGTACCTGGCCGTTTCCACTACAATTTAAGACCAAGGCCTATGGACAAATAAATATTCTTTTCCTTACCTTTTTGTTTTTTGATACCATAGCTCTCCCATCTGAAGGACTTTCTTGATTTTTGTTTTTCGAACCACCATCCGGGTTCAGCCGCAGGGTCGCGGTGCCAAGACTTTGGGGTACAGGCCGAAGACGTTAGGTCAACGGTTCTGGTTGGTCTAGGGCATTCCCTGGACTGACAGGCATACTCCTTAGCAGAAGATACTCACCCGCCGCGAGCGGCACGATTAGAGGATGGAGTTTTTTAAGATGGAGAGACTCGCTGAGGAAATGAACTTTAAAGCAAGAATGTGTAAAATAATGAAGAGCAAACGTTTTGAATTTTTATGTCTGTTTATATTATGTAGTATGGTAGTGTTTACTGTAGGATTTGTATTCTTGTCCTCTCAAGAGCCCATTGCACCCACTGTACAGCCTATACCTCCTCCTACTGTCTCCTCACACTCTTTTCACCCTCTGCCTGAACATGAACAAGCTAGATGATCAGAGTTTGTAAACAACTCGTTTATTCAGCTCCTGCACCAGCACCAACTAGTCATGAATACGACCAATTGCTGGGTGTGTGGTTTAATGCCACATACCATTAATAAGGGTATTCCTTATCTAGTGCTGCCGTTTAGTTACAATGGATCGTCATGGGCATTCCAGACCATATTTCTCTTTGCTCTAGATGCGTACTCCCCGCGACAACCGCGTTCCATCAGACCTAGCACCAATAATAAAGCTTTAATGAAAGGAGTTGCCGATATGAGCAGAGATATCGACGCATACTCATCTATTCCTAAGGAGGAAATACGAGCTTATGTAGGGTGGAACGCAACGGGGTATAGTATTAGTCTGGGTGAAAGGCAGCGAAAGATCTCATCCCCAATTTGGGTCGTACCCCACATAGGTCGGTTCTGTTTACAAGGTAATGGTCAGAATCCAAGAGCTCAACTGGGGAGAAGTGACTGTACTGAAACGTACACTTTTCTGTCACAGTTTTCCCCTGCGTTTTTGGCTGCCAAGGGTACATATTTTGTCTGCAACGATCGAGCATATACATGGTTGCCCCCTGACTTCTCGGGCACATGTTATATTGCAAATCTGCTACCGCCAACATTTACTGCTGCCTCTGACTATCACAAGACCAGAGTTGTGAGAGGCGTGATCAGTAAGGAGGATACTGCCGGTCAGGGAGCGGGAGATTTCTTTTTGGGTTTCCTGCCGTTTTGGGGACCTATGGTCAATAGTAGGAACCTGAGACAACTGACTCGTGTGGTTGAATCCACTGTTAATGTTACGGCTGGTGCCCTTGGTAATTTGACAGCTGAGCTCCAAGCGGATCGCCTCATGACTTTGCAGAACCGTATGGTTCTAGACGTCATACTTGCAGACCGCGGTGGGGTATGTAAGGTCATCCAATCTAGTTGTTGCATTTTCATACCAGATAACGCTCCAACAGTTTATCAAGCCCTCTCCAAACTGCATAAAATATCTGAATCCATACACGTGGATAAAGGAGAGTGGTCACTGGTGGGGTGGTTCTGGGAACTGATATCTGCCTGGGGTTGGAAGATTCTGATGGTCATTGGAATGATCTTAGCCATCCTTTTCCTGTTCTGTCTGTGCATACAGTGTGCTCCTGCGATAAGTGGCCTCTGTGCTACATTATGTGTAAGGAAACCTGTATCGAGGGACGAGCTAAGTAATAGGATGATGCTACAGCAACATCTCCATGACTTCGTGAATATTGACCTAGACTCGGATTGAAATGAGTATAGTTGTTGCCTATGTAAGGGCAAAAGGAGGGTCTGTCGTACTTTAAAATTTGGGAGCGCGTAGGAGGCAGGGCCCTACCCCTGTCTATCCCGGTATTAGCGAACCGCGAATGGTCAATGCGGTATGTACAAGTGCTTTGTGTAACGTTTTAGCTATGAATGCACTATGTATACGTTATTATACATTGACTCCGTGGGTTCCATCTTAGAGCGGTGGCCATCTTATGGTTGCCCTCACATAGGCTACATATCATGAAGCAAATACGGGCCTTTTAGAGCACATGTGCCTTCCTTTGACTTCTCTGTGACCTGGGCAGCTTGGCTCCGCTGCCCCAGGTCAGTCAGGTCCCACGAGCTCCCCGTCCTACGGCCACCTGTGATTAGCATCAGGGCTTGACACACCATAAAGCCTTTTCATCCCACACGAGCCTCCAGCTAATCTCTTTCACACCTGACTGTTCCTGCTTTATGGCTTGTTTTCTAAACAGGAGATGCTCGTGTTTATTGGGGCCTGTTGATATCTGATGTGGGATCTGAGCCTTGCTGGGTAAATAATTGTGGGCTGGCTTAACTGGAATGTGGGATGGTCATCATGACTCTGCCTTTTCATTTGAAATGTATACATATATATGGCCATATCATAAAACAAGGAATGTATGCCTGAAGCAGGATATTCTGTATTGAAGGAGAAGCCCGTTTCTGTAACTTTAAGCAGTCTCCTGAGAACATACACACTGTTGTACTTCTAGGATGCCTGTAATTGGTCTGCAGCCAATAAACTGATCTTTGACTTCACCCAGAAGACTCTGTGTTTCTGTAGGTCTGAAACAGGAAGAACCCGAAGTCATAGGGTGTGTTCCCCTGCACCGCTGGGCTTAAAATTCCCAGTACTTCACCATTTCTGAGACTTTGTCAACAAGGGCTATGTTATACTACTGTGTACACACACTACACTCTCAGGAAGGATAGGAAAGATAATAAGAACCACCAAAATAAAAATGTAATGGAAGTGGGGTGGACCCTATTTGCCATTAGATTATTCTGAGCATCTCATCATTCATGGAGCTGCTGCTGGCAAAGGGGGTGGCTGGATGGAAGCAGTAAGCCAATAGGAAAACCATGCAGACCTATATGGCAAAAGCAGGACACTAATAACTCCCAACACAAAAAAAGGCCACCAGCCACATGGACACTCACAAATCACAAACAAGTAGGGGGCCTGGGAAACACCAGGAGCTGAAAAAAGGCCTACAAAAGCCAGGCAAAGGATGCATGCTAAAGCACACTGCGCTGCCGTTTTAATGCAACAAAATGCAAATACGAAAATTCAGAGGCCCCAAAAAGGTCTGCAGGGTGCATGCATTGCACACCAACACACACGAGACACATACAACAAAGGCATCTCTTTAAGACAACCAACATCAGAAAGCCCAACCCAAAAAAACACACTTGCCAACTCAATTCAATGCCATCCATGCCCTAAATGATGTCTAAATTCAACAGACCACACAGAAACACTTGATTAATAAAGTTGTGGCTACCTGCTCTGAGCCTACTGGATGAAAGCAGGCCTGTTGGCAGAGAAGGCCAGACAAGCTTGCAGGACTAGGCTTCAAAGTGGCCACCAGCCACATGGGCAGGCCCAACAACATCAGAAAGCCCACCCCAAAAAAACACACTTCCCAACTCAATCCAATGCCATCCATGCCCTAAATGATGTTTAAATTCAACAGACCACACAGAAACACTTGATTAATACAGCTGTGGCTACCTGCTCTGAGCCTACTGGATGAAAGCAGGCCTGTTGGCAGACAACAAGGCCAGACAACAAGCTTGCAGGCCTAGGCTTCAAAATGGCCACCAGCCACATGGGCATGCCCAACAACATCAGAAAGCGCACCCCGAAACAACACACTTCCCAACTCAATCCAATGCCATCCATGCCCTAAATGATGCATAAATTCAACAGACCACACAGAAACACTTGATTAATAAAGCTGTGGCTACCTGTTCTGATCCTACTGGATGAAAGCAGGCCTGTTGCAGGCAAGGCCAGACAAGCTTGCAGGCCTAGGCTTCAAAATGGCCACCAGCCACATGGCCATGCCCAACAACATCAAAAAGCCCACCCCAAAAAAACACACTTCCCAACTCAATCCAATGCCATCCATGCCCTAAATGATGTCTAAATTCAACAGACCACACAGAAACACTTGATTAATACAGCTATGGCTACTTGATCTGAGCCTATTAGTTGAAAGCAGGCTTGTTGGCAGACAACAAGCTTGCAGGTCTTGGCTTCAAAATGACCACCAGCCACATGGCCAGGCCCAACAACATCAGAAAGCCCACCCCATAACATCACACTTCCCAACTCAATCCAATGCCATCCATGCCCTAAATGATGTCTAAATTCAACAGACCACACAGAAACACTTGATTAATACAGCTGTGGCTACTTGATCTGAGCCTACTAGTTGAAAGCAGGCCTGTTGACAGTCAACAACGCCAGACAACAAGCTTGCAGGCCTAGGCTTCAAAATGGCCACCAGCCACATGGCCAGGCCCAGCAACATCAGAAATCCCACCCCAAAAAACACACTTCCCAACTCAATCCAATGCCATCCATGCCCTAAATGATGTCTAAATTCAACAGACCACACAGAAACACTTGATTAATACAGCTGTGGCTACTTGATCTGAGCCTACTAGTTGAAAGCAGGGCTGTTGGCAGACAACAAGGCCAGACAACAAGCTTGCAGGCTTAGGCTTCAAAATGGCCACCAGCCACATGGGTAGGCCCAACAACATCAGAAAGCCCACCCCAAAAAAAACACACTTCCCAATTCAATCCAATGCCATCCATGCCCTAAATGATGTCTAAATTCAACAGACCACACAGAACCACTTGATTAATACAGCTGTGGCTACCTGCTCTGAGCCTACTCGATGAAAGCAGGCCTGTTGGCAGACAACAAGGCCAGACAACAAGCTTGCAGGCCTAAACTTCAAAATGGCCACCAGCCACATGGGCAGGCCCAACAACATCAGAAAGCCCACCCCAAAAAAACACACTTCCCAACTCAATCCAATGCCATCCATGTCCTAAATGATGTCTAAATTCGCTCCTTTTCACGTTCAATATGACGTGCCCGCGTCCTCACGCTCTCGCTCGCGGTGGAGAATGAAGTGTTCGAGATCTCAATCATCTCATACTCTTGCGGTGCATGATCGTGAGAAGAAAGACGTGATCGCGCGACGAATGACGTGATCGCGCAATGAATGACGTTAATGCGGGCGCGAACTGTCGCGAGCATACGCAAATGGCTACCAACAATCCAAAATCTTGTGGAGAACGCGACCGGATCGGGTAAACTTGTCGGCGAACGCGGAGATTCAGGTAAGGCGATCGCGCGCACGCGAGAATGTATTTTTTTACAGCGCGAGCAAGGAAATTTTTTTCAGTAAGATGTGAATTGTGGAAATTTTGACATTTTCCCGCTCTCCGCGGAACGCGAAAATGTCAAATTATCGCAATTTCCGCGAGCGGAACACAATTTTCACCCAGGCCTACTTTTTGCCCCAATGGGGGGCAGATTGGGGGCTAATGCCCCATCTGCCCCCCAGGGCGGGAGAAAGTTCACTAGACGCCAAGGAGTTTTGGGGCAAATTTTAATTAGGGTGGGGGCTGCCCAAAACGGTCATGCCAATGCCCCCACCCTAATTAAAATTTGCCAAAAAAATCCCTGGCGTCTAGTGGGCTTTTTGCCCCCTGGGGGGCAGATTGGGGGCTACTGCCGTATCTGCCCCGCAGGGGGGCAGGAAGGCTGTTATTCTTGTGGGTGGGGTGGTGGGGGCATGGGCATGCCTGTTTTGGGACCCCCACCCTAAATCAAATTTGCCCCCAAAAAATCCCTGCTATCTAGTGGGCTTTTTGCCCTCCCGGTGGGGCAGATTGGTGGCTAATGCCCCAGGGGAGGCAGAAAGTCAACTAAACGGCAGGGAGTTTTTTTGGCAAATTTTAATTAGGGTGGGGGCTGCCCAAAACGGGCATGCCAATGCCCCCACCCTAATTGAAATTTGCCTAAAAAATCCCTGGCGTCTACTGGGCTTTTTGTCCCCCCGGGGTGCTGATTTGTGGCTAGTGCCCCCATCTGCCCCCCAGGGGGTCATAAAGGCTGCCATTTTTGTGGGGTGGGTGGGGCATGGGCATGCCCATATTGGGCAGCCCCACCAAAAACTATAATAAAAAAAAATCCCTGGCGTATAGTGGGCTTTCTTCCCCCCGGGGGGGCAGATTGGGGCTACTGACACCAACTGCCCCCCAGGGCGGGCAGAAAGGCTGTATATTTTGCGGGGTGGGGGCATGGACATGCCCTTTATGGGCAGCCCCCACTCTAATAAATTATGCAGCCAAAAGTAAATATCCCTGTCGTCTAGTGGGCTTTTTGCCCCACCGAGGGTCAGATTGGGAGCTACTGCTCTAAACAGGCATGCCAATGCCCCCACCCTAATTAAAATTTGGCAAAAAATCCCTGGCGTCTAGTGTGCTTTTTGGCCCCCCGGGGGGCAGATTGGGGGCTACTGCCCGATCTGCCACCCAGGGGGGCAGGAAGGCTGTTATTTATTGTGGGGGTGGGGGCATGGGCATGCCCGTTTTGGGAGCCCCCACCCTAATTCAAATTTGCCCCAAAAAAATCCCTGGCATCTAGTGGCCTTTTTACCCCCCCGGCATAGCAGATTGGGGGCTAATGCCCCCATCTGCTCCCCAGTGGGGGCAGAAAGTCCACAAGACGCCAAGGAGTTTTTGGGCAAATTATAATTAGGGTGGGGGCTGCCCAAAATGGGCATGCCAATGCCCCCACCTTAATTAAAATTTGCCAAAAAAAAACCCCGGGGATCAGGAAGGCTGTTATTTTTGTGGGGGAGGGGGTGAGGGCATGCCCGTTTTGGGAGCCCCCACACTAATTCAAATTTTACCCATAAAAAATCCCTGGCATCTAGTGGGCTTTTTTCCCCCCTGGTGGGGAAGATTGGCGGCTAATGCCCCCATGTGCCCCCCAGGGGGGGCAGAAAGTCTATCGAGATGCCAGGGAGTTTTTTGGGCAAATTTTAATTAGGGTGGGTGCTGCCCAAAATGGGCATACCAATGCCTCCACCCTAATTAACATTTGCCTAGAAAATCCCTGGCATCTACTGGGCTTTTTGCCCCCCCGGGGGGTGGATTTGGGACTAATGCCCCCAACTGCTCCCCAGGGGGGGCAGAAAGGCTGTCATTTTTGCAGGGGGTGGGTGGGGGCATGAGCATGCCCATATTGGGCAGCCCCCACCACAAATTATAATTTTTAAAAAATCCCTGGCGTAAACTGGGCTTTCTTTCCCCCGGGGGGGGCAGATTGGGGGCTACTGTCCAGGGGTGGGGGCATGGACATACCCTTTATGGGCAGCCCCCACCCTAATAAATTATGCGGCCAAAAGTAAATATCCCTGGCGTCTAGTGGGCTTTTGCCCCCACGGGGGCACATTGGGTGCTACTGCCCCCATCTGCCCCCCAGGGGGGGGCAAAAAGACTAAATCACACCCAAAACATTTAGGGGGAGCAAAAGCCTTTGCCCAAGGGGCCGCTCCCCCCTCCCTGGTGTCCAGTGGGTGGATCCCTGCTTGGGGATCGCCCTCCTGGGGCATTCCCCAAGCAGGGATAACAGGTGAGATTCTCCCCTTTCCAATGATACCTCTCCCATCTTTCTACGTGTCCAGGCGGCTGAGATAGCCCCCTCAGTACATATTAAGTGAAACTGAAATGAGCCTAAAGACTCATTTCAGTTTCGGTTTCTGTGCAATGAGGACAGCACGACGTGCACGCTGATCGTCATTGCACAGAAACCTGGGAGGAGGCCTTGGGAGCTGGGGAGGTATTTTGTGCCCCTGGCCTCATGACGGAATGGTTCCGTCATGAGCACAGGGGCACCGATGCTCATGACGGAACCATTCTGACATGAGCATCGAAGGGGTTAAAAATGCGGAAAAAGCTTACCCTTGTGTCATGTGATCAAGGCTCACCCCGAGCCGAAAAGCATCAGGACTGAGCAAGGCAATAAAAGATAGTTATGCACCATACCGTGGTCCGTTTCCGTCTTTGTGAGCAAGCGAGGAGTGACGGAGTGCAAGGATATATATACATGTATACATATACACACATATATATTTATATATTAACTCGACTCCGTTCCACATAGAACCAGGAGTTGCCGGAAAACTCTGCACTCCGCAACAGAGCGGAGCTTTATTGTGTTTGCACGCCCAAAAGACATTTTTGCTTGTGCAGGAGCAACTTACCGGGTGCCTGCAATCGCCGACGAGATTTCCCATCCATTCGCGAGCTCCATGAGATTTGATAGCCAGTCACACGGTCCCGCGAGAGTTTGCGATCGCGAACACGTCATTCTGGCATGCCATCGGACTTTCGGTGGACGTTTTGTGAAGAACGCGATCCTGAACACGCAGAGTCTGCAATCTAGAGAAGGTTCTCTCCCGAACAGCATTATAATCTTCTTGAAATGACGATTTGGATTAAAATAGCTCCTCAGATTGACATTTGACTGTACTTTTTTGTGCAAGAAGCCCTTTTTCTTTTTTTACTTGTTTTTTTTAAGAGGAAGGAAGTGCCCCAGAGTCTCTAACTTCCTGTTCCTGTCCAGCAGCCTCCTCCCAGTGCTTTTTCCATCTACTGTTCATTTTTCATTTGGATTTGGAGCTGGAAGGATCCCTCTTTGTGTCTGCTGCATCATATCAAGACAAGAAAAGGCAGATTTGAATGACATTTCATTGGAGAGAAGCTGTTAATTTGAGTCCTTTCCTAAGTGCCATGCTGAAGTAAATGAGCAATGAGCTACTAAAGCAGGCAGAAAACCAGTGGGTTGAAAAACATGAGGCTTAGTATTAGTTTTTTTGTTATTTGTGGCATACTGTATTTTTAAAAGGGTTAAAAATAGTTAAAGAGAAAGACATAGACATAACTACATCCTCACATGTTCGCATGTTTACTTTAATCTATGTAGACAAACATATATGTATGTATATGTGAGCATTTGTGTGTGTCTGTATGAAAAACCGAGGTTAAAGGCATGTTAAAGTTAGGAAAAGGTTTCAAGACGCTAAAATATGTTATTTAAAAAATCTTCAAAAAAAACATGATTAAATGATTAAAGAGACAAGAATAGTTCACTGTTGACCTGAGAAACAAGCTAACGTTGAAAAATTATAAACCATTGAAATACACACCTATAGTTTAGTGAATTAACTATTACTTGTGCTCCCATCATGCTCTGCTAATGACCTTACATATGACATCATTCATGACATGTTAAAAACACCATTGATGTTGCTGCTGGCAGTGAGCCCCATACAGGCTTCCAAACTCACCTTCCATTCAGAAGGTGACTTTCTAGTCAGATAATTCAAGTGTGGAGGCACAGTCGAAAAAATGATCACAGGTTTGTGCTCTGACTTGATTTTGAGAAGCACGGGGCACCATATTGGCAGCCTGCAAGACCTGTGTTGGTTCATAAACTAGCAGGAAACACCAAACTGTGTGAACCACACCGAACAAACAATTATTTGAAAAGAGAGCTGTAAACAGCAATTTATTGACTGCTGAAATGCTCATTATCATAGAGAGATCTTGTTGGGGGCAGGAAAGGACCAGCAGGCTTGCAATAGTTGGTTTACCCATATGAAATTTGAGTTGCAATGTCTTAAAGAAACAGACTGTTCATACATTTATATGTGAAGGACAATAAAATGAAGGCTCCCTCAATATACATAATATAAAATTGTTGAGAAAATCCATGCTTTTAATCCAGTTATTGGTCCAGAAGAAGGTGGGATACATGTCAAGGAGACCCTGAAATACTGTTTTGACAATACCTTTTTTAGTATTTTGATGTTTGTATGCAGTTCTTTTCTATATTATTTTTGGACCACATGTTTTTTAAGATGCATCTGGTGCAATGGATAACAAACTATATTAATAAATGCCACTAGCATTTAATGTGCATTGTATTAAATATTTATATGATTCTAAATATTGTAGTTCAAGCATAATTAACTACTTTATAACAGTTATATCTGTTGTTCTTGTACTGATAATTGAGCAGACACATAGCGAAAGTTTAGATTTTAACAATAAGTCCAGGGGGAAAACTTTTGAATTGGTTTGGCTGAGCCCTATCCCCTGTGCCTGTGTAAAAGGGGTTACTCTCTAAATTGTTGATGAGCAGGGCTGACACTTGTGTGCTGTTCTGCGGGCAGATCTTAAGGGACTTACCCAAAGTCCCTATCTGTGCATTAATATGATATGATTATGTTTTATGATTACACGAGGCTGTCAGCCGAAGCTTAACATTAAACAAAAAGCATGGAAAAGGCAGATCTCTAATATAGATCACCTAATCATTGTTGGTAATGTTATCAACATTTAAAAAGGAAAGTCAATGTACACTGCTTAGTATTGCTTAGATAATTTGAAGGTATGGAGAACTGGCTCACCTGCAGTTATGAAAGCCAAGATGATGCAGAAGCTGATGAGGAAGGCAGTCATGGCAATTGTATTGTATTGTAATTGAATTTATATAGTGCTTACTACCCCTGACAAGGCTTTGTAGTGCTTTTTGGCAAGTAGCACGCTACTCCGGAACCAAAAAGGATTAGAGGTGGTTTAGTATTGTAACATTTGCGTTAATTTGAGCGGTGGGAAATAAGCCTGTTAGTTGGATTGAAAAGGATAATGGGGAGGTAGAAAATGGAAGAGTCTAGAAAATGTTTATTTGGAGATCATAGCAGTAAGATGAGGTTTGGGATGAGGTAAGTGAGTATAAGGAAATATTAAGGAGGGAAGAATTTCTAGAATTGGGTTAGGGAGATCACATTAGTAAAATTAGTTTTGGGATGAGTCAAAAGATGGATAGATGAGAGAAGAATTTAGAAGGGTTGACTGGGAGATCATAGTATTAAAATGAGGTGTTGAATGAGCCAAGGAGGGATAGGGGAGAGAAGAGGCTAGAAAGGGTTACTATGGAGAATGAGGTTTGGGATGATTCAGAGAGTTGAGAGGTAAGGGATATATTGATTGAAGTATAGTGTGAAATTCAAGGTAGTGCATTATCAAGAGTCAATTTTTTTTTTGTTTTCACTCTAGGAGTACAGTAATAAATATATAGGTACATAAGTACATATTATTATACATGTTTATATAAAGAAATACACATATCTAGATACATGCATTTAATCAAATTAAATGTTTGTATTCAGAGGGATATGCTGCACATTTGTGTTTGAGTATGGTGGTTATGTAGGAACGGGCCATCTCTTGAGTATTCTTCTCAAGAGAAGATTGCTATATGTGGATTTTACATTTAGGGGTAAAAAATTCCATAGTTTGGCTGCTTTAACAGAGAAAGATGTGCTACTTATATTTTCTTTCTAATATGTGGGATTTTGAGGTCAGGTGCCAATCTGGTTTGAAGGTTCCTTATTGGATGCATTTGGTGATTTGTTCCTGATCAAAAGCGGTCCTGTTCCATGTATTGCTTTGTGAATGAAAGCAGCTTTAATGTGTATCTTCGGTCAACCAGTAACCAATATACTGCCCTTAAGGCAGGAGGTATGTAGGCTTGTGGCTTTACATGTAGGAGCAGTCTGGCAGCAGAGTTCTGAATCTGTTGTAGTCTTTTCATAGTGGATAAGGATGACCCATGGTAGAGACCATTGGTGTAATCAATTTGAGGCAGATCAAGAGAGATCATTCAATCAATCATAGCATATATAAAGCGCACTACATACCCGTGAGGGTCTCAAGATGCTAGGGGAGGGGGGACGCTGCTACTGTTCGAAGAGCCAGGTCTTGAGGAGTCTCCTGAAGGTAAGGAGGTCTTCGGTCTGCCAAAGGCGGATGGGTAGGGTGTTCCATGTCTTGGCGGCGAGGTGGGAGAATGATCTGCTGCCGGCGTTCACTCTTCAGATGCGGGGGATGGTGGCGAGGGTGTGGTTTGCGGAGCGGAGCTGGCGGGTGAGCGTGTAGAGGCTAAGTTGATTGTTGAGGTACGCTGGTCCGGTGTCGTCGAGTGCCTTGTGTGCGTGGGTGAGGAGCTTGAAGGCTATCCTCTTGTTGATGGGGAGCCAGTGAATGTCTCTCAGGTGGGGTGTGATGTGGCTGCGGCGAGGAATGTCGAGGATCAGGCATGCGGAGGCGTTCTGGATGCGTTGGAGCCATTTCAGGAGTTTGGCCATGGCTCCTGCGTAGAGTGCATTGCCGTAGTCCAGTCTACTTCTGACGAGGGAACGGGTGACCATCCTTCTAGTTTCAGTGGGGATCCACTTGAAGATCCTGCGAAGCATGTGGTTGGTGTTGAAGCAGGAGGAGGAGATGGCGTTCACCTGCTTCTTCATGGAGAGGGTGGAGTCAAGGATAACCCCCTAGGTTGCGTGCGTGGTCGGTGGGTGTGGGGGGTGCTCCTAGTGCAGTCAGCCACCAGGAGTCATCCCAGGCCGAGGGGGAGGATCCGAGGATGAGGACCTCCGTCTTGTCTGAGTTCAGCTTCAGTCGGCTGTTTATCATCCAGTCAGCGAAGGCCTTCATTCCTTTGTGGAGGTTGGTTTTGGTGGTGTGGGGGTCTTTGGTGAGGTAGAGGTTCAGCTGGGTGCCGTCGGCATAGGAGATGATGTTGAGGTCATGCCGTCGTGCGACGTGGGTGAGTGGTGTCATGTAGACGTTGAACAATGTAGGGCTGAGGGATGAGCCTAGAGGGTACGCCGCAGATGATCTTGGTGGCTATGGAGCAGAAGGGGGGGAGGCGGACACTCTGAGTTCTGCCGGAGAGGAAGGAGGTGGTCCAGACCAGGGCCTTCTCTTTGATTCCAGCGTCGTGGAGGCATGTTCGTAGTGTGTGGTCGCAGACCGTGTCGAAGGCGGCTGACAGGTCCAGGAGGATGAGGGCCACGGTTTCTCCGTTGTCAAGCAGGGTCCTGATGTTGTTGTTGGCAGCGATGAGGGCGGTTTTGGTGCTGTGGTTGCTGCGGAACCCGGACCGGGATGGGTCCAGGATGCTGTTCTCCCCGAGGAAGCTGGTCAGTTGTTTGTTGACGGCCTTTTCGATGACCTTTGCCAGGAACGGGAGCAGAGAGATGGGTCAGAAGTTCTTGAGGTCCTTGGGGTCCGCCTTGGGTTTCTTGAGTAAGGCGTTGATCTCTGTGTGCTTCCAGCTCTCCGGGAAGGTCTCTGTTTTGAAGGAGATGTTGATGGTTTTCCGTAGATGGGGTGCAATGGTGCTGCTGACTTTGTTGAAGATGTGGTTTGGGCAGGGGTCTTCTGGGCATCCGGAGTGGATGGTGTTCATGATCTTGATGGTGTCGTCGTCGTTGATGTTGGTCCAGGTGAGCAGGCGGTTGGTGCGGGTGGTGGTCGTAGGAGCGGGGGTCCCAGCGGTTGTCGGGGTGGTGATGGCATCAAAGCTGTTGTGGATGTCGGCGATCTTGTGGTGGAAGAAGGTGGCCAACGAGTCACACAGGTCTTGTGACGGTGGGATGTCATTGGTGTTGGAGCTGGGGTTGGAGAGTTCCTTCACGATGCTGAAGAGCTCTTTGCTGTTGCGTGCGTTGTTGTCTAGGCGGTCTTTGAAGGAGGTCCTTTTGGTGGATCTGATGAGGTGGTGGTGTCTGCGGGTGGTATTCTTGTGGGCTGTGTAGCTTTCCGGTGTTCGTTTGCGGATCCAGTTTTTTTTCGAGTTTTTGGCAGGTTTGCTTGGAGGCCTGGAGGTCTTCAGTGAACCAGCTGGCTCTCTTGCAGGTGTGGGTGTTGGAGGGCTTCTTGAGTGGGGCGAGGGTGTTGGCGCAGTCATCGATCCATTGTCGGAGGCTGCAGGCTGCGGCATCAGGCCGGTTGGGTCTGCGGGTGGGCTCTGGGCAAGGGCGGTGGTTAGCTGGTCCTCGGTGACCTTGCTCCAGTGGCACCGAGGCATCTGCTGTGGGCGGTGGTGTGTGGTGGGTTTCCGGAAGGTGAAGTGGATGCAGCGGTGCTCAGTCCAGTGGAGTTCAATGGTGTGGTTGAAGAAGCCGTGGGAGCTTGCTGAGAAGATGGGGTCAAGCATGTGGCCGGCGGAGTGGGTGGGTGTTGTCTGAGTCTGAGGTTGGTGAGGTTGTCAATCAGGGTGGAAGAGTTGGAGTCGTTGTTGGAACGAGGTGGAAGTTCAGGTCCCCGAGGGGGCTGTGTGCTGAGCCATTTCTGTCTTTTGCATTTTTTGGTTGTGCCAAATAATAGGGACGCAAAAGGTCACACCCCTGGCTCTTTGCACCGCACATTTGCCAACTTATAATAGAGTATCAGCTTGACTGGTGCAGGTTTCTAGTGCCCTGACCTCTTGTTATTTTTGTATTCCCCGAGGAGGATGTAGTCCGTCGAGGGCGTGTGTGCTGATGAAGTTGGCAATGGAGTCGCTGAACTGTGGTCAGGATCTGGGGTGTCTGTAGACGAGGGTACCTCCGAGGGTGGTGTTAGGGTCGGTGTGGATCTGGAAGTGCAGGTGTTCGGCGGTGCTGAGGGTGTCGTCGGTGTCTGTCGAGATTTTGAGAGTGTTTCTGTGGACGATGGAGATTCCTCCTCCTACTCCATTGGTGCAGTCCTTGCGGGTGATCTTGTAGCCTTCCGGGATGGCTATGGCGATGTCGGGTGCCGAGGAGGGTTTCAGCCTGGTCTCCGTCAGGAAGGCAACATCTGGGGCGTTGGTGTCGAGTAGGTCCCAGAGTTCGACAGCGTGTTTGCGGGCGGAGGAGGTGTTGAGCAGGATGCATCTGAGGAAGTTGGGTTCTTCAGTTGGTTGGTTGGAGGGCCGGATGCTGGTGAAGCTGCAGTTCCGGCAGGAGAAGGGTCAGCCAGGCAGCAGGTGTGTGATCGACTGGCATTGAGTGCATGGAGGGCGCTGGAGTCGTAGCAGAGGCGGGTGTCGTGGCGCTTGTGGGGGCCAGGGGTCCTGGCGCTGGGCACGGTCCAGGCGAGGGCGGGCGCAGATGGACTTGCCTTAGACACGCTGCACGGCCACTGCGTGCGGACGCTGCGTGGCCGCTGCGTGGCCTCCATATGAGGAGGTGTGGGAGGGAGGAGCAGCTGGGAGGTGGGAGCGGGGTGGCGAATGGGTGTGCGGGGTGGCGGGGCCACAGGGACACAGTGGCGGGAAAATGGGCGGGGAGCGGCAAGAGGCACAAAAATCAACAGTATGGGCACAGAGGAAGAAAACAAGTTATGCACAGAAGCAATGGGGCACAGAGGGGAAGCAAAAACAGAAAAACAAGATGGTACAGAGTCAGAGGCAGTTAAGGCACAGAGAACAATAATAGCACAGGAGTACCAGTGTCACCGACCAATGCGGGTCCAGGCAGCGAGACCGACAAGGCAGACAGAGCCGTGCAGCAGCATGGGGAGCGACCTGCCTGCGAGCAGGGTCAGAGGTCGTTCCTTTCACCGCTGCGCAGCCTCCATATGAGGAGCTGTGGGAGGGAAGAGCAGCTGGGAGGCAGGTGCGGGGCGGCGAATGGGGGGGCAGGGACGCAGGGACGCAGCAGCGGGAAAATGGGCAGGGAGCGGGAAGAGGCACAAAAATCAACAGTATGGGCACAGAGGAAGAAAACAAGAACAACAAGAAAACAAGTTATGCACAGAAGCAATGGGGCACAGAGGGGAAGCAAAAACAGAAAAATAAGATGGTATAGAGTCAGAGGTAGTTAAGGCACAGAGAGCAATAATAGCACGGGAGTACCAGTGTCACCAACCAATGCGGGTCCAGGCGGCGAGACCGGCAAGGAAGACAGAGCCGTGCAGCAGCATGGGGAGCGGCCTGCCTGCGAGCAGAGATAGTGGCTTGGACCTTGTGTGGAAATCCCAGGTGTGGAAGATGCATCACTGAGTTTTCATAGAAATGAAGCTTGATCTTGAGTCCATGATAATTCCAAGGTTTCTTAATTTGTAAAAGGTTGTCCCAGATTTTCAGGTCAGGTGACAAGTCTGTCACAATTTTTCCAATTGCCACATGTGAGTATTTCTCTTTTGGAAGCAATCAATTTGAGATAGCTCCATGTCATACACTGATTAATAGCTTTGAGACAACTGAAGATTTTTGGGTTCCCTATGTCTTTGGGAATATCCAGTTTAAGGAGTATTTGCGAGGCATCCGCATAGTTATAGCATGTGAGCTGAAAGCCATTGAAGAGTGTTGGTAATTACTTCATGTAGATGTTTAAAAGCATGGGTGAGATGATTATGCCTTGTTGGACCCAATAAAGAAACTGGAGCTGAAATGCAGACCTTAGGACATGAGCTATTTCTGCCCTCCTGACATGGCTTTGAAGAATGTTATATAGCATGAGGTAGAATATACATAAATATTGTGAGTGGGAATTGCTTTCTCGAGAGTGTCATGCCCACCTGTTATACATTTTGTTTGACAAGGAAGTTTGTTTTTCAACCAGTGTTCCTTGTGTCAATGAACCAACTGTGCACATTTGAGATTGAAGTCATACCTTTAGTGAATAACAAATATTATGTAGAAAAGGTGGTGGTCTTTGTAATTGTGCAGGGTTGTCACTTTTGAGTGGATCTTGTCTGTCTCAGCACACTGCCCATTTTTTTTATTGATTACTTACTTCTTCTTTAGTTGCACCCTTCCTTTCCCTTTCACTGTTTCTTACACTCTTATCTGTTCCTCTTTTCTTGTAGTATTTATTTTCTTTTCCCTCACTGCTCTTCATCCTCTGCATTTTTCATATATTTATTCCACCAACACGGCTTGTCTGCATCCTGCGTTTTTGCTGTGTAAATTTCTCTCTTACCATAAATGTTACTACCCTTTTGCATTTTCTCTACTGCTGATTATTCCTGCTTTGCTTTCTCACCCATCATCTTTTTCCTTTGTTGATATTCACATTCACTTTTTCTTTACTTCAATATCCCACCCAATTTCATTTTTTACTCAATGTCTTATTTATATTTCCACTGCCTATCGCAGTCTCCTGCTTTACTTTCTTTTTCTCTTTTTTTCCCTCTCTTTATAACTTCTTCTTTTGTTTTCCAATGTCTATCTCCCTTATTCAACCTCTTCCTCTCTCTCTCTCTCAGTGTTTTTCAGCTGCCCATCTGAGGTTCTGGACTTTTAAGAGTCCAGAGGTGTCAGGGAAATAACGCCCAAAGACCCCTGAGTTCCTCCTGTCTCGGTGCACAAATAAACAGAGACACGGGCTTCTCGATGGTGGCGTCAAAGACCAAGGTTTATTTACTGCAGGGACACAGAAGTCATAGGAACCACACAGAGGCAGAATCTACGAGACTGTTCCAATTGCATTAAGTGGGTTGTTCCTTAAATACACGGAAAATGTCTTTAGGCAACATTACACGAATATTTCTCATGCCCAACCCGGTATCCCAAATAAACAGTAAATAGACATCAAACAATAATTAGTCGTAGGTTTTCGGTATTCGATCAGGTCCCCTTGTCAGTTTTCCATTCTTTACCCGATCCTCCCCATCATAAAAATCGTAACCTCCCCATTGTAAAAGCCCAGAAGGAGAGGAGCAGAGCCAGGTGCGAAGGATTGAAAAGTAGGATAAGAGGTGTTTATGGATCATAAACGGGTACGGCTACCGTCTTCGGCCTTTCAGTCAGGACAATGGACACGAGAACCAGTATAGCAGGACTGGCCTCAGGCAAGGGAGGCAGCTTGATTTTGCCTAGTCATGCAGCGTCAGCCTTTCTCGGAGCTCGAGCTTACGTGTCCTTAACAAGGTGGCTCTGTCGGGGTCATTGCCCGTTCATTGACTATGTGAGGGCAAGAAACAAAATGGATGCCGTAACTAAAATGGATGCCATGACATTACAACAGAATGCCCTATTTCTCAGTGAATTCATGCTAGCTGCGTAGCGAAAACACTGTCATGTATGTAATGGATCATTTGCGGTTCATAGGTACCAAAATCGTGTCAGTACTACGATACCGATTTCACGGGTTCGGATCGCTACAGAACCTCAGACCGTCCTTTTGCCCTTACATAGGCAATGACTTACTCTATTTCGGAGTCCATTTCTATGTTCATCAGGTCACTGATATGTTGTTGAAGCATTACTCTATCCCGTGGCGTATCTCTAAAAACAGGTGGTCTTCTTACGCATGTTGAAATGCAGAGATTACATAAGGCAGGACCACACTGGACAATGAGACAGCACGAAAATAAAAATACCAACGCAACACCAGTGACTATCAGAACCTTCCATCCCCACGCAGACAACAGGCTCCAGAACCATCCCATTAATGACCAGTCACCTTTCTCTACATGAATAGAGTCAGAGATTTTGTGTAACTTAGAGATGGCCTTGTATACCGTTGGCGCATTATCTGGGATAAAAACACAACAACTCGATTGGATCATTTTACATACTCCACCTCGATCTGCAAGTAACACATCAAGAACCATACGGTTCTGTAACGTCATGAGATGATCCGCTTGAAGCTCAGCTGTCAGGTTACTAAGGGCACCCGCAGTTTCGGTGATAGTGGATTCAACTACCCGTGTTAGTTGACGTAAGTTTCTACTGTTAACCATAGGCCCCCAAAACGGAAGGAAACCTTTGAAGAAGTCTCCTGCTTCTTGGCCAGCAGTATCCTCTTTACTGAAATACCTCTCACAACTCTAGTTTTGTGATAGTCCGGTGCAGCAGTGTATGTCGGAGGTAGCAGTTGGGCGATATAACATGAGCCTGAGAAGTCAGCAGGCAGCCATGTGTATGCTCTGTCTTGGCAAACAAAATAGGTACCCTTAGCAGCTAAGAATGCAGGGGAAGACTGTGACGGGAAAACATATGTTTCGATACAGTCACTCTTTCCTAGTCGAGCTTTCGGATTCCTCCCATTTCCTTGCAAACAGACCTGACCTTGGTGGGGTACGACCCAGATCGGAGTCGAGCTTTTACGTTTGTTCTCACCCAGAGTAATGCCATATTCCGTAACATTCCAACCCATGTAAACTCCCAATTCATCCTTGGGAATGAACGGAGTGTTATTGTCATCTCTAACCATGTGAGTGATTCCTTTTACCAAGGCTCTATTAGCAGAGTTATACCGAGTGGAACGCGGAGGTCGTGGAGGATAGGTCTCTAGGGCATAAGCGAACTTGGTCTGAAATGCCCAGAATGATCCATTATAACTAAAGGGCAGAACCAGATAAGGGATGCCCTTGTCCATGGTATGTGGTATCAAGCCACACACCCAGCAGTTTGTTGTGTTAACTACTAGTTGATGTTGGTACAAGAGCTGAATGAAAGTGTTATTTATAAACTCAGAGCGTCGAGCTTGCTCGTGGGCAGGAAAAGGATGGAAAGAATGAAGAGAAACAACAGTCGGAGAAACAGGAACATGGGGAGATACTGTAGATGTAACAGGTATAAAGATCAACTGAATACTAAAAATAATTCCGCCTACCAAAGTTATGAAAACAATTAGAAGTGTCAAAGTACATTGCATTAGAAAGCATTTGCTATATAATATATCATATAGCTTTGTCTTGTGCACATTTATGACATTAACCCGTCGCAGTTCAGGAAGCTCCATCTTCTACAACCGTTCGCAACGGATGGTTTGTACCTGTTAAAAACTTGCCTTTGTTTACCCTGGGAGTTCCCAAGATAGACAGAAGAAACCGACCTTATGTCTGATTCCCTGCAAATTAAAACAAGGCACACGTTACGACCCTACGGTAACCCAGATGGCAAGGTGAGAGAAACAATAAAAACAAAAAGATAAAAAATTAGAGCAAACTTCCTGACTGAATGGAATGCAGTAAGATCAAAACAGTTTTCAAACAGAAAGGTAATTATGCAATGTCATTAGTTCATAACATGAGAACGTAGATTATATCTGTACTTTCCGGGTCTGGTCTGATCTTGAAATAGCTGGTCTACAGTTGCGGAAATGTTCGACTCCACAGGTGACAAATGTTCACTTTGTACAATACTCGGTCCAAGATTCAAAGGAGCGGTTCCTGCTGAGGTGTCAGAGTTCTGTGTTTCAGTCCGTGGGTGGTCCGTTATATACTCTGCATCACTGAAAGGGATGTGCCTAGGAACAGGTTCTGTCTCGGATACGCCAAATCCCTGTCTAACCCAGTTGTCATAGGGGAGTGGGAGAGGGACACGTTTCGTATGGCTAGCGTGCACCCAATTCTTCCTTCCAGCTAGGCGTACAGCAGTTCCTGTTGTGAGGAGTACCTGGAACGGACCCACGAATCTTGGCTGGAGGTTCCGAGTTCGTTCAAAGTTCCGTACTACAACTTGGTCGCCTGGTTTCAACGTGTGGCCTGGACTCTCTGGCAGTTTAGGCAAGGATTCGAATACCTGTTGATGAATAAGGCTTAATTTAGCAGTCAGATCATAGAGATAATCAATCAACATTGGGTATTCAATCTGTTTGAATTCCTTTGGCCTAGGGACTCCCCAAACATTAGCAGGACGACCGAACACAATCTCATATGGGCTAAGCCCTACTCGAGAGTGTACAGTCGCTCTGGTGGACAATAGAGCTAAAGGCAGTGCATCTGGCCAAGGTAGACCAGTGGAAGCTTGAATTTTAGCAAGTTTCAGTTTCAGGGTGCCAATGTACCCTTCAACCAAACCCGCTGACTGTGGGTGATTTGCACTGTGAAATTTTTGGGTAATACCCAAACCCGTACACACACTCTTCATAACTTTCCCTACAAACTCACTTCCATTGTCCGACCAAACAATCCGTGGCATACCATACCTGGGGAAGTACTCTTTAAGGAGGATTTTGGCAGTGGACATAGCAGTGTTATCCTTTAACGGATATGCCTCAATCCATCTTGAAAAGGCACAGACCACCACTAGGACATATTTAAGATTATTACACCTGTCCATGTGGATAAAATCCAATTGAATCACTTCAAAGGGACAAGAAGGGGGAGCAAAGTGACCAGTTGGGGTTCCCTTGCCAGGATTATGCATCAGGCATATCATGCAGTTTTTCACCACTCTTTCCGCACATTTAGTAATTCCATCATTCTTCCATACTGGAGCTAACATTTTACAGATCCCTTTCGAACTGATGTGCGCCGCTCCATGCGCCATCGTGACTACTGCGAGCACATACGCATCAGGTAACATCCAACGCTGCTGTTCAGACAAATCAACCCAACATCCACTTGAATCCATTTTACCCGTTTTCTCCTTCCATTCATTCTTCTCATTTTCAGTTGCTTCATTCTGGATTGCCTTTACACTTTCAATCGTATTCTCACACATTCCTGATTCAGCAATCCATCTTGCAGACGTTGCAACGTACATTCGGCTCGTCATGTTCTTGGCCGTTTCTCTAGCGACCTCATCAGCAAACGTATTCCCACAGCCAACATCATCCGTAATCTTTCGATGTGCACTGCACTTCACAATCGCAACTTCATTCGGTAGGGTCAGGGATTCCAATAGATCGCTGACTAACTGTCCATGTTGGATCTTAGTTCCATGAGACGTGAGAAAACCTCTTTCTCTCCAGAGACGTCCAAAGCTATGTGCTACGCCGAAGGCGTATTGGCTATCAGTAAACACATTCACTCTCTTTCCCTCAGCTAAAACACACGCTCTTGTTAATGCAATTAATTCTGCAGCTTGGGCAGAATTCTGACTTACTCTTGCAGTCTCAACAATCGTACTCAAAGTCGTAACTGCATACGCGGCCGTCACATCACCATTCTGTAGTTTAAAACACGACCCATCGACATATAAAGTGCCGTCTGGATCTAGTAACGGAGTATCTTTCAAATCAATTCGACCTTTTGTCTCTTCCTCAGTTCTAAAACAGCAATCATGGGGCTCTGAATCACTCGACTCTAGAGTAGTCGTCAACAGCGTTGCTGGATTCAATATGTTGCATCGCTTAATCTGAATGTGGTTTGCCAAAAGCGTCAGCTCATAGCCTGATAGTCTAGCACTGGTGAGGTGCTGAGTTTTCGTTCGATTCATGAGTGTATCCACAGCATGTGGAACCATGACTACTAACATGTTGTTCATGACTAGTCCAGCAGACTGTCGAATAGACACTGCAGCTGCTGCTGTAGCTCTCAAACAACTTGGCAATGCTCTGGCTACCGGATCTAATGTAGATGAGAAATATGCACAAGGCCGCTGTTTGTCACCAAATTGTTGCGTTAAAACACTCAAAGCACAACCTTCTCTTTCATGGACATATAGTGTAAACGGCTTACTGTAGTCAGGAGTACCCAACACAGGAGCTGAACACAGCGCATCACGTAAGTTAGAGAAGCTCTGTTGACATTCGTCGGACCATGGCAAAGGGCTTGGAACACCTTTTCCAGTCAGGGCTACCAATGGTTTGGCCATGAGAGAAAAATTTGGGATCCATTGCCTACAGTATGACGTAATACCCAAAAACGCACGCACTTCTCTCTGTGTGCTTGGTACAGTCATCTGCGAAATTGCTTTGATTCTCTCTGGGGTCAACCTTCTTCCCTCCTTTGACAAAAGATGACCTAAGTAGGTCACTTCTTGGCAACAATATTGCAGTTTAGAAGGTGACACCTTGTGATGTAAGTCTGACAAATGACGTAATAGAGAAATTGTAGCTGCTTTGCAAGTTTCCTTGTCATCAGCAGCCAGTAAAAGATCATCTACGTATTGGATCAGAGCAACACCAGGAGGAAGTACAAGAGCATCTAATTGACTCTTCAATGCTTGGCTGTAAATTGAAGGGCTCTCACAATAACCTTGTGGAGCGCGTTTGAATCTGAAACTGCGACCTCCTAAGGAGAAACCAAAAATGTCTCTACTTTCCTCGGCTATTGGAATGCTGAAAAATGCATTTTTCAAATCGATCACTGTAAACCATGAGGCTGAGGCAGGAATCAACGTTAATAATGCAGTGATATCTGGTACCACAGGAAACTGTGGAATCACTATTTTGTTAACTTCTCTGAGGTCAACCACAAACCGGTAGATTGGAGGTTTGGAAGGGTCAGTACGTTTCAAAATCGGTAGAACAGGACTATTGCAGACATTTCCTCTAGTTTCCTCAATCACATCTTTCTGTATCAAGTCTTTCACAATCAGCAAGAGCGCACGTTCCCCTTCATTCGAAATCCGATACTGTGGGATTCGTGGGAATTTAACATTCGCTTTTAGACTTACTACATAAGGGGGAATTTCCAAGAGGCCTACATCGTTAGGACCAGTTGCCCAAAGAGTATCAGGGAGAGAACGCAGCTCCGGTGGGAGCTTATCCATCGACATATACATTGGAGAGATTACTCTTTTGCCTAATGTGAGCTGCACTCCCGAAGGAGAACAGTACAGTGTCGCATGTAGACGTTTCAACAGATCTAAACCAAGCAAATTCTCATTACAACCGGTTGTTAGAATAAGGGGTGCTTCTAGTTCGCATGGCCCAACAGAAATTGACAAAGGACTAGAAACAGGATTGTGAACAGGGGCGCCTGAGAAACCTACTGAAGTGTTCGTTAAGCCAGACAAAGGTGCGCCAGGGAGTTTCGCATGCATAATTGAACTTTTTGCCGCACCAGTATCCAACAGAAACGGTTCGACCACGCCTGATGTAACTACTGCGACATAAGGTCCACTCTGATCAACTGGAACTGATACTACTCCCTCTCTTTGCCTGTGGCTGTCCTAGTACTCGCTTCTCTGAATCTCTTCATTATGATCATAATAATCTTCAACATGATACTGTGGAGATCTACCTGGTTGCGCAGATTGTGCATTTCGCTGATCGAAATAATTTGATTGGCGATCAGCCTGTGGTGTCATTGTACCACGTCCTCTACCCCTAGGGGTTTGCATAAACCCAACATTACCTCTCTGAGCTGGGACACCACTAGTCTGTGCGTGCAGTACCGGACACTCATTCTTATAGTGACCCTCCTTTTTACAATAGGCACACTAATTCCATGCTAACTGTTGTCGGGAAAAACCATAATTAAATCTTTGGGGCGTCCCTTGCTGGAATTGTGGCTGCTGCTGAAACTGGGGTCGCTGCTGTGAATCTGACTGATTCGAGCGTGGCGGATACGCCTGTTGCAAAAGGACTTTAGTCTTTAAATCTTTTGTTTTCTTTTCTGACTTTTCCTTCTCTTCTTTCTCTCTATTCTCGTAATACTGAGCAGTTGCAAGTATCTGTGCTGTTGTCGACACTGCCCATGCACTTTCAGAATCCTTTAACTTGTTACTAAGTTCAGGTAATAAATTAAACACAAACTTGTCGACAAACAATCTCTGGCCTCCCTCAGTACTCATATCTTGTCCACTGTGGTCTACGAAGGTCTCTTCAAATCTAGTGAAAAAGTCAGAGACGCTTTCGTCCTTCTTTTGCTTGCATGCCGATAGTTTATCCCAATTAACTCGTAACGCTGGCATCAGCGTTTTCATCAGATTAATTATTCTGCCAGGTAGGGCAGCAATCAGAGGTTCAGGTTTAGCACCGCCAATTTGTTGCGCATCTGCTGCTACAATAGCTGGCCAATCACCTCCTAAGGCGACTGGGTGGTTCTCTTGCCGAATCTTGGCCCATATAGGCTGTGGCACTACATTACCAAATAACATTTCAATGTCTGCCAAATTCATGACGCACGCCTGAACTGTCTGCGTTAACTCTTTGTAATAACCAGCAGGATTTTTACGTGGGTCTGGCAACGCTTGTTTTACTGCTAATACTTCAGCCCGTTTCCAAGGGATGTGTATCCACACTCTCTGGAATTGTGCCGGGGCAGCTGCAATACCATTAGCCGCATCAGCTTGGACTGCATCACGCCATATCGGTGGAACTTCCCTCATCGGATATTGACCTCGTTTTTTCCTAGTAGTAATCGGTGAGCCATCAGGGTCCCTTGTCGCTCGAATAGGGGAATCATCCCTATAAGCTAAAATCAGTTCTATCGCTCCCCTTACTTCTGAACCTATCACCATTCCTGCGGCGAATTTCTGTTGAATATTTATCAGATCAGAGGGGACAGAATCTAAGTCATCATCTTCCCATTCTTCACGCACAAGAGAACACATCACATCAAAAACATAACGTTGAGTTGGTTCATTCCATTGCATAAAGGTATCTAACACTCTTTGTGCATCATACTTCACAGCTTTCGACATCCACCTAAGAGCTGTCGAATCTAACATGTCTCGTTCCTGAGGACCAGGAAGCTGGCTACGTCTCTGTATAGAGTCAGAAACGGGGGGTCCCAATTAAAGACCTGTAGAGATGAGTTAAGATATTAGTTACAGAGTCGGTTATTTTCTGACGAACGGAAAGCGGAGTCAGAATGTTCATAGGGTTTGGGGATAGGGCAGCTGGAGCAGATGAAATAGTAAGGGTGGGAGTAGCAGGTAAAGCAGTTTGCGTAACGACAGGCAAAGGCGGAGCAGGCGACCCAGGAAGAGGGGGTGCCAAAGGAACATTAACTACGGGAAGGACAGGAGCTGGAATCAAAGGAAGTGGAGCAACTATTCCAGGCTGACCAGCAGCTGGTTGTACAACAGGTAGTAACTGTGGTACTGTAATACCCTGTGCATACGGTGGAGGTGAATTCAACAGGTAAGACAACAGAGGATCCTTTTCATGATCCTCCATCGGCTTAGTAGGACAAGATGGCAATACAGGGTAACATTTATCAATTGCCAAATTATATTTTCTATTTGCCATCTCCATTGCTTTCTCAGTCTCGTTGACATGCAGCTGCCTAGCAGACTCCATTAAAGTCAACCCTTTCTCTTTCTGTTCTTTCTTCGTCTTCCTAATTTCTCTCTGTTTGGCTTCTTTGCGCCATACGCAAAAAGAATCAAACATTGCCGGCCGGGCTTTTCTCTTAAACAACTTCTTTTCTAGATTGTCTAGTATTTCGGTTTCGAAGCTACCATGCGGTGGCCAACTAAGGACACCATCTTTTCTGGTGTAACGGACCCATACTTCATTATACGTAATAGGACCCACACCATGTTTACAATAGAGCTCATATGTAGGAGTTCCAATCGGAGGAACCGAACACGAATCCTCCAACCGGGAATCCCCGTTGCAACGTAACCAGGACAGGAAACAATTACTACTGGTAGTCATGACAAACAAAGACAAATTCCAACCAAAATGCGCAGAGAACTTAGGCCTACCAAAATGAACCAATACCAAAACAAAGATTATCTTAACAAGAGCAACCAATGATAATCTACGAATTCAAAAACAAACGTATCTAGACAACCAAACTGAGCGCGACCCACTTAATACTTAACTGAAATGTGGAAGACGTCACCAAGGAGAACCCGTCTACGTCTCGCCGTACTAAGGTCTGCACCTCGGGTCCAAGACAGGGCGACAGTCAGGGCAACGGTCCTCTGTAGCCGTCTGGGAACGGGAACCCTCGTGGAAGAGATCGTCGGGCCACTTTTACGACATGCAGGGATCGATGAAGCGGGGTACCTCCCTCCGGAATCTTCACACGAAACTTCTCGAACTTTTCAGGCTTTGGGCCGGTACCGGATGACGTCGCCCCACGTTGGGCGCCAATTTGAGGTTCTGGACTTTTAAGAGTCCAGAGGTGTCAGGGAAACAACACCCAAAGACCCCTGAGTTCCTCCTGTCTCGGTGCACAAATAAACAGAGACACGGGCTTCTCGATGGTGGCGTCAAAGACCAAGGTTTATTTACTGCAGGGACACAGAAGTCATAGGAACCACACAGAGGCAGAATCTACGAGACTGTTCCAATTGCATTAAGTGGGTTGTTCCTTAAATACACGGAAAATGTCTTTAGGCAACATTACACGAATATTTCTCATGCCCAACCCGGTATCCCAAATAAACAGTAAATAGACATCAAACAATAATTAGTCGTAGGTTTTCGGTATTCGATCAGGTCCCCTTGTCAGTTTTCCATTCTTTACCCGATCCTCCCCATCATAAAAATCGTAACCTCCCCATTGTAAAAGCCCAGAAGGAGAGGAGCAGAGCCAGGTGCGAAGGATTGAAAAGTAGGATAAGAGGTGTTTATGGATCATAAACGGGCACGGCTACCGTCTTCGGCCTTTCAGTCAGGACAATGGACACGAGAACCAGTATAGCAGGACTGGCCTCAGGCAAGGGAGGCAGCTTGATTTTGCCTAGTCATGCAGCGTCAGCCTTTCTCGGAGCTCGAGCTTACGTGTCCTTAACAAGGTGGCTCTGTCGGGGTCATTGCCCGTTCATTGACAATGTGAGGGCAAGAAACAAAATGGATGCCGTAACTAAAATGGATGCCATGACATTACAACAGAATGCCCTATTTCTCAGTGAATTCATGCTAGCTGCGTAGCGAAAACACTGTCATGTATGTAATGGATCATTTGCGGTTCATAGGTACCAAAATCGTGTCAGTACTACGATACCGATTTCACTGGTTCGGATCGCTACAGAACCTCACATCCTTTCCATTTCCTTCCATCACTTTTTACTTCTTTTGTTATAGATTTCGTTCTGAGTATCCTTCTAATATTGCCGCCTGTCTTCGTTTTCATTGCTTTCATTGACCTATTGCAGGGACTCTGCTATATCACAGAACTATGCTTGGGACCATGGAGCCTTAGCAGGCAGGGACTGAGTTATCCTACCACCTTAGAACCCATGAGCACGGGACAGACTAGCTATAGTGTATCACTTGCCCTCCTACTCACTCACAGAGGAACTGTTGCAGGGATTCTGCTTATGCACAAAACTATGCACAGGAACCTAGGACCTCAGAGAATTGTGGTGTACCAAAAACTCCCCTCAGAACCCAGAACCCCTTATCCGACTAGCTTAGTGTCCCATTCGTTATCCGAGATCTAGCTCGGCGGTCCCAATGTATAGACAACGCAGAACAAGCAACTTAGAATATTCTCAATAATGGTGGGAATCAGAAATACCTTTTCGTTAATATTCTCATATCAGTCCACAACTGAATAAACAGAGACACGGTTAAAGTTTAAAGAGTTTAATTTATAAATCTCGCGTCCTAAGATGCAGTATTTTGGCTAACATAAGCAGACAAATGGTTAAGATCAGAACCATCAGCATTGTTACAATACCATAGAAAATGAAAGGAGCAATCATAATAAAATGACAGTGGAAAGCAGCCACCCTCCTTTCGCTAGTAAACTAATAGTATTATTATTAGACTATTAGAAGGTCTCTAGGCCTGAATGGGGAACCCCATACCGTATAGGTCAGCTTAGTGGAATCACATCACAGGATCAGCTAGGCTCTCTCCTGGGAACACTCTTCTGCCGACTGATCCTAAAACATGCTGCACTGCAATATTAAAAAGCACTCGTCTTTCAGGTATCTGCAGCTGCATGCATGTTATGGCTAAATAGTGGTACGATCAACCTGAACACAACAACATGCACCGTCTTATGACCCAGACTCGTTCTTTACACGGTGTACAGACCAAGGTCACTGCTCACTGTTAACGATGGTAAACAACAGACAGTTCTCATGTGAAGCAAAGTCGAGTAAGCATTTCTTAATTAATAACATATGAATACAGTGTCGTGTGCAAAAGCAGCAGAAGCGGCAAGATGGCTTTCTAACATCTAACGTGGTTGTGCTAACTTAGCATTCTACATAGGGAGATAGGTATCATCACTACAGAACAAGTGATTAAATGATCCAGAATGCAACACTCCCAACCCTCTCAGGAATCGTGATAACTGGACACACTCTTTTACTCTCACACTTGTACTGTTCCACAATAAGATCTGACAGAGACACGAGGAAAGTTTTAAAAATGTATTTTAACTAGCATGCTTTTGTATGCAGTATAGGTGCCACAACAAATAAAAGATGCCTAACACAAATACGGCCAGCCTAATAAGGAGTCCAAAAATCATAAAAGGAGCTGTCATTGTATAAGACAGGGTAAACTAACCCCCCTCCTCTTCTACAGAAGCAAAGTGATTATATATATGAAGATCTCTGGGTGTTTGCAGCCGACCCTGTACCTTAGCATGCACAGATGAAGGTTCTACATCTCAGGTGTAGTTCTTGATCACGTCTGTGCATACCTATATGACAAAGAGTACACGTTCCCATACAACAGCTGCATGTGTATGTGTTGTCTATGTGCTAGAGCCAGACCAAAACTGAATAACAAGTGGCAGTGTTGTTTGACCCATGGTGTTCAGACTAAGTCTATGGAAAATACAGAACACAAAATAACAGTAAGTTCTGTGTGAAAGTACAGAGTGGCACAAAGCAAAATATGTGTGTATAGTAACGTGTGCAAACCAAAGTTAGGACTGCAGCGTGCTCATGCTAAAATAGGAAAAACGGCAATGGGCCTGCATGGAACATATGACACACCTTTCCATCTTACACTATTTCATTAATTTCTACTGTTTTACCTTCCTTCTTTTTTCCCTCAATGCCTACCTTTCGTACTTCAGGCCTTCCTTTATCCCATTCTCCCCTATAATCCTTGTAGGCTTACTTTCTGCCTTTCTTTACCTCTTCAATCATTCACTCTTTACTCATACTGCATTTCTTTCTTCATTACCCATCCTTCCTTCCTGTATTTACTTACCCCTTCTACCTTCCTTCTTTCTTTCCATCCTCTATGCTTTCCTTTTCTTTGTTTCTTAATACTTTCCTGGCTTTCTTCTTCTCATTCCTTCCTAGTTATCGGCCTTCCTTATATATTTCTGTCTCTCTCCCTTATATGCTGTGTTATTCATCCCTCTCTTCCAGGATTACTTCTAACTTTTACCATCTTTGAAAAATCTGAAAATATTTGGTGCAGATGGGTGAAAGTGGAAGGAAGGTATTAGAGAGTTTCATAAGTTGCAGTTCCCATTGGAATTTACAAAGCGAATAATTGATACCCAAGAATGTGAAAACTGTTGTACCCCAAGAGTAGAAATTCCTATGGAACTGATATAGTAGGTCACCAGCCCCATCAAACTTACACACAGGTGACCCAGTTTATGTTACCAGGAGATATTTGCTGCTGGCAGGGATCAAATTGTCTGGTGAAATACTAGGTTGGAATAGAGGAATACGCAGGGGAACATGTTGAAAATTATTGATTTCCCAGGGATTCCTCATTTCTAAAGCGATCCTCATAGTCCGATGTGTAGTACAGATCGTCTAAGAACTTTCACAGGTATTAGTACCCCTGGAAATGGTAACTAAGTGGTGGGGTACCGAGTTAGTCCTTATTACATTTAGAATGGGGCCACATCCAGTGTGACCCTTTGTTCAACAACATTTCTACCAGAGCTTGCCAGGCTAACATGCTCAACATACTCATGGGGCTGATGGCAGACTCTGCACTCTGTCCCACACATAGCTGACTGGGAACAGCCCATAAATACAGAGACCCCTTTATGTATTTGCTGTTATTGTACTTTAAATTGCAAAACTTGACAAGGACTGAAGGCACACTGTGCAAAAATTAAAAATATTCAATAAGTTACAACAATCAATTTCCATTAAAACACAAGAGATAAAATAAGAAATATACCTGCAGATGTAAATATAAATCATAAACTATTTGGCCGGTGCATGTATAAAGCAAGACTGTATTAGCACTGATAAGCAAGTGATGAACTGATTTTGTGATATTAGCAGCATCAATGGTGATGTGGTATTTGTTTTCCCCAATGATGTCATCGATGATGTCACTAATCAATCCATCTGAGAGGTCCTATTCAAGTTCATGGTCAGTGGCATGGAGAGAATAATGTTTGAATGGGACAATTCTAAACTTTTAATTTTTTAACATAATCATAGCATCCCTTCAACCTTGAAACTAATGTAATGACTTTCACGGGATATGGTGACTGACTTCACTATAATTCCCATTGATACAGTGGTTATTCAATGATAACATCAAACTTGACAACATCAGTGGGACATACCATATCACAATGATTATATCACTGATGCAGATCACCATTCCTCCAGCTGGGTCTTAATCAGCAAATAATACCTCTAGCTATGCTATTAAATCTATTGGCCTTTCACAAGACCCTGAATCAACATCCTCAAGGCTAAAGACCAACAGTCTCTAGGCACTGGGGTAAGGTCCCTGATGAGGACTGATCAGTCAACTTTGGGCATTGTTTAGGTACACTCCAGTATTAAAAACACTTCAGTGACCAGGACTAGTTCCCCCATACAAGCAAATTAGCACATAATTAAAAAAATAAAAAATAATTTGTCCTGGACATTTGGTGCCAGTTGATCAAATGGGGAAGCTGCTGGGGCTCATACTTGCATTCACCCTATAAAATGCCTAGGAATTGTTTGAAAAGTGATCCATTATAAGCATTTGAAAAATCCCAAAAGGAAAATCAGACCTCAAAATGTAAATCTGAAGCATCTTGTTGATCTCTGTTTTTGTCTCCATGTACCACAATATGTCACTAAGGGCCAGATGTACGACCGTTAATGTTTGAAACTCGCAAATTGCATTAAATTGCGAGTCGCAATTTGTGAGTCGCAAACATCAATGTACAACAGTGTCAGAGAGAGTGTTTGCGATTCCCAATGGGGTCGCAAATTTCACGCCTCGTGCATATTAATGATGCTGTCGCATTTTGTGACCCCATTAGGAATGGCTTGCACTACCAGGGATGGTGGACTGCTGGGGTCAGCAGACCCCCATGTCTGGGACTGCTTTGTCAATAAGCAGGTTTTTTTAAATCCAGCCCATTTTCCTTGTGCCCGTTTTCCTTGAAGGAAAACGGGATCTCAGTTTTTTTTCCATTTTTTAGAGGCAGGTAGTGGTCCCTGGGATCACTGCCTGCTCTGAAAAAATGTTTGCACACACATTCACAATCCCGTTTGTGAATGGTTTACTACCCTCTTGAAGAGGGTTCGGAGTCGCTATTAGGAAGGGACACCCTTGTAACGCCCCTTCCTAATAGCGAGTCACAAATCCTATTTAGCGAGACGCAAATCAAATTGCGAGTCGCTAAATAGGATTAGCACATGGGCCACAGGTTTTTTGCGGGCGCAAACGGGTCTAAAACCCATTTGCGCATGCATAAAACCGTCATACATCTGTCCCTAAATAGCTTCTGTAGGCTACACTAGACTTTATATCAGATAGCTGAAATTGCACTTATTGCACAAAACAAGCAGCCAGTTTATACTTCGCAAACTGCAGTACAAGAATAGGAACCATTCTGAAATCATTGCCACACTTGCCAATTTCATGGCTGACAATGTTGAAACTTGAACAAAACTTTAACCATATTTTTCCTTGCATTGCAGAATGAAAGGCTCTAAAGGAATGGCAGCAGCGCTCCATCTAGCACCAACATCTAGAGTACCACGGTGGCCAAAGGCCATGTCCTGCATGCAATACGCATAATTGTGGTACTGGCATTTACTGTACACATTGCATGGGTGAAGGCTAAGCCCTGCACACTGTCCCAAGGCAATGCCATAAGTTTGTTGATTCTAATGTGTACTGCACAAAGAGTATTGTGCTGAAAGGTACTTCCTCTACTGATCATGGCACATTTGCCTTATAGTATAAAGTCAACCACATAGAAAGATAATGGTCTTGTTTCTTATTTTTTTTTTAACACATTTTATTGAGTTATCCAAAGACATAGGCACATACACGTACTCAAAGAAGGCTGCAAGTGGACAAACTTAGTATTGAGCAGGATATTACAGTTCCACGGTGCATCACCAATCAACTGCAAGCAAAGGAGAAAGGAACCCCCGCCTAACATGGGGAAATGTAATCCAATTGGGGGATAATCCCCGGCACCTCTACCACCGTCTTGCAGTAGAAGCCAGCAAAATCTATTAGTAGATATCTCTCCGATCAACTGCTGTAGCTTGGAACTCACCCAACTCCCCTTCCCCCCAAACCCAACTAACCCCTCCTCCCACTCCCCCCTCGGCATGCCGCTGAGTTAAGAACAGGTTCAGAGCTGGAACCGCGGGCAGGACAGTGATATTCCACAGTTCATGCGTTCCAAACCACAAATGTCAGTGTGAGGGACAAGTATTCACCCAAGATCATCCCACCGTATCTGCGCCCTGCTCCGTGCACCATCAGTGCCACCCAACCTTAAGTATCCGCTGCTGACTCCCCCCGGTCAGGAGAGCCTTCAGTATCTCCAGGCAGATGTTTTACCAGCTCCACCAATGCAACCCACGCTCGCGCCATCTCCAGAGATTTGTCACTCCCAGTGCGGGCGGCCATACGCAACCTACAGCTCCCCTCTGCCTCTGCCCATTTCACTAACTCCCTAGTCCATCGCACTAAGTTGGGGCCCGTCCTTGACTTCCAGTGGCTGGTGATCTCCCTCTGGGCCAAGACCAGCCCCAGGTCAATAAACTTGCTAGTGATATCGGTCTTGGCAGTGTGTGGAAACCAATGCAACAAACAACAACTCGGTGTCAGCGCAACACCTCTTTCAGTTGCGGCCGCCAACCCAGACGTCACTCCTCGCCAGAACTCTCCCAGGAGCGGGCAATCCCAAAGCATTTGGAGGAACCCCGCCCCCTCCAGGTTGCACCGCGGGCACGCTGCCGAAACCCTGAAGTAGTCACTCACCTTGCCTGGGGTGAGGTAAGCCATATGTAGCACATAAAAGTGGATTAACTGGAAATGGGCGTTCCTGGAACACTTCCAGGCCCGCTCTACCAATTCCCCCCATGGCTTTTCCCCGATGGGCTCCCCCAAGTCCTCTTCCCACTTGAGACGTAGGACCACCAATGGCTTTCACAGACTGTGGGTAATCTGCCTGTACAGACACGTGACCACCTTGATCGTTCCCGCCGCCATTGCGACATATTGGCAGGCCAGCGAGGTCTGAGGTTCTGCCATCCCCTCCCGTCAGTGTCTTCTAATGGCTGCCGTCAGTGCGGCATGAAGCAGGAAATCCCCTCGCGATAGATCATGGCGCTCCACCAGGTCATTAAAAGGAAGGAGGTTGCCATCTTCAAATAGGTCCCCTACTGCAAGTATCCCCGTCTCCTCCCAGTCCCGTAGTCTACCCCAGTCACCCCCATGTTGTAGGGCCTCACACACCACCAGCGTGATCTCCGGAGCATAGGGGGTACGAATGCCTGCACACCTGGCCAAACGGTTCCAGCACTTGCACACCACCTGTAAGTCAGTCGGGAGCTCCCTATTCCTAATGGGTAAGCACAGCAGTACCCGGGATAGTAGCGCCAAGGGAGGGTCCGGCCCACCAGGCTCCTCTCACTGTCTAAGTCTGCCCGCCATCCACTTAGTGAACCATTGTAACTGCGCTGCGTGATAATATGCCTCTAGATCCAGCAAGGCAAATCCCTCCTCCGCCCTGGGGCGCTGCTTGGTGATCGAGGCCACCCTCCGATGCCCCGCACCCCACAAGAATCCTGTGAGCAATGTGTTGAGCTGCGCAAACACCTGAGTTGGGATCCAGATCGGAAGCGTCCCAAAAAAATAGAGGAACCTGGGTAGTGTGACCATTTTGACCAAGGCAACCCTGCCCGCTACCGATAGCGGAAGCTGTCCCCAAAACTCAAAACAGGCCTTAGCCTTACGTATGGCCCGCCCTATATTACCCTCCAGCATGTCACTAGGGTTGTGGTAGATCTGGGCTCCAAGGTAAGGCAAACAGCTAGTCTCCCACGGGACCCCCTCTGCCGGCTGCGTATCATCCCTGCCTGGGCGAGTCGGGAAAAGACAGGACTTTGACCAGTTCACGCGAAGCCCCGTGGCCTCTCCCAAAGAATGCAACAGTCACTTGGCTTCCCGGAGGGCCTCCTCCGAGTCGGCCAGAAAGAGTAGTAGATCGTCAGCATACAGCGCTATGTGGTGCAAGTGTCCCTCCACTACTAGCCCCGGGTAGTGACGTCCCGATCAGGCCTGAACAGCCATGGGCTCCATTGCCAGAGCAAAGAGCAGGGGTGACAGCGGGCATCCCTGCCTCGTCCCCCTATAATGGTCTTGTTTCTTAAAGTACTTAGCTAGGTGAAAATGTTTTGAAACAGCCCAGACTACAATAGGCCACCACTAGAATAAGGTATAGAAGTGTTGAATGATGTGTGGTTGCTGTCCCTTTACGTCCTGACCCAATCCAAAAAGAGTGACTAAACACTTGGGATTTCTGTTACATGACTCTCTTTTGATGCAAGATCTGGTGAATGCAGAGTATGGCAGATGTTTTGGACTTCTACGCATACTGAGGGAACTCTTTTGATGGATTCCAGTAGCATGGCGTAGGAATGTTATCCAGGCACTGATTATGAGACGGTTAGGATATGATAATGCTCTGTATTTGGGAATGGCCGAACATCCGTTTAAGCACCTGCCACTCATCCAGAATGAGGCACACCGATTCAATTGTAACAGCTTCAGAAGACGTTCGGCCTCAGCTTACCTTAACTTGCAACAGTGGCTTCCGGTGCATAAGTGAGCCTAGTTTAAGTTACATTGTTATGTTTACAAGGCACTCTATGACCTAGGGCCAGAAATTTTGCATAACCAAGTGACTTTTTTTGCGCCAACATGAGCGCCGCTATCTTTTAATCGAGACTTGGTGTGCAGTAGACGAATCTGGAAAGCCAGGATGGGTGGCTGCACTTTTAGTTATTAAGCAGAACTCCATTGGAATTCTCTACCTTCAAATATTTGTCTCACTGAGGATCTCCTGATGCTTTGGAAGCAGTTAAAGCTTTTTTTTCCCAATTTGGAGGGAATGGGTATATGGCGCTCGGTATCTATGGTTCAGCACTGGGATAGCCCTTAGGGGATGATGGAGCGCTTTATAAATATTCTAAGTAAAAATAATATAAATAAATATGTGGGATTTTTTAAGTTGGGCCAAGGCAACCCATTCTCCCCTGGAACAACCCCCTAGTTTGCAGTCCACTGGGAGAGTTCCAAAGTGACACAATGATGATTCTGGAACTGCTAATGGAAGCTTTCCCTCTTAAGAAGAGTGGTATTTAAAGTAGGAAACATTTGGTATATAATAAACTGAGATGGAGCAAACATGAAAATACTCCACCACAATTTTGACGGGTTTGCACTATTTGGAGGCCTTTATTAAATAATAAACTCCTAATTTCAATTGGGTTGGTAACAGCAGGTACCCTCAGAGGAACTATTAGATCCAAACTAATTGTTATTATCACTTAGAATTATGGTATCTGAAATAACATAAGGAATTGCAGCTGTAACTGGACCTAAATTATGAATTCCAGTGGTAATTCATAATCTCTCAGTGCACCCTTGGGTCTAACTTATAATGAGCCTAATTTCCCCTGCATCCAGAAAACCAGTGTCCCCAGTATCAGTAACCCCGGAAGTGGAGAAAATCCATCCCATGTACTGAGCCACTCTCAAGGAAGGGCCTTTGGGGACTCTCTAAATATCACTCATAAATAGCAATACCATTTAAGATGTTTTAGAAGCACAGTATATAGCAAACAATAGAAAAAATGTTCTCTAATCTGGAAATCAAGCCTCTGTTAATACCTCTATTCTCGAGCCGTATGTATGACTGGAGAGTCTTATGTCGATTATGTAAAGCAATCCTGAGACATTATCACCTGGTATTACAGTCATAAACCAGCTCACAGAGCTACAATCCCAAAAATGAGGTATTAAATGCCTTGCATGATGTGTGAAATATCCTGCCACACTACTGTCATTGAATGATACTGTGACAGATGTTGGGAATCAAGGGTGATAGATACGTCATGCTATACATTTGGGATGATTTTTCTTTGTCTTGAGGGACGTAGCTGGGAATAAAATATTCACAACAGCAAACTTGTGCAGTGGCTGTATTTTTTCCAAGATGTCATTGTAATAAACTAGCTTTACAGTACACAATTTGCCATGACTGGTGTCATCGCGGATCCTGCTTCTTTAAAGGGTTTAAGGGTTGCAGTGAAATATACACTTTATTGCGGTTTCTCTGGAGTTGTCCCTTGTTTGGGGTGTTCTGAGAAGAGATCAAAAGATGCCTGTGCACAATCCTGAGATCCTACAGAAGACAGCGGTTTGGGGTATGTAGAGTCTCTCTGTCCCTCAAAACTGTAAACAACGTTCTGCAATGTAGCCCCAATGGTGGTGCCTAGGATAGCACCCTGGAACATAAATATTGAGTGGTGTATTTTGGCAGAAAAGTGGGTTTATGCTTATTGTGGCTGCCAAGTAAGGTTTGGGAAATGTGGTACTCCTGGCGTATTTATGTCTCATGTTGCCCACTGGCTCCCGTCAACAGATACAATGAGGGGCAGAATTACTAACTTTGTGCAATGCGTGTCCATCACGAAAGTGCTAAGCATTATTTTGTGATTTACTGGAAAAAACAAAACCTGATTTGTGCTGGCCAGTAGCATAAGTTAATGCAAATCAGCGCTGTGCACTACTTTGTTCCACAGCGTCATTTAATGTGTAGGGCATGGGCTTTCCAAAGCAACCACCTATGGATTTTTACACAAAGTCCTATCAGCTAAAAAAGATAGGAATTTGCACCAAACATTAACTTCTCCATGAGACAAGCATAAAGTTTGGAAAAACAACTCTGCACTGTACAGCACACTAACAAAGTGGGGAAAGTTTTAAAGTATGTCAAAACATAGTATTTTGTACTTCAAGGGTATTCTTCCAGTCCAAGACTTGTGCTTGACATCATGCACTCAAATTGTTTGTTACAAACTCAAAGCCAAAAAACAGTTCTTCTTTTAAAAAGACACCTACAATTGCGGTGAACATTCAGGAAAAATAAAAAAGAAACCTTCTAGATTGTGGGAAGTTGGCCTGGTATATGCTGTCCATTAATTAAACTGGGCACCTTGTGCCAGTCCAAACAACCCTTATGGTGATTTAAGAGGTCAAAGATAATGTTAGAAAGCTATCAAAGTGGTAGCTGTGGAGAGCACTCTTCAGGCTTAGCCTTGAAGGAATGTTAAGCAGCTTGTTTTACCAGAATGCAACCTTATTGTATTAGTTAAATGAAAGGAGAACCACACAGCAGTTATAAAGATGTGTATTTATTATTATAACACACTCTAAATTCTTCACAGCATCTGCTACACGCAGATAAATACAAAGCATGCAATACTGTAGCACAGAAACAATCGTAAGAAGCACTAATACAGAGTGGGCTCCAGGGGGAAACCATACCATATACTAAAATAGTGGTAGAAGAACCATGACTCGAGTCAAGACAGTGTCTAGAGGATGTAGAATTGCTGGGACCACCAAGAAACCACCCAAGGTGAGTAGATAGGGTCCCCACAGCGGAAGGGTGCAGCATGAGAACACGACGTGTGCTATGTACAATTCAATGGGAGCGTCATGCTTGCAGTTTTACAGTTTGAGGACCCTTCCCAGTGGATTACAAGGAATCCCATTAGAGAATAGGTGGTCAGAGAGTAACCCCATCCGTGGATACCATTGTACCAGAGTTACCTATCCCAGGAAAGCTGGGTGCATAGGGCTGAAGTGGTATTGGAAACCGCCGTCAATTTGCCAGCAGTCTTTTTTTTTTGTGGAGTTTAGTGTGAATCGAATTCTCTTCAATGTAGATCTCCACATCAAGGAATTGCACCCTCTCATTGCTAATATCAGCAGGTTGAGCACATGGTTGTTAAGACTATCCACAAACTGTTTAGCAGATTCAATTGATCCCTTCCAAATTAAGCAGACGTCATCAATAAATCTCCACCACTGGAGTACATGTGTATCAAATACAGCCTTGTGGGTGTTCCTGAGGACATGCTCCTCCCACCAGCCAACGTGTAAACACGCATAGCTAGGAGAGAAGCATGCCCCCATCACCACACCGTGGAGCTGTTGATAAATCTCCTTATTGAACATAACAAGTTGTTGGTTAAACAGATTTCAATCATTCTTAACATCATTTTGTTATGTTCATGCATGTGAATACTGCATTAATACCGTCAGAATGGGGGATGCTGGTAGAGAGTGAACAAATGTCCATAGCAATCAAACAAGAGTTATCTTCCCATTAACTGACTGGAGTTTGGATAAAAAATGTCTAGTGTCTCTGATGTAAGAAGGAAGATGCTCTACTAAACCGTGTAGACATCGTGTAAACATTGGTTCTAAAAGACTTTTCTGAGCTGTAATAAACGGTCTCCCTGGCACTGGTCAAACATTTGTATGAATCTTGGGGATAAAATACAGTACTGGAGTGAAAGGATGCTCATTCTTTAAGAAGCAATATTCATTTTTGGCCAACAGTTCCAAACGTTCTCATTGGGCCGGCGAACACAGTATCTTTGATTTGCCTAAGTTCTTGAAAAGTAGCCTTTCTGTAGCAATCAATATCATTTAGATGGCGCGAGGCTTCTTCTATATGGAGGGTCCGGGCCATAACACAATGTTGCCCCACTTGTCCGCCTTGTTGATGAAAACACTTGTGTTTTCTTGTAATTTATGAATAAGTTTAGAATATTGAATGTCTGAATATTTCCGTTGTCTAGCTTGCTGCATGACAGTTCTCTTTAACTTTTTCAGGTCTTCAATAACACACTCACTAAAAACATTGATGGCATCTTTAGGCATCATCGGGATTAATGTAGAAGGTGGTCGAAAGGGGCTGTTTGATGGACTACTACAACCAATACCTAGCTCTAGCAAATCATCCTGAGTAGAATTAGACATGTCTCCATCATTAATGGCCAGGGACTGTAGAGACCTCAGCATGCTTATGCCTGATACTTGGAGGGTGGAGCTAAGTTCCAGTGATGGCCCAATATTGGATGCAATACGCTTAAGTTTTCGAATAAACTTATAGACATCTTCCCTTGTCTGGGTATATTTAAAGCAGTTGGTGGGGCAGTAAGATAAATCTAATGACAGCAGTTGTTTTTTAGCGATGGAAAGAACTTTGTCAGATAGATTGAGAACAGTATTATCAGACTCACTTACTTTTGGACCCAATTCTTGGCTTTCATGCCTCTGCCTCTGCCATTGTTTCCTGAATTTCCGTCTCTGTCTCCTGTGCTGGTTACTTCTTCTCCTTATTTCCTCACAGGATTGCGCGGTCGCAGTGTTTGACGGTTGTCTTCGAGTGAAAAATTCAACTCTTCTCCTGGAGTGAAATTGGTTGGCAATTGTACTGATTTACTGCCACTGCTGTCATCAGATTCAATACTGCTTTCTGCATTGCTGGTCTCTGAATATGACGATTGTATGTCAATTTGAGCTGTTGTTGAGGAAGGGATAACTCCAGTGACTTTATTAACAAGAGCTCGCCTTTTCACATTGTCAAACTTCTTGGAAAAGGTAAAGATGCGTCCTGTTTTATAATCGCTCTTATCCCTTGCGAATATGAATACTTTTCTCGCTTTATATATATATATATATATCTAGAATCCTCGTTAGTTGCCAATCTCCTCCTGGCGAAAAAAACAAGCGTAGACCCGACTTGCATGCAAATTTGTTTTATTAATCTCACATTGAGTCCGCCATGACAAATTTCAGCCGATGACCGGCCTTGATCACATGACATCGCCAAGACTTTGCTTCACCAATTTAAAGTGCCAATGCTCGCAACCAGAATAATAGGCATAGACAACATACTTATTCATGGTTCCAATTAACTGCATCAATGCATTATAATATGAAACAAATCCATACATATAATTTGATAACAATGATAAAATACTTTTTGCCATGGTTAGCAGGTTTCTAACAATATGAACCAGGTATAATACCTTAACTATTATGGCTTTAGTGCCAGGATATACCATTACGGTTCTCATATCCATATGCCTTAGGTTGACTACATCTTTTTGTGCCCACCCCATAATTGAAAAATAAGTGCTCCACATTTATGCACATGAGTAAAGCTATTTACCCTGTTAATTTGGTTCTGTCTCCTAAGGGGTGTTCAAAGTATGAATACTGTTGCCATCAATAATCTTACCCGAACATATTCAAATATTAAAACTATACTTGTCCATGTGCAAATTTAGCAGATGCTAACAAAGTGACAAAGTGCTAAATAATGAATTCCCTAAAGTGTGCAAAATAATCCTAAGGTGCAATGTGCTGAGTGCTATTTGTTGCCAGCAGTATTGTATATAAAACTAAATGTTACCAAATGCTCAGCCGGTAATAAGACCTAAAGGTGCAAATGACCAGTGACTAAAAGGCTCTACATACTATCGACAGCAACCTTATTCACATAATGTACTAATGCAGCCAAATTGAGTATGATTAAAGTGCAGATGACCTGGGGCTGATTCCAGGATCAATCCATAAACAAATCATAAATATTGCATTTGCAGTTGATTCCCTTCTATACACATAAATACATAAATATATAAATATCCATATAAATATGATATATAAAACAACTGTCTAAAATGAATAAATATGTGCAGTAATAAAATCCCACATTGAATTTACATATTAAGTACATACTGAAAAGACACACAAAGTTATAAATTATAGATGCATTGGAAGATGGTATATATTGTGTATGTTATTGTCAGACAGACCATTTGCTTCCCTCAAACCATTAATACAACCATATGGGATGCTGTTAATAAGATGGGGAGGATGTGCACTGGACGCATGCAGCACTGTGTTGCCTGCTGTTGATTTGCGAAACAGAGATGTAGACAAGCAGTTATTAATGAGTTGGACCTGCCCATCCAAAAACGTAACTTGATCTTTGCTAATAGCTGATGTAGATTTCAAGTTCATATAATTGATATTAATTTGAGCAATAAAGTCTATAGCACTTTGCTCATTGTCATTGCTGCACCACACAATAAACAGATCATCTATGAATCTAAGCACGGAAATTACCCTAGAATTGAAAGTATGCTCAAATTGCTTCCTGAGGGTCAGCTCCTCCCACCAGCCCATAAATGGGCATAGCGGGGAGAGAAGCTGGTCCTCATCGCCACCCCTTTAATTTGCTGGTACATTTGATTCTTAAATAAAAATAGGTTATTTTCCAAGCAAGAGAGCAGCATGCTAAGTAACATTTTGCTATGTTGAGCATACTTGAGGGGTCTGTTGGCTAGAAAATATTCCACAGCCCTGATGCTATCCTGGTTTTTAATACAAGTATACAATGAAGATACATCCAGGGCTATTAAAATATTTTCTGGCTTCCATTTTATGTCTCTAACTTTTCGAAGGAAATCATACGTGTCCTGCACGTAGGACCTTAAATTCTTAACATGGTCTTGCAGGAAAAAGTCAATATATTTTGACATATTTTCCAAGGGTCCATCACATGCTGCAATGATGGGTCTACCCAGTGGTTTTTGTATATTCTTATGTACTTTTAGTACAAAGTAGGTCACCGGGGTGTTGGGGTATACCCTTCTCAAGATATTTGTATTCCTCAAATTAAGAAGGCCCAAACTTTTCCATGCTAACAATTTAGAGAAAAAAAGATCCTGAGTACTTTTAAATTTTTGTGGTGAACTCTTTCTGTAGCATTCCTGGTTATTAGGTTGACTGGATGCTTCCATCATAAATTCTTCCAAGGGCCATAAAACAATATTCCCTCCCATGTCTGAGTTCCTCACCACCACTTTTTTCTCTTTTTTGAGTTTATCGATAAGCTGATCATATTTTCTTTCCTGGCTAGTGATTTTCATTTTGGATCAGTTTATATTCATGTTAAGTTTCTCGACCAGTGCCACCACCTGCTCATTGAACACATCTAGTGAGTCACAAGGCATAATACGTATTCATTTTGATTTAATTTTGAAGGGAGTTACTGGTTTTGCACATGTTTCTGATATTAGGTAACCCTGGGCGTAGTGGGAGTAGTGGGGCTACGCGGAGCATCATGGAGTGGGGCCAAATCTATGCGCACCTGCACACTCCGCGTAGCCCCACTACGCGCCGCCTGCCTCCCTCCCACCCTCATTTTAAAATTACTTACAACCTTAACAGTAAAGAAAATTACTAACCTGAGCTGCGGCATCCCGGGGCTCCATCTTCCTGCTTCCTCGATAACTTCTTCCTCACAAATGCGCATGCGCGGTCACCCGCGCATGCGCATTTCTCCTTAGAAATGCGCATGTGCAGTTGTGAGGAAGAAGTTAGTGAGGAAGCAGGAAGATGGAGCCCCAGGACGCCGCAGCTCAGGTAAGTAACTTTTAATGCCGAGGAATGCACATGCGCGGGCTCCCGCGCATGCGCAGTTCTCAGAAGAAGACGCGCTGGAAGAGGTTTGAAGCCCGGGGATGCCGCTGATCAGGTAAGGTTATTTAAACATGTATTTTTTAATGTATTTAATAGGGCGGGCGGGAGGCGGGCGGGAGGTGGGATATGCGTAAGGGAACTATGCAGAGAGTGCGGAGATTGGTTCCATCTCCGGGCCTCTCCGCATAGGTCCCTTACGCATATTACGCCCACCCTTAAATAGAATTGCAGACAGAGGAGAGTGAAGTGCATAAAGAAGCAAAATTGTTGCAGAAAGAGGCAAGAGCAGTTCAGAAAGAACCAAGGGAAGTGCAGAAAGAGGCAAATGAGGTGCAGAAGGAGAAAGGAGAACTGGAGAAAGAGGCAAGAGGGATGCAGAAAGAAGCAGGAGAAGTGCAGAAAGAAGCAACAGAGGTGCTCAAAGAGACAAGAGGGGTGCAAAACGAGGCAAGAGAACTGCAGAAAGAGGCAAGAGGGTTGCAGAAACTGGCAAAAGGGGTAGAGAAAGAGGGAACAGGTGTGCAGACAGAGGCAAGAGAAGTGCAGAAAGAGGAAAGGGGATGCAGAAACTTGCAACAGAGGTGCAGAAATAAGCAAGAGCAGTTCAGAAAGAATCAACAGAGATGCAGAAAAGGCAAGAGGGTACAGAAAGAGGCAAGAGGAGTGCAGAAAGAAGCAACAGAGGTTCATAAAAAGGCAAGAGAACTGCAGAAAGAAGCAAGAGGGTTGCATAAACAGGACAGAGAGGTGCAGAAAAATGGAAGATGGGTGCAGAAAGAGGCAAGAGAGGTACAGAAAGAGGGAAGAAGGATGCAGAAAGAGGCACGAGTGGTACAAAAAGAGGCAAGATAAGTGCAGAAAGAAGCAACATAGGTGCAGAAGGAGGCAAGAGAAGTGCAGAAAGAAGCAACAGAGATGTAGAAAAGGGGAAGACTGTAGAAAATGTGACAAGAGGGGAGCGGAACGAAGAAGGAGAGGTGCAGAAACTAACTAAATAAGTGCAAAAAGAAGGAACAGAGGTGCAGAAAGAGGCAAGAGGGATGCAGAAAGGTGCAAGATAAGTCCAGAAAGAATCAACATAGGTGCAGAAGGAGGCAAGAGAACTTCAGAAAGAGGCAGAAGGGTTGCAGAAACAGGCAAGAGAGGTCCAGAAAAATGGAAGAGGGATACAGAAAGAGGCAAGAGAGGAGCAGAACGAGGGAAAATGGATACAGAAAGAGGCAAGAGGGGTGCAGAAAGAAGCAAGAGAGGTGCAGAAAGAAACAAAAGAAGTGCAGCAAGAAGGAACAGAGGTGCAGAAAGAGGCAAGAGGGATGCAGAAAGGTGCAATAGAAGTCCAGAAAGAATCAACAGACAAGAGAGTTGCAGAAACAGGCAAAAGAGATGCAGAAAGAAGCAAGAGCAGTGCAGAAAGAACCAACGGAGGTGCGAAGGAGGCAAGAAGGGTGCAGAAATTTGCAACAGAGGTACAGAAAGAAGCAAGAGCAGTGCAGAAAGAACCAACAGAGGTAGAGAAAGAGGCAAGAGAGGTGGAGAAAGCGGCAAGAGGGGTGCAGAAAGAGCGAAAAGAAGTACAGAAAGAAGCAAAAATGTTTCAAAAACAGTCAAGAGGGGTACAGAAAGAGGCAAGAGAAGTACAGAAAAAAGCAATAGAGTTGCACAAAGAGGGAGAAGGGTGCAGAAAGAGACAAAGAGGTGCAGAAAGAAGCAAGTTCAATCAATCAATCAATCAATCAATCAACCATTTGTAGAGCACACTACATACCCGCAAGGGTCTCAAGGCGCTGGGAGGGGGGGCGCTACTGTTCAAACAGCCAGGTCTTGAGTAGTCTCCTGAAGGTCAGCAGGTCTTGGGTCTGTCGTAGGCTCAGTGGGAGGGTGTTCCAGGTCTTGGCGGCGAGGTGGGAGAAGGATCTCCCACCGGTGGTTGATCTTCAGATGCGAGGGACGGTGGCAAGTGTGAGGTCGGCGGAGCTGAGCTGGTGGTTGGGGATGTAGAAGGAAAGTCGTCTTTTGAGGTAGGCTGGGCCGGTCTTGTGGAGTGCCTTATGTGCGTGGATGAGGAGCTTGAAGGATATCCTCTTGTTGACGGGGAGCCAGTGCAGGTTTCTCAGGTGGGGGTGATATGGCTGTGGCGTGGTACGTCGAGAATCAAATGTGCAGAGGCGTTTTGGATGCATTGCAGACGTTTGATGAGCTCGGTCGGGGCTCCTGTGTAGAGGGTGTTTCCGTAGTCGAGTCTGCTGCTGACGAGGGCCTGGGTGACTGTTCTTCTTGTGTCTGTCGGGATCCACCTGTAGATCTTGTGGAGCATGCAGAGGGTGTTGAAGCAGGAGGAGGAGAGGGTGTTGATTTGCTTGGTCATGGAGAGCGTTGAGTCGAGGATGATTCCCAGGTTGTGTGCCTGATTGGTGGGTGTCGGGGCTGCCCCCAGTGCCATCGGCCACCAGGATTCATTCCAGCATGAAGGGTTGGAGCCGAGAATGAGGACCTCCGTCTTGTCTGTGTTCAGCTTCAGTCGGCTGATCTTCATCCAGTCGGTGACGGCCTTCATTCCTTCATGGAGATTGGATTTGGCGGCGATGGCGTCCTTGGTGAGGGTGTGGTAAATAATTTAATTACCGGGACTTAATTTGATGCGGAAAAACTATAATAATAGCTCAGTAAAATAAGAGGCAGAATCCGTGGTATTAGAGGTTCGGAACGGGCTTTATTCCAAAATCGATTCGAATCAATGGTCTCCATATTCCATCACCACGAAGGTTCAGGAAGTGAAGAACCAACTTTATTAACAAGTAATCATTTTTATACAATAGGCATTACAGTGAAACAGATGCAGGAGGCGTAACAGTTGATAAGAACATACATGCGTAACTAAAATAGGTGTAACTGGGCGTAACTTAAAGAACGTCATTGGATATGATGTCAGAAATGGGTGGTTCCACGGAAGAATTTCGCAATGTCAGCAGAAATACTTGGCAGAGATGCGCGCGCAGCAGCATGACGTGTGATTGACGAGCAACTGGGGGGTGAAAGGGACTTGACATTTAGCTCTACATGTGGAGACAGAAGTCTGGGGTTATGTCAACCTAATCCCAAATCATATCTAACATCCTATGTTTAAAGAACTGTGTTATCCAGAAAGAAAGGTCTCTTAGGATAGAATCTTATTCTATACTGACTATACTGACTGTTAGTGCGTGTACAAGCGTCTAAGTGTCTACACTAGATGCGAGGGCAGAAATCTTCCATAGTAACAGGGCTATGAATTACTTGCATAAAGACAGAGAAGCCAGGCCTTTTGCTCGGTAGCTGGGAGAATGTTTACTTAAACTACTAGACAGGAATGTATTGGATAGGGAGCGGAGCAGATAATCTCGAAGGTGAAATACAGTTTTTGGCAGGCAACAGGCTGGAGTCAGGCACCGTTAGCCGCGCAGGGAATAGGACAAAGTTCATGGATACAGATGCGAGCTCAGACTGGAGCTTTCAGAAGCAGAAGGCAGGAAAAGGCTTAACGGCAGAATCAGGGCCTACTCGCCTGGACTGTAAGAAATGTGGGAAGTGAACCATATAAAGCCGGTGGCCTTTCATACTTAGAAATAGAATATCCGGCCCATTCATGGCGGATCTGAAAGAGGACATGTTGACGGTGGACGCACATGTGTTTGCGTCTTCATAACTGGAACTGGAGGAAACATACATGTACTTATGATCTATACATGAAACCGTTGGGGTCCAAGATAGGGGACATAACTGATCATAAAAATCCATATTTCCACATTCCCTCCTTGTCCCCTACTTGCCCTTAAGAGATATCAATCTTCATCAATCCGTTGATTTGTTCATATAACATCATTTGTTCTTCTTTCTTCTTCCGGAATCTTGAATGAAAACTTGGATGTGGGATACACGAGGTGGCACATAGACCACAAATCGCTGGTCCACATTGTAGGCATAAGCAGCAACTGAATAGTATGAGAAGGCCAATACCTAGGAAGGATAGGACCCTCCATCCAAAGGTAGATAATACACTCCAAAACCAACCGGACCAAGTCCAGGTGCCTGGATTCTGGTGTATCTGGCTTACAATTTTATGAAGGCGAGTTATGGCTTTATATACAGATGGCGAATTTTCTGGTATGAAAATGCAACAATTTGATCCGATGACCCTACAAGCTCCGCCCCTATCGGCCAGAATGACGTCAAGGACAAGACGATTTTGAAGCACAACAATCCGCATAGCAGACTGTTCTTCTGTTAAATTGCCTAAGGCGGAAATAGTTTCGCTTACTACTGCTTCAAGGGTTCTGGTTAATCTACGTATCAGCTTACTATTAGTGACTGTACCTATATAAGGAAAGAGACCTTTATTGAAATCTGTGTATTTCTCCCATGCAGTATAATCGACTATTGGGAGATCTCTCTGTTCTCTATTGTGTACTAAATGAGTATTTCTATGATAATCAGGAGGAGCTAGGAAAACAGGTGGCAAAAGAAATCCGATGTAACAGGTACCATCCCAATCTAGAGGCAGACGTATATATGCAGTCTGACCACATACAAAGTAGGAATGGCGAGAAGCTCTAAATGTAGACTTGCCTTGATCACTGAATTCTATTATAGTGATGCATTTACTATGGCCCATGTGTATGGAGCCATTCTTTCTTATACACAGTTCACCTTTAACTGGAAATACTGACATAGCGGGCAAAATTGGTGCAGCTTCGGATTCGACATTCAGGATCATGAGATTAAGCGTGAAATTACCTAATCCATATACTTCATTTTCGTGTCTTTCATGCGTCTTTGTTCATGTTCTTGTTCCTCTCTAATTCTATTGTGATGGTACTGTAGCATTTGTAACATTTGTGACGGAGAGTTACCTTGCCAGGTACTCTCGAATTTCAATACTCTATTCTTAACTTGGGGCAGGGCATTTTCAACTAATTTTGTCACAAACAGATGTGGATAAGATTCGCTACTTGCTTTTATTCCACTATTTATACCAAAACATTTTTCGAATCGGGCATAGAAATCACTAGTGTCTTCATCTTGCTTTTGTTTACAGGCTGAAATTGCACCCCAGTGTTCCTTTTTCGTAGTTAATAAACGTGGCAATACCTGTACTAGTAAACCTGGTAGTATTTTGGTCTTTTCCCCAAGCCCTGAACCTGGACCTCGAGCTTTTTCTTCGTTTTCTAATGCTGTCCAATCTATCTTTTGGTCTCCCACCTCCCAGTCCTTTTCCTTGAGTTTTTCGTAAATGCCCGCAGGCATTAATACCTTCAATATCGTCATAATGTCTGGATAGGTATACTCTCCCATGAGCAACATGTCTTTAATTTCACGGTGGAAACCCGCTGGGTCTTTGTCATGACTGGGTACCACTTTCTTCATTTCTAATAGTTCTATTTTAGATATGGGTGTGTATACAAACACACGTTTAAACTGATTGTCATCACCTTTTATCGGGTGCACTTCGCGTAAGGGATTCTGTCTATCCATATAGTACGTCGTTCTTTCCTTGATGGGCAGTGAGACATGTTCGGGGCATACAAAAAGAATATACTGCTTTCTGGATTCTAGTATTTCTCTAATTAACTCAGTACCTGAACCTCTCCATTTATTTGTGAGTAATTCAGTCAATATATTAGGTAATGGACCAGGATCGGAGTGTTGGCTTTTGTATAATATAAGGAGTTGTTGAACCATATAGATACCAGCTAAACGTTGTTCATCTGGGGTGAGGTTCAAAAACGTGTGTGCTAGTGTATCATCACTATATTTTCCGGGACTGTCAACCCAATGAACGGCTGACCTGGCTAATTCTTGTTCGTCCATAGAATCAAGTATATGATAACCCCTTCGTTCTCGGAGCAATTTGTCAGCGGCTTGGAACGAATGTTCGGGGGACCTTATATTTATTATTGGGTTTTGGAAGTTTCTGTTATTATCTGGACGTATCGGACGTATCGGATCAGTAAAGCATCTAGTATTATTACAATATTTCCCTCTACCTACATAGGCCATAGTTTCTAACTGTCCTGTGGGCAGTTCTAATTCTTCCTCCTCCTCGGTTTGTTCAGGCTCGTCTACTGCTAATCTTTCTTCGTGTATTCGTTCTACTTCTTTGCGGATCTTGCGGCACATAGCTACTATACATGATCGTTTATCATGTCTCCCCTCTGATATATTCCGACTCCAGGTGGTAAGAATTTGCATTTCTTCCGGATTTACCCCTGGTCGGTCTTGATTTCTGATCACACAATTTATGAGGAAACGTAACAGTTCCCCCTGTAGCTCCACTTTCTGGTACTCCAAGGCTCTATTAATACTTTCGGAATCTCGTCCTGACTGGACAAAGTGATATATATTTTCTAAATGTGTAGTCATTCCTGGTAGCCTCCCTAAATATATTGCAGCTCGTCGGATACGTAATGATGCCAGCAGCATTTCGTCCCCTTTTCCGGGCACCGGGTCATATCTACAATCTATTAGAAGTTCCTTAAGCGCGTCGGGAGTTACTAGTTTGGGCGTACGTTGGTGGGCTAATTCTTGAAAGGAAAGTTTATTTACTCTGGGTGGCGTGGAAAAAATGTTTGTTGTACCTCCTGTAGCACCACCTGGGGTGCTGGATGTGAAAGGATTCGTTGAACGTGATATGGCAACCATAGATGTGGGTACAGCTGTAGAAACAGATGTGCTTGCCGGAACTTGTGTCGGAGTTTGTTGTTGCGGAGGTACAGACGGAGGAGGGTCTTGGCGTTGAACCCCCTCGGCAGGCGGTCTATGTGGCGCAGCACTAGCATACTCGGGAGCTGCGTCGTCTAAATAAGAGGAAAGAAAAACATCTTCTGCGGTTCTGGGATGCCCTTTGGGATGTACTTTTATCGGGAACAATGGGGGTGGCAAGTCTTTTGGTATCTCCGGAGTAGCCTTAGATAACCCTTCGGCCAAAAGAGGATACATACCATTCATAAGGGCATTTCGTTGTCTGTCTACTTGTTCTGATTTTACTCGAGTACCTTCTTCAATTAATATATTTTCTCGAACTTTATTTGAATTCTCCTTACTCTTCTCTTCCTGTCTACGTGCTTTTTCTGTACGTCTATACCATTCTTTACGCCATAATTCAATGGCATCTTTCTGTGATTGTCTAGCTTTCTTTTTCCATAATTCTTCCTCTACTTTCACGATGCAATCTGCATCCCAGGTCCCAGCTGCGGGCCACCTCTGACTTTCTGGTAATTCCTTGGTGTAGTCTACCCATAAATCAAGAAATAATATGGCGTCTAGGCCATGTTTATGATACATGAAGTACCCTGGAGTGTCCCTAGGAGGAATGGGAACAGCTTCTTCGAGTACCCCTTTTCTAGTTTTTATCTGTCTTAATTTCGAAAAGAGCGGCATTTTTGAGAACTGATCTGATCTGATACCTAATTCTGAACACGTTTAATACAACAAAACACAATAATGAACAGTCATTCACACCACAATATGCAGAACGTATTTAAAACATTTTAACATTTAACATTTAATGAACAGCAATGATGGTCATTTGAGGAACTAGTCACTAAACATGATACTCGGCACTAACTAGGTAATTCTGGATTATATACTAGGCATACTTGATATACTGCTAAACAGTACAGATACACTGCTGAAACAGTGCAGACCGGATTTGTGTACCCAAACCCGTCTTGACCGGCACAACCTATGTGCACGTCAGAACGCCTCCCCGACAATGGTACTCACCGGGTAGCTCGGAACGGAAGGCCTCGGAACTGAACTGAACTGGACTCGGACCGGACTGGACTCAACTCGAAACTTCGGAACTTCGGAACTTCGGAACTTCGGAACCTGGTGGGCCTCTGTATACCTCGGATCTTGCTCTCTCAGCTAGGCTCTGGTCGGGATACTTCGCACTTCTCACCGCCTCGTCTGGGTGTTGATCGCAGCCTCAGTTACCCCCGCTCGGCAGGAGGGAGATACAGGAAATCCTGTGGGTACGCGTTGTTGTCCGTCCAGCTGTGACAGGAGACCGGGCCTGCAACGCACCTCCGGCGCGTGAGATGAGAAAGTGTCCCTGTTCGGGCGCCATTTATGTGGTAAATAATTTAATTACCGGGACTTAATTTGATGCGGAAAAACTATAATAATAGCTCAGTAAAATAAGAGGCAGAATCCGTGGTATAAGAGGTTCGGAACGGGCTTTATTCCAAAATCGATTCGAATCAATGGTCTCCATATTCCATCACCACGAAGGTTCAGGAAGTGAAGAACCAACTTTATTAAGAAGTAATCATTTTTATACAATAGGCATTACAGTGAAACAGATGCAGGAGGCGTAACAGTTGATAAGAACATACATGCGTAACTAAAATAGGTGTAACTGGGCGTAACTTAAAGAACGTCATTGGATATGATGTCAGAAATGGGTGGTTCCACGGAAGAATTTCGCAATGTCAGCAGAAATACTTGGCAGAGATGCGCGCGCAGCAGCATGACGTGTGATTGACGAGCAACTGGGGGGTGAAAGGGACTTGACATTTAGCTCTACATGTGGAGACAGAAGTCTGGGGTTATGTCAACCTAATCCCAAATCATATCTAACATCCTATGTTTAAAGAACTGTGTTATCCAGAAAGAAAGGTCTCTTAGGATAGAATCTTATTCTATACTGACTATACTGACTGTTAGTGCGTGTACAAGCGTCTAAGTGTCTACACTAGATGCGAGGGCAGAAATCTTCCATAGTAACAGGGCTATGAATTACTTGCATAAAGACAGAGAAGCCGGGCCTTTTGCTCGGTAGCTGGGAGAATGTTTACTTAAACTACTAGACAGGAATGTATTGGATAGGGAGCGGAGCAGATAATCTCGAAGGTGAAATACAGTTTTTGGCAGGCAACAGGCTGGAGTCAGGCACCGTTAGCCGCGCAGGGAATAGGACAAAGTTCATGGATACAGATGCGAGCTCAGACTGGAGCTTTCAGAAGCAGAAGGCAGGAAAAGGCTTAACGGCAGTATCAGGGCCTACTCGCCTGGACTGTAAGAAATGTGGGAAGTGAACCATATAAAGCCGGTGGCCTTTCATACTTAGAAATAGAATATCCGGCCCATTCATGGCGGATCTGAAAGAGGACATGTTGACGGTGGACGCACATGTGTTTGCGTCTTCATAACTGGAACTGGAGGAAACATACATGTACTTATGATCTATACATGAAACCGTTGGGGTCCAAGATAGGGGACATAACTGATCATAAAAATCCATATTTCCACAAGGGAGAGGATCAGTTGTGTGTCGTCGGCATAGGAGATTATGTTGAGGTCGTACTGTCGGGCGACATGTGTGAGCGGGGCCATGTAGATGTTGAACAGTGTTGGGCTGAGGGAAGATCCCTGGGGTGTGCCGCAGATGATCTCAGAGGCTTCGGATCGGAATGGGGGGAGCCAGACCCTCTGGGTTCTGCTGGAGAGGAAGGAGGTTGTCCATTCCAGAGGCTTGACTTGGATCCCTACGGCGTGGAGGCATGCGCGTAGTGTGCGGTGGCAGACGATGTCGAAGGCAGCGGAGAGGTCCAGGAGAATGAGGGCCGCGGTCTCACCGTTGTTCAGCAGGGTCCTGATGTCGTCGGTGGCGGTGATGAGGGCAGTCTCGGTGCTGTGGTTGCTGCGGAACCCTGCAGAACCCTGACTGGGCAGGGTCCAGATAGGTGCAGAAAGAAGCAAGAGAAGTGCAGAAACAAGCAACAGAAGTGCAGAAAGAAGCAAGACGGGTTCAGATAGAGGCAAGAGAAGTACAGAAAGACACAAGAGAGTTGCAGAAACAGGCGAGAGAGGTACAGAAAGAATCAAATGAGGTGCAGAAAGATGAGATATGGGTGCAGAAAGGGGAGAGAAGTGCAGAAAGAAGCAACAGAGATGCAGAAATGGTTAAAGGGACAGGGAAAGTGGCAAGAGGGATGTAGAAAGAAGCAGGAGAGGTACAGAAAGAAACAAAAGACGTGCAGAAAGAAGGAACAGAGGTGCAGAAAGATGCAATAATGGTGCAGAAAGAGGCAAGAGAAGTGCAGAAAGAAGCAACAGAGGTGCAGAAGGAGGCAAGAGAACTGCAGAAAAAGGCAAGAGATTTGCAGAAACAGGCAAAAGATGTGTAGAAGTAAGCAAGAGCAGTGCAGAAAGACCCAACAGAGGTGCAGAAGGAGGCAAAAGGGGTGAAGAAAGAGGCAATAAGGGTGTAGACATTTGCAATAGAGGTCCAGAAAGAATGAACAGAGGTGCAGAAACAGATAGGAGAAGTGGAGAAAGAGGCAAGAGAAGTGCAGAAAGAAGTAACAGAGGTGAAGAAGGAGGCAAGAGAACTGCAGAAAGAGTCAAGTGGGGTACAGAAACAGGCAAGAGTGGTGCAGAAAAAGGTAAGAGGGGTGCAGAAAAAGGTAAGAGGTGTGCAGAAAGAGGCAAGAGTGGTGCAGAAAGAGGCAAGAGCAGTGCAGAAAGAGGGGAAGAAGGGTGCAGAAAGAGGCAAGAGGGGTGAAGACAAAGGCAAGAGAAGTGAAAAAAGAAGCAACAGAGGAGCAGAAGGTGGCAAGAGAAATGCAGAAAGAGGCAAGAGTGTTGCAGAAACAGACAAAAGATGTGCAGAAAGAAGCAAGAGCAGTGCAGAAAGAACCCACAGAGGTGGGAAAGGAGGCAAGAGGGGTGCAGATATTTGCAAGAGCAGTGCAAAAAGAAACACCAGATGTGCAGAAAAAGGCAAAAGAGATACAGATATAGGTAAGAGAAGTACAGAAAGAAGCAATAAATGGTACAGAAAGAGGCAAGAGTGAATATAGAAAGAGGCAAGAGAGGTACAGAAAGAAGCAATAGAGTTACACAAATAGGGACAAAGGGTGCATAAAGAGACAAAGAGGGTACAGAAAGAAGCTAGAGAGGTGAAGAAAGAAGCAATAGAAGTGCAGAAACAAGCAACAGAGGTGCAGAAAGAAGCAAAAGGGGTGCGGAAAGAGGCAGGAGAAGTGCAGAAAGAAGCAACATGTGCAGAAAAAGGGAAGTACAGAAAGATACAAGAGAGTTGCAGAAACAAGCAACGATGTGCAGAAAGAGGGAATAGGAGTGCAGAAAGTAACAACAGACATGCAGAAAGAGGGATGAGGGGCTGAGAAAGAGGCAAGATAAGTGCAGAAAGTAGCAACAGATAAGCAGAAAGGAGGAAGAGGGCTGGAGAAAGAGGCAAGAGGGTTAAGGAAGCAAGCAAGAGAAATAAAAAAGAAACAAAAGAAGCGAAAAAAGACAGAACAGAGGTGTAGAAAGAGGCAGCAGGGCTACACAAAGAGGGAAGAGGAGTGCACAAAGAGGGACAAGGGGTGCAGAAAGAAGCCAGAGAGGTTCAGAAAAAAGCAAGAGAAGTGCAACAAGAAGCAACAGAGCTGCAGACACAGCAAGAGGAGTGCAGAAAGAGGGAAGATTGATGCAGAAAGAGGCACAAGGGGTGCAGAAAGAGGCGGGGTGCAAAAAGAGGGAAAAGAGGTGCAGAACAAGGGAAGATGGGTACAGAAAGAAGCAAGTGGGGTTCAGAAAAAAGCAAAAGAGATGCAGAAAGAGGCAAGAGAGGTGTAGAAAGAGGGAAGAAGGGTGCAGGGAGAGGCGAGAGGGCAGCAGAAAAAGCAAGTGAAGTGCAGAAAGAGGCAAGAGAAGTGCAGATTGAAGCAACATGGTGCAGAAAGAGGCAGAGGCAAGAGGAGTGCAGAAAGAGGCAAGAGAAGTGCAGAAAGAAGCAACAGAGATCCAGGAAGGGGGAATATGGGTTCATAAAGAGGCACAAGGGGTACAGAAATAAGCAACAGGGGTGCAGAAAGGAGCAAGTGAAGTGCAGAAAGCAGTAACTGTGTTGCAGAAAGAAGCAGGAGAGGTGCAGAAAGAAGCAAGAGAAGTGCAGAAAGAAGCAACAGAGATAAAGAAAGGGAACGAGGGTTGGAGAAAGTAGCAAGAGGGGTGCAGAAATAGGTGTTGAGGGATGAAGAAAGAAGCCAGAAAGGTGAAGAAAGATGTGAGAAGTTGGCCTAGTATATGCTGTCCACCAGTTATAGTGGGCACCCTGTACCAGTCCAAACCACCCCTTATTGGTTATAGGTTAAAGACAACCTTTATTGAAAGCTATCCTAGTGGTAGCTATTGAGAGCAGCCTTCCGGCTAAGTCTTGAAGGAATGTAAAGCAGCTTGTTTTACCAGTCTATAATCTCTTGAGTGCCTAAATGAAAGACATCCACACCATGCATATATATATAAAATATATGTATTTATTACTAAACACACCCTCCTAGTCTCTTTATGAGACCAGAGGTCAAAACACATACGTTACACTTCAAATATTACAGTAAAATAGCACAAATACACATCAGGCCCTAGGGGCGAGCCAAACCATATAATAAAATAGTGGAATAAAAACCACGACTTAACTAGAAACAAGGCCTAGAGCCTGTAGAATCGATGGGACCCCAAGGAACCACCCAAAGTAGTGACACAAGGGACCAACAGGGGCTGTGTGCAGTGTGAGTACACAGCCACGAGATCCCGTTAGCTTCTATGGGAAAAGTCACGGTTAGATTTTTAAGGATTAGGGACACTTATAATTGAGTCAGGACCGAACCCTTTGGGACTTAGGAAGTTCCAGGGCAAACACCCACGGGAGCAGCAGAGTACTCGTGTTACCTCACCCAGGTAAGCCGGGTGCATAGGTGTCTTTTGGTGTCGGGTCGCGTCGTCGATTTCAATGGGAGCTGGCGAAAAAATGCTGCTGCCCGGAAGATGCGAAGTGTCCGAAGAGATCCAAGCCTGGATCAAAGATGAGAAGAACCTGAAAGCAGAGGGGACAGAGTCTGGGTTAGTAGCCAATGACCAGGAATGCAATAGGCAGATGCCCACCGATGTTGGGTGATTTCAGGTGAAGAAGGTGAAGCTTGACTCTTCAGCCACGAGGACCAGGAGGTGTCGAGGATGACCAGGAGCTGGATTCGAGCTGTCCCACCAAAGATGTCAAGAGCTGCAGCATCGGTGCCCAGATTGGACACAACAAGCCTTGGCAACAGCAACCCATGCAGAAATGAGAAAGATGCTTCGGTGCAGACCAGCAAGGTGTGTGGGACTCACCACTTGGTAGGGAGTCGGGGCACAGCTGGAGCAACCAGGGAAGCCCAAGGAAATTCAAAGTTACCCCTTCAGAGACCCACCAATCGACGGTCCAGTGATCGCGAATGGACCTTGAGACGAAAAACAAAATGGCAGCCCACTGGTCACACGGGGTGACTAGGCCAACAATCTTCTGTGGATTCTGTTCTTCGAGATGGGGGCTATAAGTCAGTCTAAGCATGACTTCAGGAGATGTCGAGAAGTCAATGCACTTTCAAAAGTGCACGGTGACAAGGTGTTCCAGTTCCACGCTACTCACACAGGCTGCGGGTCTCAGCTTTGCTGGGAACTTGGGTCAGCCTGTTAGACATCCGTAAATCCTCTTCCTGGGCTGCAAACACATCAGAGTCCGGTGGGAGCTTTGGAAGTGCAGACGGGCAAATTGCTTTGTTGGTGCCTGCCAAGCAGGGGAGTCACTCCTTGACCCCAAGGGAGATTTCTTCAGCCCTCTGGTCTTCAGCAGAGTGTCGAAGTTCCAGGATTCAGCTTCAGAGTTTCGTCCAGGGATATCTAAAATTCTGGTTACAGAGGTTCCTTACTTATACCTAAGGAAGGGGTTGGACTAGCTCTAGGGACCCACCTATGGGAGGGTTTGGAAAAAGGGGTGGCTACATCCATTTCCTTTGTCCAGTTTTGTGCCAGAGCAGGGGCTGGAAGCCCCCGAACCGGTTTGAGCTGGACAATGCACAGGCGCACCAAATGTGCCCCCAGTGCAGGATTTCAAAGCACTCAGAGAGTGCTCCCACTAGGGGTGGGCGGAATTTGCGAAAGCGACTTTCGCAAATTATCGCGAAAATGTTAAAAATCTCTGCAAACATGCGGAAATATCGCGAAGATGCGGAAGTTTTTTTCCCGCCCGTTCGCGGTATTTTCTGCGTGGTCGCGGCTCGCCAATTTACCCATGCGGTTGCTCGCGGGCACGGCCATCTTGTTTTCACTCTTCTCGCGGTGCATGATCGCGAGAAGAAAAACGTGATCGCGCGACGCATGATGTTACTGCGGGCGCGAACTGTCGCGAGATGGCTACCAACAATCCAACATCTCGTGGAGAACGCGACCGGATCGGGAAATCTTGTCGGCGAACGCGGGGATTCAGGTAAGGCGATCGTGCGCGAGAATGTATTATTTTACAGCGCGAGCAAGAAACAAAATATCGCTAAGCTGCGGAATGCGGAAATTTTGACATTTTCGCGCTCTCCGCGGAAGGCGAAAATGTCAATTTATCGCAATTTCCGCGAGCCGAACGGAAATTTAGCCCAGGCCTAGCTCCCACCCGGCCCCAATACACATAAGCCTGTCTGAGAGGTGATTACAATTCCCTGTGACAGGAAACTTATTGTCCAGGCCTCCCCTGCCGGAGTTTCAGTCAGCAGCAGGAGGAGGCCAGACCCGTGTCTGTGGTGTGGAAATATTGATTTTTATGATCAGTTATGTCCCCTATCTTGGACCCCAACGGTTTCATGTATAAATCACAAATACATGTATGTTTCCTCCAGTTCCAGTTATGAAGACGCAAACACATGTGCGTCCACCGTCAACATGTCCTCTTTCAGACCCGCCATGAATGGGCCGGATATTCTATTCCTAAGTATGAAAGGCCACCGGCTTTATATGGTTCATTTATCCCATTTTACAGTCCAGGCGAGTAGGCCCTGATTCTGCCATCAAGCCTTTTCTGCCTTCTGCCTCTGAAAAGCTCCAGTCTGAGCTCGCATCTGTACCCATGAACTTTGTCCTACTCCCTGCGCGGCTAACGGTGCCTGACTCGACCTGTCTGCTTGCCAAAAAGCTGTATTTCACCTTCAAGATTATCTGCTCTGCTCCGCTCCTCACCCAATGCATTCCTGTCTAGTAGTTTAAGTAAACATTCTTTCAGCTACCGAGCAAAAGGCCCGGCTTCTCTGTCTTTATGCAAGTAATTCATAGCCCTGTTACTATGGAAGATTTCTGCCCTCGCATCTAGTGTAGACACTTAGACGCTTGTACACGCACTAACAGTCAGTATAGTCAGTATAGTCAGTATAGAATAAGATTCTATCCTAAGAGACCTTTCTTTTTGGATAACACAGTTCTTTAAACATAGGATGTTAGATATGATTTGGGATTAGGTTGACATAACCCCAGACTTCTGTCTCCACATGTAGAGCTAAATGTCAAGTCCCCTTCACCCCCTAGTTGCACGTCAATCACACGTCATGCTGCTGCGCGCGCATCTCTGCCAAGTATTTCTGCTGACATTGCGAAATTCTTTCCGTGGAACCACCCATTTATGACATCATATCCATTGACGTTCTTTAAGTTACGCCCAGTTACACCTATTTTAGTTACGCATGTATGTTCTTATCTTTGTTATCAACTGTTACGCCTCCTGCATCTGTTTTACTGTAATGCCTATTGTATAAAAATGATTACTTGTCAATAAAGTTTGTTCTTCACTTCCTGAACCTTCGTGGTGATGGAATATGGAGTCCATCGATTCGAATTGATTTTGGAATAAAGCCCGTTCCGAACCTCTAATACCACGGATTCTGCCTCTTATTTTACTGAGCTATTATTATAGATTTTCCGCATCAAATTAAGTCCCGGTAATTAAATTATTTACCACATAAATGGCGCCCGAACAGGGACACTTTCTCATCTCACGCGCCGGAGGTGCGTTGCAGGCCCGGTCTCCTGCCACAGCTGGACGGACAACAACGCGTACCCACAGGATTTCCTGTATCTCCCTCCTGCCGAGCGGGGGTAACTGAGGCTGCGATCAACACCCAGACGAGGCGGTGAGAAGTGCGAAGTATCCCGACCAGAGCCTAGCTGAGAGAGCAAGATCCGAGGTATACAGAGGCCCGCCAGGTTCCGAAGTTCCGAAGTTTCGAGTCCAGTCCAGTCCGGTCCGAGTCCAGTTCAGTTCAGTTCCGAGGCCTTCCGTTCCGAGCTACCCGGTGAGTACCATTGTCGGGGAGGCGTTCTGACGTGCACATAGGTTGTGCCGGTCAAGACGGGTTTGGGTACACAAATCCGGTCTGCACTGTTTCAGCAGTGTATCTGTACTGTTTAGCAGTATATCAAGTATGTCTAGTATATAATCCAGAATTACCTAGTTAGTGCCGAGTATCATGTTTAGTGACTAGTTCCCTAAATGGCCATCATTGTTGTTCATTAAATGTTAAATGTTAAAATGTTTTAAATACGTTCTGCATATTGTGGTGTGAATGACTGTTCATTATTGTGTTTTGTTGTATTAAACGTGTTCAGAATTAGGTATCAGATCAGATTAGTTCTCAAAAATGCCGCTCTTTTCGAAATTAAGACAGATAAAAACTAGAAAAGGGGTACTCGAAGAAGCTGTTCCCATTCCTCCTAGGGACACTCCAGGGTACTTCATGTATCATAAACATGGCCTAGACGCCATATTATTTCTTGATTTATGGGTAGACTACACCAAGGAATTACCAGAAAGTCAGAGGTGGCCCGCAGCTGGGACCTGGGATGCAGATTGCATCGTGAAAGTAGAGGAAGAATTATGGAAAAAGAAAGCTAGACAATCACAGAAAGATGCCATTGAATTATGGCGTAAAGAATCGTATAGACGTACAGAAAAAGCACGTAGACAGGAAGAGAAGAGTAAGGAGAATTCAAATAAAGTTCGAGAAAATCTATTAATTGAAGAAGGTACTCGAGTAAAATCAGAACAAGTAGACAGACAACGAAATGCCCTTATGAATGGTATGTATCCTCTTCTGGCCGAAGGGTTACCTAAGGCTACTCTGGAGATACCAAAAGACTTGCCACCCCCATTGTTCCCGATAAAAGTACATCCTAAAGGGCATCCCAGAACCGCAGAAGATGTTTTTCTTTCCTCTTATTTAGACGACGCAGCTCCCGAGTATGCTAATGCTGCGCCACATAGACCGTCTGCCGAGGGGGTTCAACGCCAAGACCCTCCTCCGTCTGTACCGCCACAACAACAAACTCCGACACAAGTTCCGGCAAGCACATCTGTTTCTACAGCTGTACCCACATCTATGGTTGCTATATCACGTTCAACGAATCCTTTCACATCCAGCACCCCAGGTGGTGCTACGGGAGGTACAACAAACATTTTTTCCACGCCACCCAGAGTAAATAAACTTTCCTTTCAAGAATTAGCACACCAACGTACGCCCAAACTAGTAACTCCCGACACGCTTAAGGAACTTCTAATAGATTGTAGATATGATCCTGTGCCCGGCAAAAAGGATGATATGCTGCTGGCATCATTACGTATCCGACGAGCTGCAATATATTTAGGAAGGCTACCAGGAATGACTACACATTTAGAAAATATATATCACTTTGTCCAGTCAGGACGAGATTCTGAAAGTATTAATAGAGCCTTGGAGTACCAGAAAGTGGAGATACAGGGGGAACTGTTACGTTTCCTCATAAATTGTGTGATCAGAAATCAAGACCGGCCAGGGGTAAATCCGGAAGAAATGCAAATTCTTACCACCTGGAGTCGGAATATATCAGAGGGGAGACATGATAAACGATCATGTATAGTAGCTATGTGCCGCAAGATCCGCAAAGAAGTAGAACGAATACACGAAGAAAGATTAGCAGTAGACGAGCCTGAACAAACCGAGGAGGAGGAAGAATTAGAACTGCCCACAGATACAGTTAGAAACAATGGCCTATGTAGGTAGAGGGAAATATTGTAATAATACTAGATGCTTTACTGATCCGATACGTCCGATACGTCCAGATAATAACAGAAATTTCCAAAACCCAATAATAAATATAAGGTCCCCCGAACATTCGTTCCAAGCCGCTGACAAATTGCTCCGAGAACGAAGGGGTTATCATCTACTCGATTCTATGGACGAACAAGAATTAGCCAGGTCAGCCGTTCATTGGGTTGACAGTCCCGGAAAATATAGTGATGATACACTAGCACACACGTTTTTTAACCTCAACCCCGATGAACAGCGTTTAGCTGGTATCTACATGATTCAACAACTCCTTATATTATATAAAAGCCAACACTCCGATCCTGGTCCATTACCTGATATATTGACTGAATTACTCACGAATAAATGGAGAGGTTCAGGTACTGAGTTAATTAGAGAAATACTAGAATCCAGAAAGCAGTACATTCTTTTTGTATGCCCCGAACATGTCTCACTGCCCATCAAGAAAAGAACGACGTATTATATGGATAGACAGAATCCCTTACGCGAAGTGCACCCGATAAAAGGTGATGACAATCAGTTTAAACGTGTGTTTGTATACACACCCATATCTAAAATAGAACTATTAGAAATGAAGAAAGTGGTACCCAGTCATGACAAAGACCCAGCGGGTTTCCACCGTGAAATTAAAGACATGTTGCTCATGGGAGAATATACCTATCCCGACATTATGACAATATTGAAGGTATTAATGCCTGCGGGCATTTACGAAAAACTAAAGGAAAAGGATTGGGAGGTGGGAGACCAGAAGATAGATTGGACAGCATTAGAAAACGAAGAAAAAGCTCGAGGTCCAGGTTCAGGGCTTGGGGAAAAGACCAAAACACTACCAGGTTTACTAGTACAGGTACTGCCACGTTTATTAACTACGAAAAAGGAAGACTGGGGTGCAATCTCAGCCTGTAAACAAAAGCACGATGAGGACACTAGTGATTTCTATGCCCGATTCGAAAAATGTTTTGGTATAAATAGTGGAATAAAAGCAAGTAGCGAATCTTATCCACATCTGTTTGTGACAAAATTAGTTGAAAATGCCCTGCCCCAAGTTAAGAATAGAGTATTGAAATTCGAGAGTACCTGGCAAGGTAACACTCCGTCACAAATGTTACAGATGCTACAGTACCATCACAATAGAATTAGAGAGGAACAAGAACATGAACAAAGACGCATGAAAGATACGAAAATGAAAATGCTCGTTTCCCAGACAGTTCCAGCTGACGGTCATAAAAAGGGTATGACACAGTCTAGTGTTTCAGCAGGTCCTGTAAAAGGGACATGCAACTATTGTAAACAGCCAGGTCATTATGTACACGATTGTCCAGTTTTAAAACATAATATCGCCATAGGTAATACAAAAGAAAGACCACGGCCACTTAGACAGGATCAGAACCAACAAGGAGCTCCGCAGCATGCACAGGCCATGCCAGCTCCGCAACAGTCTATGCTAGCTCCACCACAGCAGCCTATTGCTGCTACACCAACAACGACACGACAGATGTACCAGACTGCACAGTATGACTATCCTGATTATCAACGATACTCATGAAACAGCCTAGAGAGGGAAGTTGGCTTACCCCTTATCGAGGTCCCTGTAGATCAAGAAGGACCTTATGTACACAGTGAACTATTAGGCCAAGATAGAAAATTTTTACTTGATACAGGGGCAAGCCGAACAACCATAAAACGTAGTGAAGTTCCAGGGGCACCCCTCTCAGGCTCACAGAATATTTCCCTTGGGTTTTCAGGAAAACCTATCATTAACGAAGTATCACAGCCTCTTCCCCTTACGATTGGTCCGTTGACACGAACTACAGATTTATTGCTTACTAAATCATGTCCAGAAAACCTGTTAGGTATAAAAACATTGAAAGCTCTAGGAGCTATAATATGTTGTTCTCCGGAAGGAGTAAGATTGTTTCTACGTGATTTCAAAGGGCACTATGTGTCCCGAGACATGGATCACCGACTGCAGACTTTACCCACACATTTATGGGCACAAGGCCCTACAGATGTTGGTTGCATGAACATTACACCATATCGAGTCACACTAAAGGCAGGAGTGGTACTACCACGAATGCGACAATACAAGTTACCCCCAGATGCTGTAGTGGCTTTACTGCAAATCATTGACGAACTTATTACCCAAGGAGTGGTTGTGGAAACCGACTCCAATGTATGTAATTCCCCGATAATCCCGATTCTTAAACGAACTGATCCAAAAGCCCCGCCAGTATATCGATTGGTTATTGATCTGCGCGAATTAAATAAATGTATTGTACCACAATACCCCGTAGTTCCAGACATTTCTTCATTACTGACAGCCATTGATTCCGAAGCAACATTCTTTACTGTAATTGATCTCAAGAATGCCTTTTTCAGCGTCCCAATAGATCCGGAAAGCCAATACTTGTTCGGATTTAGTTTAAATGGACGAAGCTTTAAATTCACACGCGCACCTCAAGGATTCACAGAAAGCCCCAGCATCTATAGCCAAGCACTGAAACGAGAACTTGACAGTATCCACATGCCAGTCAACACTGCCCTGCTTCAATATGTCGATGATCTGCTGATCACCGCTAGAAGCGAACATGAATGTGAAAAAGCCTCACTGACGGTTTTACAATTCTTGGCCGAAAAGGGGCACAAAGTGTCCCCTTCTAAGCTGCAATTCTGTGTCCAGCGAGTTGTTTACCTTGGTCACTCGCTGTCCAAGGAGGGAAGGCAGCTTACACCCGACCGCATACAGTTAATTGATAACATGTCAGTACCCAAGACACAAAAGGAGGTGCGGGCTTTTATAGGCCTCACTTCATATTGTAGGCAGTGGATCCCTCAGTATGCATTTCTAGCAAAACCACTCATTCAGTTGACAACACAGGAGGCAGCCACATCGACTGTCCTCCCTTGGACTCAAGAACATACACAAGCTTTTGAAAGCCTAAAGAAAGCTTTATGTCAAGCACCCGTTTTAGCAACACCATGTTACAGTAAACAGTTTACACTCTTTGTTACAGAACGCGAAGGTACTGCTTTGTCAGTACTCACACAGGAACAAGCAGGATCACACAAACCATGTGCTTATTTTTCTAGTACATTAGATCCCGTAGCTCAGGCTCTGCCTGCGTGCCTGAAATCAGTGGCAGCGACAGCTTTAGCAATCAGACAAAGCGATGCCATAGTGTTAGGACATCAATTGACAGTACAAGTACCACACGCAGTAGAGGTTCTCTTGAACCGCACACAAACACAACACTTGACTATAGCGAGACTCACTGGTTACGAACTAACATTGTTTCAGCCACACATAGAAATCAGACGTTGTAGTACATTGAATCCTGCCACACTGTTACCAGTAAACGGAACAGACCCATTAGCGCATGATTGTATTGAAGTTATTACTATCACGACGAAACCCAGACAAGAATTGACAGACGTCCCATTGTCAGACCCAGACCTGACGTTGTATGTAGATGGTTCATGTATGAGAACAAGTACAGGAGAGCTAGTGGCCGCGTATGCAGTCACAACAGACACTGAAGTCGTTGAAACAAATCGTATTAATACCTTGTCAGCTCAAGCAGCAGAGCTCATCGCTCTGACACAAGCCTGTATTCAAGCCACAAATAAGAAAGTCAACATATACACAGATTCACGTTATGCATTCGGAGTCGTCCATGACTTCGGCGTGCTGTGGCGAGAGAGAGGTTATTTAACTTCTCACGGTGCCCACATTCAGCACGGACCCCTCATTCATGCCTTATTAGAAGCAATACATCTACCCGCTGCAATATCAATTATGAAATGTAAAGCTCATACGAAAGTTACTGATATCATTTCCCAAGGCAATGATCTAGCTGACAAAACAGCTAAACAGACTGCTCAAACTCACACATCTGACATGACAAAGACAATAGTTCCGACACCAACACATTGCATGATGGTTAAGGATCCCGCTCTTGACGTAATTGACATACAGACACATGCTACACCAGAAGAAATAAAGAAATGGACTGAATTAGGAGGGATCCAAACTGATCAGGGATGGATGACGAAGGAAAAATCTATATGGTTTCTTCCCGACTCAATGGTCCAAGTTATCATTAATACAATACATAGTCCAGCGCACCTAGGAGAAAAGGCTATGCTAGACAGCATTCAACACATTTGGTTCAACAAACATTTACGAGCAGCAGCTAAACAAAAAGTTCGTACCTGTATGATCTGTTGTCAGTTTAACCCAGGTAAAAGCATTCCCATAGAACAAGGTGGATTTCAGCCTCCTGATCACCCTTTTGAAGTCCTCCAGATGGATTATATCCAGATGGAACGATGTCGAGGATTCAAATATGTTCTCGTAGTTGTTTGTGCTCTGTCCCGTTGGACAGAAGCATACCCGGTTTCAGATTACACTGCCCCGACTACTGCCAAACAGTTAGTTCGAGAATTTTTCCCACGGTACGGTTTACCACGTGCTGTCTACTCAGATAACGGCCAGCCGTTCTCATCCGAACTAATGAAACACGTTTCACTTTTGTTAGGTTATCAATGGAGATTTCACTGTGTCCGACACCCCGAGGCAGCAGGTCTCGTGGAACGACATAATCAAACTCTGAAAATTAGATTGTCCAAAATATGTAGAGAGAAAGGTGTCGACTGGGTAGTAGCCTTACCAGTTGCACTCTTTTACATGAGAATGGTAGCACATTCTCGAACAGGGCTATCCCCTTATGAGGTGATCTTCGGTAGACCACCAAATATGTGGGGGACGCCTATACCTCGTAAAATAACTGACATTGACTGTAATATGCTGACAGATTACCTGGCTTCCTTGATGTCTGCACTACAATCTTGTCGTTCACAGGTAGCTGCAGCTTTTCCCGACAACACCGAGGTGAAACCCCACGACGTAGTTCCGGGGGATTTGGTGTTAGTGAGGAACTTTGACCGGAAGTCTCAGCTGGATCCTAGGTGGAAATCGCCTCAACTCGTACTGTTAACCACGAGGACAGCCGTGAAGATCGAAGGTCGAAAAGGCTGGATACATTCAAGTCATATCAAGAAATTTCATGGACTACCATCCGATATAGAGACTAAACCCTGTATTTCCTCAAAGACAGACTCAAAGCTCCCCTTGGTTGAACAAACGAACTCAGAACTATATAGACTAAAACTACGGTCCAATAAGTCAGACAATTTGATTGTTTAAGTCCTCTCCAAGGTGAATCGGTTGAATTTGTCTCTGACATGTATCCTCTGGACCGGAATAGAGAAAAAAATAATCAAATCCAGTTGAAAAAACATGCGTACTGTAAATCACTGCGTAGTCATTGCACAGTGACGTTATTAATTCTGTTTTTCTTATGTCTTTTAATAATCGCTGCAAGTATATTGTTGCACATATATTATCCTATTTCTAAACATGTTTACGATGTTACTGCTGAACATTCTTTTAGTGAATTTCCCCCGCATGAGTTGTCATATAGATTTGCGCTGCGCAATAACACTTTTATTAGTATGTTACATCATTCCCATCAGGCTAGCAATGCTACAAATTGTTGGATATGTGGCCGACTCCCTCCCTATCAGAACTATAAGGGAATTCTGCCTCTCTTTCCATATCCGTTCACACACAATGGCTCCTGTGGAGCATGGTTTAGTTTAATTAATTCCCTAGATTCGAATTCCGCAGTTTATCAAGACAACTGGGTTTGGGGAAACCTGAACTTAGTCTTGCTTAAAGTCTGTTACCCTAACAAGGAGGGACTTCCCAAAAGAACAGGAACTCATCTAGAAAATGAAGTATATGGATTAGGCAATTTCACGCTTAATCTCATGATCCTGAACGTTAAATCCGAAGCTGCACCAATTTTGCCCGCTATGTCAGTATTTCCAGTTAAAGGTGAACTATGTATAAAAAAGAATGGCTCCATACACATGGGCCACAGTAAATGCACCACTGTAATAGAATTCAGTGATCAAGGCAAATCTACATTTAGAGCTTCTCGCCATTCCTACTTTGTATGTGGTCAGACTGCATATATAAGTCTGCCTCTAGATTGGGATGGTACCTGCTACATCGGATTCCTTTTGCCACCTGTTTTCCTAGCTCCTCCGGATTATCATAGAAATATTCATTTAGTACACAATAGACAGCAGAGAGATCTCCCAATAGTCGATTACACTGAAACAGCATGGGAGAAATACACAGATTTCAATAAAGGTTTCTTTCCTTATATAGGTACAGTCACTAATAGTAAACTGATACGTAGATTAACCAGAACCCTTGAAGCAGTAGTAAACGAAACTATTTCCGCCTTAGGCAATTTAACAGAAGAACAGTCTGCTATGCGGATTGTTGTGCTTCAAAATCGTCTTGTCCTTGACGTCATCCTGGCAGATAGGGGCGGAGCTTGTAGGGTCATCGGATCAAGTTGTTGCATTTTCATACCAGAAAATTCACCGTCAGTATATAAAGCCATAACCCGCCTTCATAAGATTGTAAGCCAGATACACCAGAATCCAGGCACCTGGACTTGGTCCGGTTGGTTTTGGAGTGTATTATCTACCTTTGGATGGAGGGTCCTATCCTTCCTAGGTATTGGCTTTCTCATACTATTCAGTTGCTGCTTATGCCTACAATGTGGGCCAGCGATTTGTGGTCTATGTGCCACCTCGTGTATCCCACATCCAAGTTTTCACTCAAGATTCCGGAAGAAGAAAGAAGAACAAATGATGCTATATGAACAAATCAACGGATTGATGAAGATTGATATCTCTTAAGGGCAAGTAGGGGACAAGGAGGGAATGTGGAAATATGGATTTTTATGTTCAGTTATGTCCCCTATCTTGGACCCCAACGGTTTCATGTATAAATCACAAATATATGTATGTTTCCTCCAGTTCCAGTTATGAAGACGCAAACACATGTGCGTCCACCGTCAACATGTCCTCTTTCAGACCCGCCATGAATGGGCCGGATATTCTATTCCTAAGTATGAAAGGCCACCGGCTTTATATGGTTCATTTATCCCATTTTACAGTCCAGGCGAGTAGGCCCTGATTCTGCCATCAAGCCTTTTCTGCCTTCTGCCTCTGAAAAGCTCCAGTCTGAGCTCGCATCTGTACCCATGAACTTTGTCCTACTCCCTGCGCGGCTAACGGTGCCTGACTCGACCTGTCTGCTTGCCAAAAAGCTGTATTTCACCTTCAAGATTATCTGCTCTGCTCCGCTCCTCACCCAATGCATTCCTGTCTAGTAGTTTAAGTAAACATTCTTTCAGCTACCGAGCAAAAGGCCCGGCTTCTCTGTCTTTATGCAAGTAATTCATAGCCCTGTTACTATGGAAGATTTCTGCCCTCGCATCTAGTGTAGACACTTAGACGCTTGTACACGCACTAACAGTCAGTATAGTCAGTATAGTCAGTATAGAATAAGATTCTATCCTAAGAGACCTTTCTTTTTGGATAACACAGTTCTTTAAACATAGGATGTTAGATATGATTTGGGATTAGGTTGACATAACCCCAGACTTCTGTCTCCACATGTAGAGCTAAATGTCAAGTCCCCTTCACCCCCTAGTTGCACGTCAATCACACGTCATGCTGCTGCGCGCGCATCTCTGCCAAGTATTTCTGCTGACATTGCGAAATTCTTTCCGTGGAACCACCCATTTATGACATCATATCCAATGACGTTCTTTAAGTTACGCCCAGTTACACCTATTTTAGTTACGCATGTATGTTCTTATCTTTGTTATCAACTGTTACGCCTCCTGCATCTGTTTTACTGTAATGCCTATTGTATAAAAATGATTACTTGTCAATAAAGTTTGTTCTTCACTTCCTGAACCTTCGTGGTGATGGAATATGGAGTCCATCGATTCGAATTGATTTTGGAATAAAGCCCGTTCCGAACCTCTAATACCACGGATTCTGCCTCTTATTTTACTGAGCTATTATTATAGATTTTCCGCATCAAATTAAGTCCCGGTAATTAAATTATTTACCACAGTGGCTGCAGCATCCATTTTGTGATGCCAGGGCTCTGTTAAGTTTCTACCGGGAAACCCAGTACTGCCATGTCGCTCCCTCTAGAACGGTGGGATCATATCCTCACATCAAGAACTGATGTGGGGGTATGATTCCAAGGTGTTTGACACCAAACACAACACGTTTTGGTGCAGCCAGTCCAAAGTTAGCATTAACCTTTTAAGATATAATGCACTTAAGAGTATATGGTCAAGCTGCACCACTGACAACCCCCGGAAAAGAGATTCTAAAGGCAGCAGAGGGTCTCAGCTCATGCCTAGGCACCCTCTCACATTTAACCAAGAACCCTGCCTTCAGGATTGATAAAGCCAGCCATGATGGTTTATATGTGCAGGTATAGTGAACCTATCCCTCAATAATGGATGCATGCACCACCTTACCCAGGCTGCAGTTGCCTGTAGATCTTATCCTTCACAGGCAGACTGTCCCCAGTGTCCACTTCATGAGTGCAACAGGTAGTCTGACTTGGAGTCAGAGAAAACATATGTCTGCTGCTGGACAGTGAGGCTGCCTGCCAAGGCTATACCATCAACTGACCCATCATCAGGGTTCTGAGAAAGCAGGTCAGGGAGTGGGTCACTCTCTTCCTTCTGTCCTTCATCAGTAGCCATGAGCAAGCCCATGTCTGCCCTGTCAACATATGGTTTAAGTCTGTTGACATGAAGTACACTGTGGGGACTCCTAGGGTTCCAAGGTCTACCAAATATGTGACCTCCCCTTTCTGTTCAACAATTGTATGGGGGCCACTGCATTTGTCCTGGAGGCCTGCTGGGGCCACAGGCTTCAACACCCACACGTTCTGTCCTGGCTGGTAAACAATCAGTACAGCCTTTTGGTCATGCCAGGCTTTTTGTAATTCCTGGCTAGCCTCAAGGTTTTTGGTTGCCTTTTTCATGTACTCAGCCATCCTGGAGCGGAGACCAAGTCCTGTTTGGGGGGCTTGAGAGGTAACTCCCATCCTTCCTTAACCAGACACAATGGACCCCTGACAGGGTGACCAAACAAAAGTTCAAAAGGGCTGTAGCCAACCCCCTTTTGAGGCACCTCCCTCTATGCAAATAAAAGGCAGGGCAAGAGTATGTCCCATCTTCGCCTAAGCTTTTCTGGCAGACCTTTAATCATGCCATTTAAGTGTTTGTTGAACCTTTCAACGAAACCATTGCATTGTGGGTGATAGGGTGTGGTGAACTTGTAGTTTGCTCCACACTCCTTCCACATAGCAGTCAAGTAACGAGACATGACGTTTGCACCCCTGTCAGCTACAACCTCCTTAGGAAAGCCTACTCTTGAGAATACACCCAAGAGAGCTCTTGCCACTACAGGTGCTGTAGTGGTCTTTAGGGGAATTGCTTCTGGTTACCTGGTGGCATGGTCCACCACCGCCAGTATAAACCTGTGCCCAGAAGCTGTTTGAGGATCCATGGGACCAACAATGTCAATCCCAACCTGTAGGAGAGTAGGATCTGATTCACATGTATACCCCAAATTGTTACTGGTGTTTCACAGTTTTTCGACATTAGTCTGGCTGGGACCCTGCTATTCAGGGCCCCAGCCTAGCTGCTTCCTCTATAAAATGATTCCATGTACTTTAGGTACATTACAGATTGGATCTGAGGTGCCCTTATAAGTCCCTAGTATATGGCATACTATGTATCCAGGGCATAGGTACCCCCAGAGGCCTACCAGGGGCTGAAGCATGTATTATGCCACCCCTGGGAAGCCACCCAAAATGACACCACAGGTCTGCTACTGCAGCCTGTGAAAGGTGGTGCATGCACCATTTACTGTGATATAGGTTACCTATATCACTATCCATATACACACACGTATAAACCTGTAAGTCACTACTGTGATTATTGAAGTGTAACTTATGTGTTTTGACCTCTAGTCTCATAAAGAGACTAGGAGGGTGTGTTTAGTAATAAATACAAATATTTTATATATATACCTGGTGTGGATATCTTTCATTTAGGAACTCAAGAGATTATAGACTGGTACAAGCAGCTTTACATTCCTTCAAGACTTAGCCTGAAGGCTGCTCTCCATAGCTACCACTAGTATAGCTTTCAATAAAGGTTGTCTTTAACCTATAACCAATAAGAGTTTTTTGGACTGATACAAGGTGCCCACTATAACTAGTGGACAGCATATATCAGGCCAACTTCTCACATTGGTGTGCAGCGTGTGGGATTCCAGCTTGCAATTGTTTTACCAGATAATCTCAATTGAGTGACTAACTGAAAACTACTAATGGTACCCTAGGTACATATAACACAAGATTTAGAATACAGTAAGTTCTACTGAACTTAGAGTTGTGTGTTAAGGGCTAGCACACCCTTTCTACAACTCAAGAGAATTTAGTAGGCCACTCTAGAGTAGGTAGTGCAATACACCACACCACACTAGTAATGTCTTCGAGGCCAGGAACCAGTAGGTCCTTGCCAGAAGCCAATGGGCTTCAAGTTTCCCAGTATAATAGCCTCCCATTCGTGGAACTGAGAGCATTATGTACAGCTAGGAAACTGAAGACAGGCAGACGTCCAACCACCCAGCATCTCATAGAGGTACTCAAGCTGGATGACCTTAGCAGATCTTTTGGATCTGAAGGGTTAGGCAGAGTGGGTGGGACAGCACCTGAGGAAAGGACTAGGGGTGTAACTCCCCATAAACTGACCTCTGAGGCTGGCCAGGCAGATAACAATGATCTGGACCTGGAAAATCCAATTTCTCTAGAAAGTGATGGAGAGGACCAAAATGAACCCCTCTTTTTCCCTCGTGGGAGAGTTGTGGTGGGCCGAGATGGTCCTCCAGGGAGTCCAACCATTCTAACTCATCTGTAGGGACCTCAATCTCCTCTCTTAGGAGGGAAACATCTCAGGAGAGAAGGGAGATATTGCTTAAGCATGAGGAAGCTCAGCTTGAAATCAGAAGTAAGCAGGTAGCCCTAGATAAGGAGGACCTAGAGCTCTAGAGAGCTGGAAAAAAGATGGGACTAGAGTCCCATGGTGGCAGCAACATCCCTAGAGATAGGGAGAGGTCTCATGACCATAGAAACCTGAATAGAATTGTCCCTCCCTACCAGAGTGGGGATGACATTCACAAATGGATAACTGCACTGGAAAGGGCCTGTAAAGAACAAAGGGTCCCCCAGGAGCAGTTTGCAGCAATCTTATGGCTCTCCTTTGCAGACAAAGGTAGAGATAAGCTCCTCACTGTTAGAGAGGAAGAGGCAGATGATTACAACAGTCTGAAGAGTGCCTTAATTGATGGGTTTGGACTAACCACTGAGCAATACAGGTTAAAGATCAGGGATACCCAAAAGGCACAGACTCAAGACTGGGTAGACTTTGTAGATTGTGCTACTAAGGCCCTGGAAGGTTGGTTACTTGGCAGCAAAGTGCATGACTATCAATTTAATTATGAGGGAGCAGATCCTTAATAATTGTCAGAATCAGCTGTTGCACCAGTACCTGGTAGACTCAGATCTGACCTCTCCCCAAGAATTGGGAAAGAAGGCAGACAAGTGGGTCAGAACCAGGGTGAGGCAGAAGGTACAGAACCAAGGTGGTGAACCCAAGAAGCAAGATCCTAAAAACTCTGACAAGGGTGAGGAGAAGGGAAAAGACCAGAAGTTTTCACAAGGCCCCCAAAAATCTTCTATAGGTGGGGATTCACAGTCTAACAAGGGAATAGGCCAAAAGAAACCATTGTGCAAAATCTGTCCGCAGAAAAATCACTGGACCAGTGACTGCACCAAGTGCAAAGAATCTACTCCAGCCACCATTGCCCCATAGGCAACGGTCCCCCCTAGTACAGCTACAATTGGTGGTGGTAATGTTCAGAATAAGGGTGTATTAGGGTTGACCCTGGGTTCTGTAATAAACTCTGGCCTAGTCAGAGTTCCAACTCAGGCTGTTCTAGTCTGTGATGGGGGCATGGATATGTCCCTCCTTGTGAGTCCCAGTAATCTGGGCAAATACAGACAACAGTCTTTAAGAAATGGAAAATAGGCTTTGGCATTCAGGGACACAGGAGCAAGTGTCACAATGGTGACAAATGATCTTGTGGATCCTGGGCACATTAAACTTGGTGAAATGTACCAAGTGACCAATGCTAGCAATGTCAGAACAGACCATTCTCTGGCAGTTGTCAGCTTCTCCTGGGGAGGGGTAACTGGCCTCAAGATAGTTGTGGTAAGTGCAGACCTACCAGTACAGTGCTTGCTTGGCAATGATCTGGAGACTTCAGCTTGGGCTGAAGTGGAGCTCAGGACACATGCAGAAATGTTAGGGATCCCTGCTCATGCCTTTGCTCTGACTAGGTCACAGGCCAAAATGTCTAACACTGGACAGGCCCTGGATTCTGGAATAATGGACCAGGTGCCTATCAAGAGGAGGAGCAGTAGGGTTAAGGCAGTGCCTTCCCACCTGACTCAGAATGCAGATCAGTCTCCTCAGGGAGATGATTTAGAGCCTGAAGAAGGAACTGTCCCAGAGGAGCTTGAGCCTGACCAGGTTGAGTTCTTGGGGACAGGGGGGCCTTCCAGATCTGATCTGAGTCAGGAGCAGAAAACCTGCCGCTCTCTTGAACCCCGCAGAAAGCAAGCTGCTGATGCTGCTGCTGGGAATGCTAGTGGCACCCATACAGTTTATTGGGATGATGGACTCCTTTACTCAGAGAGTAGAGACCCCAAGCCTGGTGCATCCAGGAGGTTGGTTATACCTCTGAAGGTTAGGGGTTTCCTATTGACACTAGCCCATGATGTTCCCCTAGCAGGACACCTGAGTCAGAACAAGACCTGGGATAGAATTGTCCCTCATTTTCACTGGCCCCACATTTCTGAAGACACTAAGGAGTTTTGTCTCTCCTGTGTGACCTGCCAAGCCAGCAGCAAGGCAGGTGGAACCACAAACTCCCCCTAATACTACCTGTTGTGGGGGTTCCCTTTGAGAGGGTTGGGATTAACATTGTTGGTCTCATGGATCCTCAGACAGCATCTGGGCACAGGTTTATACTGGTGATGGTGGGCTATGCCACCAGGTACCCAGAAGCAATTCCCCTAAGGACCACTACAGCACCTGTGGTGGCAAGAGCTCTCTTGGGTGTATTCTCAAGAGTAGGCTTTCCTAAGGAGGTAGTATCTGACAGAATGGCAAACTTTATGTCAAGTTACTTAACTGCTATGTGGAAGGAGTGTGGAGTGAATTACAAATACACCACACCCTGTCCCCCACAATGCAATGGTTTAGTTGAAAGGTTCAGCAAAACCTTAAATGGCATGATTAAAGGTCTGCCAGAAAAGCTTAGGCGAAGATGGGACATACTCTTGCCCTGCCTTTTATTTGCATACAGGGAGGTGCCTCAAAAGGGGGTTGGCTACAGCCCTTTTGAACTTTTGTTTGGCCACCCTGTCAGGGGTCCATTGTGTCTGGTTAAGGAAGGATGGGAGTTACCTCTCAAGCTCCCGAATAAGAACTGGGTCTCCGCTCCAGAATGGTTGAGTAAAAGAAAAAGTCAACCAAAAACCTTGAGGCTAGCCAGGAATTGCAAAAATCCTCTCTTGACCAAAAGGATGTACTGACTGTTTACCAGCCAGGACAGAAAGTGTTGGTGTTGGAGTGTGTGGCCCCAGCAGCTATCTTGGACAAATGGAGTGGCCCCCATACAATTGTTGAACAGAAAGGGGAGGTCACCTACTTGGTAGACCTTGGAACCCCTAGGAGTTCCCATAGGGTACTTCATGTCAACAGACAAACCATATGCTGACAGGGCAGACATGGGTTTGCTCATGGCTACTGATGAAGAACTGGAGGAAGAGAGTGACCCACTCCCTGACTTACATTCTCAGAACCCTGATTATGGGTCAGTTGATGGTGTAGCCTTTGCAGGCAGGCTCACTGCCCAGCAGCAAACTGACTGCAGAAAACTTCTCGGCCAGTTCAGACATATGTTTTCTCTGACTCCAAGTCAGACCCCCTGTTGCACTCATGAAGTGGACACTGGGGACAGTCTGCCTGTGAAGAATAAGATCTACAGGCAACCTGACCATGTCAGGGACTGTATAAGGACAGAAGTCCAAAAGATGTTGGATTTGGGAGTTATTGAACCCTCAGATAGCCCTTGGGCTAGTCAAGTAGTCCTGGTACCTAAACCTCACACCAAAGATGGCAAGAGAGAGATGAGGTTTTGTGTGGACTACGGGGATCTCAATGCAGTCACTAGGACTGATGCCCATCCCATCCCAAGGGCAGAGGAGCTAATAGATACTTTGGCCTCATCCAAGTGTCTAAGCACATTTGACTTGACAGCTGGCTACTGGCAGATCAGACTAGCTGATGATGCAAAGGCGAAGACATCATTTTCTACCCATAGTGGGCACTATCAATTTGTAGTAATGCCCTTTGGTTTGAAGAATGCACCTGCCACTTTCCAAAGGTTGGTGAATCAAGTCCCTACAGGCCTGGAAGACTATGGTGCAGCATATCTAGATTATATTGCTGACTTTAGCTCCACCTGGGAGGATCACCTGGTCCACCTGAGGAATGTTTTGGAGGACCTGGAAAAAGCAGGCCTAACTATCAAGGCTACTAAGTGCCAGATAGGGCAGAGTCAAGTTGTGTACCTGGGACACCTTGTAGGTGGAGGCAAGGTTTAACCATTACAGAGCAAAATCCAGACCATAATGGACAGGGTTGCTCCAACTACCCTCACTCAGGTGAGAGCCTTCTTAGACCTGACTGTGTAATATAGAAGATTTGTCAAGGGGTATGGATCAATAGTGACACCCCCGAAATGACTTAACCTCTAAGAAAATGCCCAAAAAGGTTCAGTGGACAGCTAGCTGTCAAAAGGCATTTGATGACCTGAAGCAGGCCATGTGCACTGCTACCATTCTGCAAAGTCCTGACTACTCCAAAAAGTTCATTGTCCAAACAGATGCATCTGAGTTCGGGGTAGGGGCTGTACTGTCACAGTTGAAAAATGAAGGTCAGGATCAACCAGTAGCTTTCATAAGCAGAAGGTTGACCCCCAGAGAGAAACGTTGGTCAGCCATTGAGAAGGAGGTATTTGCTGTGGTTTGGGCGCTGAAGAAGTTGAGGCCATACTTATTTGGCACTCACTTCATTGTTCAGACAGACCATAAGCTCCTCTTATGGCTAAAACAGATGAAGTGTGAAAATCCCAAATTGCTCAGGTGGTCCAATTCCCTACAGGGGATGGACTGTACAGTGGGACATAGACCTTGGAGTAACCATGCCACTGCAGATGGACTCTCCAGATATTTCCACTTAGAACATGAAGACTCAACTGGTCAAGGTTATTTAATGTCCCTGCGTTTGGGTGGGGTTGTGTAGGAGAGTAGGATCTGCTTCAAATGTTTACCACCACATTATGTTGGTGTTTCACTGTTTTTCGACTTTAGTCTGGCTGGGACCCTGCTATTCAGGGCCCCAGCCTAGCTGCATCCTCTCTAAAATGATTCTATGTACTTTAGGTACATTACAGATTGGATCTGAGGTGCCCTTATAAGTCCCTAGTATATGGTATAGTATTTACCCAGGGCATAGGTACCCCAGAGGCCTACCAGGGGCTGAAGCATGTATTATACCACCCCTGGAAAGCCACCCAAAATGTCACCACAGGTCTGCTACTATAGCCTGGGTAAGGTGGTGCATGCACCCCTTACTGTGATATAGGTTACCTATATCACTACATATTTACACACATATAAACCTATAAGACACTCCTATGGCATGCCTTACCAATCCTGAAGGCAGAGTGCTTGGTTCTTATGTGAGGGGGAGCCCCTGCATGAGCAGTGTTCGGAGACCCTTCTCTGATGCTGTTTGTAGTGCAGCCTGACCATATTCTCTTAGGTGAATTAAACAAAACGGTAAATGCTAACTTTGGACTGGATGCACGGAAACATGTCGTGTTTGGTGTCAAACACCTAGGAATCATAACCCCACACCATTAACTGGTGTGGGAGTATAATCCCACCCTTCTAGAGGGAGAGCCTGGACAATAGGTTTCCTGTCACAGGGAGGTGTAACCACTTCCCAGACAGGATTATGTGTATTGGGTGTGGGTGGGAGGACTCTCTGAGTGCTTTGAAGTCCTGCACTGGGGGCACATTTGGTGTCCCTCTGCATAGACCAGCTCAAACCGGTTCAGGGGTTTCCAGTCCCTGCTCTGGTGTGAAACTGGACAAAGGAAAGGGGTGTAGTTACCACTCTTTCCAAACCCTCCCATAGGTGGGTCCCCAGAGCTAGTCCAACCCCTTCCTTAGGTATAAGTAAGGAACCTCTGTAACCAGAATTTTAGATATCCCTTTACGAAACTCTGAAGCTGAATCCTGGAACTTCGATGCTCTTCTCAAGACTAGAGGACTGAAGAAATCTCCCTTGGGGTCAAGGAGTGACTCCCCTTCTTGGCAGGCACCAATGTAGCAATTTGCCAGTCTGCATTATCGAAGCTCCCACTGGACTTCAAAGTATTTGCAGCCCAGGGAGAGGATTTCCAGACATCTCAGAGGCCGACTCGAGTCCCCAGCAATGCTGAGACCCACAGCCCTCGTGAGTAGCATGAAACCGGAACTGCTTGTCACTGTGCATTTCTGCAAGTGCATTGACTTCTCAACGTCTCTTGAAGTCATGTTTGGGCTAACTTGTAGCCCCCACCTCAAGCACTGAATCCACTGAAGATTGTCGGCCTAGTCACCCCGAGTGACCCGTGTGCCGCCATTTTGTGTTTTGTCTCGAGGTCCCTTTGCGATCCCTGGTCAATTGACTGGTGGGTCCCTGAGGGGGTAAATTTGTATTTCCTTGGGCTTCTCTGGTTGCTCCCGACGTGCCCTGACTCCCAAACAAGTGGTGAGTCCCTCAAACCTTGCTGGTCTGCACCGAAGCATCTTTCTTGTTTCTGCATGGGTTTCTGTTGCCAAGGCTTGTTGTGTCCAATCCGGGCACCAATGCCGCAGAACTCGACATCCTTCATGGGACAGCTTGAATCCAGCCCCTGGTCATCCTCGACGCCTCCTATCCTCTTGGTTGAAGAGTCAAGTTTCACCTCTTTCACCTGAAATCACCCAACATCGGTGGGCATCTGTCCATCGCCTTCCTGGTCACTGGCTAGCGACCCAGACTCTGTCTCCTGTGCTTTCAGGTTCTTCTCATATCCGATCCAGGCTTGGATCTTTTCGGGCACTTCACATCTTCACGGCAGCAGCACTTCTTCCCATTGAAATCAACAACGTGACCCGACACCAAAAGACACCTATGCACCTGGCTTCCCTGGGTGAGGTAACACGAGTACTCCAGTGCTCCCGTGGGTGCTAGCCCTAGAACTTCCTAAGTCCACAAGGGTTTGGTTCTGACTCATTTCTAAGTGTCCCTAATCTTTAAAAATCTAACCGCGACTTTCCCCATAGAAGCTAACGAGAGCTCGTGGCTGTGTTCACACACTGCACATGGCCCCCGTGGGTCCCCTGTGTCACTACCTTGGGTGGTTCCTTAGGGTCCCAGTGATTCTACAGGTTCTAGGCCTTGTGTCTAGTTAAGTCGTGGTTCTTACACCACTATTTTAGTATATGGTTTGGCTCGCCCCAGGGCCTGACGTGTATTTGTGCTATTTTACTGTAATTATTGAAGTGTAACTTATGTGTTTTGACCTCTAGTCTCATAAAGAGATTATGAGGGTGTGTTTAGTAATAAATACATATATTGTATATATATATACCTGGAGTGGATATCTTTCATTTAGGAACTCAAGAGATTATAAATTGGTAAAACAAGCTGATTTACATTCCTTCAAGACTTAGCCTGAAGGCTGCTCTCCATAGCTACTACAGCTTTCAATAAAGGTTGTCTTTAACCTATACAAATAAGGGGTAGTTTGGACTGATACAGGGTGCCCACTAAATCTAGTTGACAGCATATATCAGGCCAACTTCTCACAGGGAAGTACAGAAAGAAGCAAGTGAAGTGCAGAAATAGGCAAGAGATTTGCAAGATGAAGCAACATGGTGCAGAAAGAGGCATGAGGGCTGCAGAAAGAGGCAAAATAAGTGCAGAAAGAAGCAAAAGAGAGATGCAGAAAGGGGAATAGCGGTAGAGAAAGACGCTAGAGGGGTGCGTAAAGAAGCAAGAGAGGTGCAAATAGAAACAAAAAAAACGCAGAACGAACAGAGGTGCTGAAAAAGGCAAGAGTGGTACAGAAATAGGGAAGAAGGGTGCAGAAAGAAGCAACAGAGCTGCAGGAAGAAGCCATAGAAGTGCAGAAAGAAGCAACTGAGGTGCAGTAAGATACAAGATGGGTGAAGAAAGGGGTGACAGACGTGCAGAAAGAAGCAACAGAGATGTAAAAAAGGGGAAGAGGGGCAGCGAAAATGGCAAGAGGGATGCAGAAAGAAGCAAGAGAGGTACAGAAAGAAAAATAAGAAGTGCAGAAGAAGGAACAGAGGTGCAGAAAGAGGCAAGAGGGTGCAGAAAGAGGGAAGAGGGGTGCTGAGAGAAGCAAGAGAGGTGCAGAAAGATAGAAGAGAAGTGTAGAAAGAAGCAAAAGAGGTGCAGACAGATGATGAGGGGTGGAGGAAAAGTCAAGAGAAGTGCATAAAGAAGCGACAGAGATGAAAAAAGGGAAAGGGGGTGGAGAAAGAGGCAAGAGGGGTGCAGAAAAGCAAGAGAGGCGCAGAAAGAAACAAGAAGTACAGAAAGAAAAAACTGAGGTGCAGAAAGAAGCAAGAGGATTGCAGAAAGAGGGAAGATGGGGCAGAAAGAGGTCACGAGTTGTGTAGAAAGTAGCAACAGAGGTGCAGAATGAAGCAAGAAAAGTCCATAAAGAAGCAACAGCGATGCACAAAGAGTGAATTGGGGTGCAGCAAGAGGCAAAAGGGATACAGAAAGAAGTAAGAAAGGTGAAGAAAGAAACAAAAGAAGTGCAGAAAGATGCAACAGAGGTGCAGAAAGAGGCAAAATGGGTACAGAAAGAGGCAAGCTGGCAGCTGTCCCTCTGGGGTCCTCTCTTTATACCTGTATTCTGCCAGGAGAGTACCCTACCCACCAACTATCCCTGAACTACCGAATCAGCTCCTGTGACGTAACAGAGAGCAGCTGATTCCTCACAGATAAGTGTCTGCTTTATTTTGGCCATTACCTTTGTTCGTTTGGTACAGATTCTGTTTTCTTGACCTTTGGATCCTTTTGCCTGTGATTCGCCCGTTTCATGGTACTGAATCTCGGTGGCAGAGGGTCCTGCTGCCTGCCGTTGTTTTGGATAATTGACTTTGGGGTCTTCATATTGTGTCTGCAACAATTTCTGCATTACTTTCTATGCCTTGCTACTAAGTGGGGCATCTTACACCTTTCACAATTTAGTTGTTTGATTTGATTGTGAGTATATCTTCCTTGTAAGTGAGTACATTTTCAGGAGACTAGGTAATGTATTTGTTTTGATTGTTGTCCCCTATCTTTCATACAGGTATCTCCAGGACTGCAGTCTAGGGTGTTTTGCTGTAGTTCTACATCCTGGGAGTACTGGCCAGTGATCCTACAGCCCAGCAGTGTCTCTTGTTTTATACCATCTCCCCTTTTCCCATGTGTACTGCTTATCAGAGTAGTAGAGTTTGAATCCTTCTTTGTGGGGCAGTGTGGGAGAGAATTAGGGGGTTCAGAGTCAAGTCCATCACCCTCGCTGGGCGTTCTAGAAGGTTAGTGTCTCCTTGCTTACCTTTCCTGACAGGGGTGCAGAAAGAAGAAAGAGTGGTACAGAATGAAGCAAGAGAAGAGCAGAAAGAAGCAACAGAGGGGCAGAAAGAAGCAACAGGGGTGCAGAAAGAGATAAGTGGTAGAGCAAGAGGCAAGAGAAGTGCAGAAAGAAGCAACAGAGATGCAAAAAGGGGGAACAAGGATGGAAAAAGTGGCAAGAGGTGTGCAGAAAGAAGCAAGAGGGGTGCAGAAAGAATTAAAACGAAGTGCAGAAAGATGGAACAGAGGTGCAGAAAGAGGCAAGGGTATGCAGAAAGAGGAAAGAGGGGGGCAGAAAGAAGCATATGTGGTGCTGAAAGAAGCAAGAGAGTTGCAGAAAGAAGCAAAAGGGGTGCGAAAGAGGCACTAGGGATGCAGAAAGAAGCTAGAGAGATGCAGAAAGAAGCAACAGAGCTGCAGAAAGAGGGGAGTGGGGTGGAGAAAGAGACAAGAGAAGTGCAGAAGGAGCCAGAGAGATGCTGAAAGGGGTAAGAGGGTTCAAGAAAGAGACAAGAGAGATGCAGAAATAAGCAAAGGAAGTGCAGAAAGAAGGAACAGATGCGCAGAAATAGACAACGGGAGTGCCTAAAGAGGGAAGAGGGGTGCAGAAGGAGGCACAAGGGTTCCAGAAGGAAGTAAGCGAGGTGCAGAGAAAAGCAACAGAGATGTAGAAAGGGGGGAGTGGGATGGAGTGGGGTGGAGAAAGAGGCAATAGAGACACAGAAACAAGCAAGAGAGGCAGATTAAGAAACAAAAGAAGTTCAAAAAGAAGCAACAGTGGTGCAGAAAGAGGCAAGATGGGTGCAGAAAGAAGCAAGATGGGTGCAGAAAGAGACAAGAGAAGTGTGAAAAGAAGCAACTGACATGCAGAAAGGGGGAAGAGGGGTGGACAAAGGGGCAAGAGGGGTGCAGAACGAAGCAAGAGAGTTGCAGAAAGAAACAAAAGAAGTGGAGAAAGAAAAAACAGGGTTGCAGAAAGAAGCAAGATAGGTGCAGAAAGAAACAAAAGAAGTAAAGAAAGAAGGAACAGAGATGCAGAAAGAGGCAAGAGGGGTGCGGAAAGAGGGAAGACGGGGTCAGAAAGAGGCCAAAGGGGTACAGTAAGAAGCAAGAGATGTACAGAAAGAAACAAAAGAAGTGCAGAAAGAATGAACAGAGGTGAATAAAGATGCAAGAGTGGTGCAGAAAGAGGGGCGAGGGGTGTGAAAGAAACACGAGGTATGCAGAAAAAAGCAAGAGAGGTGCAGAAAGAAGTAACAGAGGTGCAGAAAGAGGGGTGGAGAAAGAGACAAGAGAAGGGCAGAAAAAAGCAACACAGATGCAGAAATGGGTAAGAGGGGTTGAGAAAGAGGCAAGAGGGGGCATAAAGTAGCAAGAGAGGTACAGAACGAAACAGAAGAAGTGCAGAAAGAAGGAAGAGAGGTACAGGAAAAGGCACGAGGGTGCAGAAAGAAGCAACAGAGGTGCAGAAAGAAGTAACTGAGGTTCAGAAGGAGGCAGGAGGGGTGCAGAAAGAAGTAAGTGAGGTGCAAGTGCAGAAAGAAATAACAGAGGAGTAGAGAGGCAAGAGGGGTGCAGAAAGAGGCAAGAGAAGTGCAGACACAGGTAAGACAGGTGCAGAAACAGGCAGGAGAGTTACAGAAAGAGGGTACAGGGGTGCAGAAAGAGGCAAGCTAGGTGCAGGAAGATGGAAGAATGGTGCAGAAAAAGCACGAGGGGTGCAGAAAGAAGCAAGAGAGGTGCAGAAAGAGTCAAGAGAGTTGCACAAAGAGGGAAGAAGGTTGCAGAAAGATGCATGGGGTGAAGAAAGAAACAATAGAAGTAAAGAAAGAAGCAACAGTTGTGCAGAAATAGTCAAGAAGGGTGCAGAAAGTCGCAAGAGAAGTGCTGAAAGAGGCAAGAGAGTTGTAGAAACAGGCAGAAGAGGTGCAGAAAGAGTGAAATGGGGTGCAAAAAGAGGCAATAGAGGTGCAGAAAGAGAGAAGAAGGGTGCAGATAGTGGCAAGAGGGATGCAGAAAGAAACAAGTGAGGTGCAGAAAGAGGCAGCAGTGGTGCAGAAAGATGCAAGAGAGGTGCAGAAATTAGAAGAGATTTGCAGAAAGATGCAAAAGAAGTGCCGAAAAAGAAAGAAAGGTGCAGAAAGAACAAATGCAGAAAGAAACAAGAGAGGCGCAGAAAGAAACAAGATTGATTTGCACACCATTAGTACCAATTTAACACCCTCATTTAGCAATAAGTAACAGGTTACCATTCTAGGTTTGCAAAGGGCCTTCCACCACACTGCAACACTTGTCGTTGCATTTTTTGTAATGTTTGAGCAGTTTGAGCTAGAAACAATGTGAGACCTATTACATTACAAATGCTTTTTTAACTGGAGATTGCAGAGTGGTGGAGGAAGGGTGCTGGGCCTCCGACCAGCACTCGGTAATTCAGCTGCGTAGAACATACAGTAGGTTCCAGGAGGGCTTTTTGGCCCCCAAAGTCACTCTGGAGTGAAGTGGACTTCCTCTCCAAACCCGTAGTGTGCCAGGAGGCACGTTTTTAGAGTGGCGGATAAAGGGAGGGCATGGCCTCCGAAGACCTCTTAGCAATCCCACTGTGTGGGAACTACTGGAGGTAACAGTTGGGTTATTTGGCCCCTTGGGGGCCAACTACCCCTCTTGTACCTCCAGTAAGTCCCACACAGCAGGATTGCTAATTTCTCATCGCAGGCCATGCCCCCTTTGCCCACCACTCTGCAAACGTGCTTCCTGGCACGCTCTTGGATGGGGATTAAAGTCCCCTTCGCTGCTGGGGGTCCTTAGGTACCAACTAGCCTACCTGATACCTTCAGCAAGCCCCAGCAGGTGGGATTGCTGAGAGGTTGGCACAGGCCATGCCCCCTCTCTCCACCACTCTGCAAACGCACCTCATGGCACTCTCTTGGTTGGGGGATGAAGTCTCCTTGCCTCCTGTGTGTTCCTTGGGGCCAACTAGCCCTCCTGGTATCTCTAGTAAGCCCCACACAGCTGGATTGCTGAGTAGTCTGAGGCCACAACCCCTATTTACACCACTCTGCAAATGCTCCTCCTGGCGCACTGCTGCTCGGCAGATGAAGTTCACTTTGGTCATGAAGGCCTCAGGACACAAGAGGACCTCATCTCCCCACCAGCAGTGCTCCAAGAGGTGCATTTGCAGAGCGGTGTAAAAAGGGGCATGGCTGTGGACCACCTCTCAGCAATCCCACTGTGTGGGGCTTACTGGAGGTACCTGGTCAGCAAGTTTGCCCCTAATGACCCTTAAGATTCTAGGGGACTTAATCTCCCAACCCAGAATGCGCCAGGAGGTGCGTTTGCAGAGTAGTTCAGGGAGGGTGTGGAACCTCCGGTGGGATGCCGGCTTCTCTTTTCTTTTTTTTGTTAGAATGGGGGCTGTGTGGCCCCCTTCTCTTAATATTTTGTGGACCCTGGGGACCCCATCCCCCAGGGCTTGAGACACTTTATATTTAAAAAAACAGAACTGGGCTGCGTAGCCGCCCTCCCGAGGCCAATTTCAGCCCCGGGAACCCCCTTCTCCCGGGCCATGGCCACATTTGTTTTGGTCCTTTAAAAGGAGGGGAGCATGCTGCCATTATTGGCTCCAGGGACTTCATCCCCGGGGGCAATGCCTCTTTAAAAAAAAAAAAATCATTATTTTTACGGAGGGGGTCTCGTGGCCACCCTTCCCTGGGCCACCTTTTACCCCAGGTATCCCATTCCCGGGGCTTGGCCTCACGTTGGGGACCACGGGCAAGCTCCAATGCCCCCTGCGGTCCCTGACGGCTCCCCACCGGCATTATTTTTGGGCAAAGGGAGCTGCTACCATGCAGCTCCCTTTGACCAACAGCAAAACTGCTTTGTGTCATGGAAGCGAGAGCAGGCTTGCTGCTCTCACCTCCATTAAGCAAAGCAGTGTTTGCTATGGCAGGGCGGGAGCCATTGCAAACTGCAATGTCCTGGGGTGAGCACCCAGGGACATTGCTGGAGCCAGCCCTAGGGGGTGGCAGGCCCCAGGGCCATGGAGGGCTCCAGGAGGGGGGCTGCAGGGCCCCAATTATCTGCTCTAAAGCCCCGGGAGGAGGTGGTACCCTGGGCCGGGGATTCACAACAGACCCCCATATTTGAATGCAGTGTGCCCCATGGAGGTGGTGGTACCCGGGGCAGTGTGGGGGGGCTCGAGCCCCCCACACAAAGTTTTTAACAGTGGCCCCAGGGAGGTGGTAGTCCCTTGGACTTGGGGGCCCCATGATGACCCCCACCACATTTAAATTGAAGCCCCGGGTGGTGGCGGTCCCCAGGGCAGCATGGGTAGGCACATGCCCATTGTGAATTATCAACAAAGCTCCGGGGAGGTGGCAGTCCCCATGGCTATGGGGGCCCCCACTACATAACTCGGGATAACCCCTGGGACCTGGCCCACCCAGGAGTTTAAAACAAACGAAGCACGGAGTCTGTGCTTCGTTTAAAAAAAAAATGGCTGTATTCACGTACCGTACGCAAATCCTGCCAAATTCTTTTTTTTTTAAATGCCTTTTTGGTTCCTGGGGGTGTCTGTGGGACCCCTTGACCAGGCCGAGGGGGTCAGGGCGTTTCTACTGTGCCCTCTTTTCTTGTTTTATGACCTTTTTTCTTGGAACTCAGTTACACCGAGTCACAAGATGACTGCCAATGCTTTCTGGTTTGAAGTGTTGGCAGCCAATCAGAATCAAGCTTGTGCTCCAGAGGGATTGTGGATCCACTGCGGTCACAAGATCTATATTTATTTTAAATATGAATATTTCAGTAACTACTGAATGGATTAACACCATTTTAAACAAGCATTTGCAATGCAATCGGTCTCGCCTTTGGGACATTATAAGTATTTAGCAATGCAGCATATTATCGCACAAAACGTAAGCAGTATGGTTTAAAATGACCCCATCCCTGCGCACAGAGACGTAGTACACATACTATAAATTAAAATAAGGAAAACAGCATATAAGGATCACATCAAATGTTTTCCATTCTATGCATTAATCAGATATTGTAGTACCTCCAGGAATGGTGCACATCCCCACTGTGGAAATAAATGTTGTTCAAAGAATTACGAGAAAATGAAAGTAGCGGTTCACTGGCAAAGTTGGTAAAGTGGCGCTCTGGCAAAAGTCTGTAAAGTGGTGCTAATGTGTGTGATTGTGAATAAACTCCTCCCTACTCAATAACACTAATTTTATCGACCTCAGAAGGATGAAAGGCTGAATGGACCTACCGGGATTCAAGTTTGTGATCTTGACATCAAATACAAATTCCTATAGTGCATGCACTAGGAAGTGGATGCATTATTAACATAACAGTTTCCAAACATAGAAGACAGCAGAAGACTAGCATTCATGGCATAAATCATGTATGACAATTATGCCTGATTGCGCAAACAATACGATGGGCACACAATACCTCCCCATATAGGACTTTTCGCAGACAGTATACGCTACTGGTGTGCGAGCAGTGCTCACTGCTGCTGTCATGGGATCTGGGTGAGGCCGGATGGCGGGAGTTCTATTTTTTCATTTCAAGAACTGGTGGGGTCCTCTGGATTCCGTAATAATTAACTCTGATAATAATGATTCAGTGGGTGGGGGGTGGGCTGAATCCAGTAATTATTAAGTCGTGGTCCACAAATGTCCAAAGGTAAAGAACCCTTGTTCTAAGGGAGAAAAGGAAGAGTTAAATATAACAAAACAAAAAAAAACTCGTAACTCCCACCCCTGCTCAAACAGAGGTTGAACTAGGGGTCTGAAAACAATGAGCCACTGGTAATCAGATCCTATGGATGCACAACCTGCACAAGACTTCCTGAAGCAGTATACATTCAAAACACTTAATACAAGTGAGAAGGAAGGGATGCAAGGAGCCACCCACATTGCACGTACCCCGCTGGCTGTGCACAGGCACTAGCATGTATGTGAACCCAGGGTAGTCACCCGGAGCCGTGGGCTAACCACTCTACAAGATTAATGGATGGAGGCTGAATTTTCAGAGGGCAGGCAGTAAGCATATTCCTTTCTGAGCCTGGCTTCATGTGGAGGCGGAGCCAAGTTGTTGTTACCTCCGGTTACTTACATGCCACTTGTTTGCAGAGACTGCAGCAGGGGCATCACAAGGCCTGGGCCCACGGCCAGAGTGGGAACAGCATCCAGCCGCGATAGATTGCTGCTTGACCGGCCCCATGAGCTGGGGGAGGGGGGCTTTGCTAGTGAGAAGAACCGCGCCCGTTTTTGTTACAGGGGGGCGATATTTCAGCAGTGCTTCAAAAGCGGCCCCCAGTAGCAAAACCGTCCCCCCAAGGGTCCAAAACCGACCCCCACCTCTCTGTCGCACCGAGGAAACTCCCAATACCCGCTACAGCCAGTCCGGCCCTGAGGTCACCAACTGATATTTCACAGGAATTTCACAATTTATAAGAGAGCAAACAAAAAAAAAAATTGTGTGTGAATATCACTGTAGGCCGTGATGTATTGTATCTAATTCAATGCATATCAACATAGTCAGTTTATATTTAACGTGAATTATCACCACGTAGAACAGAACATTCGTAAACATGACAAAGACCTCAAAATGAAAATAAAATAATGATAAAATAAGTGTCTGGCATTGGTCGTCTTGCCATAAGTCAGAAGAGGCCCCTTTTATCCATAAATGGGCCATTTCTGGCTTCCGCCAGCTATTTCCAAAGGTAATGCCAATGGCTCAGATTGCATATGTGTGACATTTTCCTTTTTTCAGTGTACTTCTCAGTGACATTCAACGACTATGAGTGCCACTTTTTTCGTGAGCAAAATCAAGCAATGAAGACCAGGGAAACATAAATATCAAACATTACACCAATTTGAGCAACCAGAAACTCGCATTTTACTGTACCACCTGGTAGAAAATTAAGAAAAAGATCACAAAACGCAGGTATTTTCTCCCTCATTAGTTCATACCACAAGCAGAAGGAATGATGAACGCACTTAAACGTGATTTAGTGCTGCACATGATGATCTCTGACTGATAGGTAAAATGAATAACACAAAAGTTATGTCATACATATGGCTTTATGTGGACATGAACAAATGTTACTAGCCAGTGTATCTTTTGAATGCTAGCAATCCTACCTTGAATAGTGCAGACCTCACCGACCCGAGAGGCGCCAGCGGCTGCATTCTGGCTCTGGGTGCCGTAGATGGAAATAATGCTGTACATACAGCATTACAGTGGTGATCATGATTCTCCGACTCTGGCAGCATTCAGAATCATGCCGGAAGCCGCAAAAAGGAAAGGTCACTGTCCGTGCCGGTGGCGGCTGAGTAGCACTGAAGGAATTACAGGCCACGTGACAGACAAGCTGCGGTGGCGGGGTCTCAGCATCTAATGAATGCAATCATCACCGTCACCTAACATGCCCCTTCAGGGAGGTTTCTGGCACATTCCCTCAGCCCATGTACTGACAGAGTAATAAATGCCACAGAAGTGCAGCGGAGTTAGTGGCACAGGCAGGTTGTGAATCCCTCCTTCTTGGGAATCCGTGGGTGTGATGAGAGATCAGGTCTCGGCTCCACTGATTTATTCCTAGGCCATTCTTTTTGTGAGGAAGCGCTAAGTGGAGAGTCGGGTTGCAGCTGAGAGCTCCCTCGGCTGCTAAATAACTTTAAAGCGCTGGTCAGGCTATACACAAAGCTGAGCACAGCACCAGCAGCGACAATGTACAATAACGGTATGCATTTAAACACCTCTTGTTTTGATCGGTTATGTGTTATTTGTGTTCCCTATAGTGGTCTGTCACATGCCAAGCTGTGGATTGGATATTACACTAAACATGTGGAGGCGAAACAAAGACAGCTGTACTAGTACTGTAACGCCGCACTGCTGTACCCGGCGGTCGCGGTTACTACCCGCATAGTTCCACTAGTTCAGTGCGAGCAGGTGGACTACAGGTGCTACAATGCATGATAATGCATTTTAATGCGGTGATGCAGATCACCACATTAAAACACGTTATTTAAACGGTGATTCGAGGTACTTGGTGGGGATGGGTAAGGCGCACACACAATACATGCCGGCATACCCGATCACGCAGGGAGACTCCCGGTGGGGGGGGCCAAGCGAGGCAATCTGGCCAGACAGCGCACACTAATTGATTACAGACACATGAGTGCAAAAGGCTGCTTTATTGAGACCAGTGCGCATCACATGTATACTTTAAAAAACACAAACCATTCAGCGGCATTCTACGAAGCATGTTGAGCAAGGACTCAGCGCGCAGCATCCGTGTAGTGCGAGTCCTTGGTCTCGAAACCCCTGGTGTGCTGGAGTGGTTGCCTGCTTGTGCCCCGGGGGACCGTAGAGTGTACACTTGTGCCCCAGGAGCACTGTAAAGTGCACGCTACTTAGAACAATGCCGAAGACAGAGTTGCGCTGGAAATGCCAAGGCACTGGGAACAGCTGTGCGTATGGACTGCGTGTGCGGTGGAGCTCGTTCCGAGCCAATACTTCAGGGGAGTCAACTTTTCAAACAAGCATTGGCAATGCAGTAGGACTCGAATTTAGCGAGACCTATTGCATTACAGATAGCAATTCCTGCGGCCGACGAGGCACGGGGGGGAGAGAGGGGGGGTAAGCTGCAGCAAGAAGGCATCGGACTGTGGGGGAGCACGGGAATAAAGTAGTCTGTGCTGTGAAGGGGCCTGTAGCTGTGGAAGGACACACATGACTGACATGGCTGTCATGGGAGTGACTAACAAGCTTAAAACCAATCGGGAGGCAGCATTTATAACCTAAGCCAATGAAGAAGCTGGGCCAGAGAGTGGGCGGAGCTTAGCTTCCACACTATAGTGTATACTGCATGCCTCGCAAAGCGATGGCAGCGCATTCGCGCTGCATCTCTAAGCGAGACCTAAAAGGGATTCTTTTTTAATCAAGAGCTACCTTTTTGCCAAATTTGGTGTAATTCCGTTCAGCAGTTCGGGCTGCAGCCTTTTAAAAAATGTTCTATAGAAATTAACATGGAGAAAACGTGTTTTGGGACCCCCCTTTTTTGTCGGTCCCTACTTGACCAATGACTCCAAAACTTTCAAGGCAGGAGCTGACCGGCACACCCCATTAGTTTTGAGAATTTTGCGAACATTTGTCAAGTGGTGCCAAAGATATTGGCAAATGAAAAAATGTTTTTCCTATGTAAACTAGGTCCTAACTATACCTACCTACTGGCCTGGTCTGCCAATTGGCCTTCCAGTCAGTAGGCCCAGTACTAGTCATCGGTGCATGAAACAAATGTTTCTGTGGTGTCTGTTGAATTTAAATATCATTTAGGCCATGGATGGTATTGGATTAAAATGTCAAATGTGTTTTTTGTGGTATTTCAATTTTTTTCCCTGTGAGCAGTGTATAGGTGGGGTACTGCACTTGGAGGATATGTGTTGTAAACATTTTTGACCCTATTAATTTTCGTTTTTTTTGATTGCTGAATTAATACTGTGTTCGTTGTGTTACAATGCTTCCTTTGTCTGGCCAGTATGTGTGTGTGTGCGTGTGCATGTGCCATGGACCACCATTTGCCTTAGTTCCCCAGGAATGTGGTAAGAGGTCATTTTGTAGAGTCAGTGTCCATAGGCCTGCACGTGTTCTTTGTTTTAAAATGCTTCCTGCTTGTTGTTGTGACCATGTTGCTGGTGGCCATTTTTTATAGCCAGCCAGTGTACTTTTGCCATTGGCCTGCATGTCTTGTTCTTCTATCATTAGTTTGTGGCCATGCCTCCTTGCTTGCTGTTTTACCATGTGGTCAGTGTCCATTGTGTGTAGGCAGCCAGTGTGTTTTTTCCATAGGCCTGCATGTTGTTGTCATTGATGACCATGTGGCATTGGCTCGCAGCCATGTTCTGTCTACAGCCAGTTTGGACCTTTGCTATAGGCTTTTATGGATGGTTAAGAAATGAGATAGCAAGTTAATAAATTATATGTTTGAGGACAATTTCACTTATGTATAAAAAGATCTTTTATTTTTTAAGTTTTTGATTTTTTTAATTGTATTTCTTAATTATTAGTTTTAAAACAATTCGCTGTCTTTTTAAATTTAATGTATCTATTTATTTTAATTAGGATAATGTATTTGAATAATATTATTTTTTTAATGAATGTTTTAATTCCCCTACCCCATTTTCATAACATCTGGCATCAATCAACCCCATGTCTGCTGTATGTGCACAACAGCATTCATTGTCTGAGGAAAAAGAAGGGTCAAGGCACACAAATCCTGCACTCAACAACACAAAGTGACGAGAGTAAAAAAAAGGTATATTGTAGTGCAAAGAACCAGAGACATAACCTCTATATGTCTCCATAAAGGGAAAATAAATTCCCAAGATAAAACACAAAAAATGGTTCAGCACTCAACTTCCTAATCAATTGTAGCTGTAACAGATTTTGTAATCTATAGTACACATATAAGAATATCAGAGCAGTAGCTTCTCAAGCAACCGATATGAGTCATTTCTTCTTTGAAAAATAATCTTTTATTCTGTATTCATTATTCTTTCTTAAAAGACAGCATGCGATTGGTTGCCAACTCGTTTTGTCCACCTAGGAATTCTTCAGGGCTACAAAGATATACAAAACAAACTAATTTTACAAAATATACAAAAGTTAAAAACGATATATATTTACACTGTACATAGAACCAGACATTACACAGTATATCAATATAAGTCTACAGAATCCATACGTCCCTTTATTACAATAATTATTACCTTCAAATTCTATACAAGTGTTTCTGATAATAGCTAACAATCATTATATACATATTTATAGAGGGAGATAAGCAAGCTCATGTATGTTGAATAACATTATTTTGTACAATCAATCCTTATCATACTAGTATATAAGGTTCACTAATAACCCATAGTTCCTGAGCAACGTTGCCTCAGTATAACAAGTTAAAAGAGGGCTCTGTATGTACTAAACATATCAAAATGACGCCATCACTATTCTGAGAGCTGTACAAATCTCATAGTGCAATTTCACACCTTAGCATGCGAAGGATGTTCTCGCATGTTCTTCAAGGTGCTGCCTTCTAGTAGAGAAACTATGGTATAGCAGATGTATCTGTAGGAATATTAAAATAAAGATCTCACCATGCTTGTTATCAATGTAATTTTCTAACAATAACCACAATTGGTAAACATTTTGGATGGCAGGTACCCGGCCATGTATGTCATATCAAAAGTACTAGAATATTTGCACTACTGAGGGCAAACATTCTATATGTTCAAAGCAAGAGAGCCCCAAAGAATAACTGCTTCAGACACAGGAAACAAAAGTGATCATGGTCCCTCATTCTCAAAGAAACATGTCATTCATAAGATGTCATGGTTGAATAATATTCATACATTAATTCATCAATTGACTCTTTTACTTAGGTTTCAACATAAGCCCCATTGTTATGTGACTTTCCATGATAAAATCATATTGAAGCACCAAAAACATGGTGAATAAGGATAGACAAAACCATGGATTGAGGCACAAGACAGGTATCAAATCTGGTGTGTCTGCGCACCACCCAAGTTCATACATTGAAATAAATGGAAGGTAACCCAGGTCAATAGAGGTCCCCACACAAGTCTATTATTAAACGACCAATGGGCAATACATAAGAAATGTCACTAAAAGTCATGAATACACAAAGCGTCATGTTTACACACTCCTGCTTCCAGGCCATCCGAAGCGCACCCAAGGACCCTTCTCCTGCCGGAACTGCAGCTTCACCAGCAACAGACCTGCCAATCCACCCACCAGGGCAGGATGCAACCACCTCAGATGCATACTCCTGAACACCCGCTCCGCACGCAAACATGCCATCGAACTCTGGGACCTGCTTGACACATCCTCCCCGGACATCGCTTTCCTGACTGAGACCTGGATGAACGACTCCTCGGCACCCGACATCGCCATAGCCATCCCGGACGGCTACAAGATCACCCACAGAGACCGCACCAACAGAGTAGGAGGTGGAATCGCCATGATCCACAAGTCCACTCTCAAGGTCTCAACCAACTCTGATGACACCCTCAACACTGCCGAACACCTGCACTTCCAGATCCACACTGATCCCAACACCACCCTCAGAGGAACTCTGATCTAGAGGCCCCCCCAGCCCTGGCTACAGTTCAGCGACTCCATTGCCGACTTTGTCAGCACGCACGCTCTTGCGTCCACGGACTACATCCTCCTCAGGGACTTGAACTTCCACCTTGAGAAAAACAACAACACCATTTCCACCACCCTATTCGCCAACCTCGCCAACCTCGGACTCAAACAGCTCGTCATGACTCCCACCCACTCCACCGGACACACGCTTGATCCCATCTTTTCCGCAAGCCCCCAGGTCTCCTTCACCCACACCACCGAACTCCACTGGACCGATCATCGCAGCGTCCACTTCACCTTCGAGAAGCCCACCACGCACCAAGACACCCAACAGACCCTCCCGCCACTGCTGGAGCAAAATCACCGAAGACCAGCTACACACCGCCCTAGCCCGTAGCCCACCCACAGACCCCACTGACCCCGACACCAGCAACCTCAGATGCTGGATCGAAGACTGCACCACCACCCTTGCCCCGATCAAGAATCCCTCGAACAGCCGCACCAACAAGATTGCCGGCTGGTTCACCGTAGACCTCCAGAACTCCAAGCAAAACTGCCAAAAGCTGGAGAAGAAATGGCGCCACGATCAAACACCAGAGAACCAAGCAGCTCACAAGAACGCCACACGCCAACATCATCACCTCATCAGATCCACCAAAAAGACCTCCTTCAAGGACCGCCTCGACAACAGTGCACACAACAGCAAAGAGCTCTTCAACATTGTGAAGGAACTCTCCAACCCCAGCGCCAGCACCAACGACATCCCACCTTCACAAGACCTGTGCGACTCCCTGGCCTCCTTCTTCCACCACAAAATCGCAGACATCCACAACAGCTTCGACAACCAGGCTGCCACAACAGCCCACGACACCTCAGACTCCACGGCCACTGCCCACGGCAACCCCCTCCTCACCTGGACCAACATCAACAATGACGACACCATCAAAGTCATGAGCACCATCCACTCCGGCTCCCTGTCAGACCCGTGCCCCCACCACATCTTCACCAAAGCCAACACCACCATCGCATCTCACCTCCGCAAAGCCATCAACATCTCCTTCAAGACCGCGACCTTCCCGGAGAGCTGGAAGCATGCCGAGATCAACACCCTGCTCAAGAAGCCCAAAGCAGAACCCAAGGACCTCAAGAACTTCCGGCCCATCTCCCTGCTCCCGTTCCCAGTGAAGGTCATTGAGAAAACTGTCAACAAACAGCTGACCCGCTTCCTCGAGGAGAACAACATCCTGGACCCGTTCCAGTCCGGGTTCCGCAGCAACTACAGCCCTGAAACTGCCCACATCGCCGCCACTGATGACATCAGAGCCCTGCTGGAAAACGTCGAGACCGCGGCCCTCTTCCTCCTGGACCTGTCAGCCGCCTTTGACACCGTCTGCCACCGCACCCTACGCACCCACCTCCACGGCGCAGGAATCCGAGGCAAAGCACTGGACTGGACCACCTCCATCCTCTCCAGCAGATCACAGAGCGTCCGCCTCCCTCCCTTCCGATCGGAAGCCACCAAGATCATCTGAGGCGTACCCCAAGGATCCTCCCTCAGCCCGATGCTGTTCAACATATACATGGCCCCACTCGCCCACATCGCCAGACTGCACAACCTCAACATCATCTCCTATGCCGACGACACACAACTGATCCTCTAACTCGCCAAGGACCCCACCACCGCCAAAACCAACCTCCACGGAGGTATGAAAGCCATCACCGAATGGATGAAGAACAGCTGTATGAAGCTGAACTCGGACAAGATGGAGGTCCTCATCCTCGGCCCCACACCTTCGGCCTGGGACGACTTCTGGTGGCTGACCGCCCTGTGAGCAGCTCCTACACCCATCGACCACGCACGCAACCTGGGATTCATCCTTGACTCTACACTCTCCATGACCAAGCAAATCAACGCCATCTCATCCTCCTGTTTCAACACCCTCTGTATGCTCCGAAAGATCTACAAGTGGATCCCCACCAACACTAGAAGAACGGTCACCCAGGCCCTCATCAGCAGCAGACTGGACTACGGAAATGCCCTCTACGCGGGAGCCCTGGCCAAACTGCTGAAACGACTGCAATGCATACAGAACGCCTTTGCCTGCCTGATCCTCGACATCCCTCGCCACAGCCACATCACACCCCACCTTAGAGACCTGCACTGGCTTTCTGCCAACAAGAGGATCACCTTCAAGCTCCTCACCCACGCACACAAAGCCCTACACAACACCGGTCCAGCATACCTCAACAAACGGCTCACCTTCTACACCCCGAACCGCCAGCTCCGCTCCGCCGACCTCGCCCTCACCTCAGGAGAACGACCAACAGCGGCAGATCATTCTCCTACCTTGCCAACAAGTCCTGGCACACCCTCCCCATCCTCCTATGGCAGACCGAAGAACTACTAACCTTCAGGAGGCTACTCAAGACATGGCTGTTCGAGCAGTAGCAGCACCCCCCCCCCAGCGCCTTGAGACCCTCACGGGTGAGTAGCGCGCTATACAAATGTCTTGATTGATTGATTGATTGATTTAAGTATTTATTGTCAGCACACAAATGTAATCAAAAAAGCGTTGTCAGCGAACATTTTTGCTTCAGCTTTACATATAGGCAAAGTGTATCCACATAAGTATATATTGAATGATTACATTGTTGATCCAACAGCTCATCTTCCCGTGCTCTAATACCTTCTAAACTTGAAGAGCACTATTGCAGTAAGCTAATCAATATAAACCGAAATATGGAGCATTTGCATAAACAAAGTGTAATTACTCAAGAATACGGAGACAAGATGAACGGTCCTATGGGAAAGAACCTGGAAGCCCTTTCTAAAGCTACTTCTGTGCTGTATTGTTGGTAACTCATTCCCGTATTCGGCTAAAAACAATGAGAGGGGACTAAGAACAGTCATGTGGAAAAAAATACTTAAGATTTAAAGAGCAAAGATACCATTTTGAAATCAATGCAACCAGCATACATTTGAACACCAGAAATAGTATCTACAAACAACAATGACAAACAATCAGATTGTGCCTAAACGTACAGATATATTTAAAACAGTCATAGCCATTTTATCTTTGGTCTGATTTAATGGACCATAGAAACAAAATAAAAAGGTATAATAAATAGGTCAGTATTGTGGCAGATACAAGGCCAATTATGTACAAACAGGGAGAACCTCTACTTACGGAGCACAATTACTCCTGGTGGTTATGACAACGTGACGCCTGGTTCAATGTAAAAGAATTGAGCGCCATTTTGGTGCTTAATTTATAGTGAGTCAAAAGCCACTCACATCTGTATTACAACAGAAACAGCAAAAAAGGACTGTGACAAAAATGGACATCATTTTTTGAAAGGTCAAAACCAACTGTATATAGCCACGGACTAAGAAGAAAAAGTTAAATAAAAACAGGCACCATCTTATAATCACTAAAAACTGCTGCGATCTTTTAGTAAGATAATCATAATGTGCTACTATTTTATGTGCAATAGAGTCCTACAAAGAAAAGGCACAGGATAGATGCCCATAATGTGCTATAACAACAGATACATAATTTCTGTATAAAAATTATATTTTTTTAAATTCTAATCTACTGTCGCAAAGTGTAAACACAAAAGCTGTCCGTAATGGTGAAATTCAAATACCATCTTTGAATGTCCTAAGACCATAAGAATCAAGCCTCCATATTATTAGTTGTATGTAGCCGCAGACGAAGCAGAAGAGCTTGAACAAAAATGGGCACCATCCTATAATGACTAAAAGCGCATGAATTCCAGTAGTACAACAATCGGAATTACTACTATTTTATGTGCAAGAGAGTCCTACAAGGAAAAAGCACAAAATATATATGCTCATGCTGTGCTATCACTAAAAATAGATAACTATAAAAAAAATGTTGGGGGAAATGTTTCCGTACTATCACAAGAGTTTAATCCCAAATTCTGTCTGCAATTGTAAAATCCAGATACCATCTTTAAAGGTCCTAAGACCATGAGAAGCAAGCATGTACAAGATCAGTATATCTCAACTATGGGAAGATCACCCACAGGCAACCCCAACATAAAACAATCCCATATGTTTCAAAGTCTTACTAGGGGGCAGGAGGGAACATCACACAATGTTCATTAATGTGTTCCTGTTGGACTTGGCCCTTTTTGCAGGGTCATCCCTTAACTTTTTGCATTCCTCCTATATTTTTTCTGACCTGCTGTTGGCTGTTTTATGACTCTGGGCACTTTACCACTGCTGATCAGTGCTAAAGTGCATATGCTCTCCCTATTGTAAATTGATGTATGAATTGGTGATTCCATAAATAACTGGTTTGGTTTACTTGTCAGACCCTAGTACAGTGCACTGAGTGTGCCCAGGGTGTGTAAATCCAAATGCTGCTAGTGGGCTTGCAGCACTGGTTGTGCCACCCACAGAAGCAGCCTTGTAAAATGTGTCTAAGGTCTGCCATTGCAGAGCCTGTGTGCAGTCTGGTACTGTCATGCTGACTGGGCAAGTGCACCCACTTGCCAGTCCCTAAACCTTCCCTTTTCTTCATATTAGACACCACTATGCTAGGCCCAAGGGCAGGGTGCATTGTAAGTATAAGGTAGGACATGCCCTGGTGTATGTGACATGTTCTAGTAGTGAATTACAGCCATTTTTGTTTTTCACTATTGCAAGGCTACCTGTTCTCCATAGACTATAATGGGCAGTAAGATTGTTACATCTTATAATCCTAACTGACTCAGGGAACATGGTAAAAATTCGAATTTAGTATGCCTGAACTCAGAATGATAAAATACATCTTTTAGTGAAGTTGGTTTTAACATTCTGTGTTTGAAAATACCACTTTTAGAAAGTAGGTATTTTCGTGTCTAACCATTCAAACCTGCCTCTGCTAGGCTGTGTATTCCCTGTCTGGAGTTTGAGTGACAGGGCTGGAGAATTCCAGGAGACAGGGTGAGTCCGCCCAGTTGTGAATAGGGAGATCTGCATCTAGATGGGAGGGAGGAGTTGCACCTGGGACCTGAATAGGACTGTGCCTGCCCCCCACAGTCCTGGATCCACCCCCTGTGGTGCGTCTGATGTCTCTGCCCTGCACTGTGAAAGGAGAGAAGGAATCATGTCAACAAAGTGCTCCAGTGCTGTTCTTTCCCTCCACTTTGCTGGCTCCACCTCCTGTGGGGCGTCTGATGTTTCTGTCCTACACTTTGAAAGGAAAGGAGAAGTCTGGTAAACAGAGTGCTCAGGAACTGGTTTCGACTAGGCAAAGGCCCCTCTCCCCTCAGAGAACAAAGGATTTTGGGGTATAAGTAGTGGGACCCTGATCCCAAGAATTTAGATCACTTTTGGAACAAGAAGAAACCTTTACTGAGGAGCGGAACCTGAAGAAACTGAGGAGAGACTATCCCTAAGCTGAAGTGCTGCTTGGGGGATTGGCCTGTAGTGGTTTGCCTGACTGCCAAAGGAAGGAGAAGAGACTTTGTGTGCTTATTTCAACTTGTAAGGATCTCCAAGGGCTTGGAACAGAGCTTGCCTCCTGCTGAAGTCTCAGGGACAACAGACTTCAACCCCCAGCTCCCCAGAGTTCTTTGGAAGTGCCTGCTGCTGTTTTGGGCCTTCTGAGGGACTGCGTGTCGCAAGGAGTTGGAAGCGCAACTCAACGAAGCCGAAGTGTGTCGCTGTCGCTGCTGCTGCCGTCGCACTTCTGAACAAGGGTGTTGCCGCTGGAGTTGTCGCATTGCACCGCATTGAGAGAAGCGTCTCGCAACGAAGAGGAAGCGTGTCGCTGCTGCCTGCCGTTGCACTTCTGAACAAGGGTGTTGCCGCTGGTGTTGTCGCACTGCACCGCATCGAGACAAGAGTCTCACAACGAGGAAGAAGCGTGTCGCCGTCGCACTTCTGAACAAGGGTGTCGCCGCTGGAACTGTCGCATTGCACCACATCGGAGATAGCGCCTCGCATCCCCGAGAAGCGCGCCACAGTCGGAGCTGCTGCCGTCGCATTTCTGAACAAGGATGTCGCCGCTGTCGTTGTCGCATCGTGCGGAAGCTTCATGCATCGTGGGAGAAGAGTGTCACAGTTGGAGCTGTTGCCGTCGCACTTCTGAACAAGGGTGTCGCCGCTGCAGTCCACGCATCGAACCAAGAACTTCTCGCATCCCCGGAGAAGCGTGCCGCTTCTGGAAGATCTTCACGTCTTTCTTTCTTTGCACCAGATCTTTGCCGCATTTCCATCGCTGCGACATTGCTTGTTGTGGAAGCACTATGCATCGTAAGGTACATTGACGCAATGTGTTGCATCTTAAGAACTGAACTGAACTAAGCTAAAAACGACCATCTTAAAATAATAGTATTGTGTATTTTTGTCGTTTATGTTCTTGTGGTAAATCTTTATAAAGTATACTTATTTTTGATATAAAACCTGTGTGGTGTCCATTTGTAGTGTTGTCACTGGATTACTGTATGTGGTTACAAATGCTTTACACACTGCTCTGAGATAAGCCTGTCTGCTCGTGCCAAGCTACCAAGGGGGTGAACAGGGGTTATTCTAGGAGTGTACCCCCTTACCCTGACTAGAGGCAAGGGTCCCTATTTGTCACAAGTACCTACCTGTGCCAATTCGAAATCCCCAAACAGTTACTGATAAGAAAGTTTGTCCCTTAGAATAAACCATGCCGCTGCTTCTCTCTAGCTTAAAGTCCTATAATTCCCACAGAATTTGACATGTTTTTTTAGCAAATGTAAGATCTCTGCATAAGCATGCCATTGAAATATGGAAACTACTTACCTCAGAATCCCCTAACCTCGGTTTTCTTACCGAGACTTGGCTTAAACCTGTCTCCACACCTACCACTTCCATGGCTCTCCCTGAAACTATCATACTATAAGACTAGACAGGGAAGATAGAATGTGCGGCAGCATTGCTGTTGTTCACAAAGGACCTTTGAAAAACTTGATACTTATCTGTACGATAATATAGAGATCTGCATCTTAAAAAATTGAGTTCACGCCCAAGGACTGCTGGAAAGGCACCATAACATCCTTAAATTCTTTACAAACCTGACTACCTGTACTAACAATACCCCTCCCTCCCAAACTTTATGCAGTGATATCGCTAACTATTTGAAAGAAAATTGTAATAAAATATTTGACCAATTTTCCAGAGACATTGACACCTCGGAAGTCACTGTTTTACACACCACATCTCCCATGGAGATTGTTGTTCGTTTAGAGAGTTTCTCCCAGCTACATGTAGTGGTGAAAATTTCTAACAGTATGGAGGATGATGGAAGGACTCAGGGCATGACTACTTCAACAAGGTACTCCAGAAGAAGGCAGGTATCAACTTCACTGAAATCAACCAAGTTGGCAATGACTTTGTAGAGACCTTCCCAACTCTGCAAAGTGGTGGCGAAGTGAGATAGTTGCATTGATTTTACTTGATTTGGAAAATGTAATGTTGCTGGGTGTGTGTGCTGGCTGGATCAAATTTAAAACTATGTGGTGGTTGGGTGGGGCACCTGTTGTTGTTGCACAGGCTGTGTATTATTATTATGATGATGAATTGATGATCATGACAGTTGTGAGTTTAATCAGCCCAATACATGCAGCCACTTGTTGTTGTTGTAAAATTGCTCTCACCTGATTGATCGCTCATCAGTCATAAAATGAATGATTGAAAAAAGGACTATTCTTCTCTCTTGTGGGCTTCTGAGTCTTCTTGGAGCAGTCCTTATGAAGTTTTCCTTCTGTCCTTCCCCTTGATTCTACAATATGATTTTTGTTTTGCAATCTGCTCAGCTTTCTCTTCTCCTGCACAAAAAGGGAAAAGCACCATGACACTCAAACTTATCTTACCGGACAGTATCAGCAAGGCACCCAAGATTGACAGACAGTGCAGGTAGAATGGAGATGCACCTCCCAATCTGGCAATACAGTATCATTTTTTCTTTAAATATTCATTTTTTAGAACTGTGTAGGTTCTTCGCTTCACTCCTACATAATTTGCAATGTATTTGCTAGTTTTCAAACCTAGGTGACAGAACATTTAGATGTATATTAATGTAACCAGTCTATCTGGGGCAGAGAGCCTTATTGGTTTGCATTGCATTTAGGTTACCTTACCTGTACTCATTCCTCATACTCTTTTACTCCCATAGCAGTTTGATGTTGGTTGTCTGGTCATTGCCCATTTTAATATTGTATTTGTGTATTCTTTGTCTTTTTCACACCTTTCCCAAAATCCCTCAACAAACCCCTAACCATCTTTCCCCGGGCTATGTGATTTATTGAGGAGTGACTTAATGTATACTATTAATTGATCGCACACATAGGGCCTGATTCACAGAACTAACTTAAGACAAAATCCTAAACTTACTACCATTTTGGTATTCACAGAAGGCACTTACTCATTTCGGTATTCACAGAAGGCACTTACTCATTTCGGTATTCACAGAAGTTAGGAGTCCTAACTTTAGGACTCCTAAATGCCTTCTGTGAATACCGAAAGTCTTAAAATTAGGATTTTTCTCAGTTTAGTAGTAGTATAGTTAGGACTCCTTACTTTAGGACTCCTAAATGACTTCTGTGAATACCGAAAGTCTTAAAATTAGGATTTTTCTCAATTTAGTAGTAGTAAAGTTAGGACTCCTAACTTTAGGACTCCTAAATGCCTTCTGTGAATACCGAAAGCATTAAAATTAGGATTTTTCTCAGTTTAGTAGTAGTAAAGTTAGGAGTCCTAACTTTAGGACTCCTAAACTGAGAAACATCCTAGTTTTAAGACTTTCGGTATTCACAGAAGGCATTTAGGAGTCCTAAAGTTAGGACTCCTAACTTCTGTGAATACCGAAGTGAGTAAGTGTCTTCTGTGAATACCAAAATGAGTAAGTGCCTTCTGTGAATATGAAAATGGTACTAAGTTTAGGATTTTGTCTTATGTTAGTTCTGTGAATCGGGCCCTTGGTGTGGCAGATGTGGTGAAAGTAAAACCAAGTCAGTGAAGGATCTTCAGTTTTACTCCTATTACTGAAACAATAGTCCACACTGGCCCCATTTACCCACCCGCACATCGATATTTTAGGTATAGAAGAACATAAATTGTCAGTATCATCATTCATGCGTTGTGTGTTGCTTAAACAATAACCATGTTCACTCCAAACTTTAAGTCTTCTTAATGAATCACAATTTGAGTGTCAATTTTGATTACTGGAAATACTAGCTCACCATTGCTCTGAATAATTTTGTGTTGCTTGTTTGTTATTCAGCATCAGGTATTCTTGTTTGTGTAGTAGTCTGGTCTCAAGTGTTTCTAAAGCTATGATATAATTTATAACCCACTAACTAAGTTTGCTTTTCAATTTATTGCATGCAATACATTCATATTAAACTCCTACAGTTGGAGTTCACCAAGGTGGGAGTGGGACCTGACTTCTGACTCCAGCACAGTTGTCAGTGTGCTAGCCTGCAATTACTAATACCACCATGTTTCCTTCGGAAACTCTGCAGCTTTTGCTTCTTCTGTTAGAAAATGAGAACTGTAGTTCATTGTCTGTTGTTCTACTAAGTTGTTGCAGGCAAAGTAATAGCATCCACCCACCTTAGTGGTCAATACAGTTCCAGACTGCATGAAATAGGAGAGTAGTAGAGCAAGGATAGCACATAGGTATAGCACATGCCTAATTGTTGTTACACACAATTTGCAAGGTTGTGCTAAAAGGCAGAAGTTAAAAGTAACTAGCCCCAAAAACCTAGATTTAAGGCATAAAAAAAGAAAATTCTATATTTATTAATCAAACAGAACAAAAAAAAACTACTCCTTCCACTCACCTCCAACAACTAGTCCACCCCTCTCCCGAAACAAATGAAATGTTCTGTCCCCAACCATTGTCCAACACAAATCAAAATGTCCATTGTCCCTGAAAATGTCCAAACTGCAGAAACCCAACCCTGATCCCAACTCCCACATGCAAACTCTCTCCACCCATAACAACAAACAAGTCCCACCCACCATAATGAAAGTTAAACAAAGGAGCAGAGGGAACTATGCATGGCAGGCCAGGCTCAGGAGTTCACTGAGGTGCCTCTCCATTTCTCTCTGCCGTGCTTCAATCTGCACCAGCCTTGAATGGACACGGTGTAGTAGGGTGCTGTCTGAGAGGAAGTTAGAAGTGTTTGTTTGCTGGCAGGCAGTTGTAAGAAGTTGGCCTGATATATGCTGTCCACTAGTTATAGTGGGCACCTTGTATCAGTTCAAACAACCCCTTATTGGTTATAGGTTAAAGACAACCTTTCTTGAAAGCTATCCTAGTGGTAGCTATGGAGAGCAGCCTTCAGGCTAAGTATTGAATGAATGTAAAGCAGCTTGTTTTACCAGTCTATAATCTCTTGAGTCACTAAATGAAAGATATCCACACCAGGTATATATATTAAATATATGTATTTATTACTAAACACACCCTCCTAGTCAAAACACATAAGTCACACTGCAATAATCAAAGTAAAATAGCACAAATACACTTCAGGCCCTAGGGGGCGAGCCAAACCATATACTAAAATAGTGGTATAAGAACCACAACTTAACTAGATACAAGGCCTAGAGCCTGTAGAATCACTGGGAACCCAAGGAACCACCCAAGGTAGTGACACAGGGGAACCAAGGGGGCCGTGTGCAGTGTGTGAACACAGCCGCAAGCTCCCGTTAGTTTCTATGGGGAAAGTCGCGGATAGAGTTTTAAAGATTAGGGACACTTAGAAATGAGTCTGGACCAAAATCTTTTGGGCTTAGGAAGTTCTAGGGCTAGCACCCATGGGAACACTGGAGTACTCATGTTACCTCACCCAGGGAAGCCGGGTGCATAGGTGTCTTTTGGTGTTGGGTCGCGTCGTCGATTTCAATGGGAGCTGGCGAAGAAGTGCTGCTGCCGTGAAGATTCGAAGTGTCTGAAGAGATCCAAGCCTGGATTGAAGATGAGAAGAACCTGAAAGCAGAGGGGACAGAGTCTGGGTCACTAGCCAGTGACCAGGAAGGCGATGAGCAAATGCCCACCGATGTCAGGTGATTTCAGGTGAAAGAGGCGAAGCTTGACTCTTCAGCCTTGAGGACCAGAAGGCGTCGAGGACAACCAGGAGCTGGATTTGAGCTGTCCCATAAAGGATGTCGAGTACCTCAGCATCGGTGCCTGGATTCGACACAACAAGCCTTGGCAACAGCAACCCATGCAGAAACGAGAAAGATGCTACGGTGCAGACCAGCAAGGTCTGTGGGACTCACCACTTTGTAGGGAGTCTGGGCACATCTAGTGCAACCAGGAAAGCTCAAGGAAATACAAAGTTACCACCTCAGGGACCCACCAGTCAACTGACCAGGGATCGCGAAGAGACCTTGAGATGAAACACAAAATGGCAGCCCACAGGTCACTCGGAATGACCAGGCCGGCAATCTTCGGTGGATTCAGTGCTCGAGGTGGGGGCTGCAAGTTAGAACAAGCACGACTTCAAGAGACGTCGAGAAGTCAATGCACTTGCAAAAGTGCATAGTGATCAGGAGTTCCGGTTCCACTCTACTCACGAGGGCTGCGGGTCTCAGCTTGGACTTGGGTTGGCCTCCGAGACGTCTGGAAATCCTCTTCCTGGGCTGCAAATACTTCTGAGTCTGGCGGGAGGTTCAGAAATGCAGACTGGCAAATTTCTTTGTTGGTGCCTGCCAAGCAGGGGAGTCACTCCTTGAACCCAAGGGAGATTTCTTCAGTCTGCTGGTCTTGAGTAGAGCATCGAAGGTCCAGTATTCAGCTTCAGAGTTTCGTCCACGGTAATCTAAAATCCTAAGGACTGGGGTCCCATACTTATACTAAGGTACGGGGTTGGATTTACTCTGGGGACCTACCTATGGGAGTGTTTGAAAAGAGGGGTAGCTACACCCATTTCCTTTGTCCAGTTTTGTGCCAGAGCAGTGGCTGGAAGCCCCTGAACCGGTTTGAGCTGGACTATGCACAGGGACACCAAATGTGTCCCCAGTGCAGGACTTCAAAGCACTCAGAGAGTGCTCCCATCCAGACCCAATACACATAAGTCTTTCTGGGAGGTGGTTATACCTCCCTGTGACAGGAAACCTATTGTCCAGGCCTACCCTGCCGGAGTTTCGGTCAGCAGCGGTAGGCCAGACCCGTGTCTGTGGCTGCAGCATCCATTTTGTGATGCCGGGGCTCTATTAAGTTTCTACCGGGTATACAAGGGCCGTCATGTCTCTCCCTCTAGAAGGGTGGGATCATACTCCCACACCAGTTACTGGTGTGGGGGATGATTTCAAGGTGACATGTTTCTTTGCAGCCAGTCCAAAGTAAGCATTTACCGTTTGGTTATAATGCACTTAAGAGTATATGGTCAGGCTGCACTACTGACAACCCCAGAGAAGAGATTCCGAAGGCTGCAGAGGGGCTCAGCTCATGCCTGGGCACCCCCTCACATATAACGGAGCACCCTGCCTTCAGGATTGATAAGGCCTGCCATAGGGGTGACTGATAGGTTTGTATGTGCAGTATATGGTGTGATATAGTGAACCTATATCTCGGTAAGGGTTGCATGCACCACCTTACTCAGGCTGCAGGTGTCATTTTGGGTGGCTTTCCAGGGGTAGCCTGATACATGCTTCAGCCCCTGGTAGGCCTCTGGGGGTACCTATGCCCTGGATACATAGTATGCCATATACTAGGGACTTATAAGGGCACCTCAGATCCAATCTGTAATGCACCTAAAGTACATGAAATCATTTTAGAGAGGAAGCAGCTTGGCTGGGGTCCTCTATAGCAGGGTCCCAGCCAGACTAAAGTCGAAAAACAGTGAAACATCAGCAAAAAGTGGGGGTAAACATGTGAAGCAATCCTACTCTCCTACAGCAGCGGCCTGCAGACTGCTGCACTGATGTTGCACATGGGAAGTTGGAGGCACTGGTGCTGGGCCTGGCTTAAATCCAGGAAGGGAATGCTTTCTTTCTCTGCACTATAGGAGAAGGTGAGTGCTGACTGGCAATCATGGAGATAGGTGATAAACATGTTCAATCTATCGATGTTCATTTATAAAGTTCCCATACCTATATAAAATGAGTGTATATTAATGCTAATGCGCTCTCCCCTGTTCCATTAGGAATTTAGCCATCCCGGATACAACTGATACTTCGGCCAAATCTGAGTGCCCAGGGTAACCCTCCTATGTTTTTGTTATAATTGATTACAAAGTCTACATAATACTGATTGTCCAGACATACCTTTATTGTTAGGATAGAGGTCTTTGTTTCAAGAAAGAAGAGTAAAATATCAGGGAAATGTTTTAAGCTCTAGCCCAATTTGACATTTAAACCTGATACAATCAAAAAGACAGTAAATCAGTACTAAAGCTTGACGCTACTATCTATTGTTTATCCAATGTAAGGTTCATTATATAAACATTAAAATCTCTTTTATAAACCTATTTAAAATGCAGTTGTATATGATGCTATACTATTAACTCCAAAGTCTTCACATTATTCTGATTGCAACATTTGAAACCACTTATAAGTGAATACACAGTAAGTGGATACCAGTTGGTCATTGCATATTGTAAATCAATTCCCATCTATAAATGTTTTAAAAGAACTATTTGCACAAAAAAAGGGCAGTGTAACATACTATTGTCTTGATGTAAAAGAGAGGGGAAATCTCGTTATGACCAGGTAAGGCAAGCAAGCATGTTTTGATTGCTTACTTTATTTAATGTTTAGAAACACGTTATAGGTCAACACCCAATCAGTGAAAAACCCTTCACATATTTAGTCGGTGTGCTCATCATTATTGAACATTGAATAACTCTATATCGTAAAGACAAATGACCAAAGATCCAAGGATAATGTGAGTCCCGTCACATCATGCCACATATGCTGAGTCCCCATGTTATGGGATGACAAATATGTCCCCGATATCCCTACAGCCTATGTTATTAGAGCCATCATATTTAAACGTGAACATTAACATGTAGGCAGCACCTCTTTATCGTGTCGATGAATGATACAGTTCCCACATACTTGGTTAATTTTATATAACAAAGGGCATGTAAAGGCTCTTGCTTAAAACACAGCAATAACTCCAACCGTTCCTTTCACATTGATAGGTGAACCACCAATACAATAATACTTAGCCCATAATTCTATAACATAACCCCTTTTCAAGAGTAAGAGTGATGAAACCCGACTTGGAAATTGGATGCCTACCAAACCGAAGGGTATGCAATGACCAAATGGTATCCACTTATTGTGTATTCACTTATAACAATTTCCTGATGTTAAATAGGTTTACAAGAGATATTGTAATGTTTATATAATGAACCTTACAGTTGATAAACAATAGATAGAAGCATCAAGCTTTAGTATTGATTTACTGTCTTCTTGATTGTGTCAGGCTTAAATTCCGACATGGGCTAAAAAATGTAAAAATTACCTGATATTGTACTCTTCCGTCTTGAAACAAAGACTTGTATCATAACAATCAAGATATGTCTGGACAATCCGTGTTATGTAGACTTTTTAGGCACATTTGTCTGTAAAGTAATATATTTATGATACAATGCTTTTTATATTTTTACCAGGATCTCCCTGAATTAATCAATACAAGCAGATGTTCTGAGAAACACTTCTCTATAAAGGACAAAGGTAAAAATGTTTGGATTATAATTAGGGGGTACCTCTTTTCCCTAACATCTGGGATGCCTTGTTTTTGATCAAATATAGTTTTCAATGAAGTGTAGCCTTAAGCATGACATATATAGACTCCCGCAGATCTGTAAATGCAAAGATGACTAATAGTCTAGCATACAAATGGGATTGCTATGTTCTGTTTTCTTCCCTGTTTCTCTCTATCCTGTCAAGAATTGGCATTTCAATTGGATTTGAAATATTATTGTAATACCAATTTGTTATATCAAGTAGGGTAACAAGAATCTCTGGAAATGAATACTGATTTTTAATTTAATATGTGTAATTTATATTAGTAGTCTGGTGCCCGTACAATGAGGGAACCATTGAGTACCAATGCAATGGAAAAATCATGTTTTTCTGTGCTTGCACAATGTTTAATACAAGCACTTATGGATGGATACTACAGTATTTGAGTAATTGGCATTGTGTTTTAAATTTGTCATGTGTATATAATTTTAATAGGTATATATGTGTTTTTTATTTCTTTGTAGCCCTGAAGAAGTCTTGTTGATGTGAATACGTTTTACATCATTAATAAAGAATTTTCAACACACGACATGTCTGAAGCCAGTTTAGTGAACTTGGGGAAAACCAGAAGCAAGCTGTGCTAATTGAATAGTGTTTAAACCAGTGTTTCAATGTACTTACTTTGTTGGATCAGAACAGACTATATTTGCATAATATAACATATAGTGGGTGCCAATCTCCTGTATATAAACATGCACTTCTCATTCACTCATTCTAACATCCATGGACCACTCATGCACTCATTCAATTATGTATCTTCTCATTCACTCATTCTAACATCCATGCACTACTCATTTACTCACTCTAACATCTATGTACTACTCATGTACTCATTCAATCGCCCATGCACTACTCATGTACTAATTCAATCATCCATGCAGTAGTCATACATTCATTCATTAATCCATACTCTACTTATCCAGTCATTCTTACATCCATGAAGCAATAATTCAGTCTATCACCCATAAACCCTTCATGCACTCATTCAAGCATTCATACACCAGCTCATGCACTCATTCAGACATCAATACATTCATCATCAAAGTTCTTTATTCGGTAACTCTAGAAGCTGACCATAAAAGCACAATACAAATACAATGTTATCAAAATCACATCATAATGGATTTACGAATTTAAATTTTTTTTTAAAAGAAGGCAATAACAGAGGCAATGATGAATTAATTTTCTAAAAATTGCAGAGGCAGGAATGCGGAGCGACATTGTCTCAAACCAAGTTTTTTTAGTAAGGAGATAATCCAACTCCTTCCTGCAATACAATAAAACGTACAAAAAAGCAGTATGTCTATAGCTGACTGTATAGAGACATCGTCGCATGGGCATTTACTTAAAACTCTCGACCAATCGTTTTTTTCAGGGAAACTTAAGGATGTATATAAAATATCCAGTCTAAAACGTGTTAGCAAAAATCAGTCATAATCATCAGTAATTAGCAGAATATACGGTTGAATATTTGGAGTTGCCGAAGTGATGTGATGTGCTTGAACCGAAGATTTTTTCATTTTGGTTGTTGTTCTGATATCACTCAAAAGGCGCAAATTATTAGCTTTAAGTTCTTTCCTGGGCACATTGCACATAGTGTGTGGTTCATTATAGTATTCTAAGTGGCCTAGTTTAGAGAGAAATGTTTTGACATATTCTAGCCATCTTATTTGCTTAACCCCATTAATCCCCAGGACATCTTTCAATATGTGGGGGTTAAAAACAGTCTCATCAACAGTCCAGACTCTATGCCAGAAAAGGATGGGCTGGATCTTAATCGTATCCTCTAAATATGGCATGTCCAATACCAAATGGCAAATATAAGTTGAGGTACTATCCTATACTGCCAAAAGAAACCTGAAGAACATATTTTCTGTGACCTGTAGAGAGTTTACATTGGCATAACTCCAGATTCCAGCTCCATAGGTGGCAATTACTACACACTTTGCCCTATAAATCTGTAACAGTTCCATCGAGGAATGTCTTCTTAGTTTTCTGCTGAAGTTTCATAGGGCTGCCAGAGACTTAATGAAAAGCAGCCTTCTGGCTTTAACAGCATGGGTCCAGGTTCCTGATTGATGAATACAATCCCCAAATAAGAGAACATTTTTGTAGGCTCTATTACCTTTGAATAAATAGAGATAGTGTTAGTTTTCTTATTAGAGCCTGCTCCACAGTTGATAGCAAATGTTTTTGAGCAATTGATAGTAAGGCCCAACTTTGACATAAAATTAGCAAAAGTATTAACAATCCTTTGGCGACCAAGCGGCGTACTGGACATCAATATATTATCCATGTACTCATTCAATCATTCTCACACAGCCCATTCAATCATCCAATCATCCATGCACCACTCATGAACTCATTCAATCATCATTCCTACTCCAATTTATTCATCCATGAACCACTCATCCACTCACTATAACATCACTGCACCATTCATGCACTCATTCTAACATCCATACACCACTAATACACTTACTGAGACATCCATGCACCAGTTATGCACTAATTCAATCACCCATGCAACTCCGATGCACTCATTCCTTCAAGCAACCTCATCACTCAGCAACTCCACCCCAACCATCATCGAAAGCGATGACCCCAACACCGCAGCCCGGACCCTGCACAGATGGATCTCCGACAGCGCCAACACCATAGTCCCCCTCAAGAAAAACAAGAACACCCACACCAAGAAAGCCAGAGGGTTTACCACCGAACTTCGAGAGTCCAGACGCACTTGCCGCCACCTCGAAAAGGCATTGAGGAACACCAAATCCACAGAAGCCTACAACAACTTCAGAGCCCACCACCAACTCATCAGAAAAACGAGGAAAAAAGTGATTGCAGACAGAATTTCAACTCACGCACACAACAGCAAAGAACTCTTCAACATCATCAAGGAGTTCGCCCAACCCACCAGCAAGTTCACCGACATCCCTCCCTCACAAGACCTCTTCGACAAACTCAGCACCATTTTCCACCACAAAATCAAGAGCATCTACAACTTCGACGAAGACAACCAACACACTGAACCCTCACCAACCACCCGACACCCTGAAGGCAGCGATCAACAACTGGACAGCCCTCACCACCAAAGACACACTGAAAACAATGAAGTCAATCCACTCCAGGGTCCCCACAGACCTATGACCACCCAACATTTTCAACAGAGCCACCGACACCATCGCACCCATGCTCTGCCACACCATCAACCGCTCCCTGGCAACAGCCATGTTCCCCGATGACTAGAAACACGCCAAGGTCAACCCCCTCCTGAAGAAACCCTCGGCGGACCTCACCGACCTCAGAAACTACAGACCCATCTCCCTGCTCCCATTCCCAGTGAAAGTCATCGAGAAAGCCATCAACAGCCAACTCACCACATTCATCGAAGAGCACAACATCCTCAACTCCTCCCGATCCGGCTTCAGAAAAAAACACAGTACAGATACCGCCCTCCTCACTGCAACAGATGACACCCGCACCCTAATGGACAAAGGAGAAATAGCAGCCCTCATCCTCCTTGAACTCTCAGCGGCGTTCAACACATTTTCTCACCGCACCCTAATACGCAGACTACACGACGCAGGGATCCAAGACAAGGCCCTCAACTGGATCTGCTCCTTCCTCTCTGGCAGAATGCACTGGGTCAGACTCCCCCCTTTCCTCTCCAACCCTATACTTACCACCAGCGGAGTCCCCCAGGGGTCCTCCCTCAGCCCTACACTCTTCAACATCTACATGGATCCACTCGCCCCATCATCAGACCCTACCGACTCAACATTGTGTCATACGCAGAAGACACCCAACTCATCCTCTCCCTATCCAACGAACCCAATACCGCCAGACACAATTTTCGAGAAGGCATGGAAGGTGTCGCCAAATGGATGAAAAACAGCTGCCTACAACTAAATACCAACAAAACAGAAGTACTCATCATGGGCCCAAACCCCAATGCATGGAACAACACCTGGTGGCCCCCCGCCCTCGGAAGCCCGCCCACCCCCACGGACCACGCACACAACCTGGGAATCATCCTGGACTCTGAGCTCAATATGGACCGCCAGATAAACTCTGTCTCGTCCTCCTGCTTCCACACCCTCCGCCTCCTACGTGAGACCTTTAAATGGATCCCCCTCGAACACAGCAAGACCGTCACTCACGCCCTGGTCACCAGCAGACTCGACAGCAGCAACGCACTCTGTGCTGGAATAAACAAAAACCTCACCCGCAAGATACAGAACATCCGGAACGCCGCCGCAAGACTGGTCCTCGACCTGTCAAGACACTGTCACATCTCCCAGCACCTGCACACACTCCACTGGCTCCCCACCGAAGCTAGAGTCGCCTTCAAGATGCTCACCCATGCCCACAAGGTCCTCCAGACACCGGACCAGCATACCTCAATAGCTGACTCAAATTCCACGCACCCCAGAGGACCCTATGATCTGCCCAGCTCTCCTACACTGTGGTCCCCTGCACCAGAAGGACCAGAGCAGGAGGCCGCTCCTTCTCCTTCCTCGCAGCCCGAGCCTAGAACGCCCTGTCGCTCCACCTCAGACAGACATCGCTCCCCATCTTCGCAAGAAACCTCAAAACCTGGCTATTCAACAGAACCTCCCCTTGATAGACTGGAGCCTGCTAACACCACCCGCCTAGCGCCTTGAGACCCCTACGGGTGAGTAGTCACGCTTAACAAATGCCTGACTGATTGATTGAAGCAAACACTACAGAAGCACATATTTAATCAAACATTTACCAGTAATACAACCATTCAATAATTCATCTACCACTCATTCTAACATCTATGCACTATTCATGCACTCATTCAATCATCATTGCACTACCCATGCACTCATTCAATCACCCAAACTGCATTCCTACGCCTACTATTTAAACCATGAACTACTCATCCACTCAATATAATATCCATGCACCATTAATGCACTCATTCTAACATCAGTACTTTACTCATACACTCATTGAATAATCCATGCACCAGTGATACACTCATTCAATCACCCATGCAACACTGATGCACTCATTCAATCATGCAAACACTACAGAATCACTCATTCAACCATACATACACCAGTGATACAACCATTCAATCAATCATCCACCACTCATTCACTCATTCTAAAATCCATGTGCCACTCATGCACTCATTCTAAAATGCATACACCACCCACTCATGCAGTTATTCTAACATCCATTAACCAGTCATTCATTCATTCATTCATTCACCTATACCCCACTCATTCTTACATTCAAGCACCACAAATTCCGACATTTAATTTCCCATGCAATACTCATGCAGTTATTCAATATACATGCACCAGTCATGCACTCATGCAATCACCCATGCATCACTCATGTATTCATTCACTCATCTGTACACAACTCATTCAGTCATTCCTATATTCATGCAACACTAATGCAGTCATTCAATCACCCATGCATCACTCATGTACTCATTCAATCATCCGTGTTCCACTCATACACTCATTCTAATGTCCATGCACCTCTCGAGCAGTCATTCTGCTATGCACTCATTCAACTATTTATGCACCATGCTTGCACTCATTATAACATCCATGCACTGCTCATTCATTGACTGTAATATTCATGTACCACTCATGCGCTAATTCAATCACCCATGCACTACTCATGTACTAATTCAATAATCCATCTAGTAATCATGCACTTATTCAATCATCTATGCACCACTCATGCAGTCATGCAAACATACATGCACAACTAATGCACTCATTTACTCATTAATGCATTCATTCATTTATCCATACCCCACTCATCCAGTAATTCCTATATCCATGCAGCACTAATACAGTATTTCAATCACCCATGTAACACTCATGTACTCATTTACTCATACATACAGTATGCATGCACTCATTTAAGCATTAATGCAAGACTCATGCACACATTCAATCATCCATGCGTCGCTCATGCACTCAGCCAATCATCCATGCACCACTCATGCACTCATTCAATCATCCATGCACCACTCATGCACTCGTTCAGTTATACAAACACTACAGAAACACTCGTTCAATCATGCATGTTATGTTATATAAATTCATAACACGTGCGGCTACTCATTAGTGTCCCGGCGCGAAACCAAAGAGGGTAATGCAATGGGCTTCAGGTGAATAGATGAGTTTTCAATTTTTTCTTGAAAACAACTGGATCCTGGGAGGTGCGCAGGACAGGATGAAGAGCATTCCATGCAACCGCCGCTTTTACTGCGAAAGAGCTGCCCCCTATCATCTGACGCTTCAAATGCGGGACCTGGGCATAACATAGGGCAAAGTGCATGCAGGAACATAAAAGGAGAAACGCCTCTGTAAGTAAAGAGGGCAACCCCCATGAAGCGCACGGTGGGCCAAAATCAAGACTTTAAACTTCACTCTGTCCACCATGGGAAGCCAATGAAGAGAGCGCAACTATTGATGCACACTGTCCCTAGCCGACAGCCCAAGTAGGAGTCTGGCTGCGGTATTTTGTATCACCTGTAACTTCTTCAACAGTTAGCCCGGAACACCGGCATAAAGAGCATTGGCGTAATCCAGCCGAGACAAGATCAGCGCACAGGTGACCGTTGTGAGATGTTGGCCTGGTATATGCAGTCCACTAGTTATAGTGGGCAACCTGTACCAGTCCAAACAACCCCTTATTGGTTATAGGTTAAAGACAACCTTTATTGAAAGCTATCCTAGTGGTAGCTATGGAGAGCAGCCTTCAGGCTAAGTCTTGAAGGAATGTAAACCAGCTTGTTTTACCAGTCTATAATCTCTCGAGTTCCTAAATGAAAGATATCCACACCAGGTATATATATAAAATATATGTATTTATTACTAAACACACCCTCCTAGTCTCTTTATGAGACTAGAGGTCAAAACACATAAGTTAAACTTCAAATATTACAGTACAATAGCACAAATACACGTCAGGCCCTAGGGGCGAGCCAAACCATATACTAAAATAGTGGTATAAGAACCACGACTTAACTAGAAACAAGGCCTAGAGCCTGTGTAATCGATGGTACCCCAAGGAACCACCCAAGGTAGTGACACAGGGGACCCACGGGGGCCGTGTGCAGTGCGTGAACACAGCCGCGAGCTCTCGTTAACTTCTATGGGGAAAGTCGCAATTAGATTTTTAAAGATTAGGGACACTTAGAATTGAGTCAGGATCAAACCCTTTTGGACTTAGGAAGTTCTAGGGCTAGCACCCACGGGAGCACCGGAGTACTCATGTTACCTCACCCAGGGAAGCCGGGTGCATAGGTGTCTTTTGGTGTCGGGTCGCATTGTCGATTTCAATGGGAGCTGGCAAAGAAGTGCTGCTGCCATGAAGATGCGAAGTGTCCGAAGAGATCCAAGCCTGAATCCGAGATGAGAAGAACCCGAAAGCAGAAGGGACAGAGTCTGAGTCACTAGCCAGTGACCATGAAGGCGATGGACAGATGCCCACCAATGTCAGGTGATTTCAGGTGAAAGAGGTGAAGCTTGACTCTTCAGCCACGAGGACCAGGAGGTGTCGAGGATGACCAGGAGCTGGATTCGAGCTGTGCCACAAAGGATGTTAAGTGCTGCAGCCTCGGTGCCCGGATTGGACACAACAAGCCTTGGCAAGAGCAACCCACGCAGAAACAAGCAAGATGCTTCGGTGCAGACAAGCAAGGTCTGAGAGACTCACCACTTGGTAGGGAATCGGTGCACATCTGGAGCAACCAGGGAAGCCCAAGAAATTCAAAGTTACCCCCTCAGGGACTCACAAGTCAACGGACCAGGGATCTCGAAGGGACCTCGAGATGAAACACAAAATGGCAGCCCACGGGTCACTCGGGGTGACTAGGCTGACAATCTTCAGTGTATTCAGTGCTCAAGGTGGGGGCTACAATGCGCCCAAGCATGACTTCAAGAGATGTCGAGAAGTCAATGCACTTGCAGAAATGCATGGTGACCAGGAGTTCCGGTTCCACACTACTCACAAAGGCTACGGATTTCAGCTTTGCTCTCTGAGACATCTGGAAATCCTCTTCCTGGGCTGCAAATACTTCAGAGTCTGGCGGGAGCTTTGATAATACAGACCTGCAAATTGCTTTGTTGGTGCCTGCCAAGCAGGTGAGTCACTCCTTGATCCCCGAGGGAGATTTCTTCAGTTCTCTAGTCTTGAGTAGAGCGTCGAAGTTCCAGGATTCATCTTCAGAGTTTCGTCCAGGGATATCTAAAGTTCTGGTTACAGGGGTTCCTTACTTATACCTAAGGAAGGGGTTGGACTAGCTCTGGGGACCCACCTATGGGAAGGTTTGGAAAGAGGGGTGGCTACAGCCATTTCCTTTGTTCAGATTTGCACGAGAGCAGGGGCTGGAAGCCCCTGAACCGGTTTGAGCTGGACTATGCACAGGGACACCAAATGTGCACCCAGTGTAGGACTTCAAAACACTCGAGCGCGCCCGACCAGCCCCAATACACATCAGCTTGTCTGGGAGGTGGTTACACCTCCCTGTGACAGGAAACCGCTTGTCCATGCCTCCCCTGCCGGAGTTTCGGTCAGCAGCAGGAGGCCAGACCCGTGTCTGTGGCTGCAGCATCCATTCTGTGATGCCAGGGCTCTGTTAAGTTTCCACCGGGTAACCCATGACTACCATTTATTTCCCTCTAGAAGGGTGGAATTCTACCCCTACCACCAGAACTGTTGGAGGTTAGGATTCCAAAGCATTTGACATCAAACACATCATGCTTCTGTGCAGCCATCCCAAAGTTAGCATTTACCGCAAGGTTATAATGCAGTTAAGAGTATATGGTCAGGCTGCATTACAAACAGTATCACAGAAGGGTCTCAGAACGCTGCAGAGGGGCTCTGCTCATGCAAGGGCACCCTCTCACATAAGAACCAAGCACTCTGCCTTCAGGATTGATAAGGCCTGCCATAGGCGTGACTTATAGGTTTATATGTATGTATATATATAGTGATATACGTAACCTATATCACAGTAAGGGGTGCATGCACCACCTTACCCAGGCTGCAGTAGCCGACCTGTGGTGTTATTTTGGGTGGCTTCTCAGGGGTGGCATATTGCATGCTTCAGCCCCTGGTAGGCCTCTGGCATACCTATGCCCTGGGTACATAGTGCACCATATACTAGGGACTCACAAAGGTACCTCAGGATCCAACCAATGGTGTACCTAAAGTAGATGCAATCATGTTAGAGAGGAAGCAGCTAGACTGGGGGCCTGAATAGCAGGGTCCCAGCCAGACTAAAGTCGAAAAACAGTGAAACACCAGCCAAAAGTGGGGGTATACATGTGAAGCTGATCCTACTCTCCTACAACCGCTTCTTCTAAACGTTTTAAGCAGGCCAAAGCAACAGCTGGTCAGCTTCTTGATATGTATTGAGAAGGAAAGATCTTCATCAAACCAAACCCCCAAGTTTTTTGCTGGCTTTCCTGTTGAGGTCGGTAGAGGGTGCTCAGGAGGCCAGAGCTGCTCTCTGATATTAAGGGGAAATTTACCAAATAGCAGGATCTCTGTCTTTTCTTCATTGCACTTGAGCTGTGCCTCCGCCAGCCATTTAAAGAAAGATGATAGGCAATGTTGGACCGAAAGTACAGAGTCTGCATCTTTGTCCCAAGTGAAAAGCAGCTGAGTATCATCAGCATATAGCCTGCACCTTAGCCCCCCACTCCTCTGTCAAATATATCAGAGGAGTAACAAAGATATTGAATAGGAGAGGACTAAGGGAGGATCCCTGTGGGACTCCCGTTGTTACTAGCTGAGGGGAAGAAGAGGACAGTGGAATCCAGATCTGCTCAAAACGCCCTTCCAGTAAGGATCAAAACCAGTCCCACACTGTACCCGATAAACCAATCTTTGTCAGACGTGAGAAAAAAGAAGTGAGTGCGTGACTATATCAAACGTCGCCAAGAGGTCAAGCAAAAGCAGCGCAGCCCTCCCGCCGGTGTCCAGACACTCCCGGATGGCCTCCGCCACCTCAACCAGCACTGTTTCTGTGCTGTGGGACGCCCGGAACCCAAATTGAGCTGGATGCAGGGCCGCCTCCTTTTCTACAAAATCGGTGAGTTGTTTATTAACCACCTTCTCACACACCTTTGCCAGAGCAGGAAGGAGGGAGATAGGCCTGTAATTCCCCAATGACTGTTTTTTCAGGAGTGGCAGGATCTTGGCCTCCTTTCAAGCTGGAGGTACCACCACTTTCTGGAGGGAAAAATTAATGATGGAATGCACTTCTACATTTGTGACCTCAACAACCGCTGCCAGTATCCTAGCGGGACAGGGGTCCGAAGGTGAGCCCGACTTTAGACCTTTAAGAATTTTGAGACATTCCAGAGGATCGACTGGCCTGAACATTGACAGAGAATGACCTGTACCAACTGATTGACACTCCAAAGGTGCCTCCATACTGATGCTGCAGGAGGTAAATGCTGCTTGAATAGCAAGGATTTTATCCCTGAAGCAGCAAGTCCTTCACTAATTCAATCATCCATGCTCTACACATGCATTCATTTATTCATATATACCCCCACTCACCCAGTCATTCAATCACCGATGCAACACTAATGCAGTCATTAAATCATCTAAGCACCACTCATGCACTCATTCAAGCATTGATTCGCAACTCATGTACTCATTCAATCATCCGCACACCACTCATCAACTCAATATAACATCCATGCACAATTTCATGCACTCTTTCAATCATTCATTACCACTCATGCGTTCATTCATTTATCCAAACCCCACTCACCCAGTGATTCTTACATCCATGCAGCACTAATACAGTCTTTCAATCACCCATGTAACACTCATGTACGCATTTAATCATACATACACTATGCATGCACTCATTTAAGCATTAATGTACAACTCATGCACACATTCAATCATCCATGCATCGCTCATGCACTCATTTAATCATCCATGCACCCTCATTCAATCATCCAAATAGCATTCCTAATCCTTCTTTTTCAATTACCCATGCACCACTGATGCACTCGTTCAGTTATACACACACTGCAGAAGCACTCGTTCAATCATGCATGTACCGGTCATTCACTAATTCATTCATCTATGCTCTATACCTGCATTCATTTATTCATATATACCCCCACTCACCCAGTCATTCAATCACCCATGCAACACTAATACAGTCATTAAATCATCTAAGCACCACTCATGCACTCCTTCAAGTATCGATTCACAACTCATTCACTCATTCAATCATCTGTGCACCGCTCATCAACTCAATATAACATCCATGCACAATTCATGCACTCTTTCAATCATTCATGCAACACTCATGTACTCACTCTAATATCCATACCCCATTCATACACTCATTGAATCATCCATGTCCCAGGGATACACTTGTTCAATTTCCCAAGCACAACTAATACAATGATTCAATCATGCAAACACCGCAAAAAGCACTCATTCAATCATGTATGCACCACTCATCCAGTCATTCTTACATTCATGCTGCACTAATGAAGTCATTCAATCACCCATGTAAACCTCATCTGCTCATTCAAATATCCATACACCACTCATGTGCTCATTCAAACATCAATACACAACTCTTGCAAACATTCAATTATTCATGCATCACTTATGCACTTATCCAGTCATCCATGCACCACGCATGCACTCATTAAATCATCCAAACAGCCCTCCTACTCCTAATTAATCATCCATGCACCACTCATCCACTCAATATAACATCCATGCACTATTCATACACTCATTGAATCATCCATGCACCAGTGATACACTCATTTAATTACCCACGCACTAGTGATGCACTCATTTAGTCATGCAAACACAACAAAAGCACTCATTCAATCATGCATGCATGAGTGATACACTCATCCAATCATCCATGCACCACTCATACATTCATTCATCTATACCCCACTCAGCCAGTCATTCAATCACCCATGCAACACTAATGCAGTTATTCAATCATCCATCAACCACTCATGCACTCATTCAAACATCAATATATAACTCATGGACTTATTCAATCATCGGTGCACCACTCATGCACAGATTTTGAAATCCATGCAACTCTCATGCAGTCATTCTAACCTGCATGCACCACTCATGCACTCATTCTAACATCTCTTCACCACTCATTTAAGCATCCAATCACTACTCATGCACTAGCACCTATGCACCATGTATGCAGTCATTCAATCATCCATGCAGCACTTATGCATTCATTCAATCATCCATGCACCCCTCATGCACTCATTCATTCATCAATACACCACACATGCACTCATTCAATCATCCATGCAAAACTCATACACTCATCCATGCATCACTCAGGCATTCATTCATTCATTTATACACCACTCATTCCTACATCAATGCCACGCTCTGTTCTGATTCAACAATCAATATGCCTCTTAGTCAATCATCCATGTACATTTCATGCACTCATAAACTTATTCATACAGTACTAATGCACCTACTTACAGTCACAGATACACTTATACAACAACTCCTGCTAATACATATATATACACACACACACATACAATTAATATTTTTGGAACCATGAAAAGCAGTTCTAAGAAGAACCTTTTTTACCCTTTTTTGGAATTGGTATTCAAATTTTGTTTAGCACTTTCTAATTGTTTATATTTTTTTCAAACAGCAATGCCAACAAGAAAACTAATAAAGTCTAAACAGAAACTCAAAATATCTTGCTGTCTCCACAATAACATATATACTCTGCTTTCCAGCTCTCAAAGTTTTATTGCAATCCCCCCAAAAATAAAACAATTGTTTCATTCCTTTTAAACTTCAGGATATTGTCTCACAACTTCTTCTAGCACTGTTTCGCCTGGAGCAGGTGGTGCTGATCTTAAAGTATATGATTGCTTTGCATCTCTGTTCTTCTGTCTTCAGTGCTGAATGATGGTAAGTTTTCAAATGGTACAGTATACTAGTAGTTTCACATGAGTCCTTTTTATTAGTACCCCTTCAAAAAGTGTTTTTGCAAAGGGTGCATTTTACATATTTGGCTACAGTTTTGGACTTCCCTGATGGAATAGTAAAAGATTCTCATGCCATGCTTTGTTTCTTCCTGGGTGGTCCATCTTCTTCGATACCTTCGTTTTGATTTGAGAACAAAGCCAAGGACATTATTCCTACCAAAGTCTCCACTCTTCCTACAGAACATCTCCAAAGGAAAAATGAAATCCCAATGGAATCTTCAAGATTCAAAAAGAGGTGGGCACCTTCCTATCAAAGTTAATGAAATGTGCCTCAACCAATCATTTCTCTTCTTTTGAAGGTCACATGACATTTGTGATTATTCTCAGTGACAGTGTGTTCACCGAAATGAAAAATAGAAATAAAAAGTAGTTGTCATTAAAACTAGTCACAGAAAGGAAAGTTTGGGACTATTGTAGTAAATACATATACTTCAACTTCTTTGAAATACACATATGAGTATTTTACACTTTGTCAAACAAAACATGCTCTTCGCGTTGCTGACGTCATCGTGACTTCATGTTTCCGTGAAAACTTGGAACATGAAGTAGAAGTGGGTTTCTATTTAAGTCATTACACATACACATCTTTTAAGACCATACGACTAAACAACTCAAATTTCGATTTAACTGTATCTATATATGTTTCAGACTTTGCCAAAAACAAGCGCTTTTCGAGATTACCGACGACGTCGCAATTTCTGATGTCGCTGCGAAAATGGAAAAGATCAAGTGAAAGTGGCTTTCTTACAAAAACATTACATACACACAACATTTAGGAACATAGTACTAAAGAAGAAGTGTGTAAGAATAAATAAAATATGTCTATGTATGTGTTTCAGACTTTCTCAAATCACGTGCTCTTCGCGGTGTCACTGCGGTGATCACGAAGACATTGCGACAAAAAAAATCAGTTATTGATTCAGTAAAAGAAATACCAACTGATACCTTATTAAAAGGAGCATCACTACATGACTGATAGATATTGACGATGGACTATGCCCCTTGCTGTGCCAGCAACAATGAAAGTCACTGTGCACATTAACAGCAGGTTTCAGTCCAGTGACCTAAATTCCCTAGATTCATGTGGTGACACTCCTCCAGGAGGATGGATGGCAACCCATTCAGGGCAGTTATTTTTCGGAAGAAATTTATTGATTTAGCCAAATTTCGTGCTACAAAGAATCTGCATTTCTGATGCTGTTCCTGCCTATATAAGGATATTATGCTCCAGTGGGGCATTTATAATCCATCTATAATGTGATTTATGAATGCGCAGTTATTTTCATTAGACGTTCATAGTAAAATGTTTCACGTTAATATGACGTTCACGAATAAAGTATAAGGACTGAGAATGCTTTAGTTCGTTATATTTTTGCCATATTTTGTATTCCCCAACGACATTGCTTCTTGTGATTTTTAAATGCAATCAAATCAGAATGATGGTGTTAACTTTATTTTGACAAAAAGCATTGAGGAAGGTAAACTCCCTGAAACACGTCTGCTTTAAATGAATGGAGTGATGAATTTAGGTAGAGAGCAGCTCAGCAACACTCTGAATCTTCTCACCTCAAATGTCATTTTTTCTAGCAATGTTTTAAAGCATACAATTAGCACAGTGCTACCCACATCGAGCCAGCAAGGGACAACTTATACATTGCCATTTATACAGCAAAATTTAGATTTTTCACAGCCTGGTGGGCAGAAATTCTGGATTTTATTAAGGACATGGTGTCAGGATCCCTAATGTGAGCCCCAAAGCGAATCGCAAGGAACTTAGTTCAATAGGCGTTTCGTTTTCGAATGGGCTTCAATGGTCGAGTTTGTGGCATGCCCGCAATTCCAAGATGGCCGCTCAGCCGCTGGGGTCTGCGGTCTAGTTGTTTACAAATCCAGAGAGACGATGTGACGCGCGCACGCCTGAAGTAATGCGCACTTCACCAAGACATTTCCTCAGAGAAGACGTGTTCGAGTGTGTTCCCAGTTCTGAAGTGAATTTTTTGAGTAAGAAGCTTTCCAGAGTAACGCTTGAGAGTAGTTCCGAGTCAAGAAACCGATACTTACCGAAGAGGTCAGAAAAGCCGCTAGAGTCCGTAGTGGGCTATTTACCGGGAGTCGAGTACGGAGTCACCTCGTCTCTACAGGGAAAAAACGAGTGAAGACTTCAGCCGCACCTGAAAAGAAAACCGAAGAAAGCTAAGTGAATTACTGATAGATTATTCGTTCACATTAAAATGTAAGCAGTGTTTGGTTACGCAATAAGTTTAACACTTACCAAGGTCAGCAGAGATCAGCATACAGAGACCTGTAACAGAAAATGAAGATCATTATAGGATTTACTGAGAAACGGTTCCTAAGGAAAAATTAATAGACAATACCAACAGTTAACTAGGGAAGTAAGGAGAAAGACTTACCAGAGTTATAGCAGCTCCGCAGTAACCTAAGGAGAGGAAGCAAACAGGAAAAGTTAAAAGCACAAAAGGCTTAATTTAGAAGACAACAGTTTTTAGAATAGCAAGAGGCAAGAAAAGAAAGAAGAGAAATCACGAGAAGAAAGAGAAGGCCACACACAGAAACATTAATGGTAGGTTTAAAAGAGAAAGAGTTAGAAGATGTTTAAAAACAAAGAATAAATAGGTATAATAAAAAGATATATGTTTTACAGATAATTAGTGACATCAATAACAAGAAAGAAGAAAAGGCAGAATTGAACAGGAAGAGAGGCACAGAGTTCAGGATTCTGGGTAGGTAGAAAAATCATAAGAGAAGAGAAGAAAAGAGACAGAACAGAGTAGAGAAGGAATAATAATTTGTTGTGTGCTTAGTTACCCTTAGGAGTCTTCAGAAGGCAGAGTGATAGCTGAAGAAGAATTCCAGATAGGAAAACCAGAAGGTCCAGAACCAGTCTCTTCTATCGTTTATTATTTTATCCAATTTCCCCCTTCCCCCTTGCTGATCAGTTAGAGCCAAAGACATTTCTTGGGGCTGAGTGATTAGTAGTGGGAGTCGGGAAGCTAGCGACTTCTGTTCCTGTGCAAGACAACGGTAACCAGCGAGAAGCTGAAGGTGAGCTCTGACACACGGAGGCCAAGATTATGCAAATCTCCTTTATTGCCACAGCTCAGCAGTAACAATGAAGAAAATATAGAACTTCAAACAACATTCCAATTCACTATATATTCCATGAACTTGCAGCCATCTTCCTTCTTTGTCGGGTGCTGTGAACTAGAAGAAAACTTATAAAAAACAATGCTTCGTACTTGATGTGTAACAAATAACTGCTTTCTAAGTAATTCCCAGACCTCTTAATCTGGAAGAAAAAAGACACAATAGGTCAAAAGGTAAAACCTTAGGCAGGGTTTATAAAAAGAGGGATAATCTTGGCCTCCATGCTCTCAATAAAATCCAGATTTTCTGCCCACCAGGCTGTGAAAAATCTAAATTTTATGGCACGACACGGAGGCCAACATTATTCAAGTTTAAAGTGAAGCAAGCACATTATCAATCACATTATTAATTGGTCTGAAATAACATTTCTTAAACATGCTTGCATTAGACCAGTCATCGGCTCTAAGGATATCTTGTAGTCCTCCACCTAGCATAAAATCTTTAGAAGCAGAAGCGCCTCTGACAGAGTGCGCACCAAAAATAGAAACATCACCACTCTCACTCATCACTTCTTTAACCCATCTAGCAAGCGTGGGAAAGAAAACTGCATTATGAGGGAATCTGTGTGAAATCAACAGTTGGAGGATTAAGAACTTGCATGCTTCTCATAATCTTTTTTGTTAAAAGGGTTTGTCCAACTGAGACACCATAAACTAAATATGGTTTTGCTTTTTCTTTTATCACATTGTTAGTAGAGTGACATGACGTTGGTCTTGAAGAATGCCATGAAACTTTGGTCATCCGGGCAGAAACATGTTGACCTAATCAGATAGGGAACATCCTTACCCCTATCGTCACACTGTTTTTTAATACTGCCCAAGGGGATACTTATTAAACAATTTTCACCTTATGAGATAGTTTTAATTCACTTTTGTTATTATTTTTGCACTCTGCCCCTCACTCACATAAAACATTGGAGTGTAAAACACCTCACGCTCCTCTCCTGAGGGAGAGTTGAAACCCACACAGTGCACCTTGCGGGCACTGTGTGCAAGAGGGAACCCAATGATGAAGCATGTCACCCAAGGGTGAGTGAGGGTTCTTGTCTTTAAAAAGCATATGCCTTTTTAGTTTCATTCTTGTACATTCATATTCACATTCTAGTTAGGATACCATCCGGTTATCTTTTGTGTGTATTATATAGTGGAGTGGTACCATGGATGGTAATAATTCCCCCGATGGAGACCTTGTTGTGAAATAGTACACCATAAACAAAGTCATGACCTGCAGCTATTGCTGAGCTATAAACATTAATAGTTCTATAACTTAGTCCAGAAGCGAAAAGTTCCGATAGGTAGTTTACTACGTGTACTAAATCAGTTGAAAGTGGTTCGTAGTGTCATTGAAGACACCAGCGAACCCATTTATTCCAAGCCAGTCAATATGCCTTTCTTGTTCCAGATGTGAACAGCAGTTGAACATGGGTCAGTCGGTCCTAAGAGTCCAGATTAAGACATCTGGGAATTACTTAGAAAGCAGTTATTCGTGCCACATCAAGTTCGAAGCCTTGTTTTTTTATGAGTTTTCTTCTAGTTTGCAGCACCTGACAAAGAAGGAAGATGGCTGCATGTTCATGGAATATATAGTGTATTGGAATGTTGTTTGAAGTTCTATACCCACCTCGCCGCCAAGACATGGAACACCCACCCCATCTGCCTGCGGCAGACCGAAGACCTTCTGACCTTCAGAAGACTTCTCAAGACCTGGCTCTTCGAACGGTAGCAGCTTCCCCTTCCCCCCCTCTTCATTGTTACTGCTGAGCTGTGGCAATAAAGGAGATTTGCATAATGTTGACCTCCGTGTCGTGCCATAAAATCTTTAAGCATAGGATTAACAAAGTGCTATCCATGCCGAGCTGTAAAATGGCTAAAGCCTTTTACCACTCCAGGTCCAGTATTATAGCTTTGGATTGGTATAATACCATCAAAGCCAACCTGGAATGCATAAAGGCAACCCTTGACACATATTTTGCTCTTGTTAGAGCTCTTCAAAGAGGTATAGCTTTGTCCGGACACAAGGGAGCACACAGTATAAGTCAAAACAGTGCCCTTTCAGGCTTAGAGTGCTGAAAAAATTATGCAAAATAGGAAGCAGAAAACTCTGGGTAGTTCCAAAATTTAAGTGGCGAGAAGCTCCTATACAGAGCACCCTGCAACACCAGCGTCACTCTGAATCTACTCACCTCAGATATCTGTTTCCTAGCAATGTTTTTAAACATAGAAGTAGCACAGTGCCATTGATGCCAAGCTAGAAAGGGTCAAGGCCTTTTGCTATTTATATAGCAACATTTTTAAGCATAGGATTAGCAAAGTGCTATCCATGCAGAGTTGTTTATTGGCTAAAGCATTTTACAAATCCAGGCACACTTTTATAGCTTTGGATTGGTAAAATACCATCCGCGCCAACCTAGAATGCATAAAAGCAACCCCTGACACATGTGTCGCTCTCATTAGAGCTCATCAGAGAAGTATAGCTTTGTCCAGACACAAGGGAGCATCCAGTATAAGTCAAAACAATACCCATTCAGGCTTAAAGTGTCAAATAAATTATGCAAATTAGGAAGCAGAGAACTCTGGGGAGTTCCCAAATTTTGGTAGAGAGAAGCTCCTATGCAGAGCACCCTGCAACACCAGCGACACTCTGAATCTGCTCACCACAAAGGTCTGTTTTTCTGGCAAAGTTTTTCAGGTTAGGATAAGCACAGTGCCATCCATGCCGATCTAGAAAGGGACAAAACCTTTTGCCAATTAGACAGAAAAAATATTTAAGCATAGGATTAGGAAAGTGTTATCCATGCTGAGATGTAGAATGACAAAAGGCTTTTACCACTCCAGGCAGATAGCAGGAGCTGGCTCTGGTGGGTGGCGTTCCATAGGGCTATATATGGCTTCAGTAGGGGGACCACATTGCCATCCTCCTTTGTGCTGCACAGTAAGCTCAGGTAACTATAACCGCTTAATTTCACTGGTTTTGTATGAGTGAAATGTGAGCCTTCTTGTTTGGACAATTTTCAGCCTATTTACTTGCTCCCCAGCTTATTTATTTATTTATTTATTTATTTATCTATTCATAAAAAAAAATTATAGCGCAAACCATACCCAGAGTTTGGGTGTCAGAGCGCTTTACATTTCAACCACCTTCGATATCAGCAGAAATCCATTTCTTTCACGTTAAGAACATGTCTATGTATTCACCAACATTGGCATATATTTAGCAATACACAAAACAAATATAATGAGGAATAATTTAAATCATTAGATTACATTCAAGATTGTTGTGTCGTGCTTAAGTTTAAGATAAGACCACTCCTGAGTTCTTCTATTTTCAAGCTGGTTACAGTAATGTTAGGTTAATCACATATATCTGGGTATTGGTCGAGGTATCTGTCCATAGACAGCATCAATGTTGGTGGGCAAGGGAATTAACTGTATCCACCCTAGTTGAGGCTAGCCATTCGCGCTCAATCAATGACAGTAGCTAGGTTCAAGAGGTGATCAGTTTATTTGTTCTGTGACTAGCACGATAGTAATCCTGCTCACAATAACTTTCTTGAACATCTGAGTTAGGATCACCTCGTTGACAGCACATTTCTATAAAGATTCAGTCATCCCTGTTCTTCCTTATGGGAGAAATGTACCCATCAGAAAGGACTTAGTCTCCTTTTTGAATCTTGGAGCATAGGTGATTCTTCTGATATTCGGTGGGAGCAAATTCCAAATCCTTGGTGCAGCTCCCGTGAATGCTCTATCGTAAGTTTTTTTTCTTCGAGTTCGAGGGTCTACTGCCTCCGGACAGCGTAATTTTTTGGGCTAGGTAATGTGGAGTTTTGTGGTGTATTGCTTTGTGTGTAATACATGCAATTTTGAGATGTATTCTTGCCTCGTATGGCAGCCAGTTGAGCGCATTCAAATGTGGAGTGATGTGGTTGGATTTATTTTGTTCCTGTTATAAGTCTAGTTGCTGCATTGAGACAAGCTTTTAGGGGAGCAGTTGAGATCTTAGGGAGTACTGATAGAGTTGCACATCCATATTCAATTGTTGATATGACCAGTGACTGGACTGCCACTTTCAGATCACTGGGATCGATGAGTGGCTTCAATTTTCTGAGGTAATGCAGATAAAAACGAGTGTTTTTTGCCATTGTGTTGATGTGTGCTTGTATGTTTAGTCCTGAAGGACTGGGTTATTCTTAAGACCCAGCGGTGCCAGGGAACAACACCTGAAACCTTCGTGGGTTACCTGTTCTGGCGTACTAAACACAGAGACACGGGACACTTCCAGCGACGTCAGAGATCAGCGTTTATTTACTGCAGGGATACAGAGGTCACAAGAAGTACACAACGTGTAGGTTCTCGGAGACTGCTTCAAATTCGTAGAAGTGGATCGCTCCTTTTATACAGGTTTCGGCCATAGCACAGTATGGTGAACAAAGGTTACAACTCAGTTCCCACAATAAACTGCAAAAGGGTCGCATTCATGTTTCAAGAGGCCGGAACATTATTACAACAGTCTTGCCGGTTCCCAACTGTAAAAACATATCCCCTCCGCGATAAACACATTCCATCCTAACCATAAACGCATTAAGAGGAAAGACGGAAAACAGATGTAAGGAAAGGACAAGGATGCACAACAGGTTAGAAAAGAGGTTTGGGGCAATAAAGGAAACTCGATAGAGGGGTCAAAGACCTCGTGTCTAATGTATGCGTGGCTAAAACAATAGACCGGAGCGGCAAGATGAGCCTCGAGCGGGGCCATCTGCTTTAGTCGCGTTATTCCCCTCATCATAAAAGTCACCTCAAAGGAACACGTGTCCTTCGTGTAAGCTTGAGAGTTCCAGGGTCACGAAGCGGACAAGAAGCCCGTTCGCTGGCTACCTGAGGGCAAGAAACAAAATGGACGCTGTATCTAAAATGGAACCCAAGGGCTCGGATGAACGAAACCAAAAATGAGGCGAACCATACGTGGCTGCATAGCGAAACTTCGTACACCCACTATACTCGTCATTTGCGGTTCATAGATACCAAACTCATCCATATTTGTCACTACTCAGAAAGTGGCGTCCCGTCTCGCACGGAACCTCAGACGCTCCTTTTGCCCTCACGTAGGCAAGCACTAGTCAAGATCGGAATCTATATCAATATTCATCAGATCGTTCAGCTGCTGCTGGAACATCATTCTATCCATCAATGTCTCCTTGGTAACAGATGGCCGCCCTATACACGTCGTAGCACATAGGCCACATAAGGCAGGACCGCAGTGCACACAAAGACAACACGTGAACAGAAATGCTACAACAGCCCCTACGATCATTAGAATCTTCCAACCCCAAGTTGACATCAAGCCCCAAAACCATCCTAGGAGCGTCCAATTACCTTCGTCCACGTGTATGGACTCGGAAATCTTGTGCAACTTCGAGATGGCTTGATAAACAGTTGGAGCATTGTCAGGAATAAAAATGCAACAACTCGAATGGATAATTTTACACACGCCCCCTCTATCTGCAAGAACAACGTCTAGAACCATACGGTTCTGCAACGTCATGAGTCTATCCGCCTGTAGTTCAGCTGTTAGATTACCAAGGGCATTTGCAGTAACATTAGCAGTCGACTCTACCACACGGGTCAACTGTCTTAGGTTCCTACTATTAACCATAGGTCCCCAAAACGGCAAGAAACCCTTAAAGAAGTCTCCTGCTTCTTGACCAGCAGTATCCTCTTTGCTAATAACGCCTCTCATGACTCTAGTTCTGTGGTAGTCCGAAGCAACTGTGAAGGTTGGAGGCAAAAGATTCGCAATATAACAGGTACCCGAAAAATCGCGGGGTAACCATGTATATGCGCGTTCATAACACACAAAATAGGTGCCCTTAGCAGTCAGAAAAACAGGGGAGGAGAGCATCGGTAGGACGTACGTTTCAGTGCAAGCACTGTTCCCAAGTTGTGCTCTCGGATTTCGACCCAAACCCTGCAAACAGAAATTTCCAAGGTGCGGTACAATCCATATTGGGGACGAGCTCTTAAGTTGTCTATCACCCACTGACGTACTATACTCAGTCTCGCTTAGATCCTTATAGGCCTGCACTTCTTCATCTGGAATGAGTGATGCATCAGAAACATCTCTATCCAGATCTGCTATGGCTATCGCCAAAGGCTTGTGGTACGGCCCAGGACCAAAGTTGACAGACCGTGGCTCTCGACTGGGGTAGGAATCTAGTGCACTGCGAAACATAGTTTGGAATGCTCGAGCTGAACCCTGGGAGCTGTATGGAAGGACCAAATACGGAATACCCCTATCTATAGTGTGTGGCATTAACCCACACACCCAACAATTGGTAGTATTCACCACCAACTGATGCTGATGTAGGAGTTGAATAAAGGAATTATTCATAAATTCCGCACGTCTAACCTGCTCATGTTGAGGCAAAGGATGAAAGGAATGTGGGGAAACAGTGGTGAGGGAACTTAGGTTAAGAGCAGAGGTAGGTGAAACAGAAGGCAAGAACAACGATACTCCGAAATACACTCCACCCACCAATAACATAGATACAGTTAGAAACAATAGAAACACCTGAAACAGAAAACATTTTGTTTGTACAACCCTCCATAACTCTGATCTCTGCGCTGACACCCTTTCTTCGTCCACTAGCTTAGAGAAGGCCATCCTCTACAAACCGTCCGTGACGTACTTGACGCACTTCGTTCTGAGTGGCGATTATCAATCCCCAGGAGTTCCCAGAGATCGACAAAAGTAACCAACCTAACGTCAGAAACCTGCTAAACAGAAAGAAGTACCCGCACGGCCCTACGGTGACCCGGATGGCGAGGTTTCCTCGATTTATTACAAGTCTCTTAGCAGTGGAAAGCACAAAAAAACTCAGAAAGAAAGGATGTAATTGTTCATAATATTCGCAACGTTAAAGACCACTATACTGTCAATTTTTATTAGTCCTTGAACGAAGAAAGTATCGACTTCTTCCAGGTCGAGTTTGCTCTACGAACAATTGTTCAGATGGCGCAACAGTGTTCAATGAAACAGATGACGAGTCAGACCTTGGGTTCTCTGCTACTAATGACTCCACCTGCGGATCGGACAATGACGAATCCTCCTCCACAGGGTGAGCGTCGCTAAATGGCACAAAGCGCAAAGGAGTCTCAGTTTCTGCGGTCGAAATCCCAGTTCTCACCCAACAGTCGGTTGGTAAGGGGATCGGTACCTTCTTTGTGTGGCTGGCATGAACCCAATTTTTCCGGCCCGCCAGTCGAACCGCTGTCCTCGTCGTCAACAAGACTTGGTGGGGTCCGACGAATCTTGGCTCCAAATTACGCTTTCGACCAAAGTTTCGGGTAACCACCCAATCTCCTGGCCGAAGCTGGTGTCCAGGACCCTCTGTCTGCGCTGGTAGAGCTTCAAAGACCTGTTGGTGAATTAACCGTAGTTTAGTGGTCAAATCATGCAAGTAATCGATCAACATTGGATATTCAAGACTATCAAAAGCCCTAGGTCTCGGGACTCCCCAAATATTCGCAGGGCGACCGAACACAATCTCATATGGGCTGAGCCCTACTCGAGAGTGTACGGTTGCTCTGGTCGATAGGAGAGCCAGAGGCAAGGCATCAGGCCATGACAGACCAGTCGTAGCTTGAATCTTGGCAAGTTTCAGCTTCAGGGTACCATTGTACCCTTCAACCAAACCCGCTGCCTGAGGATGATTAGCACTGTGGAATTTCTGACGAATTCCAAGGCCTTTACACACACTCTGCATTACACTTCCCACAAACTCACTCCCATTATCAGACCATACAATCCGGGGCATTCCGTACCGAGGAAAATATTCCTTCAGCAGGATTTTTGCTGTGGACAGGGCAGTATTATCCTTAAGAGGATAGGCCTCAATCCATCTGGAGAACGCGCAAACCACAACCAAAACATACTTCAGATTATTGCATCTCTCCATATGGATGAAGTCCAGCTGGATAACCTCGAAGGGACAGGCAGGAGGAGCGAAATGACCAGGTGGAGTGGGGGTGCCTTTTCCGGGATTATGCATCAAACACACCATACAATTCTTAACCACTCTTTCGGCACACTTAGCGATACCATCATTCCTCCATACAGGAGACAAGAACTTACATATTCCTTTCGCACTAATATGTGACAACCCATGAGCCATCGTCACAACAGCTAATACATATGCGTCTGGTAACATCCACCTCTGGCATTCCGTCAGGTCAACCCAACATCCATGCATATCCAATTTCCCTGTACTTTCTTTCCACTTGGTCTTTTCAGCTTCCGTAGCTTCGTTCTGAATTGCTTTCACACTTTCAACAGTATTTTCACACATACCAGTCTCCGCCGGCCACCTCACTAAACTCGTGACATACATTCGAGTCGCAAGATTCTTAGCCGTTTCTTTAGCAATCTCATCCGCAAATGCATTACCACGACCAACATCATCCGTCACTTTCCGATGTGCACTACATTTGACGATCGCCACTTGTTTAGGCAATGCGAGTGCATCCAAAAGATCATTCACGAGATGCCCGTGCTGGATCTTTGTACCATGCGATGTCATAAATCCTCTTTCTCTCCACAATCTTCCAAAATTGTGCGCAACACCAAACGCGTACTGACTGTCAGTAAACACATTCACTCGCTTTCCCTTCGACAAAACACACGCTCTTGTCAATGCAATTAACTCTGCCGCTTGCGCGGAATTCTGGTTCAATCTTGCAGTTTCCACAACCGTACTCAACGTCACTACAGCATACGCAGTCGTCACATCACCATTCGGCAACTTGAAGCAAGAGCCATCCACATACAAAGTACCATCGGGATCCGACAAAGGAGTGTTTTTCAGGTCCACACGACCTTTTGTTTCTTCCTCAGTCCGTAAATAACAATCATGTGGTAGCACATCATCTGATTCCATATTAATCGGCAACAATGTCGCCGGATTCAGTACATTACAACGCTTGATCTGTACGTGACTTGCCAAAAGGGTCAGCTCGTACCCAGACAACCTTGCACTCGTCAGATGTTGAGTCTTTGTCCGATTCAAGAGAGTATCAACTGCATGCGGAACCATTACTATGAGCATATTGTCCATGACCAGACCTGCGGACTGCCGAATAGACGCCGCAGCTGCCGCTGTCGCCCTCAAACAACTTGGCAACGCTCTAGCCACCGGGTCTAAGGTCGAGGAAAAATATGCACACGGACGCTGCTTATCACCAAATTGTTGCGTTAGAACACTCAACGCACAACCGTCCCTCTCATGGACGTATAACGTGAAAGGCTTGCTGTAATCAGGAGTACCTAACACAGGAGCCGAACACAATGAATCACGTAATTCAGAAAAACTTTTCTGACATTCCTCTGTCCAAGGCAAAGGAGTCGAAACGTCCTTGCACGTGAGAGCTACCAATGGCTTCGCTAACAGTGAAAAATTCGGGATCCACTGTCTGCAGTATGACGTGATACCTAAAAAGGCACGCACATCTCTCTGAGTTGCTGGCACAGGCATTCGAGCAATTGCTGCAATTCGTTCAGGGGTCAACCTTCTTCCCGCCTTTGACAATAAGTGACCGAGATAGGTTACTTCTTGACAACAATATTGTAGTTTGGAAGGTGACACTTTATGATGTAAAGCACAGAGATGCTGTAACAAAGACACTGTAGCGGCTCTACAGAGCTGTTCAGTGTCAGCAGCAACTAACAGATCATCAACGTACTGAATCAAGGCTGCACCAGCCGGTAACACAAACGCATCAAGCTGACTCTTAAGAGCTTGACTGTAGATCGATGGACTCTCACAGTAGCCCTGTGGAGCGCGTTTGAATCGGAAGCTACGACCACCTAATGAGAAACCAAACAAATCTCTGCTTTCCTCAGCAATTGGAATGCTAAAGAACGCATTCTTCAGATCGATGACCGAGAACCATGATGCAGTGGCTGGAATCAGAGTCAGTAAAGCTGTAATATCTGGCACCACAGGAAATTGCGGAACAACTACTTTATTCACCTCCCGTAAGTCGATAACTAGACGATACACGGGAGGTTTGGAGGGATCCGTTCGTTTCAGAATAGGCAACACGGGACTATTGCACACATTACCTCGTGTCTCCTCAATAACATCCTTGCCGATCAAATCATAAATGATCGCTAATAGTGCCCTTTCACCATCAAGGGAAATACGATACTGAGGTATACGTGGCAAACGCGCACCAACTTTCAGTTGGACAACATAAGGTGGTATATCCAACAGGCCCACGTCATTGGGACCTGTCGCCCACAAGGAGTCCGGAAGAGATCTCAATTCCAATGGGAGCTTGTCGATCGATAAATACATAGGGGAAATCACGCTCTTGCCCAACATAAGCTCAACACCCGTAGGAGAACAGTACAAAGTCGCATGTAACCTTTTCAACAAATCCAAACCCAAAAGATTCTCACCACAACCAGTAGTCAAAATCAAAGGAGCTTCCAGCTCATGAGACCCGATTGTAAGGGGCAAAGGGCTAGAAACTGGATTACTAACGGGGGCGCCAGAAAATCCAACGGAAACATTCGTTAAGCCAGACAAAGGCGCGCCAGGGAGTTTTGAATGCATGATGGAACTTTTTGCCGCACCAGTGTCCAACAGAAAAGGCTCAACAACGCCCATAGTGGCTACTGCGACATATGGCCCTCTCTGATCAACCGGAACTGATACTTCTCCCTTCCTTTGTCTATGGCTGTCCTAGTAGATACCGTCCGCATCAACATCACACTCGACATAACAATCATCTACATGATACTGTGTAGACCGGCCGGACGGCAGGTCGCGGCGATCGAAACAATTTTGCGAATCCGAAGACGTCGCAAAGCGTTCGGCCTGATTCTGGGTAACTCCGCGACCTCTACCACGAGAAACCTGTTGAGGGCCACTACGTCCTCCTCGAGCCGACACACCATTGTTCCTATCACGGAGAACCGGACAGTCAAACTTCAAATGGCCCTCTCCACGGCAATATGCACATTGATTATAGCCCAGCACAAGGCGAGGCGCAGGCGAAACATTTCGTGGCTGTGATCTAGAGAACTGCGATTGCGATCTGTTTGGCTGCTGTGTATCACTGAAATTCGGACGCGGTGGGTAGGCTTGCTGCAACAAGACCTTAGTTTTGAGATCCTTCGTTTTCTTTTCTGCACGCTCACTTTCCTCCTTTTCTCTATTCTCGTAATACTGGGCCGTAGCCAATATTTGGGCAGTGGTAGAAACAGCCCACGCACTCTCAGAATTCTTCAACTTGTTGCTAAGGTCGGGCAACAAATTCGATACAAACTTATCAACGAACAGCCGCTGACCACCCTCGGAACCCATGTCCTGACCGCTATGGTCAATGAACGCTTCCTCAAATCTCGTAAAGAAATCGGAAACACCTTCATCTCTCTTTTGCCTGCACGCCGATAATTTATCCCAATTGACGCGCATCGCAGGCATAAGCGTTTTCATGAGGGTAATTATCCTCTGGGGCAAAGCCACAATAATCTGTTCGGGTTTAGCCCCACCAACCTGCCGGGCATCTGCCGCTGTAAGGGCAGCCCAGTCACCGCCTAACTCAGCTGCGTGATTCTCGTGACGAATTTTCGCCCAAATCGGCTGAGGCACCACATTGCCAAACAACATATCAACATCGGCTAGGTTCATAACAGTAGCATCCACCAATTGGGACAGTTCTTTATAGTACCCTGCAGGATTCTTACGGGGATCAGGTAGGGATTGCTTCACTTGCAAAACTTCCGATCGCTTCCAAGGGAGGTGTATCCACACCCTCTGGAAATGGCCTGGGACAGGAGGGTTAGCAGCAGCGTCACCTGGCATCCATACCGGGGGAACTTCCCGCATAGGATATTGGCCAGGTTGTGCCATCCATTCCGCGGTCGCATCTTTAAACAGCGCACGCGGTTGCACTGTACATCGAAAGGATAACAAGCGTTCCAGAGCCTCTCGAACTTTGTCACCTATAATGACACCCGTGGCAAACCGAAGCTGTAGCTCGGAAACCTCAGGTGGTATATCATCAGCTATATCATCGTCCCACTCCTCTTTCAATGACTTACACAATTCTTCGAACACAAACCGTTGCGTGGGCACATTAAACTGAGAAAACGTTTCGAACACTACACGTGGGGTGTATTTAACAGGGTTGCGAATCCATCTACGTGCAGTTTTCACCAACGATTCACGTTCCCTACCATCAGGAAGCTGACTGCGTCTTTGAGCGATATCTGAAAGAGTCGAGCCAAGTATCGGCCCAAAAAGCGGAGAATAAAGAGAAGAAACAGCAGTCAAAAGACGACTACGAACAGAAGGAGAAGAAGACGAAGAGGCAGACGTAGCAGCCATAGGGGTGGAAACGGTAGAAGTAGACGCAGCAGCAGGAGTAGCGGGAACGACAGGCTGAGGAGGAACTTGGAAAGGCGCAGTAGGGAGAGAAGCCGGGACAAGAGGATGTACGATCTGTGGCCCAAGGGGATTCGGGAGTACGGGAGGAACGGCGGGCTGACCAGCAGCCGCCAAACCAGCGGGTTGAGGAAGAGGTGGACGAACGGGACCCATAACATCAGGAGCATAGGGAGGTGGCGATTTCATTAGATAAGACAAAAGCGAATCTTCCACCGATTCTTCTCCTGCCTTATCGGTCGCAGAAGGTAGCGCCGGATAACATTTGTCCACTGCCATGTGGTGAAGCCGAGCACTAACTTCCTGCTCTTTCTCATCTTTATCTAACTGATATTGTTCTGCATTGCGCATCACCGTAATAACACCTTCTCGTTTATTTTTCTTATTCTGTTTGATTTCTTTCTGTTTGGCCTCTTTCCGCCATAACCGGAAGGAATCAAACATGGCCGGCCTAGCTTTCTTTTTAAATAATTTAGCTTCCAAGTTATCTAAAATGGCAGTCTCGAAACTACCATGAGGTGGCCAACTAAGGACACCATCCTTTTTAGTGTAACGAACCCAATATGCATTATATACGATAGGACCCACGCCATGGCGACTATAGAGCTCGTAAAGCGGAGTTCCAGCCGGAGGTATCGGACATGAATCCTCCAGCCGGGAATCCATGCTGCAACATTTAAGAAACCCAAACAAAGTACTACGGCCAGGCATCGTGCACACTAACCGAGTATACAAACTTCAAGGGCTATCGGATTACGATGTCCTCGCAAAAAAAAAATGCAAGACCCTCGGTTTTTGGCAATTGCAATCGTCAAATAAAACCCAACAACTAAGAACCACGAATGCTATGGAACCATGCAAACAACAAAGCAACACTGGGAGCGACCCACAAATACTTAACTGAAAGAACAATGGCGTCACCAGGAAGGCCCGTTGATCGTCTCGCCGTTCAAAGGACTACGCCAGGCGCCAAAACAGGTCGACAGTCAGGGCATCGGTCCGTCGCAGCCGTCAGGAGGCGGGGATCTTCGCGGGAAAAGACGTCGGGCCACTTATTTCGACAACTGGATCGATGAAGCGGGGTGCACCTTCCCTCGGAGATTTCACACGAAGTTCCTCACGATCGTTGGGCTTTGGACCGGTACCGTTGATGTCGCCCCACGTAGGGCGCCAACTGAAGGACTGGGTTATTCTTAAGACCCAGCGGTGCCAGGGAACAACACCTGAAACCTTCGTGGGTTACCTGTTCTGGCGTACTAAACACAGAGACACGGGACACTTCCAGCGACGTCAGAGATCAGCGTTTATTTACTGCAGGGATACAGAGGTCACAAGAAGTACACAACGTGTAGGTTCTCGGAGACTGCTTCAAATTCGTAGAAGTGGATCGCTCCTTTTATACAGGTTTCGGCCATAGCACAGTATGGTGAACAAAGGTTACAACTCAGTTCCCACAATAAACTGCAAAAGGGTCGCATTCATGTTTCAAGAGGCCGGAACATTATTACAACAGTCTTGCCGGTTCCCAACTGTAAAAACATATCCCCTCCGCGATAAACACATTCCATCCTAACCATAAACGCATTAAGAGGAAAGACGGAAAACAGATGTAAGGAAAGGACAAGGATGCACAACAGGTTAGAAAAGAGGTTTGGGGCAATAAAGGAAACTCGATAGAGGGGTCAAAGACTCGTGTCTAATGTATGCGTGGCTAAAACAATAGACCGGAGCGGCAAGATGAGCCTCGAGCGGGGCCATCTGCTTTAGTCGCGTTATTCCCCTCATCATAAAAGTCACCTCAAAGGAACACGTGTCCTTCGTGTAAGCTTGAGAGTTCCAGGGTCACGAAGCGGACAAGAAGCCCGTTCGCTGGCTACCTGAGGGCAAGAAACAAAATGGACGCTGTATCTAAAATGGAACCCAAGGGCTCGGATGAACGAAACCAAAAATGAGGCGAACCATACGTGGCTGCATAGCGAAACTTCGTACACCCACTATACTCGTCATTTGCGGTTCATAGATACCAAACTCATCCATATTTGTCACTACTCAGAAAGTGGCGTCCCGTCTCGCACGGAACCTCAGTCCTTTATCCAGTGTGATACCAAGGGATTTGGTTGAGTAAACTGTAGTCGGGGTACCATTTAGATCTGTGATCAGAAGGAATTCAATTTTTTGTAAGTTGAGCTTAAGATGATTGTCAGCTAGCCATTCAACAGTTTTCTTGAGGGCTTGGTTCAAAGTGTTGATCTCTTCTGGAGATGATATCTTCATATATAGCTGGGTGTCATCAGCATACAAGTGAAAGGAAATGTTAGCCTTTCACTTGCTAGCCTTATGCAGTACTTCAGTTATTGGATCCCTGTATAGGTTAAATAGTGAAGGGGATAGATCCTTGTGAAACCCCAATTTGAATCGGAGATGGTGGGGATAGCTTGTCCACCAGGAATCTTTGCAATCTGTTCTCTAGGAAGGAGTAGAACCATTTCAGTACAGTTCACACTAAGCCCATCCTATTTTCCAGGCGTTCTATTAATTTGGGATGGTTTACTGTGTCAACTGCAGATGATTGGTCCAGAAGGATCAGGGGACCGGTTTCATTACGGTCGAGGACCAGCAGAGCATCATCTCCTATGTGTAGGATTGCTGTTTCCGTACTATGATTTGGTATGAACCCTGATTGGCAGTCATTTAGAATTCAGTAATGTGTTCACTTAATTGATTGTGCGCACATTTTTCCAGTACTTTGGCTAGTAGGGGAATGGTTGTTACCGGACGAAAGTTATTTGAGTCCGATGGGTCCTCCGTAGGTTTCTTTAGGAGAGGGATAACCTGACCTGTTTTTGTCCAGTCTGAAATTAATCCTTGGGCAAGTATTCATTAATTATCTTAGTCTAGTAGGGGATGACCATGTGGTTACAGGAGGGCCAGCATTTTGCAGGCAGAGGGTCATTCTAATGAATATTTGGTTTCAGAGATAGTAATATTTTGGTAATGTTATGCTGATCATGTAGTTTGAAGGTTGACCAATGGGCATTATTTTTGGGCATTACTCGTGTCTGTAGGGGCCTTGCTCGCTCTAGGTTTGCGGCTTTTTCAGCGTTATTCTTGAGTTCTCTCTCCAATGAGCTGGCTTTATCAGTAAAACATGATGATAAATCTTTACAGTTCAGATCTGAATTAGATGTTAAGAGGGAAGATTTGGCTAATTTGTTTGATTGTTCTTTTTGTAGATCAAAGAGTTTCCTCGGTCTGTTCTTTGCGTTTTCAAGTTAATTTCTAAACAAATCTTTTTTTGATTTAAGTACGCTTTTATTGTTGGTTTTTCTAGTCATTTTTAGTTGTTTTAAGTGGGGCGATGACGTAGTTTATCTCCATTTTTGTTCTGTTATTCTGAGTTTACGTCTTTCTTCATTAAGTGATCTGTTGAACCATGGGTTTTTATTTTTGATCTGTATTCTTTTATGTTTTAGAGGGGCAATGTCATCAATTATTTTAGATATTGTACAATTGTAGTGGTCTGTAAGCTCACTGACGTCCGTTATTTCAGAAGGGGGTTGAAGTTCTTTCTCGCATAGCATTGTCAGATTTCCAGTTTTTCTCGCCCAATGCTTGGGTTTGATTGGTTGAGAGATTGTTTTCTTTTTTTTGGCTGGTATTTGGAAAGTGATGAAGTGGTGATCAGACCAGTCACAAGGAACCATTGAGATTGCTTGGATCGCATTTTCTTTGGAGGTGATCTAGTCTAATGTAGCTTGTTTGGAGTGGGTTGGTAGGAAACATGCTTGTACTAGTGAGTGGTCCGCTAGGAATTCGTGAAGAATATTGACCTTATTATGTTGGATGTCATTCCAGTGGAGATTGAAGTTTCCCAGGAAAATATAATTGGAGTGAAGTTCTGAGTTAGTTGTAATAATTTCCATTAGATGGTCTATGAAAGTTAGGTTTTTGCTTGGGGGTGATAGAATGTATGTAGTTTGTACACTTGGTTCTCTAGGAATCGTGCTGTGATCCCCAGCTATTCACATGAGTCTATAGGGTCTGAGAGAACTTTAGAGATGGTGATGTTTGATCTGTGGATACAGGCCACTCCTCCTCCCATTTTGTTTAGCCTATCTAGTCTTACAATGTTATAGTTAGGTGGACCCAGCAAGTCTAGGCATGGGGAGGATGATTCAGGTAGACATTTTTCTGTTAGAATATCCACGTCAGTATCTTGATTCATGATTAGGTCAGCCATGTCAGCGGCGTGTTTCATTGCTGAGCAGCAGTTGATAAGTAGGCATGAGATCTTTTTTGTGGGGTTTCTAGGTCAGAGCTGGAGTGGGGCCCCTCTGGGCTTAGCATTTTTCTTTCAGGTTATTAGAGTTTGGTTTTCTGTGATTTGTATGTGTTATTCCGTTGACATTAATTGGAACCACCTGAATCTTCTGGTCGCTTATCTTATCGGGGAGGTTGGAAGTCGAATTGTTAGAAAGTAGTAGGTTTTGGGTTTCAATTAGGCCTGGGCCAAAATTCCGGTCCGTTCGCGGAAATTGCGATATTTTGGCATTTTCGCGTTCTGCGGAAAGCGTGAAAATGTCAAAAATTCCGCATTCCGCAGCTTAGCGATAATTTGTTTCTTGCTCGCACTGTAAAAAAATTAATTCTCGCATTCGCCCAATCGCCTCACCTGAATCGCCGTGTTCGCCGACAAGTTTTCCTGACCCGGTCGCGTTCTCCACGAGATGTTGGATTGTTGGTAGCCATTTTGCGCTGTCTCGCGACAATTCGCGGCCGCATTAACGTCATTTGTCGCGCGATCACGTCATTTGTCGCGCGATCACGTCTTTCTTCCCGTGATCATGCACCGCGCGAGTATGAGAAGATTGAGATCTCGAACACGTCATTCTACATCGCGAGCCAGAGGATGAGGACGCGGGCACGTCTAATCGAACGCGAACAGGAGAAAGAGACCACGAACACGTCATATCCAACGCGACAGGGACAAAGAGAACGCGATCATGTCGTTTTCGACACGCCGGCGGAAGTAATGTGAAGCTCGAGAACTCAACAACGTAAAATTTTCAATTTGGAGAGGAATATCAGCTCTAGCAGCATGAAACCTTCTGCAAATGCTGATTTTGGATGAAAACAACTCCTTACATTGACATTTGGCTTTCCTTTTTTGTGCAAGGAATCATTTTTTTAAAAGGTGTAGAGAGGGAGGAAGTGACACAGAATCTCCAACTTCCTATTCCTGTCCAGCAGGCTCCTCCCAGTGCTTTGTCCATCTCCTGCTCATTCTGCCTTTGGATTTGGAGCTGGAAAGATCACTCTTTTTGTCTGCTGCATCATTGCAATTGGATTTGAGGATTTTTGGAATAGGATATTTTACAAGTAAGTGGTTGTTGTGTTTGTTTGATTGTGGGCATTGCAGTTGTTGTAACTACAATTTATTTTTGATAATTCATTATCATCATTCCTTTTTTTTATTTTTTTATTTTGTGGGTAGTAGTAGTAGTAGGCCCGAGCTAGCCATGGGCATGGTCTCATGGGTGTGTGTGTGCATGATGAAGCAACTGTTCCTTTTGTTGTTTTTTTAATGTATTTTATTTTCAAGCACATTTAGGGCATGGATGGCATTGGATTGAGTTGGGGAAGTGGGCTTTTTGGGGGTGACCTTTGTGATGTTGTTGGGCCTGGCCATGTGGCTGGTGGCCATTTTGAAGCCTAGGCCTGCAAGCTTGCCTGGCCTTGTCTGCCAACAGGCCTGCTTTTTCATCCACTAGGATCAGAGCAGGTAGCCACAGCTTTATTAATCAAGTGTTTTCTGAGTGATCTGTTGAATTTAGACATCATTTAGGGCATGGATGGCATTGGATTGAGTTGGGGAAGTGTGTTTTTTGGGGTGGCCTTTGTGATGTTGTTGGGCCTGGCCATGTGGCTGGTGGCCATTTTGAAGCCTAGGCCTGCAAGCTTGCCTGGCCTTGTCTGCCAACAGGCCTGCTTTTTCATCCACTAGGATCAGAGCAGGTAGCCACAGCTTTATTAATCAAGTGTTTTCTGTGTGATCTGTTGAATTTAGACATTATTTAGGGCATGGGTGGCATTGGATTGAGTTGGGGAAGTGTGTTTTTTGGGGTGGCCTTTGTGATGTTGTTGGGCCTGGCCATGTGGATGGTGGCCATTTTGAAGCCTAGGCCTGCAAGCTTGCCTGGCCTTGTCTGCCAACAGGCCTGCTTTTTCATCCACTAGGATCAGAGCAGGCAGCCACAGCTTTATTAATCAAGTGTTTTCTGTGTGATCTGTTGAATTTAGACATCATTTAGGGCATGGATGGCATTGGATTGAGTTGGGGAAGTGTGTTTTTTGGGGTGGCCTTTGTGATGTTGTTGGGCCTGGCCATGTGGCTGGTGGCCATTTTGAAGCCTAGGCCTGCAAGCTTGCCTGGCCTTGTCTGCCAACAGGCCTGCTTTTTCATCCACTAGGATCAGAGGAGGTAGCCACAGCTTTATTAATCAAGTGTTTTCTGTGTGGTCTGTTGAATTTAGACATCATTTAGGGCATGGATGGCATTGGATTGAGTTGGGCAAGTGTGTTTTTTGGGGGTGGCCTTTGTGATGTTGTTGGGCCTGGCCATGTGGCTGGTGGCCATTTTGAAGCCTAGGCCTGCAAGCTTGCCTGGCCTTGTCTGCCAACAGGCCTGCTTTCATCCAGTAGGATCAGAGCAGGTAGCCACAGCTTTATTAATCAAGTGTTTTCTGTGTGGTCTGTTGAATTTAGACATCATTTAGGGCATGGATGGCATTGGATTGAGTTGGGGAAGTGGGTTTTTTGGGGTGGCCTTTCTGATGTTGGTTGTCTTAAAGACATGCTTTTGTTGTATGTGTCTGGTGTGTTGGTGTGCAATGCATGCACCCTGCAGACCTTTTTGGGGCCTGTGAATGTTTGTATTTCCATTTTGTTGCATTAAAAAGGCAGAGCAGTGTGCTTTAGCATGCATCCTTTACCTGGCTTTTATAGGCCTTTTGTCAGCTCGTGGTGTTTCCCAGGCCCGCGGCTTGTTTGTGATTTGTGAGTGTCCATGTGGGTGGTGGCCTTTTTGGGTGTTTTTTTGACTGTGAGTTATTAGTGTCCTGCTTTTGCCATAGGCCTGCATGGTTTTCCTATTGGCTATTTGGCGTACTGCTTCCATCCATCCACCCCCTTTGCCAGCAGCTGCTCCATGGATGCTGAGATGCTCAAATAATTTAATGGTCCACCCCACTTTCATTACATTTTTATTTTGGTGGTTATTATTAACTTTCCTATCCTTCCTGAGAGTGTAGTGTGTGGCTGTACACAGTAGTATAACATAGCATCTAGTGAAAAAAAAAAGTCATAAATGGCTAGACTATCTTTTGTTTGCACTAGTACAGTACTAAGTAACTGAACCACAACAACAAATGCAACATTTCACTGATGTTCTTCTCCTGTCTTATTTGCTTTTAGGTGCACAAAAGACAGAGTAGGAGGTGTCATCAGCATCACCCGGCTATCCGTTGTACTGCCAGCCAGACAGAAGTCCTGCTGCGCATCACGTCCACGTGTGACCAGAACTTGTTGTGCATCTGCATCCTGCCTGACATCTGAAGAAGATGGCCCCAAAGAAAGGTACCAGGTCCAGTACCAAGAAAGTTGCCGGTGAGAAGAAGGAACAGAAAAAGGAAGTGCCATTAACCACGACTGGTGGTGTGCCGGCCAATGTTTTTTTTGGCACCAAAGCGTTGTCCGGGAACCAAGCTGGGAGCAGCACAGCGGTCCAACCCCACCAACCTAGGCCCAAGGGCTTTAGTGTCGCAGAGGTAGCCAGTCTACTAACGAGCAGCGATGTTGAAGAAATGTCATTACCGCAAAGTAGTACACAATCAAGTTCAACGCAGGCGCAAACTCAGCAGATCAGTGTGCAGCCGCCGCAACAAGAACAGCAGCAGCTGCCGCAACAAGAACAGCAGCACCCGCCACAACAAGAACAGCAGCAGCTGCCACAACAGCCCACCATAGTAGTTGTTGCTCCTGACGTAGGGGCATTTCAGGAAATCGAGCTTCCTGCAGACAAAGTGGAGAAAAGTCAAACCACTGTTTCAGAAGATCTATTGTCTTCCAGACCTCCAGCAAGGAAAAGGAGGCTTAGTCCATCATCTTCTTCTTCAAGCCCCGCTTCTGATGATCGTGATGATACTTGGGTCCCACCAGCTTGCTCTGAGAGTGATATACGCCACAAGACAATGCTTCTGAAAAGGAAGGTCCCAGAAAAACTTGGAGTTATGGAGGTAGATGTAGAAGAGAGGGGTGATGATGTTGATGAAGACGCGCCAGTCATCACGCACATTACTCCCGCCCCAAAGGGATTGGAGACCAACATTCTCACCCTATCCAGAAAGGCTGCTACTGAGCGGGATGTAGCACGGATCTCACCAACACAGGTTACACCACCACTACCTCCAGCTGCCATATTTTCCAAGGCCCGGCAGGGACCTACATCCAGCTCAACCATCTCAGTAGGTAGTGGTAGTAAAAGTCACAGTGTAGGTGCACAGGGGCACACATTTTCAAACACCCCCTCTAGTTCATCTGGTGTTGAAAGTGGCACATCCAGCAGTGCCAGAAAGTTCTCCTCCCCAGTTTGGGACTTCTTTTCTGTTAGCGCCAAGGAGGAGAACGTTGCTATATGCTCAATTTGTCGGCAAGGTGTTCGGCGTGGTAAGCTTGGTACAAACTATGGTACCGGAGGACAAGCAAGTCATCTAAAAATACACCACACTATCGTGTGGGAGGATCACCTACTTACGTTAAAAGAAAGTAGAAAAACTGAACCCATTGAAGTTGGTCGGGATGAATCAGTGAGCGATATTATTGTGGTGGCAGGTGAAGAAGAGGGAGGCATTTATAGCCCTGTCCCCAGTAGTGCAGTAACGCCCACATCCTCCTCAGTAACATCAGAGAGGCACCGCAGTAAGAGCCATACTCAGAGTCTGGGTGAGACACCAAGGCGACCGGCGAGTACCTCAATGAGACAATCTGTGTCGTTGAGCCGTAGTGGGTTAATGAAAACAGCACCACTAAGGAAAGTAAGCCAGCCTACCATTGAGAGCATGTTTAGGTTGGAGGGGCAGTTCCAACGCAACCACCCAACGGCACGATTGTACAATGCGAAGCTGGCTAAAATGTTAGCGCTGGACCTTCTTCCTTTTTCAGTTGTGGAAGGGGTGGGTTTCCTTGAATTTGTGTCTGCCATCTGCCCGAAATGGAAAGTTCCCAGCCGGTCCTATTTCGCAAGAATTGCTGTTCCGGCACTACATCATGATGTGCTGGAATTGATTGGACACGCTTTGCAGAAGAGTGCTGTGCACAATATCCACCTGACAACAGACATGTGGAGCAGTTGCCAAGCCACAGATTACATGTGCATCACTGCACAATGGATCTCTTTTGTGGGGGTTAAAGATAAACTATCTGCACGAGGTGTTGTTGACACAGCTGCGATTTTTGAAGGTACTCGGAAACATGCAACTGTAGCAATGTTCGCCATGGAGAAATCTCATACGGCTCAAAACATTTTACACGAATTTCGCACCAAGGTTTTAGAATGGCTGCGGCCCAGAGGGCTTCGTATTGGTTTTGTTGCCACAGACAATGGCAGTAAGGTACTTAAGGCCATGGAACTTGGTACCTATTTCAGGGTTCCATGTTTGGCGCACTGCATAAACATTATAGTTCAAGACTTTCTGAAAATAGAATCCATAGTCAGCAATTTACTGGCCATCTGCCGAAGAATATGCACTCATTTCAGCCATTCTTTTAAAGCTCGGAAGCAGCTGAGGATCATCCAACGTGAACTTAGGATGCCAGTCAAGGCACTCATCCAGGAGGTGGCAACACGTTGGAACTCAACGTATTACATGCTTGATCGTCTGTCCGAACAGCACATGTCACTCCATGAATATGTCTGGAAAAGAAGAGGGGATGCTGCTAGTGCTACTTTTAAAGGCATGATCCTTGACATGGAGCAATGGAGCCTAATTAAATGCCTGACTGAGATGCTTTCTCCTTTTGAGGTCTTCACACGTGAAGTCAGCAAGGAGGACTGCACAATGGGCCAAGCTATCCCATTATTGCAAATGCTAGAGTATGAGCTGAATAATGTGTCTGAATCATACAAAGGTGTAGAGGACAGAAGGCAAGCCCATGACTTGGTGGGGAGCTTATCCCGGCGCATAACTGAAAATGTAAGGTTACAAAATAAAATTTTGTCACAAGAACATTACATTTGTGCCACAATTCTGGATCCACGTGCAAAATTGGGACTACTGAAGACATTCCTTGCTTTTTCCGACAATGATGTTGCCCGCTACAAAAGTTGTATAGCTGAAGTAGCCAGTAAGTTGGAAAACGAATGGCTGCTAATTAAAATCCCGCAAGATCAACCCACAAGAAGTACTGATACTGAAGCAGGCCATGCAGAATCAAGTGCAACTTCGTCGGCTGAGGGCAGTGCGGTTGGCTCACAATCACAACACTCACCATCACTATCGACTACAAAAACAATAACTGGATCATTAGGCCAAGTACAATCATTATCATTACAGAATTGGTATGTAAAGATGGGCTATTGTAGGCACAGTGCTGATGCACAGAAAAAACAGCACAAAAGCTTACCAGCAGCAACCCTGAACATTGAGCGGATGGTCCAGGCCTATCTGGACGACCCAACAGAGGTGTACGTTGATCAAAACCCATTGTAGTATTGGTATAGGAAAAGGTCTGAATGGCCACAGCTCAGCAGGCTGGCGATAAGCTATCTGGCTTGCCCTGTCGCAAGTGTCTCTTCCGAACGTGTTTTCAGTGCTGCTGGTTCCATTGTAACATTGAGAAGGACCAGGCTATCTCCAAAAAACGTGGAGAGGTTAACAATGATCGATTGAATCAGCACTTCATACCACCGAATTACACAATACATGAATCAACGGAGGAAGATGAGGACAGCGGCTCAGGTGACGGAAGTATTGTGTCAGATGATTACCTACTACTGGCTGAACCCCCAGAGTTTGAGGACGAGCTATACTTCCCTGACAATTAGGCTCACACTTACTGTCTTCCTCCCTTTTTTCCCCCTTTGTTTGTGTCTGTTGTTCCGGTTATAAACTTGTGAATCACAACCAATCCATTACCACCGTCTTCTACTCTTCTAATTTAATATACAAGTTTCAGGTGTCTGCTATTTGACAGTACAGTCCTCCGAATCCAGCTCCTCCGCTCCATCATACTGAATCTCCTGCGCAAATCTATTTCCCTCATGAATGATGATTGGATGATGGTAACAACAAATTCAAACTTTCCTAGTCCTTCCAAAAGAAGTGGACCATGAATCAGATGACTACTATAGCTATCCTCTTTCAGAGCCGAGAGAGACTGGCCATTAACTGAAAATAAGATGGAACAGGTAATGATTGATGCCATGCATTGGACGCAGAGTCGCAGACTGAATAATTTAGATTTTGTTGTGTTTGTTGTGCATGAATTTATGTAATTGTGCACTGCCACTAATCAACTTTCTACAGAACACACTAATTTCCCCCTTCTTGCAAATAAGAAATTGATACTTCTCCTGCAGCTTGGTGACCCATTGCTTTTAATTCAATACAGGAAGGGGACTCACTCAATCTGCGCAATGAGTATGATTGACACAACAGCACCGTCCATCATGATGATGGCGAAATAGACGGCCCGTTAACTTAAGATGAGAAGTAACAGGTAATGATGACAGTTAATGGTATGCATTGGACACCTGACTCTAAGCTATTGGTCTGTGTTTGTGTTGTTTGTTTGTTGTGCACAAAGTGATGTCAAAGTTTACTAGTAATCTATCTTTCTGTACACAATAAAGAATGACTCAAGTTAGTAATATTTATATTTCTACTCTTGTTGTGTCATAAAAATTTTACTTATACTGCAGGCCGATCTTCACAGTCAGTCAGTAAAAGTATCAGAGATGATGATTAAGTCAGGACTCAGGAGGACGTTTCATGAGTGGCATAAACAGAAAAGCCAAAAGGTAAACACGTCAATAACAACAACCACAGCAGACCCAAATGTCTGTGTAGAAGTTGAATAGAGTTTAGCGGTGGGATGACTGCAGTGCAACTTAAACTGTAAAATGCTATGTTTGGAATGGATAATGTTCTTTGCGTTTGTCCAACTCTTTGAGAGAAAAAAAAGAATTTTAAGTGTTAACGTAGGATGTGCTAAATGCTAAGCACTGTGGGCCTGCTCTCTCCTGTTACCGTTGAAGGTCAATGCTGGAAACAGACTAGAGTAGAGATGATGCATAGATGCCACCTCGGAAAGTGTTCTTGTTGCACTACACCATCACTTGTGCATTTGTTTTAACTTTCTTTCTCAATATCCCCTTTGGTTTTCAATCTACAATTACAGGTCAGGCCTTGCCCGAAACTTTGTAAAACATTACAATGCATATTAATTACCTTACCAATCAATCACCTTTTTTTTTCCAGCCGGGCAGTGGCGAGTGGCGAGGCGACACACCCAAGATTGATGGACGAGAGGAGCAAGAGAAATGCCGAGATGCAAAAATCCAGTCCACATTTTTGACCAGGATAAGACAGTAACAGTATCCACTTTTATCTTCTTTTAAATAATTTGATTAATATCTTGTATACAATCTTTACAACAGTGTGTTCTTGGAGTTGTTATTATCAATCATCATTAGGTTTGCTCTGTGTAATTACGATTCTTCCCTACCAATATTTAAAATTTCTATTTGCTATCTGTTAAAGTATTAAGGCCGGCACAACAGATCAAGAACTAGAAGTGTATGTAATACGGGTCTCTCATCATCATGCATGCATTGCCTTTTTCTCCCTTAACATATGGATATGGTAGTCTTCAATGATTGTCGTTTGTTTGTCTATGTATGCATACTGTTTTTCTCTGTCAAACCTTTCCCAAAAAACCCCTTCCCATCCATTCAACAAACCCTAACCCTCTTCCCCCAGGCTGTGTGACTTATTGTCGAGGTGTAACTAAATTAAATGTACACCAATACTTAATCACACACTTGCTGGGGCGGATGTGGTGAAAGCAACACTACTTCAATTTCAAGGCAGAGCGATGATCTTCTTCTGCTTGGCCACCCATGAGTAGGATATTGCAGTGGTAATTTTTTTTAACAAAGGAACATATACCTCAGCATGAATTGCCGCCATTGATTGGATTTGTTTCTTGTCATTCCTCATATACAGCACTAACTGTTAGGCTGTAGGCCTAGTCAAGTGACTCGACACAACTATAGTTTGTAACTCTGTCTAGTAGGCTATCCTCCTAACCACCATTCTGTTTTTTTGTCAAATATTTGAGCATATTATTGTTGCTCGGTAAGTTCTGTACTGTACTTCATTCAACTACTCCTAACAGTCTCTCAAAGGCGATTGACTGTCTCCTTCTCTTTTTTTGCAAATGCTGCCACCCTGCCAGTGTCTACTACTACTACTATGCTGCTACCACCACCACCACCCCAATCATGGCATGTATGAAAAAGGAAACCATCTTCACCATGCAGCCAGTGCTGTGCCACAGTTGGACATAAACATTAAGCACCGGTAAGAGAGAAGTTTGGGGGAGGCAGAATTAATAATGGACATGTTGTCAATGATTTCATTTTCACACACCACTCCAAAGAATGCATAGACTACAGGACAGACTGAAAGTACTAGAAGGACCAGTCAATGAGTGAGGTGTGTTGCATCTATCTGTTTGTGTCTTATACAGTCAGCCAATTATTGAAATCAAACACAGGCTATGGGCGGCCATGCACCAGCAAGGAAACAGTGTGATGTAAAACAGTTACCCCACCTACAAAACATTAACAACATTGCATGTAACATAGAAAAATATATTTAATTTACCCTTACAAAAATAAACTAAACCCACAAAAGCTGACCCACCCCCTTCCCTAACCCCAACCAATGTCCATAGTAGTCCCACCCACCCACCCAAACAAGAATTAAAAAAGGGGCAGAACAGGATGACAGGGACTAAATGGTGGGGCGGGACTGAAGGAGGACACGCATCTGGCGCATCTCGTCCTCTAAACGGGCGACGCGGCGTCTAAGGCCGCGGCAGTTGCAGCCACGGTGGCGCCGTACCGCTGGAGGGCGGTGGCTGGGGCCCGGGGCACTGTAGGAGGCTTGAACAATTGCTGCCGCCGTCTCCTCCTCCTCCTCGGCTAGGACCACCAGCCGCCGGTATTCCCGCTGGATTGCCTCCAGCTTCCGTCGCCGTGCCTTGGCAGCCAACTCCTTCCGGTCGAGTTTCGGAGTAGCTGTGTATCAAAAAGAAAAAAAAAAAGACAATTGTAAAATATACTCTCAGAAAAACAGTAGGACAAGGTAATTATTTATACACATAGTGGCATGGTAGAGTAGCACTATAAAATAAAGCACAGTAGTACATAACATTTTAAATGTTGCCCGTCCTTCTTCCTTCCACCCGTCTTTCACTTTTTAGTTGAACGGTGCACCAGGTGCTCTTCTCCATAAAACTTTCAAAGCGGAGTTGAAATCAGATAGATGAGGCCATTGGTTACTCAATACTCCGGCTCCTAGTCCTATGCCAATTAAAGGGAATTCTAGTCTTCTAGTTCACTCTTCAAACGTCCCCAACAACTCATACTTACTTACGACATCGGATAGCGGGCACCCGCCATCCTCATGCTAAAAAGGGTGGGGGTCCCGTGGGGACAATTAATTAGGATGAGGCGCCCGGCACAGTAGCGGGCGCATCCTGTTTTTTTTTTACATTCTGGTTGGCTTTGCTGAAAGCAATGCTAAAATGTTGTGCTGCTTTTCCAAGCACAACATGACGGGCCCCGCACGGAGCCTGTCACGTTTTGCTTTGAAAGGCGGGGGGGTACCATAGCATAGGTAGGTACCCTCCATGGGGGCCCCCAAGCATACTCTGCAATGTCTGCATGCCTTTCCGTGGTGGACGGCAATGCCGCCACGCAAAGGCATTCCAAAATGCAGATTATATGGCTGGTGGTGTGTTGAGAGAGACACCACCGCCATATTGAACCCTTTTCCGCCTGGTCGACATGTGGGGGGTCTGAATATTTTCTACAGGGATGGCGGGAGGTTTGCCACTGCGGTGTCGGCAGTGAATTCCAGCCGGCCCGGCGGGGGCAATACACCCACCATCCTAATGGGGCCCTAAGTCACAACTGTACAGTATACATATGCATACAGTACACCCTTGCAGTGAGTGTACTGTCAAGTTCAACAATAGTTAAGGATTATGAATCTAACTTACCACCGCCTGCCACTGGTGCTGCCACTCCCCCTACCGCTCCGTTGCTATCTGCAGCAACTGCCGCATCCTCGCCCTCCGCGTCGCCTTCGCTGGCCCCGGCAATGATGGTCGGTAGTGCGCCTAGAAAACATTACACATTTATTAGGCATCATATACACCTCCCCCTATTGATCAGTAGCAAGGTTGAAAAATGAGTTAATACTAACATACATCACTAGTACAAATCAGGTAGTAGTAGAGTAGACACTAATAGTTATATATGATCATTGTAGCCTTTGCTTAATTAGCCCTAGCCATGCTACCATTTTACTTTTGTGTCTTTTATTTTTGCACATGTGACGTTACCTTGCAGCTTCTTGTATAAGACACCTTTGAGCCCACATGACCTGCCTCACACTGCTACTGTCTAGTCTACGCGCTGCGTACAAGCAGTCAACAAACATTAACAAGCCACTTTTTTAGGAAGTACTGGTGTACTACTGTTACTGTTAGTCCATATTGCTTATCCATAAATGCTACACTTTTTGGCACGGCTAAGAAATGCTTGCAGGTTGCAATATACTAACGCACACCATTTCATTTTTCACATTACAGACGCGAGATTCCCTTCTACGAACCAGAGCTTCTGAATGATGCAACAACTACCAGTACTAGGTTCTTCTAAGGTGAGGGGTCCCTTCACTCACATCTTCATTTATGAATTTATATAAACTAAATTGCTATGGGATGGTGGTGCTGCCTTCCACCACTGTTCAGTTATCATGATTTAATTCCCAACTGTATAAGTGTAACAATGTATATTGTTTTAATGTTATTGTTTTTCCTCTTGGTGCTGCATTTATAAGAAAACAGTGTACAGACCTTCTCAAATTGAAATAAACATTTTGAACTTACATAGACTTGGTGGTATTTGGTGTGGACTAACTTACACGAGTGAGCAAATTAAAGTAAGGGTGTGCATGTGAATTGCTTCCACGACTGAGAGGTTGGGTGTGTTATGTTCTGGGTTGTCTACTTGTTGGGTATCTTGGTGGGAGGGTTCCGAGACCTAATTGTTATGACAAGACAGTACTATAGTCAAGCAGTGGAATTGTGGTGGGTGCGGAATTTCTGATTGAGGTGTGCAAGGAAGGTCCAACCTACCATCACCAACATCCTATTTTCTGGTGCAAATGTCTGTGTATATGCAAGATCCCTACAACAGTAGTATGTCCTATAGGGTATCATATCAAAATAGGAATAAATCTGGTAGGGCTGTTGCTGTGAATTTTCAAAGCCTCAAGATCTATAAGAGTAAAAGTAGTACAAGACAACGACCCAACGGATTGGACTCAATGGCTCGAGCTACTGGTGAATATGAGTTTTATATTACAACCTTTCACAAAGAGTGGCACTGGCCAACTGTGCAAGACTAGCTACTACAGTACAGACAGACTGATAGTATGTAGTAGTACTCAGAGTCATCATAGCGGAGGCAGGGATAAGATTTTTGAAACCGTACAGATCGAAGGATAATTGGTGGTAAAAAAATAGCATTTGGAAACAAACAATAGTTCGGGAAAAATATGGGGCAGTACAAGTTATGGAATAAGAAATATTATTAAAAACAAGAAGACTTACTGGAGCCACCAGAGGAGCCCTCAGCGGTGTCCTCCTGGTGGTGTTGTTCTGTGTGTCCCGCCGACTGCCCAGTCCCTGTCGGTCTGCCCCTGGGTGCTGATGAACAGGAAAGATATAAGAAAGAGACAAACATTGATGGATGGTGTCAAACAAATACAATATTTTTCAACAACGCTCAAAAAACACTTATGTAAACAACAGTTGCAATAACTAAATTGACCGATCTCATCTGGTCAACAAGTAATATCGGGGGATTCGCAGTTCGACTACTTAAGTTACTATTTATCAACAGTAATCCAGTCTTCCATTCTGATTCCAGAATATCAAGTTACAACTAAGCCTAAGTACAACGTACCACCCAACCTAGCCCACCTATTCCAGGCATGCCAATTGTACATTAAGTATGCATTTCCACTGTATTCCTCAACAATGCATATGGTCAAATCATGGAGGACACATGAACATGACTACATGTTTTGTATACACCAAATTCGGGTTTGATTGATTGATGCTGATCTGCTAGTGCTAAGTAACTGCTAAGCCTACCACCACTCATTGAACAAACTAGAAAAGGTTCTAATAAAGACAGCCGTACTACCAGCACGTCACGTAACTGAGTGAGTGGGCATCACACATACCACTAACAAATTAGAAGCTCATACAAAGTACCTAAACCGAAGTATCAATCCGCCCCTATCTATTAGTGACAGGACAAAGTAAGGAGTGGACTAGAGTCACTGTAGCATTACGTAACTTAATTTCTCTAAAATAAACTCGTAAAGAATCACGCTAAGCAAGCGCAAACGCAAAGCTGCAAACAAGTAAGATTAGCGCAGAAGAGCACCTGTGTCAAAAAAATCACAGACTTTTAAACGCAATTCACCTGGAATGTAAGCAGCAACATTCTAGCTGGTTGGAAGAAAAAAAAGATATTCGCAATATATAACACAGAGCAGAAGAACAGACACAAAGTAGTAATAATTAAATAGGTACTCACCAAGCCCCGGGACCTCCACTCCCAGCAGGTCCAGCAGGTCCTGCTCACGGTCCAAGATGTCGGACCACCGGTGCGTCAGCTGCGCCTGGGTGCGCCGAACACCAGAGAAGCGTGACACTGCCCGGCGCACCTTCCCCCACCGCTGCCGACGCTCCCGGAGGCCGTACCCAGACCCAGGCCTGCCACCTGCTGCCAGGGTTGAGGGGAGGTGGCGCTGCACAAAGAAAATTAGTGCAGCCAACTCCACCTCCCCAAATAAGGCCCGTGCCTGCACCCCTTGTGGGCGCCGCCTTCCGCAAGCAAGGCGGTCGCGGCTCTGGCTGCGCCGGCGAACAGCCCTACCCTTGGACATGGTTCTGGGGACGGGGCGGGAAAGAAAAGGTAAAATAAATAAAGGAGTAAAGGAAATAAATAGCAGGCAATAGAAAGAGAAAAAGTAGCTAAAAAACAAAAAAAAAAGTAGACAAAAACCAAAAATATAGAGGCAGGAAAATAGTTAGAGAGATAATAAGTAATAAAGATCCAAAAAAAGTGGCTATAAACAAAGGATTGAAAAGATTTTGGGAGGATTCAAAATCAGGCCCCAGAACCATGCAATAGAGTGAAAAACAAGATGGCCGCGCCCATTGCGACCATGTGCGCAAGTTCGCGCGATATTTTCTCCCGAGCAAGCAAAAAGCAACGCCATCAAGTAAAAGCGGTCGCGAACAGGAAATATCGACCGCGAACGGGCGCGAACATGCATTGCGCGACCCGGAACAGGAAGTAAGCATCGCGAGAGGGCGGGACAAGTGAAAACAAGATGGCCGCGCCCGTGAGCAACCGCATGGGTAAGTTGGCGACCCGCGATCACGCAAAAATTACCGCGAACAAGCGGGAAAAAAACTTCTGCGTCTTCGCGATATTTTTGGCGTGTTTGCGGAGATTTTCAGCATTTTCGCGATAGTTTGCGACAGTTAATTTCGCAAATTCCGCCCATACCTGGAAGTTAAATCCTATTGGAAAGAGGCAGTTTGGTTGTGTTGAGCTTATTGTGGAGATTGTGTGTCGATTTTTGACTCTGGATAATTTTGGAGAGATAACCTTCTGAGAGCAGTAGAGTATTCTTCACGTTCCTAATAACTTAAGCAAAATGGTCAAAAACTATGTGAATAGATGTTCGAAGTTTTTGGAAGACAACTCAATTTTAAAACTGGCTTTTGTCCAAAACACAGTACAGAGAATGCACTTTCAGCAGTAGTAGGAGAGGGAAAAAGGTGAATAGATCATGGGGCAACAGTGGCCATTGTGCTTCTTGACCTTAGTGCTGCCTTTGATATATTGTTAAATAGAGTTGGTAAGGCTGGTATCAAAGGAAAAGCCCTGGAGTGGGTTGGGTCCTTTTTAAAGGAACATACATTCCAGGTCTTTAGCATAGATTACTTCTCAGATATCCTGCTGGTGGCATGTATTGTCCCGCAGTTCAACATTTATCTTCAGCCTTTGGCAGTTATAGTGGCTCCAACTGGCATTTCCATAGTCTTGTATGCAGACTATACCCAGCTGGTATTTTCTTTTTGTTTCAGATTTAGAGAAGTTTACATACAATTTCGGTCTGTGTCTGGAGCAGGTACTCAGTGAGAAAAAGAAATCTCATTTGAAACTCAATGAAGCAAAAACAGAACTAATTATTCTTCGTGAACAAGTCCAAGATCCAAAATGGCCTTGGCTGGCCTACCAACCTGGCCCCCCCATCTTTATAGCCTATCATAAAAAGCTTAGGGATGTGGCTTGAAGACACACTGACAATGGAAGCACAGGCCATAAAAATGTTGGGCAGTTTTTTGGGAATCATAAGATTGCTGCGCAAGATACTACCCTTATTCCCCCAAACTTCGAGATTTGTGGTGGTTCAACCCTTGGACCTGTCTCATTTGGGTTCCTTAAAAGGAGGGCAGGTTGTGCAGAATGCAGCTGCACACACATTGCTTGAGCTTCACAGATCTCAGTCACTTAGACATTGCCCAAAGAGTGGAACTTAAATCATTATGGATTGCACATTGGGCTATAGAAAGCCATGGTCTGCCTATCCAAATCAAATCAAATCAAATCAAATCAGGTGTTTGTTAAGCACAACCCGTAAGAGTCTCAAGGCACTGAGGGGTGTGGGGGGTTCGCAGGTTCCAATCCATCAAGGAGGGGGTCTGTTGAAGAGCCAGGTTTTGAGATTTCTTGCGAAGATGGGGAGCGATGTTATCTGCCTTAGGTGGAGTGGAAGGTCGTTCCAGGCTCTGGCCTTGCAGAAGGAGAAGGAGCGGCCTCCCGATCTGGTCTTTCTGGTGCGGGGGACCATGGTGTAGGAGAGCTGGGCTGATCGTAGGGTCCTTTGGGGTACGTGTAATTTGAGTCGGCTATTCGGTATGCTGTTCCGCTGTTGTGGAGGGCCTTGTGAGCGTGGGTTAGCATCTTGAAGGTGACTCTAGCTTCGATGGGGAGCCCGTGGAGTATGTGCAGGTGCTGGGAGATGTGGCAGTGTCTTGGCAGGTTGAGGACCAGTGTTGCAGTGGTGTTTTTGATGTTTTGTAGCTTGCGGGCGAGGTTTTTGTTTATGCCGGCATAGAGTGCGTTGCCGTAGTCGAGCTGGCTGGTGACCAGGGCATGAATGACGGTCTTTCTGTGTTCGATGGGGATCCATTTGAAGGTCTTATGTAGGAGGCGTAGGGTGTGAAAGCAGGAGGACGAGACGGAGTTGATCTGGCGGTCCATTTTGAGCTCTGTGTCCAGGATGATTCCCAGGTTGCGTGCGTGCTCCATGGGGGTGGCCGGGCTTCTGAGGGCGGGTGGCCACCAGGTGTCATTCCAGGCGCCTGGGTTTGGGCCCATGAGGAGTACTTCCGTTTTGTTGGTGTTTAGTTGTAGGCAGCTGTTTTTCATCCATTTGGCGATGGCTTCCATGCCTTCTTGAAAGTTGTGTCTGGCGGTGTTGGGTTTGTTGGATAGGGAGAGGATGAGTTGGGTGTCGTCCTGCAACAACTTGTTACTCCCTTAACTCTGAACAGATCACAAGGGTCCTCAAACCTACCCTTAGCTTCCATCCCAGCTCTGAAGAAACCAAGAAGAGGTGGACACTCCTTTGGCTTGATTGTAGCAAAGCTTTGGAACTCTCTGCCACTAGCTATTTGAGGGACAGAAAAATGAACTATGCTGCCAAAAAGCGATTAAGACATGGTGTTTTAAATAATCTGGTCGCTAAGGTGTTTTCTCTTGGCTGACAGTTTGCTGCCTCTTACTCAGCTCTGGAATGCCATCGGGTCTCCAAGCGCTTTACTAATGAGAAAAATACATGCAATAAATATAGTACAACCTAATTAACATACCTGTAAAATCTATTTGCTGTAGTCCAAATTTGAATGCAGGTTCTGTCAATATATGTTTTCCACTGCAAATCTCTTGTCTGAACTTTGGCAATACTCCTCCACTCTTAGTAGAAATATATCTAAAATGGCTACCCTTCCACATGTGCTCTTAGTCATGCTCCTATACTTAGGAAATCACAGAATTCTCTTCATCGTATATTTTTGTTATACCACTCCTAAATGGGCACTCATTTTTAACCCTTTCCATGTTTCCTGTAAAGAAGCCCAATTTGGATGTTTTTTACAGATCTGTGGATCCACCAAAGTGCTCAGCGTGGCCCCCGTGTAAATCCACAGTGGAGCAGTAGATGTGCATGGAAACCTTGAAAAACATTCAACAATCTACTGTTAATGCTTTTCAGATATACATATATATAAATATATATTATTTTCCAATCCTGGCGGCGGCGAACAGTCAGGCACAGACTCCGTGAAATTGTGGCAAACATGACATTTTAATCCAACAAAGGTTAGACGCGTTTCGGCGCCGCACCGCCTTGGTTACTACGTCTAGTGCATACTGGTTTGCTAGATATATACGCTTTACTTTAGTTGTCAAGGCAACCTCACAGAGGCGATCATAGACATAGAGAATCACTCTGTCAATTTCAACATGACAATGCAAGAAAAAAGGGCGGCGAAAGAATACATGCCAAATAATAAATAAAATTAAATTACAAAAAACACAAACATAATGTAAATATATTAATGGCATACATTTACCAGATTGTAGTGTGATACTAAAAAAGTACAGAAACTGAAATTGGGGGCAAGCAAATGCCCATGTTTAACAACGTCCTATTAGCATGTATAGACATAGAAAAAACATGTGCGCGCCTGGAAGACCCTGATGTGATAATGTTACCTGAAGGTTGGTGTGAAACTATCATAGAGGATGATGTGGAGAATGCCGTGTATAGTAAGTAGGGACTGAGAAGTGGCTTTCACTCGGGCGTAAACATACAATAGTGTACGCTATGCCCACTAGTTCTGAAAAGAAACATGTAAAACAGCACGCTAAGCTGACAGTGCCTCATGGTGATGTCTATAGCAATAGAGCCTTGGTAGACAAGGAGGTAAAATGCAGAGATAGATCGTGTCTATTAGCGATCTAAATGAGACTCTGTAGATACCGAACAAAGAAAATTCATATATTCAGTAAATGCACATAGAACAGTATTGCCCGAGTGGGCTCACGGTGAAAAATCTGCTACGAAAAAATATGTAAATATAGTCCGTTAATAACTATGGAGTAGGTCCTCAACGGCGTTAGCGATCAAGTTGGTTGATGGACGTACAAAAATCAAAAACCGGTTGCTAAATTATGTGTAAAAAAAACGTTAAGGCTAATGTATGCCTAAGCTAAAAGAGGGTGTCCTAAACGTTGCAGGGTTGGGAAAGAGTAGCGGGACAAGCAGCGAGGGACTAATCAGAGGTGTACAGTTAATGCTTCATCCGCATTCATTCCATTGGGGATTTTGGAATGGTAGAGGATGATGTAGCGTGATTCGAGTCTCCTAAGGGCAAGTTGTCTATTGCCTCCCCTATGGTTTTTGGGGATGGTGTCCACCACATAGAAAGAAAGATCTTGCACCTTGCCATTGTGGGCTGTGTTGATATGTCGAGCAACAGGGTAGTCAGGGTCATTATTAGTGATAGCTTTCAAGTGTTGTAAGATGCGTATGTGCACTGGGTGGATGGTGCTACCCACATAGGTCTTCCCACAAGTACACGATAAGACATACACAGCAAAATCAGATTTGCATGTGTAGTAACCTCTGATGATATAGGGGGATTGCCTGAAAGGTAATGTGACCTCTTTGGTATTGATGCCGTGCCTGCATGCCTTGCACTTGGCGCATTTATAAAAGCCTTTGGGTGATTTGAGCCAAGAAACCTCATTTTTAATTTTTCAGGGAGCGTTGTTTACTATCTCTTGCCTCATAGATTTGGCTCTCCTGAAGGTGATCTGAGGGTTTTTGCTTGTGATGGCCCCAATAACGGGATCATTCCTGACTGAGTTCCAGTGTCTGTATATAATTTTTCTTACTTGAGCGTGATACGCATTGAAGCCTGTTATTAGCCTGGGAGTGTTGATAGCAGAACACTCAGTTTGTTTCACAGTGGTACCTTTCTCAGAGGCTAAAAGCTCTCTACGGGTTTTTGGTTGCAGTTTTAATTCTAGCTTTGGTAAGTGTTTCTTGGCTGTATCCCCTAAGGGCTAATCTGTTGCATAGTTCTCCTGTTGCTTCATCAAGGCTTTTATTGGTGCTGCAGTTATGCTTCATGCGGAGGCATTCGACGTAGGGTATACTTTCTTTCAAAGAAGTGGGGTGGAAACTGTGTGCATGTAGTATAGCGTTCCAAGCAGTGGGTTTTCTGAAACTTTTAGACTGCAGTTTGTCACCTTCAACATACAGCTCTAGGTCTAGAAAGTGTATACTCTCTCTACTCATATTGCAGGTAAAGCTGAGATTTAATGAATTGTTGTTAATTTCTTCAGGGAAGGTTTTGGCACTCTCTGCAGACCCTTTCCACAATATAACAATGTTGTCAATGTACCTGACATACATTCTTACATGTTCCGACAAAGTGACATTATGCGCTACCATGAGCACCTGCTCCTCCCACCAGCCCATATGCAAATTAGCATAGTTGGGGGCGAAGCAGGTACCCATGGCAGTGCCCTGTAGTTGTTTATATGTCAAACCATCAAACATAAAGACATTATTATCCAGACACATCTCAGCCATCTGCACGATCATCATAGAATGCTGAAACATTGGCATAGGTCTTTTGCCCAAGAAATGATGTAAAGCATTAAGTCCATCTGTATGTCTGATGCTGGTGTAGAGTGTGTTGACATCTAGGGTCATTAGCAGAAAATCGTTTTCTCATGATACATCATAAATTTTTTTGAGAAAATCACCTGTGTCCTTGATGTATGCTGGAAGGCTGCAGATGGATGGCTGTAAGGAGTGGTCTATGTATCTCGAGGCATTTTCCAACAGTCCCCCTATTGCAGCAATTATGGGTCTATCAGGAGGCTCCACTGGATTTTTATGGATCTTAGGGATGAGATGCAGTTGGGGTACTACAGGATAGTCACATTTGAGATATTCAAACTCTTGTTTAGAGAGTAGTCCTGCACTTTTTCAGTCGTAGACGGCTTTATGGAATCTTTCTTTGATTCCTATGATGACATTCGGGCTCGCACGGCTGTAATAGTCTTTGTCAGATAATTGTTTGAGAGCTTCTTAGTTATACTGTTCCAGGGGCCAGAGGATAACATTACCTCCTTTGTCTGACCACCGGACCACCACATCTTGTCTCTGTTTGATTTTATCAATTAGTTCGTTGTACTTTTTCATTTTGTTACGATTACTACTCACAAAATTTCTGCGACTACTGTATGCCAATATCTTGAGATCTTTGGTGACATTTTCTGCAAAAATGTCCAATCCATCCTTAGGCATCATAGGCATGAATGTCGATTTAGGTTTAAACGGTGTCTTAACAGTATTGATTGGATACTTGTAATCCTGATGTAGTAGCGAATTCTATAAGTGTTTCGGGATTTTCTGTATTTTCTATGTTGGCAAGGTCTTGTAACAGGGCCATATCTCTTACTGTTAGTGGATTTTCATCAATTGCACTTTCGTCAGTGTTGATTTTCCGATTTGCTGCATTAAAAAAATATTTTTGAAGTTTGAGTTTTCTTACGAATTGAAAAAGATCCACTCTAGTTTGAGCATAGTCAAAATTGTTTTTAGTACAGAAAGTGAGGCCAAGAGAAAGAATATTTTCTTCTTCTGATGAAAGCTTCATATTGGTAAGATTAATTACTGTATTTGCTGTATCAATGTGGGCGCTCATCTCCGTTTGTTGTTTCTGTAAATGCGCGTGTTTTTGCTCTGTTTGTCTTTTGAGAAAAATACATGCAATGAATATAGTACAACCTAATTAACATACCTGTAAAATCTATTTGTTGTAGTCTAAATTTGAATGCAGGTTCTGTCAATATATGTTTTCCACTGCAAATCTCTTGTCTGAACTTTGGCAATACTCCTCCACTCTGAGTAGAAATATATCTAAAATGGCTACCCTTCCACATGTGCTCTTAGTCATGCTCCTATACTTAGGAAATCACAGAATTCTCTTCATCGTATATTTTTGTCATACCACTCCTAAGTGGGCACTCATTTTTAACCCTTTCCATGTTTCCTGTAAAGAAGCCCAATTTGGATGTTTTTTACAGAGCTGTGGATCCACCAAAGTGCTCTGCGTGGCCCCCGTGTAAATCCACAGTGGATCAGTAGATGTGCATGGAAGCCTTGAAAAACATTCAACAATCTACTGTTAATGCTTTTCAGATATATATATATATATATAAATATTTTTCAACAGTTTTCCCCAGAGACGAGGCCGCACTCCTCCACAGGTAAGTGACACCACCTTTATTTCAATTGGCAGGCTGCTTCACACCCCGTCATGGTGCCCCCCCTGGCCTTACGCGTTTCAAGGAGACATTCCTCTTCTTCAGAGGCCAAGAGCACAAGCAACCACTTTCCGTGCGTCTGCACTGTCCCTGTCTTGCTCATTTGCATACAGTTAATTAGCCTCCGGTGTGCAGCTTCCGGTGTGCCTCTTTTGTAATGCTTTCTGGGACCTGCAGTCCATTCATGCACAATTAATCCCTCCGGTGGGTTTGGTGCTCGTGCTGTATTTGTAGGGGCCGCTTCATAGCTCTCCATTGAGCCCCCGAGTGAGACGTAGCCTGCCATATTCAATACCTGCTTCGCTGATCGCAACGGAAAAGTTCCATGCGCAGACCCACTTTCTTTCTCGGGCTGGTGCGTTGCCTCCACGGCCGGGAAGCGCCGTGATTTGTGTTTCAACAGTTTTCCCCAGAGACGAGGCCGCACTCCTCCACAGGTAAGTGACACCACCTTTATTTCAATTGGCAGGCTGCTTCACACCCCGTCATGGTGCCCCCCCTGGCCTTACGCGTTTCAAGGAGACATTCCTCTTCTTCAGAGGCCAAGAGCACAAGCAACCACTTTCCGTGCGTCTGCACTGTCCCTGTCTTGCTCATTTGCATACAGTTAATTAGCCTCCGGTGTGCAGCTTCCGGTGTGCCTCTTTTGTAATGCTTTCTGGGACCTGCAGTCCATTCATGCACAATTAATCCCTCCGGTGGGTTTGGTGCTCGTGCTGTATTTGTAGGGGCCGCTTCATAGCTCTCCATTGAGCCCCCGAGTGAGACGTAGCCTGCCATATTCAATACCTGCTTCGCTGATCGCAACGGAAAAGTTCCATGCGCAGACCCACTTTCTTTCTCGGGCTGGTGCGTTGCCTCCACGGCCGGGAAGCGCCGTGATTTGTGTTTCAACAGTTTTCCCCAGAGACGAGGCCGCACTCCTCCACAGGTAAGTGACACCAGCCCGAGAAAGAAAGTGGGTCTGCGCATGGAACTTTTCCGTTGCGATCAGCGAAGCAGGTATTGAATATGGCAGGCTACGTCTCACTCGGGGGCTCAATGGAGAGCTATGAAGCGGCCCCTACAAATACAGCACGAGCACCAAACCCACCGGAGGGATTAATTGTGCATGAATGGACTGCAGGTCCCAGAAAGCATTACAAAAGAGGCACACCGGAAGCTGCACACCGGAGGCTAATTAACTGTATGCAAATGAGCAAGACAGGGACAGTGCAGACGCACGGAAAGTGGTTGCTTGTGCTCTTGGCCTCTGAAGAAGAGGAATGTCTCCTTGAAACGCGTAAGGCCAGGGGGGGCACCATGACGGGGTGTGAAGCAGCCTGCCAATTGAAATAAAGGTGGTGTCACTTACCTGTGGAGGAGTGCGGCCTCGTCTCTGGGGAAAACTGTTGAAACACAAATCACGGCGCTTCCCGGCCGTGGAGGCAACGCACCAGCCCGAGAAAGAAAGTGGGTCTGCGCATGGAACTTTTCCGTTGCGATCAGCGAAGCAGGTATTGAATATGGCAGGCTACGTCTCACTCGGGGGCTCAATGGAGAGCTATGAAGCGGCCCCTACAAATACAGCACGAGCACCAAACCCACCGGAGGGATTAATTGTGCATGAATGGACTGCAGGTCCCAGAAAGCATTACAAAAGAGGCACACCGGAAGCTGCACACCGGAGGCTAATTAACTGTATGCAAATGAGCAAGACAGGGACAGTGCAGACGCACGGAAAGTGGTTGCTTGTGCTCTTGGCCTCTGAAGAAGAGGAATGTCTCCTTGAAACGCGTAAGGCCAGGGGGGGCACCATGACGGGGTGTGAAGCAGCCTGCCAATTGAAATAAAGGTGGTGTCACTTACCTGTGGAGGAGTGCGGCCTCGTCTCTGGGGAAAACTGTTGAAACACAAATCACGGCGCTTCCCGGCCGTGGAGGCAACGCACCAGCCCGAGAAAGAAAGTGGGTCTGCGCATGGAACTTTTCCGTTGCGATCAGCGAAGCAGGTATTGAATATGGCAGGCTACGTCTCACTCGGGGGCTCAATGGAGAGCTATGAAGCGGCCCCTACAAATACAGCACGAGCACCAAACCCACCGGAGGGATTAATTGTGCATGAATGGACTGCAGGTCCCAGAAAGCATTACAAAAGAGGCACACCGGAAGCTGCACACCGGAGGCTAATTAACTGTATGCAAATGAGCAAGACAGGGACAGTGCAGACGCACGGAAAGTGGTTGCTTGTGCTCTTGGCCTCTGAAGAAGAGGAATGTCTCCTTGAAACGCGTAAGGCCAGGGGGGGCACCATGACGGGGTGTGAAGCAGCCTGCCAATTGAAATAAAGGTGGTGTCACTTACCTGTGGAGGAGTGCGGCCTCGTCTCTGGGGAAAACTGTTGAAACATATATATAAATATATATATATATTTAAATATATTGTCAATTACAAGACATAGACTCCATACGCAGTTTTTGTACATTTCAGTTTTACACTGCAGTCTCTTTTGTTCCCTTCCCCTACACTCTTTTATCTCAGTTTTCATAGTAACCATGTTTCTAATGGTCTCTGCCTCCAGTAGGTAAAACGTTCACAAGACTTTCTCTAAACTGCATGCTATTCTCATTAACTGTAGCAGATGTGGTTGACTCGTAGCAATCCCAAACAACATAACTTATTTTTATTTTTCCAAGGCCTATCACAGAGTTAGGTACTGACAGGGATTTAGGTTTACCTACCGTAGGCATTACTTGGGTTGACGAGAGAGAGTTAAAGTGACATCAATGGCTGCCTTTAGTTGAAAGCATCTAGACCTCATGAATGTGCATTGTGGTGGCAATGGCCTAGGCACAATTACTAGCGTAGGACTGGAAATCCAAATGAAGGATAGTTTTGGTACATTAATGTCACTTTTCCCATGTACTGCTTTGGAGTCCCCCAACATTTTCAAAGCAGAAGAGGCAGTGGTCTACCCAATTTTGTCAGCAGTTTAGGAATCAAGGACACATGTCAATAAAACTGTTTCTGCATTTCTCCAAGACCACAACATGGGTGGTGTTGTGATCTTAATGACCTTGTCATGAATGATGTAACATGTGTGGTCATAAGCAGTGCATTCCAGGGGCATACATTTTAGTTAGCTCAGGTAACTATAACTGCTGAATTTCAATGGCTTTGTGAGAGTGAATTCTGAGCCTAACTATAAGATCCCTGTAACCTTTGGTTTTCCCAGTGAATTTCAAAGGTTTTTCATGTTATTTGCTACCAATAACATTCCTGTAACCTTTATTTTTTTTGTCAATTTCTATGCTTTAGTTAAGGTTATTTCCTAACTATAACGTCCCTGTAACCTTTGCTTTTTTAAGTGAATCTCTAAGGTTTTTAAATGTTATTTCCTAACTGTAACCTGCAACCTTTGAGAGTGAGTTTGTGAGTAAGTGCATGAGTGTCTCAGTGGGTGTGTGAGTGAGAGTGTAAGTGCTGAGTGGGTCAGTGGCTGGGTGCGTGAGTGTCTAAGTGTGTGTCAGAGTGGGTTTATGCATGTCTGAGTAGGTATGTGAGTGGGTGTCAGAGTATCTGAGTGGGTTTGCAAATGCCTCTATGAGTGTGTGAGTCTCTGAGTAGGTCTGTGATTTTGTGCATGAGTCTCTGGGTGGGCGTGTGCGTAGGTGCCTGAGTGACTCAATGGGTCTGTGAGTGGCTGTGTGAGTCTCTAAGTGGGTCTGTGAGAGGGTGTATGAGTGTCTGAGTGCCCTCTGTTTTGCCCTCTTCTGCCCTCTGTTTTGCCTTTTGTGCTAATTTTTCTGTCCTTTATTCTGTCCTCTTCTGCACTTTTTTCTCTTTTCTGCAAATTTTTGTGTCCTCTGTTTTGTGTCATCTGTTCCTTTTTTCTGCTCTCTGTTTTGCCTTTCGTGTTGGTTTTTTTCTACCCTTTATTCTGCCTTTCCTGATCATTTTTCTGCCTTTTGTTTTGCCCTTCCATGCAGTGCGGGAGGGGGCCACAAAGCCTCCCTTCCTGAACCAATTTCAGCCCTTGAGACCCCATCCCCCAAGGCATGCCTAATGATTATTGAGGGAGGAGGACTCTGCAACTTTTGGGGTCCCCAGCTGATTTTGGCCCTGGGGATCCCATTCCCGGGAGCCAGGCCTGTTGCCCATCCAGGACACTCAGTGTACTACGTTTGGGACTGCAGTGGGATCCTGAATGTTCCTGTGGTTCTTGCCAGTTCCCTTTCCCCTCAGGAGCTGGCATTGCTCCCTTACTCAGGGAGCTTCTGAATATTCAGCTCTCTGTATGCGGGAGCAATCTTTGATCTGTTGCCCCCTGCATCTTTTTTTATTTACCTATGGGGGTGTGGTGGCTCCCTGGGCATAATAAAACCCCTGGAGGGGGGTCTGCCGGCCCTCCTTTACTATTATTCTAAAGCCCTTGAAAGGTGGTGGTCCCCGAGGCTCACTGAGCCCAAGTGAAGTGGGTCTATACTCTCTCCCAAATGTAAATAAAGCCCCGGGAGGCAGAGGTACCCAGGGCTAAAAAGAGACCTAGGTGGTGGGCCCCATGCGTCCCCCTCCTTTATGTTTTTAATCCACTCATGCCCCCGTGACCTGGTTTGCCCACTGTATATTTCTTTTTGAAATTTTTTTTATTCGCAAACTTGGCGCCTAATATCGTTGTATAAGGGCCTAATAAAAACAGCTAAAATGAAATTCTTCTCTGAAAGTATAAGCTCAGCAAAAATTTCAAATAGAGAACTTTTTAAAGCAGTTCAACCTTTGTCAAAATGGAATAATCAGAGCTCTTTTAATCCCAACCAATCATACTGTAACAAGTTGACAATGTTTTTTCTGTCAAAAGTCAACACAATTTTTCTAATGTTTTCACCTGATTTAAAAGTACTAAATACAGGTGACGTCTTAACCTATGTCAAGGAACTGGATGTACAGCAAACCCCCTGCTCCTTAACTAATCCACTATTCATAAGTTTTACTCCTTTAACTAAAGATAAAAGAATCAGTCTTTTCAACCTCATCAAATCAGGGGCTCCTTCCGATCCCTGCCCACTGCAGATTATTAGGCAGGTAGCCAGTGTAGTGGCTGATCCGCTTATGAAATTATTAAATGAAATATTGAGTACAGGGCATTTTCCAAATTTATGGAAGAAGGTATCTATCCTACCATTGGTGAAAAAACCCACTCCAGATCCAACAAATACTCGTGAAAGCAATGAATGAGGAGATGCTAGCCTTTTATGATGGTAACTTGCTGCTTGATTCCTCACAAAACGGCTTCAGTGTAATTCATGGCACGGAATTGTCCTTGGTAGCGGCCTCAGAGAAAGTAAGAATGGCAGTAGACACGGGGAGAAGAGCGGCACTGATTCTATTGAATCCATCTGCCACGTTTGATACGGTTCACCATTCACTCCTCATAGAGAGGCTCCACTCTTTAGGCTTCAGAAATTCGTCTCTGGCCCAGTTGAGCAAATTTTTGAGTAACAGACAACAGCGGGTGGAGATGGGGATTGCAAGCTCCATGCCTTTCTCTTTACACTGTGGTGTTCCACAGGGGTTCTCCCTTAGCCCCACGCTGTTTAATATCTATGTTAGCCCTCTTGTGAATCTGATTCGTAGCTTTGGCTTGGCTGTATTTTCCTACGTTGATGATACTTACATAGTAGTATCTATTTTATCTAATGTAAACAAAGAAGTAAGACATTTTTGTAACTATATGTCCCAAGTTGGACTATGGATGCAAAATAATTGTCTGAAACTGAACTCAGACAAAACTGAGGTGATGCTTTTCGGTAAAGAGACTAACTTCTGGAACGACTCATGGTGGCTGTCGAGCCAAGGCACGTTACCTGTTCCAGTCCAGAAAGTAAGAAATCTAGAAGTTATTTTTGACTCAAAATTATCCTTTTCGGAGCAAACAGATTCAATCACCTCTTCAGCTTTCTTTGTGCTGAAGGTCTCAAAAACTTTTTGTATATTCATACTGATCTGCAAAAAACAGTGATAACAGTTCTTGTGTTCTCAAAACTGGATTATTGCAATGCTCTGTATCAGGGTGCTCATAAATGTGTGATAAAGAAATTGCAGGTATTACAAAATGCAGTGGCGAGATTGCTACTCATAATCCCTAGATTTAACTCCAAAGCACAATGCCTGTAGCATCTTCATTGGCTCCCTGGGAAAAAAGATTCATTTTTACGCCTATGTGTATAGTCTATAAGGCACTACATCAGACTGGCCCTAAGTACATTCAGGATCTGTGCTCCTGGTACAGGTCAAGCAGAAATCTCAGATCGAGCTCCTCATGAAATGTCATCACTCCCAGATCAAAAGAAGCAAGATAGGGAGGCAGGGCTTTTTCCACAGGGGCAGGAAAATGCTGGAATTAACTCACTACCTTTAAAGCTGCTTTTTCAACATTCTCTGATGCAATTTAGGACACAGCTGAATACTTGGCTATTTACAGAAGCTGTGGATTAATTTTACAGTTACAATCTTTTGCATTTGAGTATCAGACTGGTTTCTGATGTTCTGCCTATAGCGCAAAGACACCGTAGGGTAATCGTGCGCTTTATAAAATCTTTTCATTCAACCTTTTCATATGTATTTTCCTGCAAAGTTAGTGTGTTTTGAAAAAAAGTTAAAACACATATATACACATTTATTCATTAAAGTTTGAGAACAGTAGTTTACTGATATAGTATTTCTATAAGTAATTTTATTGTACTACACTTTTTATTGTATTTGACATTTTGCAACCACGCCGGTTTTCGTGATAATGTCTGTGTTCACGTATATCACCTGACTATGTACGGAAGAGATTTGATTGGACAAGACACTTTTCTTTAATCCTCAAAAGAAGTTCCCACCCTTATTTTTCTTTTTCCAACTTTCCAGTAGAGATAGTAGAAGCTAATTTGCAGATGTCCTGTACTGTGCAATGCTACAGCTGTCTTTTTTTTGTCTCTAATCCTCGATAATAAGGCATCTGGAGAAAGGGAGGAGCTGCGCTGAGGAAGTGAGGAGCAGGAGTAATGCCCTTCACTAGGACAGTTTTATGATAAAGAACCTGCCCCAGACCATTGAATGGGATTGTTTTACAATCCCCTCTAAAGAAAAAAAAACGGTAGCGAAATTCATAAAGTGTTCTTTGAGTGAAAAAACCCTTTCAAGGGGCACTTCCCAAAAACTTTCATGTGGGACAACTACCATATTGTCAAATTTAAAAATCTACCATGGCACGCAGCAGAAGAGAGCACAGAGGGGGTGAATTGGTGATCAACCATCAACTTCAGCTGCCACACCAGCTGCTCGCCACACAAGGGCCAGCAGGTATCTTGGATTCCTTGTACCTGTTTCCTCTTCATGGTATATGGCATCCTGATGTGGTGCATTGTCTTGTGTTAGCTGTGCTGTCTTCATATGCCTGTCGCCACTTCCCATTTTTTCCTGTCTTCCCGTGAAGTGATGTCAGAGAGTTCTAGTGACATCAGCTGCGTTGAGTCAAAATGCCGAACGCTGAGCTGAGTGCTAAACACTGAAGGCTGGAGCTCCAGAGGGCCGCATGATATGGAAATTGAGGAGTAGCACGGGGGCAGGAGCTCAGGGCACTGCAGATTGCACAGCCCACTTGGAGTCTACAGCCCACAGCCCACTGACTTTAGTCGTGCTGTAGCCTGGGCTGAGGGGGCTCAGACTGGTCTGGACCAGATTGGTTTGGCAATCAGTAAAGGCTTTCCAAGACACATCAAGGACCCCATTTAGGAGCACCTAATGCTTGAGCAGGAGCTGAGGAGAATTAAGGCTTTGGGGAATTAGATGCGAGCGCAGCAGTGGTAGCTACAGCAAGCAGAGTGTGAGCCCTCTCCCCCCACGGAGGCAGCCCAGCAGGCCTGGGTGCGGCTTGCGAAAGCCCGGTATCTTCCCTATCTGCTTTAGCTCCATCCCCATTTCCAGCCCTAGCTGTAACCGGGCCCTGCCACCATCGTACCCCGTGCTTTCTTATTGCTTGTCTTGCTGATAGCCCCATATACTAACAGCAGGGTCACTCTCAGATGAATACATAGCGACAAAGGCATAAATACTAAGAGGAGCAAATGGAGGGTACTCATCTATGGGCTTTAATAAAGGTGCCCCTAAGTATATAAACGTTATAGTAGAGCTAACCAAAGAAGATAAAACTGACATGCAGAGAAGTGTTACACATGATTAACACCAAAATACTTGAGGTTGGTTACATACCGCCCTCTAACAAGCTGGAAATTGCATTGTCTGCATAGTGTGGTGGAAAACAGCAAGCCAACAGGGTGGCCTGACACTCTGCTTTTGGAATGCAGGGGCTTGTAGACAAAAAATACTGACCCATGGGTGGTACAATACCTGGGAACATTTTACATACTAATGTTCCAGGAAATCTGGGTGCAAGATAGCATTTCCATAATTGGCTATAAAGAATATACAAAATTGTCCGAAAGAAGTAGCACCTATGGAAGGGCGAAAGGTGGCCTAGCAAGAAACATTAACACTAATCTATAAGTCAAGTGCCACAGAGCTGCATGTGGATGACTTAGGTATGTTGGTACTGAACATGGATGGTTGAGTTAATTATTCTGAAGAATCTATTATTCTTGTGAATCTATACATTAATCCAAACAAAACAGCAGCAACAGCAAGAAAAATGACAGCTAGTCAAAGATGACTTCAATCTTGACCTGTTTTACCAGCCTACTGAGGAACACACGGATGCTGTAGTAATTCTTCCTGTGCAAATAATGCCACCCAATAACTGGAAGGATAAACTATGAGAGGAACTAATAAAGGCCAGTGAACTAACTGGCCTTCTGGCCCTGAACGCCCGGAAGTCAGGTGGTACCCCCCGCCTGGTCAGGAGTTTGGGGCAATTTAGTCTCCATTCTAGATTATACCCTTGTGTCACTGCCCCTATACAATCTTGTATGTGTTTTTAGCATAGTACGCCATGTAGAGAGCAACCACAATCCACAGGTTTTAGGAGAGTAGGATCTGCTTCACATGTTTACTCTTTTTGCTGGTGTTTCACTGGTTTTCGACTTTAGTCTGGCTGGGACCCTGTTATTCAGGGCCCCGGCCTAGGTGCTTCCTCTCTAAATTGATTGCATGTACTTTAGGTACACCACGATTGGATTCTGAGGTACCCTTGTGAGTCCCTAGTATATGGTATACTATGTGCCCAGGGCATAGGTACCCCAAAGGCCTACCAGGGGCTGAAGCATGCATTATGCCACCCCTGCAAAGCCACCCAAAATGACACAACAGGTCTGCTACTGCATGCATGCACCCCTTACTGAGGCATAGGTTCACTGTACCTCACCTATCACTGCACATACAAACATATCAGTCACTCCTATGGCAGGCCTTAACAATCCTGAAGGCAGAGTGCTTGGTTATATGTGAGAAGGTGCCAAGGCCTGAGCTGAGCTCCTCTGCAGCCTTCGGAATCTCTTCTCCGGGGTTGTCAGTGGTGCAGCCTGACCATATACTCTTAAGTGCATTATATCTTAAACGGTAAATGCTAACTTTGGACTGGCTGCACGGAAACATGTTGTGTTTGGTGTCAAACACCTTGGAATAATACCCCCACATCAGTAGCTGGTGTGGGAATATGATCCCACTCTTCTAGAGGGATAGACATGGCAGTACTGGTATACCCGGTAGAAACTTAATAGAGCCCTCGCATCAGAAAATAGATGCTGCAGCCACAGACACAAGTCTGGCCTCCTGCTGCTTACCGAAACTCTGGCAGGGGAGGCCTGGACAATAGGGTTCCTGTCACAGGGAGGTGTAACCACCTCCCAGACAGGCTGATGTGTTTTGGGGCTAGGTGAGAGAACTCTCAGAGTGCTTTGAAGTCCTGCACTGGGGGCACATTTGTGTTCCCTGTGCATAGTCCAGCTCCAACCGGTTCAGGGGCTTCCACCCCCTGCTCTGGCATGAAACTGGACAAAGGAAATGGGTGCAGCCACCCCTCTTTCCCAACCCTCCCATAGGTTGGTCCCCAGAGCTAGTCCAACCTCTTCCTTAGGTATAAGTAAGGACCTCTGTAACCAGAACTTTAAATATCCATGGATGAAACTCTGAAACAGAATCCTGGAACTTCGACGCTCTACTAAAGACTAGCGGACTGAAGAAATCTCCCTTGGGGTCAAGGAGTGACTCCCCTGCTTGGCAGGCACCAATGAAGCAATTTGCCGATCTGCATTTCTGAAGCTCCTGCCAGACTCAGAAGTAGTTGCAGCCCTGGAAGAGGATTTCCAGACATCTCAGAGGCCGACCCGAGTCCCCAGCAAAGCTGAGACCCACAGCCCTCGTGAGTAGCATGGAGCCACATCTCCTGGTCACCGCGCACTATTGCAAGTGCATTGACTTCTCGACATCACTTGAAGTCGTGCTTGGGATTACTTATAGCCCACACCTCGAGCAGCAGATCCACCGAAGATTGTTGGCCCAGTCACCCCAAGGGACCCTTGGGCAGCCATTTTGTGTTTCCTCTCGAGGTCCCTTTGCGATCCCTGGTCCGTCGACTGGTGGGTCCCTGAGGGGGTAACTTTGCATTTCCTTGGGCTTCCTTGGTTGCTCCAGATGTGCCCTGACTCCCAACCAAGTGGTGAGTCCCACAGACCTTGCTGGTCTGCACCAAAGCATCTTTCTCGTTTCTGTGTGGGTTGCTGTTGCTAAGCCTTGTTGTGTCCAATCCGGGCACCAAAACTGCAGCTCTCAACATCCTTCGTGGGACAGCTCGAATCCAGCTCCTGGTTGTCCTTGACACCTCCTGGTCCTCGTGGCTGAAGAGTCAAGCTCCACCATTTGCACCTGAAGCACCCAACATCGGTGGGCATCCGCCTATTGCCTTCCTGGTCACTGGCAAGTAACCCAGACTCTGTCCCCTCTGCTTTCAGGTTCTTCTCATCTTCGTTCCAGGCTTGAATCCCTTCAGACACTTCTCATCTACCCGGAAGCAGTACTTCTTTGCCACCTCCTATTGAAATCGACGACGCGTCCCGACACCATTTGACACCTATGCAGCCGGCTTCCCTGGGTGAGGTGACACGATTACTTTGGTGCTCCTGTGGGTGTTGGCCCTAGAACTTCCTAAGTCCCAAAGGGTTTGGTCCTAGTTTGATTCTAATAGTCACTAATCTTTCAAAATCTAACCACTACTTTCCCCATAGAAGCTAACGGGAGCTCGCGGCTGTGTTCTCACACTGCACACGGCCCCTGTGGGTCCCCTGTGTCACTACCCTGGGAGGTTCCTTGGGGTCCCAGCGATTCTACAGGCTCTAGACCTTGTGTCTAGTTAAGTCGTGATTCTTATACCACTATTTTAGTATATGGTTTGGCTCGCCCTAGGGCCTGACATTTATTTGTGCTTATTACTGTCATATTTGAAGTGTAACTTATGTGTTTTGACCTCTAGCCTCATAAAGAGACTAGGAGGGTGTGTTTAGAAATAAATACATATATGTTATATATATACCTGGTGTGATTGTCTTTCATTTAGCCATTCAAGAGATTATAGACTGGTAAAATAAGCTGGTTTACATTCCTTCATGGCTTAGCCTGAAGGCTGCTCTCCATAGCTACCACTAGGATAGCTTTCAATAAAGGTTGTCTTTAACCTATAATCAATAAGGGATTGTTTGGACTGGTACAAGGTGCCCACTATAACTAGTGGACAGCATATACCAGGCCAACTTCTCACACAAGGGATCACTGTAAATACACATATATGTAAGCATGAAGTGGTCTCTATACTACAGGGAGAGATTGGCACAGGAAACATGAAACGCCTTAAGGGGTCCTTGAGTACAATCCAGTGTTTAGTGGAGGAAGCCATGGAATGTCTTGAGGACCTGGCCCCAACAGGCCTTAACCTTTTGCGGTATGGAAGATATTTATCAACAATCTGACCAAAGCACACAAAGAAAATGGTCAGAATAAACGAGCTCAGCTGGGTGATTGTAAACCTTTAGTAATCCTACTACATATTATAGCAATGAGAACTAAAGTAGGCCAGCTTTATCAGCAGTTGCGCCATAACCTAGGAGATACAGAATTATTAAAACACTTTCGCAATGCGAGGCGTTGATTAAAAAGGAAGAACTGGAACGTACAAAAAAGTAAAACAGGAAACATTATTGCCTCAGCTGCTGCATGCCACAAAAACAAATGATTAAAAAAGATTTTGGAAACATGAATAATATCAAGAAAGGTACTGGAGCAGCAAATAATGCAAATATCAGTGAGGCTGAGTGGGTTCAATATTTAAAATTACATTTTAAAGGAAGTCCTTTGATATAAGGAGCTCACACCAGCCCCACAAAGTCACCATGGTGCCCTGTGCATTCACTCCAGGGGAGGTAGAAAAAATCATCAAAAAGTCATTGGCAGATTGTGCCACGTGCCCAAATGGACTCCCACAGGCACTTTTTGAGCATTCTTCACCTAGGTGGGCAGCCTTTTTGGCATCATTGTATAACGTCGTTCTGGCAAATGAGGTTACCCCCGAAAGCTGGAAGGGCTCAGTAATCCATCCCAATTTTAAAGGTGGAAAAGCATCTTCTCCCACCAACTACGGGTCTAGTTGCATGTTTTGATGTGGATCTTAAATTATTCTCTATTCTACTGCTGCATGATCTGGAATCTTGGGCACATGAAAAAGGTAGACTCCCACCAAATCAAACTGGTTTTATAAGTGGTCAAGGTACTAATACCAAGATCATGTCTGTGGACCTGATACTCAATACAGCAAAGGCAACTGCTGCACTGCTTAATATGTGCGTTGTTGATTTCAAGGCATCCTTCATCTTTGTTCCATATAACAGTCTATGGGCAAAACTCTAGCAATGGGGAATCCCATCTAACCTCCTGCGAGCAATTAGATTAATATACTAGGATACGTGGGTTAAGATAAAGATTGGAGATGGTACCCATGTATCAGAGAAAGTTCAAACCTCAACGGCCTTAAAGCAAGGCTGGCACTCCTCTTGTTTATTTTAGATATTGCAGATATCTCAACGAAGCTGGATGGGCTGACAGCGCATGCCCTGAGCTTGGTTAGACAGCACTGTCAAATATTCTCTAAGCGGATGACTTATTGCTACTCAGCAACATAGCTAGGCATTCAAAGGATTCTTAATTGTCTTAGCGTTTGCGCAAATAAGAATGGCCTGGAAGTAAACCCCAAAAAACAAATGTGATTGCTTTCAATCGGCGCATTCAAAAGAAAAACTGCAAATGGTACCTTAGTGAAAATACTATAAATGAGGCATCTACCTATGTATATTTAGGGGTAAAATAGGTGCAAAAGGAACATTTGTACCCCAAAGAAAGGCAATTAAGGGGAAAGCCCAAGCAATCAATTATGCCTTTTCCCCATTGGCAAGATCGATTTGAGGCCAGAACCTGAAACCTTTATGAGCAGTAACTAAGGCCAAACGTATACCTTCCCTTGCATATGGATCAGAGATAATGCTAAGCACTGGTGCCAGCCTCCTTGATAAAATAGTGATAAGATTGTATAAACAAACCTTTTGGCTACCTAGACCTGCCTAGCCTGCCCAAGTTGGTTGCAGTTTTCAATCACACAACAGTCACTTGCCAGACCTGCTGCATTTGTAAAGCTCTCCACAAACTGTGTGAAGCTTCCGACAAGACTCAGGGTAAATGAGTTTGGACTCAAATTAATCTCTAACGGGGAATGGAGCCTATAAGAAATATTTGTAGTATAGCATTGTGATGAAATACCTGGGACATCTATGAGATGCTAACATATCTGGGGAAGTGTTTAAGAAAATGGTAAATAAATGGATTAAACTTCAAAGCTGCATTGCAGACAAAGAAGAGTTATCCAAGCACTTTCACAGATGGCTGGTAATGAAATCCTATTCAAGTATAATAGAATCTTTACTTTTTGAAGCATCTTACCATTGAAAGGTAAAATAGACATTTCTGGCTTTGAAACTTGGTGAACTACCTACACTAGACTTCGTCCCAAAATGGAGGAAAAGTGGCACAGGTAAAGACAAGAGTTGCCGACTAAGCCATCAGTCGGCAAATCTCTACAACACGTTATATGTACCTGTCCTGTTCTGGTAAATCAGTGAAAAAGCAAGAGTTTAATGGCTTATTAATCAGGACCTGTAGGAAATCAGTGCGGAAGTAATTAGACCCAAGAAACACAATGCAGATCATCAGATTAGTGCAGTTTTTGGCTAATTTTAAAACTGTCATAGGAGCATAGGTTTGTTTATGGGAGGAGTCAGGGGGGAGGTATAGTGTCTGGATAACCGTTTTACTGGGGACATTGATATGTTTGGGACGGGCTGCTAGGGGAATAAGTCCTAAGCTTTCCCTATCCCATCAAGCTACATAACTATTTGCCAAACACACAGTTACTCTTTGTACGACCCCCCAATTTGCATAGTGGTACTCTTATTGCATCATATCTTGTACATTGGCAATTTATTTATAAATTGATATTCTGCTGTATTATCTGTATAATTATTTAGTTATCCTATGCTCTCAATCTCAACTTGCACATTGGCACTTTAACAGCAAATTACTATATTTATAGATATTTTTATATACGGGCTCCATAAGTAAGACATAAAAAAAGTTGGTCTATGATCCATAAATATTTTTAGATTGTAGGTAGGTGTGGTGGATGATTTGACTCCTGAGCCATCCCAAACTGTACATATTGGTGCATATTCTGATTTGTGTTTAGGGTTATGAGGGGACACAAATAATGAAATTGTTTTTCAATCATGAAATAAATGGTTTGCTGCTGATGGTTGAAATATTGTTTTAACTTTTTTTAGGTCAATATTTTTACATTGTGTAGTTTTTGTGATGTATATGGTTTTAATTGACTAATAAACTACATTCACCAGCTGCTGCAGGAGAGAAAATTCCTGCTGAAGTGGAGAGACAGCTCCCAGAAAAGCCTTCAGAAGTGAGGAGAGTTGGAACGTTTTGTCTAGACTACAATACAGTGCTTACTGTTGGTCAACAGTGTGCTGATGTTGTTTTGGAGACAAATGCAGAAAGAACAATTGATGGACAGAATGCTGAACATTCTCATACATTCACCCCAGTACAGTGCTCAGGGCCTAAATTCATAGTTGGTTTGCTCCCAATGCCATTCAAGTTTAGACCCAGCGGTATGCAAATCAGTCTTGACCCTGTTCCCCATGGGAACAATCCAACCGTAATTGCCAAGCAAGTCCTACTTGGACTGGAAACAAGCATCCTAGGAGGACGTAGGCTCCATGCTCTCTATGCCGCTAGAGTCAAGTTAGCCTGGCTGACGAGGGCTGAAACTCCAAGAGTTTTTTCAGTTTTGGAGACATCCTGTTCTGACAACGACATGGGACCAGCATGAGGAGTACCTTTGCTCCAAGTGTGGTGGGATTGTACGTTTACCACTTAGAAGAACACAAGATTTTTTCAGACAACAACCCACACCGAGAAAAAATACTGGAATGAAAGAGGCACATTGACAATGTCCACATGGTATGGAAAGGCGACGAATCTGAAGCAAACAAGTTCCTCCAATGGCTCAATCTACAGGACCCATTCCTAAAATTCACACACACCATGAGCAGAACAGAATTGGTGTTCCTAGACCTCAACATCTATGCGGCAGAAGGGACTCTTGATACTACCACTCAATTTAAACCCACTGCCAAGAACTGCCTACTACTCTATGACAGTTTTCATCCTCGCCACCTGAAAGAAAACTTCCCTTTTGGCCAATTTCTCCGTCTCAGGAGGAATTGCTCAGAAATAAGGGATTATGAAATACAGGCAAAAGACCTATCCGAAAAACTCCGGAAGAGAAAAAACCCTGCTAAGACCATCAATAAAGCCAAGAAAAGAGCAGCCAATAATCACAGGGACGCTCTTCTGGAAACATATGAAAAGGAGGACATAGAAAAAGAAAAAAGACCCATTTGTATAACAACATTTAACATAGCATCAGACAAAGTCTCAAAGATAGTAAGGAGGCACTGGAGCATCCTCAACAATGGGAAACTAAATATCCCACTACGCATGTTCTCACATAGAAGAGGCAAGAACATCAGGGACAGCCTAGTCCACACTCGCCCAAAATCCCAATTCAAGAACAACCAACAGGTAATCAGTACTTTACCTATAGGCCATCACCCATGTGGCAACTGCAGTGTATGCCACCTAACTGCTACCACAAAGAAGGTGACTTTCAACACAGGAACAACTTTGGAACTAAGAAAGTTCACCCCATGCAACAGCTCAGGGGTGATATACATGATAACATGTAGCTGTAACCTACACTATGTAGGCATGACTACTAGAAAGGTCAACACGAGAATATGTGAGCACCGTAGCACTGTCAGGTGCCACAGAGCAAGCACGAGGATGACGGCACATTTTAATGAAAAGAAACTTTTATACCCTACTTAATTGTATAACATGTACTCCAGCCCTGCTGCCTCTAGCTGCTCAGGCAGAGTGAGAGTTGGTCATGGAATGTTGGTGTGCCTGTGATGCGTGGAATGCCTGGGTGTCTGAGTGGATGAGTGTTGGCAGTTAGAGATGGGCTGAGCAGCTAGGCAGGCTGCTCCTGGTGGGGCTGGTACCACACTAGACTGGCTCGAGTCAAGACTAATGTGACCTGTACTGGAGACTGAATTAAGAAGACTTAATAATACCTCCTGGCTCCAGGTGTCTATCCTCATAGACTACAACATAATTTTGGTGACGAGCGGACTTGAACCCTAGAGATTCTTGGTACAACACAGAAACTAAGGAATTACAAGAGTAACCAAGAGATCCTACAAGTCACTACATCTACAAAGAATGTATTTCCAGGCAAGCCAGCGCCAGCCCCACCAGTGTCCTCACCAACGGACAGCCCCACAGAGCAGTGTCATCACCAAAGGACACAACAGCCTGGGAATACTACAGTCATCTAAAGGATTACAGTGAGTTGGAGGAGTAGTTCAACTACAACTGAATTTGGTGTTCCAGCCACAAAAGGATGACAGTGAGTTGGAGGAGTAGTCACTACAGCCACATCTGGTTTTCCAGCCACGTTGTTACCTACAAAAGGGTTTGGTGAGTTGGATGGGTAGCTTCACTACAACCAGTTATTGGTGTTCCAGCCACATCGCTCTTCAGAGTCTACAGTGTTTCTAAGAAAAAGGCACAATTTGGGTGTTTTCATCATAATATGTTCGAACTAACAGCGTGCAGTGCCTGCACAGATGGAGAATATTTGGTGCTTAACAGACACTTGCAGCATGTTGGAACCTCAACCAACGTCAGCACCTACTAGCACCACACAGGTATGGTGTGGTATCACAAGATTTGGGCATAGAGGACTTGTGGTATGCTCAATTAAGGTCTCACAAGCAAAGTGAGTGTCATGGACTTTCAACCTAAGTGACTACTTTGCAGCAGCCAGGTTGATGAAACTAGGGACCTCTGGATGTCTACTCTAGAGGCGAGGTGCCTGATCGGTGTCTTGGGGCACTCTGGGTTGTATGAACTTTGGTTCCAGTCTGCATTGGAGTGGAGATCCACTCTGATCGGGTCTTGCACAGGAGTTTGCAGGTGCAGGATTGGCAGCGTGTTGTAGTTGCTGCACAGTTGGGGAGATCATGGAGTGTGCACACTGCCCTGTGGGTGACACACACTACATTTGGCATCGTCAGTGCCGAGTTGGCGTACCGTATCTTTCTACTGGTTTTTTTATTGCCCTTTTTCAACTTGTTATGCGGCAAGATACAGAGGGAATTGCAAAATTGCACACTTTTCAGCGCTTTTTGAGGTGAGCCTTTCATTTGTTTTTGTCGTTACTGGCAGCGTTTCACTTGTGTCAGTTTGTCTGCTAATTTTGAAAATTCAAAAGCTGGGGCGCGCGCTACAATCCGCGTGTGGACGCTTACCTGTGATGCCTCTGATGTGTCCTCCATGCTGCGTACGTCTGCGAGAGCTTCTCTGTGACGCTTGGCCATTCCACAGGAGCGTTTTGGTGCATACACACGCCGGGAGCCACCCGGCGCAACGCCACAAGCCGCCTTCTTAAGGTTGGTAGTTCCACATAGCCACACAGCGTTTCACTGTGCTCTTTGGTTTTTCTGCCAACCACGGTGTTTGTGCTGCATCCAATAAAGTTTTTTTTGAAAGTCAACGTGAGGGCCGGGGACAACACGGTGTCTTTACGACTGTAACTTCATCTGGAATCGTCGATTTTGGAATCTTCTTGTAGAACCTCCGTTTCATGGATGTCGGAGGTATTGTACATGGATAATTCTTCCCACAGTAGTGCGCATGCCAGCTACACGTCGCAACCACGATCCCTGCTATGAATTGGTTTTTTTATTCCGGCTACAAGTAATTTTTCTGCCTTCAGTTATTATTTCCAAGCAGTGTATCTGTTTTGAAGGTGACTCTAGCTTTATGTATCCAAGCTTTCTTGTACATCACGCCGGATAGTTGCCGTATTTGGCGGTACTGAGTTACGCGCCTGCATCCTCCCACTGTTGACACGCGACAATGGTTGGACATGGTGTTGTTCCCAACAAGGTATTTCTGTGTGCTTTGCCTTGGTTACACTTCTTCGAGGTGAAGTATTGAAGAATCACCATAGACTCTTTGTTTTTTTTATGAGAAGCCTACATGTTGTATTATGGTTACTACAGTTCATGCTATGTCTACGTCATGATGTATTTCACTCAGGTGTGAGATCGCTCATCGGTGTGTCTCATTGGGGCATACCAGTTCACTGAGGGGCATGTTTTTTTGTTTTGCATAGTGTGTTGTATCTAGTAGATTTTCTTCTACAGCATTTTTGTTATTGTGATGCCACAGGATATGCTTTTCTTAGGATGGGTCTTATATTAGGTTTTGTGGTGGTCATCACATTGTTCCCATAGATGAGGGAAGGTTGTGGGTACAGCCCTTTGTTTAGTTATGTCTGTTACTCCTACATGGGGGTGTGTAACCTCCACAAGGGGGTCAGAAGCTCTTTTCTCAGTTTCGTTTTGTTACTCCTACATGGGGGTACGTAATCTCCACAAGGAGGTTGGGACATGGGTTTAGAACCCATATATACACAGTACCTAGGTTAACCCTTACACTGGGTTGGGATTTGGCTTAGTCCATCAACAGTTGCGCGCAGTACATTTGTACATCCCTTCACGGGCGTTTTCATGGGTGACGACCCATATACATGTTTGTTTCCCTTTCTCTTGGGATTGTAGTTGCAGGGTATTCTACCTTTAGCGCTACTCTAGGTTATGCTTTTGGGCATTGGTGTTGTGGGGTCTTGTACCCTTTTGTGTTATAGAACTTTAAGTCACAGTATATGATTCAAAATGCTACGAAATGTATTTTGTGTAATGTTACGCTTTTGCTTACGTTTCAAAATGTTTTATAATCTCTTTTTAGGGGGGATGGACGATATTGCTGTTAAAATGTATGTATCTTTACCATCCTTTCTTGCTGTTAAAATGTATGTATCTTTACCATCCTTTCTTGCTTTAATGGTTCTTTCTCCTGCGATGTTTTGTCTTTACTGCTGCATCCGAGAGACTTGTACCATTATTCATTTTTCTTGTTTATAGCTCTTGCTTGATGTTATATTACTTTCATTTGTCGTTTTCTTAGAAAAAAAGGGATAATGGTATACCCTACTTAATTGCATAACATGTACTCTTGCCCTACTGCCTCTAGCTGCTCAGCCAGAGTGAGAGTTGGTCATGGAATGTTGGTGTGCCTGTGATGCGTGGAATGCCTGGGTGTCTGAGTGGATGAGTGTTGGCAGTTAGAGATGGGCTGAGCAGCTAGGCAGGCTGCTCCTGGTGGGGCTGGTACCACACTAGGCTGGCTGGAGTCAAGACTAATGTGACCTGTACTGGAGAGTGAATAAAGAAGACTTAATAATACCTCCTGGCTCCAGGTGTCTATCCTCATAGATTACAACATAATTACACCCCAAATGACATGCGATGGGTAGTGTTAGAACATATGACACACTGTGACAATTTAGAACAGAAGCTGCTGGAAAAAGAACAAAGATGGGTGTTCAAATTGTGCACAGATATGACAGGTCTGAATGATAATAACCCATGGGGACAGTTCACAAGATGAATTACACCCTGAGTACTTTGGAGATACCGATATAATAATTCCAATACCACTGGGACTGGGACTGTTTTATTCACATCACAGATGAGAGGAGCAGACGGTATTAAAATCACCTCCAAGAAGAGGTCTCACGAACAAGCTCCCACGTGACACCCCAGATTGTTAATTGTTTTTGTAACTCCACTGGCATGATGCAAGGAACTTGCAATTACTGAACGACCGCATCCACATCCACACAAAAGCAACAGTCTAAATCCTACTGCCTCGCTATTAAACATAGCCTTTAGAGAAGTTTTCTCCTCTCAGGTTAACACCACACTAACTACACCTCAATTGATAATCTTATAACTAAATTTTGGAGGTGGACCATTTCTGGTCTCTACTTTCAATATGGTGCTCAAACCTTGCCAATAATGAAATGGCAATTAACTTTAGTCTGTAGTCTTTCTTTCAAGTCTCTCCTTTTTTTGTCGTAGTTTTTTTTGTCATACTCTTTTTTCAGTTGCGGTAATCACCTCAATAAATGCGGACAAAAAATATTATTTACTCATCCCCCAGTTTTACAATGCCACTAATTTAATTTAAAAAAAATTCCAACTCTGAAAATAATCCTCCCAAAATGGTGCGGGAAAAGTTCCAAAAGTAGGCGACCATTTTGTTACAACCGCGATCTAGTCTTTACTCACATGTGAGCACGACTGGGCTTTTTCTGCCAGTATTTAAACAACATCGGGCTGAATACACGCTAAAATGCGGTCCGCCCAGGTACGAAAAGGTATCATTGATGGAGGAGTGATGAGCAAATTAAGACCTTTTTTCCCTAACAGGAACTCAGGACCCCTGATAAACGCTCATTTTTTCCTCCAGGCCACGCTATGGGGAATAACTAACCAGTATTTTGTTTTTTACCCATGGCCCTTCCCATGACTTAAATACTTTATATACATTCTTCTAGGGTTACTACAAGCCCCTCCATCCTAGCAGTCCATGAGGCACAGCATTGCCAAAACAGAAGTATGTTCTTATAAATTGTGAACAGTATGTTTATATGTTTGTTTTGTTTTGTAATGTTTGCTCACAAGTGTTTCTTTCTTGTTACCAATGTTTTTAACGATTAACCATGCTTTCTCACAATAGAGTAGTCCGATGTGTTCCAAGGTGTCACATTGGATACAAGCACTAATTATACATTTTACTACTAAGGGCACCGACAAACACTATAGAGGAACGCATTGATTTAAGCACTGCACATGGTTTGGACCTGCCCACTTGGAAGGCGGGCAGGCAATATGTACTAATCTTTTTGTCACTTTATCTCCTTGAACAGATACTACGAGTCTGATTTCAACCAAATGTATTTAATTTTAGTGCTCACACATAAGGTGTGCATCTGTTCTTTATTATATTATTTCTTTAGTGTAGGATAGTTTTTTTCATGGAGTGGTACACATGGGGCTGGTCCCCATGTGGTCCTGAAGAAGAGTTTTAGGGGACAGCTCGAAACATGTCGACCAAATACTAGGGACAGTATACACATAACAGTTACACTTCGTCCTTACTAATAACCCCTTTTTATCCATACCAACTAAGAGCAGGAATAAATTAATCACTCACTAGCTAAGTATTTTTAGCATCACCATCAGCACTCTCCCATGCACTGCACTACACATTTTTTCACAAAAAGTGCTCCTAAATAGTCCCGCAAGTTGCAGCACGCCCCAGACAGTAGCTGTCTGGGATGGGCCCAATGATTAAGCATGTCACCTAGGGGCAACCCTGGGTGAGTGAGGGGACTAAAGAAGAGAATTTTCTCTACTTAGATTCGGGGTATTGTTTCGTACATTTAGCGGAAGCCCTTCCCTTTGGTTAGGTTCTCTGATCTGTCATTTACAGATTTGTTAATATCTAACTTGTTATGGACTGCTCTATCTGGAATTTTATTTAATCATAGCAGTAATTGCTTATAATTTGTCATGTGGAACAAAGCATTCCTCTACAATCAAATAAGCTGCAAAATCTTGCCACATGTCTCTTTTCTCTTCTTCAATTTTTGAAGACACAACAACATAATAAGTTTGAATTTTGTAGTGAGTGAGTCGACAAAATATACAATCACAGTTCGGTTTCACTGAATTGTTAATCTTTTTAATCCCTTCTCGAAAGTTATCAACAGTAATACCTGTGTCCTTTTACGTTAACCTGTACAATTCCTAATTTTCCCTACACTCCTGTTCATGACAAAAGAAACAAAACTGAACATCTTCACAAACGTTTTCTACCTCTGCGACTGTACCATACAAAAGAGCTCTATTAATTTCTCCTAAACATAGGGCAGGAGTTTTGACATAGTAAAGCCTCCTAACTAATGTTTGCATTTTCAAGTGGTGTACAGCTAAGATTCTGAAATGATGAAAGGTGCTTTGGCACATTTTCTTTGATAGATATGTGTAATAAGTGGCAGACTCAGTTGCAGTTGAACCTACATTTATTGTAAGTTACAATTACAAGAGATCACACTAGACCGCTCCAGGGAGAGTTCAGACCCTTGATTCTCCATTCTTTTTCTTTGCAACAACAAGAGGTGAATGCCATAATGAGGATTCACAGGTTCTATACTTCCTTTTATGCGCAATCCGGTAATGCATTTTACTTTGGTTTAATTATATATTTAAATCCCTAACTTTTCCCTAGATCACTAGAAAACACTTTTGGCAATTTATTCAATAGTGATTTAATGTCAAATGCATCCCTAATCACAGTTACTTGTTCTGTTGTTCCTGGGTGCAGAACCATTCCAAAGAAACCTTGGTAGAACCACCCTACTATGCTCAACCCTTTTACAGCTACAGAAGTTTGATCATAGCTGCATCCCCCCTTAAACATCATGGTTTCCTCAAAGAAACCCTGAAGTTCTATTTGTTTTGCCTTCATAACAAATAGATGATCTATCAGGTGGAGACAATAAGTGTTCTGCCCAATTCTGGTGCAAAGCCTCCTGTGTAATTATTTTGATTCTTGCCCCAGAATCAAAAATAAGATGCAGTTGTTTATCTCCAACCTGAACATGCACATAGGGACAACACACTGTTCTCATTCGCCACTTTCCACTGTGTCATGCCCTACAACTAAGACCATATTTTTGACTTCACCCATTAGGTTGTCAACAATACTCTCATAATCATCACACACAGCCAAAACCCTCATTCTTTCACGCCTCAGACTTTGAAACAATTTTGCAAAATGTCCAATTTTAGCACACAATCTACATTGAACATTCATGGCCAGACATGCACTTTCCACTTTTTGATGAACAGGATTCTTGTACCTGAAACAAATGTTACTTTGTTTTAAAAATTAACTATGTTGGACAGAAATTGTTGAAACCATTGCTGGTGCAGCTTTGTTCATCTTCCCCTCATCATCTCTCAAATGTACTACATTAACCTGATCAATTGTTACGTCAATTTCTTTAGCTGACTTGCTATATGTCTCGATTATTTTTGCAATCTTGATGATATCAGACAATGAAGGATTGCAAATTGATTAAAAAAATATTTGATGGACTTATCTGTACAGTGACAAATAAATTGCTCTCTAATAAGTTATTCATTAAAATGTTCAAATTGGCATTCAGCCACTAAATTTCGTAGAACTGAGATATAAGTATCAATTTCTTCAACTGACTTTTGCTCTCTTTATTTACAGAACTTGTGCTTCGACATCACCAGGCTTGGAGCAACATTGCACCTTTGAACCCGTTTTTTCATGGCTTCCTCATAAACATCAAGCTCTTCCTCACCAGCAACTTGAACATCAGGAAGGTGCTTGAAAGATAATCTGCCCTCAAAAACTAGAGAGTGTAATAATGGATACCTTTTTCTCTCAGTTCTAAATCTAGAAGCTCCAATGTCTCCTAGATATGTCTCAAAGGTATCATATCACTGGTTTTACTAAAAAAGGCAGAGGAGGATTCATAGACTGCATGACCACCACAAAAAAACTTTGGAAAAGCAGAAAGAAAAACAAGGTGTGCTGATCACAGCAATAAGCTTATAGAAAACTCCAGTACCTACACCATTGAAAACGTAACCACAATTAGTTTTTATTTTTTTTAACCAATGAAATAGGAATTGAGCAGCTACAATATTTGCTAAAATACTGTGCTTAGCACTGTATTGCAGCTGGAACCACAATGCAAACAAATCTTCTGAACATTGTCAAAGTAAAAAATAAATTTAAAAAACATTCTTTTTTTCCATTTGTTTTTCTTAAACCAAATGTATTTTCCAAAAGTACATGTTTAAAAAAAAAAAAAATCATGGATAGAAATATACACTCCTACTATTCACCTGCTATGTGGCACGGTACAGGTAAATGTGAGCTCTTAAATTGTAAATGATTTTTGCACCTGAAGCACACTGCACACATTAAGAAACCAGAGTGGCAACTGTATATCTATGGTAAGGATCCCGAAGGCTTAAGATGGCCGCCAGTTAATCACAGGTTTTTATAACCAATAGGAAACATTTTGCTGAAGACAGGCTCTTTGAAAGCCATATATAATTTATTCCACCTCTTTGAATGACAAAAGTGTATCCCAAACCTCTATGATGGCTACCATTTTTTTCCTTGTTTCCAAAGCCTAAAGATATTGTTTATTTTCCACATGCATCTGCGCGGTGTAGCTTTATTGTGAGTGACAATTCGGCCTCCTCCAATGCTGAGCACTCTGCTCCATATACTTTCTCACGAACATAGAGAACACCACGCACTCACACCTTCCCATAAAGCAGCCCCATTCTTCACTCATCAGAGACTGCAACTTTACATCTTGAAGTACGTTCTTCAGTTTTTTTCTTATAAACGTGCAGCTCCTGCCACATGATCTGCTTGCTCATAGTGGGATTTCTGTCCTTCAAGGGTATCTGCACGCCACATGTCACCATGTGTAATATTTGACAGACTCCGTTCTAGTTGAATCAACATTTATTGTAATTGTGGTAGATCACCCTAGACTGCTACAGGCAGAGTTAAGCTCTCAACTGCCTATCTAAAACTTTGTACAGCACCCTGGGGACATCCCTTTCCACAATGGAACCTACATCACCACAGAGTAAAACCATAGGATTCTACATAAGTTAATACATTAAAGAACATGTGAATAAACATGGTTAAATACTACAACATGCTAAAAAGTCTCCCTGTAAATTACTATACTTCCTTACTTTGCATGGATCTACTCCTTGCAACCTACCAATTTTCTGTTTCAGACCACTGAAGGGAAACATACGTAAGACATTACTAAATATATCAGCAGATTCCTGCCAAACGCTACAAATACTGAAATTCTACCTTTTTTATACAGGGGGGCTGTTTATCTCTTCCCTGTACCTCTGCAGTTATCACTTCCTCTACCTTTCTATATGCCATTATCTCTTTTGCAATAGGACTACCACCCTTCTTCTCATAACATCATCCAGATTCTTTAACTGCATGCACTAATGTGTTCTCTTGGAAGTAGCTTTCTTCATTAACGAAAGGCTCAGTAATTTAAGAATTCCTCCATTCATCACTGACAACTTTTAAAAAGATACTTCCGTTGATACTATTTTATCCAGTGTCTTTATCATGTTTAGAATTAAAATTGGGGGGCTGTCTTTTTTACCTGCCTTGCTGGTTTGTTGCTGGTTGGGACGCTTGAGAGACTGGGGGCAGTCCACCTCCCCTGAGGAACTTTGCACTGACATCGTGGTCTCCCGCTGCCGCTTTCCATAGTGGCTACACTCTGGTGGGACTCGGAATCCCAGAGTGCAACACCGCCAACACCGCCAATCACCAAACCACCCGCAGCTGCTGAGGGCGGAGGCATCCCCATCGTGCTACAAAGCGCTGCCTCGCGCCTCGCAGAGCGGGGGTTGTCTTTCTCTGCCTGCCTTGCTAGTTTGTTGCTGGTGGGGACGCTTGAGAGACTGGGGGCAATCCGCCTCCACTGAGGAACTTTGCACTGACTTCGTGGTCTCCTGCTGCCACCTTCCATAGCGGTACACTCTGGTGGGACTTGGAATCCCAGAGTGCAACTCCGCCAACACCGCCAATCACCAAACCACCCGCAGCTGCTGAGAGCGGAGGCGTCCCCATCGTGCTACAAAGCACTGCCCTGCACCTCGCAGAGCGGGGGTTGTCTTTCTCTACCTGCCTTGCTGGTTTGTTGCTGGTGGGGATGCTTGAAACATTGGGGGCAATCCGCCTCCCCTGAGGAACTTTGCACTGACATCGTGGTCTCCCGCTGCCACTTTCCAAAGCGGCTACACTCTGGTGGGACTCGGAATCCCAGAGGGCAACACCGCCAACACCGCCAATCACCAAACCACCCACAGCTGCTGAGGGCGGAGGCGTCCCCATCGCGCTACTAACCGCTGCCTCGCACCCCGCCTCGTGGGACTCGCCTGGCAAAGCTCGGGCCAAGGGCGGGCCCGTCTGAACACGTCCAAGACTGATCGAGGCTGGGCTGGGCCACCCCCTTTAATCTGCTTCCTGCGAACCTCAATGTTTGTACACTAGCCCTCACAGAGCGCTGCTGAATTAGCTTTTGGGGGCTCTATAGAGTAAAACACTAGATTTTGAATCATTTGAAGTTCCGGGGGTGAATACTTGCCCTGCTCTATTGACCATCATTAGCTAGTTTTTGTTGTGGACTGGGGTGGCCAAAGCAGCAAATAACTATGGGGAAAAGCACCCCCCCCACTAACAAGGCCAACTGCTAGACAGAAAGCCCCCATGCGAACCCCCACTGCCCAACCAACTACTATCGATAAAATGCTCCAGCAGGCAATAGGAGCTGTCTCCAGTGAAAAAGAACGCACTGAGAGACGCCTCTCATTAACACCAATGATTCCAAGCAGCTCACTAATTATGGAGCTAGAAGCACTCTACTCACCCCAGTCATTAGCTGTCCCCACCACTCTAGATCTGTCGTCTGCACAAAAAACCATCGTTTCGGAAAACATTAGTAAGACACTGGCACAGGTGGGGGGGGGCAAAAAGGAAAGGAGCACCTCAGAAGCAAAATGACCACAAGGGAGGGAAACATGTGAAACATATTCCCGGGGTGGCGCTAAACCAACCGCCAGGGGGACATGTTGCTGATGAAAGTAGCAACAAAAGCTCGGAGCCTCCAGTGTGGGTATCACTCTTAGCAACGGAGCTCAAAGCATACTTCGAACAGTTCATAAAATCTGAACTCGAAGTTGCAAAGAGACGTATCGATCAGCTAACCACACTGATGGATTTATGGGGGAGCAAAATGGATACTATTCTGAATACCATCGAATCTAATAAATCCCCAAATCGGGTAATTGCCTCTCAATGAAACCAAGCAACTCCACCTGTTTGCTCTCTGCAACCCCTCCTAGAAAGGCAAGATCTAACTGCGCAAACGAACGCGCCTACTGTGACTAATCCTCCTGTCCACTAAAACCAGGCCCCAGCTATTCTCCACACAGGGCATCCCACTTCCTTGATAAAGCTCATGATCCTAGGGTTATGGCAACCACCTGAGGCCTGTTAACTGAACACCAGGCACAAAGAACCCGCAAAGCAGACACTAGGGATACAGCTCAATCTAAGTCAAGGGAAGCAAATTCTACATTTCCCTGTATAGATCTGCCCCCAGCCTCTACCCCTTATGTTGTCATACTAGCTGGAGTACCAGAGCTGGAAATAGGCCGAGGAGAGTCATATCCATAATTGAAAAACAAAAATCACTTATTGGTTAAACAAACATAGACCATTCCCCTACTCAACATGCAGCAAAATCCTATTTACATGCAGGGTTAGCTGGCTGGGGCAGAGGCGAAAATAAATCCCGGGGAATGTGTTTTGATCAACTTTAGAGATAGAAGGGTGGTCCAACATATCCTTGAATGGGGATTCTCCAGGGAGACAGGAGGTATTCAGACACTCCCCTTGGGCTACTTCTATCCACCTAGCCCCTTGCTAGCTAGAGTGGGAAGTGTGTACATAAAGTGGGATTCGAGAGCCCAGAGTGGTAATTTGCTAAATATGGGCCGAGGCTGTGAAAACATCATGACATATAAAATCCCCGATTTAGATTTAGTCTCCTGGATTAGGTTGATTGACTAAATCCTACCTGTAAAAATCTGACCTACATTAATAATCAACCAGCCGAGCCCCAAAACTGCGAAAGACTTGGGAATGGTGATCAACTCCCTCAGAAAACCTATGAGACCATCACCCACACAACCTGCTCCAAATTTATTCGCAACTGAAGGAGGTAGAAGAGTACGATGGGGAATATTCGTACAGTCGACGGAAAAAGTGGCCACCTTGTACAAACAAATCACTCCCTTTTTAGAAACTGCCTTCCGAGTTTCTCTAAATAGTCGAGGTCCTGAATCCCTGTTGGTACTAGGCAAGAACCACCAGGATATGTTTTCAAAACTGGCAGAGTTTTTCTATAATGGTGAAAACAATAATAGTTCTGTCCCTAAACCCAAACACCCCTGGTATAATAAAGTGAGCAGGGAAGCTAAGCATGCTTTATTATTGGGGATTAAAGAGAATGACAACCTACGTATCAGAGAAACCAGGACACAATATTAAAAAAACCCTAGCTGAAGCTAAAACAATGTGGGAGATAGATAAATGGGAAGCAATTAAAAAAGCCTTAGATAATAGAGATATGAGAGGCTTTTGGAATCTAGTGAAAACTGGAAAATCCGAAGGCAACTCAGCAATTGAGCCAAACCTGGGGGAATAAGTTTGGAGATCGCATTTTAAAATTTTAATTTCAAGGGCCGCAGATGGAGATGTAATTGCTAGAGAATCAGTAATAGATAAAACGCCCCTAATTATTAGCGCACCCCATTGCACGATGAAAGAAGTTACTGTGCACTGGGTAAAATGCTCCCAGCTAAGGCACCGGGGCTGGATAGAATTCCTGGTGACCTATTTAGAAATGAACAATAGTGTGGGCACCATATTTATGGACACTATTTAACACTATCCTTCAAGGTATGGCGTTGCCCCCGACCTGGGCAGGAGCAGAAATCATTCCTATTTACAAAAAAGGTTCCCCGCTCAATCTGGCAAACTATCACCCATTTAGTCTTATCAACGTTACTCAAAAGATATTTGGGCCGTTTGCAATCATGGATGGATGAAAAGAATGTATTAACATTTCTACAAGCTGGTTTTAGGATTAAAACCTCAACCATTGATCAGAACTTCAGATTGCAATTGATCCACTGGAAAACTGTGATCTTGGAGGGTGGCAGTCTTTATATAACCTTCGTGGACCTTAAATCCGCATTCGATATGGTGCAGCGTGATCAGCTATGGGGCCTACTCCACGATATGGGAGTTCCAGCCTACCTATGCCATCAGCTGAAGCGCTTGCATCAGGATACGTATGCGAGAATAAGATATGGCAAGAAAGGAGAATTGACAGCTCCCTTCACAGTAGAGAAAGGGGTGAGACAGGGATGTGTGTTAGCCCCGACCCTGTTCTCCCTCTTCTTAAATGGCCTAATTGAAACCCTACTGGCAGTAAAAGATATAGATTCACCGAGGTTAGCGAACCGCAAAATACCGTCCTTAATGTTTGCGGGCGATACGCTGCTACTGTCCAAGAGCCCTATGGGTATGCAGCAGGTATTGGAGGAGTTCTGTTTATTCTGCAGGAAGAGGGATCGTGAGATAAACCTCAAAAAAACAAAATACATGGTTTTCCATGCTAATACTAGCAATTGCACAAACCCCCAAATGGAAGGCAAGCCCTTAGAAAGGGTGTCTATTTTTGATTACTTGGGCCTCACACTCAATGACAAGATGGATTGGGGGACCCAAGTAAAGAAAGCAAATTTAAAACTGACACAGGCCATAGGGGGCATCCTAAAAGTACATAAAACTGTACTCAAAATGTAGTAGGCCAACTTGAAGAAATATATAAAATTCAGGCAAGGGGAGCGTCATTATATGGAGCAGAACTCTGGGGTCATTGCCCATCCAACATGTTAGCTACAACAGAGAACACCTTCATTAGGCAGCAGTTGGGTCTTCCGAAGAGCACCCCCCAACACCATTAAGGATGGATTTGGGCATTGGCCCTATAGCTGATATAATTGCTTCCCGACCACTTCTATTCTGGTGCCGTCTATGGAGTACGCCTGAGCTAGTAAATTATAGGGAGGAATTGAAGGAGGTTATGACCATCCTGGGAGCAGGGAATATACCATGGCTGTCCCATATTAGGAACACGTGCCAAGCATTGGGGAGGGAAAATATGTGGCTAACACCCGAAGAGACCTGTCCCTCCACTCCCAAAAAGTCCCTATTCCTCGCCTACAAAGAACACAAATTTTCCCAACTATCGCAGAGCATTAACTCATGCAGTCTGACCTCCAGATTTCTTGATGTCAAACAGCAATACAAGTTAGAATTGGCCCTGGATGGTATCCAACATCTTACCACAAAGAAATTGTTTTTACAATTTAGACATGGGGTGTTCCCGCTCCGAGCACTTACAAATAAATGGAAGGGAGCTACAAAACTGAACTGCCCTGGGTGTACTTTGACCGAAGAGACTGAACTTCATGTTCTTTTTTGTCCTGCCTACAGAAGGTCAAGGTCCAAGTGGGTGCGCCAGCTTTTCAGAAATGTGGGGATTAGAGACAACACCGAGGCCTTTAGGCTATTAAAATATGACACTCACAATCTAATTGTTTTTGCTACTTCCAGATTCTTATTTGCGATGTGGTGTATACGTAGAGGCATTATTAAGAAAAAGGAGCTCGGAAATAATCCAACTGTGCCCATTTACTAACTATGCTGCTAATCTAAGTTTGCACATCTCTCTCTTAGAAAACCTGTTTTGAAACTTTTCCCTGCTTAGCTATTTTATTATTTTAATTATTTTTAAATGTACATATTGTAATTGTGTTTAAATGTTTTTTAATTCTGATTATAGACCACCTGGTAATGACCGATAACCAAGGTTGTTAATTATAAGGTAATGGGAAGTAGTGGGGCCAGAAAACATCCTACAAATTTGTAGTATTTTACCTCTCCCGGTTTTAAGGGTATTTCATATTATCTTTAACTGTATAATTATTGTGTATTATAAGTCTCTGTAATACATGTAATGTTATTATCATTTGTGCTTTTATGGCTGTACAGCCGAAATAACGTTTTTTTTGATTGATTGATTAAGAATCAAAATAAAAAGCATCCTTTTAAGAGCAAGAGCTATGCCTCAACACATTCCTTTTGTCTCCCTACTCCTCTTCTACTTTTGTACTTCTTCATGTTTCTTATCAGATTCTAAATTGCTATGATTTCCTGCTTGATATATAACTAGTTTCTGAGTATGTAACTGAATGTATAAGTGCCTCTGTCTCTGTGTGACTGGGTGTTTGAGAGACTCTATGTTTTTGAAAACATGTATGCCAGTGGCATTATGGGTGGTATACTCTATGTAGTACTTGTCATAGGGGTCTGCTACAGCCTATCTCAGAGGTGAGTTCTGTGTACTAAAAGGTGGGTTTATGACTCGGTGAAGGGCTTTTTCATGCCAAGTGGAGCTGGCAGCATAAAGCATACATAAGTGTTGTTTAGTCATGACACTGAATATCTACATAGCTTTGTCTCTCTCATATTGTATTCCAACATATGTAAATAAACTGTAAAACACTACATATTTAATTATGCCTAGAAGTCTCAAACTACACGTGACTCAGTATTACTTTAAAGAGCAAGTCTTAACATCTAAGAACACACAAATCTGCAAGATATTTACCGAGACCCACCCTAAAGGGTATTGAATAGATAGCTGCAAAGTTTTACAGGTTCATGCATTATGTACTGCTCCACTGCATGTTTTTTCTTTTCAATTCTGTGAATTGTAGTCCTCCCTTAAAATGGAATAAATAAGATGCAAGTCCCAGAGTTCAATGATGAACATTCCTATTGAGCAGGACCTGTAAAACTTTGCAGTGTCTAGTACATTGCTAGCTATAAGATTAAAGCAGCTTAACCAGCAGTTTTGTATACCAACTAGAGTATCCAGTAAAACAACACATGTACAACATACATTTCCAGGACAACACATTATTAACCTCTTCAATGCCCATGACGAGCTGGTCTCGTCATGGGCCGCGGTTGCGCTGTGCCCATGACGAGACCAGCTCGTCATAAACCCCGCCCGCTAATGAAACGGCCGGCACAGGGCGGGGAAAGGGGCGGGCACTGAAGGGGTTAAGCAACTTACCACACAGCTAGTCTGAACATCAAACAATCAGTCATATACTCACACACTGAGAAAGGGACGTACTCACACATAATTAAATATATAAAAACACTCACACAACCATATATATAAATATATATAAACTTAATCCTATATTGCATACTCACTTTTATCAACCTTACATACACAAATACCTTTTAAATCAAAATATTTTTTTAAGTTAAATCTAATTCACATTCCTGGAAATTGAGTTTCTTGGTCAAATAGTTGTTTTTGCTCTTCTTAGATAGATTAAATACTCTCAGAAAATGTGAAAACTAAGCATAAGAGTGGCACACCACTCTCATACAAACCAACTATTAATCATTTAATCAATCAATCATTTGAGATTTGTATAGTGCAGCAGCTTCACCTGTGAGGGTCTTGGGGTGCTGTGGGGTCCTGCTGTGGAATCATGCTACCTTTTCATATAGGTTGAACATCTAGACCTTGAGGTCCTTCCTGAACTGTTGGAGCGAGGGTAATACTCTGAGGTGCAGGGGGAGGAAGTTGTAGCTCTCAGCCACCAGGAAGGGTAAAAAGCAGCCTCCGCTGTTAACCCGGTGAATGCAGTGGGTAGCTGCTAGGAAGAGGGATCTGGAAAGGATTTCCCTTTTATGCTGATGGAAATTCACTCATTTGTTGAGGTATGCTGGTCCTTCATTGTGCAGTGCCTTGTAAGTGCCGATGAGCAACTTGAACTATTTTATTTTCATGACTGGTAGCCAATGGAGTTTCCTGAGGTGAGGAGTGATGTGTGTCAGACTGAGGAGGTCAAGGATGAGTCTGGCTACTGTGTTCTGCACATTCTGGAGTTTTCTCAGGAGTTAGGTAGTAATTACTACATAGAGTTGCTGTAGTCAAGTCTGCTTGTGATGAGTTTGCATGACTGTGGTCTGAGTGAATGTGTGAGTATTTGGGTGGATCTGTGATTGGATGCATGAGTGTCTGAGTGGGTGTGTGAGTGGGTACATGGGTGTCTGATAGAGTCTGTGAGTGGGTGAATGAGTTCTTGAGTGGGTCTCTGAGTGGGTATGTCAGTGTCTGACTGGGTCTGTGAGAAGATGCATCAGTGTCTGAGTGGGTCTGTGAATGAGTGCATGAATGTCTGAGAGGATGTGTGAGTGGATGCATGAGTCTCTGAGTGTATGAGTGTCTCTGGGGTATGTGAGCATATAAGTATCTCACTGGGTATATCAGTGGTTGTATGAGTGTCTGAGTGGGTGTATGAGTGGCTCTTAGAGTATCTGAGTTGTTCTTTGAGTGGCTGCATGAGTCCCTGACTAGGTTTGTGAGTGGGTGTAAAAGTGTCTGGGTGTGTCAATGAGTGGGCTTATGAGTCTCTGAAGGGGTCTGTGAGTGGAAGCATGAGTGTCTGCATGGGTATGTAAAAAGGTGCATAAGTGTCTGATGGAGTCTGTGAATGGGTGCATGAGTGTTTGAATGGGTCTCTGAGTAGGTGTGGCAGTGTCTCAGTGGTTCCGTGAGGGTGAGCATCAGTATATGAGTAAGTCTGAGAGTAGGTACATGAGTGTCTGAGTAGGTTTTAGAGTGGCTGCATCGCTGTCTGAGTGGATCTATGTCTGAGAGGCTCTGTGGGTGGTTGCATGAGTCTCTGAGTATGTAAGTGAGTGCATGAGTTTCTTTATGGTTACGTGAGTGTCTCACTGGATGTGTGAGTGGGTGCATGAGTGTCTCTGTGGGTATCTGAGTGTCTCACTGGATGTGTGAGTGGGTGCATGCGTGTCTGAGTGGGTCTATGTGTGGATCTGAGAGTGTCTGAGATGTTCTGTGAGTGGGTACATGAATATCTGACTATGTTTGTGAGTGGGTGTGAGATTATCTGAGTGTATGTATGAATGGGTGCATGAGTATCTGAGTGGTCTATCAGTATGTGTGAAAGTGTCTGAGTGGGTCTGTGAGTGGCCGTTAGACTGTCTGAGTAAGTCATTGAGTGGCTGCATAAATGTCTGACTGGGTCTGTGAGTGAATGTGAGTGAGTGAGTGCATAAGTGTTTCAATGGGTCTGCGAGTGGGTGTACGAGTGTCTGAGTGGGTCTGTGAGTATGTATGTGAGTGTCTGAATGACTCTGAGGGTGGGTGGGTAAATAAATATATATTGTTTTAAGTGCTATTCATGAATTTGCCACAATGTAACACAGGGGTCAGCACTGAGCATGGTGGTGAAATTACAAATATTGCATGTGGTGCAGAAAAACCTTTTCATTGATACTGTGTCCAAGAAACACCCCTATATCCCACCAATGGATTCAGGGTACATGCAACCTGATCCCTTTTACAAGTTTCTATGATTTCACTTTAGCTCAGGGGACTTTTGCCGATAAACTAAAAAGGTGGCCACAACTTTCTGCTCAGTAGGCAGCTAGCCAATCACAGCATTCCTGTTGGCATGCACATTTGTGAACCATCCAAATTAGTTACTAACCTAGATATACAAATGTGGATTTGTTTCAGTATCTCAAAAACTACAGAATGGATTTACACCAAATAACAAAAAGCGTGAGCTGCAATACCTACCTTCTGCTAAATTTGGTGGCATTCAGTCCAGCGGTTGGGTAGCAGGCTTGCCTAAAGACTATATAGGAATTAACATGGGAATGCACTTTTTTGACCCTACCTTTTCCTTGTCCCCCACGGTATGAATCACCACAAATCTTCCCATTCACAACAAGACCCAACATGACACTTTTTTGGGAAGATTCATCAAATGGTCCCAAGGATATAGGCAAGTTAAAAAAAACTATTTTTATTAGGTCCTAACTATAACTACCTACTGGAGGTCGCATGCAAATTATGGGTTGCAATGTTACCCCAAACAATTGCCAGTGGGTCGACTTATTGCATGCATTCCCATCACTTTACATGTGTTTGATAAATACATATCAAACACACAAAACATAATGGTGATGCATGCAATAAGTCTAATCACTGGCAGTCGCTAAGGGTAGCATTGCCAACCCTGCCACCTCAGATTAGACCCAGCCATATGCAAATCATTCTTGGTCCTGTTCCTATGGGAACAGTACAGCCCAGGTCTCTCTGAACTAGAACACAAGCAACGCAAGACTGCTTTTCTCCTGATTGGGGCTTTTCAGTCAGGTGTAGCTTGGCTCCAGTGACACATTGAACAAAGAACCCATATCTGGGCATACCCTTGGCACACAAACGTTGATGGGAAGATGCTTGCAATAACAATGTCTAACCACTGACAGTTGCTGGGGTAGCATTCCAACCCATCATTCTTTTTCCCACCATGCAACACCAGAATAGACCCAGTATTATACAAATCAGTCTTGGTCCTGCTCCAATGGGAACAGTCTAGCCCAAACTGCCAAGCCTTGTCATCTCAGGGTTGGAAGAAATGGAAAGTCATTTTGTGCAGCATTATTTGTCTGCATTCATATAAAATAGTTCTATACATCATCTTGCTCAGCTTTGGATTACCTTGAAAAAGACACACAATTGATGGATGGAATGCAGAACAAATTGAAACATTCACTCCAAGTCAAGAGATCTGGGTTAAATCCATCATTTATTTGCTGACCATGCCACCCCAGTTTAGACCTGGCCATATGCAAATCAGTCTTGACCCTGTGCCTCATGGGAACAGTCCAGCCTGAACTGCCAAGCCAGGTCCTCCTTGGACCAGAAACAAGCATCCTAGGACCGGTTCTGGGGTTTCACCCCTCTTCAGCCAGGATAGCTTGATTCCAGTGGCACAGTGAGTCCGGGACCCACGTCTGGGCATACCCGTGGCACTAAGGGCGTGAAAGCAAAAGACACACAATTGATGGACAGAATGTAGAACAAAGCAAAACATTCACCCAGAGTCAAGAGATCTGGGTTAAATCCATCATTATTTTGCTCACCGTGCCACCCCAGTTTAGACCTGACCATATGCAAATCAGTCTTGACCCTGTGCCTCAGGGGAACAGTCCAGCCCGAACTGCCAAGCCAGGCCCTCCCTGGACCGGACACAAGCATCTTAGGACTGGTTTCGGGGTTTTACCCCTCTTCAGCCAGGATTGCTGGATTGTTTGATTCCAGTGGCACAGTGAGCCCATGACCCACATCTGGGTATACCTGGCGCACTTAGGGCGAGGAAGCAAAAGACACACAAATGATGGACGGAATGCAGTACAAATCAAAACATTTAACCCAGATCTTTTGACTGGGGGCGCGATACTGGACAAAGAAAATGGGTGTAGCCACCCCTCTTTCCAAACCCTCCAATAGGTGGGTCCCCAGAGCTAGTCCATCCCCTTCCTTAGGTATAAGTAAGGAACCTCTGTAACCAGAACTTTAGATATCAAGCAACAAAACTCTGAAGCTGAATCCTGGAACTTTGACGCTCTACTAAAGACTAGAGGACTGAAGAAATCTCCCTTGGGGTCAAGGAGTTACTCCCCTGCTTGGCAGGGACCAACAAAGCAATTTGCTGGTCTGCATTTCCAAAGCTCCTGCCATACTCTGATGTATTTGCAGCCCATGAAGAGGATTTCCAGATATCTCAGAGGCCAAACCGAGTCCCCAGCAAAGCTGAGACCCACAGCCCTCTTAAGTAGCGTGGAACCGGAACTCCAGGTCACTGTGCACTATTGCAAGTGCATTGACTTCTCGACGTCTCTTGAAGTCGTGCTTAGGGTTACTTTTAGCCCCCCCTCGAGCAGCAGATCCACCAAAGATTGTCATCCTAGTCACCCCGAGTGACCCGTGGGCTGCCATTTTGTGTTTCCTCTCGAGGTCCCTTCGCGATCCCTGGTCTGTCAACTGGTGGGTCCCTGAGGGGGTAACTTTGCTTTTCCTTGGGCTTTCCTGGTTGATTTAGATGTTCTCTGACTCCCAACCAAGTGGTGAGTCCCACAGACCTTGCTGGTCTGCACTGAAGCATCTTTCTTGTTTCTGCGTGGGTTGCTGTTGCCAAGGCTGGTTGTGTCCAATCCGGGCACCGATGCTGCAGCACTCGACATCCTTTGTGGAACAGCTTGAATCCAGCTCCTGGTTGTCCTCAACACCTCCTGGTCCTCGTGGCTGAAGAGTCAAGCTTCACCTTCTTCACCTGAAGCACCTGACATCGGTGGGCATACGCCTAGCACCTTCCTGGTCACTGGCAAGTGACCCAGACTCTGTCCCCTTTGCTTTCAGGTTCTTCTCATTTTTGATTCAGGCTTGGATCTCTTGGGACACTTCTCATCTTCCCAGCAGCAACACTTCTTTGCCAGCTCCCATTGAAATCGATGACGCGACCTGACACCATTTGACACCTATGTACCCAGCTTACCTGGGTGAGGTAACCCGAGTACTCTGGTGCTCCAGTGGTTGTTGACCCTAGAACTTCCTAAGTCCCAAAAGGTTTGGTCCTAGTTCATTCCTAAGTGTCCCTAATCTTTAAAAATCTAACTGTGACTTTCCCCATAGAAGCTAACGGGAGCTCGCGGCTCTGTTCTCACACTGCACACGGCCCGTGGGTCCCCTGTGTCAATACCTTGGGTGGTTACTTGGGGTCCCAGCAATTCTACAGGCTCTAGGCCTTGTGTCTAGTTAAATCGTGGTTCTTATACAACTATTTTAGTATATGATTTGGCTCGCCCCTAGGGCCTGACGTGTATTTGTGCTTATTACTGTCATATTTGAAGTGCAACTTATGTGTTTCAACCTCTAGCCTCATAAAGAGACTAGGAGGGTGTGTTTAGAAATAAATACATATAGTTTATATATATATACCTGATGTGGTTGTCTTTCATTTAGCCATTCAAGAGATTATAGATTGGTAAAACAAGCTGCTTTACATTCCTTCAAGACTTAGCCTGAAGGCTTCTCTCCATAGCTACCACTAGGATAGCTTTCAATAGATGTTGTCTTTAACCTATAACCAATAAGGGGTTGTTTGGACTGGTACAAGGTGCCCACTATAATTAGTGGGCAGCATATACCAGGCCAACTTCTCACATTGGTGTGCAGTGTGTGGGATTCCAGCTTGCCACTGTTTTAACAGATAATCTCAATTGAGTGACTAAATGAAAACCACTAAAGGTACCCTAGGTACATATAATACAAGGTTTAGAATACAGTAAGTTCTACTGAACTTAGAGTTGTGTGTTAAGGCCTTAGCACACCCTTTCTACAGCTCAAGAGAGTTTAGTAGGCCACACTAGAGTAGGTAGTGCCATAGACTACACCTCACTAGCAATGTCTTCAAGGCCAGGAACCAGTGGGTCCATGCCAAAATGGGCTTCTAGTTTCCAAGTATGATAACCTCCCATTCATGGAACTGAGATCATTATGCACAGCTAGCAAACTGAAGCAAAAGTCCAACTACCCAGCATCTCATAGAGGTACTCAGACTGGATGATCTCAGAAGACCTATAGGTTCTGAAGGGGTAGGCAGAGTGTGTGGTGTAGCTAATGAGGAAGGGCCTAGGGGTGAAATTCCCCATGACCTAACCTCTAATGCTGGCCCGGAAGATGACAATGATCTTGACCTGGAAAATCCAGCTCCCCTGGAGGATGAGGGGGAGGGCCACAATGGCCCCCTATTTGTCCCTCCTGGAAGAGTTGGTGGTGGGCCCAGAGGTCCAGATCTCCCTCAGTGGAGTCTAACCATTCTGGTTCATCCATAGGGACCTCAATTTCTTCTCATAGGAGGGAAACCTCTCAGGAAAGGGGGGTGAGACTACTGAAGTATGAAGAAGCACAGCTTTAAATCAGAAAGCAGAAGGTAACTCTAGACAGGTAGGCCCTAGATCTCTACAGAGCTAGAAAAAAGGTGGTACTAGAGTCTCATAGCGGCAGCAACATCCCTAGAGATTGGGAGAGATCTCATGACCATAGAAACCTGAATAAGATTGTCCCTTCCTACCAGAGTGGGGATGACATCCACAAATGGATAACTGCACTGGAAAGGGACTGTAAAGTTCAAAGCGTCCAGCAGAAGCAGTGGGCAGCAAGCTTATGGCTCTCCTTTGCAGGCAAAGCTAGTGATAAACTCCTCACTGTTAGAGAGGAGGAGGCAGATGATTACAACAGCCTGAAGAGTGCCTTAATTGAAGGGTTTTGCCTAACCACTGATCAATACAGTTTAAAGTTCAGGGATACCCAAAAGGCACAGAATCAAGACTGGGTAGACTTTGTAGATTGTGCTAGTAAGGCTCTGGAGGGTTGGGGACTTGGCAGCAAAGTGCATGACTTTAAAGGATTGTACAATTTAATTATGAGGGAGCAGATCCTTAATGGATCACTGACAGAATATAGAATGACAAAATTTCGACCTGCCAAAATATCGTGGACAAAATATAGAATGACAAAATATCGAATTCCTATCTACACACAGGTAAGTACAAAAATATTGAATCCAAAATATCGTTGTAAATAATATAGTTTGTTAAAATATCAAATGTTTTAAATGTCTTCAAAGTAATGTCAAAATAATGAAATAATAAATATAATTAACTAAAACATATTTAAAAATACTTAAATAACCTTAAAATTACTAAATAATTAATGTAAGTTATTTTTAGTGTAGGATACCGGGAGGGTCAAATTTACTATTCCCACTCCAGAGAGTGCAACATTAAGGAAAGTGTTGTATAGCGGGAGGGTAAAAATTACTATTCCCACTCCAGTGAATGCAACAGTAGGGAAAGCGTTGGATAGCGGGAGGGTAAAAATTACTATTCCCACTCCAGTGAGTTCAACAGTAGGGAAAGCGTTGGATAGCAGGAGGGTATTAACTACTATTCCCACTCCAGTGAGTGCAACAGTAGGGAAAGCGTTGGATAGCGGGAGGGTAAAAATTACTATTTCCACTCCAGTAAGTGCAACAGTAGGGAAAGCATTGGATAGCGTAGGGGTAAAAACTACTATTCCCACTCCAGAGAGTGCAACAGTAGGGAATGCGTTGGATAGCGTAGGGGTGAAAATTACTATTACCACTCCAGACAGTGCAACAGTAGGGAAAGTGTCGGATAGCGGGAGGGTAAAAATTACTATTCCCACTCCAGACAGTGCAACAGTAGGGAAAGCTTTGGATAGCGGGAGGGTAAAAATTAGTATTTCCACTCCTGAGAGTGCAACAGTAGGGAAAGCGTTGGATAGAGGGAGGGTAAAAATTAGTATTTCCACTCCTGAGAGTGCAACAGTAGGGAAAGCGTTGGATAGAGGGAGGGTAAAAATTACTACTCCCACTTCAGAGAGTGCAACAGTAGGGAAAGAGTTGGATAGCGTAGGGGTAAAAATTACTATTCCCACTCCAGTGAGTGCAACAGTAGGGAAAGTAATGATTTAATATTTAAATAAAAATTAATTAATTATCAATACCTATAAAACATTAATTAAAATTAATTACCGATTCCAACATATTTAATAATTAATTAATTATAAATACCAATAAATATTATTTATTAAAACGTAATTAGCTATTAATAATTAATTAACAACCAATTTCAATACCAGAAATGTAACAAGTAATAAAAAATTTACCAATTAATAATTAACAATAAATTATCAATACACAAAAATAATTTCAATAGTTACTTAATTACAATTAAATTACTTCCCACTCTATTCCCCTATAAACCCACAACCCGCTCCGAATAATAATGATACAATTAACATAATTATCAATGTATCAATTAATAAAAATTAATTATCAATCAGTAAATAAATAATTACAAATTAATTATCAATACAAATAAATTAATATAAATATTTATTTAATTACAATTAAAATACTTCCCACCCTATTCCCCTATAAACCCACAACTCGCTACAGTACTAAAACGCAAAATTAAATTAAAATAATTAATAATTCCTAAAAATGTATATTTAATTTACTAGAATTAAATTACTTCCCACCCTATTCCCCTATAAACCCACAACCCGCTGCAGAATTAAATTACGCAAAAATTAAATAACATAAAATTCATTACTTTAAAAAAATTCAACATACATTACAAAAATAATATACACTTTTAACACATATACTAACATAGAAAACACTTTAAAAAATTCGATATTATAAAAAATTCAATATATTTTAATGACTATATAATGTACTTCGGTATTTTTAACCACTATATTACGTCCATTCGATATTATGTCCATTCTATATTTTGACATCGATATTCTGTCCATTCTATATATTTTTTTTCTCTATATTTTGCCTAGTTACCGATCCTTAATAACTGTCAAAATAAGCTGTTGCACCAGTACCTGGTGGACTCAGATCTGACCTCTCCCCAAGAATTGGGAAAGAAGGTAGACAAGTGGGTCAGAACCAGGATAAGGCAGGAGGTACAGAACCAAAGTGGTGAACCCAAGAAGCAAGATCCTAAAAACTCTGACAATGGTGGGGAGAAGTCTTCACAAGGGTCACAAAAATCTTCTTCAGGTGGAGATTCACAGTCTAACAAGGGAAAAGGCCAAAATAAACCATGGTGCAAAATCTGTAAGCAGAAAACTCACTGGACAAGTGACTGCACCAAGTCCAAAGAATCAACTCCAGCCACCATTGCCCTTAAGGCAACTGTTCCCCCTAGTACAGCTGCAATTGGTGGTGGTAATGTTCAGAATAAGGGTGTAGTAGTGTTGACCCTGGGTTCTGAGATGGACTCTGGCCTAGTCAGAGTTCCAACTCAGGCTGTCCTAGTCTGTGATGGGGGCCTGGATATGTCCCCCATTGTGAGTCACAGTAATGTGGGCAAATACAGACAACAGCCTTTGATAAATGGAAAATAAGCTTTGGCATTCAGGGACTCAGGAGCAAGTGTCACAATGGTGACAAAATATCTTGTGGATCCTGGGCAGATTATACTTGGTGAAATGTACCAAGTGACCAATGCTAGCAATGTCAGAACAGACCATTCTCTGGCAGTTATTAACTTCTCCTGGCGAGGGGTAACTGGCCTTAAGAAGTTTGTGGTAAGTGCACACCTACCAGTACAGTGCTTGCTTGGCAATGATCTAGAAACTTCTGCTTGGGCTGACGTGGAGCTCAGGACACATGCAGAAATGTTAGGGATTCCTGCTCATGTCTTAGCTGTGACTAGGTCACAGGCCAAAATGTCTAACACTGGACAGGCCCTGGATTCTGGAAGAATGGACCAGGTGCCTCCCAAGAGGAGGAGCAGTAGGGTTAAGGCAGTGCCTTCCCCCCTGACTCAGAAAGCAGATCAGTCTCCTCAGGGAGATGATATTGAGCCTGAAGAAGGAACTGTCCCAGAGGACCTTGAACCTGACTAGTTTGAGTACTTGGGACAGGGGGCCCTTCCAGGTCTGACCTGAGCCAGGAGAAGAAAACCTGCCCCTCTCTTGAACCCTTCAGGAAGCAAGCTGCTGATGAGGCTGCTGGGAATGCTAGTGGCACCGATAAAGTTTATTGTGATGATGGACTCCTTTACTCAGAGAGCAGAGCCCCCAAGCCTGGTGCTTCCAGGAGGTTGGTTATACCTCTGAAGTTTAGGGACTTCCTATTGACACTAGCCCATGATATTCCCCTAACAGGTCACCTGGGCCAGAACAAGACTTGGAACAGAATTGTCCCTCACTTTCACTGGCTCCACATGTCTGAAGACACTAAGGAGTTCTGTCGCTCCTGTGTGACTTGCCAAGCCAGTGGCAAGGCAGGTGGAACCACAAAGGCCCCTCTGATACCACTACCTGTGGTGGGGGTTCCCTTTGAGAGGGTTGGGATTGACATTGTTGGTCCCATGGATCCTCAGAGAGCATCTGGGCACAGGTTTATATTGGTGGTCGTGGACCATGCCACCAGGTACCCAGAAGCCATTCCCCTCAGGACCACTACAGCAACTGTGGTGTCAAGAGCCCTCTTGGGTGTATTCTCAAGAGTGGGCTTTCCTACGGAGGTAGTATCTACAGAGGTGCAAACTTTATGTCAAGATACTTAACTGCAATATGGAAGGATTGTGGAGTGAATTATAAATTCACCACGCCCTATCGCCCACAATGCAGTGGTTTAGTTGAAAGGTTCAACAAAACCTTAAAGGGCATGATCTAAGGTCTCCCAGAAAAGCTTAGGTGCAGATGGGACATCCTTTTGCCCTGCCTTTTGTTTGCCTACAGGGAGGTGCCACAAAAAGGGGTTGGTTGCAGCCCTTTTGAACTTTTGTTTGGCCGTCCTGTTAGGGGTCCTTTGTGTCTGGTGAAAGAGGGACGGGAGTTACCTCTCAAACCCCCTAAACAGGATATACTTGGTCTCCGCTCCAGGATGGCTGAGTAGATGAAAAAGGCTACTAAAATCCTTGAGGCTAGCCAGGAATTACAAAAAGCCTGGCATGACCAAAAGGTTGTCCTGACTGTTTACCAGCCAGGACAGAAAGTGTGGGTGTTGGAGCCTGTGGCCCCAGCAGCCCTCCAGGACAAATGGAGTGGACCCCATACAATTATTGAACAGAAAGGGGAGGTCACCTACTTGGTAGATCTTGGAACCCTTAGGAGTCCCCACAGGGTACTTCATGTCAACAGACTTAAACCATATGTTGACAGGGCAGACATGGGCTTGCTCATGGCTACTGATGAAGGACAGGAGGAAGAGAGTGACCCTCTCCCTGACCTGCTTTCGCAGAACCCTGATGATGGGTCAGTTGATGGTGTAGCCTTGGCAGGCAGCCTCACTGACCAGCAGCAAACCGACTGCAGAAAGCTTCTCAGTCAGTACAGACATATGTTTTCTCTGACTCCAAGTCAGACCACCTGGTGCACTCATGAAGTGGACACTGGGGACAGTCTGCCTGTGAAGAATAAGACCTACAGGCAACCTGATCATGTCAGGGACTGTATAAGGACAGAAGTCCAAAAGATGTTGGATTTGGGAGTCATTGAACCCTCAGATAGCCCTTGGGCTAGTCCAGTAGTCCTGGTACCTAAACCTCACACCAAAGATGGCAAGAGAGAGATGAGGTTTTGTGTGGACTACAGGGGTCTCAATGCAGTCACTAGGACTGATGCCCATACCATCGCCAGGGCAGATGAGCTGTTAGATACTTTGGCCTCAGCCAAGTTTCTAAGCACATTTGACCTGACAGCTGGCTACTGGCAGATCGGACTAGCTGATGATGCAAAGCCAAAGACAGCATTTTCTACCCCTAGTGGGCACTATCAATTTGTGGTAATGCCCTTTGGTTTGAAGAATGCACCTGTCACTTTCCAAAGGTTGGTGAATACAGTCCTCATAGGCCTGAAAGACTACAGTGCAGCATATCTAGATGATATTGCTGTCTTTAGCTCCACCTGGGAGGAACACCAGGTCCACCTGAGGAATTTTTTGGAGGCCCTGCAATAAGCAGGCCTAACTATCAAGGCTACTAAGTTCCAGATAGGGCAGAGTAAGGTTGTGTACCTGGGCCACCTTGTAGGTGGAGGTCAGGTTCAACCATTGCAGAGCAAAATCCAGACCATAATGGACTGGGTTGCTCCAAAAACCCAGACTCAGGTGAGAGCCTTCTTAGGCCTGACTGGGTCCTATATTAGATTTGACAAGGGGTATGGCTCAACAGTGACACCCCTGATTGGCTTAACATCTAAGAAAATGCCCAAAAAGGTTCAGTAGACAGCTAGCTGTCAAAAGGCATTTGATGACCTGAAGCAGGCCATGTGCACTGCTCCCATTCTGTAATGTCCTGACTACTCCAAAAAGTTCATTGTCCAAACAGATGCATCTGAGTTGGGTGTAGGGGCTGTACTGTCACAATTGAATTATGAAGGTCAGGATCAACCGGTAGCTTTCATAAGCAGAAGATTTACCCCCAGAGAAAAATGTTGGTCAGCCATTGAGAGGGAGGCCTTTGCTATGGTTTGGGCTCTGAAGAAGTTGAGGCCATACTTGTTTGGTACTCACTTCATTTTTCAGACAGACCATACACCCCTCTTATGTCTAAAACAGATGAAGGATGAAAATCCCAAACTGCTCAGGTGGTCCATTTCCCTACAGGAAATGGACTACACAGTGGAACATAGACCTGGGAGTAACCATGCCAATGCAGATGGACTCTCCAGATATTACCACTTAGAACATGAAGACTCAACTCGTCAAGGTTAGTTTAATGTCCCTGCTGTTGGAGGGGTGTGTGTAGGAGAGTAGGATCTGCTTCACATGTTTACCCCCACTTTTTGCTGGTGTTTCACTGTTTTTCGACTTTAGTCTGGCTGGGACCCTGCTATCCAGGGCCCCAGCCTAGCTACTCCTTCTCTAAATTGATTGCATGTACTTTAGGTACACCACAGATTGGATCCTGAGGTAACCTTATGAGTCCCTAGTATATGGTATACTATGTACCCAGGACATAGGTACCCCAGAGGCCTACCAGGGGCTGAAGGATGTATTATGCCACCCTTGAAAAGCGACCCAAAATGACACCACAGGTCTGCTTCTGCAGCCTAGGTAAGGTGGTGCATGCACCCCTTACTGAGGTATAGGTTCACTATACCTCACCTATGTTATGTTATGTTAATTTATTTTTATAATGCGCACAGCTACCCAAAAAGGGTTTCCCAGCGCAGAGCTAGAAGGAGACTCTAAAGAGAAAACATAACGGAATAAAATATGTTATTGATTAAATAACCAAGTTTTTAGCTGTTTACGGAAATTTATATACAAAGGTTCCTTTCGCATCGAAAGAGGAAGAGAGTTCCACAATCGTGGGCCAAGATAGGAGAAGGAGCGGCCGCCCATTCTTGCCAGTCTGATTCTGGGAATCTCGAAGACTTCCTGAGTGGACGAGCGCAATGCACGGGTGGGTTGATAAAGGCGTACCAAATTTTGCAGATATTTAGGTGCAGTGCCATTCTTGATTTTAAACATATAGCTCAGGGCCTTGAACTTTGTTCGATTTTCCACCCTGAGCCAATGCAGATCTCTCACGGCATTAGAGATGGAAGACATTCAAGAAGTTCTGCAAAGTAATCTCGCTGCAGAGTTCTGTACCATCTGAAGCTTGCGCATCGCATCCTTGTTGATCCCCAAAAAAAGAATGTTTCCATAGTCCAGTCATGAAGTTACCAGTGCCTGGACTACAGTCTTTTTGGTAACAGTATGGAGCATCCAAATGATTTTTCTTAACCATCGAAGAATAGTAAAACAGGTGGCTGCAGTTTTTACTGCATGTTGTCTTATTGACAACTTATCATCTATGATGAAGCCAAGATTGCGAACCTGAGAAGAGGGCACAGGTAGAGGCCTCATTTCAACAGGCCAATGTTGCGAGCCCCAGAGATCTGTGTTTTTCCCCAGAATGAGGACCTCCGTTTTTTCCCAGTTGAGCTTGAGCAAATTCAATTGCATCCAAGATGCAATATTGCGCAGGCCCACTTGCAGGGTAGATGGTCCAGAACTCTTTTCAGCCGATAAGGAAAAGATGATCTGAGTGTCATCGGCATAGGAAAAGAGCGACAGCCCCGCTTCTTCAGCAATCACTGCCAGAGGTTGTACATAGATATTGAAAAGAAGTGGGCTTAAAACTGAACCTTGTGGTACCCCATAGGACGGGGGATAAATCTTAGAGGAAGCCCTAGAAGAAAATACTTGAAAAGTGCGGATGTCTAAAAAAGAAGACAACCAACCAAGTGCCAATCCCGAGATACCTAGGGATCGTAAAGACTTAATTAATACGGTGTGGGAAACCGTATCAAATGCGGCACTTAGGTCAAGCAATATCAATGCCACTGTATTTCCTGCATCCAAACGTTGACGCAGCATTTCAGTAACGCTAAGAAGGGTTGTCTCCGTTGAGAACCCTGCTCTGAAACCAGACTGAGAGGGGTGTAAAAATGTCGATGTTTCAACAATCAGAGACAGCTGGGTGTTTACGTGTTTTTCCAGAACTTTAGAGAATACTGGAAGAAGAGAGATAGGCCTAAAATTGGTAGGCTGGGAAGGATCATACTCAAGGATGAAAGGAACATACTCAACAAAGAGATCTGAAACAGGAGTAACCTGAATAGGGGACGCAGGCTTAGTTACCTCTAGTGTCAGGTAAATTTGTTCCACTTTATTTATAAAGAAATTAGCGAGAGTGTTGCATTGCAATTCATTCAAAACAGGAGAGCAAGGTTGCGTATCAGAGCCTGCTAGCTTCTCAACCGTAGAGAACAAGGTACAAGGGCAATTCTGTGCCCTCGAAATAGAAGAGGCAACATACTCTGCTCGAGCAGTTTTGCATAGAGTTTGGTATCTTTTTAATGCAATTTTATAAGTGCATTTAGATGCAGGGGAGTAGTTCTTCCTCCACTGTCTTTCTATAACCTTGCACTTACTTTTTTCCATTTTCAATAGCTCAGTAAACCAAGGAGCAGGGGATCGGTGTTTTTTTATTTTTTTAATAGAAGGTGGAAGACAGGCGTTAGCTGCCTCTGTAATCCAATTATAAATATTTTCCACGGATGTGAGTGATATAGAATCAAAATAAGGGGCGCTATTAGACAATATTAAATTGAATTTTTTAATGTCCAGTTTTCCCCAATTCCTAGATTGGCCATGTGTGCCTATTGGTGGTATGTTCAGGATTACTAAAGTTGTAAATTCAAATTTAACTGCAAAGTGATCTGACCAACATAAGGGGAGTGCAGGAGAGCAATTAATGTGAAAAAATGGGGTGCAGTAAATGTCCGGCTATATGAGTGGGGCCATTATTACAAATAAGTAAATTAATTGCAGAGAAATCAGTGACCTATTTGCAATACATTCATCATTTTCCAGATGAAGATTTAAGTCACCCAAAACTGAGAAATTAGCCATTTTAAGTAAGAAGTGAGCTATCAAATCAGGGAGTAAAGACACCCAGGGACCAGCTGGGCCCGGGGTTCGGTAAATTAGTACCCCAGAAAAAGTGAACTGGGCTTATAAGAGTAAGTTTGAAGAGCGCAGCATCACAATCAACCAGAGGAAAATGCTCAAATTTACAGGAATAACTTTTTTTGAAAATTATTGCTATTCCACCTCCTTTCCTAATAGTTCTATCTTCTCTAACTATAGCATAATTATCTGGTAGAGCAATAGCCACATCCGTTCCTGAACTTTCCTTTAGCCAGGTTTCTGTTAAAAATATTGCATCCGGCTTTTCACTGTTCAGCAAATCAAATATATCCTCCTTATGTTTAGGAAGGGAACAACAATTAATATTCCAAAAATTATAGCTTTTATTTTAGCTTGAGGCGTGACCAGCTTTTCGTTGGAAGTTGGAACAATCATTGGTAGAGCTACTGGGACTCCTCAGCTCCAAAGTACTGAAACAGTACTTGCAACACACACATGAAGTGTTCTCCTCTAAAGAACAAAGTATGTTACAATCAGTACCTACCTTACCCCGCAATTCAAGCAGTTGTTCGGAGGAATAATGTATCTGATGCGTGTAGGTTGAAGCAATTTGGGCATAATTTGTGGCCCCTGGTCCCGGTCGGCCTCGGACGGTTGCAGACGGTCTTGCCTTTGTCGCGCCTTCATTGCGGCATTGGTGCGGCCGCTGCGCGTGTCCGCTGAGCGACCGGGCCATGGCTTTTAAGTACAGGCTGTGAACGGGCGGCGTGCAGCGAGTGGAGCGCTGACCTCCGTCAGCGCGTGGCAACTCCAAAATGGCCGCCAGGGACGATTCGCGTCCCGAATAAAAGTACAGTGCAAGCGGGATACACCCACCCCAAAATACAGTATACACCAAGGGGCAGATTTATGAGCCCCTTGCGCCACTTTTGCGTCACTTTTAACATGGGAAAAGTGATGCAAAAGTGGCGCAAGGGGCTCATAAATCTGCCCCCAAGAACTTAGCAGCAGAGTAAGTAATTCATGAAGTAAAAAAGTATTTTTAATAAAGATTTCTCCAAGGTTAAAATTGAATAAAAAGCGTCTCCTAAAAACGTAATAGCAGCAGGTAACATAAATTTCCCCAAACAATTCTATTATTTTCTCGTTTCCCAACGCTATCAGGAATAATTAAGAAGTTTAGCAGAGCTCCTTACAAGCGCAGCACGACCAGCCCAAGCCCCTTAAGTACAGACAGTGAATGGGCGGCGTGCAGTGAGAGGAGCGCTGACCTCCGTCAGTGCGTGGCAACTCCAAAATGGCCACCAGGGACGATTCGCGACCCGAATAAAAGTAGAGTGCAAGCGGGGTACACGTACCACAAAATATAGTACACACCAAGAACTTAGCAGCAGAGTAAGTAATTCATGAAGTAAAAAAGTATTTTTTTTAAAGATTTCTCCAAGGCTAAAATTGAATAAAAAGCGTCTCCTAAAAACGTAATAGAAGCAAGTAATAGCAGCACCTATCACTGCACATACAAACCTATCAGTCACTCCTATGGCAGGCCTTAACAATCCTGAAGGCACAGTGCTTGGTTATATGTGAGTGGGTGCCCAGGCATGAGCTGAGCCCCTCTGCAGCATTCGGAATCTCTTCTCGGGGGTTGTCAGTGGTGCAGCCTGACCATATACTCTTAAGTGCATTATTTCTTAAACGGTTATTGCTAACTTTGGACTGGCTGCACGGAAACATGTCGCATTTGGTGGCAAACACCTTAGAATCATACCCCCACATCAGTTCATGATGTGGGAGTATGATCCCACCCTTCAAGAGGCAGAGACATGGCAGCACTGGTATACCCGGTAGAAATCTAATAGAGCCCTGGCATCACAAAATGGATGCTGCAGCCACAGACACAAGTCTGGCCTCCTGCTGCTGACAGACTACAGCAGGGGAGGCCTGGATAATAGGTTTCCTGTCACAGGGAGGTGTAACCACCTCCCAGACAGGCTAATGTTTATTGGAGCGGGGAGTGAGCACTCTCTGAGTGCTTTGAAGTCCTGCACTGGGGGCACATTTGGTGTCCCTGTGCATAGTCCAGCTCAAACCGGTTCAGGGGCTTCCAGCCCCTACTCTGGCGCGAAACTGGACAATGGAAATTGGTGTAGCTAATCTTCTTTCCAAACCCTCCCATAGGTGGGTCCCCAGAGCTAGTCCAACCCCTTCCTTAGGTATAAGGAAAGAACCTCTGTAACCAGATTTCACTGGACGAAACTCTGAAGCTGAATCCTGGAACTGCGACGCTCTACTAAAGACTAGAGGACTGAAGAAATCTCCCTTGGGGTAAAGGAGTGACTACCCTGTTTGGCAGGAACTAATGAAGCAATTTGCCAGTTTGCATTTCTTAAGCTCCCGCCGGACTCCGAAGTATTTGCAGCCCAGGAAGAGGATTTCCAGACATCTCAGAGGCCGCCCGAGTCCCCAGCAAAGCTGAGACCCGCAGCCCTTGTGAGTAGAGTGGAACCAGAACTCCTGGTCACTATGCACTTTTGCAACTGCCTTGACTTCTCAACATCTATTGAAGTCATGCTTGGGGTTACTTGTAGCCCCCACCTCGAGAATCAGATCCACCGAAAATTGTCGGCCTAGTCACCCCGATTGACCCGTGGGCCGCCATTTTGTGTTTCCTCTCAAGGTCCCTTCACGATCTTTCGACTGGTGGCTCTCTGAGGGGGTAACTTTGCTTTTCCTTGGACTTCCCTGGTTGCTCCATACATGTCCTGACTCTCAACCAAGTGATGATTTTCACAGACCTTGCTGGTCTGCACCGAAGCATCTATTTTGTTTCTGCGTGGGTTGCTGTTGCCAAGGCTTGTCGTGTCCAATCCAGGCACCGACACTGCAGCACTCGACATCCTTTCTGGGACAGCTCAAATCCCGCTCCTGGTCTTCCTTGACGCCTCCTGGCCCTCATGGCTGAAGAGTCAAACTTCACCTTCTTCACCTGAAGCACCCAACATTGGTGGGTATCCGCATATTGCTTTCCTGGTCACTGGCAAGTGACCCAGACTCTGTCCCCTCTGCTTTCAGGTTCTTCTCATCTTTGATCCAGGCTTGGATCTCGTCGGACACTTCTCATCTTCCCCGCAGCAGCACTTCTTTGCCAGCTCCCATTGAAATCGACGACGCGACCCGAAACCAATTTACACCTATACACCCGGCTTCCCTGGGTGAGGTAACCAGAGTACTCTGGTGCTCCCTTGGGTGTTGGCACTAGAACTTCCTAAGTCCCAAAGGGTTTGGTCCTAGTTCGTTCTTAAGTGTCCCTAATCTTTAAAAATCTAACCGCGACTTTGCCCATAGAAGATAACGGGAGCTCGCGTCTGTGTTCTCACACTGCACACGTCCCCTGTGGGTCCCCTGTGTCACTACCTTGGGTGGTTCCTTGGGGTCCCAGCAATTCTACAGGCTCTAGGCCTTGTGTCTAGTTAAGCCGTGGTTCTTATACCACTATTTTAGTATATGGTTTTGCTCGCCCATAGAGCCTGACGTGTATTTGTGTTTATTACTGTAATATTTGAAGTGTAACATGTGTTTTGACCTCTAACCTCATAAAGAGAATAGGAGGGTGTGTTTAGAAATAAATACATAGATTTTATATATATACCTGGTGTGATTGTCTTTCATTCAGCCATTCAAGAGATTATAGACTGGTAAAACAAGCTGCTTTACATTCCTTCAAGACTTAGCCTGAAGGCTGCTCTCCATAGCTACCACTAGGATAGCTTTCAATAAAGGTTGTCTTTAACCTATAACCAATAAGGGGTTGTTTGGACTGGTACAAGGTGCCAACTATAACTAGTGGACAGCATATACCAGGCCTACGTGTCACACACAACACAGGTACTCTTGCACCACAGCACAAGAATGCCTGAGTTGGAGCTAGACAGCCAAACGTGAGAGCAGAAGTGCAGCATATCTGTGAAAATTTGCAACATTTTGGCTCTTTCTCTTTAATATGTCTCAATAAATTGCTGCGTTATGTTGCATGCCGTATTATTGTTTTTGTTCTATGAAACTTTATTTGTTGAAGAATAGAAAAACAATAAGAGTAAAATAGGGGAGCAGTTAGAACATTTTAGTAGCTTGAATCATAGGATAGCAGTTTATAGATAATCATGAAACATGTTATGGCTGAGTTCATGGAGGTTTCAAGGTGCTAAAGAAGGCGTCAAGGGGTTTCCAAATAGATTTGATTGTGTTTTTTACCCCGGGAATGTGAAAGTGAGATATTGTCCACACCTCTTAGGATAGAAGTGATCTAGCCACACTCGATAGTAGTCCTTAGAGTAATCTTTCCTGTTGGTAAGGATAATTTTACATCTTTAAGTGCCCATAAAGCCTATCAGAAATGAGTTAATATAGTTGGTTCAAGAGGGACAATATATATAGATGAGAAATATTTTGTTAAAGTTATCTGCATGGTAAATTCGATTATACTATGGGTTTGAGACTTAAGGAAGTTTAGAAAAGGGCAATTTAAAAGAGGAATATCTCCAGGTAATAAGTTACAATTGCAGCAGGAGGGGCTATCACTAAAACCCATTTTATATAAACATTGAGGGGTACAAAAGGATCGGTGGCCTATCATGAATTTGGTTCATGAAAGTATGAGGGTAATTTTGCATTTGAACAATGAGGATCAAATATGCTTCTATTCAGGGCCTAATTAAGAGTCTGGCAGTCCGAGGACTGCCAGAATCACATGGGCTTGGTGGTGGTCCAGCACCATCGTTTCGGCCCCCTTATCACAACTTTGGCGGTTGGATCTCTATTGCAGCACTGCAGTCACCACAGAACTGCCATTCCCTGGTTGTGGTGTGTAGGTCAGGGCCTCAGTAATATGCTGATGGTGCAGCGGAGGCACCACCATGCATATAACAAGTTTTAGGACTGCCAGCGCTGTCATGGAGATCTTTACTCCATGAAAAGGATAGTGGTCCTCAAACAAAGGGGCCCTACTGGGCCCTCTGTTCTATTTGCATGGGGATGCACCCCGGTTCCTGCTCAGCATGGACTATAAAGTTCATGCCATGCAAGAACTTTTTTTGCCATTCCCATTGTGATGCCCATTTTCAGAGGCACTGCCATGGGACTGCCAAAGAAAGCCTGCCTGACACATGGACCCGCATAGCCAAACTCATAATTCGGCAGTCTTTTTCTCAAATATCATATAGCTGTGGTTGTAATTTAGAATTATTAGGTTGATTTCATTAACATATTTTGGTGACTAGATGTCATATCTTATAAAGATTTAGTATGTAATGATGAAATGAAGGATCTTCATAATGTGAACTGAGCGTATTTAAACAAGATTTTTATTTCAGGAATTGATCACATTCTATATTGTATGAATAATTATCTGTTTAGATCAGCAAATGTGAGTGGAATTTTTACTCTTACCTAGATGTTTTATTACATGTATCCCTTTCGAGGACCAGGAGAGCCAATGACAAGAGGAGCTTTCTATGATGATTTTACAATCCTGCCATAGTGAAGCTAGGTTCAGATTTGCAAACTGTTTTTGTAAATGTAAATTGATTCATCAGATTGCTTTTTTGGTGTTGTCTAAAATATGTATTTGAGTGGAGTAGGTGGATTTAGTATTGAATTTAATATTTCTAACCACATTGGGCAGTAATCAGCTGGTTGAGTATTCCATCTTGTGTCTTGTTTGGAGAGGAAGGCAGTTTGATAAATGTTTAAGTTAGGAAGTTTAAGGGGATCATGCTGATAACGTAGTTGATTTTAGGGGAGATCACCAACTTTATTGTTTTTACCCTAACCCAGCATTAAATTAAGTTGTGCAACCATTCCTCAAGAAGACCTGAGATTTCTTTTAGCACCTTTGTTTCATTATGTTTAAGGTATCTAAGGGCCCAATTATGATGACGAACGGACCATCTCCGATGGACTGTCGGTGGTGATCTGTCCAACAGCTGGTTCCTTGTTCTGACCGCCACAATACGATGTGTGGCAGTCAGAGACAGCAAGTGGACCGACCAACTGATGATTCCGACAGGCTCAAGCAGCCTCTCTGATCGTCAGTTGGAACGTAATATCCTACAATGGGACGGTGCCTGCTCAGGAAACGCTATAAGGGATTACGGTGGTGCATTCCGACTGCCTTTTCATGGCGGTCTGACCACCATGAGAAGGCAGCCGAATGTAAATTTGGTGGCCCCTGGAAGGGCCCCTGTCCCCTGTAGGCCTCCTCTATGGGCCCAGTCATATGACCTCATGAAGGGTACCCTGATTGACGGATTTGGACTCACCAAAGAGGAATATAAAATTAAATTTAGAAAGACTGAAAAAACTTCCAGTCAGTCCTGGGTTGATTTTGTGGACTTTTCAGTGAAAACACTAGATGGTTGGTCAAAAGGTAACAATGTACATGGCTATGATGGGCTGTACAATTGTTTGATAAAAGAACATCTGTTGAGCAATTCTTACAATAAAAAGTTGCATCAATACCTGGCAGACCTGTGGCTAATCTCTCCCCAAGAGATGGGGAAGAAGGCCGATCATTGGGTGAGATACAGAGTGCTCAAAACTAGACATGTTGGTGTGATCAAATGAAAGTGGCCAAAAGGATGTGACAGAAAAGAAAGTGGATCACTCTGAAAAAGATAAAAGTAAGGAGTACCCTCTAGGCCCCAAAAATCTTGTCCAGGCGGGTGGGCCCAGAGACACAACATAAACGATGATACCAGGGTAAAAACTGGGACCCCAAGAAGACTTGGTGCCTTAATTAATTGTAACAAGACAGGGCACCTAGCCAAGGACCCTTATCGTTCTAAGAACAAATTCACAGGTACACCTCTCTGGGTTGCTAGTGCAGCTTTTGAGAGAGACTCATCAGAAGAATAGGTCACCCTAGCCTTTAAACAGGAAGTGGGCCCAACAGGTGAGCTGAAGATTTCAGAAAGGAATAAACACTTCCACTACCTAGTGGTGAATAGAGACCAAACCACTGTCCTGAGAGATACCTGTGCCAATCACACTGGTGTGCATGACAGGTGGGTTCTCTCCAACCAGTGTATGCCAGGTGGGACAAAAAGGGTAAGAGTTATCCCGGGGGAGGTCACTGTTAGGCCTGTGACTGTAGTGTCTCTAGAAAAAGCTGGGTTGCGTAGTTTGAGAAGGGTGGTAGTAGGTAAAGACCTCCCCCTCAACTGTCTCTTTGGATTTGACTATCTAGAGGTGGATCTAAGCCAAAGTGAGGTCTTTAAAGGGAACGCCCCCTTTTCCCACCGCCCTGCAAATGGCCCTCCTTGCAAACTGCTGGTTGGGGGATAAAGCTTGCTTGGATGCTGGGGATTTCTTTGGAGCCCAGAAGCCCTCTTGTTACCCCAGTAAGTCTGACACAGGTTGGAGACCCCGCCCTCTTTCTCCATCACTCTGCAAACATGATGACCAGTTAAACAACATAGAAATTCACTTAAATACCAAAGTTTGCAGGGATGTAATAGTTAGAAAATAGTGTTAGAAAAACAGTAGAAATTCACAGAAAAAAAACAAAGAGTACAGGGACTTATAGTTAGGCTAAGATTTCACTCATAGGAAACCACTGAAATTCAGCAAGTATAGTTACCTGAGCTAACTATAACTGATGCGCCTGCAATGCACTGCTTCTGACCTCACATATTATATCACTCATGACATTGTCAGTGACATCACTTATGACATCACAGATGGCATCTCAAATGACATCACTCATGGCATCATCCACATAACTTCTCACATACCTACTTGCACCCCCATAGAACCTGTTGAATGCCTACTCACACACCTACACAACCACTCATGTGCCCATGCACAGACCCATACCAGTACTCATACACCCACTCACTCCTCCATAATGGCACTCATACACCCACTCTTTCTCTCATACAGCAACTCATACAACCATTCACTCACCTATACATCCACTCATACAACCAATCACTCACCCATACAGCCACCCACATAGCCGTACACTCACTCATACAGGTGCTCACACACCCACTTATTTACCTACACAGTCCCTCACATATCCACTCGCTCACCCATACAGCCTCTCAACACAGCCACTTACTCAAAAACACTCACTCACTCATACACCCACACAACCAATTACATGCCCATAAACACATCCATACAAGCACTCATATATCCACTCACTCACCCATACAACCATTTACACACTTTCCAATGCAACCTCTCACACACCAACACACATAACTGAACACCCACTCAAACACCCACACACTCACCCATCCAGGCACTTACACTCCTAGTCCTAGTCACTCACTCATATAACCATTCAGACACCCACTCACTCACCCATACAGTCATTAAACACCCACTTACCCACCTGAAGAGCCACCTACTTCCATTCAGTCATCCATATAGTCACTGACACACCAATGCACTGCCAATACCACCACTCACACAGCATCTCATTCACCCCACAGCTACTCAAACACCTACTTATACACCCATCTACCCACTTACACACCCATATACACAAGGATACATACAGTCACACAGCCACACACTTAACATATGTTAGAAGTAGTATCACTCAGTAGTAGTGTACCTAGTATACCAATCGCATTTTTGTAGTCAGTTAGTATATATTTTTAACATTCATGAACTCTTAAAATCACTCACACTCACTTGATGATGTCCTCAGTGATGTCATCAGTGATGCCACTGCCCCTGTCATCATTTATTTAATGTGAGGTCATAAGCAGTGCAATGCGGGGTGCAAGTTATAGTTAGCTCCGGTAACTATAACTGCTGAATTTCACTGGTTTTGTATGAGTGAAACCTGAGCCTAACTGTAATGTCCCAATAACCTTTGTTTTTTTCAGTGAATATATATGTATATGTGAAGTATTTAATTGTTTATATGTGAGAAAATTATTAAATGCAAAGGTGTATATTTTGAAAATAAATATAAAATCAAACCAATTTAATTCTAAAACACAAATATACCATTAAACACAATATAAAACGTATTGTAATAAAACACATTATCACAATGTATCAATGCGTTATAGATAGGCAAAATTGTATCATTTCTAATTAAGTTTCTAAAATGTAAATTTGTGTTTAAGATTTTTATTTTTATTGTGCTTGACAGTATGTATAAATTAAACATGCATAGAAATTATACGTAGTATAAATAAATACAAATAAAAGTAAACACAATGTAGCCAAACTACACAATCTAAAAACAGATACCATTGTTGTGACTGACCATTGAATCAATAAAAGCTGTGCAAAAACTCAAAAAGAGTTCCAGCAATCTATCTATGAAAAAAATCTATCTATGAAAAACAAGTCACCATTGCTGGCAGACAGCTGCCAATCCTACATCCATTTCCACAGCTCACAATATTGGAACCCAGATATTTGTTGAGATGTTATTATTATACTTTAAGGTCAGACAAGGGTAAGGGACCTTGGGCCTCATGTAGGTAGCCAAATACCGGTCGGTAACGGCCGATTTTCGGTAAATATGCCGTTACCGACCGGTATTCAGACAAGTGAGATGTAGGAGTCCAAAAACGACTTTTCGGTAAATATGAGGCGGTAAATACCGAATCATATTTACCGAATTCTAAAATACCGAATCAGAGTTACCGAATACATACTTAACGAATCGGTAAATATGAAGTGGTAAATATGAAGTGGTAAAAATGATAATGACATGTAGGAGCACTCGGTAATTAAGAAATCCAAGAAAATCGGTAAATAAGAGTCGGTAATTAACACGGATTGAAAGCAGGTGGTAACCATCAACAGTGCATATTAGCAATCCCAAAATGCAACAGCTTGGACAACATGGCCGCTATGTATGTCATTGCAAGGCGCCTACGTCTACAGGCAGCAGGACTGAGGGTTTGGCGACGGGAGGAACGCATCTACAGACAGCGCATCACACTATTCCACCTGACTGATGCAGAGATACATGAGAGGTACAGGCTACACCCCGAAACCATCATGGACTTAATCAGGGACCTTCACCCACTCCTGGACCAGCCAATAAGAAGGGCGCACGCCATACCCCCACATGTGCAGGTGCTCTGCAGCCTACATCTGCTGGCATCCGGCAGTTATCAGGTGGTGATAGCTGCGGTGGGTGGTGTATCCCAGAGTTGCCTGTCACGTTTCTTCAGGAAGTTCCTGGATGCCATGATGCAGAGAATGCACCACTACATCAGCTTCCCCAACACACAGGCTGCACTGCAGAAAACTAAAACTGACTTTTATCACATGGCACAGTTCCCCCATGTCATCGGCTGTATTGATGGTACACACATCCCAATCTGTCCACCAGCTGACACAGAGCACATCTACAGGAACAGGAAGTCCACCCACTCCATCAATGTGCAGGTGATCTGTGATGCAGGGAACATCATCACAGATATTGTTGCAAAGTTTCCTGGGAGCACCCACGACTCGTACATCTTCCAGAATAGTGGGATCTACACACGACTGAGTGCCGGAGAATTTGGAGAGGGATACCTGCTAGGTGAGTAACAGTGACGCCCCTTGCAACCTGCAAATCATAGTGTAAAGAGGCATGTGACTGATGTTTCCCTTCAACTCATATAGGCGACAGTGCATATGCATGCCGGTCATTCATCCTCACTCCCTACCTACACCCAGCAACCCAGAGTGAGAGACGATACAACGTGGCACACAAAACAACACGCAATGTGGTGGAGCGCACGTTTGGACTACTGAAGAGCAGGTTCCGCTGCCTCCACAAGAGCGGAGGCGCACGCCAGTACACACCCATCACCTGCTGCAAGATTATTGCCACTTGTGCAATGCTGCACAACCTTGCCACGAAAAAAGGTACAGATGTGGAACTAACATATTTTGAGGACAACGAGGATGAGTCAGGCCAGCCACAGGGCAACGCAGCTAGAGTGCCAACTGCAATCGATGGGAGAGAGAGACGGGCAGAGATCACATGCAACTATTTCTGAGTAAGTAAGGGGACACAGCCAGTTGTGATTAGTCATGACGTGGTTTTAATGTGGCACCACGCCATGAACACATGAACAAGCCAATCTGGCAATATAACATCTATACAAGGAGTATGTCCAGGGTTACGTCACCCATTGGGAAGTGGCTAAGCAGGGCCACATCAATGTTTGCGCATACGCGCTGCAGTGGTGGATGGCATGGCCTGTGCATCCTCACTAGAGCCAACCCCAAGCCGCCTGCTGCTCCTGCGTGCTTCTGGGACGGGGGGTGTGCTGCTGCTCCTGCTGCTGGTGTCGATGCTCTCCGCAGCATCCCCTGCAGCAGTTGTCGACGCCTGACTAGTCAATAGCACCCCTAGTGCACTTGTCACCTGCACCATCCCCCGAGACAGGTCGCTGCAGCAGTGTGTTAGGCCCTCCTGCATCGTCACAGAGCGCCGGCACAGTAGAGAAGTCGCAGTTGCCAGACGGTTGAGTGCCCTGTTGGTAGTGTCCCTTCTCTGCCGTTCCCGGCGCCGTGCCTCGATGTCAGCATCCAATTTGCTGCACAACTGCTGGACTGACTGGGACATGTCCCGAATGCCCGCAGCCATGCCGCTGATGTTAGTGTCCATGTTGAGTAATGTAGTTTTCATCACCCGCATGTGCCTCTGGACTGTCATGACTGCCTTTGTTTGCAGGCGCTGTTGCTTCAACATTTGGCCCTCGAGACCCAAGAAGACACCATGGCCGTCAATGGGTGCTGGTGGACTCTGGACACGCGACCTGCGGCGCCCTCTTGCTCCCGTCTGTGCTGCCTGTGAGGTGTGGGGCACAGTGGCATGGCTCCCTTCCTGGGGCCTGGAGAGTTCTTCAGGGCCCATGCTGTCGTCTGACGAGGTGTCTAAGGCTCGTAGCCTGGCTGCTGGACGCCTCCTCATTCCCACACCTGCAAGCGGAGATGTGGCCGGTGATTCGAACATGAGTGGCGATGCTGGCTCTGGGTGAGGTGATGCTGGCTCTGGGTGAGGTGATGCTGGCTCTGGGTGAGGTGATGCTGGCTCTGGCTGCGGCGAGGCTGCCTGTGTTGGTGGTGCGGCTGCCAGTGGGCCTGCTCCCTGGTCTGAACTTGTGCTGGCTAGAGGTGATATTTGTGGCCGGTGTGTGGAAATTTAGCTTGCAAACTGAACATTACCTGCGCCATCTTGCCTCTCCCCAGCGTCACGCACAGCGAATGCACGGCCGCCATTTTAGGCACCCCACTCTCTCCCCACTCATTGTCAATCGTCAGCGCGGTCCCCTTGGCGCTGCGAGCATCCCCCGCGCGCTGGCCACCCCCGCTCTCTCATACAGGCCATAAACCCTCTCCTTCTGCGCGACCCTGCTACGGAGCCACTTCCGACCGACAAACCCATACATGGTCATGCCTCTCCTTTGATAACCCCCTTCCTCTGCGCCCCATTGACCGAACTGGTCCCAGGCCATCACCTAGCCCTGCGGATGCAGTTTATTGCCCCTACTGTAAGGGAAACACCCCACATCAAAGGGATTACAGTAGATCAAAGCCCCTACCCCCTGAGACCCGGCCAGTTGCACACACCCCGGGAATTAGCGGAATTCCCTGTTGCGCGATAGCCATCTCCCACTGCGGGTAGGGTGGGAACTTCTACTGTATCTATGTGTGGGATCGGATCTGAACCGGGGCTCCAGGGGATATTCCCCCGTACTTCAAAAGAATCTCAAGAATGTACTATGTGTAATAAAGCAATAAACCAGTGTATAAGAGACCAGGTCTCAGAGATGCGGTTAGAGCACCTCGTGACGATACCTTGCTGTCTGATCTGATGTGTTCTGCTCCGACGGAATAAAACCTTGTTTCCTGCCTTCCAGTCTCCGGCGCCTGCCTCTTTTATTGGTAAATTATCGAGTGGTATGAGAGGCGATTATCGCCGGGCAAATACTTGGAAGGTTATCGACTGAAACTGCCGCTACCATTTAACAATTGGCGTCCCAAACGTGGGGCCCATCAGCGACACGTGGATCCAGTGGGAGAGGTCCCGACGACAGAGTGAACGACTGCAACGATCGGGAGAGCTCCTGCCCAATAGACCCTCGTCTGGCAGCCGATCATCCGAACTTCACTGGTTCCGAGCAGACCTCTCTCGAGTGATCTACGGTCCTGACTGGGAACCATCAGGAGTGCCGCGGCAAATACGGAGAATAGAGGACGATCGGGCGCTGGAGGCGGAAGACGAGAAACTGTCCATGCGGTCCGGGTAAGGTCGTGAAACACGACAAAAGTGCGAAATAATTGATTGATTGTTTGAATACTAGTATTGCTCATTGATTGTTCTTTTTGAGATATTCGCTGTCTACAAACGGGGAGGAGTAGAAATACTCTCTCTCTCTCCCTTTGCAGATAGTGAAGGGTAGGTAACGCAGACTTTTGTCCCCATTGAAACCCGTCGTGCCTATCTTTATCTCCCCATTGATTGATTGTCCGAACATTGATTGTTTTGAAGAATAGTGCTTTTTGAGATATTCTCTGTTTGCAAATAACGTAGAATAGGAATATTCTGTCTAGTCTTTGCAAATAGTGAAGGGTAGGTAACGCAGACTTTTGTCCCCATTGAAACCCGTCGTGCCTATCTTTATCTCCCCATTGATTGATTGATTGATTGTCCGAACACTAGTTGTTCGATATTGGTTCTTTGGAGGTATTCTCTGCTTACAAATAACGAGGAATAGAGATATTCTGTCTAGTCTTTGCAAGCAGTGAAAAGATAGGTAGTGCTGACTTTTGTCCCCGTTGAAACCCGTCATGCCTATCTTCTCCCCACTGATTGGTAGTTGGTTCTGCCCGGACCGCTTATTAGAGGTGAACCACCCGGCTCCACTGGAAGGCACCCCTAATAAGGACATGTTCACTAAATATGGACTAGTCGCCGTGGCTTATAGCAAGCTGTGGCATAAATATACCAAGAAGGAGCCCGAAAGTCAGTGGCCACTGATGGGATCCTTCGACGACCGCAAGATAGAAGCGCTAGAAGTAGCTCTGCGTAGCAATAAGACGACGCCTACTATGCTTGACAGTATTGGCATGTGGCGCAAAGAAGCGACGCAACGGAAAAAGAGGGAAGAAGTAAAAGCAGAAAAGGAATTACGAAAGGCAGCTCACCTTGCCGCTAAAAAGTTAGAAGAAGACATAAAAGAGAGAAGGGAAACTAAACTAAGACAGGAGCCCGAAACCTCAGGCCAGTACGCTGTTAGGACCCCTTCTTTGCTCTACCCTGTGTTGTCCTCCAAGCAGCAAACGAATGACGAATTACTGTTAGGTCCCCCGACCATTTACATGCCCCCTCCGTATGCACCCTCCCAATCAGTAGTGCAACACCCACAACCCCCGAACACGAACGAAGGCAGTACAGGGGCCTCGGCCCTCACGGCCTCCGCGCCGGCTGAGCCTCTTGTACTGAACCCAACGTCGGCTATAACGCTAGATGACCATGAGATGAGAAAGAACGATTCCACCAGAATGAATCGATTAACCAAGGATGAACGAGCAGGAATCGATAGGATAGTAGGGACGCTGGTGGAGCGAAAAGAAAGTGAGGAGTATATAACGGATGTGTATAAATCGTATGCCGACAACCGCAGACGACACTTTGTCGTACGGCTCTGTTATCACGCCCTGAATGCATATGAGGATAGGTACCACGATAAAGGTCCCGAAGGCTTAGCGGCCCTATATAGAAAGATAGACATCGGGGAAGAAAGAGAGGGCGATGTAGCGAACCTCTTCACTCGTACACTCGAGGTCTACCGACATCTTAAAGAACATGGACAAACAACCGAAACAGAAACCCCCATAGCAACTAAACCCAAGGGAGGAAGGGCCGATGCCATGATGCCCATTAAAGAAGCTGCCCCCTACTGGGTCCCCCCACGGGGTCAGGGAACACACGACGACATCAACCACCAAGATGCGAAGGGAAGGGTTGTATGTAACTGGGTCTACCAGCCGTGGGACCGGCAAGATATTTTGACCTTTAGAAAGACCCTACCCGACTTGAGAAAGAACCCGACTGCCTTCTACACTGAATTAGGTACAGCCTTAGGCTCAACGATAATGACGCTAGCAGATATCGACTTGTTCTTTGGGCTATGTCTGCCGGCTGATGTGTGGAAACAAATCCGGAAAGTTGACCACGCTGAGCCGTTCGGATATACCTGGGTACAACTCGATACCATAGATAAACAGCGAGAACCAGGACAGAAACCCCCGAAAGCCATCCTAGAGCTCCCAGATAAGATTGTACAAAAGCTGAAGACTCTAATCCCTGAAAGAAAGGTAGACTGGTCGATAGTGACGGCTTGCCGCCAGAAACCCCAGGAAGACGTGTCTGAATACTTCTCCCGATTCGAGACTGTGTTTTCCGACTACAGTGGCCAAGACATGACCACCGCAACCGGACACCACCTCTTTGTCCAGAATTATGTAAAGGGTCTGTCGCCAGAAGTTTCCCAGAAACTACAGACCAGCGAGAGTAGTTGGGCAGCCTCCAAACCCGCAGCAATTCTCCAGATGGCCCAATACTACGAAAACCAGAAAAACGAGAACGATAGGGCGTCAGAGAAGAAGAAAAAGGAATTAAAGGAGAGGGTGATGATAGCACAATTGCAAGGGGTGACAATAGGAAGGGAACCCCCGAAGGAGAACTACCAACCAACCGCCCCTAGAAAGCTACCCCCTAGAGACCATACACCTACACCCTACAACGGACGGAGAGACTTAGATGGGAACCAATGTGCGTTCTGTAGAGGGTTCGGACACTGGAAATCCCAGTGCCCGGTCCTTTTGGAACTGAACAAAAATAGGGACCCCAATAGACACAACCGGAAGTTTGTTGATACCCACCATCAACGCCACCACACTTGATTAGGATCACGTGCAATCGAGCAACGCCGAATACGCTAACCAGATCGCTGATACGTACAACACTCCAGCAAGATAGTATGGTCAAACATTTTTAATAAATTATAAGTATAACAACATTCCGGCAAAAATGAACAGGTTAGAACATGTTTTAAACAACTATTTACATGACAGTCTGCTGCGACCTGCATCCCAAAACATTTTCGTCCACGTGACACCGTCCTCGCCTCTCCTTCCTCGAAGTTGCAACATTGGCCTGTTTTGGGCGGTCCTTTTTAGTTGATTTTGGGCTATAAAAGCCATGCAGGAGTCCCTTGACATCAGTGGCGGCCGATTGTGCGAATAGGCCGGAGGCTATACGAAGCGCCGGAGGGCTGGTGCCCTGGCGGGGGGAGGCGACGCGGACGGACCTCCCCCACCTCCCCAGGTGGAGGCTTGCCAGGCACCCCAACCGTCTTTCACTCACCGGCCAGCTAAGCTGCACCTAGCCATCTTTTTCATCGGCCTGCTGAATTTCACCCTGGCACGCTGTGCGGGTCTTCCCAGTCACTTCTTCCTTCAATAACGGAGGGTGCCCTGGCGGGGGGAGGCGACGCGGACGGACCTCCCCCACCTCCCCAGGTGGAGGCTCGCCAGCAGATGAGGGCACCCCAAACCACACCTTTCACACGTCGGCCAGCTGGGTTGCGCCCTGCCACTTCATTCGCCGTTCGGCTGAGCCGGCACCCCTGCACGCGGCCGCCAGGCAACCACCCAAGGACAGGGTTCACCAGGACTGCCGCTAGCACCCGACGCGGGGAGTGGGCCCCCGCAGCCAAGTAAGTAGGGGCCCACTCCGATGATGATGTCCTCCGGACTGCTGTTGTCGCTGCAACTGATGCCACTCCGGTGGCAGCACCACCCGAACTGCTGCTGTTACTGCTGCTGGCTCCTCTCCGGTGACTGTACCGAAGAGCTGCTGCTACTGCTGCCCTTGAACTCCGGCGGTCGACCCCTCCGGTTCCAGGCCTGGCCCACCGTGAGACAATTCTGGACTCGAAAGCTTGTTTGCTAGGGCATGGGCCCCACCCTTGACAGAACGCTCCCCTCAGCCTTGCAGAATTGGTTGGAGTCATTTGACGTTCGACTCCTGCGGACTTCCGGTAAGGACAAAACCACCACCATTGCCCTTTTTTGCCCCCGGGCGGCAGCCACCTTGCCTCCGCTTGATACAGTGAGACAGTAAAGCGTCGGCGGAAGAACCCGCCTGCTGCCCCGCCCTAAGAACAAACCGTGGCATTGCTACAAGGTTGCAGTGACGCAAAGTTGACGCTAACGAAAGTTCTCGAACTACCGAAAGGGATTCTGGTTCAACTGCTAATTCATGGAAAGACTTAGACTGTGCACTAGCCCGACCCCGCCCTAAGATGGCGCTGATGTAGGAGTGGCCTACAACTCCTTGTGGCGTTCCAGTCACGTGACCTTCGTGTTAAAAAGAGATATATATACATGTATGCGATGCTTCCACACATGGCGGTGGGGGAGAGGGGGGGGGGGGGAACCGATTTTTTCATGTTAATCCAGTGTTGCTCATGTTGCTCGACGCCTCTCACACCGTGGCCGGTCTATGGCGGCTGTAGGCCCGTCTTTCCATACTAACATTGTTTTAAATAAAGGGCTTCTTAAAAAGGAATTACGAAATCAGTGTCATGACTAATCATCTAGGTTGTTGAAGGTTTTTCTTTTCAATAAATGATTGTTACTCCTAAGCGAAGGCATACAGATAATACAGACACAATTTGCCTAAAAATCTTTTTGTTTAACGAAATTTGTACCAATCACGCCTGCCCTTTTTCCGAGAATTGTCAAATCAATAATGAGCTATGACTTAAGGTATATGTCGCACGCAAAGGTATGGTATCCTGCACCATAATACACGACCAATTGAGAACTACATGCACGACCAGGGAACACGAATTTAGGAGATGAATGAACTAGAGCATCTTTGCATCGAACTAAAGAATAATAGGTCCGTGGTATTACCCACCCCTGCGGCTAGCCTGGTACATGGTAGGTAGAACCTTTCGTGTCTGCGCGCGCTGGGGTATTTTGAATACTGCACCTTCCCTCCCCTCTTATTTCCCCTCTATAGGTCACGACGAAGTTCCGACTGAAGAGTGGAGTGGACATGGACCGCACCAAGTTCAATATCAGGGAAAACATAGACAAATGTTGCGAGATAGTGCGAAAAATTACAGATCATCTTTGGGAACATGGAAAACTGTATGACGTGATTGTGCGTGTGTACTACGACTATACGATATGAATGTGTATGCATTTCATGTTTGGGTCACTTGAAGAAAGCGTCATTGTATGATTGAAGTACTCGTCCACCGATCAAAGGGAGGAGAATAAAGGGTCAGACAACCCATAAGATAAACTACCAAATACTAAAGGTACGCAGCATTGCATAGGAATGGAGGACAGGAAAGGAGAAGGTCCCCGTGCTCAACGCAGCCCTGAGTCCCCGTCTTGATGCATGTACTGTCACACCCTATCCAACATTTGTGTGTACGTGATCACCGAATTTATGTATTTTCCCCGCTTGTGTTTTCTTACATGGAACAGACCCATGCTACTCCATGTTGTGTGTGCACCAAGTGGCCTATTATCTTACCCATCTCTCTCTCTCTCTCTCTCTCGTTTTGTGTCGTATGTATGCCAAAATAGCCTACTTGATGCACACGTCTCTCTCTCTCTCTCTCTCTCTCTCTCTCTCTCTCTCTCTCTCTCTCTCTCTCCCTCCCCCTCCCTCGCAAAAGACTCTCTCTTGCACTCTTTTTCTTCTTAAATAAATTAACGACATACACCTCTTTGGTAAGTGTATAATTGGCCTGAACACGGTGGTGTTCGAACAAATTGACAGAAACAAAAACGACCATACTTTACCACGTTACTACCTCTCCTCTCTGCGAACGTTAAGCCTAATCAGCTGAGAAGGAAAGGACGGGTAAGACGACTGATGTCTCCCAATCTGACCCTCAACACGGGGACTATATGTCAGTGGTTTTTTTGTTCTTAAAGGATACCATCTCCACCACTCAGAATTACCCCTGACCAGTTAGCCCGAAATAGAATGTCTAAAGCACCCTGTTCTCCCAGAGATAACTCCAGCCCTATACTAGCCGTCTCAGAGTATCCCGAACGAAACAGCTGATGGCCCTGTCTTAAACCGATAAAGGGTCACCTACTGTATGGAAAGGATACTCATGAACACATGACAGTAGCACCTCACACTTACGGGTATTACCAAACCTTGTATTATAAGGCGCAGAAACCGACACCTAGAAGGCCAGACGATGGGCAGGGACACCCACAGAACCCTGCACCACCGCAGTAATTAATAGATTAGTAACACACACATTAACATCAGAGCTAATAGGCACCAATCATGTAGTAGCAGATAAGAACATTTCCGCAACAACTCAGTGGTTGGGAGAGAGAATGAAGTACGTAAATGTCTTCCCTGCCAAGATCTCTAAGACTTTCGTTTCTTATAACCTATTCAAGGATAACCTGCAGCCATCGGAAGAAAGGGGTCGGACGTGACGCACAGTCTGGCTACGGATCATAAAGCATCTATGACATCGACCAAGGGGAAAGCGACGAAGCAACAAGGGTATGAGACGAGACACCATTCAGAACGATGAGCGCGAAGGGCTACATCGAGGCCCCTGCTCACTGACCAGCGTGCCTGAAGTCTCAGCCCATCGGGCCCGATTGATGGGCTCAGTGCTGATAAGATTCTGCTCTCCTTGGTCCGCATTTCTGATCCGATCCCATGCCACCCCACTCTCTCTTCCTCTTTCATTTGGACTATGACTTTGACCTACTACCGAGGAACAAAGGGCCGGCACCCTGTCTCAAAAGTTCCTGTGGTGAACTGTGTTAAGGAACAGGACTGTGATCAGAGAACAGTGAGTGGTCACACCCTGCCACGTGAGACATCAGATTTGAGCTGGACCTTAGCTCCACCGCCGGTGCTCAACAGTGCCAACGAAAGAAGAACAACAACAAGAGCTTACCAGTGATGGCTCTTTATAATAGGACACTGGAAAGAAGAACCTATGTTAAGTTGAAAATCCTCTCCCAACCACCTTTTTATTAACTATCTTCCTATTTGAGTTTTCATGATGTTGCATCAGTCACTTCCGACTGTTCACTGGGAAGTTAAGAAAATGTAACTTTTTATGGTAACACTCATACAACACCAGCCATGTACACGACTATACTGCAACTCTGAATGTACTTCCTCCTCGCCTACTTTATCAAACTGTATGAGACAATGTACAAATGTGTCAGATTACTCCTGCCTGCCCTAAAGACTCTGTATCTTTAAGAAATGTATGACGAACATTGACGATACTATAACTGAAAAGCTAACAAAGGTGAATATTGGCCAGGCAAGCTGGCGAGATATGTTAAAAGGGAGGACTGTGGAAATTTAGCTTGCAAACTGAACATTACCTGCGCCATCTTGCCTCTCCCCAGCGTCACGCACAGCGAATGCACGGCCGCCATTTTAGGCACCCCACTCTCTCCCCACTCATTGTCAATCGTCAGCGCGGTCCCCTTGGCGCTGCGAGCATCCCCCGCGCGCTGGCCACCCCCGCTCTCTCATACAGGCCATAAACCCTCTCCTTCTGCGCGACCCTGCTACGGAGCCACTTCCGACCGACAAACCCATACATGGTCATGCCTCTCCTTTGATAACCCCCTTCCTCTGCGCCCCATTGACCGAACTGGTCCCAGGCCATCACCTAGCCCTGCGGATGCAGTTTATTGCCCCTACTGTAAGGGAAACACCCCACATCAAAGGGATTACAGTAGATCAAAGCCCCTACCCCCTGAGACCCGGCCAGTTGCACACACCCCGGGAATTAGCGGAATTCCCTGTTGCGCGATAGCCATCTCCCACTGCGGGTAGGGTGGGAACTTCTACTGTATCTATGTGTGGGATCGGATCTGAACCGGGGCTCCAGGGGATATTCCCCCGTACTTCAAAAGAATCTCAAGAATGTACTATGTGTAATAAAGCAATAAACCAGTGTATAAGAGACCAGGTCTCAGAGATGCGGTTAGAGCACCTCGTGACGATACCTTGCTGTCTGATCTGATGTGTTCTGCTCCGACGGAATAAAACCTTGTTTCCTGCCTTCCAGTCTCCGGCGCCTGCCTCTTTTATTGGTAAATTATCGAGTGGTATGAGAGGCGATTATCGCCGGGCAAATACTTGGAAGGTTATCGACTGAAACTGCCGCTACCATTTAACAGGTGTGCCGTCTCTCCTGCAGCATGCCCTGTCCTGCATGATGTCACATCTGTGGACAGAAATACAACATTGGCTCAGTGTCCCCGAAGGGCTGCATTGAAAGCGTCACAATACATAATTTCACATTCCAAAATGTCCTCTGTCTCCTTGTGCCTCGAGTGCGTGACATGCCTTGTTGCCCTGTAACATTTACGTCATGGTTGGTGTTTCCCTGACTACATCTCCCGGAATGCATTGCCTGTCTGCACTGACACGTGTGGACTGCAGTGTGATTCTCGTTTCACATTGGGGGATGTGGGATAGGGATAGGGGGTGCTACATTGCTGTGCTTTCGTCTTACCTTGTTGTGTGGCGGCTCTGGCAGAGCTGTCGGCGTCCCCAAGACCCACGACGCTCTCTTGCTCGATTGTGGCCCCCACCAGCTCCTCCAGTTCGGTGAGGGCAGGTGCCCTGTTGGTTCCACCTCCAGTCTGGCTGGCCTCCTTCTGGATGTCGCCCATCTTCCTCTTGGTTACAATCCTCAGGTCATACCAGCGCTTCTTTAGGACCTCTATGTCCCTGTGGGTCACTCCCACGGCATTCACATGGGCCTGGATGGCCAGCCATATGTTGCGCTTTTCAGCCTCAGGCACTTGCAGGGATTGCCTTCCAAACAGCTTCTGGTGCTGCTTCACCACCTCCTCCACCAGCACCTGGAGTTCCTTGGGGCTAAATTTCAGCTTCCTCCTCCTTTCCCCTCCGTCTCTCTGTGTTCTCTGGCTGGACATGATGTTCGTTTTCCCGCTCGCACAGGCACCGGCTCCCTGCCTCTCCTCTGCACTCCAAGCCTCTCCAGGGTCGGCTAATTATGTACACCTGCCTGGGTGTGGCCACTTCCTGGTTGGGTGGGCTGTGGTTGCACGGGATTAGCTGTTTCGTCAAGTCATGTGATTTCACTTAACGGTTCCGTACATACCGATTCGGTATTTTCCGATTCGGTATATACCACCTCGGTATTTTCCGATTCGGTAAATACCACCTCGGTATTTTCCGATTCGGTGAATTCCGATTCGTGATTACCGAATGTTACCGAATCGGTAACTGTTACCGAATTTTTACCTACATATAACTTACCGATTCTAATTTACCGATTCGGTACGGCTCGGTATTTAAGAAACGGTAACATTTATTTACCTACATGAGGCCCCTTGTGAGCAAAATGTGTGCCTAAACCCACAATTATGCAAAGTACATGACCAGGGTCAAAGTCCAGTGTAGTAGGAACATACAACCATGAGTAGTGTCATTGTGCTATGCACAGGAGCTAGGGTGGAAGGCAAAAACAATTAGGCTTACAGTTACTTCAATATGCCTGTGGACAAAGATACCAAATGCTAATGTTCCATGTCTCGTTACAGGTGCCATAAAGCTTAAAAAATACTCTTGTCATTATTGCCAAGTTCATTGACTGGTGACTGTTGTTTTTTTCTTTTTTTTCTTTTTTTAGTCCTCATTATTAGGAAGAAAAAAGAACAGCCATTCTTCCCAATTGCACATCCTGATGGGCACCTGAGCCACTGCCCATGCTTTTAGCAATACGGGTAGGTCTGAATAAGAATGCAAGACAATGGGGGAGGAGTCATGTGACTTTGTCTGCGTTCTTTTCTCTCACTTTCCACCAAGCAGAACCAAATCACACATACCAAAACCCAAATGCCGAGCGAGGCTGATAAGGCGTAATCATCGGACCATAAAAAGACTACCTACTATCATTTAAATGATTGCACCATTCATTGAAAGGGAGCCAAAAATGTACATCGCTCGTACTCTTCCTCTCTGGGGTGACTATATACTTGACTGAATTTAATAGATCATCTAGGTTGGGGAGAGAGGAGACACCCATAATTTACAGATTTCTCTTTGTGCAAGCAATGCAATATAGAAGCTAAGTCTCGCTTGGTCTTTAGTTAATTTTACTTCAGGATCCAACTGCCCAAAAATAACAAATAGAACGCTTACCTTAACTCGCAGCATAAGCATTTGGGATAACACCCCAGTCCCTTCATTCCAATATATTAGTAATGCTACACACTCTAAAAACATGTGGACATCATCCATCTTCATTTTACCACACTTCGGGCAAGGAACTTCGCCTCTCCTCCCAAACTTCGACAGCTTCCAAGGTGACCAATATGCTTTATGGATGGATAAGAGATGGTTTCTTCTCAGATGTGCAGGCTTAACTGTTTTAAATAACATAGCCATAGATTGTCAGTACTTTTCCAGCGATGATTCCGGCAAGTATTTTCCTCATAACTCCACTGGAAGCGTAAAATCTCCATCCTCTGTTTCCACCAATAACCAATAGATCATCGCCACCTCCTTTCTTCGAAGCAATTGCTGCTTCATTCTAAATTCTAGCTAACTTTGTTCCCCTATTTTTGTTAGTGGGTCAGCGAACCAGCTCTGAATTTGCATATATTTAAAATTGGAGAGTCGAAAGTTTGTAAGCTGGCTGCAACTCTCCCAAGAGATAAGTCTGCCATCATTTATTAACTGGTCCCATTGTCTGAAGCCTCCCTCTAATAGAGGTTTACTCAAGCTGTCTTTTGTCCACTCTGGAGAGCCGGGGCTATCCCAGATGGGAGCTAAAAAACTGTGGTAAGGGATTTTCAATGTTCTTCTCACATTGTACCAAGTCTCTGTGAGCCCCCTCAGAATCTTCAACCTAACCTTTTTAAAGAATTTGGGGACAGTATACTTAAAAATAAACCCCTCCTTGCCTCCTGGCTCTAAATTCACTAATGTGGACCACAAGCCTCCTGCAATTGAAGGATTTGGCGAGCTAAAAAGATACTTTCCATTGAATAAAAGAGAAGATCTGGTAAGGCAATTCCACCTTTCTCAATCCTTCTTCGTAGCTTCTTCCAAGCTATTCTTGGCCCTTTACTTGCCCATATAAACAAACCCAGATCCCCTTGTAATTTCTTCAGCCAAATCGCTTTTTTTTGTATTGCATCGAAGAGAAAAGTCAATTTTGGAAGAATTATCATTTTAATCAAGTTACTTTTTCCGAAAATTGATAATTGGAGATGAGACCAGGATTTCAAAAGTTTAGTAATCTCCTTCCAAACTTTCTCGAAATTGAATTTCGCTATTTTACCAATATCCTGAAATATCATCACCCCCACGTACCAAATCTCGTCCTTTCCAGATGCCCCCTCAATATTCCAAGTCATGACTTCAGACTTATCTTCATTAACCTCATAACCTGAGACCATCCCAAAGTCAGTCGTTAAGGCCATTAAACGAGGCCAAGTTATTCTTATATTTGTGGAAAGGATCCCTATGTCGTCGCCGTAGAGCCCCATTTTTTTTCCCAACTGGCAAACTTAAAAGGTTGAATTTCTGGATCTTCCCTGATCTTCCTTGCCAGTGGCTCTATATACAGATTGAAAAGCAAAGGCGATAAAGGACACCCCTGCCTCTTTCCCCTTGATATTTTCACTGGTTGCGACAAGGAGCCATTAATTAAAATCCTAGCCTGAGGGGCTGGATAGAGACCAGCCAAAGCATTACAGAAATGTGTACCTAGGTTCAGGGACGTGGTGACTTCCTTCAGATAAACCCCGTTTACTCGGTCAAAAGCCTTGGTAGCATCCAAGGCCACCAAGGCAAAGTGAAGATGGTAAGTAGACGCTAGATCAATCGTGGCAATCAGTGAAAAGGTCAGGTCTTTCAAAAACCTTCCCCGAGTAAAGCTCTTTTGGTCGTTGTGAATTAAATCAACCATCAGCCCGTTTAACCTGTCCGCCAGGATCTTTGTGTAGATCTTATAGTCACTATTTAGCAAGGAAATGGGATGATATGAGTCGCATTTTTTAGAGCATTTTCCTGGTTTTAATATCAGTGCTATCATGGCCTCATTCCAAGAGGCTGGCATGACCTTATGATCGATGTATAACTCATTAAACATTTTAGCTAAAATAGGGGCTAAAGTGTCCGCCAGAATTTTTATATACCTCTTGTGGAATGCCATCTGGCCCTGGGGCCTTCCCCTTCTTTAAATGCTCCATTATGGTACCCACTTCCTGAACCTTTATTTTTCCATTGAGAAGATCTGCTTTTTCCCTTGACAAAGGGTTTCCCAAACCTGGTCTTATCAAATTGTCAAGAGTATCTTTCGATGGCATAAGATCTTCTTGGTATACACTGCTAAAGTGATTTTAGAAAACTTGCTCAATCCCTTCGCTATCCTCCACTAGTCTGCCTGTTTGTTCACAAACTATTTCCTCAACCCTATTTCTCAGTTGCTCTTTCTTTGCCTTCCATGCTAGAAGTTTACCACACCCTTTACTGTATTCAAAATGTGCCATTTGGCTGGCCTCCCATCTCTTTCTCACCCTTTTTTGCATTACCATAGACAAACTACCCTTCTCGTGTAGCAATTCTTGAAGCATTCTTATCCTCCCCTGCTCATCTATGCTAGGATCCATTAACTATTTTTCTCAGGAACGGATCTTTTCCTCCTGTGTTGTTACTACTTTGTAGTAGTTCCTCCTTTTCTCGGCCACTAAAGCCCCAAGCCTGCCCCTCAGAAATGCCTTATAGGCATCCCAAGCAACCCCTGGTGCCACTGATCCCCAATTGATCTAAAAAAACTCTTCTGTATCTTTTTTAAGGGCGTGTACCACCTCCTACTCCCCCCATAGTATTGTGCGATCTAAAGTCCATCTCGACTGGACCGCATCTCCCCTAACCTCTAATGTAATCATTACCGCTGAGTGGTCTGACAAATGGGCTCCTATATGCTCAACCTGTTGTACCTCATCTTTAACTTTACAGTCCACCAAAAAATAATCTATTCTAGACTGGTGTTTATACTTTTTGTTGAAGAAGGTATAGGCTTTTTGTTCCCCAACTTTTCGTCTCCAAATATCAAGCAACCCTAGTTGTTCCATCATTTGTTTAATTAATCTAAGCATATTAGGGTTAATCTGAGTGTTACTGCATGTGGACTTATTTAATACCTGATTCAGTACAACATTAAAATCACCAGCCAGAATGATTGGGTCAGATGAGTTTAAAAGTTCCGCCCAAAGATCTTGCAAGGGTGTTACATCATCATGATTTGGCCCATAGTAGCCTGCTATCGCAAATAACCTAGCTGCGATATTAACTTTAGCTACTATCCATCTGCCCGCTTTATCAGATGTAAAAGAATCTAGGCTAACCTGAGCCCCATGCTTGATTAAAATTGCCACCCCTTTAGTCACTGCTGTTTGAGCTGTGCATGCAAACTGTGCCACCCATTTCATAGTCTTAAAAAGTTCTACCGCCTCCTTCTCAGTCAGATGGGTTTCCTGGAGTATAATTATGCAAGCTGGAGAGTCCTTCAGGTACTGAATTATTCTCATCCTCCTATTCCTGACCCGTAGGCCATTTAAATTCCAGGACAATATTTGTATGCGTCCTCCCTTCTTACTACCCATCAGCTACTATTATAAAAAAAAAAACAAGTTCTGTAAAAATTAAAAGAGGTTATGAAGGACTTATTTGTTAACATTTTTTCCCACTGCTCCCCACCCTGTGCACTTCCCTCCCATAGAGAACCCCCCCCCAAATCCTCCTCGACCGAATGGTCATATGGAATTACCCCCAGAGCGATTAACTATCAAAAATGAAATAGTGTTTTGCCATGTCGTATAAAAAAACCCTAAAAAGAGGGAAAAATTTTTCATTTTATTTTTTATACTCGAATTCTCCTATAATAATATATATTTTTTTCAGCCAAAATTTTAGACATAGTTTTCTTCTTATATATATATATATAAAAAATATCTCCCTTTTTTTTATTATTATTTTTTAATTATTTTCTCGTCGATCCCCCAAAAAAAACCACTACCCTTCCTATTTTCCTTCTCCATCATCATTCTTCCCTTACAGCTTATAGTTATTCATAGACTAACCAATATATATATATATATATATATATACATATATAAACCTTATATATTAGAGAATTTAATTATTTTCTGGTCGTCTGAAACTCTTTTAAGAACTCATCTACTTTCTCGCCAGAGTGGAAAATGAACATTTTGTTATTTATCATCACTTTTAAATAGGCCGGAAATCTTACCTGAACTACAGCTCCTAGGCCTCTCAATTTTTCCATCCTTTTTCCAAGCTCCCATTGCCTATTTGAAGTGGCACCGGAGACATCCGAACGGAATTCATATTTTACCCCTTCCACCGATTTCAGGCTCAGTGCTCTAGAGAGTATTTTCTCCTTTAATGAAAATGTTAGAAAATGAATCAGAATTTTCCTAGGCTTTGTCCTATTTGTATTTAGCCTAAACGTACCCCTATGTACACGCTGGATATCCTTGCTTATTTCTTCTTCAGAGTCTTCCAATTGTAATTCTTTCTTAATCATGCGCACTACAAAGGTTTTAATATCCCTTTTATATTATTCCTCCTTTGAAAATTTTCTAACCTCTCAACCCTCTCCAGATACTCTGACTCTGTGGCTTTAATTTCGTGATCTCAGCTGTATTCAAACTAACTTGCTCTTTAATCTCCTTTACTTCCCCCTCCAACTGGGCCGTTCTGCTGCTGAGATCGTCTGTTTTTTTTTCTCCAAATTATCGCAAGCTTGTCTTATTTCTTTTTGGTTCCCTTCCGATGTCTCAAACCTAGACCTCATCTCAGCTGTGAGGACTTTTAATAACCCGCTCAGCAGCGACTCCTCGCTACCCCGACTCCCCTGTCGCCCCAGACGCTCCTAACTCCTGAACCAGGACTTGTGCAGTTAGTTATTGCTGTGACTTTTTTTGGACCGCCTGGGGCGTCTGAGTGCTCATATTTTCGCTTTCATTAGCAGGAAGTCCAGCCAGGATTTGATATCTATTAGGAGAAATATTTTCACTCCAATCACGAGTCTCTGTAGGCATATTGGCGGATTTTGCACCTCCTACGATCTTCTTATTATTAGTTTCCTTCTCTCCCTCCATTCTACTCTCTGCTAAGAAAACTGTTTGAGGCACAACCTTAAAAAAAGTCTTGAGGGAGGGGGTAACCTTTAATTCCTTTCTAACCTACCTCTTTTGCACAACAGTCTGTTAGTCTTCCCTTCCTTTGTTCTAATTATTTTACCCCCCTTCCTCCTCCTCCCTTTCAGCCCCTTTTACATTCTTGGTCTCTCTTCCCTTGCCTCCCTTCTCTCTCTTAATCTTTCTCAAAGGATACCGAGAATGTGGGTGTAAAGGCAATACTGGGGGAGATTTTACTTTATCTATACATCCAGTACTAGAGTGGGGACTCACACTCTCAGGCAGAGCCCCCTGGGACTGGCTCTCGCTCGACTCACGCGGCTCATGCACAGCTATGTCCAAAACTTCTCCTGCACACCGCGAAACTCCTCTGCCGGGCAGACCTTCCAGCCCGCTGGCTCCGTAACCCCCCTTCTCCGGAAGGGGATTCTGGCCGCCATGCCTCTTCGTTTCTGGAGCTCCAGGGCCGCCCTCCCCCACGGCTGCTCCTCTAGCTCCTCCACCCTGATGCCGAGGGGGTTGCCCCGGCTGCCAATTCCGAGCAGCCCACGCTGGATCCGCGCTACTCAAGCCACAACGCTAAATCTTTTCACAAAACGCCAGCGGCAGATCCACGGTAAGAGTAACAAAGAAAAAAAATGGATTTTACGGGTTTTACGGGTGTCCGTAATGACTTTGATTCAATACTTGCTAACTGAGGACATGACAATATATTTTCTTCTAACGCTCTGGCGGTGCCTCCGCGACCTGCTAGACGCTGGCTGCCATGTTCTCCCCACTTCCTCTACTGAACCTTGACTGTTGTTGTTTGTGTAATGTGAGTAACCCGTCTACGCTCCTAAACAGCCTGTGTGTGTGTTCAAGCTCTGGACACACCATAAGTAGTGTGAAAAAAAAGAATGGGCCAACATATACACTAATCCTGATGTTCCTGTTTAGCACGCTAAAAGCAATCACACAGAGACCCCCACAGAAATATTCCAAGAATTTCTGCATATTTCATTAACCTATCAAATATACTATACACACACACACACAAACACACACTCACATTATAGTACATGTGGATGTGCTAATTGTACTCTATAGAAAATAGTAACTTCCTACTCACACTGTGAATAGACCCATATTGAGCAAAGGACACAGGCAATGTTTCCATCCCAAGTGTGATCACATGCTGGCTGTGACAGTGGAGGAATGTTGTTTAAGAACGTTTTTCAATGTACTCATCCTCTGAGTCTATCCTGACAATGGAACAACAACCCCTATCCACAAAGATAACACTTGAAACAGTTCAGTGAGCAGCTCACACCTCAATACATTGGAGGCACCCAGCTGCAATTTAACTATGTATGAATAGTTAGCAGGAGGATCTATGCATGAATACTTTAGGTTTAGTTTTAACATATCTCCTTCATAAATATAGATAAATATAATATGTAAACAACACAAAGGCCCAGATGTGAGGTGAGGAGTCAGAAAAAGTTTTTTGAACACATAAAAATGACCAATGTATAATATGTTACATAATGAGGGTTACTGTTACCCCGTGGAGAAGACAACCATCTTTATAAAATTATTATATTTAATCCATTCTTTTCGAAGTATGGACATGTTTATTTAGAAAAATGTACATGTAAGAATTGGACATTCACAGGCCAAGACAATGAAGAGTGTCTTCAGCGAATAGCTCTGATTAAATCTAAAATACAGCAGTATTTTGGTGAAGAAATTGCTATTAAATATACAAGGTTCAGGGCAGAAACAAAAAAATTCGGGGAAAATACTGGAAGGGTCCTGGCAAAGCAGCTGAGATAGGGGGAAGTGGCCAGCGGAATATGTAAGATTAAAGATCATCTTGGTCAGATTCAAGATTCTCCAATTAAAACTTTAGAGGTATTTCAAAAATGTTATCAGCAATTATACACTGAAGAGACAGGCACGGGTGAGGTAGCGGGTCCAGAGGCATCCCTTGAGTTCTTTGAAGATCTTAAAACAAGGAAGGTTACTCCTGAACAAAATAAGATTCTTGCCGCCCCAATTACATGGGAAGAGATAGAAAGTGTCGTAATTTCTCTCTCAGTAGGTAAGGCGGTTGGCCCAGACAGCATACTTTTAGAGTTCTTTAGGACATTTAGATCAGCACTTCGACAGGATAAGGTTTCACTATTTCAGCTGGCTGAAAAGGGGCAAATTCCTGAATCTTGGTGGAAGAACACAATAGTAGCATTCAAGAAGAAAAATAAATCTGAACTTAGTCCATCGTCGTACAGGCCGATTTCTCTTATTAACACAGATAGTAAGGTCTATTCTAAAATAATAGCCTCTAGACTAGCTAAATCATCACCCCTCTCGTGTCTATTCGCCAGCACGGGTTCATTCCCAGTAGAGATTAAACTGATCACGTAAGGCGTGTGATTGCACTTCTTGACTGGGTTAAAGCTACGGGATCGCTGCTGGGGGTTGCCCTGTTGGACACAGAGAAAGCATTCGACAGGGACTCCTGGCGATTCATGTGGTTTGTATTGCAGTGGAAGGGGTTTTGCCCTGAATTTATCCAAACAGTGGAGACACTCTATATATCACCTGTAGAGTGGATCAGTATATCAGGGAAGGAATCAAAATCACTTGGGTGCCGATCACGATCCGGTAAAAACCGGGTACGAACCGTCGGACGGTGCATATTCTCCGTCCGACGCGTACCCGGTCGTCAAAATGTACAAACAAGGAATTACGATTCGCACGGAACACCATTTCCGTACGATTCGTAAAAAAGCCCGACCGAACAAAATAAACCTACCAATGCGATCCGGGAAAGGGCCGACCTGACGTCGGGACGCTCGCAGCCTGCCATTCACGAACCAGGAATCACGATTCGCACCGACGTCATCCCGCACGGTGAATATTTTCCGGCTGCCAAAAACTGCCGGGAAATCAGGACGACGCGAACAAGGACCACCAGTACGCGACGGACACACAGGACGACGCAAACAAGGAGGACCCGTACGTGACGGACAGACATGGACCCGAACCTACGGGTCATCCCGGCCCTCATAGCAGTCCACCTCCTCTACAGGTTACGATGCAGACGCCGCAGAAGGTCAGAACAACTAAGGGAGGGGGGAAGGGGGGGGGGTGGGGGTGGCAGGACCAGGGCATGCCACAAAACCCCCACCAAAGTCACACACCACACATGCCCAGGACATACCTGACACCCATGCCCTGGTCACTACGAGGGGGTGGGGGCGTGTCCAGCTAAGCCAGCGACCGCCACAACGGAAGTCCGTCACCACGCGAACCGGCAACACAACCAGACCGGTATGTCCCGTACCCACGCCTCAAGAGCGTGGGTACGAGACGTACCACGCCCACACCCACGTCACCCCAACAATGGCGGGACGGATCGTACCCACGTGGCAAAGGCCTGGGTACGGCCCGCACAAGCATCACATAGCGTGGGGATAGAGATGTATGGACCCTACCCCCACCCCCCCTATGCATGGAACGTACCCCCACCCCAACAGTGTAAGTACGACCCGTACCCTCACCCGCGTATGCATGGAGCGTAGCCCCACCCCAACAGTGTAAGTACGACCCGTACCCTCACCCGCGTATGTACGTACCGTACCCCCACCCCAACAGTGTAAGTACGACCCGTACCCTCACCCGCGTATGAATGGAGCGTAGCCCCACCCCAACAGTGTAAGTACGACCCATACCCTCACCCGCGTATGCATGGAATGTACCCCCACCCCAACAGTGTAAGTACGACCCGTACCCTCACCCGCGTATGCATGGAGCGTACCCCCACCCCAACAGTGTAAGTACGACCCGTACCCTCACCCGCGTATGCATGGAGCGTACCCCCACCCCAACCGCGTATGTACGTACCGTACCCCCACCCCAACAGTGTAAGTACGACCCGTACCCTCACCCGCGTATGCATGGAACGTACCCCCACCCCAACAGTGTAAGTACGACCCGTACCATCACCCGCGTATGCATGGAGCGTACCCCCACCCCAACAGTGTAAGTACGACCCGTACCCTCACCCGCGTATGCATGGAGCGTACCCCCACCCCAACCGCGTATGTACGTACCGTACCCTCACCCGCGTATGCATGGAGCGTACCCCCACCCCAACCGCGTATGTACGTACCGTACCCCCACCCCAACAGTGTAAGTACGACCCGTACCCTCACCCGCGTATGCATGGAGCGTACCCCCACCCCAACCGCGTATGTACGTACCGTACCCCCACCCCAACAGTGTAAGTACGACCCGTACCCTCACCCGCGTATGCATGGAGCGTACCCCCACCCCAACCGCGTATGTACGTACCGTACCCCCACCCCAACAGTGTAAGTACGACCTGTACCCTCACCCGCGTATGCATGGAGCGTACCCCCACCCCAACCGCGTATGTACGTACCGTACCCCCACCCCAACAGTGTAAGTACGACCCGTACCCTCACCCGCGTATGCATGGAGCGTACCCCCACCGTGTATGTTCCAAGCGTACATATCCAGAAATAGGAGGTGTGTGTGCAGAGTCCTCCCAGCAGTGCCCTGAGACAGGAGGGGTGGGTGCAGAGTCCTCCCAGCAGTGCCCTGAGACAGGAGGGGTGGGTGCCTAACACTCCCAGCAGTGCCCTGAGACAGGAGGGGTGGGTGCATAGTCCTCCCAGCAGTGCCCTGAGACAGGAGGGGTGGGTGCATAGTCCTCCCAGCAGTGCCCTGAGACAGGAGGGGTGGGTGCTGAGTTCTCCCAGCAGTGCCCTGAGACAGGAGGGGTGGGTGCCTAACACTCCCAGCAGTGCCCTGAGACAGGAGGGGTGGGTGCCTAACACTCCCAGCAGTGCCCTGAGACAGGAGGGGTGGGGGCCTAACACTCCCAGCAGTGCCCTGAGACAGGAGGGGTGGGTGCCTAACACTCCCAGCAGTGCCCTGAGACAGGAGGGGTGGGTGCATAGTCCTCCCAGCAGTGCCCTGAGACAGGAGGGGTGGGTGCTGAGTCCTCCCAGCAGTGCCCTGAGACAGGAGGGGTGGGTGCCTAACACTCCCAGCAGTGCCCTGAGACAGGAGGGGTGGGTGCCTAACACTCCCAGCAGTGCCCTGAGACAGGAGGGGTGGGTGCCTACCACTCCCAGCAGTGCCCTGAGACAGGAGGGGTGGGGGCCTATCACTCCCAGCAGTGCCCTGAGACAGGAGGTGTGCAACACATGTGTGTGAGGCTGGAAGTACCCACATGCATACTGCCTACAAGGGAACATGTCCCCATGAACTCATGTCAACAGACTCCACACACAAGTACAGTGATCACCAAGGATGCCACGAATGTTGCAGGTGGAGACATGGCCCTGCATGCATGGCCAAAGTAGAAGGGCTCCGTCACACACACAGCTCATGTAGACACAGCTCTGCGCTAAACATTGGGAACACCCTGCAGGGAAGATATCAGGGTACACAGAGGGAGGAATACACCCTGGGACAATTGCACCATGCAGTAACTGCTGACATGAACAAATAAAGTTAGCTAACACCTTGTGATGGCACACAGATCCCAGGGTCCCCCCAATGAGCAGCCCACTACTACATTTCCCACACACACAACACATAAACACCACCCAAAACCATGTAGCAGCCCCACCAACACCAATACCAGCATAGGCATTAAAATATTCACAAAGCCCATAGGGCAGTCAATAAGTCTCAGCTGGATGGGGGACACAGTGGGATGCGTGTCCCCTAACTTGCCTGCACAGTTACATGCCGTCGTCTTCCACAGGGGTGAGGCCATCAGGGGGGGGGAAGCACCAGGCACCGCAGGGACATCAGGGCAAAGGGGAGGCGTTGTGGGTGCAGGGATGGAGGACTCCACCACAGGGGGTGGGGCAGGGCCAAAGGCGGAGGCCAGGATGGCACTACACACCTTTGCAAGGTCCTCCAGGGAGTCCCCTGCACCCGAAGGATCCACAGGCCCCAAGGAGGGGGGGGGGTCAGAGGGATGGGTCGCAGCGCCACCGGGGGAGGGCGTAGACAGGGGGGGAGAATCAACCACCGTGACCGAGGACTTCCTTGACCGCTTGCGGGGTGGTGTCACTGTGGGGCTCAGGGACAGAGCGGCCATGAAGGAGTCCTTGGGGGAGATGTGGCCAGGAGAGCTGAGGGGAGGGGATTTGGAGGGAGTGGACTGGGTGGAATGCGGACTCCCACTATGGCTGCGTGTCACACGTTTGCCCCCCGACCCAGTGGGTGTGCCTACCTCACCCTGTGTGTGCGTGTCAGGAGGAGTGCGGTGGACCTTCCCTGCTGGTGTGGTGCCTGTGTCTGTTGATGTGGGTGCATGCCGACGTCTGGGTGTACGTGGGACAGGCATGGGAGTGGGAAGTGTGGTTGGGGCAGGGGTAGGTGGGGGGAGGTCGCGCTGCAGGAGACCCACTGCTGCAGTCAGTGTGGAGTCTATGGACCTCAGCAAGTTGCGTTGGTCAGCCTGCGATGAATGAATGCCCTCCAAGTATGCCTCGATGTTGTTGAGTGTCTGCCCGTGGGCATGGAGGACATTAAGGATCGCAGCCTGACCAACCTGCAGTTGCCGCTGGATGTCCACAGACTCAGCATTGGCGGCGGCAGTGGAGACAGGGGCAGGGGGTGCGGTGCCTGGCATGAAGGAGACATGCGGTGACCGGGCACGCTGGGAAGGGACACGAGCAAGTGGGAGGCGGCTGATGGGATCTGAGGGGGCGGTGCGAGGTGTTGTTCCGCTGTCAGCTGCTGGTGCAGCCTCCGCCCACTCGGAGACATCCTCCTCGGACCTGTCAGCTTCGTATTCTGATGTGCCAGTCGACAGGTCCTCAGCCACACTCTCCTCCGCCTCTGTCCCACTCGATGTGCCAGCCCCGATGTCACGGCTGGCACTGGTGCTCGGTCCCTCCGCCTGGTCTGTGTCCATGTCTCCCTCTGTGTCCCCCGACGATGCTGTGGGCAGGGTGGAGAGACATAAATTAATCAGACACCTGTACACATCTGTCACATGAGTCAAATCTACATAGGTAACATTGCATAGCCTGAAAAGGAAGATCCCTAACATCTACTAAACAAGGTACCGATGTAGGGCATGAAACACACAGTTGGTTGAGCCACCATGCCACTGAAATACCTTGGAGAGCATGAGACAATAGCTAAAGACAGGAAACGGAGTCTGACATAGCACCCAGGCCCTGGGGACAATCCAGCACTGCATCTGCACCACACAGCGTTGGCGAAAATACCGATGACCAGGAACCATATCCATGAACTTGAGACACATGCTGCATAGGTAATGCAGCAAACATGCACAACATGACTCGGTCACTGCACCTTGCGTGTGTGTCCAGACAAACATCACACACTGGCCAGACCCAGCAAGTAGAAATCTGGATTTGACATATAGGCTTTGCACGCCCCAACCACCTCCTACACGAGGCAAATAGTTGAGACACAGGTGGCACCAACATCTCATAGTCTGGGTGATAAACACAGGGGCAGGCAAAATGCAAGATTGGACGCCAAACAGCCAAGGTGCGCCTGTACAAATAATGAGGCACCAGTGCCCATCCTCAGATGAGTATAACAAGACACACAGGCACTAGCAACTGTGAGTATGAAGAAGGACATTCAGGTCAGGCTGCACAGTGGACACCTGTACAAAATAGCACGTCTATATCCATGGTGCCAGGGGACAATGGCACAGAGCACAACCTACGCTGTAGACACTGAGAGTGTCCACGTTTATGATGACACATACAACACCGATGAAAAGGTGCCCCAGGGGACAGTAGTGGCCACGCAACTCCATTCTCCTGAATGGAAATGACTGCAACACACGCCACCATCCCTCCACTATGCGTATCGCACACTCATGCACATCATGTCACAGGCCACTACATAGGACATGCGCACTGTAAGGCATGACACATGAGAGACCAACTCCCATGTCTGGAGTCAGCATCAGTGCCAACTGACATGGAACCCACATGCAGTGAACTTGACAGGGCACAGCCAAGGTCCCAAAACCTGTTACCCACCACCCCCACACATGATGCTACGGGCATAGTTCTCGTGGACAAAGCGCCAGCCTACATTACCTTGTGAAGGAGTGGCTACACACAGACCAGGGAACACATTGCAAGGAGGGGAAGGGTGGCAGGGGCGCAGCGCTATACTGGGGCAAAATGGATCTGCACAGCACCTTTAAACCCTGGCAGTGAATTCATGCTACTGTGCCCTTACAAATGCCGGTGACACACAACACACACATGTACCTACCCCCTTCCGGCTGCTGCTTCGCCTGTAAGCGCTGATCCAAGTCTGGAAAGACCACCGGCAGCACACGCCTGTGGAGGTGGCTCAGACGGCAGCGGCCGCGGTTCTTGTGGCTCTCAGGTGAGTCCCCCAGCAGGACCCGTGCAATCCTCCGCGTCCAGCACCGGATATCCTGCCAGCGTTTCCTCACCTGGGACAGGCTCCGCCTCCAACCATCCACACCCCTCACGGCACTGACGGCGGTCAGCCAGATCTGCTCCTTGGCAGTGGCGCCTACCTGTGAGAAAGTACAAGTGACACCACATCAATACACCAGCCACATGTCACAGAGAGACATTTGATAACAAATTAGCTGGTAACAACAAGGCATGTCATGCAGCCAACGCATTGCACCTTTGTCATAGGGACATGATCCTCTGGTGAGGGAAAAAGCAGTACGTGCCATAGTGGGTACACAGGTGGAATGATGGCAATGTCGCAATCAATGATCAAGGCTCAGACTGTGCATCACACCCACCCCTCCTGTCTCAGGGCACTGCTGTTAGTGATAGGCACACACCCCTCCTGTCTCAGGGCACTGCTGTTAGTGATAGGCACACACCCCTCCTGTCTCAGGGCACTGCTGGGAGCACTCTGTACCCACCCCTCCTGTCTCAGGGCACTGCTGTTAGTGATAGGCACACACCCCTCCTGTCTCAGGGCACTGCTGTTAGTGATAGGCACACACCCCTCCTGTCTCAGGGCACTGCTGGGAGCACTCTGTACCCACCCCTCCTGTCTCAGGGCACTGCTGTTAGTGATAGGCACACACCCCTCCTGTCTCAGGGCACTGCTGTTAGTGATAGGCACACACCCCTCCTGTCTCAGGGCACTGCTGGGAGCACTCTGTACCCACCCCTCCTGTCTTAGGGCACTGCTGTTAGTGATAGGCACACACCCCTCCTGTCTCAGGGCACTGCTGTTAGTGATAGGCACACACCCCTCCTGTCTCAGGGCACTGCTGTTAGTGATAGGCACACACCCCTCCTGTCTCAGGGCACTGCTGGGAGACATCAGGCATCCCCCCCCTGGGACCCCCCCAACAGTACATGGCATGTGTGTCATACCAGGACACAATGGCAGAAGTCACAGTCACAACATAGGGACAGTCTGTGCCAGTGGCCTATGCACTCACCTGATACCCTGGTCGCCCATACAGCATGGGGTACTGTGGGAGGATCACATCCAGCAATGCCATGTTCTCCTCCAGGGTGAATGGCTGTGACCTCTCCACAGCCCTTGACATGGTTCCAGGGAATCAGTAGCAGCAGCTGGGTCGACGAATTCAAAGATGTGCAGGCAAGTACTCCCTCATGGGACCTGGCTGCCTTATATGTGCCTTTCTGCCCTGTCTCATGCACAGGAGTACAGAGTGATTGGTCACTCACATTTGCATCCTATGTTTCCACCAATCCCTTCAAACCTAGCAGTCTGTGTGTACTCTATCGGTTTCATTCTCCTGCATGATGTCAGCTCCACAAACACATTGCAACAAAGTATTTTTATTCCAACTGACTTCTGCTGTTCACCTTCCAGAAGAACATCGAATTTTGAACTTGGTCTCCATGACAACCAGCATGCATGTAGGCCTCAATACTTGTCCCTCATGTGTCCCCTATGTAATTCTGAGCTCCACACACAGGTACGGGGCGTTACAGGGCCCTAGGGCACCCCAAATGCATTGCAACGGCCCGTACACGCGTGACTACGTTCACTATCAGTATGTGTGGCCTCGCGTATGCGTACTCGTAGTGGTACGGGCCGTACACACGCCTGTACGCTCCCTATCACTACGAGTACGCATACGCGAGGCCACACATACTGATAGGGAGCGTACAGGCGTGTGTACGCTCCCTATCAGTATGTGTGGTTCGCGTATGCGTACTCGTAGTGGTACGGGCCGTACACACGCCTGTACGCTCCCTATCACTACGAGTACGCATACGCGAGGCCACACATACTGATAGGGAGCGTACAGGCGTGTGTACGCTCCCTATCAGTATGTGTGGTTCGCGTATGCGTACTCGTAGTGGTACAGGCCGTACACACGCCTGTACGCTCCCTATCACTACGAGTACGCATACGCGAGGCCACACATACTGATAGGGAGCGTACAGGCGTGTGTACGGCCCGTACCACTACGAGTACGCATACGCGAGGCCACACATACTGATAGGGAGCGTACAGGCGTGTGTACGCTCCCTATCAGTATGTGTGGTTCGCGTATGCGTACTCGTAGTGGTACGGGCCGTACACATGCCTGTACGCTGGCCATCACGATGGGTACACATACGGCTGCACTCCCATAGTGATATGGGAACGTACACAGGCCCTCTTTGCAGCAGTACAGCGGGATTCACACATCACAGTGGTGACAGGCGGCACACAGGTAGGGATAGGGCGGACATACTTGTCCATGGATGGACATACTTGTCCATTAATTGACATTGAGGCATCGTCTGTGCATCACTACATGTGTGGGGCACAGGTGTGAAAGGCCTGTGATGTGGAACATTACTCCTGAGTCGAGAAGGCACCAGATGTATGATGAGATGTGTACAGATGTAGTGTGTGATGGTGCGATGTGTGCCAGGCATGGCCTTGACTCCTTTGACATGTGTACATGTCGTACTGCGCACTTGGGGTGAGCGTCACTGGCATGGCACGGACACCAACACACGGAAGTGTCCCCTGATGCCCGGTACAGGGGTTATGACACCTGACTTGTCACTACCCACGGTGCACAATGTGACTATGTCATGTATGTGTGGGGGCTTCACATCAGGTTGATGTGGGAGCACCCTCAAAAGCTGCAGCCGTTGCAGCAACAAACATGTGTCTGTGTGTAGATTGTCATTGCACACTGTTCCGCACACCATGCCACATGTGGTATCGGATGTGAGGTGCACATGTATGCATGGGACACGGAGTAGCGTGACAAGGACATGTCAGCATCCTCACAAGGTATGTGTGGTGAGTCATGACATGTGCACCTTCATGGCAAGGTGTGTGGGCTGGCCTAGTGTAATGTCATGTGACCTGTGGCTCCAGTGTTCCGCTACCAATCTCTGCAATCGGCATCCTACTGCTGCTGATGTGTGGGCGTATGTCACTCCTGTGTTGCGTCTGGCTGTTCACTTGCACTGGGACACAGCTATTCCCATGGCGTGGCATGGGGAGGTTCTCAATCTCCGTGTGTAGCTGGGTCTTTGAAGGAGTGTCACCTTGCATCCATACGTGTCCTGGCCATGTAGCACATACCTGACTCCCTATGTAGTATGTGTGTATTGCCAGATGAACATGTGCTCAGTACACATGAGTTGTTGTCGTAGTGCACTCACTCTTCCTTGTCACTTCAAAATTACTGCAGAGCGCCGCCTCTTGCCCGAAGAATTCCAGACTTGGCTGCCATGCAGGATAATGACAGCATCCGGCTCTACCGCTTCACCCAACCATTGATTCTGGAGTTGACGGCGAGACTGGCACCACACCTGCAACCGCAGCACAGGTATCCCACGGCACTGACACCCCAGCTGAAGGTAATGGCTGTCCTACATTTTCTTGCCACGGGTACCTTTCAAAATACCATAGCTCATGTTGGTGGCATGTCCCAGAGCACGTTCAGTGGTGTGCTGCATGATTTCTTAGAGGCCATGTTGATTCACCTGGATGACTTCATCAAGTTCCCAACCCCTGAACAGATGACTGAGGTCAAGCGTGGATTCTATGCCCTGGGAGGGATGCCCCATGTAATTGGGTCCATTGATGGGACACATGTAGCTTTGGTACCACCACACGCACGGGAGGTGGCGTACCGCAATCGGAAGCACTACCACTCCATCAATGCCCTTGTGGTGTGTCTGTCCAACATGGTGATTTCACATGTCTGTGCTCGTTTTCCAGGATCAGCACACGATGCCTACATCATGAGGCGTAGCGGGATGCCTGATATGATGATGCAGCTGCGCAACGAACGGGCATGTGTTGTTGGTGGGTACAGTCTGTCTGTCCTGTATTCAGTATAGCCTAACAGCACGACCGCTTCACCACTTCTAACGATGACCATGTGCTTTCCATGTAGGGGACGCTGGCTATCCCAACATGCCTTGGCTGCTCACACCTCTCCGCAACCCCATCACGCCGGCCCAGCTCCGCTACAACACCGCCCATGGCCGGACAAGGCGAGTGATAGAGAGGACGTTTGGCATGCTGAAGAGCCGATTCAGGTGCCTCCACAAGACCGGCGGCGCACTCCCATATGCCCCGGCAAAGGTCTGCAAGATCTTCATGGTCTGCTGCATGCTGCACAACATGGCAGTTGAAAGAGCTGTGCCACTCATCCTGAATCAACATGACGAGGACCATCCACCCGTGGAGGACGAAGGGCTTGGCAATGGGGCTAGTGATGTGGAGGATGTGGAGCCGCAAGAGGACATCCGGACTCGGCTCATACGCGACTTCTTTGCATAGTGGTGAGTACCAGTGTCTGAGTGTGCACGCATTGGTCCCCGTGTGGCATGCGTTGTGATGTGTGTCTCCACCTGCATGTATGGCACGTGAGTCAGAGGTGTGTGTGGGTGTGTCACTGGAGTGATGGTGCCAGTGATGGTTGTACTTCCGCAGTCATAATTGTGACCTAGCATGTTGTCATCCATACATGTGTCGAGTAAATGCACATGCAAGTGGCTGTGCTTTTTGTGGCTGACTTCTTGTGTGTCTCTCTTCCCCAGGTACCTGCGCATGCCGTCTGCTGGTTGCATTGTTGTGGCACTGCTATTCCTCATGGACATGACATCGTGGGCTGACTCAGCGTTACAGGCACGGACACGTTTGGAAGTCTCCATGGGGTAAGGGATGCATCTGGGGTGTATTGGGTGTGGCAGTTGTTCACGATGTGTGCACACTGCCCCTGTCGGTGTTTGGTTCCTCTGCAGCCATGTCGCATCCCCATGGGACACGACATGCAGCTGTGTACACCTGAATAGATGGTCTGCCTGGTTGACAGTCATCAGTGATGGGATAGGGGATTGTGATGATGGCATCAATGTGTGTGACACTGCCCTCGGACACATTCGGTTGGCATTCGCTTGACATGGTGTGGGACTTCGACATCCGCGGATCTATGGTGTATGGCAGGCTCTCCGTGTGCAGCTGTGGGTATTTAGCTGTTAGCCGACGCTTGTGTGCCAGTTCCATGGCGAACACGCATGTGTGCTGCTGAAGGGGGGTGCCAGTGTTGGACCCACATGTTACTCCACATGATGTGTTCATGTGTACTTCGAGATGCCTCTGCAATCCCGAATACATGACTAATAAAGGTGTCCCTATGCCTCCAAGGTGCCTCTTCTCAGTCAATGCTGGTGTGTTGCCATGGTGCATCCTGCTTGTCTGCCATGGTATTCCCTGATTGTGGCTATGTGTCAATGTGTCGAGTGGCAAGATGCAAGCTGTGTGTGTGGGCTGAGACTGTGTATTGGGCATGATGTCCATGACTGTGTGGGTATTGTGACATGTGCCATCCCCATGCATCCAACGTTGGCCAGGCCCCCATTCTCTGCATCCACCGGACTCAAGCTTGCAGGACATGTTTCTGCCACCTGTCTACACATACCTGGGTGCCCCCCAGGACACTGGACTGGATCCCTGACCTCTGCGCATGACTGTTGCTGTACTCAATGTGTCTGTCAGCACGGTTGTTCGGTAACCCCCTCAGCTGGTTGGGCCCATCACGGGTGTGTATGGTGCTCCATGTCTGTCTTGCCTAATACACTGTGACCCATGTGTCCTGTGCCAGACTCAGGCCCCAGGGTGTGGGTGGTTGAAGACAAAAGATGACTCAGGCATGTGTTGACTTTACAAGACACATGTTAGGTAATAATGCTACCAGCAGGCATCTACTCCTCATAGTGTGATTTATTATTGTGGGGGGGGGGGGGCGGAAACAAAGTGAGTGTCTTTCCGGGTAGTTTGAATCCAAAGTTCAGTAGGGGAGTTGGTGTCCTTGCCATTGGATGTCCTCAGAGTCCATGCCACAGTCTTTGTCAACATTGGTCAGCCAGTGACCAGCAGGGCCATGTGGCAGAGAATGTCTCTTGATGCTGTGATGCAGTTGCTCCAGTGGGCCAGGTGCCAGGCCAGGTGTCCTGGGAGATGGTGATGTAGCGCCGACCCTCACGGTCCTTTCCGTGGACGACCCGGCCTCCTGCGGGGAACCTCACCAGCAGGCCGTGACGACATCTGGGATGCTCCGTCGGATGTTTCCTCCTCCTCCTCCTGATCCCTCTCTGTGGGTGGTGATGTTCTCCGCCTTCTGGCACAGGGAGGGTCGGCCATGTTGTTGGCCATCCGACGGAGTGTAGCGTGAATCCCCTGGAATGCCGTCACTTGCTCAGCCTGTCTGTCCTCCATCCTCCGTTGGTGTACCAGTAGACAGGCATGTAGCTCCGCATGTTGCTGGGCCTGCTGGGTCTTTATCTCATCGAGGCTCCCCTTGATCTCATTGAGGGTGGAACACAACCTGGGCCATGCCCGTGGTGTCCTGCCGGTATGAGTCCAGGATGTTACGGACATGGGAAAATACCGGATCCCCAGCCAACTGGTCAGGGTCGTGCCTCCGCCGTCCTCCACTCCCACCACCCCTGCCCACTTGCGCCTGGCCTGCCCTTGCGGGCACATCGGGTCTCCGGGACCCCTGAGGGGTGGCATTGGCGTTGTCGCCTGCCTCCTCCTGGGTGCCCGGGACACCGTGTCCCTCCTGGCCAGCCTGGCTGCATTGTGGTGTTGGGGCAGGGATCCTGGGTGTCTCCTGGGATGTGGCAGGAGTGGGGGTGGTGGTTGGCACAGTTGTACCTGACGCAGGTGCTGCAGGCGGTTGGACACCAGAGGGGCCAGGTCGGTCGGGGTCGTCCACAGAGTGGTGAGAGTGGTCGCTGCCGGTGGGATCGGGCTCCTGCAGATCCGGGTCCTGTGAGTGTTCCCCCCCAGTGTTGGGGGGTGCACCACGACGTTGGCCTGTGTGTAAGAGAGACAATGTTAATTTTGGTCCATGCAACATCCATGTTTCATCATTTCATGAGTTGGCACATTTCCTCTTGGAATTAGGATCTGTCTTGCATTCCACTCACAGTGCACTTGTGCATGGGTGTGTCCCTTGGGCACCACTTTGGCACCTTTAACTATGTGTGGCACAGTCTTACTTGCTGCGTCAAGTGTGACTGCAGTCAGCAGTGGAGTGGGCCGGTGTTGCGAGCCATGCATTGGCGCCTTCCGTGTAGCACTGTACATGTGCACATGGATTTGTTCCACACACTTATGTGATGCAGGTAGCTGTCATTGTGCTCGTGCACAGGTTGTGACATGGCCCTGTGTTTTGCCATGGTGAAGAGGGGGGGTTCTGGCACGGGCCACCCTTGGCTACATGCACGCAGTCTACCTGCTGACGAGCAGACATTCCCACACACCACACGGCTGATTTGCTCTCCCTGTGTCTCGCTCCCTCTCTGTCCCCCTCTCCCTCCCTCTCTGTCCCCCTCTCCCTCCCTCCCTGTCACCCTCTCCCTCCCTCTGTGTGTCAGCCTCCTCCCTCTGTCCGTCTCCCTGTGTCTCCCTCCCTCTCTGTCCCCCTCTCCCTCCCTCTCTGTCCCCCTCTCCCTCCCTCTGTGTGTCACCCTCTGTCACCTCAGCCCAGCTTCCTGGGCACACACTGTTAGCAGATCTTTGAGTGGCCCTTGGCCTGTTGATGTGAGTTTGTTTCTGATCTCCAGGCACCCATTGGGTGTGATGTGTGTCTGTGCGCTGCTGCTGTGGTGGTGTGTGCTGCCACTCTTTCACAATGTTGGCTGTTCATTAGCTGCTGTCATGTGCAAAACAGTGCCTTCACCCCCATGTGTTGATGCAAGGCGTCCGCCATTTGCTGGCAAGTCATTCCTGTGTTGGGACACACTGTTTGTCTGGCTGTGACCTAGGCCATATGGGCAGAGTGCATAGTTGTCTGCTTCGGAGTCGCACTATGTGATTTTTGGGGTCCAGCCTCCCGCCATCCGGGTTACTGTGTCATGTGTTGTTGTCTTCTGTGACTTGCCATTGTCCAGCTGGGTGCATGGGGCATGGTGGCAGCAGTGGCATGTGCGTGCTCATGGAGTGTGGTTGAGTAATGCGATGGCTTGTGGTGGTTGCGTGCCTGTTAGTGATTTTGGTTGTGGATGCCGTTCCCCCCATGTGAGGTGCGTTGTTTGTGTACTCACCCGGGTCTCGGAGTCCTTCTAATCCTTCGACTGCCTCCACCGGCAGTATGGCCATCACCCTCTCCTCCCAGGGATGGTACTGTACGGGTCTGCGGGAGGGCCCTCCTCCGGTGGCGTTGGCATGGTCGTGTTCCTCCTGCCTCCTGCCTCTTGGCTCTGACCCTCCTCCGCAGATCGTACCACCTGTTCTGGCATTCCTGCCTGGTCCTCCTGGTGTCCGCAACAGCATTCACAGCATCGACGATGGTCTGCCACATGGCTGTTTTTGCTGCCAGGCTGGTGTTTCTGACCAATGTTCCAAAGATCTGTGGCTCGACTCTGAGGATTTCATCAACAAGGACCTCCAACTCTCGGTTACTGAACTTTGGATTCTTGGTAGTGGGCATGGTGAGGGGTGTGGGTGGGGATGGTGGGGGGGGGTGTGGATGTTGGGGGGGGGGTGTGGATGGTTGTGTGTGTGTGTGTGTGAATGTGATGAGGGGGTGTTTGTGAGGGTGGTTGTGTGAAGGTGTGCAAGTGTAAGGTGTGGTGTAGCTTGTTGTATGGTTCTGTGGTGTCTGGCAGCAGTGAGTCTGTTGCAAAGGCTCATGGTTTGTGTGTGTGGGCCCTTTTTATTGATCCATGGGTGGGTGTGGCAGTGTTTGAAATTTGGGTGGGTGTGTTATAAGTAGTGGTGGTGTTTTGGCCCTCTGTTTGTCTTTGGCAGTTGCAGGTCAGTGAAGGTGTATTTGTAGTGTTTGTTGGCCATGTTTAGTGGCTTTGTGCCATTCGAATAGTGTCTTCTTGTGTTGTTTTGTTTTGTCCTGGTTGTGTACGTGCGTTTTGAGCGTGTGTACGGTGTGTAGATGGGCCATTTGGTTGTACGGTGCTGTCCTTGTGTGTGGGTTGGTACGACTCGTACATGCGGTTGTGATGTTGGGGCCTGGGGTGCGCTCCGTACTTAGGAGGTTGTGTTGGGGGTAGGACCGGAACCTACTGGGGTGTACATAGACGGTGGCACGACACGTACTGGGGTGGGGGTACGACTGGAACGTACTGGGGTGTAGGTACACGGGGGGTATGACACGTACTGGGGTGGTGGTGGGGCTCAAACGTACTGGGGTGTACATAGACGGTGGTACGACACGTACTGGGGTGGGGGTACGACTGGAACGTACTGGGGTGTAGGTACACGGGGATATGACACGTACTGGGGTGGGGGTACGACTGGAACGTACTGGGGTGTAGGTACACGGGGGTATGACACGTACTGGGGTGGGGGTACGACTGGAACGTACTGGGGTGTAGGTACACGGGGGTATGACATGTACTGGGGTGGGGGTGGGGCTCGAACGTACTGGGGTGTAGGGACACGGGGGTATGACACGTACTGGGGTGGGGGTACGACTGGAACGTACTGGGGTGTAGGTACACGGGGGTGTGACATGTACTGGGGTGGGGGTGGGGCTCGAACGTACTGGGGTGTACATAGACGGTGGTACGACACGTACTGGGGTGGGGGTACGACTGGAACGTACTGGGGTGTAGGTACACGGGGGGTATGACACGTACTGGGGTGGGGCTCGAATGTACTGGGGTGTACATAGACGGTGGTACGACACGTACTGGGGTGGGGGTACGACTGGAACGTACTGGGGTGTAGGTACACGGGGGTATGACACGTACTGGGGTGGGGATACGACTGGAACGTACTGGGGTGTAGGTACACGGGGGTATGACACGTACTGGGGTGGGGGTATGACTGGAACGTACTGGGGTGTAGGTACACGGGGGTATGACACGTACTGGGGTGGGGGTATGACTGGAACGTACTGGGGTGTAGGTACACGGGGGTATGACACGTACTGGGGTGGGGGTACGACTGGAACGTACTGGGGTGTAGGTACACGGGGGTATGACACGTACTGGGGTGGGGGTACGACTGGAACGTACTGGGGTGTAGGTACACGGGGGTATGACACGTACTGGGGTGGGGGTGGGGCTCGAACGTACTGGGGTGTAGGGACACGGGGGTATGACACGTACTGGGGTGGGGGTACGACTGGAACGTACTGGGGTGTAGGTACATGGGGGGTATGACACGTACTGGGGTGGGGGTGGGGCTCGAAGGTACTGGGGTGTAGGTACACGGGGGTATGACACGTACTGGGGTGGGGGTACGACTGGAACGTACTGGGGTGTAGGTACACGGGGGTATGACACGTACTGGGGTGGGGGTGGGGCTCGAACGTACTGGGGTGTTGGTACACGGGGGTATGACACGTACTGGGGTGGGGGTACGACTGGAACGTACTGGGGTGTACCTAGACGGGTGGGGGTATACATACACGGGGGGTACGTGTCGGACGTACGGGGCCGGGGGGGAGTGTTGGGCGCGTATGCGGGCACATGTCTCCATGGTTGCTATAGGAGTTCGGTGCGGACGGTGTTTTTTCCATACGGTTGTAAGCTCGGACGCACGGGATGGATCGTGATTCCTCGGTCGGACTTGGCTTTTCACGTTTGTAAGGTAAATCGTCCGAGGACGTCTCAGACACATTTTCCGACCCGAGGACGTGTGGGGAATGATTCCCAGTGCGGTTCGTATGGACTTTTTACCATGCGAATCGTGATTGCCAGTTCGTACGGCACTTGTACGATTCGTACGGTAAAAAGACCCGATACGAGTCGTACGGGGACATTTTTTACCGGATCGTGATCGGCACCTTGGTGTCAACAGAGGTACAAGGCAGGGGTGCCCTTGTTCCCCCCTGCTAGTTGCACTTTATATTGATCCATTTCTTACCAAATTAGAGAAAAACATGAATATAAAATCAGTGAAGATCAATGATACGGAGTATAAGACATTGGCTTACGCAGATGATATCGCGATGCTAGCAATATTACAGCGGCTTTTCCAGCAGTGAGGGATCAGGCAGAGCAATATGGGGCCTTATCAGGTTATAAATTAAATATCGATAAAACGCCGATAATTCATTCTAATTCTATCCCTACTCCTTACCTCACTGTTTCGACCGAAGCAACATATCTGGGGATTAAGATCTCACCGTCGGTGGACCAAATACCGGATCTAAATATTATTCCTATGATTGACATTGTCAATAGGACATTAGAGAGGCTAGATCACCTGCATCTTTCTACATATGGAAGAAGTGATGTTTTAAAAATGCGGATCCTCCCAAAATTCCTATACTTATTTAGGACTATTCCCCTAGAGTTCTCAACGGCATCTCTAGCAAAAATTGAAAGGAGTTGCTCTAGAGTTTTATGGGGATTTCATAGGGCAAGAAGGGCGGCCAGATGGATGATACTTCCTAGAGAGCGAGGAGGTTGGGGAGTTCTCAGTTTCGTAATGTTTCATTGGGCATCATTGCTACAATATATGGGGATTTTGGTGACTGGGACTAAAGCTGAAATATCTATGGCTGTAAGACCAACTATCTATGAAATCGTACTGGATAATTAAGCTAATCAATGCTTAGTAAAAAACTTAGAACCCAGCTACTAAAAAAAAACTAGATTTAAAATCCTCAAGGCATTGCGGTTTATGTCTTTGCCACGGGAAAAGGGGGGTTTTGCAGTTCCTGATTTTAGAAGTTATTATTGGGCAGCCGCTTTGCAATGCATGGGGATACTGGTTGGGTCATGCCCCGGGGATACGGAAGGGGAAACTGAGCTCCCTGATGTTTATAAACTACTTTTGGGGGAACATGCAGAGAATTGTTTTGGGAAATTCACGGAGCCTAGTTACTACAAGAGGACAACATTCAAGACTCTACTATCTGCTTTTAAGGTTTGGGGGGCTCTAAAAAAGAAGATTGGTTTGGGGAGACTTAATCATTATACTTTTCTGTATAAAAATCCCACCCTTCCGGAAATGTTTTCTGATGAGATTATGGCAGGATGGGCATTAAAGGGTGTTCAAAAGGCTGGGGACTTAGTTTGGAATGAAGGGTTTCGCCAATTCAGAGATATTCAGATGGAGTTCGGGTTGGAAAGGGGTAATTCTGTTAAATATCTACAGCTGCGTAGTTTTTTTGGCAAAAGAAATTGGGGGGCTAGTGGATAGTAATGTAATTATTGATATCATGCAAGGTAGTGCTAAGGGTACTATTAAGTTAATATATATGGAATTGATTAGTTTAAAGCAGGATGATTTAGCTAAACATGAGATTAAATGGGCGAAGCGTGTGGGGGCTGCACCAGATGTATTTACGAAGTCTCTAGAGTTGGCTCGGACGGTCCTGTGCTCTGCTGGGCTTGAGGCGCAACACTACAGAACTATTTTCTCTTTATATTACACTCCGGCTAGAATAGCACAGTGGGGCGGGCTATCAGGGTTACGTGCTCTCGATGCGGGGAATGGCAGCGGATTTGACGCATATGTTTGCATCTTACCCTCGTCTGCAGGGGTTATTGGAATCTATTATTGAATTTTTAGACCGCTCACTTGGGTTAAAAATTACATTAACTCCTGAATTAATTTTGCTGGGAATAAGCAACAATAGACAAAACGAGATGGCTTACCAATTTTTGTTTGTTGCTATGGCTGTATTAAGGATTAATATTGCTTCCGCTTGGTTGGATCCACTTCCCCCTACCTTTCAGCAATGGCTTGCATGGCTGCTATCTACATACACATTGGAAAGAGCGATTTATGAAAGGAGGGGGAAGAAATCTAAGCTGCTAGGATGGAATATCTGGACTCCCTTAATAAAATGGAAGGAATCAGAATAACTGAAAGGCATTAGGAGAGTAAGCTTAACTCGAGGTTGATGTAAACTGGTCGAGTTTAGTTAAAATCTATGCCCGTGCGAAATGTGATTTATTTTTTCTGTTGTTATAACTGCTCACTTCCGATTGTTGTTTATGTGCTCACTTCCCTCTAACTAAACCTTGCATATCTGTTGTTATGCTTATTTGGTTATCTTACTGTGCTGATACCTTGGGGGAGAAAAATGTAAAATATTAATAAAGAAATAAAAAAATAAAAAAATACTCAAGGCAGCTTATGGGACTTGGAGAAAGGTTCGACAGAGGTTTACAGTTTCTAATATAAATGTGTACTCCTTTTTCAGCTTATGGTGTCTTACAGCCAATTTTTCAAGATCAAGCCCCTTCCGATGGGGCAGTGCTGGGATTATTGTCTTGGGGGATATATATGATGAAGGTCAAATAGAAACATTTATTTCTTTACAAGAAAAATTTGGGTTAGACAGAAGAGATTTTTTCAAATACCTGCAGGTTCGGAGCTTCAACGGGACAAATGCACAAGGAACTGTAGTGGAGGCAGCGTTTTAGATACATACATTGCTATGTTAGCCTAAGCGCGTTAGATGTTAGAAACGCCATCTTGCCACTTTTGCTGCTTTTGCACACGACACTGCAGATACATGTTATTATTTGAAAACTGCTTTCTTGCCTTTCCTTCACATGAGAACTGTCTGTTGTTCTCATCCCTAGAGGTGCACTGCGACCTTGGTCTGAACATTGTGTGCAGAAACAGTCTGAGCCGCCAAACAATGTACGTTTTTGAGTTCAGGTTGATCGGCCTACTCTCTAGCCATAACACGCACACAGCTGAAGATACCTGAAAGTCGAGATCCTTTAATATTGCAGTTTACATGCATGAGACACATTCTGGAGAAGAACTTTTCCAGGCGCAGAGCAAAGCTGATCCTGTGATGTGATTCACCTAAGCTGATCTTTACGGTATGGGGTTCCCCATTCAAACCTAGAGACCTTCTATTGGAATAATAATACTAGCTCACTAGTGAAGGGAAGGTGGTTGTATTCCACTGTCATTTGTAATATGATTTCTCCCTTCATGTTCTATGGTATTGTAACAATGCTGATGGTTTTAATTTTAATCATTTGTCTACTTATGTTAGCCAAAGTACTGCATCTTAGGACACGTAGTTTATAAAATAAACGTTTTAAACTTTTCCATGTCTCTGATTATTCTTATTGTGGACTGATATGAGAATAATAACAAACAGGTATTTCTGATTCCCACCATTCCTGAGAGTACTCCAAGTTGCTTGTTCTGGGTTGTCTATACATTGGGAAATCCGTGAGAATACGGACTGGGACACTGATGCTAGTCGGATTGGGGTTCTGGGTACTGAGGTGAGTTTTTGGTACACCACATTTCACTGAGGTCCTAGTTTCCTGCGCATTGTTCTGTGCATGAGCAGTATCCCTGCAACAGGACCACAGCCAATTTATAAAAAATATCCTTGGTGGAAATAATAAGTAAAAGGTCCTGAACCGGGAAAATTTATCAAACATTATTGGAAGCTCTCCCTGATGATCAAAGTAGTCAGAATATTATCTGGGAGGGAACATTTGGGAAGGAGGGGATAAATGTAGAATATTCAATCGATTTAATAAGTGAGACTTTAACAACAGGAAACCTTAGAACCAAACATTATATGTCTATTTTTTACCTTTACTATACTCCTCAGAAGGTTGCGAAATGCGGAGGGACACGGGGCACACGGGGAAGCAAGTGTAGCAGAAGCAGGTTAGCGGCTGCAGGTACTATACATATGTTTTATTCATGCCCTAACTTAGCTAATTGTTTTCAAGATATCCAATCTTTCTTCAATATAGTTTTGGGGATCCCGCTCGCAATAACATCAGAATAGGTCATCTTGGGTGCTGTGTGCAATGGGGGAGGAAATACAAGAGCAAGACCTGAGACTAGATTCGTATTTATCACCATGGCCATTATACGATTGTGTATTACTTCCCCATGGATTAGCCCTGACTCTCCCACATTTATAATTTGGAGGTCAAGGATTCTAGCTATCTATAATATGGAGTCCTCTGTAAATAGATTGAAATGACGTAAAAGAGGGCAAAAAACTTGGGCTCCTATATCAGAGTGGATTGACTAAATCATGTTGTTTATCTCTGTATGTCAACTTATTATGGCTGTTACCTTTTTTCTTTCGTCTTTTTTTTGTATAATTTTTCTTGACTTGTAATTGTAAAATTGAGACTAAAAAATGTAATAAAAACAAAAAGGAAGTCATACAATTACTCACACCCTATTCCCTGTGGAAGGGTATAGACCTGCAGTTACTCAAAACCTCCATGACATATATGTTTAAATTGTAGAAATCAAAACATATTGTTCAAGTTGTGTGTTATGGATGGATAAGAATGTGTGATCTGTATGGACTTTGATGGAAAATGCCAGAAAGAATAAAATAAAATACAATTCATTGAGAGGGAAAAAAAAGGACATTCACCTAACCCTGTTTGAAGAACAAAAATATGTACATAGGCCTTTCTCAATATTTACAAACAAATGATGTTTCTACTGCCACAAGGGTAGATTCACACATGTCCAAATATAGTCACAAAGATGGCAATTGCACCTACCAAGGTTGGGAAGCATACATGTATTAAATGTAGGTGCACCTGCAATGACTTTCACAAAGTCTAATGCTAAACAATGTAAATCATTAACTTAGATGCCTTGCCAAACAATTGACAAATATATATTTAAAGTACTGATCATTCATTAATTTCAATCATGTGTTTATTATTGAACACATTTCTTAGGGTACTGCACAAGGATTCTACAACCGATTAGCATGAATAAACTATCTTTTGATGTTTGACCTTCAAAATATGATAAGTCATAATGAGAGGTTGAGAAGGAGTCCTAAAATGTAGTTATAATCATTGTTATTTTGTTTCAGATAGTTTCTATTGCAACCTTCAAGGTATGTGAATACACTTCACAAAATAGCATTGTTGTTATATGTATGCTACTAACGAAGATTGCCATGTCTTAACCTGACACATTTGTTTTACTTTTTGGAGAATAACTGACACATTGCTCTACCTGTCTTTTAGCATTATTCATTCCTTTAGGATTTGTGAATGTTATTCCAAAATAAGAAGTATGATTATAAATATATTAAGGACTACCCCAGAAACTGTCCAGGCAATGTGTCAAACATAGAAGAATATTAGTTAGAAATAAAGACACTAATAGAATATGTGTGTATCACAGAAACATTGGAGAAGTGTGGCTCAAGTGGAGAAGTGTGGCTCAATGGTTAGAGCGGCAGACCCTGATGCAGAGGTCTAGCCCGGGACCAGGGTTCAATTCCCCGCCTCAGCGGGTCTTGGGCTCAAAAATTCCACGGACCTGACAATTCTCTCCTCGGTGCCTATTCCAATCATGGAGTCCCACTCTGCAACTCTGGGCAATAGCTTGCTTAATCTCCACAACAGCCCCCACAACGCTAAGGATGCCTGTCCTCCACCTTGGGGGTGCCCAGGAGTGGACACCTCACAGGGAAAGCCAGGATGGGTTCCACAGCGGTATTTGTACAAGCGCCTTGAGACTCTTGCGGGTGAGTAGTGCGCTATACAAGTATCAATTTACAATTGTTAAATGAAATCTAATGAATGAGTGTCATGTTGACACAAAATAGGAAACATTTTTACAGAAAAGGAAAATCATTACACACGTAAATATTTTTACAATGCAAACAAAAATATTAAATAAAACAAAACAACAATATTGCAAATTACCATTATATAAGAAGGATGCTTTCCGGCACCAATATAAGAACGTATAGCAGCAACAGAAGACTGCAGAGAAAATGAACAAAGATGGTGTGATGATAATAGTAAGATTAAGAGCGGAACTGGTTATAAGCAACTTACTAATGTTTATTTAGCAGCCTTGCAATGCCAACTAATGAGCCCTACATCTTCATTCTCAGCTGATTTGATTTGATTTGATTTGATGATGTACTTGTAGAGCGCAGCTATCACCCTACGGGCATCTTGGCACTTTAGACTGAGGAAACCATACCGGAAAGACAGAAGAAGGGACAGGGAGAGTGGATCCAGGTTAGACTTTAGGATAGAGCCAGGTTTTGAGTCCCTTGCGGAATTCGAGTAGAGAGTTACACTGTCTCACATTTTATTGAGGAGCAGACAAAGGAGGACCTATGCCTAAACAGAATCATCAGAGAAGGTAAATATTGATTGCAAGGTAGATAAAACGTTATCGACTGCTCTGAAGGTTCAATGATAATCCCTCACAAGGGCCTTCTGATTTTTCTACACAGTAATAAAAATGCTGTTGTGGGCGCTCAAGGTGGAAATTAAGGAGTACATCCTGGACTCAATTACATGTTGGAAATACTGGATGGAGGAATTGATGAGGTCTAGCTGCTTGACAATGTCACTAGTGCATAAGGGAAACAGCTGCTGTTCGCTCTTCTCTCATCACACAAGGAATGTCACCAAATGACACATGAATTCCATGGAGATTAGAATTGGTGTCTGTAATAGTCTCATCAAATCCCTTGTTGGGCTCAGACTCCCCAAAATCCTTCTATAGTCCGTGTGAATGTCTCCTTCCCGGACGTGACCTCTACCATCATCCACAGCTGTACCCTGTACAATTTTCCATCAGTGACAACTTCCAGTTCATCATGTTCTTTCAGAGCACACTGGGCAGGTGTTGGATGTGAAAATGTCTGGTATTGATCACTTGGAGACACAGCAACATTTTCATTCTTTGCCAGGATGGAGGGCGGACCATTGAGAAATCCCAGGATATCATTGAAGGTCACATCACCCCTGGAGGTCAGTGCACCTCAGTCTGCAGACTGAGATTGTTTAGTTCAACACTGATGTGTTGGTTCAACGTGAATCATTTCCCGTTGCTCTAATTAACTGCCAACTCAACATAGGACACGTTCTGGGTTGGTTCAACACTAATGTGTTGTTTTAAGGTGGATTCACTCCCTTAACCTCATCTCATAGATTTAACTTCCCTGAGCCTTCCTGACTGGTGCAGACCTTTCTGGCAGCTCCCAACCAGCGAGGGACTCCAAGGGATACCTCCCACTTGTTGGGCTGTCTTTTTGTCCTGAAGAAGACCTGCTATGACACCTCATTAACGCATTATCAGGGTCAAAACGTCGACGATAATACATGGCTCAGTCTTAAACAAATCTCTTGGAGTATACCATTGAGCGGTCCTGCCACAACCAGAGAAATTGTTTCCGTAGTTGTTCTGACCATTCTCCAACTTGTACATACTTGTATATAGCTTCACTCTTGTATATATGCACTGCACTACCAGTACCGAGCACCCACTGTCACTTTGATACACTGGTCACTTTATAATTGTGCTTCACCTTGACAGCCCTTGATATATATGTTTCTAAAAATGTTTTGAAAAAACTCAAAAATAACAAATAATAATTTTCTGCAAGCAATTTTGAGTCTTTTGCAGTATTGTTGTGTTCCAATATCTGTGTTGTTGCGCACTGCGCTTTATCCCATTTGTACTCCGCGGCATATTGATTATGCAGAGAGTAACATAGAGTATTCTTAACAAGACTCGTCCTTATTAGCAATGAAATCGTTTTTTCCCAACAGAGCCACTGTAGCTATACATATAGGTTCTGAGGGACACAGGGTTCCCCCATTGTTTTTATACCTGACTTTGTGTCTGGGCACAATACCATGAATTAGTCTTCTGCCTTTACATGGATACATTTAGGGGCCGATTCCGATCCTGTAAAAAGGCCCTACGAATCGTCGTACGGAGCGTTTTCTCCATACGACTCGCACCCGGTAAACTGTCCCTACAACCTAGAAAGTACGATTCGTACAGAAAGCCTATTTACGTACGAATCGTACAAAAGACCGTACGTGGAAAAAATACCTAGGGTTCTGATCCGGAACAACTTGTACGCGACGTCCGGATGTATTCAGGCAGTGGTTTCCGGCCCAGCAAGTACAATTCGTCCCTACGTCACTCCGTGCGGCTCTTTTTCTACGGGAGTCAAACACAGCCGGAAAAGCAGAGTTTGATGTGAACCGCTGCGCAACGGAGCCCCAGTACGCAACGTACACGCCATGATCCTCATCGTACTTGTCATCCTGGTTCTCTTGGCCTACGACCTGGTGCACCGCACCCGACGCACACGCCGCAGAAGGTGAGAACAACACCCAGGAGCAAGCGGGGGTGAGGGGCACGAAACATACCCCATAACCAAACCCAAACCTATAATATGGAGGCCATACATTACCACAAGGGTCTGGTCACTTTGGGGGGCATGTCCAGCAACCCCCGAATACCGCAACAACGGAAGTGGTCGTGTACGGTGCATACCACACGTACCCCTACGGCACCATTACAACAGTGGCATGGACCGTACCCACGCAGTCGTGCGTGGGTACGGTGCGTACCACACGTACCCGTACGGCACCATGCCAACTCAGGTATGGACCGTACCCACGCATGCATGGGTCGGTACTGTGCATACCACACGTACCCCTACGGCACAATGCCAACTCAGGTACGTTCCGTACCCATGCATAAATGCGTGGGTATGGTGCGTACCACACGTACCCCTACGGCACCATGAAAACTCAGGTACGGAACGTACCCACGCATGAATGCGTGGGTACGGTGCATACCTGAGTTGGCATGGTGCCGTAGGGGTACGTGTGGTACGCACTGTACCCATGCATTCATGCGTGGGTATGGTGCGTACCACACGTACCCCGTTATGGCAGCAGTACATTTGGGATAGGATGCATACACACACCAGGAATGTAGGCCTAGAGGTCTGGCCCAGCATGTTACCTTCATATTGGTGTGTGTTTAGGTCCAGGCCAGCAGTGTACAGCCCCAAGGGGGTGCGTGGTGGGTGCATATGACTCCCAGCAGCGTCCAGACCTATGAGGGGTGGGTGCAGAGGACTCCCAGCAGTGGACATACATATGCAGGGTGGGTGCATATCACTACCAGCAGTGTCCAGACATATGAGGGGTGGGTGCAGAGGACTCCCAGCAGTGTCCAGACATATGAGGGGTGGGTGCAGAGGACTCCTAGCAGTGGACAGACATATGAGGGGTGGGTGCATATCACTACCAGCAGTGTCCAAACATATGAGGGTGGGTCCAGAGGACTCCCAGCAGTGTCCAGACATATGAGGGGTGGGTGCAGAGGACACCCAGCAGCGTCCATACATATGAGGGGTGGGTGCATATGACTCCCAGCAGCGTCCAGACATATGAGGGGTGGGTGCATATCACTACCAGCAGAGTCCAGACTTATGAGGGGTGGGTGCCGAAGACTCACAGCAGTGTCCAGAAATATGCAGGGTGGGTGCATATTACTAACAGCAGTGTCCAGACATATGAGGGGTGGGTGCAGAGGACTCCCAGTAGTGTCCAGATAGATGAGGGGTGGGTGCAGAGGACTCCTAGCAGTGGACAGACATATGAGGGGTGGGTGCATATCACTACCAGCAGTGGACAGACATATGAGGGGTGGGTGCAGAGGACTCCCAGCAGCGTCCAGACATTTGAGGGGTCGGTGCAGAGGACTCCCAGCAGCGTCCAGACATATGAGGGGTGGGTGCATATGACTCCCAGCAGCGGCGAGACATATATGGGGTGGGTGTATATCACTACCAGCAGCGTCCAGACATATGAGGGGTGGGTGCAGAGGACTACCAGCAGTGCCCAGACATATGAGGGGCGGTTGCAGAGGACTCCCAGCAATGGACAGACATATGAGGGGTGGGTGAAGAGGACTCCCTCCAGTGGACAGACATATGAGGGGTGGGTGCATATGACTCCCAGCAGCGTCTAGACAGATGAGGGGTGGGTGCATAGCACTACCAGCAGCGTCCAGACATATGAGGGGTGGGTGCAGAGGACTCCCAGCAGTGGACAGACATATGCGGGGTGGGTGCATATCACTACCAGCTGTGTCCAGACATATGAGGGGTGGGTGCAGAGGACTCCCAGCAGTGTCCAGACATATGAGGGGTGGGTGCAGAGGACTCCCAGCAGTGGACAGACATATGAGGGGTGGGTGCATATCACTACCAGCAGTTTCCAGACATATGAGGGGTGGGTGCAGAGGACTCCCAGCAGCGCCCAGACATATGAGGGGTGGGTGCAGAGGACTCCCAGCAGTGTACAGACATATGAGGGGTGGGTGCAGAGGACTCCCAGCAGCGTCCAGACATATGCGGGTTGGGTGCATATCACTACCAGCAGTGTCCAGACATATGAGGGGTGGGTGCAGAGGACTCCCAGCAGTGTCCAGACATATGAGGGGTGGGTGCAGAGGACTCCCAGCAGTGGACAGACATATGAGGGTGGGTGCATATGACTCCCAGCAGCGTCCAGACCTATGAGGGGAGGGTGCATATCACTACCAGCAGCGTCCAGACATATGAGGGGTGGGTGCATATGACTCCCAGCAGCGTCCAGACATATGAGGGGTGGGTGCATATGACTCCCAGCTGCGTCCAGACCTATGAGGGGTGGGTGCAGAGGAATCCCAGCAGTGGACATACATATGCGGGGTGGGCGCATATCACTACCAGCAGTGTCCAGACATATGAGGGGTGGGTGCAGAGGACTCCCAGCAGTGTCCAGATATATGAGGGGTGGGTGCAGAGGACTCCCAGCAGTGGACAGACATATGAGGGGTGGGTGCATATCACTACCAGCAGTGTCCAAACATATGAGGGGTGGGTGCAGAGGACTCCCAGCAGTGTCCAGACATATGAGGGGTGGGTGCAGAGGACTCCCAGCAGTGAACAGACATATGAGGGGTGGGTGCAGAGGACTCCCACCAGTGGACAGACATATGAGGGGTGGGTGCAGAGGACTCCCAGCAGTGTCCAGACATATGAGGGGTGGGTGCAGAGGACTCCCAGCAGCGTCCAGACATATGAGGGGTGGGTGCAGAGGACTCCCAGCAGTGTCCAGACATATGAGGGGTGGGTGCAGAGGACTCCCAGCAGTGGACAGACATATGAGGGGTGGGTGCAAAGGAATTCCAGCAGTGGACAGACATATGAGGGGTGGGTGCATATAACCCCCAGCAGCGTCCAGACATATGAGGGGTGGGCGCATATCACTACCAGCAGCGTCCAGACATATGAGGGGTGGGTGCAGAGGACTCCCAGCAGTGTCCTGACATATGAGGGGTGGGTGCAGAGGACTCCCAGCAGTGGACAGACATATGAGGGGTGGGTGCAGAGGACTCCCAGCAGTGGACAGACATATGAGGGGTGGGTGCATATGACTCCCAGCAGCGTCCAGACCTATGAGGGGTGGGTGCATATCACTACCAGCTGTGGACAGACATATGAGGGGTGGGTGCATATCTCTACAAGCAATGTCCAGACATATGAGGGGTGGGTGCAGAGGACTCCCAGCAGCGTCCAGACATATGAGAGGTGGGTGCAGAGGACTCCCAGCAGCGTCCAGACATATGAGGGGTGGGTGCATATGACTCCCAGCAGCGTCCAGACATATGCGGGTTGGGTGCATATCACTACCAGCAGTGTCCAGACATATGAGGGGTGGGTGCATATGACTCCCAGCAGCGTCCAGACCTATGAGGGGAGGGTGCATATCACTACCAGCAGCGTCCAGACATATGAGGGGTGGGTGCATATGACTCCCAGCTGCGGCCAGACCTATGAGGGGGGGGTGCATATCACTACCAGCTGTGGACAGACATATGAGGGGTGGATGCATATCTCTACCAGCAGTGTCCAGACATATGAGGGGTGGGTGCAGAGGACTCCCAGCAGCATCCAGACATATGAGAGGTGGGTGCAGAGGACTCCCAGCAGCGTCCAGACATATGAGGGGTGGGTGCATATGACTCCCAGCAGCGTCCAGGCATATGTGGGTTGGGTGCATATCACAACCAGCAGTGTCCAGACATATGAGGGGTGGGTGCAGAGGACTCCCAGCAGTGTCCAGACATATGAGGGGTGGGTGCAGAGGACTCCCAGCAGTGAAAAGACATATGAGGGGTGGGTACAGAGGACTCCCACCAGTGGACAGACACATGAGGGGGGGTGCAGAGGACTCCCAGCAGTGTCCAGACACATGAGGGGTGGGTGCAGAGGACTCCCAGCAGCGTCCAGACATATGAGGGGTGGGTGCAGAGGACTCCCAGCAGTGTCCAGACATATGAGGGGTGGGTGCAGAGGACTCCCAGCAGTGGACAGACATATGAGGGGTGGGTGCAGAGGAATTCCAGCAGTGGACAGACATATGAGGGGTGGGTGCATATAACCCCCAGCAGCGTCCAGACATATGAGGGGTGGGCGCATATCACTACCAGCAGCGTCCAGACATATGAGGGGTGGGTGCAGAGGACTCCCAGCAGTGTCCTGACATATGAGGGGTGGGTGCAGAGGACTCCCAGCAGTGGACAGACATATGAGGGGTGGGTGCAGAGGACTCCCAGCAGTGGACAGACATATGAGGGGTGGGTGCATATGACTCCCAGCAGCGTCCAGACCTATGAGGGGTGGGTGCATATCACTACCAGCTGTGGACAGACATATGAGGGGTGGGTGCATATCTCTACCAGCAATGTCCAGACATATGAGGGGTGGGTGCAGAGGACTCCCAGCAGTGTCCAGACATATGAGAGGTGGGTGCAGAGGACTCCCAGCAGCGTCCAGACATATGAGGGGTGGGTGCATATGACTCCCAGCAGCGTCCAGACATATGCGGGTTGGGTGCATATCACTACCAGCAGTGTCCAGACATATGAGGGGTGGGTGCATATGACTCCCAGCAGCGTCCAGACCTATGAGGGGAGGGTGCATATCACTACCAGCAGCGTCCAGACATATGAGGGGTGGGTGCATATGACTCCCAGCTGCGTCCAGACCTATGAGGGGGGGGTGCATATCACTACCAGCTGTGGACAGACATATGAGGGGTGGGTGCATATCTCTACCAGCAGTGTCCAGACATATGAGGGGTGGGTGCAGAGGACTCCCAGCAGCGTCCAGACATATGAGAGGTGGGTGCAGAGGACTCCCAGCAGCGTCCAGACATATGAGGGGTGGGTGCATATGACTCCCAGCAGCGTCCAGACATATGCGGGTTGGGTGCATATCACTACCAGCAGTGTCCAGACATATGAGGGGTGGGTGCAGAGGACTCCCAGCAGTGTCCAGACATATGAGGGGTGGGTGCAGAGGACTCCCAGCAGTGGACAGACATATGAGGGGTGGGTTCATATAACTCCCAGCAGCGTCCAGACCTATGAGGGGTGGGTGCATATCACTACCAGCAGTGGACAGACACATGAGGGGTGGGTGCATATCACTACCAGCAGTGTCCAGACATATGAGGGGTGGGTGCAGAGGACTCCCAGCAGCGTCCAGACATATGAGGGGTGGGTGCATATGACTCCCAGCAGCATCCAGAAATATGCGGGGTGGGTGCATATCACTACCAGCAGTGTCCAGACATATGAGGGGTGGGTGCAGAGGACTCCCAGCAGTGGACAGACATATGAGGGGTGGGTGCAGAGGACTCCCAGCAGTGGACAGACAAATGAAGGGTGCGTGCAGAGAACTCCCAGCAGTGTCCCACTCCCAGGAGGATGGATGTCTTTCACACACTGCATGACACACCACATGTGGGTGTGAGGACATATAACACATGCATACCCACCCATGGCGGATGCAGCACAATACACACCCAGATTTCATGCCAACAGACTGTATAGTCATGTAACTGCATACAAAACTAAGATAGCCAAAAGGAACACACACTGTCACGCGCATCCCAGAAATGTTAGGAATGTCCAGGTGCTGGTCCAGCCACCAAGATGTTGTCTCTCATGGAAGGAATAGGGTTCAATTCCACCAGATACAATGCCCACAATTGTGAGTCAGGTGCCCAAATACCCTGCATAACAAGTACCATTAGTGTGGTAGGCCGTGATTACACACATGCATTGTGCTGAAAAGGGCCAATTTGTCCCTGAAGGCATTCCTACATACCCAAAACACAAGTACAGTGACTAGCAAGGATGGCACACACGATTCAGCAGGAGACATAGGTGAGCATACATGGCAATTGCTGAAGGGATCCGTCACCAACAAAGGAAATGTTGACACAGGTCATCACAACAATTGTGCAACTGTTTGCAGGGAAGATGTCATGTGCCACAGTGGAGGGAACACTCCTTGGGACAATGTATCCAAAGAAAAGGAACACACACTACCAATGATTCTTTGCAGAGACATTGCGATGGCACACAAATACCTTGGTCCACCTCATGACCATCATACAAAAACATTTCTCAGAACCCTAACACATTACCAGAACAACAACTCCAGGAGCCCCATCACCAACATCAAGTACCTGAAATGCAATAGTGTTTAAAGTAAAAGAAAAGGCTTTATTCAGTACACAAAAATAATAAATTAAGAAGACACTATCTACAAAGGCTGATGGCCAGTCCTTTGTTATAGTCCAAGGGTGGATGTAGGGGACTGTGTCCACCCCTACCTTGCCTGCACAAAGTAACCTTTGTCGACTGGGGGGGGCATCATCTGTGGCAGGACCAGGCACCGCAGGGACAGGAGGGGGTTGTGTAGGTGTGGTGGGTGCAGGGCTTGACGTCTCCACCACAGGGGGTGGGGCAGCACCAAAGGTGGAGGTGAGCTCGGCGCTGCACACTGCTGCCAGCGCGTCCAGAGTAAGCCCTGCACCTGAAGAGACCCCAGGGCCAACGGAGGGGGGGTGGCCGAGGGATGGGGTGCAGCGCTCATGGAGGAGGGGGTGGAGATGGAATGGAATGGAAAATGGAATGGAAAAGCATTTATAGAGCGCATGGCTACCCGGAGGCATCCCAGCGCGAATAACCGACAGTAGGGGGAACCAGAAGCTAAGGAAAGAGGTGAGTTTTAATTTGCTTCTGAAAGGTCATGTGATCGGGGATGGTGCGTAAGTGAAGAGGTAAAGCGTTCCAGAGTTTGGAGGCATTATAGGAGAAGAGCCTACCACCACTTCTGGACCTCTTAATCCTAGGGATCTCAGTCAGATGCAGATCATCTGATCTGAGATTACGCTAGGTTTTGTATGGGCGAATTATGGTGGAGATCGACGGAGGACCGAGTCCCTGCCTTATTTTATGCACTAGGCATAAGGACTTGAATTTAATTCGTTCCTGAACCGGGAGCCAGTGAAGGGAGCGAAGGGCCGGTTCCGCTGACAGCCTATTAGGGACTCCCATTAGGAGTCTCGCTGCGCTGTTCTGTACGGATTGTAGTTTCTTGATTGCTGAGATGGGGGCACCCAAATACAGGGCGTTCCCATATTCCAGTCTAGAAAGGATTAATGACTGAATTAGTACTTTTTTAGCTGTGGATGGAAGAAGAGGTAAGACCTTTCGGGCCATTCTAAGTAAGCCATAGCAGAGAGCTGCTGTTTTCCTGGCTTGCGTTCTAAGGCTGAGGTCCTGGTCCAGCCATACCCCCAGACTCTTGATTTCTGATTTTGGGATAGGGGCTGGGCCCATACATGATGGCTACAGCTGGCTGGGGTTATAGTGGAGGGAATTATCTAAGATCATAATCTCGGTTTTTTCTCCGTTGAGCCTAAGTTGGGAGTCATCCATCCAGCTTGAGATGACATTCAAGCAGGAATGGAGGATGTGGATTTCCTGTTCGGTTTGGGTAAATCCAACCACTAGCTGGGTTTCGTCAGCATAGGTGATAATTCGGATTCCGTACGGTTCTATTTTGGCTGCCAAGGGCGACATATACACGTTGAATAAAGTCGGGCTAAGCGAAGAGCCCTGGGGCCCCCCGTTCGGTAGGTGTATGGGTTTGGAAGCCATGCTTTCATTGAAAACCTGGAAGGTTCTATCCTGCAAGAAGGAAGATAGCCACTGGAGTGCCGTGCCCCTGATATCTATATTCCTTAGACGTCGGATCAAAGTCAGGTGATTCACCGTGTCAAAGGCGGCGTTCAGGTCAAGGAGTATAATGGCCGCTGATCCTCCAGAGTCCAGGATCTTCCTGCTTTCTTCCACCACTGCCAGAAGCGCGGTCTAAGTACCTTGGCATGGACGGAAGCCGGTTTGGGAGGGGTGGAGCAGGCCATGATTCTTGAGAAACCCTGATGGAGTTAAATGTACGTGTTTCTCAGTGATCTTACTGATGGCTGGGAGAAGGGATATGGGGCGATAGTTGCCTGGGTCGGTCGGATCCAAATTAGGTTTCTTTAGGAGAGCTCTTACCCTCGCCTCTTTCCACCTGGGGGGAACTATTCCCATGGTAAGTGAGGCGTTGATCAGGCTTATTACGTGCGGGGCTATGATGGGGGTGACCTGTTTCAAGATGTTCAGTGGCACTGGATCGGCCGGGGAGCCGCTCTTTACCGTGGCCCACAGGGAGTTAAAAGTTTCCTGTGTCACAAGTGGAAGATCTTTCAGGATGAACTCTGTTTGGAGATCCATGTAGAGTTGGGGGGGGGAAGTCTTCCTCGATCTTAGTTGGGAGGGATTCCAAAATAAGCTGAACTTTATTACTAAAGAACTTGGCGAGCTTGTTGCACTGTTCGCCTGAAATATCGGGAGCTGCTCTGGGGGGCGGGGCTTTGAGAAGATTTTTAATGATATTAAAAGTTTCTCTGGAGGAGTTGGGTGCTGCCAAGATTCTGTTTTCATAATACGAGGCTTGGGCTTTCCTTAATTCTGTTTGATAGGCAAGAATAGATGATCTGTATTCCTGTTTTTTTGATGATAAGAAGTCTTTCCTCCAGTGTCTTTCCCTTACTTGACATTGCTGCTTTAAGACACGTAATTCTGGTGTGGACCAAGGTGCGTCTCGCGTCCCTGCTGACTTCTTTATCCTATTTTTTGGAAGGACCGTGTTAAGTGACTCCTCAATCCAACAGATGAAGTCCTCGTTAGCCTGTCCAGGACTTTAGGATGTGCTAAGTTTATTCTTTTCTAGTTCCTGAGACCATTTGTCCAAGGGAAGCTTGTTCCAGCGGCGACCGAATGTCCAGGACGGTTACACCTTAGACCTAATTGTCTGAGGAGACCAGAGAAGTTTTATAAGGAAATGGTCTGTCCAGGGTAATGGAGTGGGTTCTGTTCCTTCAGGTCGGGTAGATTAGAAAATGCTTGGTCGAGCAAGTGTCCTCTTATGTGTGTCGACTTATTCATTTTTTGGGGAGAGTTTGAGGGATAGAAGATCCTTTGTAAGCTCACAGGCATTAGGGGCTTGTGGCTCGTCAAAGTGAAGATTGAGGTCTCCTAGAATAGTAAAATTGCCTGAGGCACTTGCTAATTTGATTGTAGCCTCAAGCAAGGAGCTATTGAAGGACCCTATTGGTCCTGGGGGCCGATAAATTAGAATGCCTGTAAAGGCGAGAAGTGGGGAGAATTCTATAGAGAAGAGAACATTCTCACAGTCTTTGAGCGGGTTGCCCAAAAGGCGGCAGGTAAACTGTTCCTTAGAGGCAATGTCTATTCTGCCTCCTCGGCCTGTAGGCCGGTCGACTCTTTGAAGCGTGTAGCCCCGGGGGAGAGTTTGCGCGATGTCAGGCTCTGAGCTAGTGGAGAGCCAGGTTTCAGTAAGGAAAAGCACGTCGGGGTCTTGGTCTCTAAGAAGCATCTCTATCTCAGCAGTGTGTTTGGGAAGGGATCTACAGTTAAGGAGAAGGATCCTGAATGCAGTTTTTTCCTGAGGGTGGTCGAGCCTATAAAGTGTGAGGTTCTGACTATGGGGGGGACTCAACTCCCCTGCCCGGAGACTTCCTCGCCCGCTTGCGGGGTGGTGTCACAGTGGGGGTGAGGGCCAGCCCACCCATGTAGAGCTCTTTGGGTGACAGTTTGGCAGGGGAGCTAAGGGGAGTGGTTTTGGAGGGACTGGGTTGTGAGGACTGCAGACTCTGACTGTGGCTGCGTGTCTGTTGTTTGCCCCCAGACCCTGTGGGTGTGCCTACATCCCCCTGAGTGTGCGTGCCAGGAGGTGTGCGCAGTGCCTTACTTGGGGGTGTGCTGGATGTGTCTGTTGGGGTGCATGCCCGTGACTGTCTGTGTGTGCGTTGGGCAGGCATGGGAGAGGGCAGTGTGGATGGGTCCGGGATGGGGGAACGGAGCACCGCAGGAGAGAAACTGCTTCCATCAGTGAAGAGTCCATGGACCGCAGAATCCTGTGTTGGGCAGAAATGATTGATGACATGCCCTCCACGAAGGACACCAACTGTGTGAGCAGTTTAGTGTGTCCATGGAGGACATGCAGCACTGATGCCTGACCAACCTGCAACTGGCGCAGTGTGTCCACAGACTCTTCACTGAGGGCAGCAGGGGTGACAGGGGCAGAGGGTGCGGTGCCTGGTCCGAAGGAGACACAGTGGGACCCTGCACGGACAGAAGGGATGGGAGCACCTGGGAGGGCAGAGATGTCAATGGAGGAGGCGGGTACAGATGGTGGGATGCTGCCCGTTGTTGGGGCATCCTCCGCCTCCTCAGGGAGTTCAGCCTCGGACCTGTCGGTGTCGTAGATGCTCTCGCCTCCAGACAGGTCCTCCGACTGACTCCCCTCGCCCTCTGTGCCACTGGCTCCTGCTGACTCCACAGCACTGGCGGCACTGTCGCTGGGTCCCTCCTCAAGGTCCATGCAGGTGTCTCCTTCGCTTGCAGATGATGATGCTGTGGGCAAGGAGAAGAAACCAAAATGCATCAGTCACCTGTATACATCTGATACATGAGCACAAGACCAATTGGTCACAGTGCATATCAGGCAATGCATCATGAGTAACAGCTAGATAACTCCGCACATATGTAAGCCCTGTACTGCCCAGTTGTTAGACCCACCATGCCACTTTGACACCAGGAAAATACATACACAAAAGGCCACAACTTGAATGAGAAATACACTGAGAAGCTAGTGTCTGTGAACCAGTGAGCACAGCAATATAATGAAGTCATGACACCTCTTGTTTAGCCTGAAAGAAACAGTAGTGATGCACTCAAGGTAAACTGACACACACCACAATACTCAAGGTGTCACCAGACTCAGAGACCTGTAAGTCCTTTGGAACACAAAACGAACAAATGTTGGTACCCTGGGACTCACAATACTTTACGCAATCTACATGTTTTGAATGTGCCAATTGGCCATTTCGTGAAAAGAACACTCATGTGGCTGCATGCAATATGTCGCACAAGGCAGTGCACACAAAAGTACATGTACACTGTCATTGAAGAAGCTGGCACCTTTTCTGAGAAGCCAGTGTTCGAAATAAATGGTGTTGCAGAAAGTACATATACATGGACCCACGGAAGTCCTGATGTCTTGAGACTCGTTAGTGTGTATCACCAACAACAAAGGAGTCTCACAAAATCAAGACCACTGTGGGAACATGTATATGGAGAATCTGCAACACCATTTAATTTGAACAGTGGCTTCTTTGAATAGGTGCCAGTGTGTTCCATGAAAGTTGAAATGTCGTTTGGTGTGCGCTTCCTTGGGAGACATTTTTCATGCAGGCAAATCAGTGTACTTAACACAAATCATCCAATTTCCACTTTTAAAACATGAACAACTGTTGACAAGTGCTGTGAATGCCAAGGTACAATTTTGTAAGAGTAACAACTTTAATTATGTCAGTTGTCACCAGGCCATCCGTCACCTGATTACACAGTTGGCTACACATATGACCTACTGCCTGTCATCTGGAGTGGCATACATGTCCACACCCAGGACAATGCATAAGCTAATGGGCCTGCAATTGGCTGGTAAAAAAGCCCAGCTGTACTGTGGGGACACCCTCATGGCAAGCCTGAATGGACACACAGATGTCAGCACACAAAGTCCAAAATGCGTTGCATCTGAACCACACTCAGGTGCAAAAAATGTATGATCAGGATTCATGTTGGTAAAAAAATGGCACAGGCTGCAAAGCACGAACATTGAGCACTGGCCACCATCACAGAGGCACTGCACAGTGTATTTTTTGTACAGGCAATTCTCACACACAAGTCAGACCTGGCAATGAAAAATCAGGGTTGCACATGTATGCCTCTCCCGCACCCCCCTTCCCCAATACCTGAGTCAATGTGATTGATACATATCAAGAACTGACACCTCTTATTCTGGGTTACAACAACTGTGCTTGAAAAATAGCTTCATTTACACAAAATCACTTTGTGGGGCTGCAAACACATATTTGTGACACACAACCATCAACAGATTGTTGTGAATAGCCACACAGGCACTGCCCAGTGTGAGTATGCAGAAGCAAAATGGTGTATCCCTGTCCAGTGGACACAGGTAGCACACATTAGCAAAATACAAACTAGGGCAGGGAACAATACCACAGAGGCAGACCTATGCAGAACACACAGAGAAAGTGCACCGTGTTGGATGACACACATGATTAGGAGGCCAGGGTGTCTCAGGGGACTGTAGTGGGCACACTGCTCCGTGGTCCTGGAATGAGCTGACTGTACCATCTTCAACCGTCATGGCACTATGCATATCTCAAACTCATGCACATCATGTCTGAGGCCACAACATTGGTCATGCATGCTGCAAGGGTGTCCAGTTGAAAGCTCACACTCCTATGTGGAGAGTCAGCATCAGTGACAACAATTATGGACCCCCAACATAGTGAACAGGTCATGGCACAGGCAAGGTACCAACACAAGTCACAGACCACCCTCCCACATGATGCAGAAAGCAATGTGCACTTAGATTTACTGGCACCCTAGATGACCATGTGCAAATGTGATTACATACAGACCAGGGGACACATGTCAAGGAGGGGAAGGGATGAAAAAGAGCAACAGGTGACATTGTGGAACAGAAAATGCACTGCACATATCAACTCTGAGAGTGTATCCAGGCTACAGAGCGCTTACAAAAGCTTGTGACACATAACACGACAAACAGCCATGTACCTACCCCCTCCTTGCTGCAGTCTCTCCTGTAACTGCCTATCGAGTTCTGGGAAGACCACCGCCAGGACACGTCTCATTTGGGGGGTCTGCCGTCCTGCCACCTCTTGCGGACCTGTGGCAGCCGGCGACTACGCTCCCCCTCAGATCTCACAGCCCTGACGATGTGGTTCCAAATCACGCCCTTCTCGTAGGCAGTTACCTGTCAGGATGACAAAGTGACACACCATCAATATACCTGCTCCATGTCCCCGAGACACACATTTGAACCTCTTAGAAATGTTGAACAGGGCATAGGATGCAGACAGGAATTACATCATACACAATAAGAAATCGGCCTGTGTGCAAGCCCCAAATGCACTACATGGCATTGAAAGTCAACCGGTTGGCATGAGGGTTGCGACACACTCACTGATCATGCCACACACTGTGCAGCACATGCAACAGCAGGCTGATGGCCAGCACGTGCCAAGCAGTCACATGTCCCACTCCACTGACGCACCCTCAGCATACTAGACAGACACACCCAAGCACAGATCACTCGCCTGTCATGGACAACAGCAGATACAACCCTCACTCTGCACATGTGCCACTTGCCAGTGGGGTGTCACAGGTGTCAGGCTAGCTATGCAAGTCAGACACACAGCACAGCCTACTTGTCACATCAGATGGGTAGATATGTTGCCACCTCCATGCAGGTGTGGCGCAACACTTCACATAGACACTCACCCACATGTAAAGGAAGATTCACACACATCAATGTCCATGAGGTCGTACACATCATTTGGACACTCTCACCACAGGTCCACTCAACTCATACACATCTGTGGGTACAGTCACCTGTCACACTGGGGGGACCACTGAATCACCTCAGGACACTAAGAAAAAAAGCCACCAAGCATTTGCCAGGCTGAAAGTGTCATGCACTATGCAGTGATAGTCACAGTAAGCACAATGCAAGTGAGGAGTGCACACAGGAACTACATCAGGCTCTGCATGACAGACATTAGCATGTCCCCCACCCTGGAACTCACTTTAAACAACATAGCATGTCTGTCCCACCTGGACACAATATTGACAGACACACAACAGGTGCTTAGGCAAAGCTAGTGGACTCAGCACTCACCTGCTCCCCTGGTCTCCCATACAGGCTGGGGTAATGTGGGAGGAGGGTGTCCAGCAAGGCCTGATTCTCCTCATGGGTGAATGGCTGATCCCTCTCCACAGTCCGTGACATGGTCCAGAGGAAGCAGAGACAGCAGCAATGTTGTCGACTGGAAAGTTGTGCAGGCAAGTGCCCTCTTATGGGCTCTGGCTGCCTTATATCTGTCTTGCTGAGGGGCATTCATTTAGAGGAGTACATAGTGATTTGTCAAACTCATTAGCATCCTACGTTTACTCCAATCCCTTTAAACATATACCAATGACACCATTTGCACCGTTCAAATTTTGAGCATCATGTCAAGTCAACAACCACCTTGCAACATTGTATTTTGTGGCCAACAGACTGTTCCAGGACACCTGATCGACACTTTCCAACTGAAAACTCTGTCTCCATGACAACCAGCATGCATTTAGGGCCTAATACTTGTCCCTTATGTGTCCCCTATGTAATTTTGAAATACACACACAGGTACGGTGCGTTTCACACGTACCCCTATGGCACAAGTACAATGGTGAAACGAAGTGTACACACGCGATGATAGAGGGTGTACGGTGCGTTTCACAGTTTCACACGTACCCCTACGGCACAAGTACAATGGTACTACCTTAGTACACGTACGTGTACGCACTAGTAGTACACGCGCGGGTACGTGTACTACTAGTGCGTACGTGTACTACCTTACTAGTGCGTACACGTATGTGTACTACCTTAGTACACGTACGTGTACGCACTAGTAGTACACGTACGGGTACGTGTACTACTAGTGCGTACATGTACGTGTACTACCATAGTACACGTACGTGTACGCACTAGTAGTACACTTACCCGTATGTGTACTACTAGTGCGTACAGGTACGTGTACTACCTTAGTACACGTACATGTATGCACTAGTAGTACACTTACCCGTATGTGTACTACAAGTGTGTACACATACATGTACTACCTTAGTACACGTACGTGTACTAAGCCTTAGTACACGTACGTGTACGCACTAGTAGTACACGTACGGTGCATGCACTAGTAGTACAGTGCCTACCCGTATGTGTACTCATTTCACACGCTTACAATGGTAATACAGTTGTACACATGACAGGAATGGAGGGCTACGAGTCGCACATGGATGTGCATCAAGTACTTGTCTTTGCATACTCACATGTGCAGGCCCTAGGTGTGTTAGCCAGTGATATTGCACAGGTCATCTCATCTAGTTGCTCAATTGATGTGTGATGACCTGTGGACACATGTCATGTGTGATGGGGACCTATGTGGCACACATCACCTTGCCCCATGCCACATGTGTGTCTGTAGTCCAACTGTGTCATTCACAGCAGCAGTGGGATGGCACAGTAATCAACACCCGCACCTGTCTCCTGATGCCAGGGACAGGGACACTCTCTCAACTGACCGTTCTCGATCAACATGCCCCTTCAGGACTATGTCAGGTGTGTGTCATGTGTTCCCATGAGCTTGATGTCAGTGTCCCGTCAACTGCATCTGCTGTTGGTGCATCCAACAGGGGTCTGTGTGGAGATGGGCATGGAACACATCTACGCACACCATGCCACATGTGGATTCCCACAGCTGTAGGGTCTGTGTGCATCGTGCATCATATTTTCCCAGTCAGACATGTGTGTGTTGTCTCAATGGCTGTGTTTTTTAGTTGTCACGTGTACCCCTTCATCGCAATGTGTTTGATATGTACATTTGACATTCCATGTGACCTGTGCGTGTGCCTTGCAGTCAGCTGTCTGGATGAGATGACATCCTTCCAATGCAGCTATGTGGATGTGTGTCACTCTGGTGATATCTCTGGCTGTTCACTCAGACTGCCCCCCAGCTCATTTCAGGGCATGCCATGTAGACTTGACAATCAACAGGTGTATCTGGCTTTTTGTAGGAGTGCCAGCAAGCTTGCATATGTGTCCTGGATGTATTGCACACACCCGACTCCATAGTTGCCTGATGTGTATTAGCAGTGTAGCATGTGCTATGTTCATTGACATTGATGTTGGCCGACTCTCAATCTTCATTCATCCAAACAATGTCTTGCAGGGCACCACCTGTCCCAAGACTAATGCCAGACTTGGGTGCCATGAGGGAACGTGCCTGCATCCGATGTTACAGATTCACTCAACAGTTGATTGAGGACTTGACCGACAGGCTGGCACCACACCTCCAACCACGACATAGGTATCCTACAGCACTGACCCCAAAGATGAAGGTGATGGCAGCCCTACATTTTTTTGCCACAGGTACGTTTCAATTAACTATAGCTGATGTTGGTGACATGTCACTGGCAATGTTCAGCCGTGTCCTGCGTGATGTTTTAGCAGCGTGGAGGAGTGTGGCTCAATGGTTAGAGCGGCAGACCCTGAAGCAGAGTTCTGGCCAGGGACCAGGGTTCGATTCCCGCCTCGGCGGGGCTCGGGCTCAATTTCCTCTGACCTGTCTATTCTCGCCTCGGTGCCTATTCTAATCACGGGCCCCACGCTGCAACTCTGGGCAATAGCTTGCTTAGCCTCCACACCGGCCCCAACAGCGCTAAGGATGCCTGGCTTCACCCTGGGGGTGCCCAGGAGTGGACACTTCACAGGGAAAGCCAGGATGGGTTCCACAGCGGTATGAGTATCAGCGCCAGGAAACCGCAAAGGCGACACTGCAAGGTGGCCGTCTGGTGACAGTGCGCTCTATAAGTACCTTGACATTTACATTTACATTTACATTTACATTTACAGCCATGTTGGAGCACCTTGATGAATTCATCACATTTCCTACTCCTGAGGAGTTGACAGATGTCAAGGGTGATTTCTATGCCCTGGGAGGGATGTCCCATATCATTGGGTCCATTGATGGTAGACATGTAGCTTTGGTACCACCACAGGTACAGGAACAAGCCTATCGCAATAGAAAACATTACCACTCTATAAATGCCCTTGTGGTGTGTCTTGCTAACATGCTGCTTTCCCATGTCTGTGCACGTTTTCCAGGATCAGCACACGATGCCTACATCATGAGGTGTAGCAGGGTGCCACAAATGATGCTGCGGCTGCACAACGAACGAGCATGTCTTGTTGGTGGTTATACTCTGTTTGTGTTGTGTGTTGCGGTATCTTTGGTTCTTACGGCATCTCCTGACCCTGTTTTTTACATGATGTTTCCATAAAGCGGACTCTGGATATCCCAACATGCCATGGCTTATGACACCTCTCCTCAACCCAAGAACAGCTGCAGATCACAGGTACAACGATGCACACGTGCAGACCAGGTGAGTGATTGAGAGGACGTTTGGCCTCCTGAAGAGCCGATTCCGGTCCCTGACAAGACAGGCGGTTCCCTCCCTTATGCCCCGGAGAAGGTCTGCCGAATCTTCCTCGTGTGCTGCATGCTGCACAACATGGCAGGTGAGAAGGCAGTGCCACTCATCCTGGATCCAGATGAGCAGGAACATCCACCTGTGGAGGATCAAGGGCTTGCTCACGAGGCTAGTGATGAGGAAGAGGAGTAGGAGGATATCCGGAGTCAGCTCATACGCAACTTCTTCTCATAATGGTGAGTCACTGGGTATGAGTGTGCAAGCTTGTAGCATTGAGTGGCATGTGTTGCAATGTGTGTGTCCAGCTACCTGACTTCAAAGTGACTTGGATGTGTGTTCTGATGTGTCACTAGAGTGATGATGTCATGACACACAGTTTTGCAGAGAGACAATCTTTGAAATTTGCATGTGTCAAACATTGTTCATGTTTGGTAAATGTCCATGTGTGCGGTGAGAATTGTTTTAGGTGACTTCTTGTGTGTCTGTCATTCCCAGGTATTTAGCGCCTGTTGTCTGCTCTTGTCATCGTTGTCCTCCTGCTATTCCTCATGAGGATTGCAACAGGTGCTGAATCAGCGTTCCATGTACGGACATGTGGTAAGGTCAGTCTTGGTAAGGTTTGCAGCAAGGATTTTTTGTGGTGGTACGGGTTTGGAATGTGTGGGGACTGCTTCTGTGCATGTTGTGGTACCATGCATACATGTCTTCTCACCATGGAGCATATAACATGTAGCATCCCTCCCATGACATGTTGGTCACCCTTCTTGACAGTCATCTGTAGTGGAGTGTGGCGTCTGATGAAGGCATCAATGTGTGTAAACCTTGCCTCTGAAACATTGCAGATGCTACGGGTGGACATAGTGGGGGACATCACAACAACAGGCTCTATGGGGAATTGCAGCCTCTCCGTGTGCAGCAGGATGTGTTTGGCTCATCCCCTTAACTTGTGTGCCAGTTCATTGGGATTGACATCATCCGTGTTGTGAAGGGGGTGTCCAGCGTATGTCCCACATGTTCTGTCAACTGACCTGTGAGTCTGTTAATATGGATGCATATCCCTTTGTGTGTGTATGTGGAATAAAGGTGTTCAGCACAATCCAAAGTGCCTCATCTCTGTCACTGCAGCTCTCTTGACAGTTTGCATGCTTCATCTATGGCATAATTGTCGAAGATTGAGCATCTGTGTGTATGTGTACTTTGGCAACATGCATGCAGTGCTTTATGGCTAATGATCTCTATTGTGCATGAAGTACCTTGTTGGGTAGGTATTTGTGCAGCTTGCTCCCCACAACGGGACGTGAACGCCTGCTAATGGTGTGTGTCCTTTGCGCATCTCCGCATTTTGTTGCCTGATCCAGTGGCTGTAATTTAGGGTGATTGTTCATACATTTTCTCGTAGTGACCCATGAGTGACCTGACATACACCTGTTGCACTGTGCCTTTCAGACCTTGTCTGTGTGCGCTACTTTTTGCCTAATTTCTAACCCCTTCTGCCTGCTGCTGCCTCACCTGTGGCACTGCCCCACCGAGTGCCCTGATTCTGCAACCCCCACGCCTCCAAAATGCTCTGCCCTTCACCCTCCACCCATTCAAAATGCAGGCAGCAGCTTGTCTGTGCCACTGTAGCCCCAGCACCGTGCCAAAGGTTGGTACATATGCGCCTGCAACATGCACAGTGCACGACCCTCTAGTCTTTGCATGACCACCGTCACACAACAGGCTCATGCTGCAGCCACTCTCAAAGCAATGTCATCGTGACAATCATCCTCCTGCTATCAGGCAACCACTAAGCACACACACAACACCTTCGCATGCTGAGTGTGCTACTCCAACTGCCTACACAGCGCTGCCCAGTCTACAAGATCCTGTCAGAACACCCAGGTAATGTGCCTCCTACTCCACACTCGCTCCGTCCACCAGCACGCCATTGGACTCTGTTACCTCCTCAACACGACAGCCCCACACATCACCTTCATGACAGTAACCTGGACAAAAGCATCCTCAGCACATGACGTCTTCATTGCCATCTCACACGGATACACGACCACCCGCAGGGACGGCAACACCAGTCCCGGGGGATGAATTGCTATTTATTCACAAGTACACCCTCAGAGTCACAAATCCGAGTTTGCAGCAACTCCATGGCAACCCTCAGTGTAACACTCTGCAGATCTGCAGGACTACATCCACTATTCTGCTAAGCCATTAACATGTACATCTGCACGCACGCCCTAACCTCCATGGGCTACATGTGGCTGTGTGCCAGTAACTTCTTGCTGGAGGGGAACAACACCACCATCCATCATTGGTCCATCAACATTTGACTCCACATCTCTGACAAGCAACACACTGCCCCACACCCCGCTCCCGATCCCCCAAAGATGCTTGATGTAAGTCACCACAGACTTCAGAGCCCAACAAAGTACCGAAATAGCTTTGTTAGTTGTGACGGAAAGTTTAAGAGGGATCACGGATAACGGAGGCTGCGCTGCTCTAATTTTACTGGATCTCAGCGCAGCCTTCGATACCGTGAACCATCAACTTCTGATTCAGAGAATTAAAAACCTTGGAATCATTGGTTTGGCTTTAAAGTGGTTACAGTCATACCTGGAGGACCGATCATTTGTGGTCTTTGATGGGAATGTTACTTCTGAACCATTACGTCTGAGTTGTGGGGTGCCTCAGGGCTCCTCCCTGAGTCCTACCCTTTTTAATGTGTATATGAGTCCCCTTGCTGAATTGGTGATTCCCCATGGAATTCAGATCGTAACGTATGCAGATGATACCCAGTTAGTGGTATCTCTCAGCCAAGAAAATAAGTCTGCTCCCAATCTCATGCTGTGTTTACAAGAAGTCTCAAAATGGATGGATGCCTCTTATTTAAAACTTAATGGAGAAAAGACGGAGCTTATGTTTCTTGGGAACTGCCCTCCATCGTCAATAGGCCCCTGTTGGGCGAACTGTCTTGCCCCCCCCCCCCCCCCAATTCCAAAAACACAAATTAAGACAAATAAGGTAGCTGCTAGCTGCTTTGGTCTGATCAGAATGATAAGGAAGATTCTCCTTTTCCTAACCCCTACAGTTAGGAAAACAGTGGTCCGGGCGCTTATTTTATCACGCCTAGACTACGCAAATGTGCTTTACCGAGGAGCCCCTGTGGCTGCCATTAACAGACTTCAAGTCATTCAGAACTGCGCAGCACGACTTCTTACCAAGTCTCCAAGGTGGATCTCTGCCAAACCATCTCTGGCAGCACTTCATTGGCTGCCAGTTTCCCAAAGGATCCAGTTCAAAGCCTTGTGCATTGCTCACAAGGCACTTTCTAACAAGGGACCCCCAGCTGTTCGAGCTCTTATTCAGTCTTACTGCCCAACTAGATCTCTGAGATCAAAAAATAAACACCTGGCTTTAGTACCAACTGTCAAACGACTGCGTAGTGGAGGACGGTGTTTTGGTTACAATGCTGCAAAGCTCTGGAAAGACTTCCCACTGACTATTAGATCTGAATCCAACTTCATGACATTTCACAAATGTCTAAAAACTTTTCTGTTCCCGTAATTTGTCCACTTGGTCTGAGAATTGCTGTAGCGTTGGGATGCTCTAGGGTAGCCATGCGCTCTATAAGTGTCCCTTCAATTCAATTCCACCACAGACAAGCTGTGTTGGACCCTCAAAACAACACCCCCGCCACACCCTGCAACCTCACGCACTGGATCAGCAACTGATCCGACAATCTTGCCACATTGACGGACTTTCCTGTGAAACACAACAACAGTTCATGCACCTGGGACAAGGCAGACCTACAGGACTCCTACAGACTTAGCCGGACTCTTGTGCAAAGCTTGCAACACAAAGAGCCATCATTTGCCTTACAACCCTGGACAACACCACACACAGCCATCACGATATCATCAGCAAGGACAAGTGGAGATCCTTCAGATAGTGCAGAGACACCCAAACACACGACATCAAGGGGCTCATCAGCATTGTGAGTGAACTGACAGCAGATCTCCATCCAAGACGCCCAAGCCTTGCAAGGCAGATCACATCCCTTGCAACTTTGTACCACTGCAAGCTCATGGGCATATGCAACAGCCTTGGCACACAGACGCAGACAGCACTATTATCCGCAGGACAAACCCCCATCAGGTTATGGACTCCCATCAGCAGCAATGACACAACCTGGCTCATTGCAACATACACTCTGGCTCTCCATCAGGCCCCTTCCCACACAACATCTAAACCACATCATTCCACATCCTTGAAACCCATGTCCAGCGCGTCCTGAATGTCTCTTTTGAGTTTGCCACATTCCATGGGTGCAGGAGGCATGCAGAGACCCAGGCCCTTCTTAGACAACGGACGGCAGTACCGCAGGATCTCCTGGTACATCACCCTGCTTCCCTACCCAGGAAATGTCATCAGGAAGACACTCAACAAGCAAATGACAATTTTCCTCCATGCAACCTTCTATAGGCAATCGGCACCAGACCATCTTCCACAGTAATAACACCACTGCAACCGTCAGCATTGCCACCACCAACGACAACTTTGCCATGCTCAACAATGGTGAGGCCACCACCCTTGACCTCTCAATGGCATTCTACACCATGTGCTACCACACTATCAGCTCACACTTCTCCAACACTGGTATCCAGATGAGGGCCAAGAGTTAAATCAGAAAGTCGCTCACCAGCAAGGCCTAGGGGCTCTGCCTCTACCCTGCAACATGTAGTACACTGGGGTCATCTGGCCCATGCCACAGGGCTCTTCTCTCAGCGTGATGATCTTCAATGTCTCCATGAACCCCCTCTCCACCATCACATGCGCACACGACCTCATCATCATCTCGTATGCCATTGACACTCAGATGCTCCTCCAACTCACCAAAGACCCAGCCATTGCCAGATCAAAACTTCAAGAAGGCATGCGATCCGTTGAGGAATGGCTGAACATCAGCCACCTGAGGCTGGACTTGGACAGGACAGTAGTCATCATCTGAGGATTGTCCCCTTACAGCTGGCTCAACTCCTTGTGTCCCACAGGTCTGTGCACTGCACCAGCACCCAGTGGCCACGCACGCAAGCTGGTGTTCATCATGGACCCATCGCTGACAATTACCATGCAACTCACCACCATCTGTACCTCATGCTGCAACACCCCCCACATGCTGCAAATGACCCACACATGGATCCACTCCAAGGCAAGACAGACCGTCCCCCTGGTCCACGACAACAGCCGGCTCAACTACAGCACCGGACTCTACGGAGAACAACAGCAAAACTGCAGGAGAACTTGTCCACATCCTGGGTGCATCCGCACACACACCTCATCTGCAACATCCCCAGCCCCAGCCACATCACCGTCCACCTGAGATAGCTACAATGGCTCACTGTCTGCTGCAGGATCACCTTCAGACTCCTCAACCACACTCAGGAGGCAGTCCACAACCCCAGACCCAACACCGACCTTGGATGTCTGTCATCCAACACCCCGCTGGCCCAACTCCATGCAGCCCACCTTGCCCTGGCCACCATTAATAACATCCACATAAAAACTGCATGCAGGAGATAGTTCTCCCACCTCGCAAAACAGACCTGGAACTCCCTCCCCGGGCACATCAACATGACCCATGACCTCTACACCTTCATGATACTCTTCCAAATTGGTCTGTCTGAGCAGTATTGCAAGCCCCCCATCAGCATCTTGAGGCCATCACCTGTGAGTATTGGGCTCCATGTCTGTATCTTGTGATACATTGTGACCCATGTGTGTCCTCGACCGGACTCAGATCCAAGTGTGGGTATGGCTGGAGTTTGTTCCACACTCAGGCATACTTCGACATATCCCCACACGTATGTTGTGTAATCATGCTAAATGAATGCAACATAAAATTTCATGTCTTAAGTTTTTTATTTATAGCTCTGTGGCGTGATTTGTGCACAGAAAAAGGTGCTATGCAGAGACCATAGAATCCAAAGTTCACAGGGGGAGATGGGATCCTTGGCATTTGAAGTCATAAGAGTCCAGACCACAGTGTTTGGCATCATTGGTCAGACTGTGACCAGCAAGTCCATGTGGCAGATGATGTCAGTCAATGAGGTGATGCTGTCACACATGAAGGCCAGGTGCCAGGCCAGGTGACCTGGGAGATGTGAATGGGCCGCTGCCTCTCATGGTCTTTTTCGTGGACGACCCACCTTCCTCGCGGGACCCTCAGATGCAGGCTTTGATGATGCTTGGGACGCTCCGTCGGACGAATCCTCCTCCTCCTCCCTCCCTGTGGCTTGTGGTGGTCTTCGCCTGGTGGCACAGGGAGGGTTGCCCATGTTGTCGGCGATCCAACGGAGTGAATGGCTTATGTCCCTTTGCACCGCCAGGAGCTCAGCCAGTATTGCCTCCATCCGTCCTTGGTGTTCTTGTTGACTGGCGTGTTGCTCGGCCTGCTGGTTCTTGATCTCTGTGAGGGTCACCACTACCTGGCTGAACTCCCTGGTGTCACGCCGGTATGCCTCCATGATGTTGTGGATGTGTGACATACCGGTCCCTTCAGCTGGCTGGTCAGGTTTTCGCCTCCGCCGTCCTCCACTCCCACCACCCCTGCCCACATGAGCCTGGCCTGCCGTTGTGGGCACATCGGGTCTACGGGACCCCTGAGGGATGGCAGTGTCGGTGTTGTCTGCCTCCTCCTGGGTGCCCGCCGCATCTTGTCCCTCCTGGTCAGACTGGCTCAGTTGTTCACTGCGGGCAGGGCTACTCAGTGTTTTCTGGGATGTGGCAGGAATGGGGGTGGTGGATGGCACAGATGGTCCTGAACCAGGTTCTGCAGGGGCTTGGACACCAGAGGGTCCAGGTCGGTCGGGGTCATCTGCGGAGTGTTGAGAGGCATCGCTGCCGGTGGGATCAGGTTCCTCCTGAGCCTGTGACTGTGATTCTTCCCCCCCCAATGTTGGGGGGATATTCATCACGTTGCCCTGTGTGTGAGAGACAGACAATGTTAATTCTGTTTCATGCAACATGCATGTTTGATACACATTCAAGTTGGCACTGTTCCTCCAGGCAGTTGTATGTGCCTAGCATCTCCTCAATGTTCACTTGTGGATGGGTATGTTGCGGGGGACAGATTGATATGTTCTCCTGAGTCTTTGACATGTCGATTTGTGGCTTGGATGCTTCTTCGGCTATGTATTGGTCTTGTTGTGTTGCATGTCCATTGTGTCAGTGGGTAAATTCATTGCCTTTCCTGGGGGTGTGTGTGACAGGGCATGCTGGTGGGTGTCGTGTGGTTTGGCAGTGGGGCTCCCAGGTGATTTAGCTGTCCCCCCATGGAGCATGCTGCCATGACAGTGAGTGTGAGTTCCTGTCCTAGATATCTGACCTTGTTGTCTTGGTGTTTGTGTTTGCACTGGTCACAGGAGGGCCTTGTGCTGCCTACACCCAGACCGAGTGTGAGCTATCTTGTCAGTACTTTCCCAATCCCTGTGCATTGCACATGGTGCATGGGTATGTACCTGGGCCATATGAGATGAGGGCAATTGTGTCTGATTTGGAGTTCAACAATGTGTTTTGTGCCAGCCACCCTCACAGCATACCGGACATCCATTCTTGGGTTGGTGCTTCATGTAGCATGGGACGTAGCATGGCCTTGCTTTCTCAATGGGGCATGCACATGTTATTGGCATTAGCATAGTTTTTGAGTGTGGCTCTGGATGGTGATGGCTTTGGGGTAGTTGGGTGCATTTGGTGTAGTTGGGGTGTGGATGGCATTGCCCCATGTTACATAAGTTGTTTGTGTACTCACCAGGCTCTGCAACTCCTTGGAGTCCATGTACTCCACCGGCGGAAGCATGGCCATCACCTTCTCCTCCCAGGGATGGTAATGTACTGGTCTGCGGGGCGCACCACCTCCAGTGATGTTGCTCTGGGAGTAGTCCTCATTCATTTTGCTCTTTACCGCCCTCCGTAGATCGTACCACCTGGCTTGGCATTCATTCCTGGTCCTTCTGATGGGTGCAGTAGCATTCACCGTATCGACGATCCTCTGCCACAGGCGTGATTTTTCAGCTATGCTGGTCTGTCTGACCAATGTTCCAAACAGCTGTGGCTCGACTCTGATGACTTCATTGACAAGGATCTCCAGCTCCTCCCTTGTGAACTTTGGATTCTTGTCTGTGGACATGGTGTGGGGTGAGGGTGTGGATGGTTGTGGGTGTGTGGGTCTGAATGTGACGGTGTGGGTGTGAATGTGTAGAGGGTGCATGTGTGAACGAGGTTGTGTGAAGGTGTATATGGTAAGGTGGATGGGTGCAGTTGTTGGTGTGTGCTCTGTAGCTGCAGTGAGTCTGTTGCAAAGGCTCATGGTTTGTGTGTGTGGGCCCTTTTTATTGGTCCATTTGAGGGTGTGGCTCAGTTTGAATTTTTGATAGGTGTGTCATAAGAGGTGGTTGCCCCTCTGTTTGCCTGTTTGGATGTGTCCAGGTGAGTCCTTTCCATTTGTGGTGCAGTGTAGACGTGTTTTGTGGTGTTGTGTGAGTCAAATAGGCCCTCCTTGTGCTGTTTTCCAGTGTCCATGGTTCAGTACGGTACAGGGGTGCGAGTCGTACAGACACATGGCCCCATGCATTGTGTATGTACGGGGCGTACACCGCCATCTCTTATGTACGGTGCGTACACCGCCATCACTATGTACGGTGCATACACCGACATTGCTATGTACGGTGCGTACACCGCCATCGCTTATGTATGGTGCGTACACCGCCATCGCTTATGTACGGTGTGTACACCGCCATCGCTATGTACGGTGCGTACACCGCCATCACTATGTATGGTGCGTACACCGACATTGCTATGTACGGTGCGTACACCGCCATCGCTTGTGTGCGGTGTGTACACCGCCATCGCTTATGTACGGTGCGTACACCGCCATCGCTATGTACGGTGCGTACACCGCCATCGCTATGTACGGTGCGTACACCGCCATCGCTTATGTACGGTGCGTACACCGCCATCGCTTATGTATGGTGCGTACACCACCATCGCTTATGTACGGTGCGTACACCACCATCGCTATATATGGTGCGTACACCGCCATCGCTATGTACGGTGCGTACACCGCCATCGCTTATGTACGGTGCGTACACCGCCATCGCTATGTACGGTGCTTACACCGCCATCGCTATGTACGGTGCGTACACCGCCATCGCTTATGTACGGTGCATACACTGCCATCGCTATGTACGGTGCATACACCGCCATCGCTTATGTACGGTGCGTACACCGACATTGCCATCGCTATGTACGGTGCATACACCGCCATCGCTTATGTACGGTGCGTACACTGACATTGCTATTGTACTGTGCGTACACAGACATTGCATTTGTAAAAGTCATTCCCCGTGTACGGGACAGATGTTTTCCATACAAATCGTAAATCGGTAAGCCGGTCCGGATCGTACTTGTACGCTCGGACTGTGTATTTACGATTCGTACGGAAAAGTGTCCGGGTCCGTCTCGTAACACTTTTCCCGCTACGATTCATACGGATCGAGCCGATCCATATGTACTTTTTCCCGTACGGTACAGGGGTGCGAGTCGTACAGACACATGGCCCCATGCATTGTGTATGTACGGGGCGTACACCGCCATCTCTTATGTACGGTGCGTACACCGCCATCACTATGTACGGTGCATACACCAACATTGCTATGTACGGTGCGTACACCGCCATCGCTTATGTATGGTGCGTACACCGCCATCGCTTATGTACGGTGTGTACACCGCCATCGCTATGTACGGTGCGTACACCGCCATCACTATGTATGGTGCGTACACCGACATTGCTATGTACGGTGCGTACACCGCCATCGCTTGTGTGCGGTGCGTACACCGCCATCGCTTATGTACGGTGCGTACACCGCCATCGCTATGTACGGTGCGTACACCGCCATCGCTATGTACGGTGCGTACACCGCCATCGCTTATGTACGGTGCGTACACCGCCATCGCTTATGTACGGTGCGTACACCACCATCGCTTATGTACGGTGCGTACACCACCATCGCTATGTATGGTGCGTACACCGCCATCGCTATGTACGGTGCGTACACCGCCATCGCTTATGTACGGTGCGTACACCGCCATCGCTATGTACGGTGCTTACACCGCCATCGCTATGTACGGTGCGTACACCGCCATCGCTTATGTACGGTGCATACACTGCCATCGCTATGTACGGTGCATACACCGCCATCGCTTATGTACGGTGCGTACACCGACATTGCCATCGCTATGTACGGTGCATACACCGCCATCGCTTATGTACGGTGCGTACACTGACATTGCTATTGTACTGTGCGTACACAGACATTGCATTTGTAAAAGTCATTCCCCGTGTACGGGACAGATGTTTTCCATACAAATCGTAAATCGGTAAGCCGGTCCGGATCGTACTTGTACGCTCGGACTGTGTATTTACGATTCGTACGGAAAAGTGTCCGGGTCCGTCTCGTAACACTTTTCCCGCTACGATTCATACGGATCGAGCCGATCCATATGTACTTTTTCCCGTACGAATCGTACTTCACAGGTCAGACGTGACAGGTACGATTCGTACGGATAAAAATACAGATATGAGTCGTACGGCAAAAAAAAATACAGGATCGGAATCGGCCCCTTCGTAATGTAAACAGAAACCCACATCATCACAATCTTGTCAACAAGGATTTGATGGAAAATAAAATAGCACTCTGACCCTGGGTTAAGTTAGAACAATATATTTGTTTTAGACTACATTATTTATTCGTCTCAGGAGGTATGCATTGTTAAGCACACAAGCTAAGAATAAATAGCCTCAAGGGTAATTTATGTGCAGACATTAACACTTTCATGCACACAAATTATCCTGAACACAACACCGGCACCGTTGGTCTATGGCTCTAGGGTGTCTGCATTGGTAATCAGAACCCACAAATGCAAATGCAGCATTGTTAGGACAAATGTGAGCTGCATCATATATTTGCACAGGCCCAGTTCTGCTCTCAAACTACAGTTTTTCTGTACTGCATTGAGTGCAATCTTTTGACAAAATGAAACCAACTGTAGTAAATATATATGTTCACATGAGAGGCATTTGAAAGGTTGAATTAGGAATCAAATACATTTTAAACATTGTGATGTAACAAAAATAACCATTTTGGTAAGAGGCAAAACATCAATGTCCCTGTAGATAGAAAAACATGACTGTAAGTGGGTAATGTCTCCAGCACAGTGGAGTCAGAGGCAGAGCCCTCAAATCTGGCAACCAACTATGTTGAGATGAATGATTCCACCTGCTCCTCTATTCTGACCCATTCCTCCTAGAGTTCTAGTTCCACTGCCTTAGTCATTGCAGCCTTCAGCCTTTCAGGCTCCTGGCCATTTTCTCCGCAGTTCTGTGCTTACCATCCTGGTACCTTTTCTTGCATTTTTATGGTTGACGTTACATCATCACTTTTTTCCACAAGTGCTTCCCATAAAGCATCTTTCTTAGATAATGGTAATTTGGAGGTGACAAAGAGATATATTTTTGCTCTGTCATCTTTGAAATCAAAATATGTTTTTTTCTATCTAAGAGAGCACCTCCATGTCAGCTTCCACCCTCCTGGCTGATAGGTTGGTCCATATTAGCCATGTTGTAAGAATGAAAAAAAATAGTGTGTTGTTTTTTGTATCGTAGCACAAAGCATTGGGCTCCTGCTTCACACAAATCCAAGTTGCTTTGCTAAATTGTTACTTGTGGTGCATCATGTAAGAAGGAGTTCCTTTATAGCACATTGGGCCAAAAGAATTTGGGTCATGGTCGTGGATGCTTAGTCCCTGCATCATGTTGTATGATATATGAAATATTGTGCATTGCTGAGAAAAGAAAGCAGAATAAAGCAATGCACCTATTTACTATGCAAAGCTGCACATCGCACCTCTGTGTGTGTGACATCCTAGGATTCTGTTCTTATTGCCAGGTGCATCAGAATGTAATGTTGTAATATGCACCTGGCAGCAGTTGAAGGTGTGCTTTCTCCTGAATAACAGTCTTGCTGTGGATGGGATCCTTTTCCTGGAATAAATCCTACTTGAACTTAAATGAACCTGTATTTTCCACTTCATGACACTTGCTGACTGAGGATGGCTCCACACTTTTGGAAATGATCTCAACGTCATTAAACTTAAGCTCTTTTTGAAGCTTAAGCATCTTTTGAAAGCAAGTTAACTCCTACACCTCAAGTGACTTCAAGGGACTGTTCTCTTATTTTAAGTAAAGTGGCCCTTTGATTAGTACTAATTAGGTATCTGCTTTTAGTTGTTGATGACAAAGGGGACGCCCTTATGCCTCGTTCTTAAATAGAGAGGATTTTGTGTGCAGGATTTCGGGTGCCTCGTACCTAAGGTAAGCCCGTCTGCGCCCGTCCGCGCCTGGACCGTGCCCAGCGCCAGACCCCCTGGTCCTCGCCCTCGCCAGCACACCCTGCACATCTACGACGCCAAAACCCTCCACGCACTCAACGCCGGCCGAAACACCGCCTGCTACCGAGCCACCCCGAGACGCACCCACGGACCCTTCACCTGCCTGACCTGCCGCTTCACCGGCCTCCGACCCAACACCGCACCTGCTAAACCGAGCCCCAGCAACAAACACCTGATGTGCATCCTGCTCAACACCTGCTCCGTTCACAGGCATGCTGTCGAACTCTGGAACCTCCTCGACTCGACAGCACCAGACATCGCCTTCCTGACGGAAACCTGGATGAACGCCTCCCCAACGCCCGACGTTGCCATCGCCGTCCCAGAAGGCTACAAAGTCACCAGGAAGGACCGCGTCAACCAGAAAGGAGGAGGCATCGCCATCATCCACAAGAACACCATCCGCATCACGACCAACTCCGATGACACCTTCACCTCCGCCGAACACCTCCACTTCCAGATACACACCGACCCCAAGACCACGCTCAGAGGCACCCTCGTCGACAGACCACCGGGACCACGCACACAGTTCAGCGAAGACATCACAGACTTCGTCAGCCCGCACGCCATCAATTCCACCGACTACATCCTCCTGGGGGACCTCAACTTCCACCTGGAGGACAACAAGGACCGCAACACCACTGCTCTGCTGGACAACCTGGCCAACCTCGGACTCAAGCAACTGGTAACCACCCCCACCCACTACGCCGGCCACACGCTTGACCCAGTCTTCTCATCCAGCAAATACGTCACCTTCAGCCACTCCACCAATCTCCAGTGGACTGACCACAGCTGCGTCCACTTCAGCTTCAGTAAAACGACGACCCACCACCACCCTCAACAAGCCCCCCGCAGGAGCTGGAACAAGATCACCGGCGACCAGCTCACCACCTTCCTCTGCCAGAACCCCCCCACCAGCTCAACGGACCCCAACGAAGCCGCCAACAACCTCACACAGTGGATCACCAACTGCGCAGACGCCCTCGCACCACTGAAGAAGATCCCCCCCAACAGACGCGGCAGCAAGAAAGCCTCCTGGTTCACCGACGAGCTCATCACCTCCAAGAAGAACTGCCGCTCCCTGGAGAACACCTGGTGCACCAACCAGACCACAGACAACATGACGGCCCTCAAACACGCCACCCGCAAACACCACCAACTGATCCGCACCACAAAGAAGACAGCCTTCAACTGGACTGGACAACAACACCCACAACAGCAAGGAACTCTTCAGCATCTTCAAAGAGCTCTCCAGCCCCGACGCCGGAAACAATGACATCACTCCCTCGCAAGACCTCTGCGACTCCCTCGCAGCCTTCTTCCACGACAAGATCGCCAACATTCACAACAGCTTCGACCCACCAACCACGAACCTCACCACCGAACCGATGCCCCCCACCGCCACCCTCCGCACCTGGACCCCAGTCAGCACCGAAGACACAACACGCACAATAAACACCATCCACTCCGGATCCCCTACGGACCCCTGCCCACACCACATCTTCAACACGGCCGACCACATCATCGCACCCCACCTCCGCGACATCATCAACGCCTCCTTCAACACCGCCACCTTCCCGGAGTGCTGGAAACACGCCGAGATCAGTGCCTTGCTGAAGAAACCAACTGCAGACCCCTCCGACCTCAAGATCTACCGCCCCATCTCGCTCCTCCCGTTTCCTGCCAAAGTCATCGAGAAGACCGTCAACAGACAGCTAGCCGTCTTCCTCGAGACCAACGGATCCCTCGACCACTCGCAATCCGGCTTCCGAGCCAACCACAGCACGGAGACCGCCCTCATCACAGCCACAGACGACATCAGATCCCTAATGGACAACGGGGAAACTGCGGCCCTCATCCTCCTGGACCTCTCCGCAGCGTTCAACACTCTCTGCCACCGCACCCTGGTACAGCGCCTGAACAACACCGGCATCCAGGAGAAGGCCCTGGAGTGGATCACCTCATTCCTCGCCGGAAGAACCCAGAGAGTCCGCCTCCCCCCGTTCCGGTCAGCGGCCACCGAAGTCATCTGCGGCGTTCCACAAGGGTCATCGCTCAGCCCCACCCTCTTCAACGTCTACATGAGCCCCCTCGCAACCATCGCACGTCAATACAACCTCAAGATCATCACCTACGCCGACGACACCCAGCTGATCTTCTCCCTCACCAGCGACCCGGACGCCGCCAGAGCCAGCCTACACGAAGGGATGAAAGACGTCGCCGAATGGATGAAGAACAGCCGCCTGAAACTGAACTCAGACAAGACGGAGGTCCTCATCCTGGGATAATCACCCTCCGCCTGGGATGACTCCTGATGGCCCCCCGCCCTGGGAGCCACCCCCAAGCCAACGGACCTCGCACGCAACCTAGGCTTCATCCTGGACTCCTCCCTCTCGATGACCAGACAAGTCAATGCCGTCTCGTCTTCATGCTTCAACACCCTGCGCATGCTTCGAAAGATCTTCCGGTGGATCCCCACCGAGACCAGGAAGACGGTCACCCAGGCCCTCGTCACCAGTCGGCTGGACTACGGGAACGCCCTCTACGCCGGCACCACCGCCAAACTCCAGAAGAAACTCCAACGGATCCAGAACGCCTCAGCACGACTCATCCTGGACATCCCCCGACACAGCCACATCTCCGGACACCTGAGAGACCTGCACTGGCTCCCCGTCAACAAAAGAATCACGTTCCGACTCCTCACGCACGCACACAAGGCCCTCCACGACCTGGGCCCCAAGTTCCTCAACAGCCGCCTGACCTTCCACAAGCCCACCCGCCAGCTCCGCTCCGCCAGCCTCGCTCTCGCCACCGTCCCCCGCATCCGCAGAGCCACCGCCGGAGGAAGATCCTTCTCCTACCTGGCAGCCAAGACATGGAACTCCCTCCCCATCCACCTCCGGACAACGCAAGACCATCTCGCCCCTCAGGAAGCAACTCAAGACCTGGCTGTTCGAGCAGTAGCGTTCCCCCCCCCAGCACCTTGAGACCCTCCGGGTGAGCAGTGCGCTATACAAATGCCTATGATTGATTGATTGATTGATATTTAGACTGTGCCCCTCCTACGTTCATGTTGGATGTTTGTGTGTCTATTCTAACCCTCCCATTTTATCATCTTTGGGAGGAAAGGGAAGCTTTTTTTTACCTCTCACGAGTGTCGCTCGCGCCTTCTCTCGAGCCCTTGCACATGCCTCTTGAAAACGTTGTTTTCATTTGACTTCCCTGTGCACGCCATAGAATAACGGCTCCGTTGTCTCCTGCATGTAGTGTCACCCCGCCGACGCTTTCACGCTCCTCTGTGCATTGCGTGAGTTTGCATGGCAATCATTTTGGGACTATTATCTGCACCCGCTATAAGCGTTGCCTGGAAACCCTCAAACATGCTCTGCGTGCCCTTTCAGTGACATGCACACTGCATTACAAGCTTGTATCCTTCTGCCTTTGGAGAGCGTTTTGCCCTACAATTTCACCGCGTATCTTCTGTGACACGCACACACTGTGATACGCACCCAAGCATTTTAAAAAATAAAGAAAGGAAAAGTGACATTCTTTGTTGTGTGCGTCTCTTCCGTGACATGCACAAGCAACACCTTGGCTCAATAATTTGAAGCTTTCTTCAAGCCTTCTTTATTTCGTGTGTTTATGCCGTAACAGGCACATGTCTTCAAGACCTGTAAGTTTACTCATTCTGCAACTTTGTCGCGTGTCACACCTGTGAAATGCACACGTATTTAATAAAAAGAAGAAGAGGAAAGTTTCACAATTGCACGTATTATCCTGCATTGTTACTGGTTCTACTGTTATCTCATAATTTGACTATTACTTCACTTCAATTACATTTACTTCGTTAATGTGGTAAATCACAATTGCACGTATTATCCTGCATTGTTACTTGTTCTACGCTATTGCATAATTTGACTTTCACTTCAATGACATTTACTTCATTAATATGGTAATGTTCTAAGTCATTTGAAGTGAATTTTTATTGTAAGTGATTTTTGCTTTACAGTTAGATACATTTGTGTTATGTTACTTCAACTCAGTGTTTTTAAGGAATTATATTGCTAAACATACATTCTTCATTTTCAGCTCACGGCAATTGTTTGAATTTCAATTATCTCATCCACTTTAAAGTTTATTTATAAAAAAAATATGCAAAACGTGACTGCACCTCCTTACTTTTGTCATCTCCTGGGGATCCACCCATCCGATGGCAAAAATGGTGCAAGGTAATTGAAAGATAAGCCAGGGTTTGTGGCTCCTCTTTGAGTGCCGAGAGGAAAACAGCTTTGTAGTTACATTGTCTGAGATCCAAAGACCAATACGTTTTTTATCATCTCCCTGAGGTTCATGACTCCGATCTTAATGAATTTGAAAATTAAATAAACATTATCTACGTAAAGTTAGTACCATTCTTGAAAGATACTATTTTGCTCACAGAACTCAACTGGATGATGAGTCAATAGAGAGATATGTAAATTCTTTGAGGAAGTTGGCTTTGTCATGTAAATTTGGATCCAATCTTGATGAGAGGATTAGGGACCAATTTCTGTTGGGGTGTAGCATTGAACGTGTTAGGGAGGAACTATTGTTGTAAATTGGCAGAAATTGGGTTAGCATTAGCAGAATCCATCTTACATTTAGAGGCTATCTTGTCCATTTTGTGGAATCCATTTTGTATTTCTGGCAGCCATTTTGTTTGCCATGTGCTGCCACGTGCTCACCATGTGCATTGTCCTCCCTCAGTGTTGACTGCTCTTGTAATCTGCCTAGAAACGAACTATATTTAGCATTTTCCACCTTTGCACATGCCCAGTGAGTTTTCATCTGTTCTTGCAGCTGTTAGTAGTATGTAACTGTCAGGATGTGTTTACTAGCATTGGCAAACTGTTAACTCTTCCTACCTGTCGACTATGCATTTCTATATGACCTTATATGTACATAAAACCTTCTTCTGTACTTGTACCGCCTTATTTTAAGCCCCTGTGTGGGTATAAAAGGACCATGCTCCTTCTGTTCGGTGTGCTACTTCATTCAATACCGAAGGGTGCTGTGTGAATGTAGTTCCACCTCATGAGGTTTATTAAACTTTGTATTTTCGATTCCAGTTTCTGTGCCAACTTCTTCCTATTGTTTCTGAGGACTCTGTGCAGAGAAGGACGAACCCCTTGCACTGGTATGCCTAGCTGAGGTCCACTTCTACACTATGACAAAAAGACGAACCTTCTTTAGAAGATGTAATTGTTATTACGAAAATAATTGAACACTCTCTTAAATGTGTCAAAGTTATAAAATAGGATGGTGACAAGAAAGACAAAAACTCTGTTCAAGTTGTCAAACAACCTTGTAAGGAACAAAAAGAACATGAGAGAAAGAAGATTCCTTTTGAGAAAACTGGTAAATTCAACACTTTTCAAGCTAAATGTTATCATTGTGGGAAGATACGTCATTTGGCCAATGACAAACAGTGCCCGGATTGGAAAGTCACCTGCGGCAATTGCATGAGGAAGGGTCATTTTGCTGCTGTTTGTAAAGGTAAAACCTATAAAGGAAAGGTTAATGAAATATAGGATGACGAAGGCAACTCATATGATTCATCTGACCAAGTAGACTGTGGACAAATCATGTTACAGGTTACTGGAAATGAAGAAAGCAGGAACTGCCCAACTGATGGAATCTTAGTAGACGGTAAAGCAACAAAAGTTATTTTTGACTCAGTTGCCAAAGTCACCATATTTTCAAAAGAGTTAAAACAAGCATTTGCAATGCAATAGGTCTCGCATTTACACGAGTTTGAGCTATTGGCATTGTAATTGACATTTACTTTTATTTATGTTTTGTTTTTTAAAACATAAATAAAAGGCATTGTCATTTACAATGCCAATAGCTCTAAATCTTGCAATTGCAAGACCTATTGCATTGAAAATGCGTATTACAAAATGGTACGTTTACTGCACACATTTTAAACATTCTGCCTCCACCAGAGGATGCTGCAGGACGCCCAGGATAGAACGTATGCTGACTGCAGAGACAAAGACATGTGGTTTGTGTGATATGCAACCCAACCCAAGCCTAGCTGAATACAATGTGGTTTATCAGCACCAGATATTTTAGCCTGCGCAGTTCTGCTGCAGTCCGTAATTTGAAGCGGAGGGATGTGCCACTCAAAAATGAACGCAGATGGACACAAACGTATAAACTGCCGAAGAGCGACACAGACAAAATCGCAAACACACTGGTACTACATAAAGCTGAAACCAAAGGCATGCGCCTCGCCTCAAAAAGAATGCCCATATACCGTTCACGGCAGAATTAGAACCCCAGGCTCGACAAGCGGCTCGCATCTCCTCTCGCCTCTGCAAAAAAACCAAAAAAAAGTAAATAAAAACCACAGAAAGAAGAGCAAGTTGGGCGCGAAGAGACTTGCTCAAGTTCGGCAGAAAGGATCGGCGATAAGTTTGATGATGTCTGAAATTTAAAAGACTGCATGTCATGTCTCAATACGTGTTTTTGTTTTTTTAAATCTTCATCTGTTTTCCAGATTTTTAATAAGTTAAAAACAAGTAAAGCAACATGAGCTCCAATTAAACTTACGGTGCGGCTAACGTTGCCCCCCGCCTCGGAAAGCCCATGAAAAAATGAAGAGCACAACTCTGGGAAGTTTGGTTTGGGATGTGGGAAGGGAAGGGAGGTTTGGGTAGGCTTTCCAATGAGGAGCCAGTAAACAAGCTACCAGCACACCCTCCTACGTCATGCCAAACAAAGATGGTGTCAGCATGTCCAGCTGGGCCTTCCGAAAAATGGACAGGGCGGTAATAAAGAAGCCCGATTCCCAATCACATGCCAGCATTTACCCTAAACGATGACGGTAGCCAATGGAAAAGTGGGGTGGGGTTCAAGTCCCCTTCTGAAATTGTATTGATTAATAGAAGCCCTTGCATGGCGAGCAACGCTTTGCACTGCAAAGCCAGGCGACACCTAAAAGGGGGGAGAAACCCTGGTCCGGGCGTTCCATGTCATACATCGTCTGCTCACACCATTTGTGCTAACTCCCAGCTGGGCAGTGCTCCCTCGCTGCCTCCGCTTTCCACGCAATGTTTACCATCATGTTTAAGTCGACCGCTGCCCCCATGTGGACTCCATTGCTAAATGCTGGAACCGCGTTTTCATCCCGGCATCTGTGGCCCCCACCAGGCTTCTGGCAGTGTGGTGGCGATCAATAGGGGCCAAAGCTCACAGCTAGATAGGAGCTTGTGCAGTCCACGTCTCAAGGCATGCTGAATAAGTCTGCCCAACAAATAGATAATCATATGGGAGAACTGTGTTTAGGTGGATCTGTACATGTGTACAATCAAAATGCAACCACTCAAAGTAAACATATTTAAGGATTGCTGTGATCTGTCCTATTCTGTATTTGTGGTGGGAGGAAGCATGATTCAAGTGACAAATGAGCAACTCAATAGATAAAGATGGTTGACTTAAAGCCCTTTGTAATGTATATATTTTGAGTCTGAATGATTTGGAACACAAATGACATCCTATTATACATATGCATTAGAAGTCACTGGTAAATTCAAGTACATTCATCCTTACTATTAGGAAACTTTTGGAGTGGCACTATAAAGGTAAAGTTATCACATTTGCTCATATTAAAGCCCACGCCCAGCCCCATGCTGTGTTATGTGGTTGGAAGAAGCAAAATGTCAGTGTAACAAAGCAATAAAGATAATTGCATTTGATGAATGGTTCATATATATGTGGGTGTTTTTTTAATTTGTATTTGTCTTGAGTCGGGCAAGACTTTCACAAACCTATAGTACCTCAAAGGTTTCCTGTTGAGTCCAAATCCTCAAAATTATTTAACAAATATGCAGTGAGTCTTCACAAACCTGCAGTATCTCAAGTCATTACTTCATCTATAAGTCGTCTATAAGCTGATATTGCATCTCTAGTCAGATGACCTAGCCTGGAAATTAATTCATGAAGCTGCAGTACCTCAAATGTTTACTTTGCGCCCCTTTCAAGTCCTATTCATGTATTTAAAGTGACCTTCAGAAAGTTGAGTAGTGTGGCTTTTACTTATATATTTGTATATACACTTTTACCCTTTTAATAATTTATACTTGTATCCAATATAAATATGTCAAAGTTGGTTTAAGATAGTGAGTCGATATCATAGGCTTCAATTTAAGAAAAAATATTTTATTAAAGTGATGACACCCTACTCTACATAGATACTAGTAGCCACTGGGGAATACAAGTCCCTGCAGTTGTTTAACAAAGAGGGATTTCTTTTTCAGCGGCTGTGTTGTGAAAAGCTAAATGCAGTCTCAAATTGAAGGTATCCAATGGCTGGAGCTGGCCGACCCAATATCTTGTACTGTGTGGAGGGAGCATAATTATTTTTGGGAAAAGCGAAGACCAGCAAGACAGCTAAAGCTATCTTTAGGCCAGACATAAAAAAGCAATCATAAGAGTGTACAATTATTTTCTCTTTTAGCCTGCAATTGTACTTTTGTTGATGACATTTCTAGAAAAAAACACTCACTTCATTGCACAGTGTGTTTTACCATTCTATGAGAAATAAAATAAAGTTTTTGCTTTTTTCTCAGACACCCATCAAATAAGAGATATTCTTTATTTTTAAAAGAGCAACAATTTGGTCCCAGTGTGACTGGTGTGGTAAGATGAAGGCAAACTCTTTAAGCTTTCTCTGAGTTTTAAGTAGATTTAGTATTTCACAACTAACTCAAGCCACATCTAGGAGTGTGTTTGCGCTAAAAGATGCTGATGGATTTACCCCTTATCCCTTACGGAAGACATCCTGGTGAGTCTAAAGCCCGGACCAGCTCGTCTGTAAGTAGATATTGCTTCTAGGTGAAATAGTCCAACCATATGTCCTCATTTTCCAAAGTAGTTTTTATTGTAGCGTATCACTCTTGCTTTATCTTTCTTAAATGGGGAGAGGAGTTGGCCTAACGGCTAGGGCGGTCGACCTAGAATCGGGGAACTGAGTTTCAGTCTCCGCAATGACGCAGAACATTCTGTGATTCTGGGCAAATCACTTAATCTCTACGTGCCTAACAAAAACTGAATGTGTCCTCATGTAACGCACCTGGTGCTATGTAAAGCGCTCCGATACCGGGTCAAGTTTGTGCTATATAAAAATACTAAAAAGTTATCTTTTCAAGAGTTTGAAAGATGTTGTGCTGCTTGTGTTTGTTTATATCTATGCCAAAGTTGTTTTGCAGAGTTAAACATTGCGCGTTACTAAGTTATATGTTGTCTTTGTGGCTAAATATGAAAGTGATATTGAGTGGTGAAGAGGCTTGCAGGGCCTTGCTGATGCTCCGATACTTTCTGATATCGAAAATATCCTGGTGACGATGCAACATGTAATAAGATCTAATATACACTAGTGCCTTCATGGAAAAAACTAAAATTATATTGTGTTGCTTCTTCTCTTTCCGTAATGCGTTTCTTAACAGATTATACTGATTGGTAAATGCTTTTTTGTAACCAGTATGCACATTCACCATTGTATAACATTTTCACATGAGCATGGTAGAACTAAAAAGATGTCCTTTACCGCTCGGACTGCCCCTCCCCCTCGCATGCCTTTTTTCTGCTGGGTCTTCTCATGAGATAACTTGCTGGGGAATTGTTGGAATAATGTATGGCCCATGTTTATTCATAAGCACGGCGATTACTCAATGAAATCCCGCCTCAGCCAATGACCTCTGCACTGAAATGTAATTTAAGTCGTAAAAGGGACGCATATTATTGCCCGAGACGGATTCCCTAAAGGCGCCTAGCTGATGTAAACAAAGTAGAGATGGGTTGCTGTCTTCTCAACTGATGTTTAAATTGTAGTTATAGCGCTTACTACCCCCGGTGAGGCGCTGTCTCCGTGAAAATCTGCAAAAATGTGATTAATATGTAGGGGGGCTGTTGAACAGTCACGGTAAGAGGCTGTCTCGAGGAGACGCGACATTAACAGCAACCAAATGGAGGAAGCCTGTGCCGAAATAACACTGTGCCGTTATAAATTGAAAGAGGTTTGATTGGGGTGCACATTTCAGGTCGTGCTGAGAGTCATTTAATTTTCGCGTGGCACTACGTAAAACATGCACTGCTAGTATTTTACAGTGACCAGTGTGTGAACTATGATATGTACTCAAGATATTAAATGCAGGGGTGCTGTAAACCATTCGCCATTATTTCGAGATTTCAGCTCTCACGAACCAACAGATCCAGGCTTTTTATGGGCTGCTATTCTGTGTTATTGCGTTTCTAGCTGTAATAACCCTGTATCGCTCCAGGATGTGTTCTCCGTTGTGGGTGCAAGTGTGGCCTCAAGTTCTTTCTTTACTCCTACAAATTCCACAACATCTTGGCACGATGAAATTGTTGTGCGTAGCACCATCACCTACCTGGGTGCATCCTATTATGGATCGCCACTTGCAGAATTGGTGAGTCATGTTGTTCTTGAGGCCGGTGGGAGTGGGGGGTGGAGTTGAGTCACTGCACGCCTGTCATGCTCGTAAAACACGGCTCAGTAAAGTGAACATGGGACATCGAAAGAAAAAAAGCATTGCGTAAACAAATGATGTACGTAAAGCGGGCGCCCTGGCAAGTAATTTAAAAATCAAGTAGTCCCTAAACAAAACTAACAAAGCCAGACAGCGCAATAAAACAGTAGTTGGTCGGTGTTGCTTCCGATAAAAACGGAAGTGATGCATCAGATCAACAGCCAACAGAAACAAAGATAACTACAGCAATGCCAGACTTAGACAAATCGCAAGGGACAGGAGAAATTCCATGGACTTTCAGCCAACATACAGATTACTTTAGGTCTCGCTGAGACACCGCATGAGCTGCTAACGCGAGACCTAAAAATGGTTAAGGATAAAATTAAGGTTTTTTGTCCTAACATTAGACCCTGTGCATATGGGGGTGAGCCGATCAAATTGTTTGGTTATTTTTGGGGTCTGCCCGGAGTACAAAAATCGATTAACCAATGCAAAAATATATATATATTTGGAAGGGGACAGCCTATTGAGTTGGTTCCACCAAAGGGATCTCGGTGTAATTTTAGATCCTAATGAATCACCTCTCATTAGACTAAAGGAAAATGTTGACAATAAGTCAGTATCTACTATACATGATAAGGCTGCTGAGTATTTAGTGAAACTTGGGTTGTCTGTGGAACTACATCCACCACATTCGTTTGGTGGCTGGTGTCAAACCTGTTTGTAGTAATGTACACAATGTGCCTGTTGCTGTGAGAGAACAAGTGCAGAGTGAGTTGGAACGTTTGAAAGCGGATGGTATCATTGAGGAAGTGGAAGCAGCTCAATGGCTTGCTCCAAATGTAGCTGTCAAGAAGGCTGATGGTTATCTACGCTTATGTATGGATCTTAATGAGTTAAACAAACATGTGGTGGTGGATTGGTACCCTCTGCCAAAGATTGCAGACATGTTGATGTTGTTAGGAGGTGCAAGGGTGTTAAGCACTATCGACCTTAAGTCTGCATATCATCGGATTAGGTTAGATGATGACTGTAAAGATCTTACAACATTTGTGACTCCTTTCGGTACCTGCTGTTTTGTCAGGCTTCCCTTTGGTCTGGTATCAGTTGTCTCAGTTTTCCAGAGGGCGTTGGAGAATGTTTTGAAGGGTTTGACTGAAGTATGAATATATAAAGACAATATATTAATTTTTGGAAAATACAATAGAGAGCATGATGAGAGAGTGTTGAGCAGACTTAATGACTTCAATTTAACTGTTAAAATTGAAAAATGCAAGTTCAGGAGAAAATCCATTGATTACCTAGGTCATTCAATTTCGGCAGGCAGTGTGTTGCCCAAGGAAGATCTTGTGGAAGCCATTCGCAAACTGCACTCTCCCACTAATAAGGAAGAGTTGATGAGTTTTTTGGGGAATGGCAGAATATTACAGTAAGTTTGTCCAGGGCTTTGCTTCTCTGTGTGTTTGCATGAGGTCATTGCAGCGCAAAGGGTATGAGTTTGTATGGGACCAGGGCTGCGAGGATTAGTTTTGCATTCTCAAGGAGAAATTAAGTGCTGCACCCAAATTGAGCAGTTTTGATCTGAAAAAGTAATCTTTCCTTATAAGCGATGCCAGTATGAAAGGCCTGGGTACTGCTACAAAAGAACCAAGGTTGCAAGGTGCTGAAGTGTGATACTCAGTTGTAGAGAGAGAAGCTCTTGCTGTTTTTTGGTCCATAAAAAAACTCAAGAATCTTTTGTGGGGAGGTGTGTTTGAAGTTAGGACGGATCAGAAACCTTTGATTGAGATTTTTTTTTAAAAGAGTATTGATGCTGTGTCCAGTAGAATCACCAAGTGTGTTGTGGCTTTACAAGATCATTTGCCTGGTGAGGAAAATAAAGTTGCTGATGCTTTGTCTCTCCTGGTTGATGGTGATGAAATGTGCCCTACTGACGAATGTGAGCAGGATGAAGATATGGTCTGTGCTGTTGAGGGGAGTATCATTACCAAGTAAAGGTGGGAAGACGCTTTTAGTACAGATAAGGTTTTGCCCAAAGTTTTGGAGTATGTTAAAGCAGGTTGGAAGACTAAACCAAAATGAGAAGACGAGTTGGAGACATTTTGGCATGTCAAAGATCAACTTTCTGAGCAAGGTGGGTTACTGGTCAGGGGTATAAGGCTAATTCCTCTGATTTCACTTAGGGAAGAGCTTATTTCTTTAGCACATGCGGGACATCAGGGTATTTCAAAGACTAAGGAGAGACTGAGATTATCCTACTGGTTGCCCGGTATGGATTTACATGTGGAATGTAATGTCAGGGACTGTGTGCAATGCGCGTTGAGTGAGAGAGTAGCCAAGCCAAAGATGCAAACCCTGGTTATAGGGACCACCTGGATGGTCCGTGGAAGGAAGTTGGACAAGACATAGTTCGTACTGTTCAGTCTTCTGGCGGCGAGTGGTATGTTCTGGTTCTGATTTTTTTTTTCCAGATGGCTAGAAATACCCATTAAAAAACAAGGGGTTGAAACCATGCATGGAAAGGTGTTTTTGGAGAAGCCTATTGCTAGAGAAGGGATATCCAATACCATTCTGACTGACAATGGTGTACAGTTAGTCTCCAGAGAAATGGAACAGTTTCTGTGTAGACATGGCATCAAACACAAGAGGTGTTCCTTATATCATCCTGAAACTAATGGAATGGTTGCGCGCTTTAATTATGTTATAAAATAGACCATTGAAATGGCCAAGTCTACAGGTTTAGATTAGCGTGAAGAAATCTGCAGGAAGGTTGACATTTACAGGTTGCCTCCTCATGCTGTAACCAAGAAAACTCTGATTGAATTGTTTAGAGGTAGGTGTGCCAAAACATAAGTGGCACCCACTTGGGTCAATGACATGCAATCCAATCATCATGTACATAATGAAAGGAGTCATTGGAAGTTGACTGGATCCAAGAGGATTGAAGCTCCTAAAGAGCTTTATGATATAAGAAAAAGTGTTAAAAAAACCTGTTGTGAGAGTGGTGGACTGGGTTTTAATTAAAAATCCTTGCAAGAGAGGTTCTTCTACAGCATTTTTAAAACCTATACAGGTCATTAAAATTTTCAATAATGCTGATAAAACTGCTGACCATCGCATTTGGAATTTAAATAGAGTGGTGGTGGTTAGAGAGGATTTCATTTTGAGATCTCTCCCGATTGATTGTTCTAGGAATTTAGGTGACTCCTCTGGTAATTCAAGTACTATTCGTAGGTCTTCAAGAGTGTCATCCCCTCCAAATTATTTGAGTGAGTATGTTAAGTAATTTTCCATGCTAATGTTTCTCTCATCTTTTGTTGTTAATTTCACCTTTATGCTATTCTTGTTTATTTAATTTTCACTTCTATTAGCTTATTTCCTTCCTGCTTTCTAATATTTGTAAGGAGGGAGATTTGTGGCATCCTAGGATTATTTTCTTGTTGCCAAGTGCATCAGAATGTAATGATGTAAAATGCACCTGGCAGCAGTTGAAGCTGTGCTTTCTCCTGAATAACAGTCTTGCTGTGGATAGGATCATTTTCCTGGAATAAATCCTACTTGAACTTAAATTAACCTGTGTTTTCCACTTCATTACAGTGTGGCTCTCAGTAAATCTGATCCCCAGCCTCACTGTGTCTTGGCTATTTTTCCATACCCTTACATTCTAATGGGACCCATTAGCAACCAATTTACATTGTAAAAGTACATTAAATCATCATGCTTTTTGTCACTTTCAATTCTTTATCTAATCCACATATTCAATACACAAATCAATTTATTTTTTGGCACTGTATCACTCAAAATAGATACATAGAGCACATAGCTGCCCACAAGGCATCCCGGTGTAGCAGGCATTTTTCATTGCTTTTGTGAGTGCTCAAGTGTGCCTGTGACCCCAAAATACATATATATGGTGCCCTTTAACATAGTTGTTTCAATTCTTTTTTGGGGGGAGTTTTATTTACCACAAATAAGACCAGCGGATATCAATTAGAGCGCTTTACATGAGCACCAGATGCGTTACAAATTGACACATTCATTTTTGTTAGGCACAGGAGAGATTAAGTGATTTGCCCAGAGTCACAGGATGCTGAGCGGCCCTGATGAGAGTAAAACCCTGTTTCCCAGCATCAAGGTAGACCGCCCTAGCTCTTAGGATACATCATCTCCCTCCAGGTAAAATAAAGACTATGTTGCACATATCATTATGAAGTTAATTTTTATTCATCCATAGCACTGCAATTTAGATGCAAGCGGAAGGACATGCACACTTGATCAAAAGTGGTCCGGCCCGTTACAGAGTGGGGAAGTCTGATTTGTGGTTTTCCTCAGCTCTTCCGTTCATACTGTTCTGTGCTTCTCATCCTGTGTAGGAAGCTGGCTCTGTGTATACTATACCAAAGTGAGGTATATTGTGCACAGAGTCCAGTGAATTCCCAAAGGTAGGCAGAGGTAAAGTTAGATAGCACCTCACTCTCTATTTGTGGTAGTGTGGTCGAGCAGTAAGGCAGTATCAGAGGACAGTGTTAAGCATTTGCTGTACACACTCAATCAGCAAATGAATTCACACACTCAAAGACTGAACTTCAGACCAATTGCTTTTGTATAAAAATATTCTTTTAGTTATTTTATTTTCCAGAACCCGGCAAGCCTGGAACAGGTAAGCAATACATACTTTACAATAGTAATGCAATTAAAATACAGTTTGAATGATAATTGTATATGCACTTTGGTTTGATTTACAGTATGGAAGCAGAGAAATGCAATACTTAGTAAATGCAGTGCATAGTCTTGAATAGGCTTTTTAAGTAAAATAGCAGGTGGGTAACTTTTGAGATTACTAGGCTTACACGGAGTAGTATACCTAGATACTACTCTGGGACATTTCCTGAAAACAGGTAAGTAAAATCGTTTTTGTTAGATTATGCAATTTTAAAGAATTTCTTTAGTTTCTCAAACTCCACACTTAAAAACATTTTACAGAAAAACAGTCAATATTATCCTAAGGAGGAAGATCGTTTTTATCAGTTTTGAGGTAAGTATTTGGTAGTGGGAGTTGAGATTCTGGGGGTAGACTCAGGGGTCCCCAAGGGTCAAGGATGCACTCTCGTTACACCATCAGCAGCACTAAGGGGGGCGGGTGCAGTGTGCTGAGGCCCAATGTTATTCGATGGGGGATGGGGGCCTCTGGTTGGTGGCTGCTGGCTAGCAGGCCACTCTGCTGTGGGAGCAAAGCTCCTGGACTTTAGTTCATGGCAAATGGGGAGACAATGTAGCACCAAAGGTGCACCCTCAGCAGCACTAGGGCAGCCGGGTGTCGGGTGCTGTTTCGACGTCGGGCGCCTTGTTGTTTTCAATGAGGAACCTCTGGTTTGCATAGGCACTGCAGGCTTGGGGACGAAGGTCTCCTGGGTGCGACCATCGCTTCGGGAGGTAAGTTGGGAAGGTAGGGGTTAGTTTGGGGTTAGTGAGGCACCGTTGGTTTGGGCACCCAAGGTAGTGGGGCATCGGGTGGAGGGGTGCCTTTTTGGAGTCAGATCTTCTAACCAGCTCCTGGTCACGGTTGGGGATACCTTCTGGATTTAGGCTGCAGGCGTCAGCTGGAGGCTTGAGGCAGGTCAGGGGTCGCCGGATCTTATGTCAGAATCACCGGGGTGACCTCTGATGGAGCGGGCAAAATGTTTTCCTTTTATATACCCAATCCATTTATGTATGTTTGGATTAAAACGATTAATAATTAATTATAATAATTAACAGAGTGTTGTATGGATAACTAATCAACCTTATTAATCGAGGGAATACACGTGGGATTGCATTGCATGGCTAAATTTACATGCAAACTAAGTTTGTATGCATATTAATAGGATAAACGTTGCTTATGTGATGTTATCGTGAATTTGGCTTAAATAAACAAGTACTAATGGCTTTTAACGTTGCATATGGCTAGATAAATGCACACACATATGGGTATTAGCAAGGGAAATAACACTGTTTAATCATTTCAATGTATTAATGACGTTTTTGTGTTTCTTTGCTTAAGTTGACCATCTGGGCCTGCTATAAAATGGCCGCCGACTGAATCAGACCTTTACGAAGTAATATCAATGAAGGAAAGGAGAAATGCGCCTGCGCAAACTTCAGCAGCTGTGACCTGCCGGTGAACTGTCATCGCTGTGCTCATCAAGGCTGCTCCGGGCGACAGGCCAACCCTTCAACAGAAATTGTTGCAACCTGCATTATGGATTGCTAATATTCCCATACATTCGTTTTGGAACTTTTAATATGTGGGAACGACATCGAATGTTTCCTAATGCCTTAGAATGTATTTCGATTGTCCAATAAGAACCTCAGAAAAAGACTATGGCAACATTTGGAATGAAAATTTTAGTATAAATAAGAGTAGACTAGAGAGGTAAGCGCGCGACTTCTTGAATGTCATTGCCAGTATACTGATGTTATGCTGACGGAGAGGACGGTGACTCTGCATGATAGAACAGAACTTTGACGATTTGACTGAGGACCAGATTCTGACTTAGAAAACGACAAATAGGCAGAATAGGTAAATATGACAAAAGATAAAATCTATTAATTAGGATTTAACCTGCATTTGATTTAGATAAAGATATATTAATTAAAACTTATGTGTCGGGTTGTTCTTTCATTGAAATGTATTATTAATTGATTTTAGAGAATTAAGAAGTCATTAAGCTAATCCAACTAAATGATTCATTGACATATACTTATATTTCCTTGATGGGAAGGGAAGCGAGGGTTTTGTTAGTGGTGATAGAGTTCCCATCAAGGGAAACAGTGTAGTTCGGAATCAACGTTTTCTTTTCCCCTTCTGAGTAGGTGCGGATAGATTGATTAGAATGAATTTTGGTGTTATGGGCCCCACCAGCGTGTGATGTGTATGTGTGTGTGTGACTGCGAAATCACTCTGTCCGTGGTAATAGGGGGAAATTGAGGAACCCGAACTGCACCACCTCCTCGTGGTGTTAGCCTACTCAAGCTCAGGCCGTGGATGGCGGGTGCAGAGTGGGGCAGATTTGCGGTGTCCGGCTAGAGTCAGAGGTTGCAGATGAACAAATCTGGTGTTCACGGAAGACAAAGTCTTTGTAGTTGAAGGCAGGCAGGTCCTCCAGGGTTTTTGAGGTTGCTGGCTGCAGCACACACCGGGATTTCGCAGGAGCAGGTTCGAGGGCGAGACAGGCCGGTAGGGCTGGGGCCAAGTCAGTGGGCGTCTTCCTCTTGTTAGCTGCTGCACGGCTGTTCGGTCCTTCTTCTTCTTGTTGCGGGTTCTTGTCTGAGGTAGCATGGTTCAGGAGTGCCCCTAAATACTAGACTTAGGGACATTAGAGGTAGGTAAGAGGCAGGGATCAATGGGTCCCTTCACTGGGGTGAGTACACCCCCTATTATGCCACCATCCAGCGGGAGGGAAGCATGAGCCTGTCCCCGGTTGGCTGAGTCCCCCATCTTCAAGATGGCAAGGACAGAGAGTTGTGCTTCACCTCACCCCCCTCACCTGAGGGGGGGAGTTGGCAGAGGTGGGCACACCTCTCTTCCTCACTTGTTTTTCCCACCGGTTCTCCCACCCAAAGTGGGGGTCAGAACCAGTGGGGACCAGTTGCTGAGAGAAGCAAGTGGCCTGGGGAAGCTCACAAAGGTGGCAAGCCTTTGAAGCTTCCCCTTCGTGAACCCTGCCCATCCTGGGGGAGGAGGCTTGATACCTCATCCCAGGATGTGCATTGTTTCAGGCCCCAGAGAGCAGCAGGGTCTCGACCCAGGGGTCCAGAAACATGTCTGGTGTTGGCAGGTGAAAGCAGCCTCTACACTAGTGGTAGGTTAGTTTTCAGGGGGAATCTCTAAGATGCCCTCTGTGTGCATTTTTCATTAAATACCACACTGGCATCAGTGTTGGTTTAATGTGCTGAGAAGTTTAATACCAAACTCCTCAGTTTTTAGTGTAGTAATTATGGTGCTGTGGAGTTCGTAATGACAAACTCCCAGCACCATATACTCTTACTGGTAGCACTGCACTTACAATGTCTAAGAATGGACTTAGACACTGTAGGGGTACAGGGCTCATGCACCTGTACCCTCACCACTGGTGTAGTGCACCAAGCTAGAGGGGGGACTGATCTATGCCAGGGCAGTGGGTTGTAGGCATGGCACTCAGAAGTGTGTGCCATGTCACTTTGTTCTGCACCATAAACACGCAGCCTGCAAGTGCACTGTGTGTGTGTAGAGGTACAGGGCCTCTAGGGGTGGCACAATAAGTGCTGCAGCCCTTAGAGGTCTTCCCTGGTCACAGTGCCCTGGGTACCTGTGGTACTATTTACCAGGGGCTGACCTGTGGCCACAGATGCCAATTGGGTTAGTTTTGGGAAAATACCTCAGGCCCTGGGAACCTGATTGGCAGGGACCCAGGGCACATCAAGTGAAAGTGCACCAGTAGTCTGGAAAAAGTGAGGGGCATTACTGCAACAGAAAACCACTTTCCTACAAGCTGTACCTGCTGTTTTTACATACTTTCACAAGGCATGAAAGGACATTGAATGGCTAATAAGTTGCTTGTGTGTTGTGTAAGTGCTTGATTTACTTTGCATCATGGTGAATACTCTAGTGACTGTCTGCAGCATCATGCGTATAAAACATAGGCTACAAGCCCTTTAACATAGTAGAAAGACTACAGCCACATTACTAAATACAGAGCTCGGGTAATGTCAGTGGCAGAGTGTTGTTTGTTAGTATCTATTTAGCCTGTTGCTAGGTAGCAGAACTAGAAAAGTTGTATCCCAGGGCCATCATGTTATCTAATATTTAGTGTGTTAAATCAATCAATCAGGGATTTGTTGAGCGCACTACTTACCCATGAGGGACTGAAGACGCTGGGAGGAGGGGGGAGGGTTCATGCAGCTCCGTCTCATCCGAACAACCAGGTCTTGAGGCTCTTTATGAATGCTTGCAGAGTGGGTGTTCGTCTTATGGTGAGGGGGAGTTTGTTCCAGGTCTTGGCCATGATGTAGGAGGAGGCTGTTCCTCCCAGTCTGGCTCTGCAGATGCATGGGATTTCAGCCAGGGCTTGGTCGGCGAAATGGAGGTTTCATTTGGGTGCGTAGAAGGAGAGACTTTTGTTGAGGTATTGGGATCTGGTGTCTTGGAGGGATTTGTAGGTGTGAGTGAGCAGCTTGAAGTTCACTCTCATTTCAACGGGGCGCCAGTGGAGGGTTTGCAGGTGCTGGGTGATGTTGTCTTGCCATGGGATGATGAAAAGTCTGGCTGCAGTGTTCTTGATGGTCTGGAGTTTGAGAAGTAGAGATTTGTTAATTACAGCGTGAAGGGTGCTCCCATAGTCTAGTCTGCTGGTTTTGAGTGTGTGGGTGACAAACCTTCTGGATTCGGGGGGATCCATTTGAAGGTCTTGCAGAATATGTGAAGGGTATTGAAGCACGTGGAACAAACAGCAGTGATCTGTCGGTTCATGGTGAGGGAGGAGTCAAGTATGATGCTGAGGTTGCAGGCATGATCCCTGGGTGTGGGAGGGTTGCCAAGGGCAGTGGGCTACCAGGTGTTGTTCCATGTGGAGGGGTGGATCCGAGGACAAGTTGAGCTTCAGGCAGCTGCTGCTCATTCAGGATGCAATGTCTTTCATTCCTTCTTGGAAGCTGTGTCTGGTGATGTTGGGTTCCTTGGTGAGGGAGAGGATGAGCTGGGTGTCGTCAGCTTTGGATATTATGCTGAGTCCGTGCTTTCTGAGGATGGGTGTGAGGGGCGCCATGTAGACCTGTCTGACTTTTTTCCTTCCTCTTACATTTTGCTGATTTAAACATTTTGCTGACCTTAGGACTCTTTGCGCTTTATCACTGCCTACCAATGCTAAAGTGCCTGTCTTCACTTCTTAGAACACATTAACATTGGCTTATGCTTAATTGGCATATTTAAATTACTTATAGGCAGCTATTAAAGTGATACTATGTACCCAGGGCCTGTAAATTAAATGCTACAGCACTGATTGCGCCACCTACTTAAGTAGCCTCTTCAAACATGTCTCAGGTCTGCAATTGCGGACTGTGTGTGCAGCTTTAAACATCCATTTCGACCTAGCAAAATATACCTTGTGTCAGGCCCAAACCTTCCTATTAATACATATGTGTCACCCCTAGGTTAGGCCCTGGACAGCCCAGCGGGTAGAGTGCAGTGTATTTAAAAAGTAGGGCATGTACCTTTATGTTTTTCATACCCGGAGTGAAAAACACTTACATTAGTTTTTCACTACTGCAAGGGCTGCCTCTCTCATAGGAAACATTGGTATTATCTTATTAAATTTAATAAGTGATGATTTCTAAATGGGAACAGATAACCTGTTCACATTTGGAGTCTTTGGAATTGTAATGCAAAATCCTCTATTATGGTAAAGTCCGATTTTAGAATACAATTTTGAAAGTGCATCTTTTAGTAAGTTATTAAAGCCAACAGAGTAACCATGTGTCCCTCGGAAAATAGGTGTTGTATTTATAGACTACAACAAAGTTCCACAGGGAAGCAAAATAATTCCTTTAGCGTAATAAAGCTTTTTTTTTAAAAACTTTTTTTTACTAAAATGTTCTTTATCTGAATCACAGACAGAAGCTAGTTAAATTTGAATATATACTTTACTTTTTAAATATCTTTTTTAGTCAATTGACAGACTGTTATACAGAAAGTATAAATGGTGTAGACACTTAATTAGTGACTAAAGTGACTTGTGGAGAAAAAGTGGATTAACTGTCAGCCAAAACACAAACACATAAATGAAGGAACATGATAAAACATATTTTTACATGTATCTCTGTCAGAGTATTTAGTTCAAACAGTTACCCGAAAAATCAACTTTTTTTGTTACAATGACTATGGATATGAGTCAGTGTGGTACGTCGACGTTTCGACCCAAGTGTCTGTACTATAAGGTCATTATGAAGGTTCTTCTTCAGGACAAAAAACCAAATGGCAGCCTAAATGGAAGAAGAGGAGGGGGAATAAATATTTTTAAAAGTGTGAGCGTGAAAAAATACCCCAAGAGACAAAATGGGGTCATGTAAAGACTCATCTGGTAAAAGCAAGAACCACTCATCCAGTCCTGGGTAGACCGAGTTTGAAATCTTTTCAAGACATCTAAAAATGAATGATATAACTTGAGTACATAGTACAGATCAGTGAGTAGATTTCAATACATGAGAGGAAACGGAAACATGGGAGTGGGGCACTCACAAAAAGAAACATTTGGCTTGTCAAAAAGGGGTCTTCAATTTTTACAAGCAGTGGACACTTATACACTCCTAGTGAAAAGATGCAAGATCAGTGTAGTCAATGGCCCCAAGATTTAAGCCAGTCGGTAACTGTGGAGATGATACTATTATATAGCGCGGACTCGACCCTAAGGTATTGGCGTGCTCTACATGAGCACCTGTTACGTTACACAAGAACACATTCAGACACGGGGAGATTAAGTGATTTGCCCAGAATCACAGGATGGGGACGTGACCCCGAGGCTCGAACCTTGGTTTCCAGCACAAAAGGCATTCTAGCAATCGGACCACATCAGCCATCCCGAAAAGTCAATGAGGCTGATTTCATCCCCAGTCCGGATCATTAAAATAACTTCTATATAATGTTTCCACAATGTTATATTGCCAAGAAAAGGATAATCATAGCTGCAAATGTATTTGTCCTCATACTTGTCCATGAAGAGGTTAGCAAGGCTAGGAGCGAATCCGGCTCCATAGCTACTCCATTACATTGGAAACAGTATTCAATTCTTAACACAAAATCATTTTTCTTCATGGCAATTTCCAGGAGCTAAATCAGAAAATCAGTAAGGACCCAACAAGGATATTCTCTACTGTACAGGACCTCACTTTTTACATTCAGAGCCTGATCCCAAGGTATACTGGTGTAAAGTGAAGCGACATCTAAAGTCACCAAGAATTGTCTGGTGACGTCAAAAGGTTGACCCTCCACTATCTATATGACATACATGGTATCTTGGATGTATGAGCTAGTGGTGGCTACCATGGGTTAAAGGAAGGTGTCTATATATTTATTTAGGGGTTTCAAAATGGATCCGCACCCTGACACAATAGGACGATCTGGAGGGTTGTGTAAATCCTTGTGTACTTTGGGAAGGGTGTAAATGGTAGGAGTAGGTGAATTTTTCTTTATAAGGAAACCAAATTCCTTTTCACAGATATAGCCCTCATCCAAGCCTTTCTGAGTGAGTGCAAGGATTAGTTCACAAATGTCATTAGTGGGGTCATTAATCTTTCAAGCCTGCGATTTTCATTGATATTCCAAAATTTCGAGATGGCTTTAGTTTTGTTGCTAATAACTGTTAATGACACTGGATGGTTCTTGGTGTCAAAGAAGAGGTTTATAAGCAGCAAAACTCATGTGAGCTGTGAATATATTGATAATGGTTGACTGTGAGAATTTGGGAATGCAGGAGAATATCTATCACAAGAACATAAGATTAGATACCATAAAAAATTGTTTTATGGCATATGATGGAGGTACTGTTTAGCATGTAAGGTTTTTGACTCCAGTTCCTCTATGATAAAGTGCACTGAAGAATCTTTTATTGAATCAAGTGCTTACATAATATAAAGCAGTGAGAAAAAATATATATTTTTTCATGTTTTCTGATAAAATAGTGTAATAACAGATGTGGAATGTTATTGCAATTTTGAGAATTATATTAGAGTTTATATATTGCTCGCCACTACTGCATATAATTGATTTAAAATATTAGCTCGGAGGGTTACTGAATAACTGGGTGGGGGCAAGCGCAGGGAAATTATAATCGATAACCTGAAGTGAGAAATGCTCTAGCAAACTTAGTGGTGTTTAGGTTGAACAGGGTAGGGCTTAAAGAGGAGCCCTGCAGCATCCCCCAAGGCAGCGTGAACTGCTCTGACGAGGAGTCCCCGATCTAAGCATATTGATATCTGTTGTTCAGAAAGGATTTGAGCAGCTTTTGAGCAGTGTTCTTGATTCCCACCTCTTGGTGCCTTCTAATTAGAATGTCATGGTTCACGGTGTCAAAGGCCGCCGACAGATCCAACAGGATTAAGGCGGCCTTGGCACCCCTGTCCAGTATTGCCCGGATCTCCTCTGTGCAATGATTCGGGGTGATTTCAGTGCCATGTCCTTGTCGGAAACCATACTGTGAGGAATCCAGCAGGTCTGCCGAGGAGATGAATGTTGTAAGTTGGGAGTTAAGAATTATTTCCAGTGCCTTGGCCGGGAACGGGATCCTTGCTATTGGTCTATAACTGCTGCTGTCATTGGGGTCTAGATTGGATTTTTTCAATAATGAGAGAATTGATACTATTTTCCATGCATCTGGAAAGACACCTGAGATAATTATTTCTTTAAAGAGTCTACTAAGTTGTTCACTGATTGTATCTGGTGCCATATGAAATATTTTGGGAGGACAGGGGTCTGAGGGGCTCTGGATTTTACCTTTTCTATGTTTGGTGGCACGAAGGAGTCCAAAACATTAATGGGGCATGGGGAGATTGTGGCGGGAGTGACCACCATGCCGTTGTCCCGGTCTGATAGGGATTCGAAGATGATTTGTACTTTGTCCTTAAAATACCCTGCTATTTGGTTACAGAAAGCCATTCTGATGTCTTTTTTTTTGTGGTTCGGGAAGTTTGACTAGCTTTTTCAATGTTGAAAATAGTGCAACAGAGGAATCCTCAGTCAGAAAAACAGGCTGTGGCTGCCATTTTGTTGTCTTACCCATGACTCCTCTGTCTCCTGAATCCTCTCTCATGGACTGGGAAGGTATGACTCTGCAATCTCCACCGTCACCCCCAGGCATCCCCTTATCTCCCAGTAGTTCACCCACAGTAGTGTCATGACCACATATCTGATATGGGCTGTAGCACACCCAGGGCAGACGCCACATCTCAGCCACCCATGTGCCCATGCCAGATCTGACTCTGCAAACCCTGGATGTATGACATTACAACGCGGGTTTTTACCACGCATGCAGTTACATCGCATGCGTTACAACGCATGCGATGTTACAACGCTATGCCATTCCAACGCAAGTCTTTACATTGACTTGCGCTAGATGGCGTGCTAACATTAAAAAAGTGTAATTTACTATTCCAACTCCAGTCCAATTAACAGTAGGGAAGGTGTTGGGATAGTAAACTACACTATTTGTAAGGTTAGCACGCCATCTAGCGCAAGTCGATGTACAGACTTGCGTTGTAATGGCATAGCGTTGTAACATCGCAAGTGTTGTAACGCATGCGATGTAACTGCACTGCGTGGTAAAAACCACGTTGTAATGGCTGTTCCCCACAAACCCTCTGCGGCAGGAAGCTCAGCCATCGCACCTCGCTTCTGTACCTCTAGACCGTATATTCTGCCGATCCTGTGCCAGTTTTGCTCAGGTATGAGGCTACTTACTGCTGTAGACTGCGGACCTCATTTATGAGGTTTTGGCGCAGGGCAGCGCCGCAAGTAATCTTGCGGTGCTGCCTTGCATCAAAAAAAAGGGCAGGAATGCGCCATAACTGTGATATATGGTGCATTCCTGTCCTTTTCCCCTGTGCTGGCACACAATGGGCTGCCATGCGCCAACATAGGCACCCTTGCGCCCTGGTGCATGGGTGCTTGAATTGGAGCATTGATTTATTTTAGGTAGGAAGGAACACCAAGATGTGTTTTCTCTTTCTAAGGGCCTCATTGATGTAAAGCAGATCATCGCTCGTTGAAAACAGCAATGCAACACTTTTCATTGTGCCCTACTTGTGGCAACATGGATGCACCGTATTTAAACTACGGTGCTCCATGTCACAATATCCAAATATAGTTTACAATTTATTATTTTAATGGGTGTTTAAATATGTTTTATATGTTTAAGTTTTGTTTTTAACTTGTTTTATATGTTTAAGTTATGTGTATAAAATTAAATGTATATTTAAATAATATTTCTAATATTGATATTTAAAATGTATTGTTTTTTATATAGTTTATTTATTTCATTATTAATTAGGTTAAGAATTGTTGTTCAGTGTTACAAATTAGGTAATTGTGAAGATAATTTACATATGTGTGCATGCAATCATAAATGAAAAATGTTTATTGATATATCTATCTATCTATCTATCTATCTATCTATCTATCTATCTATCTATCTATCTATCTATCTATCTATCTATCTATCTATCTATCTATCTATCTATCTATCTATCTATCTATCTATCTATCTATCTATCTATCTATCTATCTCTCTATTATCTACTGGCGGTCGCCAGTAGATAGTTATAGTTAGGACCCTGTTTCCATAGGAAATCCGCAACATTCTATTTGGAATAACTTTGGCGCCGGTCGATGAATCCTCGCGAAATTTTCAAAATAGGTGGGGCGCTACGCTCCGCTCCTACCCTGAAAGTCTCGGGGGGATTCGTCAAGTGGGGGCTGAGAAAAAAGGGGGGTCCCAAAACGCGTTTTTCCCATGCATTTTTCCATAGGACCTTTAGACACAGCTACAGCCCGAACGGCTGAACAGAGTTACTTGAAATTTGGCAGAGAGGTAGTCCTCAGGTCAAGGAAGTGCCTTTTGTAGGTCTGGTGTAAATCTGTTCAGTAGTTCCTGAGAAAATAGCATTTAAATCAATATATATATGTGGGCGGAGCCTAACCACACATCTCATCCTGAGATCTGATTGGCTGTCAGCACTTCATCCAAGAAGTGTTGGCAGCCATCTTGGGACCAATATACATGATAGCACCTCATTAAAAAGCATTGCAGTTAATAGAAGATTTTAAGACTTTAGTTACATTATAAATCATTTGTTGATGGTACCATACTCATTTTAGGAATTGTGGTATGTTCTAAGGTGATTTCACCATGTGAAAAAGCCTTCTGCTGGGATATCATGATTGAGAGAAAAATATTTTCTCATGCTTTTACCACAGAGGTTTGGAAGGTGATCTATAAGCTAAACTGAGAGCTTATTTTCTGTAAATTCACATTATCTTTCTCAGTCATGTGAGAATGAAGTCTGACATTCTCAGTAAAACATGTACATCCAACAAGGGCAGAGACTGTCAGTTGATTCCTTTGTGTTCTACTGCAGCTTTCCAGAGTGTTCCAAAGAACTACTAGAGCGCTAACCGTCCTACTTATGATAAATGTATGGCACACCTGAAGCCATCTTGCTTGGATTAAAGTGGTAACTCTTAAAACATTTAATTTAAAAAGGAACAAAATGAGGTGGTTCATTTTTCCATAAAAAGTATGATTAGTGCTGCATAAAGAAAAATTGGGGCACATTTTGAGTGACTTCTCAAATCCTGGCATGCAGACTGAAACATGCACTTTCAATACCAGCAGCAGTTTTCCCTGGTGAGCAGTAGCTTTACTACAGTGATCTAATGAGCAAAAAGAGTGCTAACATTCTGATTTTATGGCAAATGTGTGAGACATTTGAATGCCTTCTTGATGGAATCAAAGTAAAAAACTGAAAGTATTTCCTACTGAGGAGACTGCAGTAAATGAGGAAATTAGTAAACTTCATAACAAATAAGTCTCCCAAGATGGCCACCAGAGACAAAAGAGCCCAAATGTAGCCCAAATATCACCCAGATGTAGCCCAAGTATAGCCCAATGACAGAATGTCCAAGAATGTTCTTAAAAACAACTAGAGCACTTACTGTCTTCATTATGACAAAAGTATGGCACACCTGAAGCCATCTTGATTGGAATAAACTGGTAACACTTAAAACATTTAATTTAAAAAGGAACACAATGAGGGGGTTCATTTTGCCATAGAAATTATGATTAATGCTGAAGAAAGAAAATGAGGGCACATTTTGAGTGACTTCTCAAATCCTCTTCTATTTCATTAAAAAATTCTGACATGCAGACTGAAACATGCACTTTTAATACCAGGAGCAGACTTCCATGGTGAGCAGTAGTTTTACTTCAGTGATCTAATGAGCAACTAGAGTGCTAACATTCAGAATTCATGGCAAATGTGTGACATATCTGAATACCTTCATGATGGAATCAAAGTAAAAAACTGAAAGCATTTCTGACTGAGGAGACTGCAGTACATGAGGAAATTAGGAAACTTCATAAAAAAAAAATCTCCCAAGATGGCCACCGGAGACAAAAGAGCCCAAATGTAGCCCAAAATCACCCAGATATAGCCCAATGACAGAAGTGTGCAAAACACTTATTATTTTGTGTTTTTGCAGTGTTATATAGTGCAGACTTGTCAGGTATTGGAGTGCTTTACATGAGCATTGGTTACATCACACAAGAACAAATTCATTTTGGTTGTAGACATGGGGAGACTAAGTGATTTGACCAGAATCACAGAATGTCGAGCTGAAGCAGAAACTTCAACCTGGTTCCCCAGTTGCAAAGTCTGCAGTTCTGGAAGTAACACCACATCCTCTCCCCTAAGTGCAACATTTAATCAAGTTGTCAACTAGATAAAAAAACATAAAGATAACAAATAATTTAAAAGTGCTTTGTCGCTATTTGAAAACTCAGAAAATATGTCCTTATTTTAGTCTTTTAGAGCACTAACCATAATTTTGATGCCAATAAGACCCTCTCATATATGTAATTTCTAAAGGAATGCTCTAGGTATTACAGTTTTGATTACATCAAGATGATGTCAGGCGCTCCACACTTTTGTAATAAATATAGAATGTTAGCAATCTAGTTGTTCATTAGGATACTGTTGAGAGGCAGAGGCCAGGGGCACGGACTCTGAAAATTGAAGGCAGGTAGGAGGGTGCAAAGGCAACAATTTAACCACACTGAGCAGGCAGGAAGGGCAGTGGAAGCACAACAGACTATGGAGGGCAGTGGAAAGGGGGGCAGGGGCAACAAACCAACAATACAGGACTTGCAAGAGAGGCTGTTGGAGGGAAGATCTATTACGGGTCAAGGAAGCTAGGGGCGGTCCCCAGAGCCCCGGGAGCCACCACAGAACTGAGCAGGAGAGTGAGTCAGGGACAAAAGGGGCACCTTAATTTGAGCCGGGGTGCCTAGGAACGCTTGCTCCAAAAATGAGGAAAACAGACATATGAGACATGGAATTGGAGGCAGAATACAATGGCAGTTTAATGAGAAGATGCAACTTCAAAGAAACCACAGAATAGAGACCTAAAGTACAAAATACAGAATCCAGATAATCATACAGCTGTCATGATATTCTCTGTATCTCAATTAATGGACTGACAGAGAGAGAGAGAAAACACATCTATAAATGCATCATGAGAAACAAGTTACACCAAGGAAAATGTTACCTAGGGACACTCACATTTACTCTTAGAGCAAGCATTCCTGCAATTACAATACAACATCTTTTAAATGCAAAAGTAAAGAGAACAATGGTTAAATATAACATGACATTTCATATAGGTAAAATAGAATAAGATACTTCAAGCAAAGCCGAGCAAGACATTTTAAGCAAAGGAAGACAAGAGCTCCCAGTTCTTGGGGAAAACCTGCACAGCCTGTTAACCTACATACAGACGGCGAGGTTGTCCGTCGTTATCTGTGGGTGCTCCCTTTTTATATCATTTTGTGGGCTCCTTTGCACGCTACATCTACCTACGTATGCTACCCAAAAGCTTCGTCTGCAGATTTTACCAGACATTTCGTCATTTACCCACTTAATGCTGACAATGGACTGGGTGAAAAGGTCAGTCTCTCAGGCCAATCGCTTATCGTAAGTTCCATAGAGCAAGCAGAAAATAATGGGTATTGTACAGGAATTCAATATATTCATGTATAAAATCTCCTCAGTTCTCCTAACTTGACGCTCTGCGGTTGCCACTTCCTTAAAAGCGGGAAACCTGCCCAGGAAGCAAGTACCAGTCCAGGATGCAGCCTACTGTATGTCGACAGCTTCAGGGGGATGTTGAACTTTGATACCGAGCACGGAGCACTCGGGTAGGGTGGGGGCTACTAGTTTGGAGCAGAAGGCCTCGCAGACCTGCCTTCAGACTGCTATACACTAAAATTGCAGAGCTATGGTCAATTTAACAAAGAGGCCTACATATTGAACAGAAGGGCCTACACAGGGGTTTTATGCTGGCTGAGTGGTAAGGATGTCTCAGGATAATTATATAGCAACACAGGACCCGCTGGTCAATTTAATACGGCCTACAAATGCGGCTGGCAGGGCAAGGACAAGGGTCTCATACTTCAGGTGTGGACAGAACGGGCCAGGGGCCCCCTGTGATACAAAATCTACCCTCCTTCAAGGCTGTGGCAATGTAATAGACCATTGTGGGCAGAAGGAAGAGGCAATGGTAGTACAACCATACATGCCAACAGACCCGATTCAGCCAGGAAACGTCCAATGTTTTTAAGCTCAAATGGGCTTTATTTGATCTGTCTCCTGTCTACAATATCCTCTTTTTCAATGTAACTCAAAGGGGAAAATCAATACCCCAGTTTTTTTTCAAAATCTCCCTCTTACCAAGTTCAAAATGTTCGCAAGTATGGTACATTGGATCATGGAAGGAAATGGGATAGGGACATGGACTTGGATAACAGAGGACAGGAGAGACATGGAGAGGTGCACCAAACTGACCCTGCAGGGCAGGCATCAGGGTTTGCAGCAGCACAATACACCACACAGGGCATGCAGGACGGGAGTGCAGCACAACAATCCATAGAAAGCAAGAGGGAGGGGACAGGACCATGCACATGGACAACAGAGAACAGAGGGGCAAGAGGCAATGGTAGCTAGCTGACCATAATGGACAGACAGGAGAGAAGGCTGCAGCATAACAGACCATAAAGGGCAGGAGGGACGGATCAGGGGCATTACAATGGAACAGACAAGCCAGGAGGGAGGGAGTAGGGGTCTGCACATGTAAACAGAGGGCTGGGGGCAAGGGGGCAGGGCAGGAGCAGCAAGATGGCCATGGAGGTCAGGCAGGATGGGCACTAGAAGCAAGACACAACATGAAGAGCAACAGTGAGACTGTGATGGCATACACACAGACCATGGAGGGAAGGTGGGAGGGGGTCAGGGGCAGCTAACTGACCACACAGGGAAGGTGGGAGGGGCCATGGCAGCACAGAATACCATGCATGGCAAGTGGGAGGGTTAGTGGCAGCACAATGGCTATGATGGGCAAGAAGGAGGGTGCAGGGGCATGCACAAAGGACGATGGAGGATAGAAGGGAGGGTCAGGACCTGTGCACAGACAAGAAAGTTCAGGGGAAGGGGCCTCACAACAGACCACACGGGGCAGGCAGGAGGAGCAGTTGCAGCACAACAGACCAGGGAGGGCAGAAAGGTGTGGCAGTACAATGGACCATGTAGGACAGGAGGAAGAGGATAGAGGCATGGCATGTGGACAGGCAGGGTGGAGGTGGCAGGGACAGGTTACAGTCATCTGACAATGCTAGGCAGGTGGGAGGGGAGTGGCAGCTCAACAGAACACTCAGAGTAGATAGGAGTGGCAGGTCCATGGGACATGGTGGGCAAAAAGGATGGAGCAGGGGCATGCACAAAGACATCGGAGGGCAGGGGGAAGGAGAATAGGGGCAGCAAGCTAAGCACAGAGTTTAAGCAGGAGGTCAATGATGGGGCATAGAATTGGGCAATGGAGGGCAGGAGGAGTGGACTGGTACATCATACTAAATTGAGGGCAGTGGCAGCACATCAGACCATGCATGGCAGGAGGGAGGAGGCTAGTCCATGGATTCACACAACAGAGAATAGGGAGGAGGGGGATGGGGCAGCAAGCTAACTGTTCAGAGAAGGCGGGTATTAGAAACTTTATTGTTTTTAAAACATTTTGTCTGTGCAAACTACTTAAAATATGAACAAGTATGCAGCATAATCTCACTTTTATTCAGGAAGAAGAAGACGTTAGTGACTGTGAGTCCGGGCTCACTTGGCAAAAACACCCCCTGACCCTCCACCCCCTATCGCAAAATGTAATGCCCGTGAAAAGGGTAGGTGAACACAGTGTTATATAGAACATAGTCCTGAGAGCACGATTGAAAATGAAAACTAGATATAGTGTATGGTATAAACTATGCACCAAAAAGTGTGATATAAGATGAACCAGGCGTGAAATATAATATGCAATACATTGTGCGCAATGACAGATTCATTGGAGAGCGCGAGATAGCACAGGCACTAGCGTGTGCTATGCGATATGCGCCTTGGAGTGTAATATGCACAGGGCAGTGTTGTGTAACCTAACTAGTCTCTAAAGTTGTAATATAAAATATGTGCTGATGAGTGTAACGTTGCATATGCACTGTGACAAAGATATGGATCCCAAATTGTAATATGTATGGCATAGCACTGTGCGTTATAACATAGGCATCGAGGAAGGCACGTTAGATGGGGCAATATAACCCGTGCGAAGACAAGTGTGGCATGACATTTTCACGGGGTGGTGTTACAGTGCACATGGGCTAGAGAGTGTCATAGCATATGCACTAGCTAGTGGAATACAATACAGAGGTGTGTGGCACTCGGCAGGCAATGGTGGGTGTAACACAGCATTGGGCTCTGTCAGGAGCGCGCTGTGACTCGCAAGTGATGTTCGTCCCCTTTCCAGAGAGTAAAATAAAAAGTATTACACATCCGGCAGTGGATGTGTGTTTTATTAACTGTGAGGGGGGTTTCTTGCATAGTTTTGGTCGAATTTTTGTCGAATCCCCTTTGAATGGCTTGGTGTGCATGTGTATTAAATGTGCCCGTCAATAGCTACCCATGTTTGTATAAATAAACGACAAGGGTGTCTACCGGGATTAGGCACGGTAGAGCATCAGACATGTCAGAGCTTCACTAGTGGTGTAAATACATTCCACGTGGATTAATTGCATGCATAGTCGCCTTTTAATGAATATCACGCAAATCGTCATGGTGATAGGTGCGTACGGTTTGTCCAGCATGTCCTAGGTGTGTCTATAAATATATATTTTTTAAAAATAATAAAAAACAGTGGCCGGCCCTGGGGATTGGGGTCAAAAAAATATAATTAGGAGACAGGCCCTGGGGGAAGGGGTCATCAGGGCAAATAAATTAGAATAAGAAGGGGAACCACACAGCCCCCCTTCTTAAAAAAAGAAAAAAAAGAAAAGACTGGCATCGTGCCGGAGGCCATGCCCCCTCCATGCAGCACTCTGCAAACGCGCCCCCAACAGGCATCTCCAGTATGCGCCAGGGAGCTGCGCTGCAGACAGGTGTTCTGAGGCCAAGCCCCTTTTTACACCTCTCTGCAACGCAGCTCTGTGGCGCTTACTGGAGGTACCTAGTGGTCTAGTGTGACCCTAGGGACCCTTAGGATTCAAGGGGACTTAATCTCTCAACTTAGAACAGCCACAGGGCGCGTTTACACAGTGGTGAAGGGAGGGGACGGGGCCTGAGGTGACGTGTGCAAATACGCACCATGGCACGTTTTAAATTGGGGATATAATTTCCCTTCAATACTGAGGGCCCCTGGGGGCTAACTAGCCCACCAAGTGCTTCCAGTAAGCGCCACTGACCTGCATTGCAGAGAGGTGGTCCAGGCCGTGCCACTTTTTACACCTCTCTGCAACGCAGCTCTGTGGCACTTACTGGAGGTACCTAGTGGGCTAGTTGGACCCTAGGGACCCTCAGGACTCAAATGAACTTAATCTCCCAACTAAAAACGGACACAGGGCGTGTTTACACAATGGTGAAAGGAGGGGACGGGGCCTGAGTTAACGTGTGCAAAAACGCCCTGTGGCCTGTTTTAAGAGGTAGTTTTAATCCCCATGCCCTATTATATACTAGGGGCTTATAGAGGAGGTAAGGCTAATCACAGGGGGACCCCAACGCATAATGTTCCCTAGTGTATGTAGGTGTTTTCACTGTATTCTAAGTGTCTTTTAACATAGCACTGGCTCTAGGACTGGTTAGTCAGACTCAGTTACCACCAGTATCCGTCTGAAAAAGTTGAGGGTACAGGATGATTTTGCAACAAGGCTTCTTTCTGCTCTTCTTTTTGTTCTTTCTGCACGTTATCCTTCTTCCTGCACTTATCTTCGTATTTGAGGACTTCTGTTGCTTCTTTCTGCACTTCTTTTGTTTCTTTCTGTGCATTTTTTCTTCTTTCTTCACATGTCCTATCTCTGTAGGCATAGTTAGAAATTAGCATTTAAAAAACCTTTGAAATTAACAGAAAAAACCATAGGTTTCAGGCACGTTATAGTTAGGAATTAGCATTTAAAAAACCTCAGAAATTCACTGAAAAAACCATAGGTTTCAGGGGTGTTATAGTTAGCTGGACTTTTCACTTGTACAAAACCATTGAAATTCCCCCGTTATAGTTAGTTCAGCTAACTATAACTCGCGCGCCCGCAATGCACTGCTGATGACGTCACATATTACATCACTCATGACATGGTCAGTGACATCACTCATGACATCACTGATGACATCACTGATGACATCACTGATGACATCACTGATGACATCATCCTTGTGATAGAGTGGCAGACCTCCTCTCACCCTAATATAACCTTTGATACACACATTCAAAAATAGAGACTAAAATTTTCAAAACAATGGACATACCAATACCAGTTACAACAACCTCTTCAGTAATTCTAAGATCCACATACACATCCACTCATTCACCAACAGTCCAATACAGTCACTCATACATGTACTCACTCATCATATGTACTCATACACCTATACATCCTGTTACACAATGCCACTCATCCATAGTTACTCACACACATAGTCACTCATGCTAATAAAGAATCAAACATACATTTACTTGCATATACAGTTATACACACACCACCACACTTACTTCTACGGAAACTTACACATACTTAGGGCCTCATGTAGGTAGCATACCAGTTACCACTTCTAAAATACCGAACGTTACCGAATCGGTATTTTAGAAGTGGTAACTCGTATGTAGGTAATGAGTCGGTATTTTTTACCGAATCGTTACAATTCGGTAATTACCGAATCGGTATTTACCGATTCGGTAATGAGGCATACCTTCCCATTGAGGGGAAGGTATGCCTCATTACCGAATCGGTAAATACCGATTCGGTAATGGTGGAGAACAAGCAAGGGTGGCAGGGTGTCACATTGACACCCTGTTGCACCCCTGATTCGGCCATGTGTGCACATGTGGCACACATACATGCCCTAAGGGCATGTATGTGTGCCACATTGCACACTGCTACGCGCTTCAAAATGCCCATACACATACATTAATTATTTACCACCAACTATAAGTTGGTGGTAAATACCGACTCTTAAAAACACCCACACACTCCCCCTACATCTCGATTTTGGTTTCGGAATTTACCGAATCGGTAAAATTACCGAATCGGACAAGTTACCGATTCGGTAACATTACCGATTCGGTATTATTACCGATTCGGTAATTTTACCGATTCGGTAAATTCCGAAACCAAAAATTGTCCCCCTACATACCAATAGCCAAAATACCGGTCGGTAACGGTATAATTACCGAAAATCGGCCGTTACCGACCGGTATTTGGCTACCTACATGAGGCCCTTAGTCTTTTAAACAATCACTTATAGAAACACATACTTATTCATACAGGAACTCTTTCAATCTCTCACTCTCACATATACTCACATATATACACCAATAGTCACATATACTAGTTTAAAACATATGTAGTTACTCATAAAGACACTATTGAGACAGTCATTCACTCACTAACACACCCATACACACACTCATCCACCCATACAGTCCTGCACACATACTGTGTTCAACACATACAAACAGTGAGTCACTCATTCATGCACCTATGCACTACGTAATACCCCCACCGAACCATGCAGACACTCAGACTGATACTCAAAAAACCAACTAATAACCTATATAGACACCCATGTAGCTACTCACCAACCCATGCAGCCACTTATACACAAAGTGAGAGACTGATACAGATATTTACATATTTAAACATTACTCACTAAGCCATGTATTCACTATGATACACTTAATCAGTCAGTTACACAATCAATTTTTCAAAAACAAATCCATTTAGACACTTATATACCCATTTATTCTTCCATCGACCTTGAGATATACATATATAAAACATATTTAATTTTCAGAATAACACACATTCACTGGATGATGTCATCAGTGATGTCATCAGTGATGTCATTTGAGATGTCATCAGTGATGTCATGAGTGATGTCACTGACCATGTCATGAGTGATGTAATATGTGACGTCATTAGCAGTGCATTGCGGGCGCGCGAGTTATAGTTAGCTGAACTAACTATAACGGGGGAATTTCAATGGTTTTGTACAAGTGAAAAGTCCAGCTAACTATAACACCCCTGAAACCTATGGTTTTTTCAGTGAATATATATATATATAAACATATTTATACTTTACAGAAACACACAGTCACTGGATGATGTCATCAGTGATATCATCAGTGATGTCATCATTGATGTCACTCACCACGTCATGAGTGATGTAATATGTGACGTCATCAGCAGTGCATTGCAGGAGCATGAGTTATAGTTAGCACAACTAACTATAACAGCCGAATTTCTCTGGTTTTGTACGAGTGAAATGTCCAACTAACTATAGCATCCCTGAAACCTGTGTTTTTTCTCAGTGAATTTCTGAGGTTTTTTAAATGCTAATTTCTAACTATAACGTTCCTGAAACCTCTGTTTCTTTCAGTGAATATAAATATAGATGGATACATTCTGCATTTAATATAACATCTTAAATAATGTTCGCCATGTTGATTTGATTATAGTTATAGTTTATTTTATGTACTAAATCTTTTTACAATTATTGAGCTAGATTACTGACTGTAATGTATAATTAATTTAATGTTAGAAATTGGAAATAATTACTAACATTTTTATTTGATTTTATATTGGGAATATTTATTTGGTAAGAGTGTGTTATAAGTAAAGTTTATATTTACAGAAAAAACATTTTGTAAAGTGTTTTACTATTGAGTAGTCATATAAAGCTTTATTCTGAGTCATAACAAAGATCAATAAAAGCATTTACACCAGTCAAAAAACAACGGGCCTGATTCACAGAATTAACTTAAGACAAAATCCTAAACTTACTACTTTTGGTATTCACAGAAGTAAGGATTTTGTCTTAAGTTTGTCTTAAGACAAACTTAAGACAGACTTAAGACAGACTTAAGACAAACTTAAGACAGACTTAAGACAGACTTAAGACAAACTTAAGACAGGCTTAAGACAGACTTAAGACAGACTTAAGACAGACTTAAGTTAGGATTTTGTCTTAAGTTTTTCTTAAGTCTGTCTTAAGTTTGTCTTAAGTTTGTCTTAAGTCTGTCTTAAGTCTGTCTTAAGTTTGTCTTAAGTTTGTCTTAAGACAAACTTAAGACAAAATCCTAACTTCTGTGAATACCAAAAGTAGTAAGTTTAGGATTTTGTCTTAAGTTAGTTCTGTGAATCGGCCCCATAATGCGTCAGTTTCATTTCATTACATGTAAAAAAATAGTCAGATACGTTAAAAAGCAGTATAGTCATATGCTCAGAATAATAAAAATCATCTAATTAAATACAATCAAGTATGTTATAAACATGAGCACAGATTACTAAAATACATCTATCTGCCAAAGCTTCTATTAATTATTTATACAGATATAATCCTAAGGTGGTTAAAGAGCGTTAATGCAATATTTTTCATTTGAACTTCCAGATTCAGTTCTTCTCCAAGACCTTGTTGTCCATGCCCCTCTAATATATAATCCCAATTGCCATATTCTAGGTAGTAGCAATTGTCATCCTCTTTCTAGCATAAGAAATGGCCAATAGGAAAGATAACATTCTGCAGCAGATTTCTAGCGTTGGCAATGATTGCAGGTACAAATAGGCAGGACGGCATTGTGTAAAACGTAATTGGCTTATTATTGGTAAAATGTACCGCTTCCTATATTGGGAGTAAAATCTACACAAAAGAACCACGTGCATAGTGTTCTGGGATATCCTGTCATCACAGGGACAGTTTATCTAATCTGTGGCCAATCATTCGTAGTATGGAAGGTGCATAGTCTTTGGAATATGTCCAGTCTTAAGCATGCAAGAACGAACCTATGCAGTGAATTTAAAACAGTTATAAGATAAGGCTGCATATTAAAAGTGGTTAATATCAGTTGGTTGTTTAAAACAGAAGGTTTTGGAAGTTCGGTTATCAAGTTAAGTTTTTCCAGCTGAGTCATCGCCTCCCTTTTTAATAATTTTCTGCTAAGTGTCTGGTTTCTCCAAGTATTCAGGGTGAGCCATATCACCAAAGAACCACTGAACATACGCTAGCCATGGAATGCACGTGTATGCAATTGATTTAAGGCAGTCGGCTATTATTGCTCCATTGAGATCTGTGTATTCTGAGGTCCAAATTTTGTTCCACAACAAGATTGGTTCTAGCTTGATTAAATTTGTAAGAAATGGGGCACCGAGTTCGGAACGGAGTACATATACTGACGTGCTTTGGAGAATTGCTAAAAGGTGTCTAAATTTTTGGTTTCTGTTACTTGCATCTCTGTGCATTTCTTGTGTCCCCATATGCCTGCCCCATAAAGTACTATGCTAGTCCATTACGCTTTATATATATTCATCATCATGTCTTGGGGATTGGTGCCCAGTCCTCTTGCAAAGCCTCTAAGGGCTTAACAGGACTACTAAAAAGGATTTTTCTGTTCTTAATTGCCTTGTTCCATAACCCATCTTTGTCGAATAGGACTCTGAAATAGGAAAGTGTCGGTGGGGGTAAACACCAATTACAACAAATCTTTTACCATGACTACCATCACCCCGCATACCTTCACAACGCAACTACCATTACTCGGCAATGCCATTACAACGCGTGGCATTACATTTTATATGCTTTTACCACGCATGCGTTTACTACTAAATGCGTTGTAAATTCATTAATGGTAAAAGCATATGTTTTTTATATGCAAGTATAAGGTAAGTATAGGGTTTTGGTTTTGCGGTGTAGGGGTATATGTTTTGGGGTAATTTTAGGGTTAAGGGTATGTTTGGGTTTTGGGGTGCTGGGGTATTTTTATGGTTCAGGGTGGATTTGGGGTTTGGTGTAAACAGGGTATTTTTAGGGTTCAGGGTGAGTTAGGGTTTTGGGGTGCAGGGGTATTTAGGTTATGGGGTACTGGGGCATTTTTAGGGTCTAGGGTGGGTTTGGGTTTTGGGGTGCAGGGGTAATTTTTAGGGTTCAGGGTGTGTTTAGGTTTTGGGGTATTGGGGTATTTTTAGGGGTCAGGGCATGTTTGGATTTTGGGGTGCAGGGGGTATTGTTAGGGTTCAGGGTGGGTTTGGGTTTTGGGGTGCATAGGGTAATTTTAGTTTACAGGGTGGGTTTAGGTTTTGGGGTGCATGGGTATTTTTAGGGTTCTGGGTTTGTTTGGGTTTTGGGGTGCAGGGTTATTTTTAGGGGTCATGGTGGGTTAGGGTTTTGGGGTTCAGGGTATTATGTTTTGGGGTTCAGGGGTAATTTTAGGGTTAAGGGTATGTTTGGGTTTTGGGTTGCAGGGGTTATTTTTAGGCTTCAGGGTGGCATTAGGTTTTGGGGTGCAGGGGTACTTTTACGGGTTTGCGTGGCTTTAGGTTTTGGGGTGCTGGGGTACTTTTAGGGGTCTGGGTGGGTTAGGGTTTTGGGGTGCAGGGGGATTTTAAGGGTTCAGGGTGGGTTTGGGTTTTGGGGTGCACAGGGTAATTTTAGGGTACAGGGTGGGTTTAGGTTATGGGATGCAGGGGTATTTTTAGGATTCATGATTTGTTTGGCTTTTGGGATACAGGGGTATTTTTAGAGGTTAGGGTTTTGGAGTGCAGGGGTATTTTTAGGGATCCGGGTGGGTTTGGGTTTGTGGGTGCAACGGGTAATTTTAGGGTACAGGGTGGCTTTGGGGTGCCAAGGGTAATTTAAGATTTTAGTGGGTATGGGTATTGAGGTGGTATGGGTAATTTAACAATTTTGGGGGAGTTTAGTCATTGGGATACAAATGGACATTTATGGGTTTTAGGGGGTATTTTAAAATATATATATATATATATATATATATATATATATATAATATATATATATATATATATATATATATATATATACCCAAACACACCATGAATTTTCCGCACTTCCATTGAGGCGAACAGAGAAACACGAACCCAACAAATATATGGCACTGATCTTTTATTCCTCAAGAATGACGCATTTTGGAATATATATATATATATATATATTCACTGAAAAAAACATAGGTTTCAGGGGCGTTATAGTTAGCTGGACTTTTCGCTCATACAAAACCATTGATATTCCCCTGTTATAGTTAGTTCAGCTAACTATAACTCATGCACCCGCAATGCACTGCTGATGACGTCACATATTACATCACTCATGACATGGTCAGTGACATCACTCATGACATCACTGATGACATCTCAATGAAATTACAACTTTAGAGACTACTTAGGTTACACAATAGTGCCCTGTGCATATTACACTCCAAGGCACATATCGCATAGCAGGCGCTAGTGCCTGTGCTATCTCGCGCTCTCCAATGAATCTGTCATTGCGCACAATGTATTGCATATTATATTTTACGCCCCGGTTCACCTTATATCACACTTTTTGGTGCATAGTTTATACCATATACTATATCTAGTTTTCATTTTCAATCGTGCTCTCAATACTATGTTCTATATAACACTATGTCCACCAACCCTTTTCACGGGCATTACATTTTGCGATGGGGGTGGAGGGTCGAGGGTGTTTCTGCCAAGTGAGCCCAGAGTCACAGTCACAAACGTCCTCTTCCTGAATAAAAGTGAGATTATGCTGCATACTTGTTCATATTTTAAGTAGTTTGCACAGACACACATTTTAAAAGCAATAAAGTTCCTAATACCCACCTTTTCTGAACAGTTAGCTTTCTGCCCCATCCACCTCCTCCCTATCCTCTGTTGTCTGAATCCATGGACTAGCCTCCTCCCTCCTGCCATGCATGGTCTGATGTGCTGCCACTGCCCTCCATTTAGCATGATGTATCAGTCCACTCCTCCAGCCCTCCATTGCCCAATTCTATTGCCCATCATTGACCTCCTGCTTAGCGTCTGTGCTTAGCTTGCTGCCTCTATTCTCCTTCCCCCTGCCCTCCGATGTCTTTGTGCATGCCCCTGCTCCATCCTTTTTGCCCACCATGTTCCATGGACCTGACACTCCTATCTACTCTGCAGTGTTCTGTTGAGCTGCCACTCCCCTCCCACCTGCCTAGCATTGTCAGAAGACGGTAACCTGTCCCTGCCACGTCTTCCCCGCCTGTCCACATGCCATGCCCCTATCCCCTTCCTCCTGTCCTCCATGGTCCATTTTACTGCCACACCCTTCTGCCCTCCTTGGTCTGTTGTGCTGCAACTGCTCCTCCTGCCTGCCCCGCGTGGTCTGTTGTGAGGCCCCTTCCCCTGAACTCTCTTGTCTGTGCCCAGGTCCTGATCCTCCCTTCTATCCTCCATGGTCCTTTGTGCATGCCCCTGCACCCTCCTTCTTGCCCATCATAGCCATTGTGCTGCCACTAACCCTCCCGCTTGCCATGCATGGTCTTCTGTGCTGCCATGGCCCCTCCCACCTTCCCTGTGTGATCAGCTAGCTGCCCCTGACCCCCTCCCACCTTCCCTCCATGGTCTGTGTGTATGCCATCATAGTCTCATTGTTGCTCTCCATGGTGTGTCTTGTTTCTAGTTCCCATCCTGCCTGACCTCCATGGTCATCTTGCTGCTCCTGCCCTGCCCCCTTGCCCCCAGCCCTCTGTTTCCATGTTCAGACCCCTATTCCCTCCCTCCTGGCTTGTCTGTTCCATTGTAATACCCCTGATCTGTCCCTCCTGCCCTTTATGGTCTGTTATGCTGCAGATTTCTCTCCTGTCTGTCCATTATGGTCAGCTAGCTACCATTGCCTCTTTCCCCTCGGTTCTCTGTTGTCCATGTGCATGGTCCTGTCCCCTCCCTATTGCTTTCTATGGATTGTTGTGCTGCACTCCCGTCCCGCATGCCCTCTGTGGTGCATTGTGCTGCTGCAAACCCTGATGCCTGCCCTGTAGGGTCAGTTTGGTGCACCTCTCCATGTCCCTCCTGTCCTCTGTTATCCGAGTCCATGTCCCTACCCCAATTCCTCCTGCCTACCATGATCCAATGTACCATACGTGCGAACATTTTGAACTTGGTAAGAGGGATATTTTGAAAAAAAACTGGGGTATTGATTTTCCCCTTTGAGTTACATTGAAAAAGAGGAGATTGTAGACAGGAGAAAGATCAAATAAAGCCCATTTGAGCTTAAAAACATTGGACGTTTCCTGGCTGAAACGGGTCTGTTGGCATGTATGATTGTACTACCACTGCCTCTTCCTTCTGCCCACAATGGTCTATTATATTGCCACAGCCTCTCTTGACTGTCCTGTATTGTTGGTTTGTTGCCCCTGCCCCCCTTTCCACTGCCCTCCATAGTCTGTTGTGCTGCCACTGCCCTTCCTGCCTGCTCAGTGTGGTCAAATTGTTGCCTCTGCACTCTCCTACCTGCCTTCAATGTTCAGAGTCCGTGCCCCTGGCCTCTGCCTCTCAACAGTATCCCAATTAACAACTAGATTGCTAACGTTCTATATTTATTACAAAGGTGTGGAACGCCTGACGTCATCTTGATGTAATAAAAACTGTAATATCTAGAGCATTTCCTTTAGAAATTACATATATGAGGGTCTTATTTGCATCAAAATTATGGTTAGTGCTCTAAAAAACTAAAATGAGGATATATTTTCTGAGTTTTCAAATAGTGACAAAGAACTTTTAAATTATTTGTAATCTTTATGTTTTTTTTATCCAGTTGACCACTTGATTAAATGTTGCACCTAGGAGAGAGGATGTGGTGTTACTTCCAGAGCTGCAGACTTTTGCAACTGGGGAACCAGGTTGGAGTTTCTGCTTCAACTCATCATTCTGTGATTCTGGTCAAATCACTTAATCTCCCCATGTCTACCACCAAAATGAATTTGATCTTGTCTGATGTAGCCAATGATCATGTAAAGCACTCCAATACCTGACAAGTCTGCACTATATAAAACTGCAAATACACAAAAAATAAGTGTTTTGCACACTTCTGTCATTGGGCTACATGTGGGCTACATCTGGGTGATATGTGTGCTGCATTTGGGCTCTATTGTCTTTGGTGGCCATCTTGGGAGATTTATTTGTTATGTAGTTTCCTAATTTCCTCATTTACTGCAGTCTCCTCAGTAGGAAATGCTTTCCGTGTTTTACTTTGATTCCATCAAGAAGGTATTCAGATATGTCACACATTTGCCATAAATTCTGAATGTTAGCACTCTAGTTGCTCATTAGATCACTGCAGTAAGCTACTGCTCACCACGGAAGTCTGCTGCTGGTATTAAAAGTGCATGTTTCAGTCTGCATATCAGAATTTTTTAATGAAATAGAAGAGGATTTGAGAAGTCACTCGAAATGTGCCCTAATTTTTCTTTCTTCAGCACTAATCATAATTTCTATGGCAAAATGAACCCCCTGAGTGTGTTCCTTTTTAAATTAAATGTTTTAAGTGTTACCAGTTTATTGCAATCAAGATGGCTTCAGGTGTGCCATACTTTTGTCATAAGTAAGACAGTAAGCACTCTAGTTGTTCTTAAGAACACTCTGGGACATTCTGTCATTGGGCTTTACTTGGGGTACATCTGGGTGATATTTGGGCTACATTTGGGCTCGTTTGTCTCTGGTGGCCATCTTGGGAGATTTATTTGTTATGAACTTTCCTAATTTCCTCATTTACTGCAGTCTCCTCAGTAGGAAATACTTTCCGCTTTTTATTTTCCTTACATCAAGATGGCATTCAGATGTGTCACACATTTGCCATAAATTCTGAATGTTAGCACTCTAGTTGCTCATTAGATCACTGTAGTAAAGCTACTGCTCACCAGGGAAGTCTGCTGCTTGTATTCAAAGTGCATGTTTCAGTCTACATGTCAGAATTATTTTATGAAATAGAAGAGGATTTGAGAAGTCAAAATGTGCCCTAATTTTTCTTTCTGCAGCACTAATCATAATTTCTATGGCAAAATGAACCCCCTCATTTTGTTCCTTTGTAAATTAAATGTTTTAAGTGTTACCACTTTATTCCAATCAAGATGGCTTCAGGTGTGCCATACTTTTGTCATAAGTAGGACTGTTAGCGCTCTAGTTGTTCTTTAGAACACTCTGGGAGGCTGCAGTAGAACACAAAGGAATCAACTGACAGTCTCTGCCCTTGTTGGATGTACATGTTTTACTGAGAATGTCAGACTTCATTCTCACATGACTGAGAAAGATAATGTGAATTTACAGAAAATATGCTGTCAGTTTAGCTTATAGATCACCTTCCAAACCTCTGTGGGAAAAGCATGAGAAAATAGTTTTCTCTCAAACATGATTCATGATATCACAGAGGAAGGCTTTTTCACATGGTAAAATCACCTTAGAACACACCACAATTCCTAAAATGAGTATGGTACCATCAACAAATGATTTATAATGTAACTAAAGTCTTAAAACCTTCTGTTAACTGCAATGCTTTTTAATTAGGTGCTATCATGTATATTGGTCCCAAGATGGCTGCCAACACTTCTTGGATGAAGTGGTGACAGCCAATCAGATCTCACGATGAGATGTTTGGTTAGGCTCCGCCCAGATATATCAATCTTTTTAACTCTAATATTCTCAGGAACTACTGAACGGATTTACACCATTTAAGCAAAAGGCACGAGTCTGAACTAAGGACTACCTCTTTGCCAAATTTGGTGTAATTCCGTTCAGCAGTTCGGGCTGTAGCTGCTTCAATAGGTCCTATGGGAAAATGCATAGGGAAAGCGCGTTTTGGGGCCGAGAAAAAAGGGGGGTCCCAAAACGCGTTTTCCCCATGCATTTTCCCATAGTACCTTTAGTCGAAGGTACAGCCCGAACGGCTGAACAGAATTACTTGAAATTTGGCAGAGAGGTAGTCCTCGGGTTAGGGATGTGCCTTTTGCATATATGGAGTCAATCTGTTAAGTAGTTCCAGAGAAAATTGCATTAAAAGCACATACATATCTATAGCCGCGCACCGTGCGCGCACCCTAACGTGCGCAAGCGTAAATCGGGAAGTGTCGCCGCCATTTTGTTTGTTTTCAGTGCGAGAGTGGAAAAGGAAGGTGGCGAACGTGAAAAGGGGGCAGGGTAGAGAGTTCCTGACCCCCTATCCTTGGTCAGGGGTCCCTGAAGTACCCCGAAGGCAGAAAATAACATTAAAATTGTTTTTAAAAAAAAATTGCGGGGGTGTGCGCGCACCGTGCGTGCACGGTAAAAAAAACAAAAAAATAATTTTAATACGTAGTTTATTGAAAAATAAATTTATAAAAAAAATAATAATACATACATAACTTAGCATTTAAAAAACCATACAAATTCACTGAAAAAACCATAGGTTTTACACACGTTATAGTTAGGAATTAGCAATTAAAAAACCTTGCAAATTCACTTGAAAAACCATAGGTTTCACACATGTTATAGTTAGGTGGATATTTCACTCGTAAAAAACCAATGAAATTTCCCCGTTATAGTTAGTTGAGATAACTATAACTCGCGCGACCGCCACTCTATCACAAGGATGATGTAATATGTGACGTCATGAGCAGAGGATTGCGGGCGTGCGAGTTATAGTTATCTCAACTAACTATAACGGGGGAATTTCATTGGTTTTTTACGAGTGAAATATCGACCTAACTATAACATGTGTGAAATCTATGGTTTTTTAAGTGAATATATATATATATACACAAAACGTCGCTCCTTCCAACTGCTAGGGCCCCGTGGGAGGTGGCGCGTACGCTGGCGGAGCACGCTGGTAATTAATCTTCAAGCAGAAATCTTTTTTCCAATAAAATGCGCTCTCAGCAGCACAGAATCCACGAGGTTTGCAAGGTCCTAGGGTGTTTATTCACTTACAACATGTTTCAGCATACACAGAAGCCTTGTTCACGTAAATGAATGTGTTCGAAAGCAAAATTAATAAAGCATCAGGCAAATACTAGATGCAAACAAGGGACTGACATAAAGTACTTGTTTGTCAAGATGCGTGGCAGACATATTGTTATATACACAGAATATACGAATGCACGAATGCAACTAGCTCATGTATACTTGCACATCGTACCGGTTACTGCAGTGGTGTCACAAAAGAAGCATAATAAACAATAAGATCATACAAGTCTTGTACACGTAAATAATGTGTTTATACACAAAACTTAACTGGTAACGATTCAGGCAGATTCTGGACACAGAAGAAGGACTAAGATCAAGTACCTTGCGTCAGACTGCGTGGCAGGCATCTTTTAGTATGCGATAAACGTATAAAAGAAAAATAGTTCATACATGCATGCAGGTCGTGAATGTTGACCCAATAGCATCCCGAAAGAGACCACTGTAACATCAAACGTTTAATACAATTAATAAAGTTCCCTTTGTTGAAATTATTTATGACGTAAACATAAAAATGTAAAAGTGAAATAATAGCAATAAATATACTCCTACAAGTATGAAGTCTGAAATAGTGCCTTACATCACAATAATGACTACTGTCCCACTACATAAACATCCCATGCCAGAATGGACTTGCTACCTGAATAGGCAACGGCTAAATCAATGTCACTTTTCACGTACAATACGTCACTTATGAAAATAAGTCCAATCTGATTGACAATCAGAGAATTTTTACTCTGGAGATGCAAACTGCATGGTCAAGGACATAAATAAGTTCAAGTTACCACGTAAAATATGTGTAATATACAGAAAGGATGTCTATATATATATATGTGCACATGCACGATCCGTCTGCCAATTAGGCCAATGTCCTCAACACGAAAGTGAACTGCTAAATTCTTATGCAAATGACCAGAAACACAGGACGTAGGTGTAAAGTGATGATGGCTAAATCACATAATAGAATGCTTGTAGACAGACGTCAAATAGTACTTCCAGAGATGCCCATCAGTGAAGAAGTGCTCAGTGATAGGATGGTGAAAAGGGTAGGTTGCCCGTGAAAAGTGAGTGTTGTGATTGGGCCCCTTCCTTTCATCCTGTTGGAAGAAACATAATAAAACAACATCAGTTGCTATAGAGTTAAAAACAATACAACAGAATAACTTCTTCTTATGCTCTAAACTGAATGTTAAGGGAGAGAGGAAGGAATAGAGTAGACATGAAGCAAACCTGATCGGTAAAAAACCGTTGGTAAAGAAGCATTGGTAAAAAAAGCAAAGGAGACCTAATGGAAAAGGCATGATATCTCCATTATTCCCTAAGATGTACTGCTAGTTCCTCATCTTGATTGAGACTCCCCGGGTCTTTGGACTGAAAATCAACAATGTATTTAGACTCTCTCTGCCTGAGTTTTAACACTCTGTCACCCCCTCTGGGGTTCCTGGTGATTTGCTCTAAAATAAAGAATCTAAGCAGCGATGCATTGGAGAAATGTTTGTCCCTGAAGTGTCGAGCCACTGGGTATTTTTCATCATTATGCGTGATGCCTCGACAGTGCTCAAGAACACGTTTCTTTGCTAGTAGGGTGGTGCTCCCTATATACCAAAGTTTGCAAGGGCATTCAATCACATATATCACGTAGGTGGAGCTTGATACCATTGTAATTGACCATGTTCGTAAACGTGCTGTTATTGCATGCCTTGCAATGGCCACAAGGAAAAAATCCCTTAAGGCCATGCTCATGACCAGTTGTATAAATGGTAACATCACTTTGTACCAGCATGTCCCTAATACTCCTACCTTTCCTGTAGGTCATGCTAGGTTTATTCGGAATACATTCCCCAATTTTTGGATAATATCCTATAGATGTTTTTTGATTCTGCGTTAAAAGTCATGATCAGGCGGGTATTACAGTCAGTATCATCTTCTGCTTCAGAGGGCTTGTCAGATAGAGTCAGAGATCTGGGAACATCATCAGCTCTGTCTTTGGCTTTACGAAGCACCCAATTATAGTAGCCCTGTTTTTATAACGTGCTAGCATTTCACTGCATTCTTGCTGGTATGCCGATTCTGTGTTGCAGTTTCTTTTGGCCCTCAGAAGTTCCCCATACGGGATACACCATTTAAGGGTATGCGGATGGCTGCTGAGGGCATGAAGGATGCTGTTGCCTGCAGTGGTTTTCCTGAAAAGTGTTGTATGCAATTGATTGTCCTTGATGTCAAGTCTTACATCTAAATATTCAGCAGAGGTTTCAATGATATGGCTGGTCAACACAATGTTGTTTTGGTTAGTGTTCAGTTCATCAATAAAATGAATCGCTTCCAGTTCGCTCCCATTCCAAATGACAAATAAATCGTCAATGTAACGCCACCATGTGGTGACATGTGTGAGATGCCCTACATAGGCAGGGCTGGCAACGATCTCTTGCTCCCAGTGCCCCAAGAGGTTCGCAAAACTGGGAGCAAAACACAACCCATCGTGGTACCAACCAACAGCCTATACAGGACACCATCAAATAAAAAAATGTTGTTTGCAAGACAGAATTCCATCATGCTCAGCAACATCCTGTTATGTTCCCTGAAGCGTAATGGCCGAGATTTAAGGAAATGATCACAAGCGTCCAAGCCCTGACGATGGTCAATGATGTTGTATAATGACTGGACATCCAGTGTTATGAGGAGACAATCCTCATCCCACTGTACCACCTGAATCTTGGTAAGAAAATCCTTAGTGTCTTTGATGTAACTAGGCAAGCTACTGACCCATTCCCGGAGATAGTGGTCGACATATTTAGAAACATGTTCGGACACACTTCCCCTGGAGGACACTATGGGCTGTCCAGGTGAATTGTCCTGATCTTTGTGTAATTTAGGCAACAAGTAGAGGACAGGTAGGACCGGATGGTCATTTTTGAGGTACCTAAATTCCTCCCACTCTAAGATCCCCTTATCCTTCCATGTGGTTAATTTCTCCCATATATCAGTAATGCTGTTATTATAGATGTCTGAAGAAATGGGCATGTAGAACTTCCGGCCATTAAGTTGCCTATTTGCTTCTGCAACATATTTGTCCCTATCCATGACAACAACATTGCCACCCTTGTCCACTGGACGAATGACAATGCTGTTGTCCTCCATCAGGGATTTGAGTGCCTGTCTCCGGAGGGACGAAAGATTGTTATCAATAGAGCTGTAGTTTTTCTTCTTAAGCCTATATTTTCCTAAATCTTTACTGACACTGTCATGAAATGTGTCAATGGAATCATGGGGGAGTGTGGGAAGAAATGTGGATTTTGGTTTAAGACCCGAGGCGGCACTGCTGTCAGTGACAAGATCTACATTGTGCAATATCTGAGTACTGTCGATAGAGCCAATTTCTCCCTCTCCAAATTCTATCTGGTAGTCATCGATGGTATCAGAATTGACAACACCCTCCCGTTCTAGTTGTAACATGTTTATGAGGGTGTCTACAAGATCAATGACAATATTCTCCAAATTATTAGATGTGAATGATTTGGTTTTCTTAGGCCCCCCCAATCTTTTCAATTTATGCCACTTTTTTAACTTCAATTTACGAATACATGTAAATAAATCTATTCTAGACTCTGTATAGTCGTAAGGCATTGAAGGACAAAATGAGAGCCCCAAGCATAATGTAATTTTCTCATTCTCACTCATATCTCTCCTGGATAGATTAATGACAGTCTTATTTACCATATCAGAGTCCATTAATGTCCTCTTCTGGGGCGTGTCCTTCTGTTTCCCATACCGCCCCTTGCTCTGCTTCTTCTGCCATCTCTGTTGTAATCTTTTTCTTCGGTTTCTTTGTTTCCCCGTCCTCTGCCGCGACCTCGGCCTCTCTGTCCCCTTGTCCCTGTTGCCGGAGCTTCTTTCATCGTCCGTCGGCTCCGGTGCAGATGACGATATTTATCTAAAAAATTCACTGGGTGTGATGTATTTTCCCCAATGGCTGCCCCTTCTGTGGAGATGTCCGATTCAGTCTCGCTTGTTGTGGACAGAGTGGCTTGTTGATTCTCATCGTTGTCTTCGAGAATAGTCAGTGATGTTTCCTTTCGATTATACAAGTGGTCATATTTACGACTGAATGTCAGAATTATGCCACTCTCATAGTCATTATATATTTAAATGTGTTTATTGGTTAACAACATCATTATGCACTTTAGACGGACGTCACTTTTCTGGCTTACACAACTTTCGTATCTAGAGAATCAGTAAACAAATTATACACTATATACAAACTGCACTTTCTGTTTGTTTATGTATTCCCAATTCCACCATGGGGGATACTACAGGCTCCCCTTGATATTTATTCCATTTTGACCACTTACGGTCCCATTTTTTTGGGCACCCCCTTGCTACAAAAACCTCTGTTTCCGCCAACATGCATCTGTCTAGCTCTTTACCCCATATGCGGGCCCGTGGTGCATTTACTCCCCCCACCCCCTCGCGATCTCCCGTTTAACTAATGTGTATCCTAGCGTCGTGAATTGTTTTTCCACTTCCGTTAGGTCCGTTGCCTCCCATATGTTCAATAGGCCCAGTTGCGGCGTTAAGACGATCTCCTTATGTAAGGTCTTCTGCATATGCCCCGAGGCCTCCTCCCACAGGACACGTACCGCTGGGCAGCTCCACAAGGTGTGGTAAAATGTGGCCCGCTGGCCACACCCCCTTATGCAAAGAACATCCGATCTGGAACCTATTTTAGCTAATGTGTGTCCTGTCATGTATGATCGATGCAGTATCCTGAGCTGAATCAATATAAATTTTAGTGTAATGGCTGCCTCTCGAGGGGACATAACGGCCTCCTGCCAATCCTCGTCATTAATCAATCCCACATCATCCTGCCATCGTTCCCTGAGTCTCAAAAAGGTATCCGGGAGGTTATTGCACAGTTTCTTATATGTAAGAGATATTGCTTTCGAATTTAAGGGCCCATCTAACAACCTATCTTCGAGTGGTGAAGATTCTGGTATGTCCGTAAAGGACGAGAAGGCCGTCATAAGAGCATGCCGAATTTGCAAATATCTATATGTTTCCCCTCGAGCCAGGTGATATTGCTGCTGGAGTTCCTCAAATTTGAGTATAGCACCCTTTTTTACCAGATCTTTGACCACAGAGATGCCTATAAGGTCCCATTTATCAAATCCAGGCTGGTAGCACAGCATGCTCAGTTTCTGCATATGCCAAAGAGGCGTTACCTTTGTGAGAATACCTGCCCAGCCCAGGCGAGAGTGCACTTTACGCCAGATCTCCAATGTATGTAGGGTGGGTCCAAAGAACCGCCCCTTGTTTCTCCTGTCGCTAGCATACAAGGCCCCCAGATAGCCAGACCGATCAGTTTGATACCGGTCCAAAGCGTATGCTGGGTCATCTGGAGGATGGTATATCCAATAGGATAGGATAGGATCATCACTTATAGAGCGCGAACAAATGCCGAGGCGTCTTGGCGCTAGTCCATAGAGAGAGATCGCTCCATCTAACACCTAGTCGTATCAACAGCCGTGTTTTTATCAGTTTTCTGAAAGCTTGGTGACTTTCCGTAAGTTTAACAAAGCCAGGGAGCTCATTCCATAGGCAAGCCGCCTGAAAGGAAAAAGCTCTACCACCCCATCTGGCTTTTTTGACACGATTAAGTTTCAGCAAGCTTTGCGTAGATGACCTAAGTGTCCGCCCCGGGAGATATGGGCTGAAGAGCTTCTGAACTTCCTGAGCTCCCCCCCCCCATAGACCACCTTATGGACTAGGCATAACGCCTTGAACTCTATACGCTGCTAAACTGGGAGCCAGTGCAGCGCTTTAATTCCCTCGACAACAGACTGGTCCCTGGGTACATCCAACAGGAGTCTAGCTGCCGCATTCTGCAGAATCTGCAGTCTCTTCAGCAAGGTCTTGTTCAAACCTAGCAGTACTGCGTTGCAATAGTCCATTTTGGACAGCACTAAAGCTACCGCCACATTCCTGCGAAGATCTGGATTGATAAAAGGGAAAATCTTCCGCAATATCCTGATTAAATAAAAGCAGGAGGAGGCAAGGTTGTTAACATGTGCAGAGAAATTAAGTTGGTTGTCGAATACCACTCCCAGATTTCTGACCTTGAGCACAGGGCAGGGACATTCACCTGCCTCCGCCGGCCACCAGGAGCTATTCCATACCGGACTTCCCGGGCCGAATTCCATTATTTCCGTTTTCTCTGTATTGATCTTAAGAAAGTTTTCACGCATCCATATCATGATTTCGGACATACAGCTATGAAACTTGTTAGCCGTGTCCTTTGATTCTTCACCAGCCGAGACTATAAGCTGTGAATCATCAGCGTAGGAGATTACAGTAAAGCCCTGAGCCTTAATAAGCTTGGCCAAGGGGGCTACATAAATGTTGAAGAGCGTGGGGGACAAAGAGGAGCCTTGTGGCACACCACATGGAAGGTGGAAAGGGTCCGACTGTAGGCCGTCCCATGACAGGCTATTATCTCTGCCATCCAGAAAGGAGGCTAGTAGTGCCAATGCCCTTCCCTGGACCCCAAACTCCAGAAGCCTTCGAAGCAACACCTTGTGATTAACGGTATCGAAGGCAGGCGAGAGGTCCAACATCACCAATCCTGCTCGACCTCCGTGGTCTACTATAGCCCGTACATTTTCTGCTGCGATCAACAATGCTGACTCCGTGGAGTGCTGGGCACGGAAACCGTGCTGAGATGAGTCAAGCAGATCGTGGGCTACCAAGTGTGCCGTAAGGGCACGATTTCGTTCTTTCTCCAGGATCTTCGCCCCCATGGGCAGGGCAGAGATTGGACGATAGTTATTTTAAGACGAGAGGGTCTAATGTCGCTTTTTTTAATAAAGGTTTAATTATTGCCCTCTTCCAGCAAGACGGATAGCGCCCAGATTGCGTTGCTATGTTAATTACCTGGGACAGTTCCTCCGCTATCAAGTCAGCGGCCAAGTGGAACACTGATGGGGGACAAGGATCCAGAGGTGATCCTGAGTTTGTTGAGAGGATCAACCTCTGAGTTTCCTCCACCGTAATTAAGGCGAACTCACTGAGTCCTGTGTCGTTCCTTGTGCCCAAATCGGGCCCTACCTTTCCCTTTTCTAGGCTGTAACACATGCTACTAAACTCATTATATATGACCTGGACCTTCTCTTGGAAATATACTGCCAACTTTTGGCACATTTCTTGGTCCGGTCGATAGTTGCTGTCCTGGGGTGGTTTAGCCAGAACTGTTATAGTTCTGAACAGCTCCTTGGCCGAGTTGCCGGCATCCCTAATTTTGGCAGAAAAATAAGCACTCTTGGCTGCCACTATCGCATGCTTGTAGGCTGCAAGGGTGCTATTATAATGTGCTTTGCCCTCCACGCTATAATCCTTTCTCCACGACCGCTCAGCCCTTCTACATGTGGCCTTCAAGGTCTTGAGCTCAGAGTTGTACCAAGATGCACTTGGTTTAGTTCTCCTAGTACCAAGTAGCTTCTGAGGGGCTACCCTTTCCACCGCCGACTCCAGCCACTCCCTAAAATACAGTGCCGCCACGGAACTATCATTAGTATAGACAGGACGTGACCCGGCCAATATAGGGAGTAGTTTTTCCGCAGTCACCTGAGACCATAGTCTGATCATACGTTTCTCTACTCTGTGACCTGAGGAAATAACTGATGTCCCGGTCATAATAGTGAAATTTACTACCTTATGATCAGACCAGGGAAGCGCCATGATATTGACCACTTTCAAGGCCATATTATTGATAAATATGCCATCTAGGGTATGTCCACCACTGTGCGTGGGACTAGTAACTATTTGGTTAAAATCCAGCGCCGCTAAACTTTCAATTAACGTGGCAACCTCGGATTGATTCGGGAGTTCTAAATGATAATTAAAATCGCCCAAAATCATAAACGGATGATAATCCACTCGAGACTCTAAGCAATGCATAAGCAGACTTGGAAAAGTGGACTTAGGACCTGGTGGACGATAAACTAAAATTCCGCGGAAGTTATACATATTAGCCACGTAAATATTAAAAAACATCGCTTCCGCGGCAAGGTCCAGGTGTGTTTCCACACAAATTTTCAGCTGTGATAAATGAACAACAGCTATACCCCCCCCTTTCTTCTCACCTCTATCTTGGGAAGAGACAACATACCCACTCGGTAAGGCAATGTTCCAGTCAGGACCGGACGCCTCGTCCGACCATGATTCAGTTAAAAAAACTAAGTCGTACGCACCACTTTCTATCAGATCATGAATTTGGTAACTATGCTTATGCAGCGACCGAACATTCACCAGAGCACAGCTAAGCGACTGAGGTGGGTGGCCTTTCATCAAGGGGGGGAGCACTGCTTTACTCTCAGTCCTGAACTCTCCGGCTTGCTGGCTGGTCCGTGGGGTCCTCCCATCGTCCTTCCTGATGTTGTTCCAAACCTGGCCCTCACACTTGGGGCAGGATTTTAACCATGAATCCTTCTGATTAGGATCTCAATTGTGGGGTCTACATACAGAGTTATCCATATCAAACAGCTCCTCTCTGCTATGCAAATGCAAATAGCGAGGGGCAGGGGTCCTGGCGCTGGACGTGGATCGGGCGCGGACGGGCGCAGACGGGCTTGCCTTTGGCGCACCTTCGGCGCGCCGCTGCGCGCGCCCGCTGTGCGGCCGTCCCAGCGCCGTTTTTATCTTGCCAGGAATCACGCCCCTAACTGACAACGTCAATCCCAGGTGCAATGCGGCCCCGCCTACAGCCGGGTCCGCTTGGGTCGAGTGTCGGTGATTAACAGGGAGAAGAATACAAGAAGAGCGTTCCCGGTAAGAATACTCTCGTGCAAATAGGCAATGTTCAAAATGCTAAGCTAATTCCTACAATGTTAAAACATATGTAGACGTTTTAAAAACACACATCAACAGTATTCATTAAAGGATCAGCGCAGAAATTTCCTTTCAGTAAAAAGCAGTCTTGATAAAAAACAACGAAGTAGACTAGAGGCCAAACAGAGGTACTCTCTACGAACCAATGATTGACAGTCGCTAACTGTGCTGCCCAATAATAAAGTTGCAGGTCTGGCAATGCAATACCGCCATCATACCAACTTTTAGTCAATTTCTTTAGTGCCACCGTTGGGGTTTTCCCATCCCATAACAGCGTACGGACCTCTCCGTCGACTGCTTTGAAGTATGAGTCTGGAACTTTGTGCGGGCAGTTTTGTAGGATATATAAGAAGCGGGGCAGTGCCAGCATCTTAAAGAGCACCGCCCGTCCCAGCAGCGATAGTGGAAGGGACCTCCAATGTTTCACATATGCACGCAATCTAGCCAGCGGGGGGGCTAAATTGGACTTGTAGAAGAGGTGTGGATCTGACGTAACAAAGACCCCCAAGTATCGAAACCCCGTTACCGCCACCACTATTGAGCAGCCCGCCGGAACCTGGGGGACCTGACCTCGCAGCATAAACAATACTGACTTATGCCAATTAATCGCGTATCCCGAAGATTTTCCGAAATTTCTGAAGATGTCAAGCACCACCCTTATAGAGATGTTCTCATAGTCATTATAGTCACGGTCCAGTTTTCTTTCCTTTCGTGCCTTGATGTCTTCTTCGAAGCTCTTTAAGCGTTATTTCATGGTATTGATAAGGTTTTCTGCAGCGTCAACATCTGATAGTTTTTTAAGGTCTTCCATTAGGTCATGTATTTGTTTTAAGAGGAGGTCTCTGTCTATCCATGCATACTTAACCAGAATTTCCAGCATTCTTCTGGAGCTCAAGGCAGAGTTCTCTGACCATTCCGTGAGCATGGCGGGATTAGGTGTTTCATACGTTGGTGTGGTAAAGATCCTCAGGCCTCTAGGATCCATTTCCTGGTCAATGTAATTTTGTAAAGAAATGGCTTCCCACCATTTCGAGATTTCGCCTTTCTTCAATTTCTCCAATTTGTTGATTTTGTCGCTCACAGTTTGCGGAAAATCAGTCCTAATCTCAGTTGCTACTTGAGGTCTTTTCTTCCTTGTAAAAATAATCTGAGCTGCCGCTCTTCTTTCCTCCTCCTCCTCCATTCTGCACTATTCCCTTGTTGCAGTTGATGTATCTGGCCGGTACTGTGTCACCCCTATGTCAAATCACAGGTTCCTCCTGCATAATGCTTCAACTACCCTTAAAATACGGGTCAAACCATAACGTCCAAATGGCACAACCGGGAGACAATGTCGCCCCGGGAAGCACTGGAAGTTACACGAGTATATTTGCTGCTGAAACGATTATGAGCTTGCCAAACTGCGACAACTGCGCAGCTAGAATTCAAGGACACACAGAGGGAGTCAAAAAAAGTAAAAAGAGAGTGCACCGGTCTCCGTGCCGTTACCCTGGGGAGCAGGCGGGAGAACTGACCATCGGCAGGTCACTCCTCCTCTCAACCCATCAGGATGGACATTCAGGACCGCACTCTTCGGTCTCACCTCTGATGTATGTTGTGTAACTTTTGTGTGCTTTTCAATTGTAGAAACGGTTCGCCGGTCCAATTTGCAGTCTCAAATCAATATATCCAATAGGTCGCTCCTTCCAACTGCTAGGGCCCCATGGGAGGTGGTGCATACGCCAGTGGAGCACGCCGGTAATTAATCTTCAAGTTAAATTTTCCAATAAAATGCGCTCTCAGCAACACAGAATCCGTCAGGTTTGCAAGGTCCAAGGGTGTTTATTCACTTACAACATGTTTCGGCTTACACAGAACCCTTGTTCACGTAAATGAATGTGTTCGAAAGCAAAATTAATAAAGCATCAGGCAAATACTAGATACAAACAAGGGACTGACATAAAGTACTTGCTCGTCAAGATGCGTGGCAGACATATTGTTATATACACAGAATATACGAATGTACAAATGCAACTAGCTCATGTATACTTGCACATCGTACCGGTTACCGCAGTGGTGTCACAAAAGAAGCATAATAAACAATAAGATCATGCAAGTCTTGTACACGTATATAATGTGTTTATACACAAAACTTAACTGGTAACGATTCAGGCAGATACTGGACACAGACGAAGGACTAAGCTCAAGTACCTTGCGTCAGACTGCGTGGCAGACATATTTTAGTATGCGATAAACGTATAAAAGAAAAACAGTTCATACATGCATGCAGGTCGTGAATGTTGACCCAATAGCGTCCACCCATGGCCGAGGCCGCCCTGGTGTGGTCAGGCTTCAAGCGGATACAAATTTTGGATGAATGTTTATTGAAGGAAGCCTGATCCGCCCACAGTGTCCCTGACGAAAATATGGCACGAAGAAGCTCAGCCGAGTATTTTGGGTGATGTTGCGAGGCAAGGGAGAGTGAAGGAAATTTGTCTGAGCTCCATGGATTGCAGGACACACAGCTTCCGCAAATAGTGAAATACGAGTAACAGAAAGCGCCATGTTATGATTTTACATGAGCACTCTGAAAGGACTTTTATATTTAAAAATGCACTGCAAATGCACCCTTTTATTATTGAAAAGTTGAATGGGAAAAGGATTTGCAAAAGGCATGATAATTACAGAGTCATCACTTTCATGGTGCATTATGGGAATTGTATTCAAGACTACAGGAAACTCAGTAGTTCGACTTGGGCGCATAAAAGGATGTAGTCACGCCGCAAATTCCACTATGACACTCACCTGTGAACAAGGCTACTCAGATAGCTGAAACGTGTTAGGTTTGGAAGCAAGCTGTTACCGAGCGTAATAAAGTGCTGAAGTTTCCTGCAGTCTGGTGTGCGGTGCCCTTCCTTTCTGTGGAGATGAAGGTTATTGTTGGAATTTAAATGGGGTGTTCCGCCCCCATGCGCCGAGGCCGCCCTGGTGTGGTCGGGCTTCTAGCGGATACAAATTTTGGATGGATGTTTATTGAAGGAAACCTGATCCTCCCGCAGTGTCCCTGATGAAAATATGGCACGAAGAAGCTCAGCCGAGTATTTTGGGTGATGTGGCGAGGCAAGGGAGAGTGAAGGACATTTGTCTGAGCTCCATGGATTGCAGGACACACAGGTACCGCAAATAGTGAAATACGAGTAACAGCAAGCGCCATGTTATGAGTTTTACATGAACACTCTGAAAGGACTTTTATATTTAAAAATGCACTGCAAATGCACCCTTTTATTATTAAAAAGTTGAATGGGAAAATAATTTGGAAAAGGCATAAAAATTACAGAGTCATCACTTTCATGGTGCATTATGGGAATTGTATTATATCAAGACTACAGGAAACTGAGTAGTTCGACTTGGGCGCATAAAAGGATGTAGTCACACCGCAAATTCCACTATGACACTCACCTGTGAACAAGGCTACTCAGATAGCTGAAACGCGTTAGGTTTGGAAGCAAGCTGTTACCGAGCGTAATAAAGTGCTGAAGTTTCCTTCAGTCTGGTGTGCGGCGCCCTTCTTTTCTGTGCAGTTGAAGGTTATTGTTGGAATGGGGTGTTCCGCCCCCATGCGCCGAGGCCGCCTTTGTGTGGTCGGGCTTCTAGCGGATACAAATTTTGGATGGATAAATACAAATAAATATCTTACTGCCTGAGCCGTGAGGGTCCGTTTCTCCTTTATTTCCCGCCGGAAAGCAAAAGCAAGGTGGATGCGTGGAGAGTGCACTATTGATATATACATATATACATACAATATTTATATAAATAAATAATATATATATTTATAAATATATATACATATACAGATATATATTCACTGAAAAAATCCATAGGTTGGTTGTAATACTTATTACAACCAACGCTAATACGCAGAAAGTCATAATTTATTTCCTGTATGACCTCAGTTATTACTGTCAGGACGGCGTTCCTATAAACGTTGATTATTACTAGGCTAGCACGTCCGTTCGAGTTACATACCATTACTTGATATTACGGATTATTAGTGGTAAAATCAATGTTAAATCAATGTTAATGAATTGTAGAGTATTTACTACATATGTACACAGACCCCCCTTTGCCCTGCCACAAGTTGATACTATTGCCTGAGTAAAGTATGTTCTGTACCCGTTTAAATGGATAGCCTCTGTGAGCCATGTCTCTTGAAGACAAATGATTTGGTAATTGCCTATAAATAGTCTAGTCAAGTTAGTTCAAAAAATGGGCTAACCTAGAACTAATTACAATACAATTTCTGTGAGTGGATTGTTATTGAAATTTTTCCGTAGAAAACGATGGTGAAAAGTCTACCACTCTATCATGACGCGTTAATCCAATATGGCGGATTTTTCAAAATGGCTGCCCATTATTTGAGATATAGAGTATAACTGTTTATATGCTCATGTGTGGTATCATTGTATATGTTTTTTGGGACGGGAAAGTCAAAAATAACATCAAAAATTGTTAATATGCCAAACATAGTTTTGACCTTATTTTTTATTTACATTTTTTTTACATCATTTGAAAAGGATATACAAATTTCAACTAGATAATATAGCACTTCTCAATAAGACACTGACAAATGAAAATTGTTAAAGAGATACGTTCAAACAGCACTCCTCAGTATAAGAATAGTATGATTTCAATCATTGTCCATGTCCACTTCCATGGAATTGCAACAGCTTATTCCTCGACAATCCGTGCACGCATCTGTGCACACTATTCCCTGTCTTTTGCATATACATTGCAGAGTCGCACATTGACTCTTTCTACAGCCACATTTCACAAATTTTAATAAATGATCTGGTGCTAGTGCTTGACTCATTCTAATGGGAGCCAATCTTCCATCTTTCACTTCAAATCCCCACTGTAATGGATCCAAAAGAATACCCATCCACTGCTGCACCTGATGATATACTCTGAGTGAATGAAATTTGTAGGCATCCTCTGTAGGAGGCAAGACTTCCGGTTTCACGTGTATTGTTGATTTTGTTGCCTTTGAAGTTAAAGTTCGAAGTCTCATATCATGTAGTGTGCTGTCTCCTGTTATTCCTCCATACAACTCTATAATAGCATTAAGACCAGCATTTTCAATTTCTTCTGTTGATTTTTGTGAAGTTTGGCATACGGCAGCACTTTCTTTGAAGCTGCCTGACTTTCTTACCAACTTTATAGAGTCATGTTTTCCTAATCCGAATGGTTTGGAGGTGGTATCACATCCCTATATGGCATGAGCAAATAAGATGTGAGAGCAGACGTCAATACCTAAAGCTTTTGCTAATTTCCTAATATCATACACAGTTATGTTTTTTGGAGATTTCTTAGGTTCTGGGCAAAGGAAAATATCAAATTGTTTTCTTGAAAATGATGAAGGAGTAGTATGAGAAGATCGGTGTCGTCGCCAACAATGGCTGTAGGATGAGTTTTGGCCGACTCAATAGCCTTCAAAACGACCATGAAGTCTGCATCACTATGAGCTTGCTTTGTTTTACACCCAGCTTCTTGTAACTTTTGCGATAATTGATTAATGAAGGCTTGTTTATTCTCATTATTATTTATTACTCAGAAATAATTGTTTCTGGGTGGCGATGGGGGTAGAAGTTATGAAATTTACTTTAGGTCCTACAATACCTCTGTTTCTTTTTAGATGGGCTTCTGATTTTGTAGAAAACGTATCTCCATATCCGTCGAATACTATTATTGCCTGGCCATACTTTGTTAGCACATATCTCTCATAGGCAGAAAGCAGCTCATGGAATGTCTGATTCGGACTCCAAGGAAGGCGATGTAGTAACCACTCAACATCAATGACGAACTGCATATTTTCGGGAATGTTAGCAACGGCTGGTACTTGCTCTTTATTATAATTGGCAAGCTGCGACTTCCCAGATTCCCTCATAACTCCATGCCTATTGAATAAACTAGCTGGGTATGAGGAAAGCTCATAACGAAACACATCCTGCAAATCCACGCCACTAGTCTGAGCACAAAGCAACAAGCGCTGAAACAATAGTTCAGGATCCATTACAAAGGTTTCTTCTTTCAATATAACAGATTGAACTGATTTCATTACCTTCACCTGGTTGCTTTTTCTGAAAGGGAACTCAGAGACTCTTTTGTCCGTCATCTCAATAAGAATTCTATTTCCAATTTCTTCTGCAAGTTCAGGATTAACATCACTGCCATTAGTAACACCTGTGACAATGTTACGCAGGTTGCTGTCTCGCTCAAAAACATTGAGCTGTTCTACATATACCAGTACTTTCTGTGTATCTCCTTTATCGCGTTCAATTCTTGAACTGGTCATAGTAACATGTTGCTCACTTGCTGGATGCTTCACTGAAGCAAAGTCCTGCATGCATTCATTCAAATGGGCGCAAATAGGGCGTGACATAACCCAGACAAGCTGCTGCTGTTCTGTCATACCTTTTCCATGGGTCATTCCGCCGAATCCTTTTATATTCTTCATTCGAACTTGTTCAATTACCAAATCAGTGGAAAGGCCACCCCAAAATCTATCACTTCTTCGGAAAACATGCAGACCATTTGTAAATGCCATGTATACATCAGGAGCTTCAAATTCAAGCTCAACCATTCTCTCATGATACAGTCGTGCACAACTGGCATATAAATTATGGCCACATGCTGCAAAAAAAGCTAGCATCTCCTTTACCATTGCAAGATGTAGATGCCAATTTCCTGTTCTTTCAGCTTTTAAGAATTGTTTCAGGATGTTGACCATTTGCAAATATTGCAACCAAAGTCGAGGAGTCCTGTAAAATTTAAATTCATCTTTGGCCTTCAGCAGTTTGGTTGCAATTTCAACAACAGCATTATGTGTAACATCCTCAACAGAAAGCTCCCCATTAAGAAGATTATTAAACAATGATCTAGCTGCCTGTAAATCGTCGTTATCATCTAGGGCTTGCGTTGCTAAAATCGTGTTGAAAACTAATGACCACAAATCGCTCTTGCAATTGCTTTACCAGAAAGCATTTGCTTTACAGCATTTCCTGCAAATATGATCTCAAGTATATCAACCAAGCCTGCTCCACTCATCAACAAACCGATGCATCCAAGAAAACTCATGATTGTGTGCAGGCCTCCTAGTCTCAGAATGCCCTTCTTCAAAGGACTATCCTGTGATTCATTGGCTATGATGCTAAGTGCTTTGTGGAAAAGAGGCTGGTCGAATGTTATAATAGGGTCTGGCTGTATCTCTTGGCATGGTCAGAAACAAAAAACAGTGTTGAGAGAATACACGTCTCATTTGTTGGATCCATGTTAATCATTGGCAGAAAGATGACAGATGATACACGGGGATGGTTACCTTTATGTAGTAGTTGGCATACTCCTTGCCATCCTGGAACACTGTTGCTGAGTAGATGTGAGATGTTCAATAAAATATCCAGGTTTGCAGATGGGTCACTGTACGCAATTTCCTTAATACTATTATACTTTGAGAAACTCATCCCACTGCCCTGTAAATTATATGTTTTTATTGGGATTTGCCCCAACCTCCTCAGTTCTTCAAATGAAACTTGACGTTTCTTAATGACCATTGAAGATGTTCCAGTTGTAGTCACAGTGGCGATAATGCCCATCCCATGAAAAGTACCATGGCCATCTATTGTAATAATATTGTGATCAATATTATCAGCTGCATATTGAACGAATTTCGGAGGACATTCAGAAGGTTCCACAAGGACAGGTATAATATTTCCTCTTTCTGCTGTAGCTGAACGTTCAAAACGAAGAACTTCTGAATAGGAGCTGCAGAATCCCATATGATTTACTGCTTCAACTACAAATCTCGAGCTTGTGTTGTCATGTAATTGAACTGCCTGCCCTAACTGCAACGGTGCAACTAAGACTCGTGGGTGCACAGCTTGCATAATTGCCTGTCCTATAGAAGCTACTTTTCTCTCTCTGTTGGTTTTATCAGTAACAAAACCTGATAATAAGAGCCTTAACGAATCAGGAATATAGCTCACATTACAGTCAACACTACTCATGTTTTCAATGGGTGGATATGTTTCTGGTTCTACAGGGATGTCTTTAATATAATTTCTTATTATTTCAGCAGCTGCCATAAGGAGATTGTTTCGAACCTCTTCAACATCTTCATGGCTATGACTGTGGTACACTTGCAATACATGAGCAACTGTACTTTTAAAAGTAACAACATCAGCAGTCCCTGCAACTGTTCCTATGAAGATTTCATCTTCAAAATGCTCTTTGAGTTTTAGTTTCATATACTTCGAACTGTATGGTTCGCTATCTTTTGGCAGCAATTCTCGCATTTATTAACAAGTTATTTAACAGTAGTATGTTCTTCATCATTTGCCTCCATGTATTTAACTATTTGAAGAAAAGTTTCCTGGCAAACTGAGTCCTCTGGTTGACCTGAAGATATTGGAGGGTTATCAGTGAACTGCCCGGGAATGAATTCCCCAGTATAAAAATTGATGTAACACTGTTTGTGGTAGCATGCATCTACAGCATGTAAATCAGACACATTTTGGATACGTCTCTTAACTTTGTCTGCCCATTCATCATTGCGTTTGTTGCATTTTTGTAAAATTGATGATTTGAATTCAACTGTTCGTGCATTAAACCAAGCATTTTTTTTCCTCTCCCTGAAGTATAAACTTAACTCAGTACCACAGAAAAAACAATTTTTTTCTAAAATCAAATGGGGTTTCACACGACCGTAGAACACGAGAAGTTGTGGGATCTGATTCTTTCTCCTGGATCGGAGTTTTCAAGTTAACAAAATGCGCTCTACATTGCTTGTGAACTTTCTGCCCAACACAAACATGAAACTTAGATATTTTTCTCTCCTTGCATGTTTTTTGAATTCCTGAAACACCACATCACAAATTAGACACTTTTCTACGTCCATTTTCACTGTATCTCACAGCAACTCGCAAGAACCTGTAACACATAAATGAAACATTTTTGATTAACAAAAAAACAAACAATAACAACAAAGTTACAAAACAAAACACAAACAATAGCAAACTTTTATTTCAAAAGTTAATTGTAATATTTACGTTCCTTCACACTTTGTCATATAAGTCAACGAAAAAATGATACAAACTTTGTCTATCTGACATATTCCGCGATTATTTGATATTATGGTCATCAGAAACAATTTTTGATGTTATTTTTGACTTTCCCGTCCCTAAAAACATGTAAAATGATACCACACATGGGCATATAAACAGTTATACCCTATATCTCAAATAATGGGCAGCCATTTTGAAAAATCTGCCATATTGGATTAACGCGTCATGATAGAGTGGTAGACTTTTCACCTTCGTTTTCTACGGAAAAATTTCAATAACAATCCTCTCACAGAAATTGTATTGCAATTAGTTCTAGGCTAAAAATCTAACCATTCTGTGATTTATATTTAGCAACGTAGTCCTGCCACATTCCAAAACAGGCATCCAAGGGATTCAGTTTTGGATTGTACTAATTTTTATGAGTGAGTATCTATCGTGGGAGCTTGCACACATTGGTATTGACTAAGTGGTGAACTATTTGTTGTCTCTGTAAGGCATCTTCGTGTAATGTCAATGGCATAGTGATAGTGGTAATACCAACTGGAATTTCAGTGTCAATACTTTTCTGTGGCTTCTCTTCTCCAGATAAATGTACCACTGCCTTAAGTCAATCAAGACTGTCTAGCAACGATAAACATTGAAACCTGTTATAAGTTGGAATTGTTCGATTTGTAAACCTCGGTCTACGTTTATACCTGAGCTGTGAGAGCGAGTTGTTTCTTGGGTATAGAGAGTCATAAAAATAGCCCGAAGGGCGAGAAACAATGCCATTTCCATAAATGCCACAGGTCCCAGTCCTATTCAGGACAGCGTCCACCAGCTAGGAAGATCTAAAAGTCAAAATCACACAATCACCACTATGGGTTTTATTCCCTCTCCCTACCCACTTGACTCTCCTTATCATCTTAAAATCTTTAAATAGATGATCCGTTAAACCTGTTCTGACACCCAACCAGTTTAAGGACTTATTTCTAAACAATATCCAGTTCTCCTTGCCATTAATGGGCCGGAGAGGTACGTTGTTTAAGACTACCACATATGGGGCAGCTGCTGGGGAAAGGTTCAAACGATCAGATGTTGCCGAGCTAGCTCTTCAACTTGGTTGCTAACGGCCAGCCTGGCCGCAGCAATTCTATTCTCGCTGCTATTCCTGTACCCATCTCCTGACCTTGACCTATCCCCCTCCAGCCCTTTAAAATTTTTAGTGCCTATATTACTAGAGGAATGTGTGGTGAATCGTGTTGCTGTAATCTTGTCAAATGTATGCTTGGTTGAGGAATCAGCTGGTACTTTGGAGGTTGGGAGGGAATGTACCTTATAAGGGGCCTTCTGCTTTTGACCTGTGGAAAAAATCGTCAAGAGTTCCAGATAGGAATTGGTTCTTACTTCGACTTTCGTTATTCTAGATTGCATTGTCCCCATGGTATCTCTTACATGCTGGTCAAGGGTTTGAAAAGCCTCAGTTAAGGCATCTAATTTTCCAATGATTGTGTTAAAATTGGGGACTGAGAGAATTGCTGCTGCACTTGTTTCTGTTTCGACCAGTCCCTGTATTTGGGAGCTACCTTTCTTATTCCTAGTCAGGTCTCCACTAGGGAGGGTGCCTACACAATGGGGTCGGGATTTTCTGATACCCGTTTAGGTGGGGGGGAGTTGGATTTGGTTGGGGAGATACAGTCATCCATGTGTTGTATGCACCCATTTGCCTTGTTAACCCCTTCCCCTATATTTTCCCTCCTGATTTCCTTCCCTGTTGTTCTGCCTCCAGTAATGTCGATGACATTGGCGTATATCCCCTCAGTTATGCTGGTAGTCTTAATAGACCATTCTCCCTCGATCTCCATGCTAGGACCCGGCCCTAGGGTAGTGCCTCCACGGGTATTAGGGTCGTTGGTAAAGGCATGAGATTTTAGTATAACAGCCGTTTCGCTTCCCCCTAATAACAAAGATTCCTCAACACTAGAGATCTGCTTCTCTATGGCTCCCATTGCTCCTGTAATGTATTTTAGCAAGGATGTTTGTGACTTGTCAGGGGAAGACATTTTTCCAACAGTGGCTAAGTGCTTTCTTTTGCCCATGTTAACGACAAGTATCCCAAATATCACAGGTGTACAATTGTCTCAGGGGTAAGGTCAAAGAAAGTAAAACCCAATAATGGTTAATACTTTTGATGGGGAGAGTTGCAGTTATGGGATCATCCCTGTGTAGCTCAGGCGGTCTACCACCCACCCAGCATCCACCCACCTGCCTATGAGTTGGTAACCTAGGTATAGCTGCCCTTAACCCCCCTTCCCTTCCCGTGCAATATTCTATAAACACATAATATAGTATGAATGAGAACAGTCAGATCTGTTTAATAGTGTCTATCAGATTAGCACGACATGGCTACCTTAAGCAGAGAAGAAGAAACTTGGCGGCAAAGGTAGTTGGTTTAAAAATAAATGTTAGAGATAGTTGAAAGTACCTTGATCTGAAGTGTCCTGATATCACAGCCTGTTTAAATGCCCTGGGCAAGGATTCGCTGCTTGATATGGGAGGGCATCTCCCGTCTTTGGTGAGCTCCAATACTTGATTGTTCCCGCGCAGCTATGGTTTCTCCCTCTAGGCCTGGGAGACAAGAGAAATGGACAATCCTTGATGTGACCCCAGTTTGTCAGATAAAATCAAAATCAAGGGGGGTGGCAATGCCATATCTCCTCCTGTTGACGACAGGCACAGAACGGGCCCGGGCGCAGCCAATGAGCGCCCTGTGCCACGGGAGCGGCAGTTGTATTTATGCGCCTTTGGGCGCAGCGACGATGACGGTGGTGCTGGAGAGTCTGGAAAATAGAGTCCTTGCTCCTCGCTCCTCTCCCGCTGGCGATGTGCTCTCCTGGTAGGTAAATGGCAGGTTTGGTGGCACTGTCCCAACCTCTCATGTTTCCCTAAAAAGTATGTGTCCTCTAACCAGGAGATCCAGTGCTACTTGGCTTCTATTTTTGCCGGTTTTAAGGAGGATAAATGCACAATCATAGAGACTGCTTCGGTAGTAGTGTGCCAGCTTTGGCGGGGAAGGCTTGTGCTCAGTGACACCCCTACTTCATCCGACTGTATGTATATTAAAATAGCTTAGATTGGAGTTGGAAGACTGTATTTAACCCCTTGACTGTCCATCATCTTTCCCAATAAGTTTTAGATTGGAGTGGGAATAGCAAATGAAAACCCTTTAGTGCCCAATGCCTTCCCAAAATTTGGTTTAGATTGGAATGAGAATAGTAAATGTAACCTGTTTTTTATCCAACACCTTCTTCAAAATTGTTGAGATTGAAGTGGGAATAGTATTTGTAACCTTTTAAGGGGAAGATTTACAAAACCTCCTTTCAACGCAGCACAGCCCTCAGCGAGGCTGTGCCAAATTGCACGACAGGGAGGGAGGACGAGAGCCCCATATATTCAAAGATATGGCTCTCTCCTCCCCTTTCACTTGAGCCGGCACTGATTGCACCTTCTGTGTGCCACGCACACACCTTAGCGTATAGCATAGGTTGTGTCCAGGAAGTCTAGCATAGGTTTGTACAGGAAGGATAAACTTCCAGTACAAATACCATACCTAGAAAGATGCAACACTTTTCCCACTTTCTATGCACAGTGCAGCATGCATGGGAAGTTGGAAAAGGAAGGAGAAATGAAAGCATTTTCCTTCATTGTGCCTACTTTGAAAAGGCACAGTGTTCTCATGCTAAACTTAATCTACTTTATTTAGTAAATTGGATTTAGCATCAGAAACCTTGGGTGGTTGCATGAGAATGTCCATGCTCCATGCTTGGTACGCCCCGATGGTGCTAAGTAATGTAAAGCAGTTTAGCACTGGAAAGTAAATTGGAAAAAAAGATATTGTGCTGATTTGCGTCACTTTTGCGATTCAAACATGGTGCAAAATCTCTGTAAATCTCCCCCACAGTGTCCAACACATTCCCTGAAGTTGCGTAGACTTTCCCCAAAATGGTTCAGATAGGAGTCGGTATTGTAATTTTCCCATACATTAGTATATTTGTTAAAAATATAGGTACTCAACAGTTCATAATTTGCATTTATATTTTGTTACATTTATTTAATGTGTATTTATAAATTTTTATTACATATATATTTTAACGTATAAGAAAAAATAATGGTTACATTTCTTTCAATACACTTCTAATATATAATAAAATGTGTTGTGCATTTCAAAACATTTTAAACACTGTTTGCATAATTTTTTAGTATATTTTAAATAATACTTCATTTTTATAGGATTAAGTGTTCCCTATTTTCTTTGTGCCTTTTGTTTTCTCACCACCACCCTTTTCATGGCAGGCTTACTGCCATGAAAAGGGTGGATGTACAGAAACTTGTAATATGCTTGGCGGTAGCACATTGCAGCCTCACAATGCTACAACAGCGCCAAGTGATCATGGATCCCCGGTGGTTGCAGCAGTCCTTTGGTCGTCCGACCGCCAAACTCGTAATAAGAGAATGGCAATCAAGATTATGGATGCATAGATCTAACGCTCTGTAGATTTTTTTTTTTTTTGCACTTCTTTGTGACTAGTGTTTCCTGTGGGTGGGGCAAGAGCCACCAGAGATGGTGGTCTTGTAAGCCAGTATGTGGATGCACTAGTCCTAGTAGCTTTGTACATGATGCAGCTGGTTTTGGAGATGGTGTTGCTGTCAAGGGAGGTCTGTAATTTCCTTGAGAGTGGTAGAGATGTCTTAACATTTTTAAGCCTGTTAAAGCAGTATGCTGAAGTGGGTAAATACCCTAAAGGAGAGCCAGACGGAACTCTAATAGGCCATAGACAAGGTTGTTTCCACAGTTTGAACCATATTTCTAAAGTTGCATTCTCGTATAATAGTTCACTTCTTTTAATCGAGAAGTAATACTAGGTTGTTTTCATTTCCTTCACAGTGGGTTTCTTTAAGGTGAGGTAGGTGTCAAGAGTGAAGTTAAAAGACTCGCCACTGAATGAAAGGTCATTTTGAAATCCATTTGATTTCATGTTGTGGAGCCAGGTATCCTAGGCAAATGGAATACTTAAACACAACTAGAACACAACTAAAGTACAGCCTGGAGTCTTGCAAGAAGTGGGTAAGGTATTGTACCATCCTTTTGCAATACTCTCCACCTCCTTGTGCCACAAATAGCCCTTATACTAAAATTACAATCACTTAACCTTCCTCACACAAGCTATTAAATAGAACCATCATTCTTCACTTCACTTAAGCTGCAACTAGTTTTTCAGTCACATATTATCAGACCCCATTTAAAGGGCCTCAGGAGAGGTAGCTGCTAACACGACTCATCTTTGAGGGTTGATGTAATTTGCCACAGATGTCCTGGGTTGCATGCTATAATAGCTCTGAAAACTGGGCGGGACTGAGCCATGCTAATCACTTTGGGGCGGGGCTTTCGGAGGGGTAATACCTACTGTAATTGCTGCTTAGAAGACATGGACCGAAAGGGAGGAAAGGGAAGGAAAGCGGAGGGGGCTGGGCTGTTGCCGGGAACTGTACTGTACTGTGTGTATTAATAATGTGGAGTGGTATTGGAGTGTACAATGTCCGACAAGCGTAACTCTATTATGCACGGATTGTAAACTGTCACGATGTTATCCATGTGAAAATTACTAAATAAAAGTTTTTTTTTTTTAATTTTAAAAAATATATATTTTTAGATGGCAAATTTTAACATACTCTGGACATTCATGAAAACATACTCAGAACTATCAGACACATGAATCAAGCTAAAATGTGCTCGCAAAATTAGCTAATTGCTATTTGCGAGCGCATTTCAGCATTTTCCAATGCATCAACCAAATTTAGCAAAATTGCAATTTTACCGAATCGCTAATACCGGGAAACAAGATATAGCGATTCCTTATTAGCGACTTAAAAAAAAGTGGGAGCAAATAAAGAATCGCTAAAATAAATCGCAATGCTATGCATGTAAAATCGCAAATAGCAATTTCCATGAAAATCGCAATTTAGCAAGTGCAGATTAAGGGGAATCAGAAGCAGGTGTTAAAAGAAAAAAAAAATCTTCCCTACAGCTGCAAACCATCAGAAGGCTATTTAAACTGACCAATGAGGCCATGGAGGCTTTTCACAATGGTGGCACTCTGCGTGTTCGCGAGGAGGATGAGGATCCATGCAGCAGGCCAGGCCAGAAGGAGAATCCAGGAGAGGATATTCCGCCTGCGCATCACTTTGTTGGGACAAACTACTGAGGACATATATGATAAGTACCGGCTGAACGCTGCTATGATACTTTACCTAATAGCAGAATTGGAACCACTAATGCAGCGCCAGACACTTAGGACCCATGCAATCCCTACCCATGTCCAGGTGCTATGTTGCCTGCACCTACTTGCGTCAGGAAGTTTCCAGGGGGTAGTGGCAGTAGCTGGAGGGTATCACAAAGCTCCCTTTCACGTTTCTTCAAATCCTTCCTGGCTGCCATGATGACAATGATCCACAACCACATCACCTTCCCCACAACCCAACAGGAATTGAACCAAACAAAACTCGACTTCTACCGAGTAGCCCAGTTCCCTCATGTGATTGGATGCATAGATTGCACCCACGTAGCTATATGTCCCCCAGCAGTCAATGAGTATATCTTCCGTAACAGAAAATCGTATCACTCAATCAATGTCCAAGCAGTGTGCAATGGGGAAAACATCATAACCAACATTGTAGCGCAATACCCTGGGAGCATACATGATTCATACATCTTTCGACGTAGTGGCATTCACACACGTCTGCTAAGGGGGGAATTTGGCAAAGGACTCCTGCTAGGTAAGACAATATACTCATTCACATTAATAAAGTATGGTATGGCAATGCATACATGACACTAACACCTTGCTTACTACCCTGTAGGTGACAGTGCATACACCGTGAGGAACTATATCATAACTCCATACTTGAACCCAGCATCCCCACAAGAGCAGAGGTACAACGCAGCACACATCAGGACACGTAATGTGATCAAACGGCCATTTGGATTGCTCAAAAGTCGCTTCCGCATCCTGCACAAAACTGGCGGAGCGATACTGTACCAGACGGAAACCTGCTGTAGATTAGTGGCAGCATGTGCAATGTTGCATAATATAGCAACAAGGAGAGGCGTACCCATAGAGGTGTCCGACACTGAGGACAACCATCCCCTGGTACACCCACGACAGGCGCATTTGGCAAGCTCAGCGGAAGGGCTGAGGATACGTGCAGACATCACCCAACATTATTTCTGAGGTACGTAATTATGAGACAAAACACTTGCATTCTTGAACTGTAAAGTATTTACTTGCATGTGAACAGGTAGTGGTGTTTAGCTAAACATAGATGGTGCTTAATAGCACATTAACAGCATGCACCAAAGCACAAATGAAATGCATGTTGGACTTCATACTCAGTCACTATGAACGTCTTGGACATGGTTACGACACCATGGATAATAGTTCGGACATATGATTGTGTTTAGCACTTCTTCCCACGCACACCGAGACGTCTTTCGCCTGCATCTGCATCATCACTTATGGGTGCAACTGTAGATGTTGTTCTATGGGTACTGCACCTCCTGCCTGTTAGGACCCCAAGATTACAGATAGGTTTAATTGCGCATCGAAGATTCAAAGTTTGTACACCCTGAGCAATGGAAGGTACATGGGTGGAGCTGACTCGGAAATGGCGCCAGAAGAGGCCACCAGAACCGAGTAGCTGTTAGCGTTCTAGTGTTTGGCAGAGAACGCGGTGGAATCCTAGGTGAGGCTTGCGCTGCTTAGGAACTGCGCACTTCACCAAGAATTCTAGAGAGTCAGGTGCGCATTACAGAGCGCGCTGACTAAAAGTGTTTCAGGTTTCGTTTGAAGGCTTTTCAGGATCTAAACTGAAGGGCTTTCAGAAGTCAGTAGATATAAGTTCGAAATCCGAGTTCAATGAAGTAAGGTGACGTTTGAGGAGAACAGCAAATCTCAGTTTGTGAAGATTTCGCACCGAGTCGTCAGGGAGAGGATGCAGCGTCAACAGGAGCATCTGAAGGAAGCGAAAAAGAAAAACGAAGCTAAGTTAACGAATGCATATTTGTCACGTCAGAGAACTGAAGTAAATTACTGATATCAATAGAGTCATAGAACTTACTGTGAGGAAAGTGGCCGTACTGTAATTCTTCACAGAGGTAACGAGTTTTAACGGCAAGTCCTGAAAAAAATGAAAAGAGAATTGCAATACAGGTTAGAACGCTTGAGCAACTACAAATAATAGAATAAGATAAAACAATACTTACCACAGAAATAAGTCGTCGAACAGTAGCAAGGTACAGAGAGTAAAATACCACCACGAAAAGAAGAGAAAGCATTAAATACACAGATGAATAATTATCAATAGGAAAAGACCTCAAACTCATTAAGTAGAATACCAAATTAAAATAGATAACACCTAGTTAAAAAGAAAGCAGAAGTTCTTAACAGATAAATGTTAATATATTGCAGGTGTGCAAAAAGAAAAAGAGACTGTGAACTAAGGCAGATACCAAGGAAGATAAAACATAGGAGAGTGAAAAGAAAAATAGGAAAGTAAGTAAGAAGCACAGAGAGAAAGATTTATATGAGGCAGATAAACCTTGGGTTCTAGCTATTTCCTTTTTAATTGCAGATGAAGAATATAGTTCAGGAATAAAAGCACACACAGAAAAGAAATAGAAGAGAAGCTGAGTTCTGACATTGGCATGGTAAGGAAATAAGGCAATAGGGGTTAAGAGATAAGAGAGGTTAAGGACTAAAAGTTATGATAACAATAATTCTTGTCTACAGGTCATCTCTTCAGCAATAGAAGTCTGCTGGACAGACTCCTGAAGGAAGCCGCAGAACAGTCTCTTCTCTCTTTTGTTATTTTATCCATTTTCCCCCTTCCCCCTAGATAGCCACTCTAGAGACTTGTCACACTAAGCTCTGGATGGCTGTAGGGGTGGATTTGAGAACTAGCATCTCTGTTCCTGTGTAAGTTGAGTACCATAATTAGAGTCTGACAGAGTGAAGTGCCCACGTTGCATTTTACACCCGAACAGAGATGGCTGAGGGAATAGATGTACAAGGTTTAGGAACAATATTAGATACCACACGAAAAGAGTTAAGTGCAGTCCGAGAGGAAAACCAGAGCCTCAGATTAGAAGTAGTAAATTCTAGAAAAGAAACTGCAGAATTGGTGCAAAGGCTTAGACAACCTTTTGGTTCAGGGTCGGACGCTCAAGCTTCATTGACAGAAGGGACTAATAGGATGACAACTCAGGTGATTCACTCCCTCTCACCTGTCATTCCATTAGCAGCACCCGAGCGTTTTAGTGGGGATCCACAGAAGGCTCAAATATTCCTTACGCAGTGCTCATTACACTTCATGTGCCGCCCTTCCATTTTTCCAGATGCTCAGTCTCGAGTGGCCTTTGTGTTGTCATACTTAAGTGGGGATGCAGCATCCTGGTCTTTGCCTCTGATTTCAAAGGACGATCCCATATTGCGGAATTATGAGAACTTCAAAGAAGAGTTCCTTCGAATATTTGACAGAAGGCGGATATCCCAAGCCGTAGACAACGAGCTACTCGACCTGAAACAGGGGAACCATGATGTGGTCTCTTATTTGGCTCAATTCAATAAACTAGTGGTGGAAACCAACTGGCCTGAGAGTAAGAGAGCAGCGGTGTTTTATCGAGGTTTAAGAGATGAGCTAAAGGATGCATTGGCCGGAATACCCAATAGACCCACAGAAATCTCAGCGTTGGTGGATTTAGTGCTGGAAATTGATTTCTGTCATGGGGAAAGAAAAGGTGAAAAAAGGAAAGATTTCAAGTCAATGATTCCACGATTTGATCGAGTAAGGTCGGAAGGAGGACGAAGCAATGAAGGTCAGCAGGGCATCGAACCAATGCAGATTGGTACAATACGGGGCCCGCTTTCCAAAGAAGAGAAGGAAAAGAGAAGAACCAACAACCTATGCATGTACTGTGGATCAGGAGGTCATTTTGTACGTGCGTGTCCAAAGAAACCCAAGGGAAGTTTCAAGCCGAAGGAAAACTAAAGGCACCATCTGTTGGAGGAGTTGAACAGGTGGATGCGATTTTCGATCAGACTCCAAAAGAACATAGGGTGGCCAATACTCTACAGTCTGCAGCGCCACATCTAACTTTATCAATGGAAATCCGGTCTCGACACGTGACGCTGAGGGAAGTCTCAGTGATGATTGACTCAGAAGCCACCGGAAACTTTTGCGATCTAAGGTTTGCGAGCACGGTGGGAATCGAAGCCATCAAAAAGTTAAAAGCTGAGCCAGTTAGGGCTGTGGATGGAACCAATCTGTCCTCAGGTCCAATAATCAGTCACACATAATTAATTCATCTTATCTCAAACGACGGACATGAGGAGAAGATCCAGTTTAACTTCATTGATGCCCCCCAATTCCAGTTGATCCTTGGGCTTCCCTGGCTTACTGAACATAATCCAACAATCAACTGGAGTACCAGAGCCATTAAGATGGAATCAGATTATTGTTTGGGAAATTGTTTCAGAGGCCAGCTGCAGGAGCAAGAGGTGAATCCTGCACATTCGTTGTGTCAGACAGGAGGATCAATTTGTGTAATCCATGTACAAGACATACCAGAGGAATATCGAGATTTTGAAGACGTGTTCAATGAAGTGGAGGCAGAACAATTACCACCCCACAGACCTTATGATTGTTAAATTGAGATAGAACCCGGTTCAAATCTACCTTGCAGCCGTGTGTATGCCCTTACGGAAAAAGAACACCATCACCTAAAAGAGTATTTGGATAAGTATCTAGCAAACGGCTTCATTCGTCCCTCGCTGTCCCCAGTCTCCTTGCCCCTATTTTTTGTGCCAAAGAAAGAAGGAGACTTGAGGACTTGCATCGACTACAGATAAGATTACAAAAAAGAACCGTTATCCATTGCCGCTAATATCTGTTTTGCTAGATCAAGTGAAAGGAGCAACAATTTACACGAAGTTGGATCTGAGGGGAGCATATCATCTGGTGAGAATGAAGGAGGGCGATGAGTGGAAGACAGCTTTCAGAACGAGGTTCGGCCTATTTGAATATCAGGTTATGCCCTATGGGCTATGTAACGCTCCCGCAGCCTTTCAACACTTCATTAACGATGTATTGAAGGAATTCATCGACCAGTGTGCACTGGTGTACATCGATGACATCCTTATCTACTCTGAGAACAAGAAAGAACATCAGGATCAGGTTAGAAGGGTCTTACAGAAGCTGAGAGAAAACAGACTGTTTGTGAAGCTAGAGAAGTGTGCCTTCAGTGTCTCTCAGGTTGAATTTTTGGGCTTTGTAATTTCACCAACGGGCATTCTTATGGACCGCAAGAAGATCAAAGCGGTGATAAATTGGAAGTCCCCCGAGAGGGTCAAAGAATTACAAAGCTTTATTGGTTTTGCCAATTTTTATTCATTGGAGAATTTTCGCATAAGATTTTCCCACTCACCCGTCTATTGAGAAAAGGGGTCAAATTTGAATGGACAACTGAAGCTGAAGAAGCCTTCCGATCCCTAAAGGGAAGTTTTACGTCAGCTCCAATCCTGCAACATGCAGATCCGACTGAACCATTTTATGTGGAGACCGATGCCTCTGATCAGGCGGTGGGAGGAATTTTGTCCCAACGAAGCAAGCAAACGGGGCAGCTGCATCCCGTCGCCTATAGGTCAAGAAAATTAACTCCGGCAGAAATAAACTATACCATCACAGAGAAGGAGCTATTGGCCATAAAAGACGCATTCAAAGATTGGAGACATCATTTAATGGGGGCACAGCATCAAGTCACAGTATATACAGACCATAGAAATTTAAAATTTCTAAAAACAGCCAGAACCTTAACACCAAGACAATTGCGATGGTCGCTGTACTTTGCTGATTATGATTTCATCATTACTTATCGACCAGGGGCCCAGAATGGAAAAGCAGATACCTTGTCTAGGATAGACACAGAAAATCAAAAGACACCTCTAGGAAATCAATCCATTATCCCAAGCGAGAAGATTATTGGAGCAATCACTTCAGTTAATCTTGAACAGGGTATCTCTGATGCAATGGATGAAAAGAGCTTGAAAGAGTGGGCGAAGAAGGAAGGAAGAGAGGTTCGTAATCAGTTGCTCTACTTCCAAGGAGCTCTGTCTATTCCCACTAAAGAGTTGCAGCAACAGATTATCAAGGAATGCCATGATGCAAAGTTGGCAGGACATAAGGGAGAGGCAAAGACCAGAGAACTGATCCAGAGACACTACTGGTGGCCTGAAATGTCGAAGAGTATTGAGCAATATGTTAAGACTTGTGAGATTTGTGCTCAGGGAAAATCCGAAAGGCAGGCCCCAAAAGGTTTACTTATGCCCTTACCCACTCCACCTTATCCTTGGCACACTGTTACATTAGACCTTATAACTGACTTACCCCTTAGTCAGGGCTACAATACCATCTTAGTAGTAGTAGATTCCCTTTCTAAAATGGCTCATTTTAAAGATTTAAACGGAGTGCCAACAGCTAAGCAGTTGGCGACTCATTTTAGCACTCAAATAGTGAAAATACATGGAATCCCTAAAATAGTAATCACAGATAGGGGTCCACAGTTCATTTCCCACTTTTGGAAATCTTTCATGGAAGGGTTGGGTACAGAAGTCCGTTTTTCCACCAGTTACCACCCAGAAACTGATGGTCAAACCGAGAGGGTGAACCAGGAACTTGAACAGTATCTGAGATTGTTTCTTTTGAAACAAGAAGGAAATTGGCCGGACTATATTAGTGGGCAGCAGAGTTCGCCCATAATAATGCAAAGAATGTTTCCACTGGGTATTCCCCTTTCTTTATGAATTATGGAAGACATCCCAACTCGACCCTCAGGCAAACCGAGATCTCAGTTCCGGCTGTGGGGGAGATCGTAACACAGTTAGATCAGGTACATAAGAGGGCAATTGAAAATCTTGAACTAGCAAAAGAAAAATATAAGAGTTATGCAGACAGAAAGAGAGGAGTAGGCCCCTTATTGGAAATAGGAGACAGGGTTTGGTGAAGTACTAAGAATTTGAGATTGAAAGGTAATCGGAAGTTTCAACCGAGATTTATTGATCCATATCTGGTAGAGGAGAAAATAAATCCGGTGACTTACCGAGTTCAATTGCCACCAAGGTAGAAAATACACCCAGTTTTCCACATATCCCTGTTGAAAAAGGCTCCAGAAAATCTACGAAAAAAACAGCCTCCAAGGCCCTTTCAGCTAGAGACTGGTACTGAATTTGAAGTCAAGGAAATTCTAGACTCCAAAATACAAAAGGGGAAGTTTACTATTTGGTGGACTGGAAGGGTTATGGACCCGAGGAAAGATCTTGGGAACGAGAGGAAGATGTCCATGCTCCAAGATTAGTTAAGGCCTTTCACCTACGATCACCAACTAAACCCCAGAGGAGAGAACGTACCTTGTTGGAGGGTACTGTCAGGACCCCAAGATTACAGATTTGTTTAATTGTGCATCGAAGATTCAAAGTTTGTACACCCCGAGCAATGGAAGGTACATGGGTGGAGCTGACTCGGAAATGGCGCCAGAAGAGGCCACCAGAACCGAGTGGCTGTTAGCGTTCCAGTGTTTGGCAGAGAACGCGCTGGAATCCTAGGTGAGGCTCGCGCTGCTTAGGAACTGCGGACTTCACCAAGAATTCAGGTGCGCATTACAGAGCGCGCTGACTAAAAGTGTTTCAGGTTTCGTTTGAAGGCTTTTCAGGATCTAAACTGAAGGGCTTTCAGAAGTCAGTAGATATAAGTTCGAAATCCGAGTTCAATGAAGTAAGGTGACGTTTGAGGAGAACAGAAAATCTCAGTTTGTGAAGATTTCGCACCGAGTCGTCAGGGAGAGGAAGCAGCGTCAACAGGAGCATCTGAAGGAAGCGAAAAAGAAAAACGAAGTTAAGTTAACGAATGCATATTTGTCACGTCAGAGAACTGAAGTAAATTACTGATATCAATTGAGTCATAGAGCTTACTGTGAGGAAAGCGGCCGTTATTCTTCACAGAGGTAACGAGTTTTAACTGCAAGTCCTGAAAAAAAAGAAAAGAGAATTGCAATACAGGTTAGAACGCTTGAGCAACTACATATAATAGAATAAGATAAAACCATACTTACCACAGAAATAAGTCGTCGAACAGTAGCAAGGTACAGAGAGTAAAATACCAACACGAAAAGAAGAAAAAGCCTTAAATACACAGATGAATAATTACCAATAGGAAAAGACCTCAAATTCAGTAAGTAGAATACCAAATTAAAATAGATAACACCTAGTTAAAAAGAAAGCAGAAGTTCTTAACAGATACATGTAAATATATTGCAGGTGTGCAAAAAGAAAAAGAAACTGTGAACTAAGGCAGATACCAAGGAAGATAAAACATAGGAGAGTGAAAAGAAAAATAGGAAAGTAAGTAAGAAGCACAGAGAGAAAGATTTATATGAGGCAGATAAACCTTGGGTTCTAGCTATTTCCTTTTTAATTGCAGACGAAGAATATAGTTAAGGAATAAAAGCACACACAGAAAAGAAATAGAAGAGAAGCTGAGTTCTGACATCGGCATGGTAAGGAAATAAGGCAATAGGGGTTAAGAGATAAGAGAGGTTAAGGACTAAAAGTTATGATAACAATAATTCTTGTCTACAGGTCATCTCTTCAGCAATAGAAGTCTGCTGGATGGACTCCTGAAGGAAGCTGCAGAACAGTCTCTTCTCTCTTTTGTTATTTCATCCATTTTCCCCCTTCCCCCTAGATAGCCACTCTAGAGACTTGTCACACTAAGCTCTGAATGGCTGTCGGGGTGGATTTGGGAACTAGCATCTCTGTTCCTGTGTAAGTTGAGTACCATAATTAGAGTCTGACACTGCCAGTGCTGACTGGTGCAGACATGCTGCTAAGGCTGGATGCCCCCTCACTACCCTCATCTCCTGTTACATTGCTGAACCCACCAGTACCAGCCTGGAGCTGTTCAACGGCAGTGGTTACTTGGCCAAGTGCCCTGGCCACATCCCCAAAACAATGGCCCATGTCTATTTGTATTGCTACTGACCTCCGTTACAGCAGTGCAGTGGCGTTGCATAACTTGTTGTTCAACCTGGTTTAGCTAGCCAAGCGCATCATGAACTGGTGATGCCTCCTCCTCTCTGTGTTGAGTCCCTCCTGTATCACACGAGCCAGCTCCTGCATTGTTGCGTTAGTCTGCCTGTTGCCTTCCACAACTGCTTGGGTTAGTTCACTCACACGATCGGCCATGACTGATATGTTCTTGTTCATCTTTGTCATTTGCAGATTGATGGCTCCCATATGTCGTGCTTGCAGGCGCTGCACCCTCATCATCTGGGACTCCATGCGGCCCCTGCTTCTTCATCTCATCCGGATCTGTGCCTGAGGTGTAGTGGTGGGCCTCACACCAGGCTGGCTAGCCACAGGGGCTCTTTCAGGATCCTGATCAGTCTCCATTGTCTGCAGAGTTGTGACTGTGGCCCTGCATCTTGGGGGTGCCTGGGATGTGCTTGGTGGTGTGACAGGTGTCGCAATGGCAGTCTCTGCAGTAGCCTGTGTGCTCTCTCCACATTCACTGTCATCAGTGTCTACTTCAGAATCTGTGGTGTGAAACATTGCAATATTAATTTGGGTTGCTGCTAATGTGTTGCCACATAAAATTACTTTGCTCTTAAGATCTCACTGTCTGTAATCACTGACTGCAATGCAGATTTGGAAATATGAGCTCACAATGTGGAATTTGACTACCAATTTGGCTCTGAAGCCTACATCTCCCATAATGCATTTGGATCTCTATGTGAAATGTGGACTGGAGTTGATTACAGCAAATTTGGCTTTTAAATACAGGTAGTGCACAATTACTATGTACATTGATGTGTATATTTTTGTGCCTCTTACCTTGTGTACTACTGGCCACCTCGGATTTATCCAGCTGCGTTACTTCCACAACAACTTCTGGCTGGATTGTGCCCTCAACCAGGTCCTTCAGGGCTGTGTTTTCTGGGACTGTTGAAGTTCCTCTTCCAGTACTCTTCGCCTCCTTCAGCCTCTGTGCTATTCTCTCCTTGGCCCGGCTACGCAGATCATACCATCTTTTCTTTAAATCTTCTATACTGCGGTGTGTCACTCCCACAGCATTTACTTTGTTTTTAATCCTATTGCCCCTGGAACTTTAAGTGAGAGCTTCCCAAAGAGCTTATCCTGGCTCTTTACCACCTCTTCAATGAGGTACTCTAGTTCCCTTTCACTGAATTTTAACTTTCGCTTCCTGGCCACTGCTCCCTCTTCTGCTGATGTTTGTGCCATTTTTGCTCTCTGCAGGTGTCAGCAAAACACTGCTTTCATTTTCACAGCTCTCCCCCAGCACTCTGCTTCTTGCTCTCACTTCCTCCGGGCACAGACTACAGCATGGGCTGAGTGACTTCCTGGTTGTGAAGTCATCAGCCTGCTCCCAATACGACTCAGTAAAATTGCGATCTCGCAATTTGCGATCTCGCAAATTGCGAGATCGCAATTTGTGTGTTTTACAGGATTAGCGATTATTTATGTAGTTATTGCTAATATATTTAGCGATTTTTAGCGATTCTTTATTTTATCGCTATCTGCATCATGCATAGGTAATAGCGATTCCTTATTTGCGAGTCCCTAAAAATCGCAAATAAGGAATCTCTATTTTTCTGCTTGATGCATATGCCTGATAGTCTGCCTGCAATGTACATTTCTTTGTAAGAATGTTATTGCGACACTGTACATTCTGTTCAAGGATAATGTAAACTGAGCACACTGCCCTTATGTGTTGTTGTCCATTTGGAGACAGCTCTGAATCAGTAAGACAAATAATAACATTAACAACGGACCTCAGAATCAGGGCAAGAGAACACATTTTGATTGTATAAACTGCATCTAAGCTTTGGCTCATGAGAGGAGCACCCCCATGGACTATCCTGGACGTTCACCTGTGACTGATTGCCAAACCTGCTTCCTTCCATCACGATCCTGCAAAGGACGATGACCTCTTCTACACCAGACTAGCTTCCAGATACATCACACACACAGGTAAATGGGCAGTTAAGCTACGTCAAGAGATCTAGCACTTCTTACTACACTCTTTAGAATAGAGTTAGTGTTATGTAGGGTTATCATTATGATATACATTCATATATTAATATAATGACTGCAAGGTTATAATGGTTTAATTAGTCATCTTCTTCACCATTCTTGTAATGCTGGTAACTATGCTTTGTTTCCTTCTACTGATAATTGCAGCGCATGTATTTTACATACAAATCTAATTGCTTCATTATATGTTTGAAATGCAAATTTATGCATTTCTTGTGCCTATGGTAACCATGAAAGTGTGGATCTGTTTTCAAGATTGCCTTGCAGGAATTAGAGTGGTCATGATCTGAGTTTGCAGACAACGGGCCCGATTCACAGAACAAACTTAAGACTAAATCCTAAACTTAGTACCATTCTGGTATTCACAGAATGCACTTAGTACTTCTGGTATTCACAGAATGAACTTACTACTTTTGCTATTCACAGAATGAACTTAGTACTTTTGCTATTCACAGAATGGATTTACGACTCCTAAACTTACGTCCGCACTCGGGCCGGAAATTCTGGCCCGGAGGCGGAGCTTCCGGCCCGGAGGCGGAGCTTCCGGGCCGGAGGCGGGGCTTCCGGGCCGGAGGCGGAGCTTCCGGCCCGGAGGTGGGGATTCCGGCCGATTTAGCTATGGCTGAAATCTCCACCTCTGGGCCGGAAGCTCCGCCTCCGGCCCGGAAGCTCCGCCTCCGGCCCGGAAGCCCCGCCTCTGGGCCGGAAGCTCCGCCTCCGGGCCGAAAGCTCCGCCTCCGGGCCGGAAGCTCCGCCTCCGGGCCGGAATTTCCGGCCCGAGTGCGGACGTAAGTTTAGGAGTCGTAAATCCATTCTGTGAATAGCAAAAGTACTAAGTTCATTCTGTGAATAGCAAAAGTAGTAAGTTCATTCTGTGAATACCAGAAGTACTAGGTGCATTCTGTGAATACCAGAATGGTACTAAGTTTAGGATTTAGTCTTAAGTTTGTTCTGTGAATCGGGCCCAACATGCGGTAACCTGTCAGGTTTAGGGGTCCGGATAGCACACTGTGAGCTAGCCAGGAACTGGGTCAAGATATTCTGATTATATGCTTAGACTCAGTTACCATATTTTGATTAATATGTTGTCCAAACGCACAGTCTTACTTGATTAGTAGGAACCATGTGAGAGGTGCTTTGAGTGGGCTAGACCCTCTTCCCGCTATTGATACTGGTTCTCCCCCCCCCTTATGGTACAGGCAGTTCCCTCCCTGGGTCAGACAATTAGCATGAATTGGTTCATGTGCAAATTCCCCCCATACTATTGTGTAAGCAGACAGTCTCAACACTACAAGCTGGTTCTCATTCACATGCCTTTCTCTAGAATGAAGGCCAGTGCCTCTTTGGCGTTGTTACAAATGGGGAGGATTATGTATAGAGGCAATATGTAAAGAATTCATACAATACACTCACACAACAAAGCAATGAATACACCACAAAATAGACTCCACATGGAACTATATAAAAATAGATTATATTGTACAATAAATAAGCCAAAAAACGACATGAATCATAAATATGTTGCAAACTATGCAATTATTCAGATAGTGCTTGTTATCCTGATCAAGGCAAGACCAAAGTGACATACATCATATCAATAGTGCATGTACTACAAGTTAGATTGGTAAAAAGCACATGAATCACAATATATCACCATAAAAATATATGGCACAGTGCACCTGTGCTCCTATTACACTTTATGTGGTAATCAGACACTAAACATAAGGCACAGAACCAGCATGCCTACTACTTTCAATATCGTAATCCAAAGTCTTCTTTTGTAAAGCCAGTTCCTAGCTGTGGTTCCAAGCTGCATGCATAACTTCTGTCAAGGATTAAACCCCACAATGCAAACAGAAGAACCAGAACTCCCAAATTATGTCCCACAGGGAAAAATGGGAGGGAAGCACACACCGTAAATTCACGCAGGGAGATGTCATTCGGTCTCCCGCATTAAGTATACCAAATTAACTTGCCAGCAAGTGCGTGGTGCAGCTAACAAAACACAGCAGAGTCCCCTTGTGGAGCCGGAATAACTCAGCGAGTTTGCTACTGCCCTTCACGGCCACAGAAGATCAGCAGACCTCGGCAGCTGGGGCCCTCATTGGCGAGCTCTGGAGTTCCAGTGGGTGGGGCGAGGTGGCCCAGATGCCTTTCTGCTGTCAAGGTAACATGTCTCCTTTAAAAGGTAGCACACAGTTTCAGAACACACGACAGCAGCAGCATGACTCAGGAAAGGGACACATCTGTCCCTAAAACACACACTAGCCCTTTTCGGTCGAAGGAGGTCACGCTGTAGGCACCCGTAGCCCTTTCCTGCTGCTCACTCAAACACAAAAGTCTTTCTTCCGGTGGGAGTGGAGCACTGGTGATGCGCTAAGATTGGCTCCTACAGCAGGCTAGTCAAGATGAGGAGGAAAAGTGTCTTCAGGTAGCTCACTGCTACAGACCCATAAGCAACCGAGTCTTGCGACAGAGATGCTTAGGGGCAAGCCTTGATGGCCCTGGGATTGCTAACCAGGGGACAAGCTAACAAGCCCTTGGAGATCATTAGTCGGCACAGCAGAAGGTGGCAAGCAGCAGGCCAGCACATCAAGACAGAGCTCCTGATTGAGCCCGGAGGGGGCCCCTCGATGTGCCTTGCAGGGAGGCCCCCTCGAGTTTTGTTACGCCAGTGTCTTGTAGCCCAGCAATCAGCAAGTAGCAGTCCAACACAGCAAAACAGTTAGTCAAATGGTGGTCCCTCCTAGCAGCACAGCAGAATGTGATGCCATTGTAGACTGTAGAGCCAGCAGTGTCTGTTTACAAGTCCCACGCACTGTCTCAAAACATGGGGTCAGAGCCCCAGTACTTACATTCAAAAAAGCCTTTGATGAAGGGATGACTTCAAAGTAACCATCAGAAGTGCAAAACAATCCCTTTCAGCCCAACCCTGGCTCCTGACGATCAGCAAGGGGTAAATGCCCTTTGTCTGAGAGCAGTACACAACCTATTCAAATGTTACGTGTGAACCACCTATCTCTTTCAGAGCCCAGGCAGACTATCAGTATGCAGATGAATGCAGATGTATTCCCTGTCAAACCCAGCCCTTCCTGGGTCCAAACTGGGATGGCGTGGTGAGCTAAAGAACAATGGATTTAACCCAGATCTCTTGACTGGGGGTGAAAATTTAAATCATCCAGCATTCCGTCCATCATTTGTTGTCACAGCGCTTTTTTCCAGAAGTGGGATGGGTATGCCCAGATGTGGTTCTCTTGCTCACTGTGCCACTTGATTCAAGATGGCCTGGCTGATGAGGCGTGTTACCCTGAAACCGGTCCCAGGATGGTAGGTCTGGTCCAAGGAAGACCCATTTTTGGCAGTTTGGGTTGGACTGATCAGATTAGTGCAGCCTGAGCCAACCGTACTCAAGCAGTTGATGAGACCTCAGAGGTCTAGTACTGCAGCCAAGGCCTCATGGATGCCCCAGCTATGGCTGAAAGACAGCTCTGGATCATAATACAAAAGAGGTTTGGTCCACCCTGTGGAATCACAGTTTGGGTGGTACACTGACAAAATATTGAGGTAATAAATTTAGAAGTAAAAAAATATTGATGTAACATTATAGAATGCAAAAATATCAACCCCCTATACTTAAACAGGTAGGTACGAAAATATAGTTACCTGATCTAACTATAACGTGGAATTTCATTGGTTTTTTACGAGTGAAATGTACAGCTAACTATAACATGTGTGAAACCTATGGTTTTTTAAGTGAATATATATATATATATATATATATATATATTACCTACTGGCGGTCGCCAGTAGGTAGTTATAGTTAGGACCACGTTTCCATAGGAAATCCGCAACATACTATTTTGAATAACTTTGGCGCCGGTTGACGAATCCTCGCGAATTTTTCAAAATAGGTGGGGCGCTACGCTCCGCTCCTACCCTGAAAGTCTCGGGGGGATTCGTCAAGCGGGGGCTGAGATAAAAGGGGGGTCCCAAAATGCGTTTTTCCCATGCATTTTTCCATAGGACCTTTAGACACAGCTACAGCCCGAACGGCTGAACAGAATTACTTGAAATTTGGCAGAGAGGTAGTCCTCAGGTCAAGGAAGTGCCTTTTGTAGGTTTGGTGTAAATCTGTTCAGTAGATTCTGAGAAAATAGCCTTTAAATCAATATATATATCTGAGCCAGCTTACGGTGCGCTTACGGTGCGCTTACCGTACGCGTACGGTGACGTGTGCGAGCGCGATTCTGATTGGCCCTTAGATCTTAGTAAACATTCGAATCGGTCGAAACCAGGAAGCGTCGGCCGCCATTTTCTCTCTCGCACTCTGACAGGGGGTTGAAAAACAAAGCCCCAAAACATGTAAAGGGGCTGTTTAGACAGCTCCCAAGCACATAGCCATATCCACGGAGTCCCCAACGATCCCCCAATGGAAAAAAGGCAATTTTTGATTTTTTTCGAAAATTTCGCCGATTACGCTTATCGGTAATAAAATAAAAAAAAAAAAAAAAAAATATCCACATTCTCCCCACCCCGTGTGCAAAAGGTGCCCGAAGGGCAACTTTTGTGCATGGAATATTACACTTGAACCTAACACATATTTTACCTATCACAGCGATGCTCATCATATTTCCTCCATGTGCGCACGGTGCGCGAAGCGCATCGTGCGTTCATGGCCCATGTAGCGTAACGTGGGCACGCGGTGCGCGAAGCGCACCGCGTGCTCACTGTGCGCGCACGGTGCGCGAAGCGCACCGTGCGCGCACGGAACGAACTGCGTTAAGTGGGCGCGCACGCCACAAATGGCGTAAAGTAACTTAGCATTTAAAAAACCGTACAAATTCACTGAAAAAACCATAGGTTTCACACACGTTATAGCTAGGAATTAGCATTTAAAAAACCTTGCAAATTCACTGAAAAAACCATAGGTTTCACACATGTTATAGTTAGCTGGACATTTTACTGATAAAAAAACAATGAAATTCCCCCGTTATAGTTACTGTAGGCAACTATAACTCACGCGACCGTAATCCTCTGCTGATGACATATGTGTCTTTATGAAAGAAAAATATTTGTAATATATGTATAGCTAAAATTTAATGGAAGAAGACATGGGCAAATAAGTGTCTAAATACAGTATTAGCATCAGCAGAGGATTACGGTCGCGTGAGTTATAGTTGCCTACAGTAACTATAACGGGGGAATTTCATTGGTTTTTTATCAGTAAAATGTCCAGCTAACTATAACATGTGTGAAACCTATGGTTTTTTCAGTGAATTTGCAAGGTTTTTTAAATGCTAATTCCTAACTATAACGTGTGTGAAACCTATGGTTTTTTCAGTGAATATATATATATATTTATATATATATATATTATCTACTGGCGGTCGCCAGTAGATAGTTATAGTTACAACCTAGTTTCCATAGGAAATCTCAAAATTCTATTTTGAATAACTTTGGCGCCGGTTGACGAATCCTTGCGAAATTATCAAAACTAATGGGGCGCTCCGTTCAGCTCCTACCCTGAAAGTCTCGGGGTGATTCGTCAAGCGGGTGCCGAGAAAAAGGGGGGGTCCCAAAACGCGTTTTCCCCATGCATTTTTCCATAGGACCTTTAGTCGCCGCTACAGCCCGAACGGCTGAACAGAATTACGTGGAATTTGGCAGAGAGGTAGCCATAAGGTCAAGGAAGTGCCTTTTGCAGTTCTGGTGTAAATCTGTTCAGTATTTCCTGAGAAAATAGCATTTAAAAGCATATCAATATCTATACGAGTGCACCGTGCGCGCACTGTGCGCGCAGCCTGCCGTGCGCGAGCGCAATTCTGATTGGTTGTTAGATGTCGGTAAACATTCGAGTCGGTCGAAACCAGGAAGTGTCGGCCGCTATTTTGTCTCTCGCAGTCTGAGGGGGTGAAAAACAAAGGTGGAGAACGTGAAAAGGGGGCAGAGTGGACAGTTCCTGATCCCCTAGCCTTGGTCAGGCGGTCACAGAAGGACCCCTAAGGGAGAAAAAAACAAATGTTTTTTTTAAAAAAAATCGCGAGGTACGCGCACCCTGGGCGCACTGCGAACCGTGGGCGCTTAGTGCGCAAAGCGCACCGAGTGCCCACAGAGCGCGCACGGTGCACGCACGGTGTAAAACCTTGCAAATTCACTTAAAAAACCATAGGTTTCACACATGTTATAGTTAGCTGGACATTTCACTCGTAAAAAACCAATGAAATTCCCCCGTTATAGTTACTGCAGGCAACTATAACTCACGCGACAGCAATCCTCTGCTAATGACGTCAGATATTACATCACTGATGAAATATGTGTCGTTCTGAAAAATAAATATTTGTAATATATGTATAGCTAAAGATTAATGGAAGAAGACATGGGTAAATAAGTGTCTAAATACAGTGATGTAATATCTGACGTCATCAGCAGAGGATTGCGGTCGCGTGAGTTATAGTTGTCCAGCTAACTATAACCTGTGTGAAACCTATGGTTTTTTAAGTGAATTTGCAAGGTTTTTTAAATGCTAATTCGTAACTATAACGTGTGTGAAACCTATGGTATTTTCAGTGAATATATATATATAAGGAATTACGATTCGCACGGAACACCATGTCCGTATGATTCGTAAAAAAGCCCGACCGAACAAAATAAACCTACCAATGCGATCCGGGAAAGGGCCGACCTGACGTCGGGACGCTCGCAGCCTGCCATTCACGAACCAGGAATCACGATTCGCACCGACGTCATCCCGCACGGTGAATATTTTCCGGCTGCCAAAAACTGCTGGTAAATCAGGACGACGCGAACAAGGACCACCAGTACGCGACGGACAGACAGGACTCCGCGATCAAGGAGGACCAGTATGCGACGGACACACAGGACGACGCAAACAAGGAGGACCCGTACGCGACGGACAGACATGGACCCGAACCTACGTGTCATCCCGGCCCTCATAGCAGTCCACCTCCTCTACAGGTTCCGACGCAGACGCCGCAGAAGGTCAGAACAACTAAGGGAGGGGGGAATGTGGGGGGGGGTGGGGGTGGCAGGACCAGGGCAGGCCACAAAACCCCCACCAAAGTCACACACCACACATGCCCAGGACATACCTGACACCCATGCCCTGGTCACTACGAGGGGGTGGGGGCGTGTCCAGCTAAGCCAGCGACCGCCACAACGGAAGTCCGTCACCACGCGAACCGGCAACACAACCAGACCGGTACGTCCCGTACCCACGCCTCAAGAGCGTGGGTACGAGACGTACCACGCCCACACCCACGTCACCCCAACAAGACCGTACACGAGGCAAATTGTTGAGACACAGGTGGCACCAACATCTCATAGTCTGGGTGATAAACACAGGGGCAGGCAAAATGCAAGATTGGACGCCAAACAGCCAAGGTGCGCCTGTACAAATAATGAGGTACCAGTGCCCATCCTCAGATGAGTATAACAAGACACACAGGCACTAGCAACTGTGAGTATGTTGAAGGACAATCAGGTCAGGCTGCACAGTGGACACCTCTACAAAATAGCACGTCTATATACATGGTGCCAGGGGACAATGGCACAGAGCACAACCTACGCTGTAGACACTGAGAGTGTCCACGTTTATGATGACACATACAACACCGATGAAAAGGTGCCCCAGGGGACAGTAGTGGCCACGCAACTCCATGCTCCTGAATGGTAATGACTGCAACCCACGCCACCATCCCTGCACTATGCGTATCGCACACTCATGCACATCATGTCACAGGCCACTACATAGGACATGCGCGCTGTAAGGCATGACACTTGAGAGACCAACTCCCATGTCTGGAGTCAGCATCAGTGCCAACTGACATGGAACCCACATGCAGTGAACTTGACAGGGCACAGCCAAGGTCCAAAAACCTGTTACACACCACCCCCACACATGATGCTACAGGCATAGTTCTCGTGGACAAAGCGCCAGCCTACATTACCTTGTGAAGGAGTGACTACACACAGACCAGGGAACACATTGCAAGGAGGGGAAGGGTGGCAGGGGTGCAGCGCTATACTGGGGCAAAATGGTTCAGCACAGCACCTTTAAACCCTGGCAGTGAATTCATGCTACTGTGCCCTTACAAATGCCGGTGACACACAACAAACACACACGTACCTACCCCCTTCCGGCTGCTGCTTCGCCTGTAAGCGCCTATCCAAGTCTGGAAAGACCACCGGCAGCACACGCCTGTGGAGGTGGCTCAGACGGCGGCGGCCGCGGTTCTTGTGGCTCTCAGGTGAGTCCTCCAGCAGGACCCGTGCAATCCTCCGCGTCCAACACCGGATATCCTGCCAGCGTTTCCTCACCTGGGACAGGCTCCTCCTCCGACCATCCACACCCCTCACGGCACTGACGGCGGTCAGCCAGATCTGCTCCTTGGCAGTGGCGCCTACCTGTGAGGAAGAACAAGTGACACCACATCAATACACCAGCCACATGTCACAGAGAGACATTTGATAACAAATTAGCTGGTAACAACAAGGCATGTCATGCAGCCAACGCATTGCACCTTTGTCATAGGGACATGATCCTCTGGTGAGGGAAAAAGCAGTACGTGCCATAGTGGGTACACAGGTGGAATGATGGCAATGTCACAACCAATGATCAAGGCTCACACTGTGCATCACACCCACCCCTCCTGTCTCAGGGCACTGCTGGTAGTGATAGGCACACACCCCTCCTGTCTCAGGGCACTGCTGGGAGACATCAGGCATCCCCCCCCCTGGGACTCCCCCTGTTAGACGGACCGGGAGGGTCGGCCGAGGACAAGGGGAGAGGTCTCCGGGGAGAGCCGTCTCCAGCGATCGTACAGATAAATAACTTCCCCCCCACAGACAGACACCACACAAGGAGATAAGTTAGCGTTCTTTATAAGCACTTCTTAAGGTACGGTGAAAAGGTACAAGGAGGTCTGGACTCAGGGGTCCCCTCGATTCAAGTCTCTCAAGATGGGAAAAGGGGGTAGCGGGACAGTCTGATTACCAGTCTGGTAGTTGAGATGGTATGGTGGGTAGCTCACAATCCTCGAGCTTAGGTGGTCTAGCTGGTACGGGCCGCGGCAGCGCCAGCAGGTCCCAGTGAAGATGGTCGATACACGGTCCGCGGCAGCGCCAGCAGGTCCCAGTGAAGATGGTCGATGTACGGTCCGCGGCAGCGCCAGCAGGTCCCGGTGAAGATGGTCGTTGCAACGGGCCGCGGCAGCGCCAGCAGGTCCCGACGAGGATGGATGTTGCAGAAGGCCGCGGCAGCGCCAGCAGGCAGGTCGATAGTTCACAAGATAGGGCTACGGCAGCGCCAGTAGTCCGTCAAGGCTGAGTTCTCTCGGTGTCTCTCGACTCCAGGATACAACTGCCTTCCTGCTCCGGAGCTGCCCCAGTTATAGGGCAGGTGCCCTTTGATGTCCGGACCCTCGCACATGGAGGTCGGAGGGTCCGGGATGAAGGTGTCCAGACACCCAGCGGGGGGGTGGAGCCGGTGCCTGGGGGAGCTGGAGGCGATCGTCACCTGGCGGGGGAGAGTCCTTGGCGCTTCGTCCTCCCATTGACCTGCCAAGTGGTCCGCTCACCTCCTGGGTGGATGGTGGTGCCGGGATGTCGGGGCCGGCCAGGCCCAGGGTTAGGGTCGGGGGGAGGCCACGCGGCCTCGTGGCGCAGGGCCCAAGATGGCGGCTTGACCCGGCCGAGGGAGCCGGTGGTGGCTTGGGCCCGTGATACATGGAGGTCCGAGGGCAGGAGTTCCGTCGGGAGACGGGGTGCGGGTGATTCTCGTGGGTCGCGCCTGGGGGGCCGGGGCTTGGGCCCTGTCATGCGGGGAGGGAGCAAACCCTTCGTGTGGCCTGTCCAACACCCCCAACAGTACATGGCATGTGTGTCACACCAGGACACAATGCCAGAAGTCACAGTCACAACATAGGGACAGTCTGTGCCAGTGGCCTATGCACTCACCTGATACCCTGGTCGCCCATACAGCATGGGGTACTGTGGGAGGATCACATCCAGCAATGCCATGTTCTCCTCCAGGGTGAATGGCTGTGACCTCTCCACAGCCCTTGACATGGTTCCAGGGAATCAGTAGCAGCAGCTGGGTCGACGAATTCAAAGATGTGCAGGCAAGTACTCCCTCATGGGACCTGGCTGCCTTATATGTGCCTTTCTGCCCTGTCTCATGCACAGGAGTACAGAGTGATTGGTCACTCACATTTGCATCCTATGTTTCCACCAATCCCTTCAAACCTAGCAGTCTGTGTGTACTCTATCGGTTTCATTCTCCTGCATGATGTCAGCTCCACAAACACATTGCAACAAAGTATTTTTATTCCAACTGACTTCTGCTGTTCACCTTCCAGAAGAAATTCGAATTTTGAACTTGGTCTCCATGACAACCAGCATGCATGTAGGCCTTAATACTTGTCCCTCATGTGTCCCCTATGTAATTTTGAGCTCCACACACAGGTACGGTGCGTTCCGGGGCCCTAGGGCACCCCAAATGCATTGCAACGGCCCGTACACGCGTGACTACGTTCACTATCAGTATGGGTGGCCTCGCGTATGCGTACTCGTAGTGGTACGGGCCGTACACACGCCTGTACGCTCCCTATCACTACGAGTACGCATACGCGAGGCCACCCATACTGATAGGGAGCGTACACACGCCTGTACGCTCCCTATCAGTATGGGTGGCCTCGCGTATGCGTACTCGTAGTGGTACGGGCCGTACACACGCCTGTACGCTCCCTATCGCTACGAGTACGCATACGCGAGGCCACCCATACTGATAGGGAGCGTACACACGCCTGTACGCTCCCTATCAGTATGGGTGGCCTCGCGTATGCGTACTCGTAGTCGTACGGGCCGTACACACGCCTGTACGCTCCCTATCACTACGAGTACGCATACGCGAGGCCACCCATACTGATAGGGAGCGTACACACGCCTGTACGCTCCCTATCACTACGAGTACGCATACGCGAGGCCACCCATACTGATAGGGAGCGTACACACGCCTGTACGCTCCCTATCAGTATGGGTGGCCTCGCGTATGCGTACTCATAGTGGTACGGGCCGTACACACGCCTGTACGCTCCCTATCACTACGAGTACGCATACGCGAGGCCACCCATACTGATAGGGAGCGTACACATGCCTGTACGCTCCCTATCACTACGAGTACGCATACGCGAGGCCACCCATACTGATAGGGAGCGTACACACGCCTGTACGCTCCCTATCAGTATGGGTGGCCTCGCGTATGCGTACTCGTAGTGGTACGGGCCGTACACATGCCTGTACGCTCGCCATCACGATGGGTACACATACGGCAGCACTCCCATAGTGATATGGGAACGTACACAGGCCCTCTTTGCAGCAGTACAGCGGTATTCACACATCACAGTGGTGACAGGCGGCACACAGGTAGGGATAGGGCGGACATACTTGTCCATGGATGGACATACTTGTCCATTAATTGACATTGAGGCATCGTCTGTGCATCACTACATGTGTGGGGCACAGGTGTGAAAGGCCTGTGATGTGGAACATTACTCCTGAGTCGAGAAGGCACCAGATGTATGATGAGATGTGTACAGATGTACTGTGTGATGGTGCGATGTGTGCCAGGCATGCCCTTGACTCCTTTCACATGTGTGCATGTCGTACTGCGCACTTGGGGTGAGCGTCACTGGCATGGCACGGACACCAACACACGGAAGTGTCCCCTGATGCCCGGTACAGGGGTTATGACACCTGACTTGTCACTACCCACGGTGCACAATGTGACTATGTCATGTATGTGTGGGGGCTTCCCATCAGGTTGATGTTGGAGCACCCTCAAAAGCTGCAGCCGTTGCAGCAACCAACATGTGTCTGTGTGTAGATTGTCATTGCACACTGTTCCGCACACCATGCCACATGTGGTATCGGATGTGAGGTGCACATGTATGCATGGGACACGGAGTAGCGTGACAAGGACATGTCAGCATCCTCACAAGGTATGTGTGGTGAGTCATGACATGTGCACCTTCATGGCAAGGTGTGTGGGCTGGCCTAGTGTAATGTCATGTGACCTGTGGCTCCAGTGTTCCGCTACCAATCTCTGCAATCGGCATCCTACTGCTGCTGATGTGTGGGCGTATGTCACTCCTGTGTTGCGTCTGGCTGTTCACTTGCACTGGGACACAGCTATTCCCATGGCGTGGCATGGGGAGGTTCTCAATCTCCGTGTGTAGCTGGGTCTTTGAAGGAGTGTCACCTTGCATCCATACGTGTCCTGGCCATGTAGCACATACCTGACTCCCTATGTAGCATGTGTGTATTGCCAGATTAACATGTGCTCAGTACACATGAGTTGTTGTCGTAGTGCACTCACTCTTCGTTGTCACTTCCAAATTACTGCAGAGCGCCGCCTCTTGCCCGAAGAATTCCAGACTTGGCTGCCATGCAGGAGAATGACAGCATCCGGCTCTACCGCTTCACCCAACCGTTGATTCTGGAGTTGACGGCGAGACTGGCACCACACCTGCAACCGCAGCACAGGTATTCCACGGCACTGACACCCAAGCTGAAGGTAATGGCTGCCCTACATTTTCTTGCCACGGGTACCTTTCAAAATACCATAGCTCATGTTGGTGGCATGTCCCAGAGCACGTTCAGTGGCGTGCTGCATGATTTCTTAGAGGCCATGTTGATTCACCTGGATGACTTCATCAAGTTCCCGACCCCTGAACAGATGACTGAGGTCAAGCGTGGATTCTATGCCCTGGGAGGGATGCCCCATGTCATTGGGTCCATAGATGGGACACATGTAGCTTTGGTACCACCACACGCACGGGAGGTGGCGTACCGCAATCGGAAGCACTACCACTCCATCAATGCCCTTGTGGTGTGTCTGTCCAACATGGTGATTTCACATGTCTGTGCTCGTTTTCCAGGATCAGCACACGATGCCTACATCATGAGGCGTAGCGGGATGCCTGATATGATGATGCAGCTGCGCAACGAACGGGCATGTGTTGTTGGTGGGTACAGTCTGTGTGTCCTGTATTCAGTACAGCCTACCAGCACGACCGCTTCACCACTTCTAACGATGACCATGTGCTTTCCATGTAGGGGACGCTGGCTATCCCAACATGCCTTGGCTGCTCACACCTCTCCGCAACCCTATCACGCCGGCCCAGCTCCGCTACAACACCGCCCATGGCCGGACAAGGCGAGTGATAGAGAGGACGTTTGGCATGCTGAAGAGCCGATTCAGGTGCCTCCACAAGACCGGCGGCGCACTCCCATATGCCCCGGCGAAGGTCTGCAAGATCTTCATGGTCTGCTGCATGCTGCACAACATGGCAGTTGAAAGAGCAGTGCCACTCATCCTGAATCAACATGACGAGGACCATCCACCCGTGGAGGACGAAGGGCTTGGCAATGGGGCTAGTGATGTGGAGGATGTGGAGCCGCAAGAGGACATCCGGACTCGGCTCATACGCGACTTCTTTGCATAGTGGTGAGTACCAGTGTCTGAGTGTGCACGCATTGGTCCCCGTGTGGCATGCGTTGTGATGTGTGTCTCCACCTGCATGTATGGCACGTGAGTCAGAGGTGTGTGTGGGTGTGTCACTGGAGTGATGGTGCCAGTGATGGTTGTACTTCCTCAGTCATAATTGTGACCTAGCATGTTGTCATCCATACATGTGTCGAGTCAATGCACATGCAAGTGGCTGTGCTTTTTGTGGCTGACTTCTTGTGTGTCTCTCTTCCCCAGGTACCTGCGCATGCCGTCTGCTGGTTGCATTGTTGTGGCACTGCTATTCCTCATGGACATGACATCGTGGGCTGACTCAGCGTTACAGGCACGGACACGTTTGGAAGTCTCCATGGGGTAAGGGATGCATCTGGGGTGTATTGGGTGTGGCAGTTGTTCACGATGTGTGCACACTGCCCCTGTCGGTGTTTGGTTCCTCTGCAGCCATGTCGCATCCCCATGGGACACGACATGCAGCTGTGTACACCTGAATAGATGGTCTGCCTGGTTGACAGTCATCAGTGATGGGATAGGGGATTGTGATGATGGCATCAATGTGTGTGACACTGCCCTCGGACACATTCGGTTAGCATTGGCTTGACATGGTGTGGGACTTCGACATCCGCGGATCTATGGTGTATGGCAGGCTCTCCGTGTGCAGCTGTGGGTATTTAGCTGTTAGCCGACGCTTGTGTGCCAGTTCCATGGCGAACACGCATGTGTGCTGCTGAAGGGGGGTGCCAGTGTTGGACCCACATGTTACTCCACATGATGTGTTCATGTGTACTTCGAGTTGCCTCTGCAATCCCGAATACATGACTAATAAAGGTGTCCCTATGCCTCCAAGGTGCCTCTTCTCAGTCAATGCTGGTGTGTTGCCACGGTGCATCCTGCTTGTCTGGCATGGTATTCCCTGATTGTGGCTATGTGTCAATGTGTCGAGTGGCAAGATGCAAGCTGTGTGTGTGGGCTGAGACTGTGTATTGGGCATGATGTCCATGACTGTGTGGGTATTGTGACATGTGCCATCCCCATGCATCCAACGTTGGCCAGGCCCCCATTCTCTGCATCCACCGGACTCAAGCTTGCAGGACATGTTTCTGCCACCTGTCTACACATACCTGGGTGCCCCCCAGGACACTGGACTGGATCCCTGACCTCTGCGCATGACTGTTGCTGTACTCAATGTGTGTGTCAGCACGGTTGTTCGGTAACCCCCTCAGCTGGTTGGGCCCATCACGGGTGTGTATGGTGCTCCATGTCTGTCTTGCCTAATACACTGGGACCCATGTGTCCTGTGCCAGACTCAGGCCCCAGGGTGTGGGTGGTTGAAGACAAAAGATGACTCAGGCATGTTTTGACTTTACAAGACACATGTTAGGTAATAATGCTACCAGCAGGCATCTACTCTTCATAGTGTGATTTATTATTGGGGGGGGGGGGACAACAAAGTGAGTGTCTTTCCGGGAATTTGGAATCCAAAGTTCAGTAGGGGAGTTGGTGTCCTTGCCATTGGATGTCCTCAGAGTCCATGCCACAGTCTTTGTCAACATTGGTCAGCCAGTGACCAGCAGGGCCATGTGGCAGAGAATGTCTCTTGATGCTGTGATGCTGTTGCTCCAGTGGGCCAGGTGCCAGGCCAGGTGTCCTGGGAGATGGTGATGTAGCGCCGACCCTCACGGTCCTTTCCGTGGACGACCCGGCCTCCTGCGGGGAACCTCAGCAGCAGGCCGTGACGACATCTGGGATGCTCCGTCGGATGTTTCCTCCTCCTCCTCCTCCTGATCCCTCCCTGTGGGTGGTGATGTTCTCCGCCTTCTGGCACAGGGAGGGTCAGCCATGTTGTCGGCCATCCGACGGAGTGTAGCGTGAATCCCCTGGAATGCCGTCACTTGCTCAGCCTGTCTGTCCTCCATCATCCGTTGGTGTACCAGTAGACAGGCATGTAGCTCCGCATGTTGCTGGGCCTGCTGGGTCTTTATCTCATCGAGGCTCCCCTTGATCTCATTGAGGGTGGACACAACCTGGGCCATGCCCGTGGTGTCCTGCCGGTATGAGTCCAGGATGTTACGGACATGGGAAAATACCGGATCCCCAGCCAACTGGTCAGGCTCGTGCCTCCGCCGTCCTCCACTCCCACCACCCCTGCCCACTTGCGCCTGGCCTGCCCTTGTGGGCACATCGGGTCTCCGGGACCCCTGAGGGGTGGAATTGGCGTTGTCGCCTGCCTCCTCCTGGGTGCCCGGGACACCGTGTCCCTCCTGGCCAGCCTGGCTGCATTGTGGTGTTGGGGCAGGGATCCTGGGTGTCTCCTGGGATGTGGCAGGAGTGGGGGTGGTGGTTGGCACAGTTGTACCTGACGCAGGTGCTGCAGGCGGTTGGACACCAGAGGGGCCAGGTCGGTCGGGGTCGTCCACAGAGTGGTGAGAGTGGTCGCTGCCGGTGGGATCGGGCTCCTGCAGATCCGGGTCCTGTGAGTGTTCCCCCCCAGTGTTGGGGGGTGCACCACGACGTTGACCTGTGTGTGAGAGAGACAATGTTAATTTTGGTCCATGCAACATCCATGTTTCATCATTTCCAAAGTTGGCACATTTCCTCTTGGAATTTGGATCTGTCTTGCATTCCACTCACAGTGCACTTGTGCATGGGTGTGTCCCTTGGGCACCACTTTGGCCCCTTTAACTATGTGTGGCACAGTCTTACTTGCTGCGTCAAGTGTGACTGCAGTCAGCAGTGGAGTGGGCAGGTGTTGCGAGCCATGCATTGGCGCCTTCCGTGCAGCACTGTACATGTGCACATGGAGTTGTTCCACACACTTATGTGATGCAGGTAGCTGTCATTGTGCTCGTGCACAGGTTGTGACATGGCCCTGTGTTTTGCTATGGAGAAGAGGGGGGGTTCTGGCACGTGCCACCCTTGGCTACATGCACGCAGTCTACCTGCTGATGAGCAGACATTCCCACACACCACACGGCTGATTTGCTCTCCCTGTGTCTCCCTCCCTCTCTGTCCCCCTCTCCCTCCCTCTCTGTCCCCCTCTCCCTCCCTCTCTGTCACCCTCTCCCTCCCTCTGTGTGTCAGCCTCCTCCCTCTGTCCGTCTCCCTGTGTCTCCCTCCCTCTCTGTCCCCCTCTCCCTCCCTCTCTGTCCCCCTCTCCCTCCCTCTCTGTCACCCTCTCCCTCCCTCTGTGTGTCAGCCTCCTCCCTCTGTCCGTCTCCCTGTGTCTCCCTCCCTCTCTGTCCCCCTCTCCCTCCCTCTCTGTCCCCCTCTCCCTCCCTCTCTGTCACCCTCTCCCTCCCTCTGTGTGTCAGCCTCCTCCCTCTGTCCGTCTCCCTGTGTCTCCCTCCCTCTCTGTCCCCCTCTCCCTCCCTCTCTGTCCCCCTCTCCCTCCCTCTGTGTGTCACCCTCTGTCACCTCAGCCCAGCTTCCTGGGCACACACTGTTAGCAGATCTTTGAGTGGCCCTTGGCTTGTTGATGTGAGTTTGTTTCTGATCTCCAGGCACCTATTGGGTGTGATGTGTGTCTGTGCGCTGCTGCTGTGGTGGTGTGTGCTGCCACTCTTTCACAATGTTGGCTGTTCATTAGCTGCTGTCATGTGCAAAACAGTGCCTTCACCCCCATGTGTTGATGCAAGGCGTCCGCCATTTGCTGGCAAGTCATTCCTGTGTTGGGACACACTGTTTGTCTGGCTGTGACCTAGGCCATATGGGCAGAGTGCATTGTTGTCTGCTTCGGAGTCGCACTATGTGATTTTTGGGGCCCAGCCTCCCGCCATCCGGGTTACCGTGTCATGTGTTGTTGTCTTCTGTGACTTGACATTGTCCAGCTGGGTGCATGGGGCATGGTGGCAGCAGTGGCATGTGCGTGCTCATGGAGTGTGGTTGAGTCATGCGATGGCTTGTGGTGGTTGCGTGCCTGTTAGTGATTTTGGTTGTGGATGCCGTTCCCCTCATGTGAGGTGCGTTGTTTGTGTACTCACCCGGGTCTCGGAGTCCTTCTAATCCTTCGACTGCCTCCACCGGCAGTATGGCCATCACCCTCTCCTCCCAGGGATGGTACTGTACGGGTCTGTGGGAGGGCCCTCCTCCGGTGGCGTTGGCCTGGTCGTGTTCCTCCTGCCTCTTGGCTCTGACCCTCCTCCGCAGATCGTACCACCTGTTCTGGCATTCCTGCCTGGTCCTTCTGGTGTCCGCAACAGCATTCACAGCATCGACGATGGTCTGCCACATGGCTGTTTTTGCTGCCAGGGTGGTGTTTCTGACCAATGTTCCAAAGATCTGTGGCTCGACTCTGAGGATTTCATCAACAAGGACCTCCAACTCTCGGTTACTGAACTTTTGATTCTTGGTAGTGGGCATGGTGAGGGGTGTGGGTGGGGATGGTGGGGGGGGGTGTGGATGTTGGGGGGGGGTGTGGATGGTTGTGTGTGTGTGTGTGTGTGAATGTGATGAGGGGGTGTTTGTGAGGGTGGTTGTGTGAATGTGTGCAAGTGTAAGGTGTGGTGTAGCTTGTTGTATGGTTCTGTGGTGTCTGGCAGCAGTGAGTCTGTTGCAAAGGCTCATGGTTTGTGTGTGTGGGCCCTTTTTATTGGTCCATGGGTGGGTGTGGCAGTGTTTGAATTTTGGGTGGGTGTGTTATAAGTAGTGGTGGTGTTTTGGCCCTCTGTTTGTCTTTGGCATTTGCAGGTCAGTAAAGGTGTATTTGTAGTGTTTGTTGGCCATGTTTAGTGGCTTTGTGCCATTCGAATAGTGTCTTCTTGTGTTGTTTTGTTTTTTCCTGGTTGTGTACGTGCGTTTTGAGCGTGTGTACGGTGTGTAGGTGGGCCATTTGGTTGTACGGTGCTGTCCTTGTGTGTGGGTTGGTACGACTCGTACATGCGGTTGTGATGTTGGGGCCTGGGGTGCGCTCCGTACTTAGGAGGTTGTGTTGGGGGTAGGACCGGAACGTACTGGGGTGTACATAGACGGTGGTACGACACGTACTGGGGTGGGGGTACGACTGGAACGTACTGGGGTGTACATAGACGGTGGTACGACACGTACTGGGGTGGGGGTACGACTGGAACGTACTGGGTACACGGTGGTGCGACACGTACAGGGGTGGGGGTAGGACTCGAACGTTCTGGGGTGTACATAGACGGTGGTACGACACGTACTGGGGTGGGGGTACGACTGGAATGTACTGGGGTGTAGGTACACGGGGGTATGACACGTAAAGGGGTGGGGGTACGACTGGAACGTACTGGGGTGTACATAGACGGTGGTACGACACGTACTGGGGTGGGGGTACGACTGGAACGTACTGGGGTGTACATAGACGGTGGTACGACACGTACTGGGGTGGGGGTATGACTGGAACGTACTGGGGTGTAGGTACATGGGGGTATGACACGTACAGGGGTGGGGGTACGACTGGAACGTACTGGGGTGTATATAGACGGTGGTATGACACGTACTGGGGTGGGGGTAGGACTCGAACGTACTGGAGTGTACATAGACGGTGGTACGACACGTACTGGGGTGGGGGTACGACTGGAACGTACTGGGGTGTACATAGACGGTGGTACGACACGTACTGGGGTGGGGGTACGACTGGAACGTACTGGGGTGTACATAGACGGTGGTACGACACGTACTGGGGTGGGGGTACGACTGGAACGTACTGGGGTGTAGGTACACGGGGGTATGACACGTACAGGGGTGGGGGTACGACTGGAACGTACTGGGGTGTACATAGACGGTGGTACGACACGTACTGGGGTGGGGGTAGGACTGGAACGTACTGGGGTGTACATAGACGGTGGTACGACACGTACTGGGGTGGGGGTACGACTGGAACGTACTGGGGTGTACGTAGACGGTGGTACGACACGTACTGGGGTGGGGGTACGACTGGAACGTACTGGGTACACGGTGGTGCGACACGTACAGGGGTGGGGGTAGGACTGGAACGTACTGGGGTGTAGGTACACGGTGGTACGACACGTACTGGGGTGGGGGTATGACTGGAACGTACTGGGGTGTACATAGACGGTGGTACGACACGTACAGGGGTGGGGGTAGGACTCGAACGTACTGGGGTGTACCTAGACGGGTGGGGGTATACATACACGGGGGTACGTGTCAGACGTACGGGGGCTGGGGGGAGTGTTGGGCGCGTATGCGGGCACATTTCTCCATGGTTGCTATAGGAGTTCGGTGCGGACGGTGTTTTTTCCATACGGTTGTGAGCTCGGACGCACGGGATGGATCGTGATTCCTCGGTCGGACTTGGCTTTTCACGTTTGTAAGGTAAATCGTCCGAGGACGTGTCGGACACATTTTCTGACCCGAGGACGTGTGGGGAATGATTCCCAGTGCGGTTCGTATGGACTTTTTACCATGCGAATCGTGATTGCCAGTTCGTACGGCACTTGTACGATTCGTACGGTAAAAAGACCGGATACGAGTCGTACAGGGACATTTTTTACCGGATCGTAATTGGCACCTATATCTTCTCCTCACCCCCTGGTTCAGAATAAAATATATGCCGACGCATTTCGAGGAAAGATCCTCTTCTTCTTGGGCTTACAAACGCAATGAACAGCACGGACTTGCTTGTTAATTCTTTAATTGATTCTGTGGCCTCTTAGTGGGCCGTACTTGTCACTTGTCATTTCCATAGGGCATCATGGAACATGTAGTTCAAAGCGAGTCTGAATCTCCCCTGAGTGGGTGTGCTGCATGGCGCCACTTCAAGTGTTGTTTCCTTTTAGTCAGGTCCGAGTTCAGCGGGTAAGTTATTCATCAATTGTGGCTTGCTGTTGCTCTTTGAGGGTCAGAGACAGTTCCGACCAGAGCCTCTCTCTTCCTGCTGTTTGTCGAGATGGTGCTCCCCATCGCGGTTCGGCAGCCGCGCAGAAAATCAATAAAGAAATTGCCCGAAAGCTGTTTTCAGGGGCACTCAACAGTTCGCCTATCCTCCGACTATATCTTCTCCTCACCCCCTGGTTCAGAATAAAATATATGCCGACGCGTTTCAAGGAAAGATCCTCTTCTTCTTGGGCTTACAAACGCCATGAACAGCACGGACTCGCTTGTTAATTCTTTAATTGATTCTGTGGCCTCTTAGTGGGCCGTACTTGTCACGTGTCATTTCCATAGGGCATCATGGAATATGTAGTTCAAAGCGAGTCTGAACCTCCCCTGACACTTGAAGTGGCGCCATGCAGCACACCCACTCAGGGGAGATTCAGACTCGCTTTGAACTACATGTTCCATGATGACCCGGGGACGGCCACCCCCGGGGCTTTTGTGAAATATGTGGGGGGGCTCCCAGCCCCCCCAGCCCCGGGGACCGCCACCCCTGGGGCTTTGCAAAAAATAGGTGGGGGGGCTCAAAGGCCCCCCCAAGCCCCGGGGACCGCCACCCCCGTGCTTTATTTGCATATTTGCGGGGGGGCTTACGTCCTTCATAAATAAAATACCTGTGTGGGGGGGCACTCAATATTTAAAATAGGGGGTCCGTTAAGGACCCCCAAGCCGCGGAGACCACCACCCCCCGGGGCTTTGACAAAGGTGGGAGGGGGGCCGCGCGCCCCCCCCTGGAGCCAATGATGGCCCTGAGGACCACCACCCCCCAGGGCCAGCTCCTGCAGTGTCCCGGGGTGCCCACCCCCGGGACACTGTAGTTTGCAATGACAGGGCAGGAGCCTCGCGGCTCCTACCCTGTCATTGCAAACTGCTTTGCTTCATTGAAGCGAGAGCAGGGAAACCTGCTCTCGTTTCAATGAAGCAAAGCAGATTGCTTTTCCACCTGTCGAGCAGCATGTTAGCTGCTCCCCATGTGGAAAAGCAATGCCGGCTCACGCAGGAGGCGGGGAGCCGGCGGGCCGTGGGGGGATAAGTGTCCCGTGAGGGGAGCCACGTGGCCCCCCTCCCCCAGTAAAAAAAATTATTAAAAAAATAAAACAATGGCCGGCCCCGGGATGTGGTCCCCGGGGCCTTAAGTGGCCACAGGAGGGGGGCTACGCAGCCCCCCTCCATAAAAATAAATTATATTTTACAAAAGGTCCATGCCCCGGGGGATGGGGTCCCCGGGGCAAATTATGGCCCCCCTTCTTAAAAAAAAAAAAGAAAAAGACCGGCATCGCGCCGGAGGCCACGCCCCCTCCTTTCATCACTCGGCAAATGCGCCGCCTGGCGCGTTTGCAGAGGGGGAACGAATTCCCCTTCAATACTGGTGGTCCCTCGGGGCCAACTAGCCCACCAGGAACCTCCAGCATGCGCCAGGGGGCTGCATTGCAGAGAGGTGTTCTGAGGCCATGCCCCTTTTTACACCTCTCTGCAACAAAGCTCTGTGGCGCTTAATGGAGGTACTTGGTGGTCTAGTTGGACCCCAGGGACCCTCAGGATTCAGAGGGACTTGACATATATATATATATAAAATCCAATAAAAACCATTCTATTATAAATTAAAACATTAAACTATTTAAAAATCTTCAAACTTAAAGTTCCCACTCCAGTGAGTGCAACAATAAGGAAAGTGTTGGATTTCAGAGGAGTAACAATTAATATTCTTAAAATTATTTAAAATAACACCATTTTAATAACAAAACTATTTTTTAAAATGAAATACATTAAAAAATGTACAAATATGTTACAAATACAAATATATTTTTATTAAATTAAAAAAAAACATATTATAATGTTGAATAAATATGACAAATACCTACAAATATTACATTAAATAAAGAAAATAATAATTTCCAAACAAATACATATTTTAATAAGAAATTATTTAGAAACAAAAACATAAATTAACTTTTTTATTCCCTACCCTATAACACCACACAAATCACATCTCGCATATAAATTTAAAAACAAAATGCACTTCTTTAATTAACATAATTAATTACAAATTGAAGAAATTATATTTATTAAAAAAACAAATTAAAACTCATAAAAATTATTGAACTTCCCACACTTTACCCGTATAATCCCCACAAACCATAGATAAAATTAAACATTAAAAAAATGCACACAATTAAAACCTATTTAAAATAAAAAACTAATAGTGTTTAATTATAAAGTAAATAAAATTAATGTACTCCCCACACTGTACCCCTACAGTAATAAAACCCACACACAAAGGTGCCGATCACGATCCGGTAAAAAATGTCCCCGTACGACTCGTATCGGGTCTTTTTACCGTACGAATCGTACAAGTGCCGTACGAACTGGCAATCACGATTCGCATGGTAAAAAGTCCATACGAACCGCACTGGGAATCATTCCCCACACGTCCTCGGGTCGGGAAATGTGTCCGACACGTCCTCGGACGATTTACCTTACAAACGTAAAAATCCAAGTCCGACCGAGGAATCACGATCCATCCCGTGCGTCCGAGCCTACAACCGTATGGAAAAAACACCGTCCGCACCGAACACCTATAGCAACCATGGAGACATGTGCCCGCATACGCGCCCAACACTCCCCCCAGCCCCCGTACGTCCGACACGTACCCCCCGTATATGTATACCCCCACCCGTCTAGGTACACCCCAGTACGTTCCAGTCGTACCCCCACCCCAGTACGTGTCGTACCACCGTCAATGTACACCCCAGTACGTTCCAGTCGTACCCCCACCCCAGTACGTGTCATACCCCCGTGTACCTACACCCCAGTACGTTCCAGTCGTACCCCCACCCCAGTACGTGTCGTACCACCGTCAATGTACACCCCCCCCTGTACATGTCGTACCACCGTCAATGTACACCCCCCCACCCCTGTACGTGTCGTACCACCGTCAATGTACACCCCCCCACCCCTGTACGTGTCGTACCACCGTCTATGTACACCCCAGTACGTTCGAGCCCCACCCCCACCCCAGTACGTGTCATACCCCCCGTGTACCTACACCCCAGTACGTTCCAGTCGTACCCCCACCCCAGTACGTGTCGTACCAACGTCAATGTACACCCCCCCACCCCTGTACGTGTCGTACCACCGTCAATGTACACCCCCCCACCCCTGTACGTGTCGTACCACCGTCAAAGAACACCCCCCCACCCCTGTACGTGTCGTACCACCGTCTATGTACACCCCAGTACGTTCGAGCCCCACCCCCACCCCAGTACGTGTCATACCCCCGTGTACCTACACCCCAGTACGTTCCAGTCGTACCCCCACCCCAGTACGTGTCGTACCAACGTCAATGTACACCCCCCCACCCCTGTACGTGTCGTACCACTGTCAATGTACACCCCCCCACCCCTGTACGTGTCGTACCACCGTCAAAGTACACCCCCCCACCCCTGTACGTGTCGTACCACCGTCTATGTACACCCCAGTACGTTCGAGCCCCACCCCCACCCCAGTACGTGTCATACCCCCCGTGTACCTACACCCCAGTACGTTCCAGTCGTACCCCCACCCCAGTACGTGTCGTACCAACGTCAATGTACACCCCCCCACCCCTGTACGTGTCGTACCACCGTCAATGTACACCCCCCCACCCCTGTACGTGTCGTACCACCGTCAAAGTACACCCCAGTACGTTCCAGTCATACCCCCACCCCAGTACGTGTCGTACCAACGTCAATGTACACCCCCCCACCCCTGTACGTGTCGTACCACCGTCAATGTACACCCCCCCACCCCTGTACGTGTCGTACCACCGTCTATGTACACCCCAGTACGTTCCAGTCATACCCCCACCCCAGTACGTGTCGTACCAACGTCAATGTACACCCCCCCACCCCTGTACGTGTCGTACCACCGTCAATGTACACCCCCCCACCCCTGTACGTGTCGTACCACCGTCTATGTACACCCCAGTACGTTCGAGCCCCACCCCCACCCCAGTACGTGTCAAACCCCCCGTGTACCTACACCCCAGTACGTTCCAGTCGTACCCCCACCCCAGTACGTGTCGTACCAACGTCAATGTACACCCCCCCACCCCTGTACGTGTCGTACCACCGTCAATGTACACCCCCCCACCCCTGTACGTGTCGTACCACCGTCTATGTACACCCCAGTACGTTCCAGTCGTACCCCCACCCCAGTACGTGTCGTACCACCGTGAACCTACACCCCAGTACGTTCGAGCCCCACCCCCACCCCAGTACGTGTCATACCCCCCGTGTACCTACACCCCAGTACGTTCCAGTCGTACCCCCACCCCATTACGTGTCGTACCACCGTCAATGTACACCCCCCCACCCCTGTACGTGTCGTACCACCGTCTATGTACACCCCAGTAGTTCCTGGCGCACCCCCAACACAACCTCCTAAGTACGGAGCGCACCCCATGCCCCAACATCACAACCGCATGTACGAGTCGTACAAAGCCACACACAAGGACATAATCGTACAACCAAATGGCCCATGTACACACCGTACACACGCTCAAAACGCACGTACACAACCAGGACAAAACAAAACAACACAAGAATACACCATTCGAAAGGCACAAAGCCACTAAACATGGCCAACAACCACTAAAATAACACAATCACTGACCTGCAACTGCCAAAAACAAACAGAGGCCCAATACACCACCACTCCTTATAACACACCCACCCAAACTTCAAAAACTGCCACACCCACCCATGGACCAATAAAAAGGGCCCACACACACAAACCATGAGCCTTTGCAACAGACTCACTGCTGCCAGACACCACAGAACCAGACTACAAGCTACACCACACCTTACACTTGCACACCTTCACACGACCACCCTCACAAACACCCTCTCATCACATTCACACACACACACAACCATCCACACCCCCCCCCAACATCCACACACCCCACACACCCACACCATCCCCACCCACACCCCTCACCATGCCCACTACCAAGAATCCAAAGTTCAGTCACCGAGAGTTGGAGGTCCTTGTTGATCAAATCCTCAGAGTCGAGCCACAGATCTTTGGAACATTGGTCAGAAGCACCAGCCAGGCAGCCAAAACAGCCATGTGGCAGACCATCGTCGATGCTGTGAATGCTGTTGCGGACACCAGGAGGACCAAGCAGGATTGCCAGAACAGGTGGTACGATCTGCGGAGGAGGGTCAGAGCCAAGAGGCAGGAGGAACACGACCAGGCCAACGCCACCGGAGGAGGGCCCTCCCGCAGAGCCGTACAGTACCATCCCTGGGAGGAGAGGGTGATGGCCATACTGCCGGTGGAGGCAGTTGAAGGAGTAGAAGGACTCCGAGACCCGGGTGAGTACACAAACAACGCACCTCACATGGGGGAACTGCAACCACAACCAAAATTACTAACAGGCACGCAACCACCACAAGCCATCGCATGACTCAACCACACTCCATGAGCAGGCACATGCCACTGCTGCCACCATGCCCCATGCACCCAGCTGGACAATGTCAAGTCACAGGCCACAGAAGACAACAACACATGACACGGTAACCCGGATGGCGGGAGGCTGGGCACCAAAAATCACATAGTGCGACTCCAAAGCAGACAACAATGCCCTCTGCCCATATGGCCTAGGTCACAGCCAGACAAACACTGTGTCCCAACACAGGAATGACTTGCCAGCAAATGGCGGACGCCTTGCATCAACACATGGGGGTGAAGGCACTGTTTTGCACATGACAGCAGCTAATGAACAGCCAACATTGTGAAAGAGTGGCAGCACACACCACCACAGCAGCAGCGCACAGACACACAGCAGACAAAATGGGTGCCTGGAGATCAGAAACAAACTCACATCAACAGGCCAAGGGCCACTCAAAGATCTGCTAACAGTGTGTGCCCAGGAAGCTGGGCCAAGGTGACAGAGGGTGACACACGGAGGGAGGGAGAGGGGGACACAGAGGGAGGGAGAGGGGGACTGAGAGGGAGGGAGACGGACAGAGGGAGGAGGCTGACACACGGAGGGAGGGAGGAGGCTGACACACAGAGGGAGGGAGAGGGGGACAGAGAGGGAGGGAGAGGGGGACAGAGAGGGAGGGAGACACAGGAAGACGGACAGAGGGAGGAGGCCGACACACAGAGGGAGGGAGAGGGGGACAGAGAGGGAGGGAGAGGGGGACAGAGAGGGAGGGAGAGGGGGACAGAGAGGGAGGGAGAGGGGGACAGAGAAGGAGGGAGACACAGGGATAGCAAATCAGTCCTTTGGTGTGTGGGAATGTCTGCTCGTCAGCAGGTGGACTGCGTGCATGTAGACAAGGGTGGCCAGTGCCAGAACCCCCCTCTTCATCATGGCAAAACGCAGGGCCATGTCACAACCTGTACACGAGCACAAGGACAGCCACCTGCATCATATAAGTGTGTGGATCCACTCCATGTGCACATGTACAGTGCTACAAGGAATGCGCAAATGCATGGCTCGCCACACCTGCACACTCCACTGCTGACTGCAGTCACACTTGACGCAGCAAGTAAGACTGTGTCACACATAGTTAAAGGGGCCAAATTGGTGCCCAAGGGACACACCCATGCACAAGTGCACTGTGAGTGGAATGCAAGACAGATCCTAATTCCAAGAGGAAATGTGCCAACTTTGAAACGGATGAAACATGGATGTTGCATGGACCAAAATTAACATTTTCTCTCTCACACACAGGTCAACGTCGTGCTGCACCCCCCAACACTGGGGGGAACACTCACAGGACCCGGATCTGCAGGAGACCGATCCCACCGGCAGCGACCACTCTCACCACTCTGCGGACGACCCCGACCGACCTGGCCCCTCTGGTGTCCAACCACCTGCAGCACCTGCGTCAGGTACAACCATGCCAACCACCACCCCCACTCCTGCCACATCCCAGGAGACACCCAGGATCCCTGCCCCAACACCACAATGTAGCCAGGCTCGCCAGGAGGGACACGGTGTCCCGGGCACCCAGGAGGAGGCAGGCGACAACGCCAATGCCACCCCTCAGGGGTCCCGGAGACCCGATGTGCCCACAAGTGCAGGCCAGACGCAAGTGGGCAGGGGTGGTGGGAGTGGAGGACGGCGGAGGCGCGAGCCTGACCAGTTGGCTGGGGATCCGGTATTTTCCCATGTCCGTAACATCCTGGACTCATACCGGCAGGACACCACGGGCATGACCCAGGTTGTGTCCGTCCTCGAGGGGATCAAGGTCCAGCAGGCCCAGCAACATGCGGAGCTAATAGCCTGTCTACAGGTACACCAACGGAGGATGGAGGACAGACAGGCTGAGCAAGTGACGGCGTTCCAGGGGATTCACGCTACACTCCGTCGGATGGCCGACACCATGGCCGACCCTCCCTGTGCCAGAAGGCGGAGAACATCACCACCCACAGGGAGGGATCAGGAGGAGGAGGAGGAAACATCCGACGGAGCATCCCAGACGTCGTCACGGCCTGCTGCTGAGGTTCCCCGCAGGAAGCCGGGTCGTCCACGGAAAGGACCGTGAGGGTGGCTGCTACATCACCATCTCCCAGGACACCTGGCCTGGCACCTGGCCCACTGGAGCAACAGCATCACAGCATCAAGAGACATTCTCTGCCACATGGCCCTGCTGGTCACTGGCTGACCAATGTTGACAAAGACTGTGGCATGGACTCTGAGGATTTCCAATGGCAAGGACACCAACTCCCCTACTGAACTTTGGATTCCCTAATCCCGGAAAGCCCCTTACTTTGTCCCCCCCCCCCCAGTAATAAATCACACTATTAAGAGTAGATGCCTGCTGGTAGCATTATTACCTAACATGTGTCTTGTACAGTCTAAACATGCCTGTGCCTGAGTCATCTGTTCACTTCAACCATCCACACCCTGGGGCCTGAGTCTGGCACAGGACACATGGGTCACAATTTATTAGGCAAGACAGACATGGAGCACCATACACACCCGTGATGGGCAGAACCAGCTGAGGGGGTGGCCGAACAACCGTGCTGACAGACACATTGAGTACAGCAACAGTCATGCGCAGAGGTCAGGGATCCTGGCCAGTGTCCTGGGGGGCACCCAGGTATGTGTAGACAGGTGGCAGAACCATGTCCTGCAAGCTTGAGTCCGGTGGATGCAGAGAATGGCGTCATGGACAACGTTGGATGCATGGGGATGGCACATGTCACAAGACCCACACAGTCATGGACATCATGCCCAATACACAGTCTCAGCACACACACACAGCTTGCATCTTGCCACTCGACACATTGACACATAGCCACAATCAGGGAATACCATGCCAGACATGCAGGATGCACCGTGCCAACACACCAGCATTGACTGAGAAGAGGCACCTTGGAGGCATAGGGACACCTTTATTAGTCATGTTTTTGGGATTGCAGAGGCAACTTGAAGTACACATGAACACATCATGTGGAGTAACATGTGGGTCCAACACTGGCACCCCCCTTCTGCAGCACAAATGCGTGATAGCCATGGAACTGGCACACAAGTGTCGGCTAACAGCTAAAACCCACAGCTGCACACGGAGAGCCTGACATACACCATAGATCCGCTGATGTGGAAGTCCCACGCCATGTCAAGACAATGTTAACCGTATGTGTCCGAGGGCAGTGTCACACACATTGATGCCATCATCACAATCCACTATCCCATCACTGATGACTGACAACCAGGCAGCCCATCTATTCAGGTGTACCCAGCTGCATGTCGTGTCCCATGGGGATGCCACATGACTGCAGAGGAACCAAACCCCGACCGGGGCAGTGTGCACACATCGTGAACAACTGCCACACCCAATACACCCCAGATGCATCCCTTACCCCATGGAGACTTCCAAACGTGTCCGTGCCTGTAACGCTGAGTCAGCCCACGATGTCATGTCCATGAGGAATAGCAGTGCCACAACAATGCAACCAGCAAACGGCATGCGCAGGTACCTGGGGAAGAGAGACACACAAGAAGTCAGCCACTAAAAGCACAGCCACTTGCATGTGCATTTACTCGACACATGTATGGATGACAACATGCTAGGTCACAATTATGACTGGGGAAATACTACCATCACTGCCACCATCACTCCAGTGACACACCCACACACACCTCTGACCCACGTGCCATACATGCAGGTGGAGACACACATCACAACGCATGCCACACGGGGACCAATGCGTGCACACTCAGACCCTGGTACTCACCACTAAGCAAAGAAGTCGCGTATGAGCCGAGTCCGGATGTCCTCTTGCGGCTCCACATCCTCCACATCACTAGCCCCATTGCCAAGCCCTTCGTCCTCCACGGGTGGATGGTCCTCGTCATGTTGATTCAGGATGAGTGGCACAGCTCTTTCAACTGGCATGTTGTGCAGCATGCAGCAGACCATGAAGATCTTGCAGACCTTCGCCGGGGCATAAGGGAGTGCACCGCCGGTCTTGTGGAGGCACCGGAATCGGCTCTTCAGCATGCCAAACGCCCTCTCTATCACTCGCCTTGTCCGGCCATGGGCGGTGTTATAGCGGAGCTGGGCCGGCGTGATGGGGTTGCGGAGAGGTGTCAGCAGCCAAGGCATGTTGGGATAGCCAGCGTCCCCTACATGGGAAGCACATGGACATCGTTAGAACTGGTGAAGCGGTCGTGCTGGTCGGCTATACAGAATACAGGACAGACAGACTGTACCCACCAACAACACATGCCCGTTCGTTGCGCAGCTGCATCATCATATCAGGCATCCCGCTACGCCTCATGATGTAGGCATCGTGTGCTGACCCTGGGAAACGAGCACAGACATGTGAAATCACCATATTGGACAGACACACCACAAGGGCATTGATGGAGTGGTAGTGCTTCCGATTGCGGTACGCCACCTCCCGTGCGTGTGGTGGTACCAAACCTACATGTGTCCCATCTATGGACCCAATGACATGGGGCATCCCTCCCAGGGCATAGAATCCACGCTTGACCTCAGTCATCTGTTCAGGGGTTGGGAACTTGATGAAGTCATCCAGGTGAATCAACATGGCCTCCAAGAAATCATGCAGCACACCGCTGAACATGCTCTGGGACATGCCACCAACATGAGCTATGGTATTTTGGAAGGTACCCGTGGCAAGAAAATGTAGGGCAGCCATTACCTTCAGCTGGGGTGTCAGTGCCGTAGGATACCTGTGCTGCGGTTGCAGGTGTGGTGCCAGTCTCGCCGTCAGCTCCAGAATCAACGGTTGGGTGAAGCGGTAGAGCCGGATCCTGTCATTCTCCTGCATGGTAGCCAAGTCTGGAATTCTTCGGGCAAGAGGCGGCGCTCTGCAGTAATTTGGAAGTGACAAGGAAGAGTGAGTGCACTACGAGAACAACTCATGTCTACTGAGCACATGTAAATCTGGCAATACACACATGCTACATAGGGAGTCAGGTATGTGCTACATGCCCAGGACACGTATGGATGCAAGGTGACACTCCTTCCAAGACCCAGCTACACACGGTGATTGAGAACCTCCCCATGCCACGCCATGGAAATAGCTGTGTCCCAGTGCAAGTGCACAGCCCGACGCAAGACAGGAGTGACATACACCCACACATCAGCAGAAGTGGGATGCCGATTGCAGAGACTGGTAGCGGAACACTGGAGCCACAGGTCACATGACATTACACTAGTCCAGCCCACACACCTTGCCATGAAGGTGCACATGTCATGACTCACCACACATTCCTTGTGAGGATGCTGACATGGCCTTGTCACGCTACTCCGTGTCCTATGCATACATGTGCACCTCACATCCGATAACACATGTGGCATGGTGTGCGGAACAGTGTGCAATGACAATCTACACACAGCCACATGTTGGTTGCTGCAACGGCTGCAGCTTTTGAGGGTGCTACAACATCAACCTGATGTAAATCCCGGACACATATATGACATAGTCACATTGTGCACTGTGGGTAGTGACAAGTCATGTGTCATGACCCCTGTACCGGGCATCATGGGACACTTCCGTGTGTTGGTGTCCGTGCCATGCCAGTGACGCTCACCCCAAGTGCGCAGTCCCACATGCACACATGTCAAAGGAGTCAAGGGCATGCCTGGCACACATTGCACCCTCACACAGTACACCTGTACACATCTCATCATACATCTGGTGCCTTCTCCACTCAGGAGGCATGTTCCACATCACAGCCTGTGACACCTGTGCCCCACACATGTAGTAATGCACAGACGATGCCTTGATGTCCATTCCTGGACAAGTATGTCCATCCATGGACAAGTATGTCCACCCTATTCCTACCTGTGTGTCGCCTATCACCACAGTGATGTGTAAAAACCGCCGTACTGCTGCTGAGAGGGCCTGTGCATGTTCCCAAATCACTGTGGGAGTGCTGCCGTATGTGTACCCATCGTGATGGCGAGCGTACAGGCATTTGTACGGTCCGTAGCACTACGAGTACGCATACGCATGCAGACCCATAGTGATAGGGCCGTACACACGCATGTACGCTCACTATCACTATGGGTCTGCACGCGTATGTGTACCCGTAGTGGTACGGACCGTACACTCACATGTACGCTCACTATCACTATGGGTCTGCACGCGTATGCGTACCCGTAGTGGTACGGACCGTACACACGCATGTACGCTCACTATCACTATGGGTCTGCACGCGTATGCGTACCCGTAGTGGTACGGACCGTACACTCGCATGTACGCTCACTATCACTATGGGTCTGCACGCGTATGCGTACCCGTAGTGGTACGGACCGTACACACGCATCTACGCTCACTATCACTATGGGTCTGCACGCGTATGCGTACCCGTAGTGGTACGGACCGTACACACGCATCTACGCTCACTATCACTATGGGTCTGCACGCGTATGCGTACTCGTAGTGGTACGGACCGTACACACGCATCTACGCTCACTATCACTATGGGTCTGCACGCGTATGCGTACTCGTAGTGATAGTGAGCGTAGATGCGAGTGTACGGTCCGTACCACTACGGGTACGCATACGCGTGCAGACCCATAGTGATAGTGAGCGTAGATGCGTGTGTACGGTCCGTACCACTACGGGTACGCATACGCGTGCAGACCCATAGTGATAGTGAGCGTAGATGCGTGTGTACGGTCCGTACCACTACGAGTATGCATACGCGTGCAGACCCATAGTGATAGTGAGCGTACATGCGTGTGTACGGTCCGTACCACTACGGGTACGCATACGCGTGCAGACCCATAGTGATAGTGAACGTAGGCATGCATGTACGGGCCGTTGCCATGCATTTGGGGTGCCCTAGGGCCCCGAAACGCACCGTACCTGTGTGTGATGCTCCAAATTACATAGGGGACAAGTATTAAGGCCTACATGCATGCTGGTTGTCATGGAGACCAAGTTCAAATTTCGAAATTGTTCTGGAAGGTGCACAGCAGAAGTCAGTTGGAATTCTTCTACTTTGTTGCAATGTGTTTGTGGGGCTGACATCATGCAGGAGAATGAAACCGATAGAGAACCCACAGACTGCTAGGTTTGAAGGGATTGGTGGAAACATAGGATGCAAATGTGAGTGACCAATCACTCTGTACTCCTGTGCATGAGACTGGGCAGAAGGGCACATATAAGGCAGCCAGGTCCCATGAGGGAGCACTTGCCTGCACATCTTTGCATTCGTCGACCCAGCTGCTGCTACTGATTCCCTGGAGCCATGTCAAGGGCTGTGGAGAGGACACAGCCATTCACCCTGGAGGAGAACATGGCTCTGCTGGATGTGATCCTCCCACAGTACTCCATGCTGTATGGGCGACCAGGGTATCAGGTGAGTGCATAGGCCACTGCCACAGACTGTCCCTATGTTGTGACTGTGACTTCTGCCATTGCGTCCAGGTGTAACACACATGCCATGTACTGTCGGGGGGGTCCCAGGGGGGGGTGCCTGATGTCTCCCAGCAGTGCCCTGAGACAGGAGCAGTGTGTGCAGAGTCCTCCCAGCAGTGCCCTGACACAGGAGGGGTGGGGGCCTATCACTCACAGCAGTGCCCTGAGACAGGAGGGGTGGGGGCCTATCACTCACAGCAGTGCCCTGACACAGGAGGGGTGGGGGCCTATCACTCACAGCAGTGCCCTGAGACAGGAGGGGTGTGTGCAGAGTCCTCCCAGCAGTGTCCTGAGACAGGAGGGGTGGGGGCCTATCACTCACAGCAGTGCCCTGAGACAGGAGGGGTGGGGGGCCTATCACTCACAGCAGTGCCCTGACACAGGAGGGGTGGGGGCCTATCACTCACAGCAGTGCCCTGAGACAGGAGGGGTGGGTGTGATGCACAGTGTGAGCCTTGATCATTGATTGTGACATTGCCATCATTCCACCTGTGTACCCACTGTGGCACGTACTGCTTTTGCCCTCACCAGGGGATGATGTCCCTATGACAAAGGTGCAATGCGTTGGCTGCATGACATGCCTTGTTGTAACCAGCTAATTTGTACCCATATGTCTCTCTGTGACATGTGGCTGGTGTATTGATGTGGTGTCACTTGTTCCTCCTCACAGGTAGGCGCCACTGCCAAGGAGCAGATCTGGCTGACCGCCGTCAGTGCCGTGAGGGGTGTGGATGGTCGGAGGCGGAGCCTGCCCCAGGTGAGGAAACGCTGGCAGGATATCCGGTGCTGGACGCGGAGGATTGCACGGCTCCTGCTGGGGGACTCACCTGAGAGCCACAAGAACCGCGGCCGCCGCCGTCTGAGCCACCTCCACAGGCGTGTGCTGCCGGTGGTCTTTCCAGACCTGGAGAGGCGCTTACAGGCGATGCAGCAGCCGGAAGGGGGTAGGTACATGTGTGTTTGTTGTGTGTCACCGGCATTTGTAAGGGCACAGTAGCATGAATTCACTGGCAGGGTTTAAAGGTGCTGTGCAGATCCTGTTTGCCCCAGTATGGCGCTGTGCCCCTGCCACCCTTCCCCTCCTTGCAATGTGTTCCCTGGTCTGTGTGTAGTCACTCCTTCACAAGGTAATGTAGGCTGGCGCTTTGTCCACGAGAACAATGACTGTAGCATCATGTGTGGGGGTGGTGTGTAACAGGTTGTGGGACCTTGCCTGTGCACTGTCAAGTTCACTGCATGTGGGTTCCATGTCAGTTGGCACTGATGCTGACTCCAGACATGGGAGTTGGTCTCTCATGTGTCATGCCTTACAGCGCGCATGTCCTATGTAGTGGCCTGTGACATGATGTGCATGAGTGTGCGATACACATAGTGCAGGGATGGTGACGTGTGTTGCAGTCATTACCATTAAGTAGCATGTAGTTGCGTGCCCACTACTGTCCCCTGGGGCACCTTTTCCTCAGTGGTGTATGTGTCATCATAAACGTGGCCAATCTCAGTGTCTACAGCGTAGGTTGTGCTCTGTGCCATTGTCCCCTGTCACCATGTATATAGACGTGCTATTTTGTACAGGTGTCCACTGTGCAGCCTGACCTGATTGTCCTTCAACATACTCACAGTTGCCAGTGCCTGTGTGTCTTTTTATACTCATCTGAGGATGGGCACTGGTACCTCATTATTTGTACAGGCGCACCTTGGCTGTTTGGCGTCCAATCTTGCTTTTTGCCTGCCCCTGTGTGTATCACCCAGACTATGAGATGTTGGTGCCACCTGTGTCTCAACAATTTGCCTCGTGTAGGGTCTTGTTGGGGCGGGCAATGCCTATGTGTTAACTCCTGATTTCCACTTGCTGGGTCTGGGCAGTGTGTGATGTGTCTTGACACACACGCAATGTGCAGTGACCGAGTCATGTTGTGCATGTTTTCAGCATTACCTATGCAGCATGTGTCTCAAGTTCATGGATATGCTCCCTGGTCATCGGTATTTTCGCCAACGCTGTGTGGTGCAGATGCAGTGCTGGATTGTCCCCAGGGCCTGGGTGCTATGTCAGACTCCGTTTCCTGTGTTTAGCTATTGTCTCATGCTCTCCATGGTATTTCAGTGGCATGGTGGCTCAACCAACTGTGTGTTTCATGCCCTACATCGGTACCCTGTTCAGTAGATGTTAGGGATCTTCCTTTTCAGGCCATGCAATGTTACCTATGTAGATTGGACTCATGTGACAGATGTGTACAGGTGTCTGATTAATTTCTGTCTCTCCACCCTGCCCACAGCATCATCGGGGGACACAGAGGGAGACATGGACACAGACCAGGCGGAGGGACCGAGCACCAGTGCCAGCCGTGACATCGGGTCTGGCACATCGAGTGGGACAGAGGCGGAGGAGAGTGTGGCCGAGGACCTGTCGACTGGCACATCAGACTACGAAGCTGACAGGTCCGAGGAGGATGTCTCCGAGTGGGCGGAGGCTGCACCAGCAGCTGACAGCGGAACAACACCTCGCACCGCCCCCTCAGTTTCCACCAGCCGCCTCCCACTTGCTCGTGTCCCTTCCCAGCGTGCCCGGTCACAGCATGTCTCCTTCCTGCCAGGCACCGCACCCCCTGCCCCTGTCTCCACTGCTGCCGCCAATGCAGAGTCTGTGGACATCCAGCGGCAACTGCAGGTTGGTCAGGCTGCGATCCTTAATGTCCTCCATGCCCACGGCAAAACCCTCACCAACATCGAGGCTTTCTTGGAGGGCATTCATTCATCGCAGGCTGACCAACGCAACTTGCTGAAGTCCATAGACTCCACACTGACTGCAGCAGTGGGTCTCCTGCAGCGCGACCTCCCCCCACCTACCCCTGCCCCATCCACACTTCCCACTCCCATGCCTGTCCCACGTACACCCAGACGTCGGCATGCACCCACATCAACGGACACGGGCACCACACCAGCAGGGAAGGTCCACCGCACTCCTCCTGACACGCACACACAGGGTGAGGTAGGCACACCCACTGGGTCGGGGGGCAAACGTGTGACACGCAGCCATAGAGGGAGTCCGCATTCCACCCAGTCCACTCCCTCCAAATCCCCTCCCCTCAGCTCTCCTGGCCACATCTCCCCCAAGGACTCCTTCATGGCCGCTCTGTCCCTGAGCCCCACAGTTACACCACCACGCAAGCGGTCAAGGAGGTCCCCGGTCAGGGTGGTTGAGTCTCCCCCCCTGTCTCCACCCTCCCCCGGTGGCGCTGCGACCCATCCCTCTGACCCCCCCCTCCTTGGGGCCTGAGGTCCCTTCGGGTGCAGGGGACTCCCTGGAGGACCTTGCAAAGGTGTGTAGTGCCATCCTGGCCTCCGCCTTTGGCACTGACCCACCCCCTGTGGTGGAGTCCTCCATCCCTGCACCCACAACGCCGCCCCTTTGCCCTGATGTCCCTGCGGTGCCTGTTGCTTCCCCCCCCCTGATGCCCTCACCAGTGTGGAAGATGATGCCATTTGACTGTGCAGGCAAGGTAGGGGACTCGCATCCCACTGTGTCCCCCATCCAGCTGAGAATCATTGACTGCCCTATGGGCTTTGTGAAGATTGAACTGCCTGCGATCCACGGACATTGTGCTCATGCTGAATAAAGCTTAATTTTGTTTTCATTATCACACTACTGCTATGCTGGTATTGGTGTTGGTGGGGCTGCTACATGGTTTTGGGTGGTGTGTAAGGGTTTGGGTGTGTGGGATATGTAGTAGTGTACTGCTCATTGGTGGGACCCTGTGATCTGTGTGCCATCCCAAGGTGTTGGCTAACTTTCTTTGTTCATGTAAGCATTTACTGCATGGTGCACTTGTCCCAGGGTGTATTCCTTCCTCTGTGTACCCAGCTTTCTTCCCTGCAGGGTGTTCCCAATGTTTAGCGCAGAGCTGTGTCTACATGAGCTGTGTGTGTGACGGAGCCCTTCTACTTTGGCCATGCATGCAGGGCCATGTCTCCACCTGCAACAATCGTGGCATCCTTGGTGATCACTGTACTTGTGTGTGGAGTCTGTTGACATGAGTTCATGGGGACATGTTCCCTTGTAGCCAGTATGCATGTGGATAATTCTGGCCTCACACACATGTGTTACACCCCTCCTGTCTCAGGGCACTGCTGTTAGTGATAGGCACCCACCCCTCCTGTCTCAGGGCACTGCTGGGAGGACTCCACACCCACCCCTCCTGTCTCAGGGCACTGCTGGGAGGACTCTGCACACACCCCTCCTGTCTCAGGGCACTGCTGGGAGTGATAGGCACCCACCCCTCCTGTCTCAGGGCACTGCTGGGAGGACTCTGCACACACCCCTCCTGTCTCAGGGCAATGCTGGGAGTGATAGGCACCCACCCCTCCTGTCTCAGGGCACTGCTGGGTGGACTCTGCACACACACCTCCGATTTCAGGATATGTACGCTTGGAACATACACGGTGGGGGTACGCTCAATGCATTCGAGGTGAGGGTACGAGTCTACTTACACTGGTGTGGTGGGGGTACGCTCCATGCATACGCGGGTGAGGGTACGGGTCGAACTTACACTGTTGGGCAGGGGGGTACGCTCCTTGCATACGCGGGTGGGGGTACGGGTCGTACTTACACTGTTGGGCTGGGGGGTACGCTCCTTGCATACGCGGGTGGGGGTACGGGCCGTACTTACACTGTTGGGGTGGGGGGTACGCTCCATGCATACGCGGGTGGGGGTACGGGTCATACTTACACTGTTGGCATGGGGGGTACGCTCCATGCATACGCGGGTGGGGGTACGGGTCATACTTACACTGTTGGGCTGGGGGGTACGCTCCATGCATACGCGGGTGGGGGTACGGGTCGTACTTACACTGTTGGGGTGGGGGGTACGCTCCATGCATACGCGGGTGGGGGTACGGGTCGTACTTACACTGTTGGGCTGGGGGGTATGCTCCTTGCATACGCGGGTGAGGGTTCGAGTCGTACTTACACTGTTGGGGTGGGGGGTACGCTCCATGCATACGCGGGTGGGGGTACGGGTCGTACTTACACTGTTGGGCTGGGGGGTACGCTCCTTGCATACGCGGGTGAGGGTTCGAGTCGTACTTACACTGTTGGGGTGGGGGGTACGCTCCATGCATACGCGGGTGGGGGTACGGGTCGTACTTACATTGTTGGGCTGGGAGTAACGCTCCTTGCATACGCGGGTGAGGGTTCGAGTCGTACTTACACTGTTGGGGTGGGGGGTACGCTCCATGCATACGCGGGTGGGGGTACGGGTCGTACTTACACTGTTGGGCTGGGGGGTACGCTCCTTGCATACGCGGGTGGGGGTACGGGTCGTACTTACACTGTTGGGCTGGGGGGTACGCTCCTTGCATACGCGGGTGAGGGTTTGAGTCGTACTTACACTGTTGGGGTGGGGGGTACGCTCCATGCATACGCGGGTGGGGGTACGGGTCGTACTTACACTGTTGGGCTGGGGGGTATGCTCCTTGCATACGCGGGTGAGGGTTCGAGTCGTACTTACACTGTTGGCATGGGGGGTGCGCTCCATGCATACGCGGGTGGGGGTACGGGTCGTACTTTCACTGTTGGGGTGGGGGGTACGCTCCTTGCATACGCGGGTGAGGGTTCGAGTCGTACTTACACTGTTGGCATGGGGGGTGCGCTCCATGCATACGCGGGTGGGGGTACGGGTCGTACTTTCACTGTTGGGGTGGGGGGTACGCTCCTTGCATACGGGGTGGGGGTAGGGTCCGTACATATCCGTCCCCACGCTATGTGATGCTTGTGCGGCCCGTACCCAGGCCTTTGCCACGTGGGTGCGATCCGTCCCGCCATTGTTGGGGTGACGTGTGTGGGCGTGGTCCGACTCGTACCCACGCTCTTCAGGCGTGGGTACGGGATGTACCTGTCTGGTTGTGTTGCCGGTTCGCGTGGTGACGGACTTCCGTTGTGGCGGTTGCTGGCTTATCAGGACACGCCCCCACCCCCTCGTGGTGACCAGGGCATGGGAGTCAGGTATGTCCAGGCCATGTGTGGTGTGTGACTTATGTGGTTGTTTTGTGGCCTGCCCTGGTCCTGCCACCCCCACCCCACCCCACTTTCCCCCCTCCCTTAGTTATTCTGACCTTCTGCGGCGTCTGCGTCGTAATCTGTAGAGGAGGTGGACTGCTATGAGGGCAGGGATGACTCGTAGGTTCGGGTCCATGTCTGTCCGTCGCGTACTGGTACTCCTTGCTCGCGTCGTCCTGTCGCGTACGGGTCCTCCTTGATCGCGTCGGCCTGTCGCGTACGGGTCCTCCTTGGTGGCGTCGTCCTGTGTGTCCGTCACGTACTGGTCCTCCTTGTTCGCGTCGTCGTCTGTCCGTCGCGTACTGGTGGTCCCTGTTCGCGTCGTCCTGATTTCCCGGCAGTTTTTGGCTGCCGCAAAATTTTCACCGTGCGGGGTGACGTCGGTGTGAATCGTGATTCCTGGGTCGTGAATGGCTGGCTGCGAGCGTCCCGACGTCAGGTCGGCGCTTTCCCGGATCGCATTGGCAGGTGTTTTTTTGTTCGGTCGGGCTTTTTTACGATTCGTACGGTAATGGTGTACCCGTGCGAATCGTGATTCCTTGTTTGTAAAAATTGACGACCGGGTACGCGTCGGACGGAGATTATGCTCCCTCCGACGGTTCGTACCCGGTTTTTACCGGATCGTGATCGGCACCAAAAAATATAAACAAATACCCTAATTAAATGCAGATTAATTATGTAATATTAATGATTAACTAAATTTTAATTAATTAAACATAAATGAATTCCCACCCTTTACCTCTATAAACCCCACAACCCGCACCTCAAATTAATTACACAAATTCCATATATAATTTTCAATTAATACATATTAACAACTGATTATTATTTAATTAAACATAAATTACTTCCCACCCGTTACCCCTATAAACCCCACAACCCGCACCTAAAATTAATTACACTATTTCCATAATTCATTTTCAACCAATTAATATAAATTAACATCACGTCTCTGTGTGACTGTAAACTAATGGCATGCAGGACTTCGGTGGGGGGGGTCAACGCAAAGAAGCCAGCAAGTGTGGTCACAGCGCAGCACCTACCTGGTATTTGGGGCACCTGCCAGCAGTTCCTGCACCCTTGTGGACGCCTGGTTCCCCCGCCGCCTCGAGCCACCTGAGGCCGCCGCAGGGTCGAACCACAAGCCCCAGCATTCTCCTTTGCCCCGCCCACTTCCGCCGGACTACGCGCCCGGAGGCGCTACATATTCCGAGGCTCCCTCGGTGGAGCGGGGGGTCAACGCAAAGAAGCCAGCAAGTGTGGTCACAGCGCAGCACCTACCTGGTATTTGGGGCACCTGCCAGCAGTTACTGCACCCTTGTGGACGCCTGGTTCCCCCGCCGCCTCGAGCCACCTGAGGCCGCCGCAGGGTCGAACCACAAGCCCCAGCATTCTCCTTTGCCCCGCCCACTTCCGCCGGACTACGCGCGCGGAGGCGCTACATATTCCGAGGCTCCCTCGGTGGAGCGGGGGGTCAACGCAAAGAAGCCAGAAAGTGTGGTCACAGCGCAGCACCTACCTGGTATTTGGGGCACCTGCCAGCAGTTCCTGCACCCTTGTGGATGCCTGGTTCCCCCGCCGCCTCGAGCCACCTGAGGCCGCCGCAGGGTCGAACCACAAGCCCCAGCATTCTCCTTTGCCCCGCCCACTTTCGCCGGACTACGCGCCCGGAGGCGCTACATATTCCGAGGCTCCCTCCGTGTCGCGGGATCGCGTGCGGGTTGGCGCCGGGTGAAGCCCGGGACAAGGGTGGGACCGTCTGTGGCCGTCCGGGGCCGGAAGAGGCCGGGCTGGACTCACCCCCTAAATTGTTGGCATCTCCATAACCGGCCCCATACAGGTACTGCTGTTGATTCATGTGAATTCCTGCATATTACAGAGGTTGTGGACTGGGATTGTCAGTAGTGGACTAATCTCCAAGGCAACTTTCTCTGAATGTAAGCACGATAGAGTGCGGGTTATTCTGTGCTATTCTTCGGACTCTTGAATTTGTCTCAGGGCTTTCTTGTGATTCTAGGTATAGCCCTGTCCAGTATTAGTTATGCCAACTCGCTCTGGGAAAAGTCTGAGGGGGAACGAGGGGGGCACGGTGGGCACCATGGATCAATTTATTACGCGTGTGGCCAATGTCATTGACAAGGAAATCAGTATGGCTGAACGCCGGCTATCCCAAAGTCCGTTTACTGATAGGCGCTCATCGATTGGCCAGCTAGCCCAAATATCCTCCCCGGTCCGAACTTCGCTGCCCAACGCCCCCCACTCCTTAGATCACCCTCGAGTTGCGGCCTTGAGGGCCAACATCGAGGGTCTCGAAAGTCTGACGGCCACGACACTCAACACACAAAACCAAGTGGCTCCCATCCCAGTGGTAACTAAGTTAGGCACTCTTTCCTCCTCCCCACATTTGGTTGATTCCACCATTTCCCTAACTTTGCCTTCTATGGCGGACACTGGGGTTCAGGTTGAAACCCATCCGGCCACTACTAAGAGTGCAAGATCCGCTACCCCCCGGATAACCAGACTGTTAAAGAACCGTAAGAACAAGAGGCGGGTAGGCGTTAGGAGGGGTGATCTCAACAAAGTAGTGGAAGGAGCACTTAGATCGCTTCAGGAAGGAAATAATCTTGAGGGGCCTGCTGCTATTGTGTCCAAAAATTCTGCGGCGGATAGTGCAGCGACTTTCCCCCTAGATTCCCTCCCCACTAAAAAAATGGAGGATATAATAAAATCCTTACTCCTTCCAGTACTTGACAGAATTAAAGGGCTAACTGAGCGTGTGGATAAGTTGGAACAGACAACCTTAGACAATTTCTTTTCCCTAAAATCTTTTATAAAAATGCAGTTAAAGACGAGGGAAGAAGGACTTGGGGGGGGGGCATGACGGCAACTCGCTGTCAACAGCTCTATCTAGTTCAGTAACCTCCACTGACAGGATACCAGCTGGGTTGGAAACTCCTAACTGTAACCTGTACCCTACTGTGTTAGTGGAGGATACTGCCAGTCATCCAGTTCATACCTCCCACAAGCATGTAGCTAAATCCAAGACTCCCAAGGTTCCAAGCCACATCTCAGGCAACAAGATGACAAGCCCCTTAGTCCCGGTTGGCTCTGGCGACGAAAACTTATTTAGCATGTCTACCCCGCCAGCAGCTCGTAGCATAAATGAGACCCCAACCGTTAGTTCAACTGGAATTGCAAAGGCAAACACAGTGGAGCCTGATGAGGCCCCTTCCTTAATGCGGGTCCCCAATATAAATCTGCCTCCTGATTGCCAGCCCTATGTGGTTGTGCTGACTGGTGTACCGGTCCTCAGCCCGGGCAAGAGTGAGCCCTATACTGACTTGTTTAACAAGACCCTATTCTGGCTCAAAGAGAATAGACCCTTGCCCGAGTCTTGGGAGGGCCGGATAATTAATGTGGTGAGCAGTCTATATATCGACTTTTTAATATCGAGGGACATAAATATCGAGTCAAAAATATCGAATGTCCAAAATATCGAAATAGCTAATATCGATGTGAAAAATATCGTTTTTTTTTTTTTACTTATATGTCGATGTAAGTAATATCGTTAGTAATAATATCGACATGTGAAAATATCGGCTTGTGTGTTTAGTAAATATTTTGAAGTTGTTTGTATAAATAGTTAAAATGTATATAATATGAGAAATATTTATATTGTTTTAGGGGCGGGATGTTGGGTTATAGGGGATAAGGGTGGGGAGTGTTTTAAAAAAGTTAATTTTTTTTTTTAATATATTGTAACATTTAATTAGTAAATTTAATTTAAAATGTGAAATGTATATTTAATTTTAGGAGCGGGATGTTGGTTTATAGGGGATAAGGGTGGGAAGTGTATTAAAAATGTTTATATATTGTTTGAATTTTGTAAAAAATTATTTAGAAATTGGAAATTAAATTTAGAATTTAAAAAATAATTTTAGGAGCGGGATGTTGGTTTATAGGGGATAAGGGTGGGAAGTGTTTTAAAAAATTTTATATATTTGTAAATTTTTAAAAATAATTTTCTAGAAATTGTAAATTAAATTTAGAATTTTTAAAAAAAAATTAGGAGCGGGATGTTGGTTTATAGGGGATAAGGGTGGGAAGTGTATTAAAAATGTTTTTATATTGTTAGAATTTTTTTGAAATTTATTTAGAAATTGTAAATTAAATTTAGAATTTTAGAAATAATTTTAGGAGCGGGATGTTGGTTTATAGGGGATAAGGGTGGGAAGTGTTTTAAAAATGTTTATATATTGTTTAATTTAAAAAAAAAAATTAATTTAGAAATTGTAAATTAAAATTAGAATTTTAAATCAAATTTTAGGAGCGGGATGTTGGTTTATAGGGGATAAGGGTGGGAAGTTTTTAAAAAAAAATTATATATTTGTTGTTTTTTATTAAAAATATTTATAAATTGGAAATAAAATTTTGATTTTTACGAATATATTTCGGAGCGGGATGTTGGTTGATAGGGGATAAGGGTGGGAAGTGTTTTAAAAATGTTTATATATTTGTTAATTAAAAAAAAAAAAAATTTAGAATTTGTTAAATAAATTAAGAATTTTACTAATAATTTTAGGAGTGGGATGTTGGTTAATAGGGGATAAGGGTGGAAAGTGTTTTAAAAATGTTTATATATTTGTTTCTTTTTTTACAAATTAATTTAGAAATTGTAAATTTAATTTAGAATGTTAAAAATAATTTTAGGAGCGGAATGTTGGGTTATAGGGGATAAGGGTGGGAAGTTAATTTAAAATGTTTATATATTTTTAAATTAAAAAATAAAAATATTTAGAAAATTTAAATATATTTTAGAATTTAACAAATCCCATAATTAAATATAGATTTCAGTCAGAATATTAAATTAATTAAGTTCAATGTCCAGCACTTATCTTAATGAAATATAGACTGGAGTAGGAATAGTAAATTAATTAAGTTCATTGTCCAGCACTTACTGTAATTTAATATAGTTTGGAGTGAGAATAGTAAATTAATTTAGTTCAGTGTTCAGCACTTATCTTAATTTAATATAGATTGGAGTGGGAATAGTAAATAAATTAAGTTCACTGTCCAGCATCTACTCTAATGTAATATAGGTTGGAGTGAGAATAGTAAATTAATTTAGTTCAGTGTTCAGCACTTATCTTAATTTAATATAGATTGGAGTGGGAATACTAAATAAATTAAGTTCACTGTCCAGCATCTACTCTAATGTAATATAGGTTGGAGTGAGAATAGTAAATTAATTAAGTTCAGTGTCCAGCACTTATCTTAGTTAAATATAGACTGGAGTGGGAATAGTAAATCAATAAAGTTCATTGTCCAGCACCTACTGTAATTTAATATAGTTTGGAGCGAGAATAGTAAATTAATTAAGTTCAGTGTCCAGCACTTATCTTAATTTAATATAGATTGGAGTGGGAATACTAAATAAATTAAGTTCACTGTCCAGCATCTACTCTAATGTAATATAGGTTGGAGTGAGAATAGTAAATTAATTAAGTTCAGTGTCCAGCACTTATCTTAGTTAAATATAGACTGGAGTGGGAATAGTAAATTAATTAAGTTCATTGTCCAGCACCTACTGTAATTTAATATAGTTTGGAGTGAGAATAGTAAATTAATTAAGTTCTGTGTCCAGCACTTATCTTTATTAAATATAGATTGGAGTGGGAATAGTAAATTAATTAAGTTCATTGTCCAGCACCTACTGTAATTTAATATAGTTTGGAGTGAGAATAGTAAATTAATTAAGCTCAGTGTCCAGCACTTATTTTAATTTAATATAGAATGGAGTGGGAATAGTAAATTAATTTAGTTCAGTGTCCAGCACCTACCCTAATTAAATATAGGTTGGAGTGAGAATAGTAAATTAATAAAGTTCAGTGTCCAGCACTTATCTTAGTTAAATATAGACTGGAGTGGGAATAGTAAATCAATAAAGTTCATTGTCCAGCACTTACTGTAATTTAATATAGTTTGGAGTGAGAATAGTAAATTAATTTAGTTCAGTGTTCAGCACTTATCTTAATTTAATATAGATTGGAGTGGGAATAGTAAATAAATTAAGTTCACTGTCCAGCATCTACTCTAATGTAATATAGGTTGGAGTGAGAATAGTAAATTAATTTAGTTCAGTGTTCAGCACTTATCTTAATTTAATATAGATTGGAGTGGGAATACTAAATAAATTAAGTTCACTGTCCAGCATCTACTCTAATGTAATATAGGTTGGAGTGAGAATAGTAAATTAATTAAGTTCAGTGTCCAGCACTTATCTTAGTTAAATATAGACAGGAGTGGGAATAGTAAATCAATAAAGTTCATTGTCCAGCACCTACTGTAATTTAATATAGTTTGGAGCGAGAATAGTAAATTAATTAAGTTCAGTGTCCAGCACTTATCTTAATTTAATATAGATTGGAGTGGGAATAGTAAATTAATTCAGTTCAGTGTCCAGCACACACTATAATTAAATATAGGTTGGAGTGAGAATAGGAAATTAATTAAGTTCAGTGTCCAGTACTTATTTTAAGTTTATATAGACTGGAGTGGGAATAGTAAATTAATTTAGTTCAGTGTCCAGCACCTACCCTAATTAAATATAGGTTGGAGTGAGAATAGTAAATTAATAAAGTTCAGTGTCCAGCACTTATCTTAATTAAATATAGAGTGGAGTGGGAATAGTAAATTAATTAAGTTCATTGTCCAGCACCTACTGTAATTTAATATAGTTTGGAGTGAGAATAGTAAATTAATTAAGTTCAGTGTCCAGCACTTATCTTAATTTAATATAGATTGGAGTGGGAATAGTATATTAATTCAGTTCAGTGTCCAGCACATACTATAATTAAATATAGGTTGGAGTGAGAATAGGAAATTAATTAAGTTCAGTGTCCAGCACTTATTTTAAGTTTATATAGACTGGAGTGGGAATAGTAAATTAATTTAGTTCAGTGTCCAGCACCTACCCTAATTAAATATAGGTTGGAGTGAGAATAGTAAATTAATTAAGTTCAGTGTCCAGCACTTATCTTAATTAAATATAGAGTGGAGTGGGGATAGTAAATTAATTAAGTTCATTGTCCAGCACCTACTGTAATTTAATATAGTTTGGAGTGAGAATAGTAAATTAATTAAGTTCAGTGTCCAGCACTTATCTTAATTATATATAGATTGGAGTGGGAATAGTAAATTAATTCAGTTCAGTGTCCAGCATATACTCTAATTAAATATAGGTTGGAGTGAGAATAGTAAATTAATTAAGTTCAGTGTCCAGCACTTATTTTAATTTAATATAGACTGGAGTGGGAATAGTAAATTAATTTAGTTCAGTGTCCAGCACCTACCCTAATTTAATATAGGTTGGAGTGAGAATAGTAAATTAAGTAAGTTCAGTGTCCAGCACTTATCTTAATAAAATATAGATTGGAGTGGGAATAGTAAATTAATTAAGTTCATTGTCCAGCACCTACTCTAATTAAATATAGGTTGGAGTGAGAATAGTAAATTAATTAAGTTCAGTGTCCAGCACTTATTTTAATTTAATATAGAATGGAGTGAGAATAGTAAATTAATTTAGTTCAGTGTCCACCACATACTCTAATTAAATATAGGTTGGAGTGAGAATAGTAAATTAATTAGGTTCAGTGTCCAGCACTTATTTTAATTTAATATAGACTGGAGTGGGAATAGTAAATTAATTTAGTTCAGTGTCCAGCACCTACCCTAATTTAATATAGGTTGGAGTGAGAATAGTAAATTAATTAAATTCAGTGTCCAGCACTTATCTTTATTAAATATAGAGTGGAGTGGGAATAGTAAATTAATTAAGTTCATTGTCCAGCAACTACTGTAATTTAATATAGTTTGGAGTGAGAATAGTAAATTAATTAAGTTCAGTGTCCAGCACTTATCTTAATTAAATATAGATTGGAGTGGGAATAGTAAATTAATTCCGTTCAGTGTCCAGCACATACTCTAATTAAATATAGGTTGGAGTGAGAATAGTAAATTAATTCAGTTCAGTGTCCAGCACATACTCTAATTAAATATAGGTTGGAGTGAGAATAGTAAATTAATTAAGTTCAGTGTCCAGCACTTATTTTAATTTAATATAGACTGGAGTGGGAATAGTAAATTAATTTTGTTCAGTGTCCAGCACCTACCTTAATTTAATATAGGTTGGAGTGAGAATAGTAAATTAATTAAGTTCAGTGTCCAGCAGTTTTCTGTATTAAATATAGAGTGGAGTGGGAATAGTAAATTAATTAAGTTCAGTATCCAGCACCTACTCTAATTTAATATAATATAGGTTGGAGTGAGAATAGTAAATTAATTAAGTTCAGTATGTAGTGGGAGTAGTATGTTAATTAAGTTTGGTAAATAGCAAATATTATAATTAATTATAGAGATGAATAGGAATAGTTAAATTAATTGGATTTAATTGACAAAAAATCTGTAGATTTCAGTTTTGGTTGGATAAAAGACAGAAGTTATATCAGAATGCAAATTCCAATTTTTTTTAAATTAAATAGTAGAAAGGAAAATAATATTTATTTTATAGTTGTTGGAATGTATATTCATTCGAGAGAAAATTTTGTTTATTATTACGCATATTCTAATAATTAAATCATTGAAATAAACATGTAATACATTAATAATATTTAACATTTGTATTATAGTAATAATTTTATTATAATGGATATATATTTGTTTAATGTATATTTTGGACATGAATATATGAACACACAAAATAAATAAAAATTAAAAAATCAGATTTTTATAGCTGTATAATATTTATAAATTTATATTGTGTACTCTGACATTTTTTAGAATTTATTTGAATTTATAAGGAATGGTATTTTTTGAAAAATATGACAAATATATTTTAATTATTAATATTTATATTATATATTTAATATTGAAATTGTTAACATTTTAGAATATGTATTTTTTTAAATATTTATTTGGTATGTTGTAGAGACAATATATTAATTATATCATGTTCATCTATTTATTTTGTTAATATATACTGTTTTATTGATATATTAATATAAATATTTTATTTATTAGATTTATTTTTATACGTTAAATAATTTTCACATAGAGACAAAAATTAGGTATTCTTTTTGAGTATTGTATTCTAATGTTTTACTAATTTTTTAAGTAATGTGTAATGTTAAATAAATAGTTAGGCCATTTATTGGTATTTTTTTAGTTGTTATGTTTCAACACGACGGTTTCCATCGTTCCTCGGACCTCGGACCTCGACTGTTTCCTAATCACTCGCTGTTTCTACACTGACCAGTTAGGAGAAAGTGACTACACATTTTACTGTCTGATATATACCATACAAACGGTCTAAAGCTATCGACCTATTACCTAGATTGAACTCTGGGTCCTGCCGCTTTCGTCATACTACCACCCGTTTTGACATGTAAATATTTCTGATTGTTGAAACTCGCCTTGAAAATCCCATGTTTGGGCGAAATGCGTTGGCTGCGGATCTGGTCTCACTAAATCTTGGAATAAAGGAATTCAAGCAAATACTCAACTACTGTGTGGATTCGAAAATCAATTGTTTATTTTGACATTAATTTACATTTCTTCCAATATGTTGCCTCTCATACTTGTGGATAATTGTTGTCTTGGTGGTCATTTGAGCAGCTGACCATTTGAGGTGGGCAATATTATCGTTACAGATAAAGTGAGAAGTCCAGGCTGAGCATTCACGTAAAACCCTGCTGCTTTAATTTCCAAACTTCCTATGTTTGTTTGGGTCTTTTATTTTGTAACCGCTCGCTGTTGTTTTGGGTTATTTTGGTCGAATCCAGGTCGCGGTCCGGAGCTGTTTCGCGTTTGAGAAGGTAAGAGTTATTTGCTTTATTATTAAATAGTTTTAAGTGTTTTGTGGAAGTAGTTATGTTGTAATAAGTGTGTATTGATTGATGTTTTAGAAGTTAGGGTGTTAGTAATAGTTTGTATACAGTTTTATAATTTACGTTGTGTTCCGTGTTTGTGGCTTTGTTAGTGTTTTGTTATTTCGGTGTGTTAAAGTTTTATAGTGTTTGAATAACGTTTGTAGTGATGTTTTTACGTGCGTTTTGTGTGTTTGTGGGTGGGTGGGAATGTTTGTTTCTCTTTTGTAGGTTTTACGGAGAAGATATTTTCGTCTGTTTCAAACACCTTATTTTTTTTAAAGGAAGTGTGTATTAGTTGTGTAAACTAATGTTTATTTAACACTTCCTTTATTGTTCAGGTTTCCAGGAGCGGTTATTTAACTTTTTATTATTTTTCGGGATTTTTATAGTTAATGGATAGTCGTTTTTTGGCGTAGACGTTGTTTTCGATAAACAGTTGTATTTTTACATTTTATTGGGATTTTTTTGGGATACCTATGGATTTTGAGCTCCCTGGATTTATTTGGAAGGAACGTTATTATCCCATTGGAGCTACTACACAGGTAAGTTCATTTAAATATTTTTATTGTTGGTGGCCAAACCTTATATATTTGGGTGCCGATCACGATCCGGTAAAAAATGTCCCCGTACGACTCGTATCGGGTCTTTTTACCGTACAAATCGTACAAGTGCCGTACTAACTGGCAATCACGATTCGCATGGTAAAAAGTCCATACGAACCGCACTGGGAATCATTCCCCACACGTCCTCGGGTCGGAAAATGTGTCCGAGACGTCCTCGGACGATTTACCTTACAAACGTGAAAAGCCAAGTCCGACCGAGGAATCACGATCCATCCCGTGCGTCCGAGCTTACAACCGTATGGAAAAAACACCGTCCGCACCGAACTCCTATAGCAACCATGGAGACATGTGCCCGCATACGCGCCCAACACTCCCCCCAGCCCCCGTACGTCCGACACGTACCCCCGTGTATGTATACCCCCACCCGTCTAGGTACACCCCAGTACGTTCCAGTCGTACCCCCACCCCAGTACGTGTCATACCCCCGTGTACCTACACCCCAGTACGTTCGAGCCCCACCCCCACCCCAGTACGTGTCATACCCCCGTGTACCTACACCCCAGTACGTTCCAGTCGTACCCCCACCCCAGTACGTGTCATACCCCCGTGTACCTACACCCCAGTACCTTCGAGCCCCACCCCAGTACGTGTCATACCCCCCGTGTACCTACACCCCAGTACGTTCCAGTCGTACCCCCACCCCAGTACGTGTCATACCCCCGTGTACCTACACCCCAGTACGTTCCAGTCGTACCCCCACCCCAGTACGTGTCATACCCCCGTGTACCTACACCCCAGTACGTTCCAGTCGTACCCCCACCCCAGTACGTGTCATACCCCCGTGTACCTACACCCCAGTACGTTCCAGTCGTACCCCCACCCCAGTACGTGTCGTACCACCGTCTATGTACACCCCAGTACGTTCGAGCCCCACCCCCACCCCAGTACGTGTCATACCCCCCGTGTACCTACACCCCAGTACGTTCCAGTCGTACCCCCACCCCAGTACGTGTCGTACCACCGTCTATGTACACCCCAGTACTTTCGAGCCCCACCCCCACCCCAGTACGTGTCATACCCCCGTGTACCTACACCCCAGTACGTTCCAGTCGTACCCCCATCCCAGTACGTGTCATACCCCCGTGTCCCTACACCCCAGTACGTTCGAGCCCCACCCCCACCCCAGTACGTGTCATACCCCCGTGTACCTACACCCCAGTACGTTCCAGTCGTACCCCCACCCCAGTACGTGTCATACCCCCGTGTACCTACACCCCAGTACGTTCCAGTCGTACCCCCACCCCAGTACGTGTCATACCCCCGTGTACCTACACCCCTGTACGTTCCAGTCGTACCCCCACCCCAGTACGTGTCATACCCCCGTGTACCTACACCCCAGTACGTTCCAGTCGTACCCCCACCCCAGTACGTGTCATACCCCCGTGTACCTACACCCCAGTACGTTCCAGTCGTACCCCCACCCCAGTACGTGTCATACCCCCGTGTACCTACACCCCAGTACGTTCCAGTCGTACCCCCACCCCAGTATGTGTCATACCCCCGTGTACCTACACCCCAGTACGTTCCAGTCGTACCCCCACCCCAGTACGTGTCGTACCACCGTCTATGTACACCCCAGTACGTTCGAGCCCCACCCCCACCCCAGTACGTGTCATACCCCCCGTGTACCTACACCCCAGTACGTTCCAGTCGTACCCCCACCCCAGTACGTGTCGTACCACCGTCTATGTACACCCCAGTACGTTCGAGCCCCACCCCCACCCCAGTACGTGTCATACCCCCGTGTACCTACACCCCAGTACGTTCCAGTCGTACCCCCACCCCAGTACGTGTCGTACCACCGTCTATGTACACCCCAGTACGTTCGAGCCCCACCCCCACCCCAGTACGTGTCATACCCCCCGTGTGGTAAATATTTCATTACCGGTACTATTTTTTATGCGGTAAAGTCTAGTAAGAATAACTCAGTAAATATAAGAGGCAGAATCCGTGGTATTAGAGGTTCTAAAAGGCTTTATTCCTCTACAAAGGAAATACAATTCGAATTGCAGGCTTCAAATTCCATCACCACGAAAGTTCAGGAAGGAAGGGCAATACATTATTGACAGGTAATGGTATTTATATGGAAAGCATTACATTAAGACAGATGCAAGAGGCGTAACAGCTGATAATACAGATAAAATATGCATACGTAACTAAAAAAGGCGGACATATAGGCGTAACTTAGTAAACGTCATTATACATGATGTCACAAGTGGGTGGATCCATAAGAGAATCCTGCAATGTCAGTAGAAATATTTGGCAGAGATGCGCGCGCAGCCGCATGACGTGTGATTGACGTGCAACTAGAGGGTGAAGGGGACTTGACATTTAGCTCTACATGTGGAGACAGAAGTCTGGGGGGTCATGTCAACCTAATCCCAAATCATATCTAATATCCTATGTTTAAAGAACTGTGTTATCCAAAAGGAAAGGTCTCTAGGATAGAATCTATTCTATACTGACTGTTAATGCGTGTACAAGCGTCTAAGTGTCTACATGAGATGCGAGGGGGCAGGAATCTTCCATGGTAACAGGGGCTATGAATTACTTGCATGAGGACAGCGAGGCCTGGCCCTTTGCACGGTAGCTGGAGGAGTGTTTACCTAAACTACTAGACAGGAATGCATCGGATGAGGAGCGGAGCAGATAATCTTGAAGGTGAAATACAGTTTTTGGCAGGCAACAGGCTGGATCAGGCACTGTTAGCCGCGCAGGGAGTAGGACAAAGTTCATGGATACAGATGCGGGCTCAGACTGGAGCTTTCAGAGGCAGAAGGCAGGAAAAGGCTTGATGGCAGAATTCAGGGCCTACTCGCCTGAATCGGTAAAATGTGGAGAGTGAACCACATAAAGTCGGTGGCCTTTCATACTTAGGAATGGAATATCTGACCCATTCATGGCGGATCTGAAAGAGGACATGTTGACGGTGGACGCACATGTATTTGCGTCTTCAAAACTGGGACTGGAGGGAACATACATGTACTTATAGCATGCACATGGAGCCGTTGGGGTCTACGATAGGGGACATAACTGATCACAAAATTCATATTTCCTCATTCCCTCCTTGTCCCCTACGGACCCTCAGGAGATATCGATCTTCATCAATCCATCGATCTGTTCATATAGCATCATTTGTTCTTCTTTCTTCTTCCGGGATCTTGAACGAAAACTTGGATGTGGGATACACGATGTGGCACACAGACCACAAATCGCTGGCCCACATTGTAGACATAAGCAGCAACTGAATAGTATGAGGAAGCCAATACCTAGGAAGGATAGGATCCTCCATCCCCAGGCTGACAACACGCTCCAAAACCAACTGGACCAAGTCCAGGTGCCTGGACTCTGGTGTATCTGGCTCACAATCTTATGGAGGCGAGTTATGGCTTTATATACTGACGGCGAATTTTCTGGTATGAAAACACAGCAACTTGATCCGATGACCCTACAAGCTCCGCCCCTATCGGCCAGGATGACGTCAAGGACAAGACGATTTTGAAGCACAACAATCCACATAGCAGACTGCTCTTCTGTTAAATTGCCTAAGGCGGAAGTAGTCTCGTTCACTACTGCTTCAAGGGTTCTAGTTAATCTACGTATCAGCTTACTATTAGTGACTGTACCTATATAGGGAAAGAAACCTTTATTGAAATCTGTGTATTGCTCCCATGCTGTTTCAGTGTAATCGACAATTGGGAGATCTCTCTGCTGTCTATTGTGTACTAAATGGGTATTTCTGTGATAATCAGGAGGGGCTAAAAAGACAGGTGGCAGAAGGAATGCTATGTAACAGGTACCATCCCAATCTAGAGGTAGACGTATATATGCGGTCTGGCCACATATGAAGTAGGAATGACGGGAAGCTCTAAACGTAGACTTGCCTTGATCACTACATTTTATTACAGTGGTGCATTTACTGTGGCCCATGTGTATGGAACCATTCTTTCTTACACATAATTCACCTTTAACTGGGAATACTGACATAGCGGGCAAGACTGGTGTAGCTTCAGATTCAACGTTCAGGATCATGAGGTTAAGTGTAAAATTACCTAATCCATATACTTCATTTTCTAGATCAGTTCCTGTTCTTTTGGGAAGTCCCTCCTTGTTAGGGTAGCAGACTTTAAGCAAAACTAGGTTCAGATTTCCCCATACCCAGTTGTCTTGATAAACTGCGGAATTTGAATCTAGGGAATTAATCAGACTAAACCATGCTCCACAGGAGCCATTGTGTGTGAACGGATATGGAAAGAGGGGCAAAACTCCCTTATAGTTCTGATAGGGAGGGAGTCGGCCACATATCCAACAATTTGTAGCATTGCTGGTCTGATGGGAATGATGTAACATACTAATGAATGTGTTGTTGCGCAGCGCAAATCTATAGGACAATTCATGCGGAGGTAATTCGCTAAAAGAATGTTCAGCAGTAACATTGTAAGCACGCTTAGAAATAGGGTAATACATATGCAGTAGTATACTAGAAATGATGATCAGAAGACTTAGAAAAAACAAAATTAATAATGTTACTGTGCAGTGACTACGAAGTGATTTACAATACGCATGCTTTTTAAGATGCATCTGTTGATTTCTTTCTCCATTCCGGTCTAGAGGATACATGTCAGAGACAAATTCAACCGATTCACCTTGGAGAGGACTTAAACAATCAAATTGTCTGACTGGCTAGACCTTAATTTCAGTTTATAAAGTTCAGTTTTTGTTGGTTCAACCAAGGGGAGCTTTGAGTCTGTCTGTGAGGGAATGCAGGGCTGAGTGTTCACACTGGACGGTAGTCCATAAAATTTCTTGATATGACTCGAGTGCAACCACCCTTTACGTCCCTCGATCTTCACAGCTGTCCTTGTGGTTAGTAGAACAAGTTTTGGCGATTTCCACCTAGGCTCCAGTTGGGTCTTCCGGCCGAAATTCCGCACCAAAACCAGATCACCTGGAACCACGTCATGGGGCTTCACCTCAGTGTTATCGGGAAAAGCTGCAGCTACCTGTGAACGACAAGATTGTAGTGCAGACATCAAGGAAGCCAGGTAATCTGTCAGCATATTACAGTCAACGTCAGTGATTTTGCGAGGTATAGGCGTCCCCCACATATTTGGTGGTCTACCGAAGATCACCTCGTACGGGGATAGCCCTGTTCGAGAATGTGCTACCATTCTCGTGTAAAAGAGCGCAACTGGTAAGGCTACTATCCAATCGACACCTTTTTCTCTACATATTTTGGACAATCTAATTTTCAGAGTTTGATTATGGCGTTCCACGAGACCTGCTGCCTCGGGATGTCGGACACAGTGGAATTTCCATTGGTAGCCTAACAAAAGGGAAACGTGTTTCATTAGTTCGGATGAGAATGGCTGGCCGTTATCTGAGTAGACAACACGTGGCAAGCCATACCGTGGGAAGAATTCTCGAACTAACTGTTTGGCAGTAGTCGGGGCAGTGTAATCTGAAACCGGGTAGGCTTCTGTCCAACGGGAAAGAGCACAGACAACTACGAGAACATATTTGAATCCTCGACATCGTTCCATCTGGATATAATCCATCTGGAGGACTTCAAAAGCATGATCGGGAGATTGAAATCCACCCTGCTCTACGGGGATGCTTTTACCTTTTACATATCATACAGGTACGTTTCTGTTTGGCTGCTGCTCGCAAGTGTTTGTTGAACCAAATGTGTTGAATGCTGTCTAGCATAGCTTTTTCTCCTAGGTGCGCTGGACTATGTATTGTGTTAATGATGACTTGAACCATGGAGTCAGGAAGAAACCATATAGATTTTTCCTTTGTCATCCATCCTTGATCCGTTTGGATCCCTCCTAATTCAGTCCATTTCTTTATTTCTTCTGGTGTAGCATGTGTCTGTATGTCAATTACATCAAGGGCGGGATCCTTAACTGTCATGCAATGTGTTGGTGTCGGAACTATTGTCTTTGTCGTGTCAGTTGTGTGAGTCTGATTCTGAGCAGTCTGTTTAGCTGTTCTGTCAGCTAGGTCATTACCCTGAGAAATGATATCGGTAACTTTTGTATGGGCTTTGCATTTCATAATCGATATTGCAGTAGGTAGATGAATCGCGTCTAATAGGGCTTGAATGAGGGGTCCGTGTTGGATGTGGGCACCGTGAGAAGTTAAATAACCTCTCTCTCGCCACAGTACGCCGAAGTCATGGACGACTCCGAATGCATAACGTGAATCTATGTATATGTTGACTTTCTTATCTTTGGCTTGAATACAGGCTTGTGTCAGAGCGATGAGCTCTGCTGCTTGAGCTGACAAAGTGTTAATACAATTTGTTTCAATGACTTCAGTGTCTGTTGTAACTGTGTAAGCGGCCACTAACTCTCCTGTACTTGTTCTCATACATGACCCATCTACATACAATGTCAAGTCTGGATCTGACAAAGGGATATCTGTCAAATCTTGTCTGGGTTTCGTCGTGATAGTAATGACTTCGACACAATCATGTGCCAATGGATCTGTTCCGCCTACTGGTAACAGTGTGGCAGGATTTAACGTATTACAACGTCTGATTTCTATGTGTGGCTGAAACAATGTCAATTCGTAACCAGTGAGTCTCGCTATAGTCAAGTGTTGTGTTTGTGTGCGGTTCAAGAGAACCTCTACTGCGTGTGGTACTTGTACTGTCAATTGGTGTCCTAACACTATGGCATCGCTTTGTCTGATTGCTAAAGCTGTTGCTGCCACCGATTTCAGGCACGCAGGAAGAGCCTGAGCTACTGGATCTAATGTACTAGAGAAATAAGCACATGGTTTGTGTGATCCTGCTTGTTCCTGAGTGAGTACTGACAAGGCAGTACCTTCGCGTTCTGTAACAAAGAGTGTAAACGGTTTATTGTAACATGGTGTTGCTAAAACAGGTGCTTGGCATAAGGCTTTCTTTAAGCTTTCAAAAGCATGTGTATGTTCTTGAGTCCAAGGGAGGACAGTCGATGTGGCTGCCTCCTGTGTTGTCAACTGGATGAGTGGTTTTGCTAGAAATGCATATTGAGGGATCCACTGCCTACAGTATGAAGTGAGACCTATAAAAGCCCGCACCTCCTTTCGTGTCTTGGGTGGTGGCATGTTAGCTATTAACTGGATGCGATCAGGTGTAAGCTGTCTTCCCTCCTTGGACAGCGAGTGCCCAAGGTAAACAACTCGCTGGACACAGAATTGCAGCTTAGAAGGGGACACCTTGTGCCCCTTGTCGGCCAGAAATTTTAAAACCGTCAGTGACGCTTTTTCACATTCAGGTTCGCTTCGGGCGGTGATCAGCAGATCATCGACATATTGAAGCAAGGCAGTGTTAACTGGCATGTGGATACTGTCAAGTTCTCGTTTCAGTGCTTGGCTATAGATGCTGGGGCTTTCTGTAAATCCTTGAGGTGCGCGTGTGAATTTAAAACTTCGTCCATTTAAACTGAATCCGAACAGATATTGACTTTCCGGATCTATTGGGACGCTAAAGAAAGCATTCTTGAGATCAATTACAGTGAAGAACGTTGCTTATGAGTCAATAGCTGTTAGTAATGAAGAGATATCTGGGACCACAGGGTATTGTGGTACAATACATTTATTTAATTCGCGCAGATCAATAACTAATCGATATACTGGTGGTGCTTTTGGATCCGTTCTTTTAAGAATCGGAATTATCGGGGAATTGCATACATTGGAGTCGGTTTCGACAACCACTCCTTGTGCAATGAGCTCGTCAATGATTTGCAGCAAAGCCACAACAGCATCTGGTGGTAACTTGTATTGTCGCATTCGTGGTAGTACTACTCCTGTTTTTAGTGTGACACGATATGGTGTAATGTTCATGCAACCAACATCAGTGGGGCCTTGTGCCCATAAATGTGTAGGTAAATTCTGCAGCCGGTGATCCATGTCTCTGGACACGTAGTGACCTTTAAAGTCACGTAAAAATAATCGTACTCCCTCCGGAGAACAACATATTATAGCTCCTAGAGCTTTCAATGTTTTTATACCTAACAAGTTTTCTGGACATGATTCAGTAAGCAATAAATCTGTAGTACGTGTCAATGGACCAACCGTGAGTGGAAGAGGTTGTGTTACATCATTAATTATAGGTTTTCCTGAGAATCCAAGGGAAATATTTTGTGAGCCTGAGAGGGGTGCCCCTGGAACTTCACTGCGTCATATAGTTGTTCTGCTTGCCCCTGTATCAAGTAAAAACTTTCTGTCTTCCCCTAATAGTTCACTATGTACATAAGGTCCCTCTTGGTCTACAGGAACCTCGATAAGGGGTAAGCCAACTTCCCTCTCTAGGCTATTTCATGTGTATCGCTGATAATCGGGATAATCTGCTTGTGCATACTGATACATCTGTTGCGTTGTTGCTTGTGTTGCAGCAATAGGCTGCGCTTGTGGTGGTGCTACGGTCTGTTGTGGAGCTGCCTGTTGCGGAGCTAGTTGTTGCGGAGCTGACCTAGGTTGTGCATGCTGAGGGATTTGTTGTTGATTCTGATCCTGTCTAGGTGGACGTGGTCTCTCCTGGGTTCTACCTGTGGCAATATTATGTTTCAGGACTGGACAATCGTGTATATAATGACCTTGTTGTTTACAATAGTTACATGTCCCTTTCACCAGACTTGTTGAATCACCCTTTTGATGACCATCAGCTGGAACTGACTGAGCAACAAGCATTTTCATTTTTGTATCTTTCATACGTCTTTGTTCGTGTTCTTGTTCTTCTCTAATTCTATTGTGGTGATATTGTAACATCTGTAACATCTGTGACGGGGTATTACCTTGCCAGGTACTCTCAAATTTCAATACTCTATTCTTAACTTGCGGCAGAGAATTTTCAACTAATTTTGTCACAAACAGATGTGGATATGACTCGCTACTTGCTTTTATGCCACTATTTATACCAAAACATTTTTCAAATCGGGAATAGAAATCACTAGTGTCTTCATCTTGCTTTTGTTTACAGGCTGAGATTGCACCCCAGTCTTCCTTTTTCGTAGTTAATAAACGTGGCAGTACCTGCACTAGTAATCCTGGTAATGCTGTAGTCTTTTCCCCAAGCCCTGCTCCTGCAGCTCGGGCCCTTTCTTCATTTTCTAATGCTGTCCAATCTATCTTTTGGTCTCCCACTTCCCATTCCTTTTCTTTGAGTTTCTCGTAAACACCGGCGGGTAATAGGACTTTTAATATTTTCATAATGTCGGGGTAGGTATACTCTCCCATGAGTAACATGTCTTTTATCTCACGGTGGAAACCTGCTGGATCCTTGTCATGACTGGGTACTACTTTCTTCATTTCTAATAATTCAATTTTAGTTATAGGCGTGTACACAAACACGCGTGTAAAGTTATTACCTTCACCTCTGATTGGGTGTACTTCGCGTAACGGATTCTGTCTATCTATGTGATACATTTTTCTTCCCATAATGGGAACTGGAACGTGTTCTGGACATACGAAAGTTATATACTGGTTTCGAAATTCTAGAATTTCATTAATTAAATCAGTACCTGACCCTCTCCATTTATTCGTGAGTAGTTCTGTCAATATGTCAGGTAAGGGTCCTGGATCGGAGTGTTGGCTTTTATATAATATAAGGAGGTGTTGAATCATGTATATACTAGCTAAACGCTGTTCGTATGGGGCAAGATTCAGAAACGTGTGTGCTAGTGCATCATCATTGTATTCGCTGGGACTATCAGCCCATTGTACTGCTGACCTGGCTAATTCTTGTTCGTCCATGGAATCGAGCATATGGTACCCCCTTCGATCTCGGAGTAATTTATCAGCGGCTTGGAATAGGTGTTCAGGGGATCTTGTATTTAACATAGGTATTTGAAAATGTCTATTACATTCTGGACGTATCGGACGTATCGGGTCATTAAAGCCTCTAGTATTATTATGGGGTCTTCCTCTACCTACGTAAGCTATCGTTTCTAATTGTTCTGATTCTTGCTCCTCCTCTTCCTCTGATTCAATTCTGTCTGCTTCTCGTCTTTCTTTATGTATTCGTTCTACTTCCTTGCGGATCTTTCGATACATGGCGATTATACACGCCTGTTTATCATGTTTCTCGTCTGATATGTTCTGACCCCATTTGGCAAGTTTTTGCATGGTATCATGATCTGCCCCAGGCCTGTCTTGATTCCTAATTACGCAATTTATGAAAAAGCGTAGTAGTTGTCTTTGTACATCCACTTTCTGGTATTCCATAGCTTCGTTAATACTTTCTGGACCTCGCCCTGTTTGGACAAAGCGATATATATTGTCTAGGTGTTCAACCATTCCTGGTATCGTCATTAAATACAATGTAGCTCGTCGTATACGTAGTGATGATATTAGCAATCTTTCCTGTTTACCTGGCACTGGATCGTATCTACAATCCACAAGCTGTTCTTTAAACATGTCGGATGTCGCTAGTTGGGGTGTACGTTGGAGTGCTAAATCTCTAAGGGTCTGTTTATTTCGTGGCGGTGTGGCAAACATGTCTGTCGTACCTCCTGTAGCACCATCTGAGGTGCTGGGCAAGAAAGGATTCGTTGGACGTAAGATAGAAATTGTAGATGCGGGAAAAACAGTAGAAACGGACGGACCTGTTGGAACTTGTGTAGGAGTTTGTGGTTGCGGGGATACAGACGGATGCTCTTGATGTTGAACACCATCGGCAAGCGGTGTGTGTGGGGTAGAATTAGCATACTCGGGAGCTACATCATCTAAATAGGAGGTGTTAGATCTGGGGGTCTCTAGTTGGCAGGGTAGGTACCACTGTCCAAGTAGGGACCCTTGCTTCTAGTCAGGGAAAGGGGGATACACTGTTAAGATAACCCCTGCTCACCCTCTAGGTAGCTTGGCCTGAGCAGTCTAGGCTATCAAAGGCAATGTGTAAAGTATTTGTACCAACACTCACAGTAACACAGTGAAAACACCACAGATTTACTCCACACCAGTTTTAGAAAAATAAGGTATCTTTACTAAAAACTTCACAAGACCAAATATTACAGACAAACCAACATATAATTCAAAAGGTTACTTCCAAGATAGTTCAAGAGTTTGCAGAAAGTACTCCAGGATGTCAAAGTCAGTGTCCTGCACAATGCGACTCTCAATGCACAAAATGCGACACTTTCGTGCCCAACAGTACCTGTAGTTGCGATAAGGTTCCCAAAAGCTATAACAAGGAAGATGGCAAAGGCGATGCGATGCTCCTGAGATCCTGGGGAGGCTTTGCAGCAGCCCTGCTTCACGCAGCAGAGGTGGATGCGCCGGCTCCGATCTGTAGGGGGAGGATGCGATACCTTTGGCTTTCGTTGCGTAGGTTTCTTAGGGGGAAGCTTCACGCACAGGTTCGATGCGACACTCTTCGATGTGGTGCGATGCGTGGCGCAGCGGTGCCTTCCGGCGCCGCAACTCTCGATGCGCCACGGAACGGGATTCTGCGTCGACGCACGCAGCGATTGGAGACTTTTCACGCACCGGCAGTGGTGCGGCCCGCAAACTGGTTCTGCGACAACCCTCGCAATGGCAGGAAGCTTCACGCTTCGGGACGATGCTCGACGCACTCGGCGATGCGGAGACCCTGCGTGTTGCGATGGTGCCGCGATGAAATTTTCCACGCACTCTCGTCTTGCGACACGCAATCGGATGATGCGCTGGGTACCAGTCACTCTTGTTCACGCTTCTGCTTCCCAGCTCCCTCAACACAGCAAAACGACCTCCTGAAGCCCCAAGACTGGGCAAGCACTCCAAGGCAGGTCAGAACTCTCTCAGCAGAGTTCCAGGGGAGCTGGTGGTGAAGTCCTTTTGTTCCTGGGACTTCTTAACAGGGAGCCAGCTCTTCTCAGGCCCTTGGAGATCAGAATCAAAAGAAGGGGACACAGCAAAGTCCTTCCCCTCTCCTTGGCAGCAAAGCAAAACAGCAAGCAGGCAGTCTTCTCCTCTTCAGTTTCTTCCAGCTTTCTCCTTGGCAGAGGTTTCTTCTTAGTTCCAGAGTGATCTAAAGTTTTAGGTGTCTGGGGTCCTCTTCTTATACCCCTCCAAGTCTTTGTCTCTCTTTGTTCCAGTGGGGGGATTCCCCTGCTCAAACCGGTTCCTGGGTGTGCTCTGCTCTGGAGCACCTGGTTCCTTTCAGAGTGAGGGGCAGGGTCGTTAGACGCTCAGCAGGAGGTGGAGCCTTCTTTGTGCCAGCAGAGGCAGAGTCCTCAGCCTGGCCAGCAGGGGGTGGAGCCAGCTTTGTGTTTGTCAGGGGCAGCCCTATTCAGACCCAGGGACTACTCCTCCCACCCATCTAAAGCAGATCTCCCTATTCACCCTGCTGCTGACTCATCCAGGCTCCTGGAGCCACCTAGCACATCACCTGACACCAGTCAGCCAACCAGCACACAGGCACACAGGAAGGTTAAACAGGAGAATAGCTACTTTCTAAAAAGTGCTATTCTCACACAGTGAATTTAAAAACCATCTTGCTAAAAAGATGTATGATTAAATTCTGAACACAGAGATACCAAACTTGGATTTTCTATCTTGCCCTTATGGGAAGATAGGCATGTAAACAGCCTTCCCCATTCTATCCTATGGGCAAGATAGCCTCTCAGCAGTGAAAAACGAAAATGGCTGTGATTCACTACCAGGGCATGTTACACACCTCAGTACATGCCCTACCTTTCAGATACACTGCACCCAGCCCAGGGGGGTACCTAGGGCCACCATAGGGATGCCTGACATGTACAGAAAGGGAAGGATAAGGCCTGGTCAGTGGGTGCACTGGCCAGGTCGACATGGCAGTCCTGGACTGCACATAGGCACTGCAAGCAGGCCTAAGACATCATTTTAGCGCTACTCCTGTGGGTGGCACAATCAGTGCTGCAGCCCACTAGTAGCATTTGAATCACCAGCCCTGGCACACTCAGTGCACTTTACTAGGGGCTAACAGGTGAAACAAATATCCCAATCATGGATAACCAATCAACACAATAATTTACCAAGGGAGCACTTGCACTTTGACACTGATCAGCAGTGGCAAAGTGCCCAAAGCATCTAAACCAGCAAAAACGAAATCCAGCATAGCATCAAAAATACAGGAGGTAGAGGCAAAAAGTCAGGGGTAACCACGCCAAAGATGCCAGGTCTAACACGTGTCCCCTCCAGCTGAAAGTGGGGAGAACTACCCACCCTCTTGGGAGTTCTCATCGCTAAGGCGGAAAAACCTGGACAGACCATCAGCGTTGGCGTGTTCTGTACCGGGGCGGTGTTCCACCGTAAAGTCCATCCCCTGTAGGGAAATGGACCACCTCAACAGCTTAGGATTCTCACCCCTCATCTGCATCAACCATCTGAGGGGCCTGTGGTCCGTCTGAACCCGGAAGTGAGTCCCAAACAAGTAGGGCCTCAGCTTCTTCAGCGCCCAGACCACAGCAAAAGCTTCCCTTTCAATCGCACTCCACCTCTGTTCCCTGGGAAGTAGCCTCCTACTAAGGAAAGCTACAGGTTGGTCCAAGTCCTCATCATTTAGTTGTGAGAGCACCGCTCCCACTCCATGCTCAGAAGCGTCTGTCTGCACTATGAACTCCTTGGAGAAGTCAGGCGCCTTGAGTACAGGTGCTGTACACATGGCCTCCTTCAGGGCATCAAAAGCTTCTTGGCAGGCACTGGTCCAAATCACTTTCTTCGGTAACTTCTTGGAAGTTAGTTCTGTCAAGGGAGCCACAATGGTGCCATACCCCTTGAAAAAACGGCGATAGTACCCGGTGAGTCCTAAGAAGACTCTCACCGCTGTCTGGGTTTTGGGGGGTTCCCAAGCCCGGATGGTATCTATCTTGGCTTGTAGGGGCGCCACCTGGCCGCTTCCTACCTGGTGTCCCAAATACACCACCGAACCCTGCCCTATCTGGCACTTACTGGCCTTGATAGTGAGGCCTGCACTATGCAGAGCCTTCAACACTGCGCAGAGGTGTTGCAAGTGTTCTTCCCAAGTGGAGCTGAACACAGCGATGTCATCCAGATATGCGGCGCTGAATTGCTCCAGCCCGGACAGTACCTGGTTGACCAGTCTCTGGAATGTGGCAGGGGCGTTCTTCAACCCAAAGGGCATGACACGGAACTGGAAGTGCCCCTCTGGCGTTGAAAACGCAGACCTCTCCTTGGCCCCATCAGTTAAGGCAATCTGCCAGTACCCAGAAGTTAAATCAAACGTACTGAGGTAGTTGGCAGCTCCCAACCGATCCACGAGCTCATCAGCTCTGGGGATGGGGTGTGCGTCAGTCTTCGTGACAGCATTGAGCCCACGGTAGTCCACACAAAACCTAAGTTCTGGAGTGGCACCTGGCGCAGCAGCTTTCGGTACAAGTACCACTGGGCTAGCCCAGGGGCTGCTGGAGGGCTCAATCACCCCTAGCTCCAACATCTTAGAAACCTCCTTCTTGATGCTGGCCCTGACCTTGTCAGCCACCCGGTAAAACTTCTGTTTCACAGGCATGCTATCTCCCGTGTCCACGTCATGGACACACCAGTTGGTGATACCGGGGGTCAGGGAGAACAGAGATGCAAACTGACCCAACACATGGCGACAGTCCCTCTGCTGTTCTGGGGTCAGGGTGGGCGAGAGGACCACTCCATCCACTGACCCATCTTGCTCCTTAGCTGCCAGGAGGTCAGGAAGAGGATCGCTATCCTCCTCCATCCCTGCATCTGTAGCCAGTAGCATTGTTATTTCAGACCTCTCAAAATGGGGTTTGAGGCGGTTCACGTGTAGGACCCTCATGGGGTTCCTTGGAGATCGCAAGTTGACCAGGTAGGTCACCTCACTCTTGCGCTCCACCACCTCATATGGCCCAGTCCACTTGTCCTGGAGCGCGCAAGGCTCCACTGGCGCCATCACCCACACCATCTGCCCAGGTTGAAATTCCATCAGAGTGGTATGCTGGTCATACCACCTCTTCATCTCATCCTGGCTGGCTTCCAGGTTCGCCTGAGCGAGGGCCCGGAAGCGCTGTGTCTGGTTGCGGATGGCCAGCACATAGCTGAACACATCCTGAGGGGTTTTCCCCGGGGATTTCTCCCAACCCTCCTTCACCAGACTGAGAGGTCCTCTAACAGGGTGCCCGTACAAAAGCTCAAAGGGACTGAAACCTAGAGACTTTTGTGGTACCTCCCTGTAGGCAAATAATAGGCATGGCAAAAAGACGTCCCACTTCCGTCTCATGGGCTCTGTCAGCCCCATGATCATGCCTTTCAGGGTCCGGTTGAACCTTTCAACCAACCCATTTCCTTGAGGGTGGTAAGGAGTGGTGAACTTATAAGTTACCCCACACTCCTCCCACAGAGACTTCATATACCTGGAGATGAAGTTGGTACCCCGGTCAGATACCACCTCCTTGGGGAAACCCACACGGGAAAAGATCCCCATCAACGCACGGCCCACCACCGGGGCTGTGGTTGTCCTGAGAGGGATAGCCTCCGGGTACCGGGTGGCATGATCCACCAGGACCAGGATGAACCTGTTGCCTAAGGCGGTCCTGGGGTCCAGTGGCCCCACAATATCTATTCCCACCCGCTCGAAAGGGGTGCTCACTACCGGAAAAGGCTGGAGAGGGCCTTTGCATTTTCCTCCAGCCTTGCCACTTGCCTGGCAAGTCTGGCATGATTTACAAAAGGAAGCCACGTCCGTCTTCATCCCGGGCCAGTAAAAGTGGGTGGCAAGCCTTTGTCGGGTCTTGTCCTGCCCGAGATGTCCTGCAAGCGGCACGTCGTGAGCCAGACCCAGTAGGAAGTCTCTGAACCCTGCGGGTACCACCAGGGTACGTGATCCACTGGGCTCAGCAAACCTAGGCTCGCTGTACAACAAGTCATTCTCCCAGTAGAGAAAAAAGTTCTTCGGATCAGCACCTGCTGCCTGGTCTGCAGCCTGGTGCCGCAGACCTTCAAGAGTAGGGCATGTCTTCTGCGCACGGCAGAACTCCTCTCTGGAGGGACCACCCTCTTGCTGCCAATGGGTCAGCTCAGGTATGTCTCCCAGCTCAGCGACCTGTTCCCCTGTAGGCTCCAGGGCATCCCCCGTAGGTTCTGCTCCTTCCTGGACCGTGGGAACAGCGGGGGTGGACGCACCACGCCCCTTGCCCTTCCTCTTTCTGGCAGGGACCTGGGCCACTGTTTCAGGCTCCAGGTCTGCTTCACAACCCTGTCTGGCTGCCATGGACCGGGTGGTCACACAGACCCACTCAGGCAAACCCAACATCTCCAAATGAGCCTGGCGTTCCACCTCCTTCCACGGGGAACTCTCCAGGTCATTACCTAGCAGACAGTCAACTGGCATGGATGGACTCACAACAACTTTGAGAGGACCTGAGACCCCCCCCCCACTCAAAGGGAACATGTGCTACCTTGCAAAGGCGCACAGAGTTGTCAGCTGACACTACTGGGTGAAGTACGTCTGGAATGATCAGCTCCTCAGGGACCCACTGACACCTGACCGTAGTCACACTGGCTCCAGTGTCCCTGAGAGCCTCCACCCTCCTCCCATTGATGGTCACCCACTGCCTGTACTTCTTAGTGTTATCAGGGACAGGGGTTTCCTGGACCATCTCTGTGTCTCCTAAAGAGACAAGGGACATAACTGCTAAACCCTCCAAATCACTAGAAATTAAATCCCCCCCAAAAGCTACACTAGCTATACCCGGTGTTGGAGCACCAGTGGGTGCCTGGGATTTCTGGGGACACACAGGAGACTTGTGACCCAATTCCTGACAGTGATAACACTTAATGGGACCCTTGTTATCCGACCTGCCCTTAGGGGGCCAGGTTGGTTTGGGTTTGGACTTGGGGGGCTGGGACTGGTTACCCTGGGAACTATTTTGGGGCCCTTGTGAGAACTCCTTTTGGTTACCCTTGTCCCCCCCACTCTTCTGCTGGGGACCCTGCCCACCTTTGGCAACGGTACCCACAATTCCTCTGTGGACCCTGGTACTGGTCCAGCGGTCCGCCTCCTTAGCAAGCTCAATGGGGTCCGTCAACTTGCTATCTAAAAGATGCTGGCGCAGCTCTGGAACACATAGACTACTCAAGTGCTCCCAACTAATTAAATGTAACAACCCCTTATAATCAGTTACCTTGCTGCCCTTCATCCAACCTTCCAGTGCCCGCGAGTACAGATTCACACACTCCATCCAAGTCTCAGACTCTTTCTTCTTGGAATTTCTAAACTGCAGTCTATACTGCTCTGGAGTAAGTCCATACCTGAGACATAGGGCCTCCTTCATATTGGGATAGGTCATGGCACCTGCTAATTCTAAGGGCTCTAGAGCACTCCTCCCAGAAGCCTCAAAATGTTTCCACAGGCCCGCCCCCCAATGCTGTTCAGGCACACCGTTCATTCTTAATGCTATCTCATACGATGTAAACCAGGCATAGATATCTTCACTCCTATTGTAATTCTGTACTAAATCTTTGGGGATATATACTTTACCCCCCTGCACTGGCTGTGCGCTGCCACCATTTGAACCGGACTCCACCTGCTTGGCCTTGATGTCCAGTTCTCTCATGCTCACTTCATGAGCCAGAAGCAATTTCTTCTCCTCCAAGGCACGGGCATTCTTGCTCTCCTCCGCCGCCTTGTCTACTTCTGATTGCTTCATCTTCATTTTCATAATTTCCAATTCATGGTTTCTCACCCTTTGATTCTCCTCCAACTCCTCTGGAGTGAGCCCCCTACTGGAATGGGAGCTGCTAGCCCTTGAGACTGGTCTGCTCACAGGCAGATCTTGGGGAACAAAACCATCCTCTTCATTTGCATCACTTTCCTCTTGGGCCTCCCACCAGGCCTTCAGGACTCTTTGTAGCACATCCTTTCTAGCTCCGCTTTTAAAAGAGCAACCACGGTCTTTGCAGAATTGCTTGAGATCTTCAACTTTGTATGAATATAAATCCGCAATGGAAAACTCCAATTCTGCCTTCTCGCTTGTTGCCACCTGAGACATGATGCTCTTGAAGAGTTACTCAAAAATAGAATCAAAAATATAGTATGTGGTTGTCTATTGGTCTGCACTTAAACTAGTGATGTACACCAATTACTGTGGGTCAAGTACAAATACAAGTTCAATCCCACCGCTGCCACCAATGTTAGATCTGGGGGTCTCTAGTTGGCAGGGTAGGTACCACTGTCCAAGTAGGGACCCTTGCTTCTAGTCAGGGAAAGGGGGATACACTGTTAAGATAACCCCTGCTCACCCTCTAGGTAGCTTGGCCTGAGCAGTCTAGGCTATCAAAGGCAATGTGTAAAGTATTTGTACCAACACTCACAGTAACACAGTGAAAACACCACAGATTTACTCCACACCAGTTTTAGAAAAATAAGGTATCTTTACTAAAAACTTCACAAGACCAAATATTACAGACAAACCAACATATAATTCAAAAGGTTACTTCCAAGATAGTTCAAGAGTTTGCAGAAAGTACTCCAGGATGTCAAAGTCAGTGTCCTGCACAATGCGACTCTCAATGCACAAAATGCGACACTTTCGTGCCCAACAGTACCTGTAGTTGCGATAAGGTTCCCAAAAGCTATAACAAGGAAGATGGCAAAGGCGATGCGATGCTCCTGAGATCCTGGGGAGGCTTTGCAGCAGCCCTGCTTCACGCAGCAGAGGTGGATGCGCCGGCTCCGATCTGTAGGGGGAGGATGCGATACCTTTGGCTTTCGTTGCGTAGGTTTCTTAGGGGGAAGCTTCACGCACAGGTTCGATGCGACACTCTTCGATGTGGTGCGATGCGTGGCGCAGCGTTGCCTTCCGGCGCCGCAACTCTCGATGCGCCACGGAACGGGATTCTGCGTCGACGCACGCAGCGATTGGAGACTTTTCACGCACCGGCAGTGGTGCGGCCCGCAAACTGGTTCTGCGACAACCCTCGCAATGGCAGGAAGCTTCACGCTTCGGGACGATGCTCGACGCACTCGGCGATGCGGAGACCCTGCGTGTTGCGATGGTGCCGCGATGAAATTTTCCACGCACTCTCGTCTTGCGACACGCAATCGGATGATGCGCTGGGTACCAGTCACTCTTGTTCACGCTTCTGCTTCCCAGCTCCCTCAACACAGCAAAACGACCTCCTGAAGCCCCAAGACTGGGCAAGCACTCCAAGGCAGGTCAGAACTCTCTCAGCAGAGTTCCAGGGGAGCTGGTGGTGAAGTCCTTTTGTTCCTGGGACTTCTTAACAGGGAGCCAGCTCTTCTCAGGCCCTTGGAGATCAGAATCAAAAGAAGGGGACACAGCAAAGTCCTTCCCCTCTCCTTGGCAGCAAAGCAAAACAGCAAGCAGGCAGTCTTCTCCTCTTCAGTTTCTTCCAGCTTTCTCCTTGGCAGAGGTTTCTTCTTAGTTCCAGAGTGATCTAAAGTTTTAGGTGTCTGGGGTCCTCTTCTTATACCCCTCCAAGTCTTTGTCTCTCTTTGTTCCAGTGGGGGGATTCCCCTGCTCAAACCGGTTCCTGGGTGTGCTCTGCTCTGGAGCACCTGGTTCCTTTCAGAGTGAGGGGCAGGGTCGTTAGACGCTCAGCAGGAGGTGGAGCCTTCTTTGTGCCAGCAGAGGCAGAGTCCTCAGCCTGGCCAGCAGGGGGTGGAGCCAGCTTTGTGTTTGTCAGGGGCAGCCCTATTCAGACCCAGGGACTACTCCTCCCACCCATCTAAAGCAGATCTCCCTATTCACCCTGCTGCTGACTCATCCAGGCTCCTGGAGCCACCTAGCACATCACCTGACACCAGTCAGCCAACCAGCACACAGGCACACAGGAAGGTTAAACAGGAGAATAGCTACTTTCTAAAAAGTGCTATTCTCACACAGTGAATTTAAAAACCATCTTGCTAAAAAGATGTATGATTAAATTCTGAACACAGAGATACCAAACTTGGATTTTCTATCTTGCCCTTATGGGAAGATAGGCATGTAAACAGCCTTCCCCATTCTATCCTATGGGCAAGATAGCCTCTCAGCAGTGAAAAACGAAAATGGCTGTGATTCACTACCAGGGCATGTTACACACCTCAGTACATGCCCTACCTTTCAGATACACTGCACCCAGCCCAGGGGGGTACCTAGGGCCACCATAGGGATGCCTGACATGTACAGAAAGGGAAGGATAAGGCCTGGTCAGTGGGTGCACTGGCCAGGTCGACATGGCAGTCCTGGACTGCACATAGGCACTGCAAGCAGGCCTAAGACATCATTTTAGCGCTACTCCTGTGGGTGGCACAATCAGTGCTGCAGCCCACTAGTAGCATTTGAATCACCAGCCCTGGCACACTCAGTGCACTTTACTAGGGGCTAACAGGTGAAACAAATATCCCAATCATGGATAACCAATCAACACAATAATTTACCAAGGGAGCACTTGCACTTTGACACTGATCAGCAGTGGCAAAGTGCCCAAAGCATCTAAACCAGCAAAAACGAAATCCAGCATAGCATCAAAAATACAGGAGGTAGAGGCAAAAAGTCAGGGGTAACCACGCCAAAGATGCCAGGTCTAACAGGAGGAAAGGAAAACGTCTTTTGCTGTTTTGGGATGTGTTTTGGGATGTGCTTTTATCGGGAGTAATGGAGGAGTCAAGTCTTTTGGTATTTCCGGGGTAGCCTTAGGTAACCCTTCGGCCAGAAGAGGATACATACCATTCATAAGAGTGTTTCTTTGTCTATCTACTTGTTCTGATTTTACTCGGGTACCTTCCTCAATTAATAGATTTTCTCGGGTTTTATTTGAAGTCTCTCTACCTTTCTCTTCCTGTCTGAGCGCTTTTTCTGTACGTCTATATGATTCTTTACGCCATAATTCAATGGCATCTTTCTGTGACTGTCTGGCTTTCTTTTTCCATAATTCTTCTTCTACTCTCATGATGCAATCTGCATCCCAGGTCCCCGCTGCGGGCCATCTCTGACTTTCTGGCAAATCCTTGGTGTAGTCCACCCATAAATCAAGAAATAATACGGCATCTAGGCCATGCTTATGATACATAAAGTACCCTGGAGTGTCCCTAGGTGGGATGGGAACAGCTTCTTCGAGTACCCCTTTTCTAGTTTTGATCTGTCTTAATTTCGAAAAGAGCGGCATTTTTAGACCTTATTACTAGAACACACCTTATACAATAAACACAATAATGAACAATCATTCACACCACAATATATAGAACGTATTAAAACATTTAACACTTAACAGTTTAACGAACGATGATAACTAATAGAAAACTAGTTATTGACATAATACTGACACTAGATAATACTTATTTATATGCAAGACATACTAGATATACTGCTAAACAGTACAGATACACTGCTGAAACAGTGCAGACCGGATTTGTGTACCCAAACCCGTCTTGACCGGCACAGACTATGTGCACGTTAAATGCCTCCCCGGCAATGGTACTCACCGGGTAGCTCGGAACGGAAGGCCTCGGAACGGAACTGAAACTGGACCGGACTGGACTCGACTCGACTGGACTCGGAACTTCGGAACCTGGTGGGCCTCTGTATACCTCGGATCTTGCTCTCTCAGCTAGGCTCTGGTCGGGATACTTCGCACTTCTCACCGCCTCGTCTGGGTGTTGATCGCAGCCTCAGTCGCCCCCGCTTGGCCGGAGGGAGATACAGGAAATCCTGCAGGTACGCGTTTTTGTCCATTCAGCTGTGGCAGGAGACCGGGCCTGCAACGCACCTCCGGCGCGTGAGATGAGAAAGTGTCCCTATTCGGGCGCCAATTTATGTGGTAAATATTTCATTACCGGTACTATTTTTTATGCGGTAAAGTCTAGTAAGAATAACTCAGTAAATATAAGAGGCAGAATCCGTGGTATTAGAGGTTCTAAAAGGCTTTATTCCTCTACAAAGGAAATACAATTCGAATTGCAGGCTTCAAATTCCATCACCACGAAAGTTCAGGAAGGAAGGGCAATACATTATTGACAGGTAATGGTATTTATATGGAAAGCATTACATTAAGACAGATGCAAGAGGCGTAACAGCTGATAATACAGATAAAATATGCATACGTAACTAAAAAAGGCGGACATATAGGCGTAACTTAGTAAACGTCATTATACATGATGTCACAAGTGGGTGGATCCATAAGAGAATCCTGCAATGTCAGTAGAAATATTTGGCAGAGATGCGCGCGCAGCCGCATGACGTGTGATTGACGTGCAACTAGAGGGTGAAGGGGACTTGACATTTAGCTCTACATGTGGAGACAGAAGTCTGGGGGGTCATGTCAACCTAATCCCAAATCATATCTAATATCCTATGTTTAAAGAACTGTGTTATCCAAAAGGAAAGGTCTCTAGGATAGAATCTATTCTATACTGACTGTTAATGCGTGTACAAGCGTCTAAGTGTCTACATGAGATGCGAGGGGGCAGGAATCTTCCATGGTAACAGGGGCTATGAATTACTTGCATGAGGACAGCGAGGCCTGGCCCTTTGCACGGTAGCTGGAGGAGTGTTTACCTAAACTACTAGACAGGAATGCATCGGATGAGGAGCGGAGCAGATAATCTTGAAGGTGAAATACAGTTTTTGGCAGGCAACAGGCTGGATCAGGCACTGTTAGCCGCGCAGGGAGTAGGACAAAGTTCATGGATACAGATGCGGGCTCAGACTGGAGCTTTCAGAGGCAGAAGGCAGGAAAAGGCTTGATGGCAGAATTCAGGGCCTACTCGCCTGAATCTGTAAAATGTGGAGAGTGAACCACATAAAGTCGGTGGCCTTTCATACTTAGGAATGGAATATCTGACCCATTCATGGCGGATCTGAAAGAGGACATGTTGACGGTGGACGCACATGTATTTGCGTCTTCAAAACTGGGACTGGAGGGAACATACATGTACTTATAGCATGCACATGGAGCCGTTGGGGTCTACGATAGGGGACATAACTGATCACAAAATTCATATTTCCTCAGTCTATGTACACCCCAGTACGTTCGAGCCCCACCCCCACCCCAGTACGTGTCATACCCCCGTGTACCTACACCCCAGTACGTTCCAGTCGTACCCCCACCCCAGTACGTGTCATACCCCCGTGTACCTACACCCCAGTACGTTCCAGTCGTACCCCCACCCCAGTACGTGTCATACCCCCGTGTACCTACACCCCAGTACGTTCCAGTCGTACCCCCACCCCAGTACGTGTCGTACCACCGTCTATGTACACCCCAGTACGTTCGAGCCCCACCCCCACCCCAGTACGTGTCGTACCACCGTCTATGTACACCCCAGTACGTTCGAGCCCCACCCCCACCCCAGTACGTGTCATACCCCTGTGTACCTACACCCCAGTACGTTCCAGTCGTACCCCCACCCCAGTACGTGTCGTACCACCGTCTATGTACACCCCAGTACGTTCGAGCCCCACCCCCACCCCAGTACGTGTCGTACCACCGTCTATGTACACCCCAGTACGTTCGAGCCCCACCCCCACCCAGTACGTGTCATACCCCCGTGTACCTACACCCCAGTACGTTCCAGTCGTACCCCCACCCCAGTACGTGTCGTACCACCGTCTATGTACACCCCAGTACGTTCGAGCCCCACCCCCACCCCAGTACGTGTCATACCCCCGTGTACCTACACCCCAGGACGTTCGAGCCCCACCCCCACCCCAGTACGTGTCATACCCCCCGTGTACCTACACCCCAGTACGTTCGAGCCCCACCCCCACCCCAGTACGTGTCATACCCCCGTGTCCCTACACCCCAGTACGTTCCAGTCGTACCCCCACCCCAGTACGTGTCATACCCCCGTGTACCTACACCCCAGTACGTTCGAGCCCCACCCCCACCCCAGTACGTGTCATACCCCCGTGTACCTACACCCCAGTACGTTCCAGTCGTACCCCCACCCCAGTACGTGTCATACCCCCGTGTACCTACACCCCAGTACCTTCGAGCCCCACCCCCACCCCAGTACGTGTCATACCCCCGTGTACCTACACCCCAGTACGTTCCAGTCGTACCCCCACCCCAGTACGTGTCATACCCCCGTGTACCTACATCCCAGTACGTTCCAGTCGTCCCCCACCCCAGTACGTGTCGTACCACCGTCTATGTACACCCCAGTACGTTCGAGCCCCACCCCCACCCCAGTACGTGTCATACCCCCCGTGTACCTACACCCCAGTATGTTCCAGTTGTACCCCCACCCCAGTACGTGTCGTACCACCGTCTATGTACACCCCAGTACGTTCGAGCCCCACCCCCACCCCAGTACGTGTCATACCCCCGTGTACCTACACCCCAGTACGTTCCAGTCGTACCCCCACCCCAGTACGTGTCATACCCCTGTGTCCCTACACCCCAGTACGTTCGAGCCCCACCCCCACCCCAGTACGTGTCATACCCCCGTGTACCTACACCCCAGTACGTTCCAGTCGTACCCCCACCCCAGTACGTGTCATACCACCGTGTACCTACACCCCAGTACGTTCCAGTCGTACCCCCACCCCAGTACGTGTCATACCCCCGTGTACCTACACCCCAGTACGTTCCAGTCGTACCCCCACCCCAGTACGTGTCATACCCCCGTGTACCTACACCCCAGTACGTTCCAGTCGTACCCCCACCCCAGTACGTGTCATACCCCCGTGTACCTACACCCCAGTACGTTCCAGTCGTACCCCCACCCCAGTACGTGTCATACCCCCGTGTACCTATACCCCAGTACGTTCCAGTCGTACCCCCACCCCAGTACGTGTCGTACCACCGTCTATGTACACCCCAGTACGTTCGAGCCCCACCCCCACCCCAGTACGTGTCATACCCCCCGTGTACCTACACCCCAGTACATTCCAGTCGTACCCCCACCCCAGTACGTGTCATACCCCCGTGTACCTACACCCCAGTACGTTCCAGTCGTACCCCCACCCCAGTACATGTCGTGCCACCGTCTATGTACACCCCAGTAGGTTCCGGTCCTACCCCCAACACAACCTCCTAAGTACGGAGCGCACCCCAGGCCCCAACATCACAACCGCATGTACGAGTCATACCAACCCACACACAAGGACAGCACCGTACAACCAAATGGCCCATCTACACACCGTACACACGCTCAAAACGCACGTGCACAACCAGGACAAAACAAAACAACACAAGAAGACACTATTCGAATGGCACAAAGCCACTAAACATGGCCAACAAACACCACAAATACACCTTCACTGACCTGCAACTGCCAAAGACAAACAGAGGGCCAAAACACCACCACTACTTATAACACACCCACCCAAATTTCAAACACTGCCACACCCACCCATGGACCAATAAAAAGGGCCCACACACACAAACCATGAGCCTTTGCAACAGACTCACTGCTGCCAGACACCACAGAACCATACAACAAGCTACACCACACCTTACACTTGCACACCTTCACACAACCACCCTCACAAACACCCCCTCATCACATTCACACACACACACACACACAACCATCCACACCCCCCCCCCACATCCACCCCCCCCCCACCATCCCCACCCACACCCCTCACCATGCCCACTACCAAGAATCCAAAGTTCAGTAACCGAGAGTTGGAGGTCCTTGTTGATGAAATCCTCAGAGTCGAGCCACAGATCTTTGGAACATTGGTCAGAAACACCAGCCTGGCAGCAAAAACAGCCATGTGGCAGACCATCGTCGATGCTGTGAATGCTGTTGCGGACACCAGGAGGACCAGGCAGGAATGCCAGAACAGGTGGTACGATCTGCGGAGGAGGGTCAGAGCCAAGAGGCAGGAGGAACACGACCATGCCAACGCCGCCGGAGGAGGGCCCTCCTGCAGACCCGTACAGTACCATCCCTGGGAGGAGAGGGTGAGGGCCATACTGCCGGTGGAGGCAGTCGAAGGATTAGAAGGACTCCAAGACCCGGGTGAGTACACAAACAACGCACCTCACATGGGGGGAACGGCATCCACAACCAAAATCACTAACAGGCACGCAACCACCACAAGCCATCGCATTACTCAACCACACTCCATGAGCACGCACATGCCACTGCTGCCACCATGCCCCATGCACCCAGCTGGACAATGACAAGTCACAGAAGACAACAACACATGACACGGTAACCCGGATGGCGGGAGGCTGGACCCCAAAAATCACATAGTGCGACTCCGAAGCAGACAACTATGCCCTCTGCCCATATGGCCTAGGTCACAGCCAGACAAACAGTGTGTCCCAACACAGGAATGACTTGCCAGCAAATGGCGGACGCCTTGCATCAACACATGGGGGTGAAGGCACTGTTTTGCACATGACAGCAGCTAATGAACAGCCAACATTGTGAAAGAGTGGCAGCACACACCACCACAGCAGCAGCGCACAGACACACATCACACCCAATGGGTGCCTGGAGATCAGAAACAAACTCACATCAACAAGCCAAGGGCCACTCAAAGATCTGCTAACAGTGTGTTCCCAGGAAGCTGGGCTGAGGTGACAGAGGGTGACACACAGAGGGAGGGAGAGGGGGACAGAGAGGGAGGGAGAGGGGGACAGAGAGGGAGGGAGAGGGGGACAGAGAGGGAGGGAGACACAGGGAGACGGACAGAGGGAGGAGGCTGACACACAGAGGGAGGGAGAGGGTGACAGGGAGGGAGGGAGAGGGGGACAGAGAGGGAGGGAGAGGAGGACAGAGAGGGAGCGAGACACAGGGAGAGCAAATCAGCCGTGTGGTGTGTGGGAATGTCTGCTCGTCAGCAGGTAGACTGCGTGCATGTAGCCAAGGGTGGCCCGTGCCAGAACCCCCCCTCTTCACCATGGCAAAACACAGGGCCATGTCACAACCTGTGCACGAGCACAATGACAGCTACCTGCATCACATAAGTGTGTGGAACAAATCCATGTGCACATGTACAGTGCTACACGGAAGGCGCCAATGCATGGCTCGCAACACCGGCCCACTCCACTGCTGACTGCAGTCACACTTGACGCAGCAAGTAAGACTGTGCCACACATAGTTAAAGGTGCCAAAGTGGTGCCCAAGGGACACACCCATGCACAAGTGCACTGTGAGTGGAATGCAAGACAGATCCTAATTCCAAGAGGAAATGTGCCAACTCATGAAATGATGAAACATGGATGTTGCATGGACCAAAATTAACATTGTCTCTCTTACACACAGGTCAACGTCGTGGTGCACCCACCAACACTGGGGGGGAACACTCACAGGACCCGGATCTGCAGGAGCCCGATCCCACCGGCAGCGACCACTCTCACCACTCTGTGGACGACCCCGACCGACCTGGCCCCTCTGGTGTCCAACCGCCTGCAGCACCTGCGTCAGGTACAACTGTGCCAACCACCACCCCCACTCCTGCCACATCCCAGGAGACACCCAGGATCCCTGCCCCAACACCACAATGCAGCCAGGCTGGCCAGGAGGGACACGGTGTCCCGGGCACCCAGGAGGAGGCAGGCGACAACGCCAATGCCACCCCTCAGGGGTCCCGGAGACCCGATGTGCCCGCAAGGGCAGGCCAGGCGCAAGTGGGCAGGGGTGGTGGGAGTGGAGGACGGCGGAGGCACGACCCTGACCAGTTGGCTGGGGATCGGGTATTTTCCCATGTCCGTAACATCCTGGACTCATACCGGCAGGACACCACGGGCATGGCCCAGGTTGTGTCCACCCTCAATGAGATCAAGGGGAGCCTCGATGAGATAAAGACCCAGCAGGCCCAGCAACATGCGGAGCTACATGCCTGTCTACTGGTACACCAACGGAGGATGGAGGACAGACAGGCTGAGCAAGTGACGGCATTCCAGGGGATTCACGCTACACTCCGTCGGATGGCCGACAACATGGCCGACCCTCCCTGTGCCAGAAGGCGGAGAACATCACCACCCACAGGGAGGGATCAGGAGGAGGAGGAGGAAACATCCGACGGAGCATCCCAGATGTCTTCACGGCCTGCTGGTGAGGATCCCCGCAGGAGGCCGGGTCGTCCACGGAAAGGACCGTGAGGGTCGGCGCTACATCACCATCTCCCAGGACACCTGGCCTGGCACCTGGCCCACTGGAGCAACTGCATCACAGCATCAAGAGACATTCTCTGCCACATGGCCCTGCTGGTCACTGGCTGACCAATGTTGACAAAGACTGTGGCATGGACTCTGAGGACATCCAATGGCAAGGGCACCAACTCCCCTACTGAACTTTGGATTCAAACTACCCGGAAAGACACTCACTTTGTTTCCCCCCCCCGCCCCCACAATAATAAATCACACTATGAGGAGTAGATGCCTGCTGGTAGCATTATTACCTAACATGTGTCTTGTAAAGTCAACACATGCCTGAGTCATCTTTTGTCTTCAACCACCCACACCCTGGGGCCTGAGTCTGGCACAGGACACATGGGTCACAGTGTATTAGGCAAGACAGACATGGAGCACCATACACACCCGTGATGGGCCCAACCAGCTGAGGGGGTTACCGAACAACCGTGCTGACAGACACATTGAGTACAGCAACAGTCATGCGCAGAGGTCAGGGATCCAGTCCAGTGTCCTGGGGGGCACCCAGGTATGTGTAGACAGGTGGCAGAAACATGTCCTGCAAGCTTGAGTCCGGTGGATGCAGAGAATGGGGGCCTGGCCAACGTTGGATGCATGGGGATGGCACATGTCACAATACCCACACAGTCATGGACATCATGCCCAATACACAGTCTCAGCCCACACACACAGCTTGCATCTTGCCACTCGACACATTGACACATAGCCACAATCAGGGAATACCATGGCAGACAAGCAGGATGCACCATGGCAACACACCAGCATTGACTGAGAAGAGGCACCTTGGAGGCATAGGGACACCTTTATTAGTCATGTATTCGGGATTGCAGAGGCAACTCGAAGTACACATGAACACATCATGTGGAGTAACATGTGGGTCCAACACTGGCACCCCCCTTCAGCAGCACACATGCGTGTTCGCCATGGAACTGGCACACAAGCGTCGGCTAACAGCTAAATACCCACAGCTGCACACGGAGAGCCTGCCATACACCATAGATCCGCGGATGTCGAAGTCCCACACCATGTCAAGCCAATGCCAACCGAATGTGTCTGAGGGCAGTGTCACACACATTGATGCCATCATAATCCCCTATCCCATCACTGATGACTTTCAACCAGGCAGACCATCTATTCAGGTGTACACAGCTGCATGTCGTGTCCCATGGGGATGCGACATGGCTGCAGAGGAACCAAACACCGACAGGGGCAGTGTGCACACATCGTGAACAACTGCCACACCCAATACACCCCAGATGCATCCCTTACCCCATGGAGACTTCCAAACGTGTCCGTGCCTGTAACGCTGAGTCAGCCCACGATGTCATGTCCATGAGGAATAGCAGTGCCACAACAATGCAACCAGCAGACGGCATGCGCAGGTACCTGGGGAAGAGAGACACACAAGAAGTCAGCCACAAAAAGCACAGCCACTTGCATGTGCATTTACTCGACACATGTATGGATGACAACATGCTAGGTCACAATTATGACTGCGGAAGTACAACCATCACTGGCACCATCACTCCAGTGACACACCCACACACACCTCTGACTCACGTGCCATACATGCAGGTGGAGACACACATCACAACGCATGCCACACGGGGACCAATGCGTGCACACTCAGACACTGGTACTCACCACTATGCAAAGAAGTCGCGTATGAGCCGAGTCCGGAAGTCCTCTTGCGGCTCCACATCCTCCACATCACTAGCCCCATTGCCAAGCCCTTCGTCTTCCACGGGTGGATGGTCCTCGTCATGTTGATTCAGGATGAGTGGCACAGCTCTTTCAACTGCCATGTTGTGCAGCATGCAGCAGACCATGAAGATCTTGCAGACCTTTGCCGGGGCATATGGGAGTGCGCCGCCGGTCTTGTGGAGGCACCTGAATCGGCTCTTCAGCATGCCAAACGTCCTCTCTATCACTCGCCTTGTCCGGCCATGGGCGGTGTTGTAGCGGAGCTGGGCCGGCGTGATGGGGTTGCGGAGAGGTGTGAGCAGCCAAGGCATGTTGGGATAGCCAGCGTCCCCTACATGGAAAGCACATGGTCATCGTTAGAAGTGGTGAAGCGGTCGTGCTGGTAGGCTATACTGAATACAGGACAGACAGACTGTACCCACCAACAACACATGCCCGTTCGTTGCGCAGCTGCATCATCATATCAGGCATCCCGCGACGCCTCATGATGTAGGCATCGTGTGCTGATCCTGGAAAACGAGCACAGACATGTGAAATCACCATGTTGGACAGACACACCACAAGGGCATTGATGGAGTGGTAGTGCTTCCGATTGCGGTACGCCACCTCCCGTGCGTGTGGTGGTACCAAAGCTACATGTGTCCCATCAATGGACCCAATTACATGGGGCATCCCTCCCAGGGCATAGAATCCACGCTTGACCTCAGTCATCTGTTCAGGGGTTGGGAACTTGATGAAGTCATCCAGGTGAATCAACATGGCCTCTAAGAAATCATGCAGCACACCACTGAACGTGCTCTGGGACATGCCACCAACATGAGCTATGGTATTTTGAAAGGTACCCGTGGCAAGAAAATGTAGGGCAGCCATTACCTTCAGCTGGGGTGTCAGTGCCGTGGGATACCTGTGCTGCGGTTGCAGGTGTGGTGCCAGTCTCGCCGTCAACTCCAGAATCAATGGTTGGGTGAAGCGGTAGAGCCGGATGCTGTCATTATCCTGCATGGCAGCCAAGTCTGGAATTCTTCGGGCAAGAGGCGGCGCTCTGCAGTAATTTTGAAGTGACAAGGAAGAGTGAGTGCACTACGACAACAACTCATGTGTACTGAGCACATGTTCATCTGGCAATACACACATGCTACATAGGGAGTCAGGTATGTGCTAGATGGCCAGGACACATATGGATGCAAGGTGACACTCCTTCAAAGACCCAGCTACACACGGAGATTGAGAACCTCCCCATGCCACGCCATGGGAATAGCTGTGTCCCAGTGCAAGTGAACAGCCAGACGCAACACAGGAGTGACATACGCCCACACATCAGCAGCAGTAGGATGCCGATTGCAGAGATTGGTAGCGGAACACTGGAGCCACAGGTCACATGACATTACACTAGGCCAGCCCACACACCTTGCCATGAAGGTGCACATGTCATGACTCACAACACATACCTTGTGAGGATGCTGACATGTCCTTGTCACGCTACTCCGTGTCCCATGCATACATGTGCACCTCACATCCGATACCACATGTGGCATGGTGTGCGGAACAGTGTGCAGTGACAATCTGCACACAGACACATGTTCGTTGCTGCAACGGCTGCAGCTTTTGAGGGTGCTCCCACATCAACCTGATGTGAAGCCCCCACACATACATGACATAGTCACATTGTGCACCGTGGGTAGTGACAAGTCAGGTGTCATAACCCCTGTACCGGGCATCAGGGGACACTTCCGTGTGTTGGTGTCCGTGCCATGCCAGTGACGCTCACCCCAAGTGCGCAGTAAGACATGTACACATGTCAAAGGAGTCAAGGCCATGCCTGGCACACATCGCACCATCACACACTACATCTGTACACATCTCATCATACATCTGGTGCCTTCTCGACTCAGGAGTAATGTTCCACATCACAGGCCTTTCACACCTGTGCCCCACACATGTAGTGATGCACAGACGATGCCTCAATGTCAATTAATGGACAAGTATGTCCATCCATGGACAATATGTCCGCCCTATCCCTACCTGTGTGCCGCCTGTCACCACTGTGATGTGTGCATCCCGCAGGACTGCTGCAAAGAGGGCCTGTGTACGTTCCCATATCACTATGGGAGTGCAGCCGTATGTGTACCCATCGTGATGGCCAGCGTACAGGCATGTGTACGGCCCGTACCACTACGAGTACGCATACGCGAACCACACATACTGATAAGGAGCGTACAGGCGTGTGTACGCTCCCTATCAGTATGTGTGGTTCGCGTATGCGTACTCGTAGTGGTACGGGCCGTACACACGCCTGTACGCTCCCTATCAGTATGTGTGGTTCGCGTATGCGTACTCGTAGTGGTACGGGCCGTACACACGCCTGTACGCTCCCTATCAGTATGTGTGGTTCGCGTATGCGTACTCGTAGTGGTACGGGCCGTACACACGCCTGTACGCTCCCTATCAGTATGTGTGGTTCGCGTATGCGTACTCGTAGTGGTACGGGCCGTACACACGCCTGTACGCTCCCTATCACTACGAGTACGCATACGCGAGGCCACACATACTGATAGGGAGCGTACAGGCGTGTGTACGGCCTGTACCACTACGAGTACGCATACACGAACCACACATACTGATAGGGAGCGTACACACGCCTGTACGCTCCCTATCAGTATGTGTGGCCTCGCGTATGCGTACTCGTAGTGATAGGGAGCGTACAGGCGTGTGTACGGCCCATACCACTACGAGTACGCATACGCGAGGCCACACATACTGATAGTGAACGTAGTCACGCGTGTACGGGCCGTTGCAATGCATTTGGGGTGCCCTAGGGCCCTGGAACGCACCGTACCTGTGTGTGGAGCTCAGAATTACATAGGGGACACATGAGGGACAAGTATTGAGGCCTACATGCATGCTGGTTGTCATGGAGACCAAGTTCAAAAATCGATTTTCTTCTGGAAGGTGAACAGCAGAAGTCAGTTGGAATAAAAATACTTTGTTGCAATGTGTTTGTGGAGCTGACATCATGCAGGAGAATGAAACCGATAGAGTACACACAGACTGCTAGGTTTGAAGGGATTGGTGGAAACATAGGATGCAAATGTGAGTGACCAATCACTCTGTACTCCTGTGCATGAGACAGGGCAGAAAGGCACATATAAGGCAGCCAGGTCCCATGAGGGAGTACTTGCCTGCACATCTTTGAATTCGTCAACCCAGCTGCTGCTACTGATTCCCTGGAACCATGTCAAGGGCTGTGGAGAGGTCACAGCCATTCACCCTGGAGGAGAACATGGCATTGCTGGATGTGATCCTCCCACAGTACCCCATGCTGTATGGGCGACCAGGGTATCAGGTGAGTGCAGAGGCCACTGGCACAGACTGTCCCTATGTTGTGACTGTGACTTCTGCCATTGTGTCCTAGTGTGACACACATGCCATGTACTGTTGGGGGGGTCCCAGGGGGGGGATGCCTGATGTCTCCCAGCAGTGCCCTGAGACAGGAGGGGTGTGTGCCTATCACTAACAGCAGTGCCCTGAGACAGGAGGGGTGTGTGCCTATCACTAACAGCAGTGCCCTGAGACAGGAGGGGTGTGTGCCTATCACTAACAGCAGTGCCCTGAGACAGGAGGGGTGGGTACAGAGTGGTCCCAGCAGTGCCCTGAGACAGGAGGGGTGTGTGCCTATCACTAACAGCAGTGCCCTGAGACAGGAGGGGTGTGTGCCTATCACTAACAGCAGTGCCCTGAGACAGGAGGGGTGGGTACAGAGTGCTCCCAGCAGTGCCCTGAGACAGGAGGGGTGGGTACAGAGTGCTCCCAGCAGTGCCCTGAGACAGGAGGGGTGGGTACAGAGTGCTCCCAGCAGTGCCCTGAGACAGGAGGGGTGTGTGCCTATCACTAACAGCAGTGCCCTGAGACAGGAGGGGTGGGTACAGAGTGCTCCCAGCAGTGCCCTGAGACAGGAGGGGTGTGTGCCTATCACTAACAGCAGTGCCCTGAGACAGGAGGGGTGTGTGCCTATCACTAACAGCAGTGCCCTGAGACAGGAGGGGTGGGTACAGAGTGCTCCCAGCAGTGCCCTGAGACAGGAGGGGTGTGTGCCTATCACTAACAGCAGTGCCCTGAGACAGGAGGGGTGTGTGCCTATCACTAACAGCAGTGCCCTGAGACAGGAGGGGTGGGTACAGAGTGCTCCCAGCAGTGCCCTGAGACAGGAGGGGTGTGTGCCTATCACTAACAGCAGTGCCCTGAGACAGGAGGGGTGTGTGCCTATCACTAACAGCAGTGCCCTGAGACAGGAGGGGTGGGTGTGATGCACAGTCTGAGCCTTGATCATTGATTGTGACATTGCCATCATTCCACCTGTGTACCCACTATGGCACGTACTGCTTTTTCCCTCACCAGAGGATCATGTCCCTATGACAAAGGTGCAATGCGTTGGCTGCATGACATGCCTTGTTGTTACCAGCTAATTTGTTATCAAATGTCTCTCTGTGACATGTGGCTGGTGTATTGATGTGGTGTCACTTGTACTTCCTCACAGGTAGGCGCCACAGCCAAGGAGCAGATCTGGCAGACCGCCGTCAGTGCCGTGAGGGGTGTGGATGGTCGGAGGCGGAGCCTGTCCCAGGTGAGGAAACGCTGGCAGGATATCCGGTGCTGGACGCGGAGGATTGCACGGGTCCTGCTGGGGGACTCACCTGAGAGCCACAAGAACCGCGGCCGCCGCCGTCTGAGCCACCTCCACAGGCGTGTGCTGCCGGTGGTCTTTCCAGATTTGGATCGGCGCTTACAGGCGAAGCAGCAGCCGGAAGGGGGTAGGTACATGTGTGTGTTGTGTGTCACCGGCATTTGTAAGGACACAGTAGCATGAATTCACTGCCAGGGTTTAAAGGTGCTGTGCAGATCCATTTTGCCCCAGTATAGCGCTGCGCCCCTGCCACCCTTCCCCTCCTTGCAATGTGTTCCCTGGTCTGTGTGTAGCCACTCCTTCACAAGGTAATGTAGGCTGGCGCTTTGTCCACGAGAACTATGCCTGTAGCATCATGTGTGGGGGTGGTGGGTAACAGGTTTTGGGACCTTGGCTGTGCCCTGTCAAGTTCACTGCATGTGGGTTCCATGTCAGTTGGCACTGATGCTGACTCCAGACATGGGAGTTGGTCTCTCATGTGTCATGCCTTACAGTGCGCATGTCCTATGTAGTGGCCTGTGACATGATGTGCATGAGTGTGCGATACGCATAGTGCAGGGATGGTGGCGTGTGTTGCAGTCATTTCCATTCAGGAGCATGGAGTTGCGTGGCCACTACTGTCCCCTGGGGCACCTTTTCATCGGTGTTGTATGTGTCATCATAAACGTGGACACTCTCAGTGTCTACAGCGTAGGTTGTGCTCTGTGCCATTGTCCCCTGGCACCATGTATATAGACGTGCTATTTTGTACAGGTGTCCACTGTGCAGCCTGACCTGAATGTCCTTCTTCATACTCACAGTTGCTAGTGCCTGTGTGTCTTGTTATACTCATCTGAGGATGGGCACTGGTGCCTCATTATTTGTACAGGCGCACCTTGGCTGTTTGGCGTCCAATCTTGCATTTTGCCTGCCCCTGTGTTTATCACCCAGACTATGAGATGTTGGTGCCACCTGTGTCTCAACTATTTGCCTCGTGTAGGGGGTGGTTGGGGCGGGCAAAGCCTATATGTCAAATCCAGATTTCTACTTGCTGGGTCTGGCCAGTGTGTGATGTTTGTCTGGACACACACGCAAGGTGCAGTGACCGAGTCATGTTGTGCATGTTTGCTGCATTACCTATGCAGCATGTGTCTCAAGTTCATGGATATGGTCCCTGGTCATCGGTATTTTCGCCAACGCTGTGTGGTGCAGATGCAGTGCTGGATTGTCCCCAGGGCCTGGGTGCTATGTCAGACTCCGTTTCCTGTCTTTAGCTATTGTCTCATGCTCTCCATGGTATTTCAGTGGCATGGTGGCTCAACCAACTGTGTGTTTCATGCCCTACATCGGTACCTTGTTTAGTAGATGTTAGGGATCTTCCTTTTCAGGCTATGCAATGTTACCTATGTAGATTGGACTCATGTGACAGATGTGTACAGGTGTCTGATTAATTTATGTCTCTCCACCCTGCCCACAGCATCGTCGGGGGACACAGAGGGAGACATGGACACAGACCAGGCGGAGGGACCGAGCACCAGTGCCAGCCGTGACATCGGGGCTGGCACATCGAGTGGGACAGAAGCGGAGGAGAGTGTGGCCGAGGACCTGTCGACTGGCACATCAGAATACGAAGCTGACAGGTCCGAGGAGGATGTCTCCGAGTGGGCGGAGGCTGCACCAGCAGCTGACAGCGGAACAACACCTCGCACCGCCCCCTCAGTTCCCATCAGCCGCCTCCCACTTGCTCGTGTCCCTTCCCAGCGTGCCCGGTCACCGCATGTCTCCTTCATGCCAGGCACCGCACCCCCTGCCCCTGTCTCCACTGCTGCCGCCAATGCTGAGTCTGTGGACATCCAGCGGCAACTGCAGGTTGGTCAGGCTGCGATCCTTAATGTCCTCCATGCCCACGGGCAGACACTCAACAACATCGAGGCATACTTGGAGGGCATTCATTCATCGCAGGCTGACCAACGCAACTTGCTGAGGTCCATAGACTCCACACTGACTGCAGCAGTGGGTCTCCTGCAGCGCGACCTCCCCCCACCTACCCCTGCCCCATCCACACTTCCCACTCCCATGCCTGTCCCACGTACACCCAGACGTCGGCATGCACCCACATCAACAGACACAGGCACCACACCAGCAGGGAAGGTCCACCGCACTCCTCCTGACACGCACACACAGGGTGAGGTAGGCACACCCACTGGGTCGGGGGGCAAACGTGTGACACGCAGCCATAGTGGGAGTCCGCATTCCACCCAGTCCACTCCCTCCAAATCCCCTCCCCTCAGCTCTCCTGGCCACATCTCCCCCAAGGACTCCTTCATGGCCGCTCTGTCCCTGAGCCCCACAGTGACACCACCCCGCAAGCGGTCAAGGAAGTCCTCGGTCACGGTGGTTGATTCTCCCCCCCTGTCTATGCCCTCCCCCGGTGGCGCTGCGACCCATCCCTCTGACCCCCCCCCTCCTTGGGGCCTGTGGATCCTTCGGGTGCAGGGGACTCCCTGGAGGACCTTGCAAAGGTGTGTAGTGCCATCCTGGCCTCCGCCTTTGGCCCTGCCCCACCCCCTGTGGTGGAGTCCTCCATCCCTGCACCCACAACGCCTCCCCTTTGCCCTGATGTCCCTGCGGTGCCTGGTGCTTCCCCCCCCCCCTGATGGCCTCACCCCTGTGGAAGACGACGGCATGTAACTGTGCAGGCAAGCTAGGGGACACGCATCCCACTGTGTCCCCCATCCAGCTGAGACTTATTTACTGCCCTATGGGCTTTGTGAATATTTTAATGCCTGCAATCCACGGACACTGTGATCATGCTGAATAAAGCTTTATTTTTTTTCCATTCTGACACTACTGCTATGCTGGTATTGGTGTTGGTGGGGCTGCTACATGGTTTTGGGTGGTGTTTATGTGTTGGGTGTGTGGGAAATGTAGTAGTGGGCTGCTCATTGGGGGGACCCTGGGATCTGTGTGCCATCACAAGGTGTTAGCTAACTTTCTTTGTTCATGTCAGCAGTTACTGCATGGTGCAATTGTCCCAGGCTGTATTCCTCCCTCTGTGTACCCTGATATCTTCCCTGCAGGGTGTTCCCAATGTTTAGCGCAGAGCTGTGTCTACATGAGCTGTGTGTGTGACGGACCCTTCTACTTTGGCCATGCATGCAGGGCCATGTCTCCACCTGCAACATTCGTGGCATCCTTGGTGATCACTGTACTTGTGTGTGGAGTCTGTTGACATGAGTTCATGGGGACATGTTCCCTTGTAGGCAGTATGCATGTGGGTACGTCCAGCCTCACACACATGTGTTGCACACCTCCTGTCTCAGGGCACTGCTGGGAGTGATAGGCCCCCACCCCTCCTGTCTCAGGGCACTGCTGGGAGGACTCAGCACCCACCCCTCCTGTCTCAGGGCACTGCTGGGAGTGATAGGCCCCCACCCCTCCTGTCTCAGGGCACTGCTGGGAGTGTTAGGCCCCCACCCCTCCTGTCTCAGGGCACTGCTGGGAGTGTTAGGCCCCCACCCCTCCTGTCTCAGGGCACTGCTGGGAGTGTTAGGCACCCACCCCTCCTGTCTCAGGGCACTGCTGGGAGTGTTAGGCACCCACCCCTCCTGTCTCAGGGCACTGCTGGGAGTGTTAGGCCTCACCCCTCCTGTCTCAGGGCACTGCTGGGAGTGTTAGGCACCCACCCCTCCTGTCTCAGGGCACTGCTGGGAGTGTTAGGCACCCACCCCTCCTGTCTCAGGGCACTGCTGGGAGGACTCAGCACCCACCCCTCCTGTCTCAGGGCACTGCTGGGAGGACTATGCACCCACCCCTCCTGTCTCAGGGCACTGCTGGGAGTGTTAGGCACCCACCCCTCCTGTCTCAGGGCACTGCTGGGAGTGTTAGGCCCCCACCCCTCCTGTCTCAGGGCACTGCTGGGAGTGTTAGGCCCCCACCCCTCCTGTCTCAGGGCACTGCTGGGAGTGTTAGGCACCCACCCCTCCTGTCTCAGGGCACTGCTGGGAGTGTTAGGCACCCACCCCTCCTGTCTCAGGGCACTGCTGGGAGAACTCAGCACCCACCCCTCCTGTCTCAGGGCACTGCTGGGAGGACTATGCACCCACCCCTCCTGTCTCAGGGCACTGCTGGGAGGACTATGCACCCACCCCTCCTGTCTCAGGGCACTGCTGGGAGTGTTAGGCCCCCACCCCTCCTGTCTCAGGGCACTGCTGGGAGTGTTAGGCACCCACCCCTCCTGTCTCAGGGCACTGCTGGGAGTGTTAGGCACCCACCCCTCCTGTCTCAGGGCACTGCTGGGAGTGTTAGGCACCCACCCCTCCTGTCTCAGGGCACTGCTGGGAGTGTTAGGCACCCACCCCTCCTGTCTCAGGGCACTGCTGGGAGGACTCAGCACCCACCCCTCCTGTCTCAGGGCACTGCTGGGAGGACTATGCACCCACCCCTCCTGTCTCAGGGCACTGCTGGGAGTGTTAGGCCCCCACCCCTCCTGTCTCAGGGCACTGCTGGGAGTGTTAGGCACCCACCCCTCCTGTCTCAGGGCACTGCTGGGAGTGTTAGGCACCCACCCCTCCTGTCTCAGGGCACTGCTGGGAGTGTTAGGCACCCACCCCTCCTGTCTCAGGGCACTGCTGGGAGGACTATGCACCCACCCCTCCTGTCTCAGGGCACTGCTGGGAGGACTATGCACCCACCCCTCCTGTCTCAGGGCACTGCTGGGAGTGTTAGGCACCCACCCCTCCTGTCTCAGGGCACTGCTGGGAGTGTTAGGCACCCACCCCTCCTGTCTCAGGGCACTGCTGGGAGTGTTAGGCCCCCACCCCTCCTGTCTCAGGGCACTGCTGGGAGTGTTAGGCACCCACCCCTCCTGTCTCAGGGCACTGCTGGGAGGACTCTGCACACACACCTCCTATTTCTGGATATGTACGCTTGGAACATACACGGTGGGGGTACGCTCCATGCATACGCGGGTGAGGGTACGGGTCGTACTTACACTGTTGGGGTGGGGGTACGGTACGTACATACGCGGTTGGGGTGGGGGTACGCTCCATGCATACGCGGGTGAGGGTACGGTACGTACATACGCGGTTGGGGTGGGGGTACGCTCCATGCATACGCGGGTGAGGGTACGGGTCGTACTTACACTGTTGGGGTGGGGGTACGCTCCATGCATACGCGGGTGAGGGTACGGGTCGTACTTACACTGTTGGGGTGGGGGTACGTTCCATGCATACGCGGGTGAGGGTACGGGTCGTACTTACACTGTTGGGGTGGGGGTACGGTACGTACATACGCGGTTGGGGTGGGGGTACGCTCCATGCATACGCGGGTGAGGGTACGGGTCGTACTTACACTGTTGGGGTGGGGGTACGCTCCATGCATACGTGGGTGAGGGTACGGGTCGTACTTACACTGTTGGGGTGGGGGTACGTTCCATGCATACGCGGGTGAGGGTACGGGTCGTACTTACACTGGTGGGGTGGGGGTACGCTCCATGCATACGGGGCGAGGGTACGAGTCGTACTTACACTGGTGGGATGGGGGTACGCTCCATGCATACGGGGTGAGGGTACGAGTCGTACTTACACTGGTGGGGGTGGGGGTACGGTCCGTACGTCCGCGGGTGAGGGTACGAGTCGTACTTACACTGTTGGGGTGGGGGTACGCTCCATGCATACGGGGTGAGGGTACGAGTCGTACTTACACGGGTGGGGGTACGGTCCGTACGTCTGCGGGTGCGGGTACGAGTCGTACTTTCACTGGTGGGGTGGGTGTACGCTCCATACGTACACGGGTGGGGGTAGGGTCCGTACATATCCGTCCCCACGCTATGTGATGCTTGTGCGGGCCGTACCCAGGCCTTTGCCACGTGGGTACGATCCGTCCCGCCATTGTTGGGGTGACGTGGGTGTGGGCGTGGTACGTCTCGTACCCACGCTCTTCAGGCGCTCTTCAGGCGTGGGTACGGGACGTACCGGTCTGGTTGTGTTGCCGGTTCGCGTGGTGACGGACTTCCGTAGTGGCGGTCGCTGGCTTAGCTGGACACGCCCCCACCCCCTCGTAGTGACCAGGGCATGGGTGTCAGGTATGTCCTGGGCATGTGTGGTGTGTGACTTTGGTGGGGGTTTTGTGGCCTGCCCTGGTCCTGCCACCCCCACCCCCCCCCCCTTTCCCCCCTCCCTTAGTTGTTCTGACCTTCTGCGGCGTCTGCGTCGTAACCTGTAGAGGAGGTGGACTGCTATGAGGGCCAGGATGACCCGTAGGTTCGGGTCCATGTCTGTCCGTCGCGTACGGGTCCTCCTTGTTCGCGTCGTCCTGTGTGTCCGTCGCGTACTGGTGGTCCTTGTTCGCGTCGTCCTGATTTCCCGGCAGTTTTTGGCAGCCGGAAAATATTCACCGTGCGGGATGACGTCGGTGCGAATCGTGATTCCTGGTTCGTGAATGGCAGGCTGCGAGCGTCCCGACGTCAGGTCGGCCCTTTCCCGGATCGCATTGGTAGGTTTATTTTGTTCGGTCGGGCTTTTTTACGAATCGTACGGAAATGGTGTTCCGTGCGAATCGTAATTCCTTGTTTGTACATTTTGACGACCGGGTACGCGTCGGACGGAGAATATGCTCCGTCCGACGGTTCGTACCCGGTTTTTACCGGATCGTGATCGGCACCTTAATATTGTTGTTGTGTACTTGGTTTGTTTAATTATGTTGTCTAAATATATGTCCATATAATTGATGTATATATTTTAGACCACATAATTAAATATGTGATATAATAAAGTGGATTATTTATGTTGTGATAGTTGTTTTAGTAGAATTGTGGGTTAATATTTAGAAAAGGGTTTAGAAGAGAGTTTGAGCTATTATATTTAAGTACTCAAGTCCTCTTGTGGATGGGTATAGCTGTACCTGTTGTTGTAGGTAATTATACATTTGAGTAGTTTGTCTAGACTGTTTTGGTTTTAATTGTAGGACAGATTGTTGCATTCTTAATTCTTGGAAACTTTGTTCCTTTTGTATGGCAATTAGGAGTTTTTGAAGTGTTGGAGTTGTTCTCCCAGTAGAAGTTAGGAATGCATTATGCCAGCCCTCGACGGCGTTGTTAGTTTTGGCTTGTTGGTTGAGTGTACTTACATATACATTCCACCAAGGTATTTGGAACTTGGGCTGACGTCTATGGCCTGATCTGTGTAGTCTCCCCACCCAGGTATCCTCAAAATAATCTAACAGGGGAGATAACTTTACTTCATTTTGTTTGTAGAATGGACTTTCTAATAAAAGATTGTAATGTTCTGCAACATCTGTGGTTGGTACATAAGCTAGGGCTGTTAGAAGTTTTATTTGATGTGCAAAACTTATGTTAGTGGCATATTCTACACTTAGTGAAGATTTTCTGTAAATGTCTCCATATACATTGGTTTAGATGGAAGTAACATCCTTGGATAGCTGTATGGGGGTACAGTTTTAGAATGGAATTTATCATGGCTTGCTCAAAGTCTATGATAATTCTTTGAGGGTAAAAATCATTTGATTCTTGTTTTAGTTTTCCTAGCATTTCATGATATGTTGTGTTTTGTTTGTTAGGTAATAGTGCATAAATTAAAGGTATGGAAGTGTTGTGATATTGACCGTGTATTGTGTAAAGCTGGTAGAATGGTTTTGGGCATATTGTAAAGGTGCCATCCATCATCCATGTTTGGCATTGTTGCAGTTTAGTTATATTGTTTGCAGTAGCAAACATTATGATTCTTTTTTCTGTGCTTTTGTTATCAAAAAAATAAAAGGTTCATTACTGTGGGTGATACTTAATTCTGGTGGAATGATGATCTCTTGAAAAGTTTTAGGGGATGGTATAGTTGTCGTGGTTGCTTTTTTGGTCCTAGCAATAGTTCTTTTTATAGAAGCAATTGATGGTAATTGGCCTCTTGCTTCTTTGGGCACTCTAGGTAATAGTTCTTTTAGGATTACACTTGTAGCAGTTTGTGAACCTGTGCTTAATTCTTTGATATTTTCAAGAGTTGATCTGACTTCTATTTCAGAGAGATTGGGTGGATGGTTATGCTCTCTTGTATATAGTACAGTTATTTCTCTTGTTGTTGCTCGTCCGTAGCATTTGTTAGAATAATATTTAGTACACTTCCAGTTCACTTTTCGGTCCGTCTGCTTTTCTTGGGTGTATGTGTAACCCATGTAACACAATAGGAATTATCCTTTCTGCGAAGTTATAAATTGGGCTTCTTCTGTCATCGTGATGTGTTACAATTCTGGAAAAAATGTATATTAAAATATATGCTATAGTACTTTATATATTTATATGAAAATAGCAAAAAAGCATTTTTTTAATATATACTTACCAAGTGTTTTTCGTTGTATTTGAATGAAGATGTTGTTTGTAGACAAAATGTTGTTTAGTTGATTTAGTCTCTGAAAGTTAAAGAACATTTATTGTTGTGGTTGGTTTAGTTTTTTAAGTGGGGTGGTATTGCTGTTTGGTATAGACTATATTTTTATTGTAGAAACGTATTTTATTGTTTTACAAATTAACAACTCAAAAAACATTCCCCCGCCTTCACCTGTCCCGGAAGTACCACACATTTATCATCAAGACCAATTATTCAGGAGAATGAACAACCTTTCCACCCAGTTCTCTACCCCCCTCCCCTCCCCCACCACATGTCAATGTACCCCCGTCCCCTACCCCTCTTAAAATGTGCCCCTCCTGCCTAATAAATAAGATGCAGTAGCCTAACCTCTCCCTAAGCAAACAGAGCCTACCCTCATGCCCAGTGGTATAGACTATAGGTGTTAATTTATACAGGTTTTTTTATTATGTTGTTAAATATTGAGATCGCTATAAATGTTATGTTTATGTTTAAGTTTATTCTCATTTGAAAATGTATGTTTTGGGAAAATATTGTCTTTATGTTGTTGAAAGTATTGGTTTTATTAGTATTAGAATTGTCGATATATTTAAAAAAACGATATTATTGATGTCTATATTTTGGTTATCGATATTTGTGACATGTGTCATATTTATTAACTCATGTCGATATTTAGTATTGCGATATTAATGTGTGCGATATTTGTGTGATCGATATAATTGTATTACGATATTGTCGTGTCGATATTAGTGTAGTTTTTTAAATAAGTATACAATGTCGATATTTTTGATGTCGATATATTTGATGCGATATTTGTGTAGTTCGATAATGTGTCTGTCGATAATATGTCAGAGATCCAATTAATGTACGCAGAGTGGGTTGGATTGGAAATAGGAAAAAATCCACCAAAGGGGATTGCATTATAGTGAACTTTGAAGATCCAAAGGTTGTCAGCTACATATGTAGGGGCTCTAGGAAGGGAAATAGCTTAGTAAGCAGTGTGGGCTCAATCAACACCCGTGATCTTAGTTATTTTAATCCTCCTAACCCGCTCGTGAGGCAAAGTGGACTCCACACGAGGGAGAGCTGGGACAGCCACCCCTCCCGTGGTAACACTTCTAAATTCAGCTTATTCAACACAAACCTCAGCCAGCCACAGGGTTGCCCTCGGCAAGGCTATTGACACACAACTTGCCCTAGACATGAGTGCCACATTGAAGAACCTGGTGAATTAGCCATCGGTAACTCTCCCATAGGAGATCAATTGGGGAGTCCCTCCACTTGTATTTTCCCGTCTCTACCGATCCCGTGCGGACACTCTCAGGCTACACATGACTCTAGTAGGGATTCGCCCGCTAAGAGCCTCTTGACTACTCATGACGTGGCTCCACTTGTTGGTGATGTAAACAATATTACTAACTCTATTCTCACTACAGGTGCATTAGCCCTAAGTCAGGGAAAGGACCCAATTGCGCCTCTGAAGGTAGCCAGTTGGAATATTGCTGGTTTAGCGAGAAACTTAGCCATCCCTGAGTGGAATGCATTTATTGAAACCTTTGGGATCTGTCTGTTCCAGGAAACGTGGTGCCTGGAACCACAGCATAAGCTGGGCTTTACTACCTATTTTGTTCCAGCTGTTCGACCCAAGAAAGGCAAGGGGCGCCCTTCCGGTGGGCTCTTAATTTGGGTAAGCATTTCCATGCGGTGCTCTATTAAATGCATTGCCACTATTTCCCCGGATTTACAGAGACTCTCACTCCGAGGCCCGTGTGGAGGGCCGGAACTTGAAATACTTAATATGTATGTTAGAGGCTCTAGGGGTGGAGGATCTATTCTCTCTCCAACCGGCATTGACGAGGAACTTAAAAACTGTGGCTCAAACTCCCTTGTCCTATTAGCGGGGGATTTTAACTGCACTTTCGAACCTCTTGCAGCGGAGGATGTGCTGGGTTATAGAGATGATGATGCAAGAAGAGGCATTCCGCCCCTGTCAATTGCTCCAATCAAAAGATGGTCTCAAAATGCTATAGACCTCAACGCGCTCTGTCTGGAATACGGACTAAGAGCTACCAATGGCAGATCTAAGTCTGACCAAAAGGGGGCACATACATTTAACAGAATAGGCCATTCCTCCAGGATCGACTACATTATGTTGAACTTTTGCTTGTGGTCTTTCTTGGTGGATATGGAGGTCCGCCCGTCTATAGACAGTGATCACAACCCCTTGCTCTTGTCTTTGTCTCCCTTGTGGAAGGGCAGCCCTCCTACCCCAATTCCCCATGTGTGGAAATTATCACATGAAGTATCTCCTTCTAACTGCGGCAGGCGCCTGAAATGGAAGACCTTTCTTGGCAATGAGGCCAAGATGCGGGAGGCACAATCTATAATGGCTAACATCTCATTGCGCCTAGACTCCCCCTCCATTAGTGCACCAGAGGTATCTGCAGTTTTTTTACAAACCACAAAGGCGATAGGTGACTTATTTATAGCCAAGAAAGCGGGCAAGGGGGCTAAGAGAGATTCAAGGAAGGGCCCACCCGGGTGGTTCTCAGATTCTTGTCGAGCGGCCAAAAGGGAACTATTAAAAGCAGTAAAAGCTAAGAATAGAACCCTAGTATGTGCAGCCAGGGGCAACTACAAGAGGGCACTAATAAAAGCAAAGGCAAATTGGGAAGACCAGTTTTGGTGCGACCTCAAAGCCGCAAGCACAAGGAAGGATGCAAAGGGTTTTTGGGACCTTTTGAGATCCAGGGAGAAACCTGCGGACACAATGATTACGTGCAATGTACCAGAGAGTGCATGGGTTGACCACTTCACCAAACTTTACTCAATGGCTCAGGAAGCGGGGGTTAGCTTGAGTGCTCGACACCCTTACGACTCTGCCCAATTTAAGGATGAGCTTCAGTTTACACCCAAGGAAGTGGAGGGGGCAATAAATAATCTGGTCCCCAACAAAGCAGCAGGTCTGGACGGCATTCCCGGAGACCTGTTACGCGCCAATCCAGAACATTGGGGAAAACTCATTTCTGCCCTACAAAATTCTAATTTTGAAGGAGCAACTTTTCCGACTTCATGGAAGGGTGCTGAGGTCGTCCCTATTTTTAAGAAAGGCTGTCGGAACGACCCAGCTAATTACCGTCCAATAAGTCTTTTAGATACCTCACAAAAGGTGGCTGGAAAGGTGGTTCTAACCAGGATATTGCAGTGTGTGGAGGATAAGGGCATTCTCTCTGATTTTCAGGCAGGGTTCAGATCAGGCACAGGGACAATAGAGCAATCCTTTCGACTAATGATGCTCTATTGGAAGGTTGTTCTTTTGGCCAAGGGCAGTCTATACCTTGCCTTCATAGACTTGCGGACTGCCTTTGACCTAGTTCCCCGTAGCCAACTCTGGAGAGTGCTAAACGAACTGGGTATCCCACCCTATCTGTTAAACCTGTTAATAAATCTTCACGCGGACAACTTTTCACAGATCAGGTGGGGTAGCCAGGGGCAAAAAACAGCATGCATCCCTGTAAATAGAGGGGTACGCCAGGGATGCGTTCTTGCTCCTACCTTGTTCTCCTTATATGTTAATGGAGTGGTGGAGCACCTGCTCCAACACCCAGCAGACGCACCATCCCTGGCTGGTAGAAGAATACCTACCCTTCTATTTGCAGATGACACCCTCCTGATCTCAAAATCCCCGGCAGGTTTGCAGTGTCTGTTAACTAACTTTAAGTCCTTCTGTGATGCAAGAGGGTTAGTTATTAACACTGCAAAGACCAAGTATTTGGTCCTCAATCCCCCTAAAAAACTGGCTAAACCACCGACCTTAGATTCTGTCGCGCTGGAGAGAGTCTCAGAGTTCGATTACCTGGGTGTCCGACTCTGTGACTCTATGAGCTGGAATTGCCACCTTCAAAAGATGTTGCTGACACATAAGAGGGTGGTGGGTGCCTTGCTCAAGGAACACCGCGCTTCATCCTTAAAACCCATCGCTGCTGTTCTGGACATTTACAGGGCAAGGGCTGTTAGCGCTGCTCTATATGGGGCCGAACTTTGGGGGGTTCAAAAGGTAGATCTTCTTTCCCGTTCGGAAAATAAATTCCTTAAAGATCTAATGGGGCTTCCCTATAGCACCCCAACCCTCCCCTTGTTTCTAGATACGGGAATTCGCCCATTGAGCGATCAAGCAAAGCTTCGCCCTCTCCTCCTATGGGCAAGAATATGGAGAACACCAGAACTATCCAGCTACGCAGACGGCCTTACCGACGTGCTGGGTTCATCAGCCTGGGCCAAGATTCCTTGGCTGAGGGAAGTCAAGCGTCTTCTCTTCAACCTTGGCCTCGGCGAAAACTGGACCAACAGAACTGCTCCTCCCAAGTTAGAGTTGAAAAAGATCTATTGGGCCTGGGTAGCTGGTACTGGAAATAGCGATGCCAATTTGTGTAGGACATCTATGGACTTTCTCCTGATCAAGGAAGTGTATTTCTGTGAACCCTACCTGGACATCATTTCAAACTGCAAAGATAGGGCTTTGTACTTCCAATTCAGAGTTGGTTTACTCCCCGTTGGTGATCTGACATCTAGGTGGAAGGTTCCAATGCAGACAACTTCCTCCTGCCCCTTCTGTGAAAATAGGCTTGAGTCTGTACCCCACCTATTGTTTGAATGCCCGGCTTATGCAGCCCCCCGGAGCAGATGGCTCAAGCCCCTTTGCAGAGAACTTGGAACCAGGCTCCACATAGAGGCCATGCGAATATTAAAAAACGACCCACGGCCCCTTTTTGCCTGTGGGTTAGCCAAGTTCCTAGGTTGGGCTTGGCGCATTAGATCAACTAGGCTTTCCTATCTTGTTTAATCTGTTTTTTTATCTAAATATTTTGGTTTTTACTTAAATTATTGACACCAGTAGCGGTTCTGAAATGTTTGGCTATCTTCTAATGCACTGATGTCTTTTAATATTTTAATGTGTACCTTGTGTATGTATGCTTTTTAAGATATATTTATATCGAAATAAAGCCTTCTTGACTGACAAATTAACAACTAATTAATAATTAATCAAAAAGAAATTACTTGGCACCATATTCCCATATAAACCCCATAACCTGTAACAGAACAAAAAAAATCAAAAAGTTCATTAAAATAAAATTCATGACCTCTAAAAATGTATATATTAATAAACAGACAATACTTAAACAATAAAACATACATCTCATACATTTAAAATATAAACTAAAATACATAAAACTAATTAAAAAATCGATATTTTAAACAAATATATGTTTGCAAACAATATTAATGACTTCTATGTTTTAGAAAACGGTATTTCTTACCTTAAATTCGATATTCTTGACCACGATATTCTTGCTGTCGATATTTCTGAATCATGATATTTCCAACTCGATGTTTGTATAAGTCGACATTTCCAACTCGATATTCCATCTCAACACCAGCTTGGGTGCAGTGGCTCAGGGAATGCCACCACTTCACAGTTTAGGGCAAGTAGCTGCGGTCACACAGTAGTCTTCTAGAGTTAAGGCTCAGGTCATATCACACCTCCGAGATTGGGCACAATGCCTCAGATCACACCACACTTCTAAGAATAGATGTAACAGCTCTTGTCATGCCACATACTTTGGAGTGGGCACCTCAGCTATGAATATTATGCAATAATATGCAAACTCCAATGAGGAATGGCACAGGGGAGTATGGAACACTCACTACTGAGGCACCCAGATTGCTTTACAATACTATCTCCTGCAGACCCAAAGCGTTGGGATAATGCTACACCTTGCTGTTCTTGGCAGTCACTCCAGGAGAGACATAGGTAATCAGCACATGCTTCTCAACATTAGGAAGCTGTCTGTCATGTTGGCTGACTGGTTGCCAAGTAGTCCTCTGAATAGTCTGCCCAGGACACTATTTGTTGGTCATAGAGAACTTGGAATTGGAACAACAAGTATATTAGTGTGTCCACAGTTATACTATTACAACAGACAAGAGATGTGGCTGGAATGGCTCTACCATAGAGGTTATGAGGGCGTCGATGTACTACCTCACTCTCTCACTAATTTCTTGATATGTATAGCTTTTTCATTAAACAAAAAAACAATGTTTTTATGTAAAATCCACAAAATCACCTTACCAGTAGAAGAACTCACTGTATGGCACATGTGTCAAGTGGGGACTGTTACAGCCAAGACTCACATAGGCACAATACATATCTGACATGCTGCACCACCATCACACAGTTGAGCGGGACAGATAACACAGATTCAGGGCTTGTAAATCATGCATCTTCTTGCCCTATCAAAAGTTGGAAAAGAGAAATAAGGTGTACCTAGCTAACGCCAACCCCAATCCAACTAGAGGCTTGTAAACATGGCTCTGGCATGCTGTTAGCAAGAGTTAGTAGTCAGGTGAGACGTGAATACAGTGCCTGCTTTCCCTAGATTTAGCAGCCTCCAATGTTGAATGAGTGTTTATTTTCCTGTGTGCATCTGTATGTTTGTGTGACTGTCTCTATAAATATGCTGAGCACTGTGGTTGTATGTAGGTTTTTATGCGTGAGTGCATGCTTAAATGTATGTGTGTGTGCACAGTTTGAAAGCCCATGAGGTGGAAGGTATTACTAGCGCTAAAAAAGAGCTTAGGGCCAGCACAGGCATCCTTGCGCCATGTTGCAATGGTGCCTACACTGCAGGGGGTGATTGTTTAAGTGCAGGACACCTTCCTGCACAGATACAATCTTTAAAGATGATTTGCTGTTTGCAGCACACATAGAAAAAGCAAAATACAAGGAGAATGTATTTGCCCTCATATTGCCATCCTAAGACCAGGTTTTACCTGGGCTTAGTTTTTGACATTGTCCCATCCTTATAAATTCTGGGCATCATGAAAAAGCAATGGGTGCTGTGGTGGAGGGCCCACAGCAACACTCATTGCTTGTCCCTTTGCCATAGCTGACTGCTGTGGTAAGGGGCATATCTATAAGGTGGAATTAAGCCTAACGGCTATGGTGATCAACATCGAAGCTTGGAAACCGGGTTCGAGTCTCGGCAGGGACGCTCAACTTCCTGTGATTCTGGGCAAATCACTTAATCTCCCCGTGCCTAACCTAAAAAAAAAGGAATGTGTCCGTCTATAATGCTACTGGTGCTCATGTAAAGCACTCTGATACCTTTGGGTCACTATATAAAACTCACCCCATGTCAGAAAAAGAAACGCTGTGGTAGCATTAAGGGCTTGTAAATATTCCCCAATGTTGGTCAGCAACAAAAAGACCTATGAGAAAATATAAACATCAGCTGACAGAAAATGAGGAAAACAAATCTGACACTCAAAGCAATTATCGAAAGAAAAAGATGTGAAATAAAACAAAAAAAACAGTCATCGACATTTTTAAGCAAACCCGCCTGGAAATGGACCAAGCTAGCGGGGAAAATGAGCCAGATGTTTAGGCTTTGAGGAAGCTGCGGGCCTTTTTGGACAGGTGAAGGTGTCTGTCATCGAGGCATCAATCTTTCTCTGTTGTGATTTAACTCTTCACTTTGAAGCCTAGACTCGGGCTCGAGGCCATACGATTGTGCACACTGTGCCACACAGTCTGGAGAGAGAATTCAATTATGGTAGTGCAACACAGAGGCGTAGCTAGAGCTTGTGGCGCCCGGGGCTTTCCCTCAGATTGCCGCCCCTGGGGGGTGGGGGGTTGCTGGGGAAGAAGGATGGCAAGCATTTGAAAGAGGGCCGAGAGACACGTAGTATCGCTGCTAATAGTTACCTCGATCATGCAAGTTACATGCACATACATGACACGGTCCAAGGCTACACAGTTGAATACACCGGTGACTGGCAGTACAAAAGAGAACACACAGACTGCATGATCTGTCTGGGGACTCAGAAAAACCGCATGTGACATCCACCAGAGAGCTGCGTGAACAATTACCTGGTAATCCCCTCAGCACAATGCAAACATGCACATACATGACACTATTCAGGGATCCATCATCTACAGCTGACATTAAATGACCATTCACCATGGTCCCCCCATTAAATCAGTGCACTTTGTGATCTGCATGGCACATGTTCTTTGCAGCAGGCACATTAACCCTCTGTGCTACCTTTCCAGGAGTCAACCCTTCCACTAGACAAAACTTGGATCTCTCTCTAGGAAGAACATTAATCACTGAAGTTATCATGACATTTTTATTGTTTCTGAAAATTGCTGGAGGCCAGGAAGGAGGCAGCAAGTTTTTTTTATACCATAATATACTTGCAAACACTACGCACCCACCCGAAATAGGTACCCAGTACGGTCACACCGTTCGCACTGCCCTAACCTGCTCAAGGTTCAGTGATAGAGTCACAGTGACCGGATCACTGTTGCTCTAGGGTGTGCTTCTTCGTAGGCCTGCCTGCAAGACTGGAGATGAACTTCAGTATGGATTGTGGTGGACAGTCCTTCAAGGTTAACTCACTATTGACACCACTAGGGTACACCTGCTTGTGCTAAGACATCAAGCCTTCTAAGGTCTAGTGAGGCCTTCTAAGGTCTAGCATGGGAATATGCTCCCTCAGTAGAGTGGTCTGGTGGACTGGTCATGAAGGCTGAACCCAGTTCCCCAGTTCCAAAGTCGACAGCTCTGGCCATAGTGCCACATCCTCTCCCCCACTGAACACCATACTGTCCCACTGAGAGAAACTCGCACTGCATTCAGCTGCAACCTAATTGTGCCCGCTATAAACAATTGGATGTGGCTCAATTCAAATTATGCACTTGATAAGAGTAATATGCTGCCTAAGAAAAAAAAAAAAGTAAAAGCAAACACTCATAGGGAATGCAAGATTAAGTAAAGCATGTGAAATGTGAGCAGAAACAACATGGTTACCTTAACGATCTCTCACTCACTATTTAGAAATCAGCGAGTGGTTTCACTTGAAAAGTTAAGGACATGACTACCGGGCCCTGAAGGGAACCGTTTCAATGTCCATTGCTTATATCCTTACAAAACATAAGCAGTATGGTTTAGAAAGACCACGTCCATAAACACAGAGCCATGGTACACATTTTTTTTCCAATCCACCCGTCAACCAGGTATTGCAGTACCTCCAGGAATAGTACACATTCCCACCTGGGGACAACAATGCTGTTCAAAGAAAGACTAGAAAACAAAAGTAGTGCTTCCCTGGCAAACTCTGTAAAGTGAGGCTGATGTATTTGGATGTGAATAAAACCAACCTGTCCACTTTGCAACCACTCTGCCTTGCTTTATTTAGTTATGTATTTATTTTTCATATTTAAAACCTATTTCTCTCCATCCTGCTGCACTTTGGAATAGAAAAATGTCCCGCAAGAGTGTTTTTCTTTTTTGGATCTATTTCACCGGGAAGCAACTAAATGAAAGAAGGAAGTGGTTGTCAACCGTTTCTTCAAGTAACGGTTTTCAGTAAGTGAGGAGCAAGACAGAAAGAGAGGGAATAATAGGAAGAGGGGGGGACAGTTGCCAGCACAAAATAGAAGGGGACATTGCCCGAGTCCTAGTCCTTCTCTGCCTGTCGCCGAACATCCACGAAAGCAAGCCGAGCCTTCTCTGAATGCCTTTGTCCGCCCCCAAAATAGTGCCGCCTGGAGCAGACCGCCCCCACCGCCCCCCCCCAGCTATGCCACTGGTACAACATTGTGCGGCGGAGTGACCTAAAAGCAGACATGGCCCATGCAGGTAAGAGCGGAGCGGCCATGGGGCTTGGTGAGGGGGATTTTGACGAACAATGATGAGGACGAAAATTAAATAAATAAAATATTTGATCTCGCCATTGTCTGTCAAAATCCCCCCACACCGCCCACCGCACACACTTACCTGCACGAGCCGCGGCTGCCTAAAAGACCTTTGATCGCAAGCATGCCCCAGCGGGTACCAACCAGCTTCCTTATTGCAAGGGAGGGGTAAACGAATGTGCAACCAATCGCAATTACACATAATCTGACTTTTAGCCAGCCTAAACTGACCTGGGGCCTGTCTCGTCCCTGGCAATCAATCAAATTAATGCAACATTGTGACTCACAGAGAGTCTGCCCAGGCTCTGCACGTGGAACCCGACTGACTGTAACCAAACTGAAACAGGATGTGAGAGGCTCCAGAGGAATGGGATCCCAGGTCCCTCAGGCTGCTAATAAATGCAGCTAATCCTCCGCAGACGTCTCAACGGGTAAGCGTTCTGTCCATTGAGTTAACAGACCGGCGTTCTCATGCTATCTGTATTTATAATATGCTCATATTTTGACATTGTGACAGAGTTATGAAAACAGAAATGTTTAAATGAAATGCACTGTAAGCTGAACATGTTATGCAACTAAAAAAGTAAGCGCAGTGCAGCAATTAAAATACTTAGATGACTTTGAGTTTCAAGATGTGCTGCATTGAAAAATTAACATGACATCTACCTCATTTTAGTGACATGGCACGTGATTGACATACAGTCGGGCGTAAATGACATAGAATGTAAGAAATGCATGAATGCTATGCATTGAACTCAGAATGGCAAGCAACTAAACCTACGAAAGGCATGTACTGAAACGCGAATGCCCCAAATATTGAAACATGAATGCCATACAGGAAATGTCTGAATGGTAGGCAATGAAACATGAACAGCACACCACACGGATCGCAACATGAGAATAACATGGGCTGACAAATGTGGGTGGCAAATGCACTGAAATAAGCAAAGACACATTTCCTGAAATGTGAGCAGCATGAAATCAAATATATAACTGTAATGCAATGAAACATTTAATGATATTAGCAAGAGGGGCTGCACAGGGCTGTGGCCATGTGTGTGTTTCAGCAGGTACAGTTTGCCTACTGCAACTCTGGTCTGTGTGAACAATTTGTAGTGTGAGGAGGTTGTGGTGCCTCTGCGTGCAGCTCTTGAGCAGGCGTTTCCATTAGGGCAAGCAGTCATTAAAGCTGACAGACTCACTGACTCGGAGTGCGACTGCAGCACTGGGCAAGTGAGGCTGAGGTTGCAGTGCACACAATAAAAGTAAATTAAAATATGATTTGGATTGAATTGGAGCATGGCGGCTGCGTAGCCCACTTCAGCACCAGGCAAGCCGTGCCTCAGGAGAGAGACTGTGAGGCTGAGGCAGGCGCTGCAGACAAAAAAGTAATTTAAGATACCAGTGACTTGACAGTGACACTTACTGGTCTGTGTCTCTTCTACTGAGCGCCATGAATGAGATGGCCAAATGCGATGACCGACTTTCCCATAGCAGGGAGGTGCACAGGCTGCAGGCGGTTCAAGACCCTCAACTCACTGTGGCAAAATAAGGAGTATGCAGTTCCTATTGGGGAAGAAAGAGGGGATAAGTGGAAGGAACGGGTAGGGGGCATTGGGGCAAGTTCTGGGGTACCAGGTGTATTCATGGGAGAGAGAAGGTGTAGGTGGGATAGCTCCAATTAGGAACAAGGGCCCTCACACACCCGAGGGGTGTCATGCTTCATCATAGGGCAGCTCCTCATTGGGCTAGCACTGCAATGCCCAATGGGCCCCACGAGGCAGCTCTTTGCCAGAGATCTTCTCTTTTTGCCGTAGTGAAGTTGAAGATTGGTAGGGGGCATGTGTTGTGGTGATGTGGACAATCACACTGAAGTATGTGAATCTAACGCAAGATGCATGATACTTGGCAGGGCTACATCCTCTCTCATGACTTTTTTTGTGAAATAAAAGTTTCAGTCTCAGTGGCGGCTGGTGGAATTTGCAACTGGTGTGGTGTATGCAGAACAAATGAACGTATACAAGTGAGCGCAGCGAGCCCGATGGCAATAAGTGGGGTTCGGGGTGTTCTCCCGCCATGAAGAAATTTTTAAAAAATTGGCATCTTTTTGATGCGATTTTCAGCACTATTTCTGTGATAAATGGTTTAAAAATTCAGTTCTTCTAGGCATTCATAAAAGAAAACTCCTACAATATTTCAGAGAATTTCTGGGTTGCCAAGCAAGTCTGACTTCTGAAGAGGGCTAGGGTACTAAGCAAGACTGTTTTGGCTCTGCCCTTTCCAATAGAAAACACTAGTTAGCGATGTGAACAAGTTCAATGGACAAACCTGGGGTCTAGGGCGAGTCCCTCTCCTGAGAAATACATTTTAAAAAGATTGGCAAATGGTGCATTTTAAAGCAAATGAATGCAGCGATAAAGCAAGGCTAATTAAGCAGTGGGAAAGTAAAGTCTTGAAATATTAAACACATTAAAAACTGCCCTGTATGTTCTTGCATTAATTTGTTCAATAGTTACTGTAATATGTAAATTGTTCTGCATGACAACTTTAGCCCTTTAAAATGTATGCTTGCCCAGTGTCTTGTACTGCATGCAGCATTAACTTTGGAAAAATATGCTCTCCTTCTTATGCTAACGGGGGAGACCAGCAGTTTGTATTAGGATTGTCATTTCTACACCTAGAAATACGGGCAGGAAAAAATTGCACCTCACTAGTACCAGTTTAACAACTGAACACTGCAATCGACCACCAGCTGAAAGGACATCAGGTGTTATTTCTGCTGGAAAGAAGAAAAACGCGCTTGTGTCCTCTTTTAGGTGCATACATGCGTGGTGCACAAGTCAACAAAATGACACAGACAGTTTTGAATCAAGATGAACACAAATCTGAACAATAGACAGGGGCACAGTCTGACAATGTACCTCTCTAAAAACACCAATTTTAAACACACCTATTTGAAATTTTCTATTTTTTCAAGTTCCTCTATCTCCAACAAAGTGGCACCAACTAAAAACCTGCTGAGCATGTCTCCCTTTAGCCCTTTTAAAAATTGGTTCCTGAAAGAAAATAAGGCACTGAGCAAAAAAGAGGTAAACAATGATAAGGAATATTCTGCGAGATGAGATGGGAGAGCACATTTAAAGGAAGAACTGCGTGTACAGAAAACGGAAAATTATTCGATGCTACAGAACAAACTGTCGCAACAAAGAGATACCGAATAACAATGATGCCAGGGCAAAACTTATTCGCAAGTATATTAGGTTGGCAGGGAGATCGGTGCCACTATAGGAAAATGATTAGGGATGTCTGTATAGAGATGGAGAACAGGTTTATATAAAAAAAAACACCAAACATATGCCATTATGATATCCCTCTCTAGCTGACTACTGTAAGGCAGCCCTTGCAGAGCTGGGCCAACACACACTATCTCCAAAGTACCGAGTCTACTTTGTAATTCAGCAGTATAACAGAATACAAAAAGACAAAAACAGCACAACCATGACATGATTTAAAATAGACAAGAGATCAGAAAATACTCCTTCGCACCAGATGAAATGGTTCAATAAAGAAGAGGTGACCAATCACCAAATGAGAGACCGCCATTCCTAGGATTAAAAAACAAAGTACTACATCCAGGAATGATGAAGAATAAAGCTGCACATTCAGAAGAAGACAACCTTAATAGAACCAAATCCATTAACACAATCCAGGCCAAGATGTAATCCAGGTGTGTGGCTTTTAGTTGAACAAGAATGATCAAATCATGGCCATGTCCAAGCTTACGAATCTAAATTACTTATCTGCCATGTACACGTTCTGTATTATTCAAAAATAGCCATGTTTTCCTCTATATGTCCACCATGGTCACTATACTTAAGAACTGATGACAGACAATAAACCGCGAGACAGACGTTTCAACATAGTAACGACAACACTGTTCAACGAGTGTAAGGATACTCAGCCTTTAATGATGAACGCTAGGTTAGACCATTCACAACCAATATTCTGCCAGTGCTAGCCTTATTGATCTGTTGCAGCACTCCAATCACCTGTTATGATTTCTAGATGCCATCACTCTCCGCATTCGTACATAACGTGTGTGTTTGTAAGAAAGTGCTACGTACACTTTAAGGGAAAAAAACAGTTGACTAACACAATTTTGACAACCTCCCATGATTAATCCAGCCCAATATCCAGAGAACTTTAGGAAATTACCAGGCACATTTAAGATCACCCGCAAATTAGCGGCCACCATGTATAAAAGTTATGAAGAAATAAGGCGCATGGAACGGTTACAGAAAACTGAAGCGCTAATCTGTAGTGAACCGCCCGAACTGTGTATTAAGTGCAAAAGAACAGAGCACTTAAAGGGTCAAACATCAACAACACTGACTAAATGAATGGTGCAAAGGTCCGGTGTCCAGCCTCAGAGGCACCCCAGCCTGTGTGCCGAAGATTCTTCTTGACAAATTGTGTGTATTTTTTTAAATTTAGGAAACTTCATGAACGTCCAAAAAGGCCATTTTTAGGTCTCGCGTGTGGCAGCGCATGCGCTGCATGCGCTGTCTCAGCGAGACTTAAAGTAATTTATATATTGGCTTCACCTCCGTGTAATTTCTCCTGCCCCTCGTGATTGGTTTAAATTTAGCATTGCTGTTGTTTTCTTGATTTCTGTTGGCTGTTGGCCCTATTGTCACTTCCGTGTAGTCCCGAGGCAGCGGTGCCTAACTACAGTTTTCTTCCGCTTCTGCTCGCACTTAATTGCCTGCAGTGTGCCATCTGGTTGGGGGAGGGGTGCCTACTCTCCCTCGTTCCGGCCGCTTGTCTTTACAGCCTACTGTTTCTTTGTATCAGAAGATACTTCACTTCCATTCAGCCTGCCTAACATTCTTACCTCGTGGATGCGCATTTCCTTTCACTTTGTCCTACCTTTTAACTTATATTGGGCAAACTGCAGGTTTGTTCTTTGCTTCCTGCCGCAATTACATATTCACTGCTGAAGCCACACAGGAGGCTGCTCAGAGGATTTACAGTGCAAAACCTTTCGTATTATTCAAAATAGCCAGCTATTTACATTGCAAATGCAAATTTTTATTTCATTTCAAAGTATGCCAGTATTAGCATAAACAAAGAAATTATTTTCACGAAGAAAAGGGTGCAGTACCACAGGCTGTCCCTAGGTGTCCCTGGTCCTGCACCCTTTCCTTCGTGAAAGACATTTCTTTGCGTACTGGTGGCATACTTTGAAATGGAAACCAGCTATTGACATTGCAAATGCTAATTTTTATTTCATTTCAAAGTATGCCAGGATTAGCATAAACAAAGAAATTATTTTCACGAAGAAAAGGGTGCCATACCACAGGCTGTCCCTAGGTGTCCCTGGTCCTGCACCCTTTCCTTCGCCAGAGAAATTTCATTGCGTACTGCTGGCATACTTTGAAATGGAAACCAGCTATTGACATTGCAAATGCTAATTTTTATTTCATTTCAAAGTATACCAGTATTAGCATAAACAAAGAAATTATTTTCACGAAGAAAAGGGTGCAGTACCACAGGCTGTCCCTAGGTGTCCCTGGTCCTGCACCCTTTCCTTCGTGAAAGAAATTTCTTTGCGTACTGCTGGCATACTTTGAAATGGAAAACAACTAATTAGCATCTGCAACGCCAATCGCTCACATTTACACAATGCTTCATTTAGGATTCATCTCCACTGAGGGAGCATGTCTTTCTCTCCGCTAATTAACCTCTGGAGTTCCATTATTTTACGATTATTTCCCGTTGTCTGCATGTTGGGATCTCTGATCACACAAGCCATCCATCTGCTCCCTATGTTTGCGGTTTCCTTTTCCTCCCTGGATTATCTAAACGTATTTGATCATAACCGCTAATCCTAAAAAAAAAATAATAATAATACGCAAAGAAATTCCTTTCACGAAGAAATGGGCGCAGTACCACAGGCTGTTACTAGGTGTCCCTGGTCCTGCACCCTTCCTTCGTGAAAGAAATATCTTTGTGTATTATGCTACTGCTGGCATAATTTGAAACGGAAACAAGCATTTGCAATGCAAAAGGTCTCGCAATTACCCTAGTTTGAGCAATTGGCATTGTAAATCACAATGCCTTTTATTTATGTTTTGGTTTTTGAAACATAAATGAAACACAAAGCCATTTACAATACCAATAGCTTAAACTTGCATAAATGCGAGACCTATTGCATTGCAAATGCTTGTTTAAAAAGAAATTGCCAAGGAAAAATGATATGTTTAGCATTTGAAGGGGAATAACAAGCAAAAGTTACATGTTGTGCTTTTTGTGGCAATAGTTTCTCTCATTAAAAAAGATTGCAAAATAACTCTTGTTCAAAAATATTTGCAAGATTTTCTGCCTTTAACTAGTTTTATTAGGCAGTAAGCCTTGTAACTGAGTAAAATTTCAAAGTTGTAGGACCTTCGTGAAACTATTACAGCACAATGAATATGTCCACTCCCCTGCGCGTGAGAATCACATCTGTTACACATATTCACTGCTAATGCACATCTGAAAGGCAAGCCCAACTGCAGCCCGTCTAACAATGAATTTATTCAGGTCCACAGCACAGCGTGGACACTTCCACGGGGACCCCGGGTGGGAGCTCCTTTCACTCACATGATCTATAAAGTTGGGGGAGGGAAGGGGCTTGAGTCCCTGAAGGTTAATCTTTGTACACAACAACATCAGGAAACTGCCTGCAGCCTGGTGAACCCCAAAACACCCCACTGTTCCAGAGAGTTTGTAGGGTGCCCTGCAGTTTTTTTTAGCAAACTCTCCCCTCAGGCTGTGTCTCCATTATACAAGTTCCAATCAGAAAATAACCTGTGGCGATGGCGCTAGCGCTAGTTTATTGTGGCATTCATTCATCTAGTATACCTTTATTTAATTTGATTTCATGACCGGGCGGTATGTACGCTTCACGCTTCATTATTTCCAGATGCCTGGAGCTGCCATTGACTGTTTACGGTAGTGGGGGTGCAGAAAGCGCTTCTGCGGCTGGACAGGGTGACAGTTCAGTGGCCGCACCGCTCCCTGTGCTCTGGGGACTTTGGCACCTCTGCTGATGGGTTTCTGGAGAGGAGCCTGGGATAAGTAGAGGGGCAGCGACTGGCTCCCATCGGGGGCCCTTAGCCTGCCCTCGCTGCCCCTGCTGGCTTAGAGCCTGCGGGCCCCCCGTGCAGCCAGCCCTGCACCAGGGAGCGTCGGGTACTGGAGGCGGTCCATTAACAGCAGGAGTGCACCTCCCTCGCTGTGAGCATGGCGCGGCTTCTCTTCTCTCAGGGTGGAGAACGGACGATCAGCTCTCACTCAGGACTTCACAGCCGATGCACAAGCCAGCTAGCCACAAGCTAATCACCAAGACGCTTCAGGACCACAGCTGCAGGATACTCAGCTCTCTGCGGATGAATGTTCAAGTGCTTCCTGGAATACAGCATCAGCTGAGTGAAGTTCATGTCTGGTGCAAACTCCTGTCCATCTCACCCTGCTTTTCACCCAAGACATAACCCAATCCCTTGCCCCTCCCTACCCATAGCTGCCGGGTGGCTCCAAGTCATATGTGGCACCTTTAGGCAGACCTGGCTTTTTAGCTCACAAATTCTCTGCATGCTGGGGTTTTTGTTAGCAGCGAATCTGCGAGCCCCGAAGTACAATAAAGTGCTGCTTCCTGAATCGCTAGGACTTGCTAAAAGTGTCGCACAGGTAGCACTGGGTCACTCAGCAGTTTTGCCTGCTTCAAAGTAGGTAAGTGGCCACACTCGCAGAGAGTCTGCTTACATATACCTCAAATTTAGAAGGTAAGTCATGGTAGTCCTAAACACTTTTCCATCCCTGCAAGTTATTCCGAGCCAGAACTACCATGTAAACTGACGAGCGCCCACAATCCTAGTGAGTAGCAAGACGTCCCTTTGACTTAGCTGTGCACAACCTCTCATAGCTACCGAATTGTCCAGGTACATGCATCACTACTTTCACCATCATGGATTTTGCATCAGAATGCTGGGACTTGTAGTTCTAGTTAATCAAGTCTAAAACGAGGAATACTAACACCAGAATTCTAAGGGAAAAAAACAGCACTAGCCTATCTAGTCACGTATGGACCCGGGAAACCTGGCAGGCATGGACCTCCGTCCAGTCACGGCTCGCGGGGATGGGGGGTGTCACGGTAGGGGGGATAGGGGGAGGGGGGAGTTTTAAAATAAATTAAAAATTCCTACCTAAGCAGGTCTGCCATTCGCGCCGCCTCGGGTCTGTTGGTGCCTATAGCCACTCTCAGCCAATCCTGGCGCTGCTAGCAGCGCCAGCATTGGCTTAGGTCACGGTTACTCCTCGCCCGCCTGCCCATTAGGAGACTGAGGTTTGAGCCTTTGCTCAACCCTCGCTCTCCTAATGGGCATGCGCCAGACAGAGCAGATACTAGTGCGCATGAATGGGCACGGCGTGAAAATTCGCTGACCATCCCCACTCATGCGCACTAGTGCAGCTGCCTGTTGCCCCTGGTCCGTCTGACAATCATGTCAGTCGACATGACACCGAACCGCCCACCCCCTTCAGACTTTGAAGGGGGTGGGCGGTCCGACGTCATGCTGACCGACATTGTTGTCAGTTCTCCTTCGACTTCTTTAACTTAAGTAAACTGATTCAATTTACTTAAGTTCAAAGACGCCGAGGGAGCTGCGGGCGGGGGGACTATGCCCCAATGCCCCAATGGACGCACTGTGCCTGTTCAGTCTTCAGATAAATGGAAACTGAAACTCTGCGAGTACTCCCAGGGAAGGTATGGAATATGATAACGTTGGCCAAGCTACCTTCCCAGCTCCATACCAATGAGCTTGCATTTCACCCCTAGCTTTTCCAGTTCCATTGACAGACAAGTCCCAAACTTGCATTCAGATGCACATGGTTACTTGGGGAAATGTATGTGTGTGTGTGTGTGTGTGCATGTGTGTGTGGGTGTGGGTGTGTGGGTGTGTGTGTGTGGGTGTGTGTGTGTGTGTGTGTGTGTGTGTGTTTTTGTGAAAATGTGGCAGTGCAACTGTGAGTGAGAATGAATGAGTGAGAGTGGGTAAGAATAAGTGAGGCTGAGTGTGAATGCAAGAGTATATGAATTACCATACATGAGTGAGTGTGTTTGTGAGTATTATCTTGTGAGTCTGTCAGAGGCCTAGCATTCTTAAGGTGATCCTTGTCATATTCGGTAACTGAGACCAAATACCTGCAATGGTACATTGGAGGTAATTCATAGCACCCTTGGCAAAATGCTGACACCGACACACTGAAGGTAATTCTTTCCATATGGCTCACCTCCGGCAAAATACTGGCATGGGCTTAGAGGACATGATCCTAGGCATAAGTGGCACCGATGGAACAGTGTTGGCATCAGCATATTTGAACTAATTGAAGGTAAATTTGAATGTAGAATCCTGGCATAAGTAGCATCTGTGACATTGTGATTGTGTACCCACGACAAAAGACTGTCCCAGGCATATTGGATCTAATAATTGACATAGAGGGGGCACCAGTGCACTTTTTAGAAAAGTGGGGAGTCCACTGGCTTCTTTGGCTTGGCACAACGATGGCTTCTGAGCAAATATGTGTAAAAATTGTGCTTTAAAAAGCACTATTTGCCTCTATGTTTTTTCAACATTTTCGCCAGGGTGAAGATTCCACAACAATTTCAGAGCAAATCACCCATCCAGTGTTGTGTGACCCCACCTAAATCCTAATTTCAGTTTAGGCAGGATCATCTACCTTCCAACCCACTCTTCCAGGGCTTGCAAAGGATGCTTTGCATATATTTTACTCAGAACAATGTTATCATCCTATAGTTGTTTGGGAGAGTTTGTGACCCCTTTATAAAGATAGGTTCATGGCACTTTTCTCCTAATACTCTGGGATTTTACTACCATGAATCACCTCAGCCATCAGGGGCCTTAGGACTCATGCCTATAGATTGGAATTAAGTTTTGGTATGACGGTGACAAGGCATTCAGACTGTGTGCACAAGAGCTCTTTAGACTCCTTATAATTATTGTGATCTACTTTATGGACGGTATTAAGGTATCCCAATCATCTCTTACACTGTCCGACAGCTGATAACTTTGAAAGCCCTCCCTCATAATTTTTATGTTCTTTGATACAGAAAAGGACGGAAATGTTATAATGCACTGCTCCTTGTCCACCGAGCAAGCCTCTGGTACCTAGATCCCCCTAAAGTTTTTTGAACTAAGGTAATTAGATCCCCCTCCTCCAAGGACCAGCATTGCATCCGACTGAATACAATCTTTTTTCCAGTTGATTTTTCTGATTTCTCTTGTAAACTCCCTCCTATATTCTCTTATCAAAGAATTTCTAATATAAAGATCATTTTTTAATGCATTCCTTATTTTCTTGTTCAAGATTGCCTTAGGTGTATCTTTCTCTGACCAGGGTTTCTCCCTTGGATTCTTTGACACATGTCAGGTCTTGGATGCAAGATGTCACTGCTTATTAACTTTTCAGTTCCACCAATATTCACCATGTCATTTCAAGATGAATGTCTGGATCATTTGTCTTGTCTGCTTTTTTTATTTTGGTTGACCAGATTATTTTATATCAAGATGATGACTTACATCCTTCTTCATCAATGCTCTCTCCAGGAAAGTTCTCTCACAGCTACTCCACATTGACAATGCCTCTCTATCTCAAGGTATCTCCTGTGAAGGCCTAGCCAACTCCTGGCCCATCACTCACACACCCTTCATTAGCAAGATCATCGGAAAACAGTGACTACCTCCTGCATGATTACCAACTTGGCTTCAGATCATGGTTTAGCATGAAGATGGCAACCTTACACCTCAGGTATGATGACATTCAGACTACCGATTAATATGACCCCTGCCTCCTGATAATGCTGGACCTTTTAGCTGCCTTTGACATTGTTCAACATCATGTACTTGTACACACTCTGGAGTCTCCAGTAGGCTTCACTGGCAAAGTCCTTCACTGGTTTTCCTTCTACTTTTCGAACTGACACAATTTTGTAGACATTAGCATCTCCAGCTTGCTAAAGATACCTATTACGTGCAGAGTCCCTAAGGATCCATATTGCCCGAAGTTATTTTCATCCACTACATGGAGTCCCTTGGGGTTCTACTCACAGATAACAACATTAAAATCCACTAATTTGCTGCTGATACACACCTCTCTACTGCTCCGTACATCCAGTGCCTCAAACACTGGATATATGGACCTCATTCAAATCTGGATACCCAGTCTCTACTTGAAGCTTAACCCCACCCAAGACCAATGTCCTAGTATTTGCTAAAAAATAACAAACACGGAATATTACAAACCTGGCTCAGTGAGATGAACCTTGACAACTTCAAACCCCAACTTTCACAAAATGCCAAGTCACTTGAATTCACTGTGGACACCATCTGCACCCTCAAGGAACACCTTTCCAGAAAAGCAAATCAAAGACAGCCTAGGCCTGGGCAAAAATTTCGTTCCGTTCGTGGAAATTGCGATAATTTGACATTTTCGCATTCCGCGGAGAGCGCGAAAATGTCAAAATTTCGCTTTCCGCAGCTTGGCGATAATTTATTTCTTGCTCGCGCTGTAAAATAATACATTCTCGCGCGTGCGCGATCGCCTTACCTTAATCCCTGCGTTCGCCGACAAGTTTTCTTGATCCGGTCGCGTTCTCAATGAGAAGTTGGATTGTTTTTAGCCATTTGCGCTGTCTCGCGACAGTTCGCGCCCACAGTGACGTCATGCGTCGCGCGATCACGTCTTTCTTCTCGCGATCATGAACCGCGAGACAACTCAAAACAAGATGGCCGCGCCCGCGAGCAACCACATGGGTAAGTTGGCGACCCGCAACCATGCAGAAAATCTCGCAAACATGCGGGCAAAAAAATTCCGCATCTTCGCGATATTTCCGCTTGTTTGCGATAATTTTAAACATTTTCGCGATAATTTGTGAAAGTGGATTTCGCAAATTCCGCCCACCCCTAAGACAGCCTGGTACCAGTGTTCTCCTCTAAAGAACGTTTCTCCCTGAAAGTGAACTCAGAACAGGTTTTCAGGCCCTGGATGATGGTCACACTCTGCTCCACGGCCTCCCAGAATACACATTGGTCCCCTGAAAGGCATCCTACACATTTCAGCATGTCTCAGCTAGGACCGGATCACATCACTCCTATCCTGATGGAATTCCATGGACTTACTTTGCTGACCAATTTCTATAATCCCCCCTGTTTGTAATGCGTTCACTGCTCTGCTCTCCTGTTTCCCTGCTCTCCTCAGCCCAGCTTATGATGTCATAAAATATTGGTTAGTGACTGGATGGATGGATAGCAGTTAGAGAGAGTGTACTGAGCATAGAGGATTCTGCTCATGGTGGGGCTTTCTCCTGGGTAACCTGTTTTCTCTTCAATAACCCACAAACTATTAACCTATGTGTCGTGGCTACCTGACTCCTGCTTACCAAGAAGGAATCTTCAATTATAGCACCCACCCCATCTTCAAAACCAACTGTTTCATTTACAAAGCCATCGTGACCAGCATCCCCACTTTTCTTGCAGACAAGCTCACAATCCCTGGGGGTTTTCAGCACACCCTGGACAGAACACAATCAGACTGGTGACTAAGAAGTGCAAGGATGTTTTTATCCTTTAACTGCTCCATATTTCCTCTACCCAAATATATAAACTTATGATGGCACTCCTGTGTTATTATTTCTCCATACTCAGGCTTGTAACCCTATTGGCATCTGCTAAAGTAAACCTTGGTTACTAAATCTTACTGCCCTTGAGGAGTTCACTGTACAAACTGGTATGGTGTGGTCCGGGGGGTGTCCTGGATAGGATTTAACTGTAAGATATGGATTAGAAATGGATATCACCATCGACTGCACGTAAGCTGGATAATACTCTAAGGGCCGCCCAATCTAACACCAAAGAGCAAGAGGAGCATTTCTCAAGAATTAATGTTTGCATTTTGGGGTCTCACAGGCAAGTGTAATATGAAATTTGGGAATGGTCCCTAAATATTGACCCCCAATTTGCAGTTTACAAAGCCTACTGCTTCTTTTTTCCAGACTTGTCTTGCAGCACATGTCTAGTCTACAGAGATGGATATGTGTATTGTTGGAAGCCCAGAGAGAGAGAGAGAGAGAGAGAGAGAGAGAGAGAGAGATAGATATGAACTTGACTCCCACAGATCTTAGACTGTGGTGTTATTTGACTGGTTTGTTGCTGAGAAGTCATCCTTCAAGTCCACACATCAATAAAATGCCTACTGGCCATACATGAACTGGTCTTCTCTGCCAATACACACAGACTCTGATGGAATTTCAAATTTTTAGGTTCACTGGATGTGAGTGATGTGAGTGATCAGGTTGCATATGAAGGTAGAAATCAATGATCAATAGTAATGTGACTCACAAATTTGAAGGGACTACCCTTCCATGACTCGTCATATTTTAAGTTAGCATGGGTTGGAAAATAGTTTCTTTATGTTGTGACTAGTAATGAAGGTGTCAGAAAGGTTAAAATGTTGTGAATAGTAGGGTTTGCAAGAAAACGTGTGTTTGGAGCCCATATTCATTACAATGCTCTAGGATTGATTTCAGCCATGGGTCAAAATAATGTAATGTAGAATAAACATAAAGTACAAAATATCAGCGCACTGTATTCTCGTATGTTACCAAAAGAAAACTTTTACTGGCACATTTGAATGATATTATGATTTCCTGCAGACAGATCTCTTATATTAATGTTTTGTGAAAATTCACATCGGAAGTAGGAATTTTTCACCAGGTTCTCAGTACACAATGAGTTTTACAGGGATCTTTAGCTCAAATGTACAAGTCATTTTTCTAGTCGCAAACAGTTCAATTCACTGAATTGAGCCGTTTGTGACTGGAAAAAATGCTTTTCTGATGTACAAAGTGCAAAATGCGATTTGATGACTTGTTACCCAATTGCATTTTGCATTTGTGATTCAGTATTTGGAAGAAACGTATTTAAGGTGCAACTTTCACATACTGAATGGGTATGGTATGCCTTTCAGTTTTGCGACCAAATTCCAGTCGCAAATAGTAATACTGTACTGCCAGTTTAAAACTGGTGCTAACCAATTCACAAAGGGCAAGAGTTTCCCAAAGGACCCCTACCCCTATGAGAAGGTAAATACTTTTTTTAACAGCAGGCAGTGGCCCCACAGACCGCTGCCTACTCTTGAAAAATCGAACTAAAACATTGAATTGTTTTCATCTTAAATGTTTTAAGAAAAACAGACTGCATAAAAAAAAAAGATTGCTTTATTAAAAAGCAATCAAAGACATGGTGGTCTGCTGACCTCATCAGCTCACCATCCCTGTGATCACTGAGTTCTAATGGGTAGCAAATTGTGACCTACTTCATTAATATTCATGAGATAGGTCAATCTGCGACCAACTAGGAATTACTAATAAAACTCAAAAGAGTTTCATGCATTAGGAAATCGGTATCCCTAATGTTTGTACACGTGGGCCCTATGTCTTCAAGATGTTTTTTCAGAGTAGCATGCATATACTAATCAAAAATGAATTTAAATTAACATGGTGGGTCAAATGGTCCTATAGAGTCAATACTCATGATACTCCTACAGTGTCAATCTCCCTCCGGGTGAGAGAAACATGACTTCACTGCCCACCTGCCTGCAAGCAGAGAAGGCAAGTCTTCTTCCACCTAGAGTGAAATTTAAAAATGCTCCCGCCCAGTTTGAGCAAACATATGTTCCATGCCCACACTGATGCAGGCAAGGGTACCAATGTGTCTCTGGAGTGGGCTCCCCAGGACACAGTAACTATTCCAGCCCTAGGGTGTTGTGTTCCCCTGGGTCTTTACTGGCTCAGGGAGTGGGACCACCTGCCCCTCTTCTTTTTTATGCACTCTGGCCCTGGGGGATGGTGTTCCTGGGGCCTATTAAAACTCAGGTGGATTGTGTGGTCCCCTTGGCCTTTTTTTGTACTGCAGCCCCAGAGGACGGGGCCCCCAGGGGCGTCAAAGAGGCCTGGTGAGGGGTCTATGTGACCCCTGGCCTACCGCGGAGATCCCATCCCTGGGGCCCATCCTAATTATGGTTGTGTACCCAATGGCTACATAGGTCACCTACAAAGCAGCAAATTGTGGGTTGCGGAGAGAACCCCTGTAGTTCTAGCTAGCTCCCTGTAAACTGTGGGATCCGGCATTGCTCCCAGCTGGCGAGAGCAGAAGTTTTTGTATGCTCCCGCTGGGCAGGAGCAATCTGTGTTTCAAGCCCGCAGGAGTGTGGATTAGGGACACAAAAGTCTGCCCCCACCTGACAACGTTTTACAATCTCCTGCTGAGTGAGAGCAGACATGCCTTCCCTGACTTCAGTGCTGCAGGCAGGGAAGACATATCTGCTCCCACCCAGGGTGAGATTTTAAAATGCTCTCCCAGAGTGGGAGCAAACGTATGTTTCCATGCCTGCGCTGATGCAGGCAGGGAAATTACTGTGAATTGGGACTCAAAGAGGCCATGGAGGGTCCATGTGCCCCCCTGCCCTTCAGGGGATGTTCTCAAGAGTAGAGCAGAAGCATGAAAATTCACAGCAACATTTAAAAAAAAGGTTTTGGCCCCCAGCAGGGAGACACCACAAGGCCTAAGGAGTCAGGGTAGTCACAACCTTGTCCCCTTATATATATATATATATATAGAGAGAGAGATTAAGTTTTCTTTAGTTTCTCATTGTGTGCCAGTTAGGCCTAGTGCGAAACTGTGCAGTTTTTACATGTGCACGGATCTTTCCTAACGTTCCCTTCACTTTTTCACATCAACTTGGTGGGAACGTTACATTCGTGGTACAGGCACAGAAAGCATATAGAACAGAGGTGTTTTATTCATGGGTTACATTCCCAGCTGTAGATGATGTAACACTAGTACTGCATGAATACACTGAAGATAAAATACCAGATGAAGAAACTCCAAACGAGGCAATAGAAGTTCCTCTCACTTACCAAGCACATATTAATTGGTTTAAAGGTGCCTTCCCCTAGACTGTAGAAAATGTAACCCTGGGCCCACTCAGCAATGAGGGGGCAACATGACAAGTCTCAGCCGGATACACACCACATCCCGGTATCAACAATTTGACTGCAGTCCAGTTGCGGTGATTATACAATAATATAGTAATAATATACAGATGCATTGCACAGTTTGTTATGTGAACATTAACACTTACTCCTGCATCGGCTGTTCAAGTTGCACAACCACAATTGGTCACACCGGACATTAGCCCACAAACACTGAATGCAATTATGGGAAAGGTTCCTATAAAGAGGGAAGAAATTCCTTTTCTTGATTGCATAAAAACAAATCAGCTTAAAGCAATCTTTCCCCATAAAGGCCCAAAACACAAAATATTGACAATTTGCTTGCCGATGGGACTGGTGCTCCTTGTAGAGGACTATGCTACTTGGTGTACAGACTTTGCTGCAGTATATACCAGAACATGTGGTGCCCCTTCGTTGGTGGTTTTACCTGAAGTATTGAAACCGGTCCAAATTGAGCATGGGCAGCACCTACCCTGGACTTAGGGATGAAACTGATGGGCAACTTTGACACAGTAGCCACCATAATGTTGAATAGGGAAAGCAGCAGCGTTAGCCATATGCAAATGCCTGAGGGATTTGCCTCCCGCACAGCAGGAGCGTGAATTACATACAATTATCGAAGAAACCTATGCTACGCTGGATAGAGATCATTTGGGGGCCAGACCTCAGAAACCACTATTGAAGGGTAATTCGGAAAAGTATAACTCTAAGCAAGCACCTGACTCTTCAACAAAGAAGAAGTGGAACAATAAGAAAAACAAGGATAAAAAAAAATCATTGGTGGGTCTTCTACTCAGGTATCCACTACGAAATGTTATAACTTATGGAACCTTGATAATGTTAAACCGCCTGACAGGTATCAGGATACTGATATACATTCTTCCTGGTCCTTCGAGGAATCATCCGATAAATGTTTGGATACAGGAAGACAGTCAGAGCGCAGATCAGAAGAGCCCTTAAAATTAAGGAAGGACTCATAATGCTTGTCTGACTACACTTTTAAGCAAGAAGGAGGTAGCCGGACTTAAGGTCGGATATGCCCTTGATATTGAGCACTGTGCTTCTGAATGAGCATTGACCACACTGGACAGCATGGAAGAAGTCACATCACTGACTGAGTATATTACGGTGGAATCACCAGACACCAGCGTAAGTATTCCACTTCATCAATACGAAGTCCAACCATGGTTGAAGGGGGACATACCCAGGTTTATTAATGTCCTCTTTTGGGAGTAGCTCACTCAAGGAGACACTATTCTTTTGATCGAAAAAAATTGGCCACCTGATTTCATAATGGATTGCCCAAACAGGGAAACTGTGATTTTACCTGCCTTTTCTAACCTTGTTCCAGAATCAGTTAAACATTCATACTCCAAGGAGAGAGCACTAATGCTAGCTCCTGGGTTATACCGCAACCATGTGGGGTGGGATGTCGGATCACCTTATCATGATATTCCATTGAGGTCAACCCCAAAGGCAATATCCAATAAAAAACATAGCCAAACAACAAGTTAGGGAAAATCAAGGCACATTAAAAAGTTACACCTCTTCGATGAATAGTCCTCTGGTTCCTGTAATGAAACTGGATTAATTAAATCATCTAATATTAGATTACAAACACTTAAACATGCACATTTGGAATACAAAATGCACACAGTGCCCGACTAATGTATTTATTGTGTGAAAGAACTACAAAACAATACCAGACGATGAACGTATGGAGCACTTGACCAGAGTGGACCACATAATCTTGGGGTTTGCTCACATGGGCTCCAGATTTAATTAAAAAAAAATCAAAGATGGCCCACCTCAGTGTCCTATTTTTGGGATTTAAGTTGTCAAGTGAGCGACAAAGTTTGGCAGCCCATGTGTTAGAAAAATGTGTATTGCTCCAACCACAAGCAACTCTAAAAAGACTGCAATCCATATTTGGATTCCTAAATTTTGTCCGAACATACATTCCTGATTATGTAGAATGGGTCAAACCATTCTACGACTTAATACATCCAGACTTCTTAATTACACATTGAAGGCAGGAATATAAAGAAAATGTATGTTCCATTCAAACTGACATAATAGCTTCCAAACACCTACACACAAGTGTAAACACAACAAACCTGGTGATCTGTGTAATAGCAGGTAAATCAGGGTACACTTATGTCACATTCAATGAAGGTGACAGTGATAATACAATGTAAAATTCATGTATATGCCAATGCTGAAATGCGTTTTACACCTACTGAAAAAATACTGAGAGCAGTACAGACTCAAGGGAAATGTATTATTGTTGTGACCCCAGTACCACAGAATACAGATACTGGATTCCCCACACTTATAGTGTGTGATCTGTATTACTGTGTGCAGTCATATAATGAGTATCTTCATTATTGGAGCCAGAATGGATTAAGGGACTCAAAAGGTGAAAAATAAAAAACAAGCTACTGTGGGAACAGGTGGTAGAGCTGAAAGAATGCTTGCAATGGGTTCATGTCATTCACACACTGAGCCATCAACTTGTTGGCATTTACACTGCAAGGGATTCAATGGCTAATGAAGCCGCAAAAGCGACATATCTGACTGTCACAGTTACTGCAATCAGTCGTTCTAGGACAAGGAAAGGCAGAGACATCATGGTGGTCATCAATGCTGCTTCTTATGACACACACCTGCCAAAAGGCTTCCCACTCAAGTACTCCTACAAGTTAGATGTACAAAACACACTTTATGCCCAGATTTCAGGAGTGGGGGACAGAATGTGTGATCTGGCTTTTTCAGCGGGTTTATCCCCAAAAATTTTTGCTTTTTGGCCTTCTGTTTCTGACCTGCTTGTGTTGGTTTTATGACTCTGGGCACTTTACAACTGCCCAGAGCGCATAGATCTTTCTGCACTTGCACTTTGTTGTAGCTACATAACATAACTGCTGATCAGTGCTAAAGTGCATATGCTCTACTTTTAAATTGTTGTTATGGAATAGTGATTTCATGATTGGTATATTTTATTTACTTGTCAGACCCTATTACAGTGCACTGTGTGTGCCCAGGGCCTGTAAATAAAATGCTGCTAGTGGGCTTGCAGCACTGATTGTGCTACCCACAGAAGCAGCCTGTAAAATGTAACTCTGGCCTGCCATTGCAGAGCCTGTGAGCAGTCTAGTACTGCCATGTCGACTTGGACATACCTGTTGCCATAGGACAGAACTGGGAGTTTGTTTATAGCATCTTATAAACGTAACTACTCCTGGGAACAAGGTAGAAAGTTAAAGTTTAGTATGCCTGAACTCAGAATGTTAAAATGCATCTTTTAGTGAGGGTGATTTTTACATTCTGTGTTTGAAAATCCCACTTTTAGAAAGTAGGTATTTTCTTGCTAAGCGATCCAGAATGCCTCTGCTAGGTTTGTGTATTGCATGTCTGGCTTTGGAGTGTCAGGGGATGGGGAGGAACAGTGGCTCCAGAGAGCCTGATGAGTCAGGGCCGGTCTGAATAGGCCTGGTCTACATTTGGATAGGTTGGAGGAGTAGCACCTGCACCTGAATAGGGCTGTGACTGGCTTCAACATTGAAAGCTCTGCCTCCCTGTGGTGTGTCTGGAACCAGGGCTCACACTGACAATGGAGGCTGTTGTGCACTTGCAAAGTGCGCCACAGAACTGGTTTTGGCTGGGTACAGACACTCTCTGCCTTCAAAGAACAAAGGATTTTTGGGCATAATAAGCGGGACCCAGACCCCAGACTTTTAGATCACTTCTGGGACATCAAGAGGAACCTTTGCTAAGGAGAAGAGCCGGATAAGCTGAAGAAGAATACTACCCATGTGCTGTTTGCTCTCTGGTGTTGTCCTGCAGTGCCTGCTTGCTACCAAGGAAAGGAGAAAAAGGACTTTGCTGTTGCTCATGCCAAGCTACCAAGGGGGTGAGCAGGGGTTATTTTAGAAGTGTATTCCCCTTACTCTGACTAGAAGCAAGGGTCACTATTTGGACAAAGGTATCTACCTCTGCCAACTGGAGACCCCCATTTCTAACATTGGTGGTCAGCTGTGAGGATCCTGGACTTGCATGTGTGTCTTACAGTGATTGGTGTACCCTACTAGTATAGTGCAGACCATTACACAACCACATACTGTTTTTTCTGTTTGCTGGTGTCCTCCTGGAAGTATTTTTTGATACTACTGGCTAGTCTTTGCAAAATGGAACTTGACTTCTTGCACATGCTGATCTACACAATGAAAGAGCTATGTGTGTTCTACAAGGAAAGGGAGCTGCCTGTGAAGAGCAGGCCCAGGAGGATATAGAGGCATCCCTATTTCATTATGAGTTACCCTGCTGGGGCCAAAACTACCAGTTGAGTCTGAGGAGGAGGACTTCCCTGAAAGTGAGGGAGAAACAGAAAAAGATGGCTGGCTTCTAGCTTGTGACCGGAGGCTGAGAGAGCTTGATGAGGATTTCGAGAGGGCCGAGACCAAAAGGGCCTTAAACCAAGAAGAAGAAATGTGTGTAGCTCAGGAAGTGAGCTTGGCTGGGTTGGAGGTGGAGTCTAGCTCAGATGGTGCCAGAAAAAAAATGTGTTATCTAGTGCTGAGGGAGCAGTACACACACCCAGAGATGTGGCACCTGATTTGAAGGAGAGGGGTGACACAAACCAGGAGGTTCAAGGATATGAGGTAGCTCCAGTGGTACACAGTGTCCCTGACGTGGATTGGGGAACTGGAACAGGGGTTCATAGTCGTAATGGTGGGAGGGACACTCTACTGACTCTAGTTTAGGGGTGCAGCGAGAGGGGTTTCCCCATGATAGAAGTCTTCGTCTGTGAGTGTGGAGACCACCCAGAAGAGCGTGGGTTGAGTGACAGTCAGACACTGTCTTGCCAATCTCAAGAGAGTGATGTGGAGTACTTGCGCGAGGCACTGGATGGTGAGGTGAAGGATAGTTTGGTTAACACCTGTGTGGGGCTGTGTGATTCAATTGTTGGAGAGCATATTTTAAGTCCCTGTTTTCCAGAGCTATGCCAACACCTGTTGGAGTGTGAGTTCTCTGACCCCAGGGAGCTCATCTTGGAGGCAGACGTTTTGGTAGATTCCAGAGGGTCCGGAGAGGCATCTGGAGGTGATCCTAAAGGAGGCGGCTCAGGTTTTCTCCAGCCAAGTAAGGTAGGGGAGGGTGGTGGTAGCCCTGACAGTTCCCAGAATAATGGGAAGGGTGTAGGGTCCCATGTCCTGTCTCATGGGAGAAGGAGTGGGAGTGGACGTTGTCCCGAGGTTCCCGAAACCCAGCCCCAAGGCCAGGTTGGTTCCATGAGTGGACACCAGAAGGGAGTCTACTCTTTGCCGGGAGGCCAACCCAATGAGGGGATTCCGAAGTGTCAGTTAAGCTGGGGGAGATAGCTGTAACCAGCATTCTACCAGCTCTGGTGTCTGGCAGCACCTCTCCAGTGGGGAGGGTGCCTGAGTCCAGAGAGAGGGTTGAGAAGGGGATGCAGTCCCCTGTGGAAGGATGAGTGTGTCAAGGGTTGCCCGCTCTGAGGTCAGAGCACCCTAAGACTGATCCTGGTGAGGCCACGTCTGGCCTGGGGGTTCTCCATGCTCTGTCAGGTGAACAGCAGGCTGTGAACCAGCATCAGGCAGACTCTTACACAACTCCAGAGGAGTGTGTTTCCATTGGCGGGGTTGGTATACTCCCTGGTCCAGGGTTTGAGGGCCAGGTTCAGAGTGTCCCCCCTGACCTGGAGGAGAGGGCAACTACTAACAGTGCCCCTACCGGTTTGTCTTCTGGGTGCATTGCTCCAGTTGGGAGGGTACAGGGCCCTAGTAATGGGGGCGGGAGAGGGCAGCCTCACCCTTGACCTCGGTCCAGTCTAAGGGTAAAGACCCTAGGCTGGGATCCCATTTGCAGAATAGAACTCCTGAACTTGTGGGTGAATTGTGCAGGACACCTGCCACAGGTACCCTGACAATTCTGGAAGGAGGTACCACTCTAGGTGGGAGGGTGCGGAGCCCCGAGGAGGAAGACCGGGTGTGGAAAAGCCCACGCCAGTCTCATGTCCAGTCATTGGGTATAGGCCCGGGGCTGGTGTGTCAGTATTAGGATGTTATACCTGATCCATCAACTGCTCCCTCAAGACAGCCACATTCCCGACAACTAGAAGCGTGCCAAAGTCAACCCCCTCCTAAAGAAATCCTCCGTGGACCCTATGGCCCTCAAGAAATTCAGGCCCATCTCACCGCTTCCTTTCACAGCCAAGGTCATCAAAAGGCTGTCAGCACCCAGCTAGCATATTTCATTGAAGCCAACAACATCCTAGACACCTCCAAATCTTGATTCCACAGCAACCACAGCACCAAGACTGCCCTCCTCGCCACCACAGATGACATTCGTGACCTCCTCGACTGAGGCCAAACGGTAGCCCTCATCCTCCTGGACCTATCAGGCGCCTTCGACACCGTCTCTCACCGCACACTAGCCACCAGACTCCACGACGCCAGCATCCAAGGAAAGGCACTAGAGTGGATACACTCATTCCTCACTGGCAGAACACAGAGAATAAGACTCCCGCCGTTCCTCTCAGAACCGACAGAGACCAGATACGGAGTACCCAAAGGATCCTCCCTCAGCCCTACCCTCTAAAATGTCTACATGGACCCCCTCGCAACCATCATCCGAAACCATGGGCTCAACATTGTCTCTTATGCCAATGATACCCTACTCATTCTCTCCCTCACCAAGGAACCCAACATCACCAGGTACAACTTCCAAGAAGGGATGAAAGCTCCCGCCGTGCAATAACCATGATGCGGGGTAGGCTTCTGCAGAAAGCGGCAAAATGCGGGGTGGGCACCCGCCTTCAAAGGTACTGGAGAGCGGGGTGGGCACCTGCAATAAAACAAAAAACAAAGATGCGGCACCAACGCGGGGTGGGCTTCCGCTCCTCTCTGCAACCTGGGGAATCTCTATGCCAGGGAATCCCTCGCCATGACGTCCTCGGGGAGAGCAGAGACAGCGCTTCTCCAAGATGAAAGCCAAACGCTCACCAGGCGCTAGTAGTCCCAAAATAAAAGAGTCCTTAGGGATTCTGGGGGCATAGCTGGACCCAGGGAGGCCAGCACACAGGGCCCTCCAGCAGGGAGGCAAGCCCCCATGGAGGTTCCTCCTGGGCCCCTAGCAGAAGCACGCCCCCGTAGCCCAAGAACAGCACTGCAAAACAAGAACTGACCAATTTCATGGGGTCACAGCCCCTATACTTATACCAAGAAGCTCTTTGTCTGTAGTGCAGGGCATGGGAGAACCAGACGCAACTGGTTCAGGGGGGATTTGGAGCACTTTGTTTTGCAAGCTCCTCTTCCCCTTTGTCAGGTGGGGGCTCATCATCAGACACACCATAGGGGCGGAGCCAGCATTCAATAGGGCAGGCACCATCCTATTCAGAGTCAGGGGATTACCCATCCCACTACTCCCAGCACAGATGTCCCATTCAGCCTAGCGTTGACTCACCCTGTCCGTCCTGGAGCCACACACACCTCCCATCCCCTGTCACTCACAAGCCAGACATGCAATTCACATCAGGCAGACACCTAGCACACAGAAATGCCAACTTCTAAAAGTGGCATTTCTCCCATAATCATAATAAATCTGCCCACACCATTGCACAGCATTTATTCTCACCATTTCATACATACTAAACTCTACCCTGCTGCCCCTCTAATACCAGGAATTACCAGGGACACACTTATCCTCAATGCATTCCTATGGGAGGGCAGGCCAATCTCACCATACGTACACAGAGAGTGCATGCACTTTACACTGGACCACAGTGCTAAAGTGCCCAGAGGCCTAAAACCACCAACACTAGGTAACAGGCAAGGCAAAAAGTTTAGGGGTGAACCTGCCAAAAAGGGCCAAGTCCAACAGTGCTCATTTGCATGTCACCTTATATGAACCAATACAAACTTTTTTGGGAGTTTCTATTGGACGATCACTTCCAATTGCAAAATGTCCCCGTGTGCAAGGTATACTATTCATTATTCGAGTTACACACTCTTACCGAAACTACTACACTAGGCATTTCCATCTGTGAATTGAATTTACTGAACACAAAGTCAACCAATGAAGCTAACTTCTTTCATGGCACTATCTGACAAACTCAAAAGTATCACTGTTCTGAATAAATATGAGAGTAGACCCTTGGTAGCTTATTTTGGTAAATATATTATTTGTAAGTTGTAAATTGCTTTGGAATGTAAGAAGTGAAATGAGTAAAAACACATCAGCACAGAATTTCTTTAGCTAAACCTGCAGCCCAACCATGAGCCCACACGGCTGTTTCACTTTTCAAAAAAAGGTTGGTGTTACGTGTTTGTGTTTCCTAAACCACACAACTGCTCCAAGGTCCTCCTCTACCAGCAGCTTAAATAAATAAATTGGCTGAGCACAGGTATGACCGCAGGGAAACAAATAGCTTATGGGCTCAGCTGATTGCATGACAATGTCATATACTATTGGTGATGCGGAAGATCGCATTATAAATGCATTATTCTATTGTCGGATGTGTGGCACTTGGCAGGGGTGCAGCAGCGTGGCTGAAAGTTAGAAAACAAGGTGTTAGAAGTTGGCCAGATATGTGCTGTCCACTAGTTATAGTGGGCACCCTGTATCAGTCCAAACAACCCCTTATGGTGAAAAGGTTAAAGAAAACTTTTATTGAAAGCTATCCTAGTGGTAGCTATGAAGAGCAGCTTTCAGGCTCAGTCTTGAAGGAATGTAAAGCAGCTTGTTTGACCAGTCTATAATCTCTTGAGTGATCAAATGAACGGACAACCATACCAGCTATATATTTAAAATATATGTATTTAAGATAAAACACACCCCTCTAGTCTCTTTATGAGACTGGAGTTCGAAGTACTTAAGTTACAAGTTAGCAATCAACAGTAATAGCACAAATACACGTTTGGGCCCTAGGGGCGTACCACACCATATACCAATAAAGTGGTATAAGAACCACGAATAGACTAGACACAAGGCCTAGAGCCTGTTGAATTGCTGGGACCCCAAGGAACAACCCAAGGTAGTGACACAGGGGACCCACGGGGGCCGTGTGCAGTGTGTGAACACAGCCGTGGGTTACCGTTAGCTTCTATGGGCAATGTTGCGGTTGGAAATGTAAAGATTAGGGACACTTAGAAATGAGTCAGGACCAAACCCTTTTGGACTTAGGAAGTTCTAGGGCTAGCACCCACAGGAGCACTGGAGTACTCTTGTTACCTAACCCAGGGAAGCCGGGTGCATAGGTGTCTTTTGGTGTCGGGTCGCGTTGTCGATTTCAATGGAAGCTGGCGAAGAAGTGCTGCTGCCATGAAGAGAAGAAGTGTCCGAAGCAATCCAAGCCTGGATCTAGGATGGAAGGAACCTGAAAGCAGAGGGGACAGAGTCTGGGTCACTTATCAGTGACCAAGGGCACGATAGACCAATGCCCACAGATGTCGGGTGCTTCAGGTGAGTTGCCAGGTGTCTTGACTCTTCAGCCACCAGGTCCAGAAGGTACCGATGATGACCAGGACCTGGATTCGAGCTGTCACACAAAGTCTATCGAGTGCTGCAGTGTCAGCGACCAGATTGGACCCAACAAGCCTTGGCAACGGCAAGTCACTTGGAATCAGAGAAAAGACGGCAGTGAAGACCAGCAAGATCTGGGGGACTCACCCAGCAAAGGTAAGTCAGGGCACATCTGGAGCAACCAGAAAAGCCCAATCAGAAGAGGAGTTGCCTTCATGGGGACGTACTAGCCAACGGGCTCGCGATTGCGAAGGAGCCTCGAGCGGTTGCACTGGAAACCGGACCACGGGTCACTCGTGGAGTGGAGGCCAGAGATCTTCTGGGCAGGAGATGCTCAAGGCTGGCGCTACTTGGAGCCCAAAGCACAACTTCGAGGAAGACCAGGAAGATGATGTTGCAAAAGTTCACGGTGTCCAGGGGTCACGGCACCCACGATAGCCACGGGCCTCAGCTTTGCTGTGGACTCAGGGTAGCCTCAGGGTAGTCTGGGAATCCACCTCTGGTGATGCAAAGACTTTGGCGTCCGGCGGGAGCTTCAGCGTTGCAGACTGGTCAGTTGCTTCTTTGGTGCCTGCCAAGCAGGGGAGTCACTCCTTGACCCCAAGGGAGATTTCTGCAGTCTTCTAAGCAAAGTAGAACATCGAAGGTCCAGGATATATATTGCAGAGTTTCGTCGGGGGTAATCTAAAGTCGCAAGGACTGGGTTCCCATACTTATACAAAGTTTGGGGGTTGGACATACTCTAGGGACCAACCTATGGGAGGATTTGGAAAGAGGGGTCGTTACATCCATTTCCTTTGTCCAGTTTCACGCCAGAGCAGGGGCAGGTAGCCTCTGCAACCGGTTTGAACTGGACTATGCACAGGGACAACAAGTGTGCCCCCAGTGCAGGACTTCAAAGCACCAGAGAGTGCTTCTGCCTAGCCCCAATACACATCTGCCTGTATGGGGAGGTGTTTACACCTCCTTGGGACAGGAAACCTATTGTCCAGGCCTCCCCTGCCGGAGTTTTGGTCAGAAGCAGGAGGCCAGACCCGTGTCTGTGACAGAGGCATCCATTTATGCCAGGGCTGTAGAAAGTCCTACCGGGTTAGACCTGTGTGAACATGTCTCTCCCTCTAGAAGGGCGGAATGCTACCCCCGCCACCAGAACTGGCGGGGGGGGGGGTAGTGTGCCAAAGCATTTGAAACCAAACACAACATGTTTCCGTGCAGCCATCCCAAAGTTAGATTTACCGTGAGGTTTTAATGCACTTAAGAGTATATGGTCAGGCTGCACCACAAACAGCATCAGAGGAGGTACTCCGAACGTTGCAGAGGGGCTCTGCTCATGCAGGGGCACCCTCTCACATAAAAATCAAGCACTCTGCCTTCAGGATTTTTAAGGCCTGCCATAGGAGTGACTTATAGGTTTTATATGTGTGTGCAATGGTAGTGATATAGGTAGCCTATACCACTGTAAGGGGTGCAAGCACAACCTTACCCAGGCTGCAGTAACAGACCTGTGGTGTCAATTTGGAGTGCTTCCCAGCGGTGGCATAATACATGCTTCAGCCCCTGGTAGGCCTATGAGGTACCTATGCCCTATGCCTTAGAAATGTACCTAATGTACATGGAAACCATTTTACAGAGAACGCAGATAGACTGGGGCCCTAAATAGCAGAGTCCCAGTCCAACCAAGTCATAAACCAGCAAAACACCAGGCAAAAAGTGGGAGCAACCATATAGTCAGATTCCACCTTCCTACACAAGGTCTATGATGTGGTTAGTGCTGACCGCCAGTGGCAGTGATCTGTTTTCTTTGTATGGGATTATTCTCTGCCTTCACAAAAAACACATTTGATTATCTTATCTCAGACCTGCAGTTCAATGTGTTGGCCCTGCATGAGTCAGTGCCAAAAAGAGCATACACAGCAGGGAGCACAGCGCTGGCTGCATTTTTGTAGTATCTTGAAATCTGTTGGAGTGACTTTTGGCTGATTTTTGCTGGTGGGGTTGAATGAAGCAAGTAACGAAGGGGGAGGGCAGAAGGGGATGATTGGGCAAGCAACTATGGAGGAGAGGCGGTTACAGACCGGGCAAGCAACAACGCAGGAGTAGGGATTGGGGAAGAGAAAGCAATAATGCAAGAAGAGAAGGAGGAATGTGGTGCAAATAAAAAGCAAAAAAGTACTTCTGAAAGTAGTGAGCAGTGGAAGGGCATTGGGCAAGGGAAGCAGTGCTTGGGCCATGCTTCATGGAAGGGAGAAACAAACGAAGTGGAAGTTAAAACTTCAGTTGCTAATCAAGAGAAGCAAGGAAATGAGAGTGACAATGAAGTCAACACATTTTAGGCAATGGGCTCTAAGATCCCTGTAATTAAAAACATGGCTCGCAAGAGACTGCACATCGCTGTCTCAGATGAGACCGAAAGCATAGTATGTTGGTGAGTGGTCAGGGGAGAGGGAGGGGACAAACTGTTAAACAGGCAAAATTGCCTGCTGAATATCCTGATGGGCATAAAATAAACAACAGTGCCTGCCAAAACATTTAGAGACGCTAAGGTAAAGGCAGCAGATTATGTAAGGTAGGGGCAGGGACAAGTCCCGCCTAAAGGTAAAGAACCTTTATCATGCAGCTTTAGTACGCGCTTTGTTTTTACCATGCAGCTAAGTTTCAAGCAGGAAAGTATTTACACCTTTACCACGCTATACTTTCCCACATAGCTATGTACTTTATAAAAAACTAACATACCTTTTATGTTATTTTTTTTAATGATTTTAGGGTTTAGGGGTTGGTAGGGGTAAATGGAGGTGAGTGTGACTTGATCAGACCACTGCCTTCTCATAAAGAAAGCTTTTTTTTCCACATTCACAAATAGAAAGGGGTTCAAAGGGGACCTCTTCCCATTTGCGACTGCATTACCCATACACTTTGGTAGTCGATAAATTATAAGGGGCGAATTTACTACTTCTGGCGCATCTCTGCCAATCAGCAGGGATGCGCCAGAAGAGTTGCGACGCATCTGCCTACCCATGCGCCACCACTGATGCGCCGCATTTATAATGCGGCGCACGGATGGGCAGATGTGTGTCGCATCCCCCCGCAGAAAGGCGGCACATTGCTGGACTTGCATCGCAAGCGCGACGCAGCTCCAGCAAGGCTCGGGGTGCACCTATCCCTAACATGCTGCGTGAATCCTTACGCCTGCTTCAAGCAGGCGCAGGGTTTTGACGCAGCATGGCCGTTGATGGAGTGGGTAGTACAAAATGTTGTATACCCCCCCTATTCTGCATGAATATACTAATTATATAACCTATTAATTATAATATTAAATGAGTTTTGCATGTTTTCTAATTAATATTATTAATTTACCATTTATACGTGGGATTTGCATTTTGCATGGCTAAATAACCTTTATGACTAAAATCCATACGCATACTAACAGTAGTATATGTATTAAATAGAATATTGCATGATATATGTGGCTTTTGTAACATTTTATAATGTTGCCCAAGATGACAGCAATGGGTGAGTATGAACGCTTTAAATGTCGCTTTACGCTGGATAAATACATACACATAGAGGGATTAGTAAGGGGTTAACATTAGATTCCTTAATTCTATGAATTAATTATTATTTTGTGTTTGTTTGCTTAAGTTATCCTTTGGGCCTAAAATCAAAATGGCCGCTGACGCGACACGAGGTGATGGCCGCTGCTCCACGAGGTTTCGAGTGGAGTGCGCCGATGCGACAAAAACGTCACTGTGGCCTCGTCATGACCCGTGCCTTAGTGTTCCAGAGCAAGGCCATTGTCGGATCATTGCCAAACTGACAAACAAAGGACTCTTAATGAAGAACTAGCTTTGACTGACTTTGTGATGTCATCTTTGAACTGTACCAAGTTCCCAAAAAACTCTGCCGGACGATCTAAACCGACCCATCAGGAATGCCCAAATTTTATAAATTGTTACATCTTTACACCATTTTCAATTTAAATTACATGGTAGAATAGAGAGGAAAAACCTACCCCTTTCTTGTTGCTGATGAAGACGACGGTGACGCTACGCGACGCTACTACCTAGGGTGACTGTTGCGTTCCTGAATCTTTGATGGTCCGAATGCTGGCCATTATCCGATGAACTGCAAACTTTCTTAAATCTATGGGCATTGATTGATGCTTGCACGTCTCTGGTCCTTGCCTATGCTTTGGGACTGTAGTGTGCTGCACAAAGAATTTTGCTGCTAGGGACCGAATGACAACCAATTTGATTTTGACAAAGCCACTTGACTTAGAGGACGCCCGATAGCCAGAATAGGTAAATATGGTGTTCTGTGATTTACATGAAAATTAATATAAACTTTCTAAATGCAAGCTTAACCTTTACACTAAATTTTGATAAACAGATATTGATTAACAAAACCTGAGTTTGTGGATTATTGAGAATGGTAAAATCAAAATCTTGAAATGTGTTTTAGCTGGTTCTAAATCACCATCAACCAATCCAACTATTTGATCTATTGATCACGTGGGAGGAGTGCCTTGATGTTTAGGATTGAGATCTGTAGGCGAAAGGTTATTAATGTATAGACTTGTATATAACTTTTCTTTCCTATAGGTTATAAGGTGTTCCTCTCATGTCAAGCGCTTGAACCATCTTTTCCTCATGTATGTACGTGAAATGAATGTTGGTGTTATGGGCCCCACCAATGATTGCATATGTGAATGAGCGAGTGTGACGCAGGGAGGATATTGGTACGGGTCATGCTCTTCTTTTTCCCCGTTATCTTGGGTTTTGCGCTCCATCCCCGTAAAAGTGACTGAGTGAAATCTTGTAGATTACACTCAGTCACTTTTCGGAGGCATTACTGCGCCGGAATGCCCCCCCCCCCCCCCCCCCAGTGGAGGAACACCCACATGTGGCACAGGGCTTTACAACGTGACGCATCTCCCTAGATGCGTCACGTTGTAAAAAGCCCGCAGCATGGTGCTGGCTTTGCGCCGCCGCTGCGTCACAAAAGTAAGAGGCTTGTAAATTTGCCCCTAAAAGTTTTGTGACTGTAATTCTGTCGCAAAACATTAATGCATACCATTCAGGTTTGTGATGGATGCCACTTCCAAATACTGAATCAGCATGTAGTCGCAAACCAAAATTGTGATTTGTTAAAGTGCTACTGAATCGCAGAATGGGTTTGATACATATCAAAATGCTTTTGTGCAGTCACACACAGGCTGATCCGCAAAATTGGCCGATTTGCACCCGTAAAAAAGCTTGATGCATGTAGCCCTAGATTGTCACTATCAGCAGTGCCTGCGTTGACTTTGGCGACGCATAAAGATGTACAGATAGTTATGCTTGGGGGGCTACGGGGAAGTCTGACAAAAATGTGCTGAATAATGCAAATATAGTCCTTAGCTAAAATTGGTAGGAAAAACACAAAGGCAATATTGAGGAATAAAACGACACAAGCAAAGAAGAAATGTTTTCATTTGAACTATGGGCTGTACAGAGAGGGAGCAGAGTCTATGGAATACATGTTTACATGGGTCCAGGAAGTGAACATCTATGGATCCAAGTCTGGCAGCAACAGTGCCGCCAATGCTACAGGCTCTGAACATGCGCAGCCGGGCCTGTGCACACTGTTCTGCTATGGCAGCAGAAGTAGCTTTAACGGGGTCACCTCCACCCTGCGAAAAGAATGAAGCACAGCATAAAGAAACAAGCATTTGCAATGGAATCGGTCTAGCTTTTGTGAAAGTTAGGGCTATTATTGTCAGTGTAAATGACATTTTTTTTTACTTTATTTTCTTTTCTTTGAAGTGGCGTGCTTATATGTGTAGAGCGCTATTGCCATGCGTATGACCTCACGGCGGGGGAGAACTAGAAAATGGGAAAAAGGTTGTGAGGGGAGTTGGAAAATAAATGACAACAATGGACAAAGGATTTACATTTTGGGAAGGAGTTGCTGTAAAGGGCCGAGGATTAGGCATAAGTAGGAAAGCGCGTTGTACTGGAGCAGGATATGTGCGTGAAAGAGAGAGCGAGACGCAGAGGATTTGGGGGCATATCAACAAGGGCTGTATCTCTGCTTTTTTGGCTTTAAAAGCCAAAAAAGGAGAGATAAAACTAGTGCCCTATCAACAACAGGGTGCTAACATGCAAATTTGCATGTTAGCACCCTTTTACTCTACGCTTCCCCTTGCATCTCTAATGAGATGCAAAGGGGGCGTTCCAGAGTAAAATAATAGGAGAAATGTCGCTAAGCGACATTTCTCCTATTATCAAGAATGTCGCTAACCCTGTTAGAGACAAAAAAAGCAGCGCTAACCGCGGTTAACGCTGCTTTTTTACGTCTGGTATTTTTCTGACTTAGCCATGATATCCTATGGAAGGAGGATATCATGGCTAAATTTGTGAGTCCATATCTACTAGGTAACGTGAGATTATCGCTGGGTTTCCAGCGATAATCTCACGTTGGCCTGTTAGCGTGAGCATTTTTATCGCTATTGAGATAAGCGTTGCTAATAGCACGCTATCTCAGCGATAAAAATTCACGCTAGCCGGCGATAATTATCCTAGCGCTAAGAGCGCTTAGAGATAATTATCGCCGGTTGTTGTTGATATGCCCCTTGGAGAGAAGTGTGCATGAATGTTGTGGGAAAAAGGGATGGTTAGAGAAGAATAGGGCAGGGGACAAGGAATACGAGAGGGATTGGGTAATACTATAACCAGTTTACATCTGCATATGTTTCATTACCTGGTAGAACACACCCAAAACGGTTACTAAATTATTTAAATAGCGGAATATAAAGAAGAACAGAAAATTAACTGGTACATGAAAAGAGTAGGAGGGAGAAAGCAACAGTTAGAAAGAAAAGAGGATTATTTACAGAGAAATAGGAAGAAAAGGGAGAAGAAGAGAGATGGGTATTTATCAAATGGGAAACTGAAAGAAGTATTTGGCAACAACATGAGAGATTTGTAGAAAGAGGAAAGGAGCCTTAGTAAGGAATAGAGGGGCAGATTTATGAGGCCCGTTGCGCCATCGGAACGTCACTTTTTGTGACGTTCCGTGGCGCAGAAGCCTGCGTGATATTTATCAGGCAGCACTGAGCCACATTTTTGGCTTAATTCTGCCTAATAAATATCAGTCCCTTTATCGCAGTGTTCTGCGTTAAAGGGGCGTGCAATGGGTGTTGCTGGGGGATTTCCCAGCAACATTCATGGCCTTTTGACACTGCCCCAGGTTTACGAGAAATCGTAAATCTGAGGCAGCGCCAAAAGCTTACGCCTCCCCAGGGGAGGTGTAAGGGAGGCGCAACGGAGAGAAATATCTTTATTTCTCCTCGTTTTTCCTTTTTCTATGTGTGCTGAATTCTGCAGCACCCATACAAAGAGGAAAAACCTCTTGTGATTATTTTTGTACAGAAAGGTTTCCCTTCCTGTACAAAAATATTCATCCCCGCAACGCAGGCACCCTTGCACCATGGTGCAGAGGTGCCTGCGTTGGCGCAGGCAGCCCATTTTGCGCCGGCGCAGGGGAAAAGGACAGGAATGCGCCGCATTTTATAGATACGGCGCATCCCTGCCCTTTTCTTTTGCCGTAGGGAAGCGCAGCAGGAAGGCATGCTGCGCTTCCCTACGGCAAAACCTCATAAATGTGCCCCCGTGTAGGGTAGAAATTAGTAAGGGAAGGTATGCAGGTATTGATTTGGAAGAGATATACTAGCATGGATGCAGAAGACTAAAGAGGTGAAAAGAGGAACTAAGAAAGAAAAAGTTAACGGCAGGAAGAAAGGGTATAGTCTGTGAAAGGGAGAGAAAACAGTTAAGTTATTCTGGGAAAAGAGTAAACACTATGAGTGGCAGGTCTGGTGGAGATTAACAGGATGGACAAAACAAGACATACGGACTGAGAGCGGGGAATACATGAATGAGTTGTGTAGTAAATTGAAAGTTGTGCTGGAAAGGAACAAATTAACAAAATGTTATGTAGAGGGTGGTAGGAAAGGATGCCACGCCATGTGTGAACTAGAGTGGATGTGTAGTGTACAATGGAAGAGAAAGGGAACACAAAACAGAAACACAACATTCAATACCATAAAACCATTAACTTGGTAAAAGAAAACACAACCATGTCAACAAAAGCATTATACTGCAATCACTTTAAGATTTCTGTGCATTCCCTGCATAATTTAAAGACAATTAGAGAATACATTTATCTTAACAGCAAGCTCAATATGTTTAGAACTTTTTGTTCTACATGGGCCAAAATAGATTATAGTACGCATCGAATATACACTTTCTGCAGTTTTTAGTAAGGTAACAATGAGGAATCGGCAGTCTGTCAAATGCTTCACTTCCATTCATAGTTAATTGATACAGTCCAGTTTTTTCATTGCATTCTGGGAATAGTGGTTTGGGTAAAAATAACAACAACAAAAACCTGTACTGGAGCTGCTAGTTACTGACGCACTTGAGAAACTATACCGGTATTACAGCATTTTGTCAAGAAGTAGCCAAGGTTTGGGCTGGTCACACTAGGCAACGGAGCCCTGGCCTGAGCTACAGCTGGACCGTCTGTAAGGTGTACTGGGAGAGGCTTGTTTAGGGCACTCGGATATGACCAGAAGTCAGATACAGCCGTTGACTGAGCGATGCTCACTCACAACTGAAAGATAAACAAGCATTTGCAATGCAATAGGTCTCACATTTTAGAGCTGACGGAGTTCAAAATGACAGCCAAGGTTTGGGCTGGTGAGTAGGTTGCTAGAAGGAGCGAGCATCACAATGAAGGTGATGGATAGAAATGCAGGCATAACAATGCGTCGGAACCTAAAGGAGATGGTAGGGGCTGTCACATGGCTCCTGTGAAGAGTAACTGACATGTGAAACTCAATTTCAAGGCAGAGAGGTCCAGCTGAACATAGGAATAGTATTAAGTGAACATAGGGTTTATGGCCTTATACAGTAGCGACGAGGAAGGAGAAGGGTGCGTCTTTGGGACATGATTATTGGGGGAGGGCTAGGTGTTGGGTAGGATCCGGCCTGAACAGAAGGGCGAATTAGGTATAAATTCAGCACTCAGATTGCAACAGGCCACATGGGGAAAACACTGGCCCGGGAGGCACAAATTGCTCCTCTGTGCAGCGGTGTCTCAGGGGATCCTCCTATCTGGATAACTGCTGTATTCTGGAGAGAAATGGCATTCATGACAAGTAATAGGTGCTAAAGTCATGAAAGGCGAACAGCTCCGGCCTGTCGCCGTATAGCACCATTCACACACTTGCGTTGAGGCTAAAGAATGATGAGGCGACGTCACTCATTCAGACAGCACTTCAGCTGGGGTTGCCACAAAGTGCTAAATTTATTGCCACTCCTAAAGCTAATCACAAGATTAAGCAGAATCACGCTCAGATGAGGTGGGAAACAATTGTCTAAACAGATTGCAAAGCCATTAATGTTATCACACAGATGCACAAAACAGTCTTGTTTTTACATAAATAGAGGTAGAAGTCGGGTAATGGAGAGAGTGACAAATGTTTGTGCCTGTACATATTAAAAATTGTATTGCGGTACCACGTATGCCCGAGAGCTTGAAGCTTGCGGTACCACGTATGCCCGAGAGCTCGAAGCAAAATATTGTGTCATATGTGTGAGATCAAAGGATAAAATGGAGAACAATAGATTCCTTTACCTGCTTTGGAGCTCAAATTCTACTCGCTCATTAAAAATGTGCTTCTTGGCTGAACCACAAAGCGGCACCCTTCTGATTCTTCTTAGAGAAATCCTATTTTTAGCTGCAATGAAAGGAAGAGGGGCAGAGAGTAGGAGCGAAAAAGATGGGCAGCCATAGTAGGTGATAGGGGCAGAGAGCAGTGGAGCGCTAGGACAGCAAGAGAGAAAAGACACAGCGCCTCCCATGAGTGATGTGTGCGGAGACCACTGCCGCCATAATGGAAACAAGCTTGCAGTAATTATTTGAACAATACAGAGTGGACAGGCACTCTGCACATCCCACGTTAGAGCCTGTTGGTGAAAGTATGGCAAGCGGTGCTTCTAAGCAGAGCGCCCCTGCCAGGGATCCAGTGCACAAAAAGGTCTATGTACTCACAGGACTGGAGCCAGCAACAGTAGGAAATGGCGGTAGGGTGCGCTCGGCCCACTCCAAAATGTCCAACACCGAGTCTGGTAGCAAGCAGCACAGAGATGCTGCTGCTCCTCCCTTGCCAAAGCTTGCATCCCGCAAGTGTGTGGTGTCATGCACGTGTCTATCCCGCAAGTGTGTGGTGCCGTGCACGTGCCCAATATCCAGTCCGGGGGGGCGAGCCAGAAGGGAGACAGGGCGGTTACCCAAAAGCCTCTCTTTCAATAGAAAGCATGGCTTTAGCATAAACTGTGACGCACGCAAATAAAAAGCATAGACAGGGCTTCTAACCCACTTCCGAAGTCGACTTGACAGCAATAGATCTCGCCAGAGCGAGTAGCGCATGCGCTGCAATGCTAGGCGAGACCTAAAAATGATTCTCTGAAATGCACTTGTTGGGGGATGACTAGTTAGAAGTCCTCAACTTGCACGGCGGTTCCTTCTGTGCCAGTCCTTGTACACTAATGTATTTCATGAAATTGTGCATTCTTTCATGTTGTGTTCCCTGTTTGCTCTGTGTGACTTGCATGGGGAAGCTGGGGGAGGGGTGGCACCTTAGGCCTTACTTTTATTAACACAGCTTCATGAAACGGGAAGCGCCCAGCCATACTAACATACTAATACAACAAAGTCGAACAGCGGCATTGAGGTTTGCGGAAGCGGACATGTGCCTTAACTTTATTAACACAGCTTTATGAAACATAAAGCGCAGCAGGTGGAAAGCGACCAGCCATACTAACACACAGCGGATCTCCCCCCATTGCAGTGACAGGTAGGGGAATGGGAGGGCGGTTTGAAGACATAGTGCTGGCAACAAAGCTGAAGAGCAGTTTTTAGGTATGAGGAAGCAGCCATGTGCCTTAATTTTATTTACACAGCTTGATGAAACAAAGCACAGTGGGAGGAAATCGCCCAGCCAAACTAACACACAGCAGATCTCCCAAACTGCAGCAAGCATCGACGGGTCATGGAATGGGGGAAGGGTTTCAAGAAATACATGCATCACTGCTGAAGGTGATGAATCAAGGGGAATTAATGTGTAGTTGAGCTGTGCTGCTTAGAAAACAAATGGAAGTGATGTATTGGGTCAGCAACTAATTAGAAGGCAGTAAAGCAGAGCAACAGTGGAGTCAACCTAAGAAGCAGCAGGCAAAGCTTACCTCATTTAAGTAAATACAGCATGTCTTGCATACAGGGCTTGCGCGCTGCCAGGCTTGACCTAAAAAAGCACAAATATTGTTTAATCTCAAAAAGCACACATTACCACAGTGATCCCCAGCACTACGGAACTACTTTGCATGTGAGGGTGCTCTTGTGAAAGAGCAGAATGCTGTCACTCACCGTGAAGATAGGTAATGGCTTAAGTGGCCTGACCCACTGCCTCATTCGGTATGCTGAAGTGAGCGGAAGATACATGTGAATGGCAAACTTACAGACCAATCGATGGAGAGGGTTGGCTGAAAGCACTTGTAAGTAAGCGTATTGTAAATATACTTTTAGTAAAATCAAATATTCTTGACTTATGCCAGACCTCGTTGAAAAATCCACGGGAAACGGACATGTTTTCAAACTTTTTAAAAATCAATCTTGTAGTAATATTGTTGAGTGCCGAGGTACATCAGTCTGTCTGCATCGCAATCTTTTCAGAGAACCTTGCATCAACACCCAAGGTAGTGGGGTGTTTCTGTTACCCTGATTGGCACCTAAACTAATTCTTTTTCATACTTGGAAATTGACCACATGCTGCCCACCATTACACTTCTTTGTTCTTCTGATGTGCGACTGTCTGTGCCACCACTACCCCCTGTCTATTTTATGTTTCAAAGTATGCATGTTAGCTGTACACGTGTCAAGAGCCAGTCACCTGAAATCCAGGCCTTCCTTTGGGGAGACAAATGAACCCTAAAACTACTCCGAGTTACAAAGCTTTTTAAGAACTATTGAGCTGGAATGTGCATCGAGGGGAAGGGGGAATTGGGAGAGAGAAAGAAAATATTCTGTGGTACTTCTCAGGACATAGTATTCTTGCAGGATACAGTGCGAGTCTTGTGAGGAACCTATTTTATGTCATCAATTTATGAAATAATCTGTGGTTTACTGTGATACTAATAATAAGCAATGATAATCTGCCTGCAAACGATTATTTAACTATTATTTCCATATTAAATAAAGCATGCATACGTGCCTCTTTATGCATACTGTAGATCTTGGCATTTTTTAGGAAATCGTTTTTTGGGCACTGGTGTCTGACCACGCTGTACAAAACATAAAATCAAATATAAATCATCACATATTACATTGTGTGTCTTATCTTGATAGCACTAGATTATGTTGTCACCTCTTTTTAAGGAAGAAGTCTCTTATAATGATGCTCCCTTTTATGTATTCCTGAATTTGTAAAGAGATTTTTAGTTTATAAATTCCTTTATACATTTCTGTCCAATGTCCACTGGAGGTCACTCAAAGTTAAAAAAAGATTTATAGTTTGTGAAGCTTTCTGCTCAACTTGTTCATCTAGCAAAGCTTTTATCCAAATATTTAAATGAACATCAAAGCAGATCTGCGAACATGGAATCTTATGAGTTAAATAAATGGAATTACCTCTTTGCAAGGGACCAATGTCTTTAAATAGTTGTACTCACGATTCTTTCAATTTTCTGTCTTTTGTTACAGCTGAGAACACAGGAAGTTGCCTGCCTGACTAAAGGACGTAACACACCCTCTAATCCGTGGTACGATGATACCCTTAAAGCGATGCGTAAGGACTGTAAAAAAGCCGAGCGTCAATGGAGGAAAAACTTTGACAATCAGGATAAGGCTAACTATTTATCCAAGCTTAAAATCTATCACAAAGCCATCAGCACTACCCGCGCTACTTTCTATGCTGACAAAATTAGCTCCAACCCGAACCCATCTAAAGTGATCTTTAAACTAGTCAAAGAACTCCAAAACCCTAGGTCGCCCTCTCCCAAAATCTCATCCAACGAACAATGCGAGCAGCTGGCCACATACTTCGTTGAAAAGGTCCAAAAAATCTATGCGACCTTTCTGCAGAACCCTCCTCACTCTGGAGAACTTAAGACACCAGCTTCCACCATCACCCCTCTTACCCAAATCCCTGCCATCACGGCTGCTGACCTGACCAAACTCTGCAAGAAAGTGAAGTCTGGCTCCCCAGCTGACCCTATGAGCCCCTCTCACTTCCTGGACTCGATTGACTTTTTCCTACCTCCCATGCTGGATATCCTCAATCTTTCCTTCACCTCTGCTTCTGTACCCAAAGCTTGGAAGCAAGCGTGGGTATCACCGATAATCAAAAAACCCACCCTGGACCCTTCCAAGCCGGAAAACTTCCGGCCAATATCCCTCCTCCCCTGGATATCTAAAATAGCAGAAGCCCATGTCAATGGCATCCTCTCGAAACATGTGGACCACCACGGAATCCTGGATCCATCCCAAAATGGCTTTCGAGCGGGCCATAGTACTGAATCTGCCCTACTGGCCACCACCGAACATCTCCGGACGATTTTAGACTCCGGTCAAAGTGCTGCGCTGATCCTTCTAGATCTCAGCGCAGCCTTTGACACGGTATCCCACGACATTCTTCTGAAACGTCTGGAGATGGCCGGTGTGACTGGCCTCGCTCTTGCATGGTTCCAATCCTTTCTTAAGGACAGATCCTTCAAGGTGTCAGCCCCCCCATTTCTCTCTAAATCCCATCCCATAGCTCAAGGAGTCCCCCAGGGCTCAGCGCTGAGCCCCTCCCTCTTTAACTTATATGTCCAGCCGCTTGCGGATGTGGCCAAAGAGTGGGGGCTCACGATGGTTTCGTACGCCGACGACACCCAGCTGGTCGTCACCCTCTCGGAAAGCCCGTCCATCTCGGCATCCAAGTTCAGAGAGGGCATGGCAGCGGTGGCACAATGGATGACGGATAATTACCTCCAACTTAATGCTGGGAAAACCGAGGTGCTCCTTCTTGGCCGAAACACCAGCCTATGGAACGAGCACTGGTGGCCGTCATCCCTTGGCACCACTCCACTCCCTAAAAACTGTGTAAAAAACCCGGGAGTCTGGATGGATGCTAACCTTAGCTTCCAGTCACACACTAAAAAGGTGGCAGCCACCTGCATAGGTCTCCTAAGGAACCTCAGGCCTATACTCGGACTCTTTGACTCAAAGGCTCGCCAGCTAATTGTCCAGGCAACCATCTTGTCACGCCTGGACTATGCGAACGTCCTCCTCCTGGGAGCAAACAAAGCAGAAACGGCTAGGTTCCAACTAATCCAGAACGCGGCGGCTAGAACGCTGGTCGGTCTCCCACGCAGATGCTCAGCCAGAGCCACCATCCGCAAACTCCACTGGCTGCCCGTGGAACACAGAGTTAAATTTAAAGCTCTCATCACGATCTTTAAAATTGTCAAACAAGAAAATCCCCCTCTGCTGCGAAACCTGGCCCGACCCTATGTTCCTGGCCGTGAACTACGCTCCTCTAACCAACTTCTTCTGGAAGTACCCAGAACTAAGCTCTGTCGCACTGGAGGTCGCTCCTTTAGCGTTCTCGGTCCCAAACTATGGAACGATCTCCCGCTCAGCATACGTTCCATAGACTGTCTCCCAGTCTTTCGCAAAGCAATCAAGACCCTCCTCTTTCCTGCTCTCTAGGGCCCTTATCTACTCCCCCGTCTAGTAGGTGTGAGCATGTCTCTCAGCGCCGGGACGCCCCATTGCTGGGGTAGCTGTTGCGCTTCACCAAACCTAGAAATTAGAAATTAGAAATTAGAAAGACAGGCAACCAACGTGAAGCAGAAAGAGGGGAAACCACCGGAAGATCTCCACATTGTACCGTCAGACAGCAAGGACAAGTCATCGCTGGAGTGCAGGTAAGTCTCAGAATGAACTGAGCCAAGCGTTGACTGTACTACTTGACTTGTATTTATAGGTGGTTTTACACATGCAGAATTTTTTTGATAGTTTGCACGGGATGGGTGGGGAGGCTTGGCAGTTGGCGCGTATCAGTCCTAACACGTTTTTCAGAATGTGCACATGGATGCTGTTACACCTGCAGCTTTGCAAGACTTTCTCAATGCATGATTACAATAATGTTATTGAAATAATTTGTAAAGAAAAAGAATATTTCACCTTATAACATGACAGTAGTTCAATAACATGCAAACTCTATACATCTTTTGACTTGCCAAAACTGGAAAGGGTACAGGTTTGTGCTGACTTTTGTGACACCATGACAGTCTCCCCTCTCTAGGAATGCCTTACCAGGCGTGGTTTGCTGGGATGATTCAAATGAAACTGACATACTAACCCAGTGGCATGAACATGAGAGGGTCATTCCAATTAATTTTCTGATGCATCATATACTTTCCATGAAATCAGATAGTATAATCGTCCTTGCATTCGCTTTGAGTCTAAAATATGTTTTACCTTATATTCTAGATGTCCATTCATGTGTATAGGTAGTGGTGGAGTTTCTTGTCGGGTATCAGAATGGTAAGCCTTAAGGAGGGATACATCAAATACAGAGTGAATAGGATAATTCTCAGGTAACTCTAATTTTAAAGATACTGGAATTATAATCCGTGTGATTGTAAAAGGGCCTATGTATCTGGGTGATAACTTACGAGATCTTTCTATTTAAATATTTTTAGTTGATAGCCACACTTGGGGGTCTATTAGGATGGCGGTCGGAAAATCACTCCGACCGCCATGGTAGCGGGAAAACACCGCCCGCAAGGACCGCGGCACAACAACTGGCCCAATTAGGATGCTCCGCAGTTGAAATCCGACCACGGCAGTCTGATTCTGGCGATCAACATTGCGGTGGTTGCTGCTGCCAGCAGCACCGCCGCGGTGTGAAAAGGAGCATGACATCCATGTCACTGCACTGAGTGGCAGGCACTGCACAGTGCCTGCCACCTGGTACAGGGACATGTACCCAGTGCACCACACCCCCCCCCAACGTTTGGGGGCCCGCAATGGGCCATGGCGGTTTTTAGGTTAAAAGTTCCTTTATAAAAATCTGTCTGATGTCCACTAGTGGTCATTTAAAGTTAAAAAAGGATTTATAGTTTGTGAAATTTTCTGCTGAATTTGGTCATCGAGCAAAGCTTTAATCCAAATATTTAAATGACCATCAAAGCAGATCTGCGAACATGGAATCTTACGAGTTAAACAAATTTAATTCCCTCTTGCTTTTCTTCATATTGCGAGGGACCAATGTCTTTAAATAGTTGCACACTCGCTTCTTTCAATGTTCTGTCTTTTGTTACAGCTGAGGACACAGGAAGCTGACTGCCTGACTTCAGGACCAGAGGAAGACAGGCAACCAACGTGAAGCAGGAAGAAGGGAAACCACTGTAAGATCTCCACGTCGTGCCATCGGGAAGCAGGAATCCAGGCAAGGACAAGCCTTCACTGGAGAGCAGTGAAGACTCAGAATGAACTGCTTGGCTTGTATTTATAGGTCATTTTACATGTGCTGAAAAGCACGCAGAGAATAAGGATGAGTTGACACAGGATGGGTGGGGAGGCTTGGCAGTTGGCGCATGTGAGTGCTAACACGTTTTTCGGAATGCGCACATGCATGCTGTTACACCTGCAGCTTTCCAAGACTTTGTCAATGCATGATTACAATGATTTTCATGAAAGGGCAACAATGCGGCTGTTAGTTAGCTCTGGTCGCAGGCTCTCCAAGGCAGACAGCAGCTGCAGGTTTTTTTTCACATACCTGTGCCTTTCAACATGCTGAAAGTAGGGTGAGGACTCTCTGAGGGTGTGCTGCGGGCAGTCAGGGGGTGCCGGGAAGAGAGGTTTCTTCTGGTGATTGCAGCAGCACTTCACTGGATTACAGCCGCGGGGAGCAACAACGGAGCCAAGGAAGCTGGGAGAAGTGTACCCTCTTAACAGAAGTCATGGAGAAATACGCAATTTCAGAGTTAAATCAGAAAAAATTTCAGGGCACTTGTGAGGCAATGGAGGATAAAATCAACAACCTGGTAGAATGAGTTGGGCTATGGAGGCTTCATTGGAAGATCTTTCTTAGAAGGTTGATATTAACCAGGGAGAGATCCAGAAGCTAAAGAATAGCAAAAAAGACTTTAGAGATAAGGTAGAATCCCTTAAAAATAGTATGAGAAGGAGCAATATCGAAATCTTAAATGTTCCTGAGGCCCTTGAGGGGGAGGACATAAAGGTTTTTGTTATACAACTGTTGAAGGAATTTAGCATGGATATTGACCAACGTAGCCTAGAAGAAGACATCCAGATAGTTCATTGCGATCCCTTTGTGAGGCGCCCAGGAAGAAAAACCACAAGAGGGATTCTTGTAAATTTCAAATCATATTCTTCGAAGAAAATAATTCTCTCTGGGGCCCTAAAAGCAGGAACATACAAAAAAGATGAATGGTCTTTTCACATTAGGTCTGATATCTGATATGGGAACTGGGTAAATGTATCCAGGTGTTGAGAGAGCTGGGTGCTACTGCAAATATAATATTTCCTGCATCTTTAAGGGTCATGAGAAGTAATGAAATGCACAATTTCAGAGACCCAAGCAACGTGAGAGACTTTATAGATCAGATCAAGGCACAATCAGTATAATTTTTCCAAAGCTGGTTGCCATGCTGTAGGAGAGCTCACATGAGGTAATCAACAGTATACCTCTACATTATAGGGAGGGTTTCCCAGGGTAGGTGGGGGGGGGGGGATCATGTGGGAGGAAACCCCACCAAAATGTCAATATTAGAAGAAAATCCCCTTTTCAAATCTTTTTGTTTTTAAGATTGATTAAGTTACCTATACCTTTCTGGTATCTTTTTTTTTCTTTAAGTGCTATTACATTGTATGGTTGGCCCATATAAGTCAAGGCTACTAATGATATTATCCTGGAATGTAAATGGCCTTAGGGATCCCCTAAGAAGGAGGAAGATTCTAGAGTATTTCAGGCTTAGTGGCACAGACGTCATATTTATTCAGGAATCTCATCTTGTTAGGGTGAATGGCGGGAGGTTTTAAAAGGTCACCAATGGATTGAGCATTGTGTATGCACTTCTCAGTCCTGTACAGTTAAGGGCGTTTCCCTTCTTTTTAATACATCTTCTCAAGCTATATTAGGGAAGTGTGTGGTTGACCCTTTAGATAGATGGGTAATTGCCAAAGCTAAAATTTATGATGTCTGGCTGGCATTGGTCGGATACTACAGCCCTAATCTGTATGATCCAATGCCCCTACGTACTCTGTTTTTGCATTTAGTGGACATTTATGAACCAATTATTTTAGGAGGCGACTTTAATGTCTTTTTGGACCCAGCACAAGGAACAACTTCTAAAAGGGTAGTCACTACTGCTCCCAAAATCAGAAGGGTTTTAAAACAACTGATACACGATACAGGTCTTATTGATTTCTGGAAATTCATGAGCTCTAGGAAGGGTTCTGAGGGGGGAAACTTCACTTTTCATAATAAAAAGCACGGACATCATTCTTGGATTGACTTCTTTCTTTTAGATTTAGCCATTAGTAACAACACCAAGAAAGTTACCCATATCCCCGAGCACTTATCGGATCATTCGACGGTCTCCCTTGAGATTCATTTTAAAGATAATGTCACTTCATGGTGTTGGACTCTAAATCGTACTTTGCTCTTAGATCCCTTGGTAGTGGATAGTCTGAAAATAGCTACAACTGAGTTCTTTACCTTCAATCTTGACTCAGCTCCTTTGACTAAGGCATGGGATCCATATAAGGCTTATCTTAGAGGCATTCTATCTAGTCTAAGCTCAGCACATAATATAAAGGTTAGGGAGGAGATTAAAACTTATGAAGTTTCTATTAACACTCTCATGGTGCTTTGGCACATACCCCTAATCCCGCCACCAAAACTCGAATAGTAAAGGGATTAGTTTATGGCAAAATCTAAATTAGCTGACTATTTGGAGGCCAGGGTAAGGCGAAAATGGGAAGCCAGTAGACTATTTAATTAGGAGTATGGAGAAGGGTGCGGGAAACTCCTGGCTTAAAAGATCAAAGCTAATCAATCTAGAAATCTTATTAAAGATCCTAAATGTCAAACCTCAGGTAATATAATCTCCGAGGACATCCAGAGTGAAAATACATTTGTACAGCTTTTTCAAGATTTGTACACAGAGGATATAGCTATTAATAAGGAACAGATAGGGGCGCACTTTCAGGATCTCGAGCTTCCATCCCTTAACAAGGTTCTAAAAGACAAACTGAATAGCCGCTATACCTATTGAGGAAGTTCATAATGTGAAAAGGAGCTTAAAAAAAGGGAAAGCCACAGGTCTGGACACCTTCCCAATGAAATCTACATCTCATTAAAAGAAGAATTAGCCCCGATTTTGCTTAAACTCTTTAATTTAGATTTCATTTCTAACCAAGATCTACCATCTTCTTGGGATTTTGCCACCATAACAATCCTTCTTAAACCCAATAAAAATCCAAGGGTGTGCAAGTCTTTCACTTCTTAATAGTGACTATAAGGTTTATACTCAGATACTCTCTAGGCATTTAGATCAGATAGTAGGGTCTCTGATACACACTGATCAAAAAGGCTTTATAAAGGTGAGGCAACTACAGGACTTGATGCACAAGTTACTCAGCGCTATTGATCTGGCCATAGAGTATGGTAAACCCCTGACAGTTATGACATGCAACGCCTCGAAAAGCCTTTTACAGAGTTAGTTGGCCCTTTCCTTAAGAGGTGATTCAACATTTCAACTTAGGAGAAACCTTTTATCCGGTGTCAAAGCTCTTTATAAAAACCCTTTAGCTCGAGTGTTGGTCAATGGGAATCTGTCTAAACCATTAAATATCCGTAGGGGAACTAGACAGGGATGCCCTTTATCCCCGCTTCTTTTTAACCTCTACATCGAACCGCTGACCCTAAAACTAAGAACATGTGGGAATATTTTTCCCTTTGAGTGTAATGGCTGGGAGAAAAGATTGGGCTTTATGCCGACGATCTGATGATTTTCACAGGCTATTTACATTTATCTCTGACAGAAATTTGGGAAACTTTAGAAAGCTTTGGCAAGATATACGGTTATGCTGTGTACCACAAAAAAACAGAGATTATGCATGGAACATCAACTACCCCAGTGATTTAATTAGACAAATCATACAATATTTAGGAATCCAAGTTGTTCAAAATCTGGAAAAAATAGCAAAAGTGAACTTTGATATGGTAACATCTAAAGTACGGAAACAACTTCAGGCTTGGGAATCCCTTCCTTTATCAGTTTTAGGCAGATCCAATCTTTTGAAAATGTCCATCCTCCCTAAATATGCCTTCTTATTTAATAAAATTCTTTGAGAGTTTAAGAAGGAGTGGATTAAGAAGGTACAAGGGGACTTTACCAGCTTTATTATGGGGGAACTAAAAGCCCAGAATTGCCTGGAAAAAACTATGGGAGAAAAAGGAAAGTGGTGGTATAGCAAGCGCAGATCTCCTTTAATACCATAGGGCGTTCTATTTAAAAATTTTCAGGCAGTTGCTGAGGGAGACCCCTGATTTATCACCACTGTTCCGTTCTCTCACATTTGGCCCACCAGACCAATCCAGTATCTTTCTTTTTAAATTTGGGGACCCCAAGTATTTTAAAAAAGTGAGACTCAAGATTCTCCAGGGTGCATGTAAGATTTGGTACCAAAAAAGAATACAACTACAGATACCAATCTTTAGTCACTATGCGCCCATTTGGTACTCACCAGCCATGCCAGCCTGCCTGCAAGATCACTTGCTATACCGTTGAAGGAATGTGGAATTCTTAGATGGGGTCAACTGCTAGAAGGAACGGAATTAACTTCTTGGCAAAGCATGCTGGATAAGTTCAAATATTATCAGTTACTGAGCTGGAAAAAGTGCCAAAAAAGGTGGAAAGGGTAATTTATTTTGGGAATCAAATATCTATTTATGCCCCCCTTTGTAGAGAGAGGTATCAGAATGGTATTGGATGCTGATACAGGCCATGTAAGACATACAAGCCTTGTTGATAGCGACCTGGAGGAAGGAACTGCAGGCTTATGACCTTGATCCACTATGGCAAGTATCTCGATCTTTCCTATCGTCATTTGGTGAAATCTGCACCACTAAGGAAAAATCGCCCTTTTACCATTCACAAGGCTTATTGGATGCCTCGGAGACTTGCAAAAATGGGGACCCAGGCTGTGAAAAACTGCCCAAAGTGGGGTGAGCCCAACGCAGACAATGCTCACATGTTTTGCCAGTCTCCCTCCATCCAGACTTTCTGGCAGAAAGTGGGTATATCGTTATCAGGAATTTTGCGTCAAGAAATTAAGATGAGCCTGGCACTAGTCATTTTTGGGGTAATACTGGCTGAGGAGGGTAACAAGACTTTTTCTAAAGCACATAAAGCACTCACTTTTGTATTATTCCTTTTGGCACGCAGAGAATTATGTATTAAATGGATCTTACTTAAGCCTGCTCTCGAAGGAGAATGGGTAAGTTCAGTATTAAGAATAGTAAATTTAGATCAAGCTAAATTGAATATTAAGAGAACAAAATTTGGGAATCTTTGGGATAATTGGTATAAAACAGCATACCCTTGATTTTTCCCTTTGTACTCTTATCGATTCTCTCCACCTTTCATGTCTATTTTCCTTCTTTTACTGCACATTACATTTGTTATGTTAAGATACCTGGTCCAATGATTATCAATCAGAATCACAGGTTGTATCGTTTGAAAGAGATTGCTAAACTTTGATTAGCACCTCAGCTGGTGGGTCAACTCACAAATACCTGTATAACGGAGCTAGAATCTAGGCTGTATCGTGATGGGAACCTGGGATGTCATTTATCCCCACCCTTAGGGGGGTGACCGGGATGCTCCCTTCTCGAAGCCAAGGCCGCTGAAATTTGTTTTGACTCCTACTTACAAAAATTGACAAATGATGACTATAAAAAAATATATTTATTATTTTTAAAGAGTATTTTACCGTATATATTGACAGTTGTTGAATAACATGCAAATTCTATACATCTTTTGACTTGTCAAAACTGGGGAGGGTACAGGTTTGTGCTGACTTTTGTGACACCATAACAAGACCTGGACACACACAGTGCAGCTGGTGGTGCAAAATCCAACAGTGAAACATTTCTCCCACTTCTGTTCTTTCCTTGCAGCACTGCTCTTGACATTTTGGTGTTTGAGCATTGGCATTTTGACATTCTTCGTCAATGCCTGTTTATACCTGTGACCAATTTTGAGCCAATGTCCAGTAGAGCACAGGCATACTGAATGGTTGATGTCAAGAGCTGGTGTTTTAGGTGACACTTCCAGGGTCTTCTTTTAGAGATAAGGCCTTATACTTCCAGAGGCGGAATCAAATTTCAGATTGAAACAAGAAGTCCGGAACTGCTTCAGAAAACAACCAGCGGGAAGGCAAACAAACTGGAGACCAGAAATACCCTTTCAACTGACCAGGCCAAGGACAAGAGATGAGCAGGAATCTCGACAGGAGATTGGAGAAAATACAGAGTCCAAAGAGTCCGGTGAATGAGCAACGATATAGAAACAATTGTGACACAACTGAACTAACAATGCATTCCCCCTTTATGGAGAAGGGACAGAAAATGGGTTTGCTTATCTTGGATTGGCAACAGCAAAAACATAAATATTTTTTAATCTGTGTGACCAAAGAGAAACTTTCAATGTCAATAAAGAATGTGTAGTCATACTGTTAAACTGATGTTTTATGATTTTCCTGCATGCAGCATGTGCCGGAAGCTAGCTATCCCTCTCTACTTTTATTTCCATCTATTCTGTGCAGCTATCACCCCTATCTATTCACCAGGCCACTTAAATCCACTACACAATTCCACCCGAGACAATTCCACAACTAACAATTCCAATTCAACCCACATAATTCTAATACAGACCACATACATCTGCTCCACTCCAAACTAAAACACAGTGGTAAAAGACATTGACATTTACAACACCAATAGTTCTAACTCTTGTAAATACAAGACCGATTGCATTGCAAATGCTTGTTTCCCGTGCATGTGTAACAGGAATGCATATTAGTGATAGAGGGATGAATATCTTGAAAAGGCACCAGGAAGGAAACTGTGTATAAAGACCTGAAGTGAAACAATATGAGTGAGGCAGTGAAGTACTCCAATTTTTGAGACCCCAGAGGTGCTAGGGGTAGCACCCTATGACTTCGAGTACTTCCTGATGTGGTATTATAAAATTCTGCATATCTTGACCATATAACAAAGAACTTGGCAACAGAAGCTGAAATATGAAAAGACATCTTTATTAAACTCAAATGAGTGAGACTACGTCGCACAGAAGCCTTAGCAACTGAATGAGGCAGTCTGCAGAACAGAAACCAGTCTCCTCTTTTATGGAGAATGTTACGCTCTGGGCAACACCGCCCTTCTCTTGCAGTTGGTCATTCACATGTATACATTGCAAACGAAAAGGCAGAGTCATGATGACCATCCCACATTCCAGTTAAGCCAGCCCGTAATTATTTACCCAGCAAGGCTCAGATCCCACATCAGATATCGATAGGCCCCAATAAACATGAGCATCTCCTGTTTTGGGAAACAAGCCATAAAGCAGGAACAGTCAGGTGTGAAAGAGATTAGCCGGAGGCTTGTGTAGGATGAAAAGACTTTATGGTGTGTCAAGCCCTGATGCTAATCACAGGTGGCCAGAGGACGGGGAACTCGTGAGACCAGTTTGACCTGGGGTGGCGGAGCCAAGCTGCCCAGGTCACAGAAAAGTCAAAGAAAGGCACATGTGCTCTAAAAGGCCCGTTTTCGCTTCATGCTATATAGCCTATGTGAGGGCAACCATAAGATGGCCACCGCTACAAAATGGAACCCACGGAGTCACTGTATAATAACGTATATGTTGGGAACACAATGTAAGATAGCGCGAGCTGTCACGAGCGTGGATCTTTATCTAAGCTCGTGGTTAGCTCGTGTCATGTGAAGAATGTGTAGTTTCAAAAAGGGTGGAAGGTTGGGCATGCGACTGGTGGAAGGGTGGTTGACATTCTTGACCTGTAACTTGCTGAGTATAGACATGTTATTAAACTCACGCTCTATCTTCATTTACCGACTCCTGTCTTCCTTGGATGGATTATGGTTTTCCAACACTGGCGACGAGCGGGATACATTTACAATCGAACCAGCCTGGTTATATTTTTATTTTTTTGTAGCGTGGATCTTTATCTAAGCTCGTGGTTAGCTCGTGTCATGTGAAGAATGTGTAGTTTCAAAAAGGGTGGAAGGTTGGGCATGCGACTGGTGGAAGGGTGGTTGACATTCTTGACCTGTAACTTGCTGAGTATAGACGTGTTATTAAACTCACGCTCTATCTTCATTTACCGACTCCTGTCTTCCTTGGATGGATTATGCTTTTCTAACAGTATACATAGTGCATTCATAGCTAAAACGTTACACAAAGCACTTGTACATACCGCATTGACCATTCGCGGTTCGCTAATACCGGGATAGACAGGGGTAGGGCCCTGCCTCCTACGCGGTCCCAAATTTTAAAGTACGACAGACCCTCCTTTTGCCCTTACATAGGCAATAACTATACTCTCATCAATCCGAGTCCAGGTCTACAGACATGAAGTCATGGAGATGTTGCTGTAGCATCATCCTATTACTTAGCGACTCTCACGGGACACGTCTCCTTACACATGTAGTAGCACAAAGGCCACATATGGCAGGACAAAATAAGGAATACCTTTATCTAGGTGGCATAAGATCACACCCCCAACAATTAGTGATGTTTACTACTAACTAGTGTCGATACAGAAGCTGTACAAAAGAATTGCTTACGAATTCTGATCTTTTAACCTGCTCATGTTCAGGAAAAGGGTGAAAAGAGTGCAAAGAAACAGTGGTAGGGAAGGACATAGGTTGGGAAGCGGGTGCAGAAGTCAATTGAGTAGAGAAAAACGATCCCACCCATAAATGACAACGTCATGTTTAAAAAACACTAGAAAACTTGTTATTAAAAACATATAGACAACGGGAGAAAGTAGTGACCACTATTACAAATGAAATGATAATTTTTATGTTCAGGTGAAACAGTGGTGACCCTCATCAATGCTCTAAGGTGAAAAGGGGGGTACTCTTTCCACAGAAAATGGACTTCATTCTGTTTTTACTAAACAGAATAGTACTTTAAAACAATGCCAGCAAAACAATCAGTCTCCTTAACACCTACTCTATACAATCACACGGAAACCTCTTGTGAAACCACCTATGCCCAGAGTCCGTTCAAAAAGCCTCTCTGGCAGGCTTCTATTGTCCATCAAATCTTCTTCTGTTGTTTTCTTTTGCATGGGCCTCTTCATTCAAGCCTTACATGGGAAAAGTACTGCTTAGTTGGAGTGCCCTCCTGGCAAACACCCACAGCTCACTCGAAAAAAGTCTCAATGTCTGAAGGCAGTGCGCCAGTATTTTTCCTTTGCGGCAGGCACTACAGGTAGTGTGCTCTCCATTGATCAAGGGCACAGGTCATCTCGTGCAGATTCGGGACCATTCTCAGACTCCAACACTCGTCATTCAGTGTCAGAGGACGCTCAGGCTGCTCTTCCATGGGCACTGGAATGTAGTGCTTTCTGTCAATCTTGGATCCGCCGGTGCACTGCACTTCCATTGAAGCAAAGGAAAAGAGGGGGGGGGTGTGGCCAAAAAGTCAGGCCAAGGGGCTCAAGGGACTGCACACTGTCAGAGGTTACCAGCACATGACAGGCGCTCTTTTGCACTGGAATTCTGGTTCTGTGGCAAAACCAGCTCCTCCTTCTTTTCTGATGTTGAACGCCTTCTGATGAAGCAAGTGTGATGCTTTAAACAGTTCGTTGTATAACAAGGGGACTGTAAACAGGTGGCCTGTGATTTTCAAAGGAGTGGCCACACGCCATGGGACAATTTTCGTCTAGAATACACTGTCTTTCTCAGGAAGCAATACAAATAAAAAGGCAGTATGCAAAACAGTGCCTCTAAGCTTTTCAATTGGGTTTCCGTGTGAGAGCCTCCATCATCTAAGGGTAGATAACTACACGAGAATTCTAAATGGATGTCTTCACATATGGTGGCATTGTCTAACGGGGTAAACACATTTTTTTTTCAATGATTACATATAAGTGTTCCTAAATTCCTTATCTAGAACATCTCAATAGAGAAATCACATGGTACAGATTATCATAGGCATGTAGAAACCTTTCACATCAGGTGCACTAGTCAATACACAGGCTAATAGTCAGATATGAAAACAAAAGACAAGAACTGGAGGGTCCTGATATTTGCATGATTAGAAACTTCTGATCCCACCGAAAATTAAAGCAGCAGGAACAAAAAGGGTAAAAACCACATTAAAAAATAGACATTGAAAATTCGTCATGTTCAAAAGAGGTAAACGTAAGTTATCTCCTATCGGGATGGAAAACTTGTCTTACTAGTATAATATACTTGACAGTCAGGCTGGAAAACATTGAAGCAGGCCTAGGGACAATTCTTGAAAACCAGTCTGGTCATACAAGAGGGGATTATACATAATATGGAGGGTCCCTGGTACATCACTGCAGTCTGGAAGTGTGTACCTGAACAATACACCTACAATAATAAATGGGCTGACTGGTGAAAGGAATACAGAAAAGGGAATTGGAACTGGGACACAACTAAAATCCCCAATAACTAAGCATGATGTGACATCGGTCAGGGGAGAAACAACAAAAGCAATTAAAAATAAAAATCTATAGGAAGGACAAGAATTTACTTGGGTGATAGTCAGGCATGTGACACTACACCAAGAGTACGGGTGGTACACAAAAGGCCAAAGTTACATACATTTTAACTCTACCGCTGGCGACTACACCATATACGGTAATCTTAGCTAATGTTCCAGTTCCTTCTGCAGGGAAAAATGAAAACCTAGTTTCCTTTTAAGAAGCAAAGGCCATATGCTACTTAGGAGACAGGACACCATTAACTAATGTAACATAGAAATTAGGCCACCTTGAGTCACAGATCTATAATTTCATCCTTAGGTCCAATCAAGGATACTTAAACATAGGGCTGCCTGTTCCTTTAAAGGAAGGGGCAGTAAGTCACTAACTGCAGGTGACACACTTTGATCCTGTAGATCTCTTTTAGTTTTCTGTAATACCATTATAGCCAATTTGGACATGCACTGGTAAAGTGCTGCCTCTCATGTTCACAGCATGAAATATCATTAGCTGTGGAATTTAGTAACCAGAACAAGTTCAACCAACTGTTGCGTAGCGATGGGCATCGTCATGACCATCCCCTCACAACACAGGTAAACTTGTAATAGTATCAAAAGCAGCAACAAAAACAACGAAAACATGCAAAAAATAATAAAAACGCACAAAACGTCAAGCCATCAGATATACTTGCTGTATATCCAGCACAAAAAGCATAGACAAAACAATAGCATATGTAAATAAGCGGTGACACACAACACCATGTCATGTACTTTTATGCACTGTAAACCTGCAGCCCAAAACCCAATATTTGGGCCTGTTTAATTTGTCAGGTTTAAAATCCTTACCCTCCTTTTTGACAGTAGATCACCAGGCAATGGAAATCTGCTGTCAAATATAACGTTACTGTCACTCTTCGAACATACAGGACCAGCAAGAACAATTCATGATAGGACCAAATACACAAAAATAAATTGCCATTACTTAACTGTACCCCCTTGTCAGTCCTTGCAACATCCAGCCACCTTAGTTTCATCTTTCTAAAAAAATCGTTACACTGACACTCCACATTAATTTGGCACCTACAATTTCCACTGTGAAAAATAAGTCTTAATTTGTCAATTCGTTCACATTTAGGCATGGAGCCTTAAAAAAATTTTAGAATCTTTTTGTCTGTCTAAGACTTAATGCAACACTCCGTTTTCTGTTAAATAAGAGCTAATAGCAGGCATCATTCTTTTTTTCTTTTTTTTTAGACCGAGACGCAAATGTATCAGTTCTGCAAAGCATTTAACATGATGTTTGGGCTTCCAAAGAAACCCCTTTGCTATATTTTCCCTTTGGAATTAAGTTCTTTAGTTTTATTGATGTTCTTTTGGAGAAACCAGAAACCCCACCTTCAGAGGCCCGTGTAGCAAGGTCATTCTGCATTCCACAGAGGCAAGGCCCTAATTTAAAAGGTCATAAATGTCAACGTGGCAGCCTACTCCATTGAACTAAAGATAGCATCTCAACAGCGTAACTTGAGCCAGCCTCTGCAGCTCTCCAACCCCCAGCTCCTGCCACTCTGAATTTGTCAAAGCCAGAAGGCCTTCCTAATTCCTCCTAACTTGCAATAATTCACTCTATTTTGAAAAATAATTTCTCCTTTTTAGGCGCTAAAAAAAAATTATCTCTATTCCCAGATTATTAAACTAAATTTACTGTGAATAATTCACGAAACTTAATAACACACATACCACTTTTTAGAATAAATCCTTGTTACAATCCTATGTAATGGTACACATTTCAACAACCTTAAATGAATGAACGTCTCAGTAGGCCCAGCTAAAGTTAGACTGAACTCCAGCAATTGGGACCGCTTTCTGCCCCAGTCCACTGGCACTGCGAATTGCATTTGCAATGAGTTTTGATATTTTCTTCATCATTTAGTCACTTGCCTTTATTCAAGCTCTGTCCGTCGCTTTCATATTAGCATATGAAACTCAGTGCCTCCCGTTAGGTAATTACAATATTTTCACCCCTACTGCTGGAACCTGCAATCTCATCTTTCCCCTCCTACTTACTCAAACCGATACCACATTCCTTTTTATTCCCTTCGTCAATACAACCTTCCTCACGCTACTCTTCATGTCTTTATTACTCCCCTTCATCATCTCTCTTCCCTCCACGGCATTCTATTTTCCCAATTGTTCTTCTCCTTCCTACGTATTACCTAGTTCCTATAACCCTAATTCTACATTTCTCCACCCCTCTATCATTACTGACTTCATCACGTACCTGCTCACAAACATCCTCTTTTTCCTTCATCAAAAAAGAATTCTCCATTTCTCTTTCTCTATGTGGGTGCTAACTCCATTAAGGCCGTTTTTTATTAACATCAAATAGTTGCGGGTTGCGACACCATATTTTATTTAATTTCTCCAAGTTTTAAAAAAGGTCCTGTTTTTCATAGCGTGTTCAGTAGTATTGTGACAGACACAGCTAAAGTTAGAACCTTCAACCCTGATATTAAAACAAGCCTTTGTACTGGCACATTGACTCATTGAATCATAAGAAGGCACAACCTGTAAATATATATCAAACCTAAACGTATGCATTTACTGAAGTCTGAGACACTTTAAAAAGTACTTTATATGGAAGAAAATGCAGTTCAAACAGTGTTTTCCACCCAAATTCGACTTTCATTTTTTGGCATTAAAAAATGAATATCCTACAATTTGTTTGCATAATATGCATTACCAGAATGTTTATTACATAACCCATGAGTCAGGCATTGGAAATAATAACTTATACTTTATAAAAATGAGCTTGTTTGCGCCTGCGCCAAGGGAAAATTGTACACGCGAATGCTTGTCATTTTAGTGATGCAACACAACTTAAATTAAATTTTAATGCTAGGAGGTCGTAGTATGAGTATTAAGCTTTATAAATATCAAAAAACGATTTTGAAAAGCACTTATTTTTTTAAAATAATTTTTCCATGATTAATAATTTTCTTGTTTTTAAAATCCCAATTATTCGTTTTTGTGATAAATCCATGTATAAAAAACAAGCTGCATCCCTTGCCTATCATTTTGGACACATTAACTCACACGCCTAAGCGCATAAGCCCAACTTGAAACGCGTCACATTTTTGCGCCACTTTCATTTAAAAGGACTGTTCAGCAAAATTCCACCCGTGTTCAACTGGGAAGGTGCTGGCTGAATGAACATTTCTATCAAATATACTGCAGCTGAAAAGTTTGCCTGTGAACATCTAATAAAATGCATCTAAGGAAAATGCTGTAAATGTATTTACTTTTGCAAAAATAGATAATTTCGTTTTTGGGGCCTTATTTATATCTACTGAATGTGTTTCTAATTTTATCCTTTAAGCATTTAACGGCAGTTTTGTATATGTTAACATACGCTCATTCTATAAATTAAAGAGCACCATATAGCTATTTTAGCACATCACATGGTTCGTTTCTGGATTTCTTTTTTAAGTTTCTACTTGATATTAATTAACCAACAATTTACTTAACAGACTGGAAACATCAGAAGACCCACAAACACATATTGAGCTCATTTCAGACATAAACAGAAAGGGGTTAAACAGACAATACAGCGCGCTTTAGCCATTTTTCATAAATAGCACCGTCGCAATTTACTTACAGAAGTTGCACTAATGAAAAAAAAAACACAGACATTTAAACACACAGTTGACTTACAAATCAATACGCATGACAGAAAGAAAGAACAGCTCACAGACTATACTTGAAACAAACCATTTTCAAATACTAGTTGTAGGTCATATTTACAAGCAACGCTTTTCAATAGTGTTCCAAAAGGCTGCATAAACAGCCCCACAGACAGATGCATGTCCAAGAAGTAGTGAATGCGCTCAATTCACTAGCTTTGCCTAGCAGAACACCACACAAAATCGTTCTGCATATCTTCTTTCATGAAACTGCGCAGAACGAAGGATCCTTGTTTTGTATTATGTCATATTTTAATTCCCTGGGGATACAAAATCATCAAGGAAGAAATATGTTTTTAAATCTAACCTATTTAGATATTTCCCACACTATGGTACCTTTCAAAACAAAAAGCAACACATTTTTCCATGTGAGCTTACAAACAGGCCTGCCAAAAATACTGCGGAAAACGCAAGTATTATAATCAAAACCAAATGGAGAAATATCTCCTCATTACCTGCCTACACAAATTGCAATTCGCATATCCAAACCTATACAAACCAAAAGCTACATTTCTAAATTTGCTAAGATCAGGCATCTTATAGCTCACTAATCTAGCTTCAAACTTCAAGGGGTTATCTCTACCAATACACTCGCAAATATGCGAGACCCTCGGTTTTGGTAATTGCAATGACCAAATCAGAAACCAAGAAACCAACCCCTCGGCTTTGGTAATTGCGATAACCAAATTAAAGACCCAAAGAACCAAAGGACTGGGAGCGACCCACTTATACTTAATTCTTATTCTTAATAATCAAAAGGTTATCCAAATTCTAATTGTCAAGTTCTACATGACCAAACGTCTTCTATAATACTCACGCCAAAAGGGTTATTTTTCTCACCTTTTGAGTGACATCATGTGGAGGATCAAAATCAGGAAGAGCAGAAATATACTGGGCCACATAATCAAAGAATCTCCAGAATCCCTGTGCACAGAGTACCTTCTTGGTAGAATCCCGTTCTGTCCTCCTCAGTAGATTTCAGTCTCCTGACAAGATCACTCCCACAGAAAGTCACTTCTCTGATGAGGCCGCGCTGGTGGGCGCCAACTGAAGTACTCCAATTTTTGAGACCCCAGAGGTGCTAGGGGTAGCACCCTATGACTTCTAGTACTTCCTGATGTGGTATTATAAAATTCTGCATATCTTGACCATATAACAAAGAACTTGGCAACAGAAGCTGAAATATGAAAAGACATCTTTATTAAACTCAAATGAGTGAGACTACGTCGCACAGAAGCCTTAGCAACTGAATGAGGCAGTCTGCAGAACAGAAACCAGTCTCCTCTTTTATGGAGAATGTTACGCTCTGGGCAACACCGCCCTTCTCTTGCAGTTGGTCATTCACATGTATACACTGCAAACAAAAAGGCAGAGTCATGATGACCATCCCACATTCCAGTTAAGCCAGCCCGTAATTATTTACCCAGCAAGGCTCAGATCCCACATCAGATATCGATAGGCCCCAATAAACATGAGCATCTCCTGTTTTGGGAAACAAGCCATAAAGCAGGAACAGTCAGGTGTTAAAGAGATTAGCCGGAGGCTTGTGTAGGATGAAAAGACTTTATGGTGTGTCAAGCCCTGATGCTAATCACAGGTGGCCAGAGGACGGGGAACTCGTGAGACCAGTTTGACCTGGGGTGGCGGAGCCAAGCTGCCCAGGTCACAGAAAAGTCAAAGAAAGGCACATGTGCTCTAAAAGGCCCGTTTTCGCTTCATGCTATATAGCCTATGTGAGGGCAACCATAAGATGGCCACCGCTACAAAATGGAACCCACGGAGTCAATGTATAATAACGTATACATTTTGCATTCATAGCTAAAACGTTACACAAAGCACTTGTACATACCGCATTGACCATTCGCGGTTCGCTAATACCGGGATAGACAGGGGTAGGGCCCTGCCTCCTACGCGGTCCCAAATTTTAAAGTACGACAGCAGAAATAGTGCATGAAAGAGTAGGAGAGAGAGGTGTGAGAGAGAGTATAAGAGAGAGAGAAGGAGGTCAGCTAGAGGGGGGTGAGAGGTGGACCATTGCGTAACGCGATGAGGTAAAGGACGGTAGCATATTTGAGCAGGCAGTATAGAGAGGAGACAGGGAGCGTGAGGGAGGGATGAAAGAGGGCAGTAGAATTACAAGATGAGAGGGAGTTAAGGCAGTGTGAGGGAGAGATGAGAGGGGGAGTGAGTGTGTGAGGGAGAGATAATAAGGTGTGGTGGAAGGGTGAAGTAGAGATGGGTTGTATTGGAATTGTTTTCTGTGGAATTGTGTGGTGTGGTGTGGAGTTGTGTATTGGAAATATGTGGAATAGTGTGCTTTAGAATTATGTGGATAGTAATTACATGATATTAACTGTAGCGGAATTATGTAGAGTGAAATTGTGTGTTATGGAGTTTATTATGTGGAATTGTATTGTGTATTGTGGAGTGGCATGTTCTGGGGATGAATTATGTGGTGTACTGTCAAATTTTGTGGCATGATGCTGAAATCTGTGGTGAGAATTGTAAGTATGTGGTGTGTTGTGGAATTGTGAGGTGTAGTTGAAATATGTAGTTTGGTGTGTATTCGAAATGTGTAGAGTTTAATTATGCAGCATGGACTGCATGGCGTTGTGTGAAATTATGCTTATTGGAATGATGTGTCATGGTGCGTAGTACTGGTATATGGCATAGAGTGCATTTATCTAAGATGTTTTTATGCTGTATTGCATACAGTGTCAATATGTGGAGTGTAATTATGTGGCACTGAGTGGTATTATGTGGAGTACAATTATGTTGTTTGGTGCAGACTTGTGTGAAATTGAATTGTGTGGTGTTGTGTGGAATCCTGTCATGTCTCCTTGTGATGCCTCCTTTCTGCATTTTTTGTAGTTGAGTCGGAGCAGACTTCAGCACTTATTCTACATCCAGACACACACTTCAATCCCTGGAAGCCCTCCACTCAAGGAAACCATGTTCTCACACCAGACGGAATACACAGTTGCCATCTTGCTGTTGCTGCTGATACGCTACGTGATTTCTCTCTGTGAGGTGGTTGTCTATTGGTGCTACCAAAGATGAGCCTTGCACAGGCCTGGTTGCCCCCACGCTCCTCTTGCTGCCTGCCTTTTCTGCCTGATTGCTGCCAGGGCGACCCAGCTGCCGCTGAGCCGCCCGCCCGCACCAGACTTTCCCACCGCTGCCTCCCTGCGGCCCCGCCCCCCATCAGCCCATTGGCCGCCTCGCTCCCGCCACCCAGCTGACCCTCCCTCCCGGCTACCTTTTTAAGGAGACCCCACCTGAGCCTCGGGAGCGACCGCTGAGCCTTGCACAGGCCTGGTCGCCCCCACACTCCTCTTGCTGCCTGCCTTTTCTGCCTGATTGCTGCCAGGGCGACCCAGCCGCCGCTGAGACGCCCGCCCGCACCAGACTTTCCTGCCGCTGCCTCCCTGCGGCCCTGCCCCCCGCCAGCCCATTGGCCGCCCCGCTCCTGCCACCCTGCTGACCCTCCCTCCCGGCTACCTTCTTATGTCACCCCCATGCACGCGCAGCGTTCACGCGCAGCGGGCGCGCCAATTGTGCGCCGAAGGTGCGTCAAAGGCAAGCCCGTCCGCACCCGTCCGCGCCTGGCCCGCGCCCAGTGCCAGACCCCCTGGCCCCCGCAGATGCCATCCTAGCCACCGGACTTACGACGCCGCCACCCTCAACGCACTCAACACCAGCCGGATCCCCGGATGCTACCGAGCCACCCCGCGACGCACCCACGGACCCTTCAGCTGCCATTCCTGCAACTTCACCTGCCTCCGGACCTGCACCGCACCCGCCATGCCGAGCACCAGCAGCAACCACCTGAAGTGCATCCTGCTCAACACCCGCTCCGTCCACAGGCACGCCGTGGAACTTTAGAACCTGCTCGACACCACATCCCCAGACGTCGCCTTCCTCACGGAAACCTGGATGAACGCCTCCTCAGCGCCCGACATCGCCATCGCCATCCCGGACGATTACAAGATCACCCGGAGGGACCGCGTCAAAGAGACAGGAGGAGGCATCGCCATCGTCCACAAGAACACCATCCGCATCACGACCAACTCCGACGACACCCTCACAGCCACCGAACATCTTCACACCGACCCCAAGACCACACTCAGAGGCACCCTCATCTACAGACCCCCAGGACCTCGCACACAATTCAGCGAAGACATCGCAGACTTCATCAGCCCGCACGCCCTCCCCTCCGCTGACTACATCCTCCTCGGGGACCTCAACTTCCAACTGGAGAGCAACAATGACAGCAACACCACCACCCTGCTGGACAACCTCGCCAACCTCGCACTCAAGCAGCTGGTGAACACTCCCACCCACCACGCCGGACACACGCTTGACCCCGTCTTCTCCTCCAGCAAGGACATCACCTTCAGCCACTCCACCGGACTCCACTGGACTGACCACAGCTGCGTCCACTTCAGCTTCAGCAGGACCACGACTCTCCACCACCCGCAGCCGGTTCCCCGCAGGAGCTGGAACAAGATCACCTCCGACCAGCTCTCCACATCCCTGAACCGGAATCCGCCTGTCAGCTCAACAGACCCCAACCAAGCAGCCATCAACCTCACACAGTGGATCACCACCTGCGCTGACGACCTCGCACCCCTGAAAAACCATCCCAGTAGCCCCGGCAGCAAGAAGGCTTCCTGGTTCAACGACGATCTCAAGAACTCCAAGAAGAACTGCCGCACCCTCGAGAAAGCCTGGCGCAAAGACCCGACCACAGACAACATGACTGCCCTCAAGCACGCCACCTGCAAACACCACCAGCTGATCCACACCACCAAGAAGACAGCATTCAAGGAACGACTCGACAACAACTCACACAACAGCAAGGAACTCTTCAGCATCGTCAAAGAGCTCTCCAACCCCAGCGCCGGAACCAACGCCATCACCCCCTCGCAAGAACTCTGCGACTCACTCGCCTCGTTCTTCCACAGCAAGATCGCCAACATTCACAACAGCTTCAGCACATAGCCCACGCACCCAACCGCCGTACCGACGCACCCCACCACCACCCTCCACGTCTGGACCCCGATCAGCACTGAAGACACCGTCCGTACGATGAACACCATCCACACCGGCTCACCTACCGATCCATGCCCCCACCACGCCTTCAACAAGGCCGCCTCCGTCATCGCACCCCAACTCTGAGACGTCATCAACTGCTCCTTCATCACCGCCACCTTCCCGGAGAGCTGGAAGCATGCCGAACTCAGCGCCCTCCTGAAGAAACCATCTGCAGACCCCATCGACCTCAAGAACTACCGCCCCATCTCGCTCCTCCCTTTTCCTGCAAAAGTCATCGAGAAGACCGTCAACAGACAGCTTGCCGCCTTCCTCGAGACGAACGGATCCCTCGACCCCTCGCAGTCCGGCTTCTGAGCCAACCACAGCACCGAGACCACCCTCATCGCAGCCACTGACGACATCCGAGCCCTGCTCGACAACGGGGAAACAGCGGCCCTCATCCTCCTGGACCTCTCCGCAGCGTTCGACACTGTCTGCCACCGCACCCTAGTGCAGCGCCTCAGCAACATCGGAATCCAAGAGAAGGCTCTGGAGTGGAACATCTCGTTCCTCGCCGGAAGAACCCAGAAAGTCCGCCTCCCCCCGTTCAGATCAGAGGAAACCGAAGTCATCTGTGGCATACCACAAGGATCTTCACTCAGCCCCACCCTCTTCAACATCTACATGAGCCCCCTCATGGCCATCACACGCTAACACAACCTCAACATCATCTCCTACGCCGACGACACTCAGCTGATCCTCTCCCTCACCAACGACCCAGCCACCGCCAGATCCAACCTACACGATGGGATGAAAGACGTAGCCGAGTGGATGAAGAACAGCCGCCTGAAACTCAACTCAGACAAGACGGAAGTCCTCATCCTGGGACCATCTTCCTCCGCCTGGGACGACTCCTGGTGGCCCCCTGCCCTGGGCAACGCACCCAAACCAACGGACCATGCACGCAACCTGGGCTTCATCCTGGACTCCTCCCTCTTGATGACCAGACAAGTCAACGCCGTCTCATCCTCGTGCTTCAACATCCTTCGCATGCTCCGTAAGATCTTCCGATGGATCCCCACCGAAACCAGGAAGACGGTCACCCAGGCTCTCGTCACCAGCCGACTGGACTACGGGAACACCCTCTACACCGTAACCACAGCCAAACTACAGAAGAGACTCCAACGCATCCAGAACGCATCCGCACGACTCATCCTCGACATCCCCCGGCACAGCCACATCTCCGGACACTTGAGAGACCTGCACTGGCTGCCCGTCAACAAGAGAATCACATTCCGACTTCTCACCCACGCACACAAGGCTCTCCAGGACCTGGGCCCCAGGTACCTCAACAACCGCCTGACCTTCTACACCCCCACCCGCCAGCTTTGTTCAACCAGCCATGCCCTTGCCGCCGTTCCACGCATCCGAAGAGCCACCATGGGAGGAAGATCCTTCTCCTACCTGGCAGCCAAGACATGGAACTCCCTCCCCATCCAACTCCGGCAGACCAAAGACCACCTCTCCTTCAGGAAGCAACTCAAGACCTGGCTGTTCAAGCAGTAGCAGTCCCCCCCTCCCCTAGCGCCTTGAGACCCTCCGGGTGAGTAGTGGGCTATATAAATTGATTGATTGATTGATTGATTGATTGATTGATTACCTATTTTGCGTGGGAGATACATTTTCACATTTGCTACCTATGCTGTGTCATTTTGCCGTGTGTGCATGGCAATGTTGCAGTGCTGCTGCTGCCTTTGAAGTCATATATCATGTTTGGAGGGTGCAGTATGGTAATGTACCAGAGGATACAAGGTTTGTTCTCCTTTCTTTAATTTTAGTCCAATCATGTAACCTAACCTCTAATGTGAAACATCTAGAGTTATCAATCTTCACTGTTAAACATCTTAGAGGGTTACGTAATGGAGTACGGGAGTACCAAAATATTTTTATCTTTAATGTAACTCGGCAAAAAAATGTGTGAGAATTACTGCATTAAAATATGTGCCTTTGACCACTTTAAAATAATATAAATCTCTTGTTTTGGAGCAGAATTGCTAAAAAGATGACCAGGCCATTGACAAAATTTGGTGGGCCATGAGTCCCACCAGCCAAAGATCTGTACAGGTTGAGTGGACTGATGTGAGGAAATATAGTGGCCATATAGCAACAGGAATCCTCTCCAGCACAGTTGTCAAGTTTCTGAACTTGTTTTACCTAAGTTTGATGTCAATAGCACTTGCAGCTCACCTGAGAGATCCTGTTTCCTAGGATGTTTAACAGGACTAGCAGGGCAGTGTGGGGGAGAACCTAGGGAGAAGGCAGATGGAAGATTGATAAAGACAACAACAATATTTTCAGTTGGAGAACAAGGATAGAGGAAGGTAAAAATATACTCTATTAGAGGGACTGTGGTGAAAGATGGAAAATAGTGTATGGGTAAAGAATTGGGACAGATGAAAGATGAGTAGGGCTAAGCTGAGAAAGAAGACGAAATGTTCTGTGGTGGAATTGTCAAAGAAATTATTAGTACGTATCACTGAGGGGAGATGGATAAGAGAGTAGGAAGTGCTAAGTGGTTGGAGGAAGAGGTGCATTAAAATGATGAGGAATGGTCTGCTTCTGTAGGACACAAGGATGATGCACTTTATGACAGAGAAGTGGGGACTGTTTGCTGGAGAATGATACAGTGAAGTGTAGCAGAGTTTGCATATTTGTGTTGAAATTCTCCTGAATGACTCTTTTGTTTTCTACACTGTCACACTGTACACACCAACATGGGTACTCAAGAGAAAGATCTGAAGAAAGAGGCACAGAAAGACAGACTGAGAGAGAGAGACTTAAAGAAGTCTAAAAATAGAGACTCAGTGAAAGCAACAAACACCAAGAGAAGTTTTAAGTTGAATAGAGAGCTACTCAGAGAGAAACAGAGAGACAGAGAGAAACAGATAAGTTCTTCAAAGCAAATAAACTGTTATAATTTCAGAACAAAGGAATTTCAGTTGCCGTCTCTGTTGAGGTTATGTTGCCTTTTTGTATAGCTTTTTAGGGAGTGGGCTGGGAGAGTGCATAGACAATGAAGAGAGAAATAGAAAGGAGACTTATTCATGAGCAGGTATTCCCTAAGGAATTCGTATCTCACTGGATTGTCAACAACACTCGACATCTTACTACAGGTAGGGAGTTTAGAAAAGGAGAGACAAGGGGAAGCAGAAGAAATGAGACCAGGGAAGGAGTTTTTTGGGTGAAAGTGAGATGAATCAGATAGTGAGAGTGGTTTGTAAATTATGGTATGCTATTAAAAAAATGGTAAGGTAGGTCAGAGAGTCTCCCGTTAAGGCAGGAAACTGATCAGCTTCTCTTCAGTATCGAAACGTTGACCTCATGTGCCTTCTCCTAATATTAAAATTTCACTGTGGGCCCATGGCTGACAATGGAAATTTGGAGGAAGAACTGAGATCCTTGGAGGACAGAGGACATCATTTTTAAGTATTTATGTCTTTGCACAAAAGTTAAAGGATGGAAGCAAAAGGGTAGGTAAGTAGGAGGAGCAGTGCTCATTACTCATGATTATCCAAAATTGTTTTCTCAATTGTTCTGATTTAGCACACATATTTTATTTGTTAGAAGCTCATCTGCCATTCTTCTATAAATGTATTTTTGTGCTTTTACTGAGCATTTCTTCAAGAAGTCCTATTTATTGATCCTTTTGTCCCACACAAGATTACAATTAAAAACATGCCACCTGCACAATATTTACATAAATTCCATAGATATAAGTTTTAAGCTGTAGCAAATTTTCTTCATGCACTGTTGCTTCATTATTATAGAAAGTATTATTATTCAAAAATCCCCGCTAATAATATTAATGTATGTGATAGATCCTTGGGTATTGATTCTGTGCTGACATGGGCTTAAAATGACTCAAATACCAAAGTGGAAGTGAAATCAAACACTCTTTCACCACAAATGGCAATTCACATTGAGTTCATCAACATCCTGCCATTTACTGCTCAGAGACTAGCTGGAGGCAAAGCCAAAACCAGCATTAGGCAGGATAGTGACTGCGTTAGAAAATGGCCCAAACAGATTTACCCATTGTAGTCAGCAAGCTTTCTAAATAGTGTACTAAAATGAAGTGCACTGCACAGAGAGTTCAGTGGATCCCTGATTCTTTTTATGAGGTTTGCAGAGGCAACAGTAGATAATACTATCTGTTTGTGGTAGCATGGACGAGCAGTTAGGCTCATGAGACACACACTCAAGAATAAACCCGAGACCAATTTATAAAACTAGTAAACATTTTTATGTAATATTTAAGAACAAGAACTTCAATTTACAGAAAGTTCTTTTTGAAATTCCGATTTTTAAGAGTGCACAAAATATATCTGTTTTGCGCAATTACACACCATTAAAGTCAGTAGAGGAAAGTAGAAAAATGCACACAAAAGCAGGCAAGACTTTCACGAAGTTCACCTTCTCATTTGAGGTCCCTAGCAGGACCAGGGACAATGTTTCAGCAGCAGAAGATGGTGAGCGCCCCAGATTCAGTAGAGAGCAGGGTGCTGAAGGCGTTGGTAGCTGGAGCGATACGACAAAGGGGCCCACTTGAAAAGACACTGCAAAGGCAGACTTAAAGGTAAGTCGGCGGGGTCCCATTCGAGGGGAGAGATCAGAAGCGTCTCAGGCACATGGGACCACAGCTGGATCATTGCTAACGAGGCTGGTCAGGTCGGGTGAAGAGCAGATAGGTCAGCCAGGCTCCATGTGCCAATAAGTCCTCACAGTCAGGAGCAGGGACCTTAGAAATGGAATTCTGGGGCAGCTGGGCCGCTCATGCAATGGGTCTCAGGGGTCTTGATGTCCCTCAATACGTGCTTGCTTCTGGAGTAGTTGGAGTCTGGAATGGACTCTTCGTCATACTGTTTGTTGAAGGGGGTCAAGTACTGCGGGTAATAGTATGGTGCTTCTCCGGTAAGTCCTGGGGTCTCCAACCTTGGTGATGAGACAGAGCTTGCCCTTCAGAGTGGATTTTGGTTTGTGTGCTGCTTCGGGGTCGCTGGGAAGCTGCAAGTTGACAAGCAACGTGGTGTGCAGCGGAGGGATACATTCACTCCAAGGGAAGTTCTTGATGATTTGTTGAAAGCTGGAGGAGATCTGGTGTTCGGGTTCTTGAAGTCCACACAGGTTCAGATTGAGACTGCACAATCATGATTGTCGTGTCCTTGAGGCAACAGGCAGTGTTTGGTGCCAATTCCTCTGCAGCAGGGCTTCAGCTCTTGGGCAGCAGCTCTTCTTTGTCCATGTCTTCTTCTTGTCCATCAAATCTAGTGTTTAAGGTATTGAGATGCCACCTAAACACTACATTTTGGGGTGTTAATATGGGTGACAGGTAGTAGTCAATGGGCTTCCTACCTTAAGGGTACCTACACCCTCTAAGTGACCACTTCCTGTGGGAAGGGACACAACCGTAGCTATGATAGGTTAATATTCTTCCATCTCAAGATGGGGAATAGTGAAAAATTGTGTCTACATTGCCTGCTTCACCTTAGGGTTAGTGCTGGCAGAATGTGGGCACACCTCCTCATATAACTCATTTTTCCACCTTTCCTCCTGCCACAAGTGGAGCAGGAAAGGAGATTGGAACCCTCCACTATCTGGAACTGCCTGGGTTGCACTTCAAAGCCAGCACCCCCTTTGAAGCTTCCCACTCTGGGAGGTAATTCCGGCATGGAGGAGGTGCTATGCTAGCCTTTGTCCCTGACCTCTGAAAGTGCTAGCTCTCACCCCATGAGGTCATAAACATGCCTGCTGGTGGCAGGCTGGCTATGACTTTTCAGAGATCACATTAATGCTTGGTAAGTTTTATGGGGACCCTCTAAAGGGTCTCCTGTGTGCATTTATTAAACAATGTAGCACTGGCATCAGTGAGGATTTATTAGGATGATATTTTTGGTACCAAACATCTTGGGATACTGTGAAGTCATTATGGAGCTAGGAAACTTGTAATGACTAGTATCCAGCCCATGCCATCTGTATGGCTTCCCTGTGCACTTATAATATCATTCAGGTATGACCACACATGGGGTATAGTGCTCCCTGCCTTAGCGCAGTAAGGCCTGCAGTAAGAGTGACTTAACTATACCTCATGCAGTATATGAGGGCATAGCACATAGCGCTGTGTGCCATGTAGACTCTTTGGTTTTCTCTGCACCAAGCCACACGGCCTGCAATGGCATTTTGCATAGTCTTGGCAAGGGGGATCTAGGGTGACATAATTTGTAATGCAGCCCCAGTGGACCCTCATCAGTACCCATGCCCTGGGCATCACGGGTATCATTTACTAGCGACTTACAGGGGTGGCTGAAGTTGTGCTAATTGTTGTACAGTTTTGGGTGAAAGAGCACTGGTACTGAGAACCTGGTCAACAGGGACCCTGTGCACAACAGTCAAAGTTGCATCAGAAGCCAGGCAAAAAATTTCCTGCAACAAGAACCCAGTTTCTCACATCCATTGATCCCTTAGTTAACTCAAATTAGAGTTGCTAGAGGCATAACCGATGATCACACTTTATCTTCTGTTTCGGTGCTTCATGTGTTGTTAAAACCAAGATTTTTCTAAACAAGAGTTGCTTTTCAGGCTCTGGCATCAAAATGATCAATACTTGATAAGAGTTGGAAATCAGGATTACCATGAGGTAACACTAAATATAGCTTCAATAGTTGAAGTGCCTAGGCATCAGACATCCTTCTAATTAACAACAAGTAAGATGTCACAAATAATAAGCTTGTATTCTAACATAAACATGCTGCATGCTCAGCATTATGCTATGAACAGAACAATATGCATGCAAATAACTAAGAGCATGATGTATGGCCTGTTTTGGTGGTCGCAAAGAGAGAATTGGGCTATTTGCAACCACTATAAAGTCTTTTCCCATATATTAACCCTATTTTGTGAGCGTAACCTATTACCAACTCACGAAATAGGGATTGAGAGTCGGTGTTAGTAAGGGGCTTCTCAAGGGCAACCCTACCTAATAGCGAACTGTAGGGGCTAGTATGAATGTTTTGTAACCAGAATGCGGTAGCATATTATTCATATTTTACCGACCCCGTGAAGGACATGGTAACCAATTCTCAAATTAGAAGGGGTGCCTAAGGGACCCCTTCCCCTTTGTGTATATGGGTGCCAACATTATTTAAGATTAGGCAGTGGTTTCAGGGACCAGTTAGAGCTATTGGTGTTGTAATGGAAATGTACTTTACATATGTGAGAGAGTGTGTGAAAGTGATAGAAATGGAGAGGGAGATGGTATATAGAGCTAGTTTGAGTTATTTGCATATACAAGTGTGTGGTAGAGTGAACATAGAGAATATGAAATAGAGACTGAAAGAGTTAGAGAAAGGTAGTTACATGCTGGCGGCAGGAGACACTTGTAAAAAGCATTGTCAGGGTGAAGGTGGCTCTCTCTGGATACTCCCAATGGCCATATTTAATAGTTTGAACTGTTTCACGTAGACCACTCCAAAGAAGGCATGTATCTATAAGCATGACTATGCCTTCTCTCACACTTTCCTCCCACATGCATTTATAGGTACAAGCTACCTGTGACGCAACAGTCTATGCTGTAAACGCACAACATCAAAATACTTCCCACACTTTCCACACTACACTCACACCACCAATTAACTAAATCCTTAAGCATCCTACCTCTTACATCATTTTGCTTCCATTTCACGCAATGGCACAGCAACAAAACATGACAAGAGTAAAACTCTCATCCTTGTATGACATCAAAACACTTCCAGTACAGAACACATGGCAGACACCATTACATCAAAACACTTAAAGTACAGTGCGCATAGAGGACACTCACTCTTCCATCCATAGCACTTCCACAGAGCAGTGTGCTACCTGTCCGCAACTGTACCTCAGCGCCTCATCAGGGGTGTAAAGTGCTATGTAAATGCAACAGCGATTAATCTATTCTAAAAATACTCGAGGCCTTAAATCCCTCCACTCACTTCTCTGAGTCACTCCCAGCATCCCTCCTAAAAGACTTCATACAGACATTAGTGCCTCCATGGGCCAGGATTTTAAACACCTCTCTGCTGCAAGGATACATCCCAGACATCCTCAAAGCTGGTCAGGTTTCCCCCATATTAAAGAAACCATTGGCTGACCCAGCAGACCTAAATAACTATCACCCTATATCCAACATCCCTACACTGGCCAAACTATTAGAAAAAGGTGTTCACACGCAACTTACCTACCACATCGATCTCTTCGACCTGCTCAATAAATTTAATTCTGGCTTTTGATCTGGGCACAGCACCGAAACTGCCATGACCCACATAATTGACGACGCTTTAAAAACACTGGACCATAACAAAGCCTGTCTACTTATCCTGCTGGACCTATCCTCTGCCTTCGACACTGTCGAACACGACAATCTAATAGACCTCCGGAAACTTAGAATGGGACTATCGGGAACGGTTCTCAACTGGTTAACTTCCTTCTTTCAAAATAGAACACAAAGATTCAAGACCAATCAATCTTTATCCATACCCACTCCGGTCACTCTAGGAGTACACCAAGGATCTTTCCTCTCCCCGACACTCTTCAACTTGTTTATGGAACCACTCACCAAGCTTCTAAACTCATCAAAGGTCCAATACCACATGTATGCAGATGACACACAACTCTACATTAAGGTACACTCACTTGAGGACATCAAGGCCCTCAATTCAACGCTCCAAAAAACGCAGATCTGGCTGGCAAATAACCACTTGAAACTAAACACCTTAAAGACAGAATTCCTTCTAATAGCACCCCCTAGCCAAACAACCACCATAATGGAATGGATGAAGCACTTAACAGCACTTGATGACCAACCGCTCTTGATCGATTCTGCCAAGTCGCTAGGCATAACTCTGGATAATAAGATAAATATGCAGAAGCACATCAGTGCAGCAACTAAAGGAGCAAACTTTCAAATGAACACTTTAAGAAGACTGAAGCCCTTCATACCAGCAAATGACTTTAAACAGGTAGTCCAAACTGTAGTAATCCCCAGAGTGGAATATGGGAGTGTCGCTCTCTGCGGCCTTCCCAAAACAACTACAGCCCCACTAAGAGCATCAATCAACACAGCCACCAGACTAATCACTGGCTCCAAAAGAAACTGTCACATCTCCCCGGACCTATATTCCCTTAACTGGCTACCCTTTGAAGGCAGAATCCATTTGAAAATCGCCTGTATGACACACAAGGCTTTGCATCAAAAAACACCTCGATACCTTGCAGAGAAATTAATACCATCTGGTGGGAACAGAACCAACAGGAGTTCTGATAACCTTTTACTGAAACCACAACGATACACCAAGAAGAAAACTTGTAACCGCTCCTTCTCAGGGATGGCCCCTAGGATATGGAATGCCTTACCCTCAAGAGCAAGACAGAACCCTCACGTGTCATCCTTTAAAAATGAAGTGAAATCTATTCTCCTGACTAAATTCACTTGATCTATAGATGAAGGCATGTAAATATTTGCATTCTGTTGGAAGAGTTACCATTGTTTGACTATCATAACCAAGAATTTTTTGTATGTATGTTTCAATTTTCCCTATCTCCTTATTTGTTGTACAGCGCTCTGATACCCACAAGGGTCTTGTCCGCGCTATATAAAACCTTCAAAATAAATCAAAATAAAACTACAATACAAGATATTGTTAGTGCCTTCTTATTCTAGTTTCCACCTGGAGAGCTCCCTTCTCTTGCAGTCGAATTTTTCATCTGTTGTACAAAAAAATCTCCCTTGGATATGAAGTCTCAGAAGCATTCTAGGTAGTCATTGTTTGATTAAAAAAAGAAAAAAAACATGTCCACTATATAATCATATTGCTGGATAAATGTGTGTAACAACAATCTCTCTGTAGAAATGCTTGGCTGAGACAATTAGTAACTTGCTACCATGCTCCTCGTATTGTACCTCTCTGGCAAACATTTGTAATGTGGTTGTAGTGTCTTACTTTATGTATATGTTGTTCTTTGACTTTGCGTAGAATGTGGAACTTCTAGGTTGCTAAGGAAGGCTGAGTAACTGGTCAGTTGACAGTTACCAGTCTTCGGTGTTGGATGGGGTCTCTGATGTCTTCGACATAATATGAACATTTAAATCTCCACCTCTGCCTCCTGCAGTCCTGTGTAGACTGCTCTTACATTTGGCGATGACTGGAAAATGAAGTACACCTACGCTTATTCTCAGAGACCTCAACACACCATTTCAAAGAAGACGCTTCAAGGGCAACAACGTGCACTTCTCATCTCACCCCTTGCTGAGGAGAAGACTGACACCTAGTATCCTGTGCCTTCCATCCCGCACTTCTAGTTCCTGATATTTTCAGTTCAGCAGCTGGTGAGGTGTATGTCTCTTACATTTTCACATGTGTAAGGCCCCGATCCTGCTGTGCTGGTGTAACACCCAAGGACTTGCTTGTGTTTCAGTTTGTGATCTTTTGCTACCTCGATGTGCCTGGCCATGATTCACTTAAGTAAGAAACAAACCTTTATTTGGATGTATCTAAGCCCCGACCCTGCAGCGCGTGTACATCGATCAAGAGCCTGGGTGTGACATTTTGGCAAGTTCAAAGAAACCGGCGGTCGTTCATGTTGTAATAGTTCAAAAGGAACGCTGCAGTTGCATGTTTTAAAAGTGAGCGTCAAACGGTCTTACCGTCATGAGAGTGACTGGTTGAGGGTGACTCCACGTTCTTTCATCTGCCCCGCGATGATTATTACTTGTGCGCGTCCCGCACGTGTTGGAGGGAGATTTATTAAGGGTCAAGAGGGCAGGGGGCTGAGCACAGAGCTCTTGGAGCCTTCACAGAGTGATTGAGAGAGTGAGTCAGGGACAAAAGGGGCACCTTAATTTGAGCCGGGGTGTCTGGGAACGCTTGCTCTAAAAATGAAGGAAACAGATATGTGAGCCATGGAAACTGAGGCTACAAGCCCAACAACTTTATTAAGAAGATGCAACTTCAAGAAACTTCAAGAAAAAGGCATAAAAATACAAAATACAAATATAGTGACCTCGCATGAATCAGAAGGCATTGAACTTGTTTGGAGAGAGACACTTCAGAAAACCTCAAATACATATTTATAAATGCATTATGAAAAACATAAGTTACATCAAGGAAAACGTTCCCAGAATGCAAAACACACTTGATCTAAAATGCTAAGAATACTCACGTACCTACCTAAAACCTAAAAGAAAACAACTTTGCAAATGTAATATAAGTATGAAATGCTCAATAAGAAAACACCAATTTAGGGACAAAATAGCATAGCAAAATAGCATACATTGCATATACAGCAAATATATTGGCAAGTTAAATTGTATCTTAAAAACAAAAAACAATAGCTCTTGGGGAGCATCCACACCCGCCTGTCATTTACTAACAGACAGGTGGGGTAGTCCAATGATGTCTCTGTGGTCTCCCTTCTTATACTCTTTAAGGCGGTATCGTCATCTCACGCCACGTCTACCTAGTCACTTATGGCATGGTTCTCACATTTTACCATACATGGTGACACCTTTTCCAGTAACTGCGGTACGTGAGCTAAGTGAAAGTTCATATCTTAGACCAGGCACTTGTCATAAATCGGATGGGCCAAGCAGAAAAATGTGTATTGTAAAGGGATTCTACATATACATATATAAATCTGCACATCCTGTGTTGCCACATTCTTGCCTCAGCTTGACACATCTGCGGTGGCAATTTCCCTAAAAGTATGTACTGGCCCAGGATGCAGTCTGCTGCATGTTGAAAGAACAGGGGGATGTTGAACTTTGAGACAGTGAACTTCGCACACGAGTAGGGTGGGGGCTTTTTAGTTTGCAGCAGGAGGCCTCACAGAGAGAGGAGCTGGATATGATTTGGATCAGACCTGCCTTCAGCCTGGTATACAGGAAAATGGCAGAACTATGGTCAATTTAACAAAGAGGCTTACATATTGAACAGAAGGGCCTACACAGGGTTTTCATCTGGCTGAGTGGTAGGGATGCCCCAGGGCATTTGTTATATGGGAAAATCGGTCCTTCTCTCATTTCCCTCCTCTTGTTCATTTTTGAACAAAATCCTCACAGCATACCTTTCAGGTCTTTGAGGTATCTGGTAATGGTAGCAGGCTGCATTTAGTGTAGTCCTATTGTTACTTCTACAACTTCTATAAGTGCTTAGTTATTCATATTCCCTGTTCTATCCTTGTTCTCCCTTTGCTAATTATGCATTTCTGAGGAGGTGCAACTGCTACGTACTCGGTGTGCTTCCTGAAGAGCATATTGTACATTAGGACAAACAGGTATGACATTGTAACACATGCTTCGTTCTGTGTCGGTAGGCCGGTGTGTGCAAACATAACATCCTGCTCTGTCAACTGTCCCCCTGTCCCGTCTTTATCAATGGCAATTTATTCAATGTGGTACAAAAGTCATTATAATAGCAGCAATGGGGGTCAATGCTGCTAGTAGCACCCATGATCATTTTATCTAATTGTTCTGAAAGTCTTGAGTAAGTCTTGAGGCATTGTTCCAATCGTTGGTACGTGTGGCTAGTGTGACTAGTTGGAAGAATGTCTTATCTTCTACTGAATAATAATGTAGAGCCTCAGAGATGATACCTGTAAAAAGAAAATGTAACCGTTGGTGCCTGTCTTCAAGTACTTTGAGAGGTTTGCAAGCACTTCTATTACTTAGGCACATTCGATCTGAAGAAAACAAAGTGAAGAAAAGGTAATGATATCTCGTTGTCACAACTTGTAGACTGAGGGGTTGGGGCGTCGATGTTTCCAGACGTTCTTTAGGTGATATATCCTTGGGGCACGCTTGCACACTCGTCCTTTCTCTTCCGTGTAACACGTGCAAACCTTCTGGATGAGCTTGGGATACCATTCCCACTTGGTAGTTTCCGTGGAACACATGAAGTTTCTGTGTGGCTCCTTGCCCCTAGCATAACCCCTCAATCACATGTGAGATGAAGGCCAGTCCATTTTCAGAACCCAAAAGCAGAGGTACTCAAAAGCACGGTATGAACTCTTTCAGGAGGCATTTGGCAATAGTTTGTGCATTGCTGTTCTTGAATTGACATGCCTTAGTCCATTTGCTGATCATGCACACAATAACCAGCACGTACTTGTAGTTTTAGAAGGGGGTATGTTGATGAAGTCCATTTCATGTGGTGAAATAAAGTGGCCTGAGGCAATGGAAATACAGCTTTAGGGAAGCAGTCTGATCTTCCTATCAAGTCGTACAAGTGATCAACCATGAAAAAAATATGGGCCATGGGGGCAAGCATTATCGTTGGTAAACATTTCTTTCCATATGGGCCTATTCATATCCCTTTTCTGTTTGCATACATCCTCCCTTGTTCCCTTCTTCCTTTTCTTCCACCCAGCCCCTTCAATAATATACTTAGTGTCATAGTACATATCATCATCCTTTATCTTTATATCATGATATCATGTGTAGTAGAAGCAATGTGAACCATTGTGTACTCACAATCAGTTAATGGTATTCTTTTTTTTGTACATCTGCATCAATAAATTCTTTACCAATTGATACACAGTCCTTGGGGGAGGTGTGTGCAGCACATTCTACAATTGAAACTTTGGTAGTAACAGGCCTTGCAATAGTTGAGCTATTAATGGTGCACGCTGCATGTGTTGTCCAGCTGAGGCAAGGAGGAAACTCCAAATGAAGAAAAGAACCCAGAAATTATATTGGCATCCCTGTACAAGACTTTAAAACGAAATGTATTATCTCCAAAAGCAAAAGAGGAATTAAAACATTGTACTATAGCTTGACCCAACAGCAAACACAGATGAAAATCGCTGTCACAGTAACATCTTTAGTAATCAAAACACTCATAGTTGTCAAATTGTGCCCAGGGATGTGGAATTCCCGTAGCCCCACTGCCAGAACATATTTTATTGAGGTCAAGGGCAACAAGTTTTCATGCATATTTCGTCCTTGGGACAAGTAGGCCCAACCCCTACAGCACAAACCCCTTGGCTGTCAGTTTACAGTACCCTACTATGGATCAGGGAAAGGCATTGTCTGCAATAAAGGTGATATTTGTGTCCATGCGTTAATGCTGTTCAAACTTGCATTTGTTGTTCATTAGTGCAAAGCCTTTATTATTAGGGTGAGCGCTCTAAGTAAATGTTGTAAGCTCAAACTGCACTACTGACAGTGGTTGAAGTATAAAAATGTGTATACACTTTTTCAATATTTAGCAATGTGAGGCAATGTATACTGCTGTTACAGCGCGGAAACTTAGGCCATCACGTTGTGTCACGTTGGCGGCCATTTTGTATTTAGGCCGAAAGGACAACTTAAGCAAAACAAACACAAGAAGTAATTAATACATAGAAATAATGAATAAAATGTTAAACTCTTACTAATCCCTCTATATGTTTGTAATTATCTAGCATATAGCGACATTTAAAGTGTTTATATTCACCCATTTGATGTCATCTGGAGCAACATAACAAAAGCGTCACAAAAGCAACATATATCATGGAATATTCTATTCAATACATATACTACGGTTAGTATGCGTACGGATTTTAATTATAAAGATTATTTAGCCATGCAAATTGCAAATCCCATGTATATTTCCTATATTAATAATGTTGATTAATACACATGCAAACACATTTAGTAATATTATAATTAATAGATTATATAATTAGTATATTCATGCAGAATAGGGGGTACACAAAATGTTGTACTAGCCTCTCCATCATATACTGCTCTCAGAATGCTCTTCAATTAGATGCAAATATTTGCAGAAGCTTGAAAGCAATACTGATAACTCTTTGCTTTCAAAATAAAAATGTTCACATAAAAAAAATGCAAAAACATTTCGCTAAACTACTGAAATAAGGTAGGTACCATTATAACAAACATTCGCAAAATCAGATATTGTTATGGTCTCAAAAATCACACATCGCACAGTAGTTCCTGGCACTGGATAAAACAACTGTGTGCGGATATGCTCCTTGTGAAAGAACAGAATGAAGTCATTCACAGTGAAGCTAGCCAAGAGAGGGAGGGAGAGACAACATTTTACTAAACATAAAAGGTCATTGTTAATGTCATACCTAATTAGGGGCCAACTCATGAAATAAAGTGCACCCATGTCCTTTTATTAAGTGCAGATATACAACTGTTGTAAATTCACAATACTACAGAAGTAGGCCGAGAAATAGTACTCCTAGAAGATATTTGTGAACTGTATTTAAGCATGAGCAAATATGCAGGTGTACTATATTGCTCAAGCAAAGATCTGAGCTATTGCAAGTTCACTTTTCCTTCAGCCACCTTTTTTTGTGAGCCAGAACTGTTGCTTACCATTACCTTCAGCCCCAGTATGTAGATCTGCGGAAACGTGGTAACATAAGGGAATTGTGAGTATTCAAAGCGTACTATGGAAAGAGCCCTAACGTGATCAGAGAGGCTATTTCAGAGCTCTTATATAATGACATTGCTGCCATAATTTGTCGCTGCATTACATGGCAAAAAAGGGACAAGTGTATTTTGTTACAGGACAAGTATATTTAAGAAGCAACCTGCCCCATGAACAAGTAGATATTTCATTAAATTCCACACCCCTTTGTGCCAATCCCTACACCTTGAAACCTATTTTCAAACACCCTGAAATATTTTACCTATATATTAAAACACATATTAAATCTGTACACATTGTATCCTTGAAACATTATAATACAAAGCACAGTTATTCAATGCACACTATCCTTCTGTATTGGCATATACTCATTACTAATGATCAATACATAAACATAATATAAACACAACATTACTACTTTTCCTATAACTCCTATCCTTTGTGTCCCTGGTGAATGCACTGCATTTAGAATGCATTTTAGCACATTCCACCTTACACTGTAATTTATTACTCCAATATTCTCTCCAACTCTGAAGGCCATCTGCTTGTGAAGACGGCAGTGTTCCTGTTGTGGCTGATCACCTGTCCTCTTCTTCTTTGGACTCAGGGATGATGGGGCCCTTCCCTTTCTGCCTGAATACTTGAGTAGAAAGAAACTTCGCAGAGGGTGTTAATTTATACAAATATATGCCTTCTTACATAATTTCAATGCCACTGTGATGTCTGGTTGATGTGACCTATACATATATTAATTGATCAGGGACAAGTATATGGGGCGTTAAGTTGTTGTCAGAACATTGTAATATTTGTGAGTGAAAACAGAGTGATCCATGAGCAATAAACTATTTTTGCTTTCTCTCAATTTATTACCTTTAAACAGTTCGTTCAGGTATTGCTGAAAGTTGTTGCTGCTTTTATATCATAATGGAAACATGGTCTAGCTGTCATCCAAACGTGTGGGAAAATGTGGTAGGCCTGAGCCTGTGGTATGATAAGTTTTTTCTATTTGTATTTTATTTCTAACCAGACACGAGGTGATGAAAACAATAACATTGAGCCTATGTAAGCAAACATTCCGAAGACAGGATATCCAATACTCTTCTTGGAGACGCAGGGAAGAACCTAATAATAATAACCTCTAATCATTCATTAACTAAGAAAGCGAAAGAAGAACCCAAACAGAAGATAGAAACTTTTAAGAGAGATAAAAACTTGTAGTGGTCGAACTGCAAAATATATGCAACCACCTCTAAAGTCTGCAACTCTAATTTTAGAAGGCCTCTTTAAATTCACACCTATTATTCTGGCAATACTGCAATACTGAGCATTGCTTCCTCTATTCATACCGTCCTTTAACATTGAGATCTACTTTATGTCTGCACGCATTATTTATTCTTTTATATTTTCCTAGTACTGGGGCTTGTGGTGGCTACCTGTGGTAATCTTATTCCTATGAATCTCTGGTTGTCTCATATTTTGAAGGCTGCACACAGCTGTGCATATCCGAAAACGTATTCCTTACCTCCTCTCACCCATCTGCACATAAACACATACATATTCCTTCACTAAACTGCACAACGTGAAACCTGAAACACTGTATTCAATCTCGTTACCAAATTGTGTGATTCTAGGCAACTTATTCCTCTTGTTCACTTCCACAGACACAAATATATTTCTACATATACATTTTCTTTCTACTAAATATTGTGTTCGCTGCCAACCACAGGAAGCCCATTTCCTGCCTGGCTCAACGCCCAGAATCTGTGGTCGGCCAGGAATGCTACTTCTAACGGCAGCCTAAAAAATCTGTTAACCCTTCAACATTATGTAATATCCATACACGTGTTGTCTTTAATTGTACGTAAAATATAGCTTATTTTAAAGTAATATGGCTTTTTTTTGTAAAGCGCACGTTTACAAAAATAGCAAATCTTTACTGTTCCCCTAACTCAATGGTACTCATTTTATCCAACTTGGAAATATGAAAGGCTGAGGAGACCTAGCAGCCTTTGACATGTGCCCATGAAGTCAAACCATGGGACTATCTAGCGTGCATTCCACTCTATCATTCTATCTCCCCTCTTCTGTGCACTTCGGTGCACAAGAAATTGGAAGGCAACAGTCTCCAGTCTTAACTTGCTTATTACAATCTTCTGTCTAATGTTCACCATCTGCTCCAACATTTACGTTGCTCTAAGTCTAGTGTCACTAACTTTCTTGGCCGTGAGACACAATTTCAAAATTTTCCATATTAACTAACCCTAACTGTGTGCTCTTTGTGGCAGCACTTACTGGATCTGCCCTAGCATTCGGGCTACTGCTTGTGCCTGCTTCAGTTGCTGCTGAATTTGGACGCAGGTAGGAGTAAATTATTCTGTACTTGGTTGCTCAGTACTACATCATTTAGTGTAATCTTCAGTGTGAATTATAATTGGCCATCCAAATAAAGAGATTTTAATATGCATTTGAAACTGAAAGTATCTCCTTTTCTGCCAGGAAACTATATTACTTATATTGATGATATTTTTAGTCTTTTTAATATTGTGTGCCATGATCCAAAAATATCAAAAGGAAATGCTCAATTTTACCTGGTATTACATCTTCTATCATTGTGCTCTGAGTGGTAATGGACGGCAGTCCTTGACCTCACGTTATTATGTCACTCTTTCTTTTGTGTGGCTGGTCTATAATTTAACGCTGGGCCAAGTCTAGGGCGTAATAGCAACCAGAAAACGCAAAAAGGTGTTGTGTGTTGTGGTGAGAAATGCATGCAAAATCCTTCCTCCCCCTCTTCCTACCTCTTCACTGAATATTCAAGTGGGAGGATCCTTTACTATGGGTGCAAGCACGACAGAAAGGTGAAATGAGAAGCGTGAGGAGTGACTGTCAAGGTACAGAATGTACTTAATTTAGTGTGTAATGAGGTAAAATAGAGGAGCCTATTTAAAACCGTGCTCAAAAAGACGTAATTAATAGTTGTGAAGGCAGCTACTTGGAAGCTAGACACAGTATTCACTGGATGCACGGCGCACCAGTTGCGTGGTCTGTAATTGAACCTGTCTCAGTTAGAGTGTGTGTTCTTGGCACTTACCCAGATGTTCCTGCTTCTCACTTCTCACTGCAGTGCACAAGAGACGTACACCTATATATAACATCTCCGGTGGTACCACTGTGAGAGAAAGAGATGAGGAGCAAAATAAGATATTAATGGTAAGTATTTCCCTTCTGAAAACAAAAGGTCTTACGTTGAAGTGGCACTTTTATTCATCAAATCATTAACACAGCAGAGAATATATTCATCAGTTTGTTAGCTCCAGAAAGACTATTCAAAACTACAATTGTAATCAGTCAAAAATAGTAACACAAGAATAGATGTTTATGATGCTCAAGTATCTAGAAGGCAAACCCTTAAATGAGAAAATTAATCGTGCAAGGATTTACAATTTCGAAATACATTTAAAGGCAACGAAAGGGTGAAATTTCTTGGTCCTGGGGAACTGCACCAAGGCAGCTTAATTTGAGGGGGTGCTTCTGCAAAAGTATGACAAAATAGACGTGTAAACGATAGGGAAAGATAGCTGTCTGATTTATATGAAAGAAGAACTCCTTTAAAAAAAAAAAAAAAAATCAATATATAGCCTGGGAGTCTTAACAAAGTCTTGGCATTTAAAGACAGATTTCTGTAGTGAAGAACAAACTCATGTAATGCAAATATATTTTAAGTCAATGGAAATACTTTCAAAATGCAACATACACTTTACTGCAATACTAGGAATGCACACGTTAAGTTAGGAGGTACAACCATTAGTGCTTTGCAATAATGTTTTAGAATAAGGGCAATGCATAGGAGAGAGAAAAAGACCATTTCAAAGTACAATAAGAAATTAGATCTTCAGCCAAAGATGCTTAGATAGAGGGCTGAAGGAGACCACACAGGCGTCAATGACCCAAGGGGTCACTGCAGCAGGGTAGCCCGTCGAATGGACTAAGGAGCAGATCTTTATACTCTTTTAATGATGAACTATTGACCACAAAAGGACAACATTATCAGGTGCCTCTGACCTATAGGACATGACGCATTGTGGTCACTTCTGGGAAATATTTAAGAAAATAGAAGTGCCACCCACGCTACAAAAAATTTCACAAAGGTCACAGGATACTTGACCATAAATCATAATGAAATTGATCATCTATTGAACAGGATTTCCGTCACTTCAGGGAGAAAGGCCTATAAGCCAGGTAAGAGAGGGAGAGACGCTAAATTGTAAATCGAGAGAAGGTGACAGACATTATATCTATTAAAGTACACCGCATGTAGCTGAAAAAGGAGAAGAACAGAGGACACCCATTACAATATGGAGAGAGAAGTCGAAAGGCGTTGGCTACTGCCAGACCCAAGATAGGAAACCACAATGCGATGTGATGAAGGAAAGTAGCTCCCCTTTCGGAAGCAGGCAGTTGAAAAAAAGACACTGTTAAACTCAATGCGATAAGATGCCTCCCATTCCCTGCAGAAATAAACGTTCAAACAATACAATTTACACCAAATAAGTAATCAAAATTCAAAACAAATGTGAGCTGCCATAAACATGTATTTGTGGCACAAAGTTTGAGACGCCAGACACAACCTCCTGTCACCAAGTACATGCTTCAAAATATAAATGTGAGGAAATAGTTAACCAATTTGAGGTATATTGTTGTGCACTACGTGGTCAGTTATCTGAAAGTGACCTGTGCTAATTAAATGTGGTGCTGCGCCACAAGGGTCAGATAGGGGCTGGGGGGGCATGGGGTAACTATATAATACTATTAATTCACAAAAAGGCAACAGCTTTGATATAAAAAATACAGTAACAATCCTAGTTATTAATGGTCTTACTAAATACATGAAAGGTCGGTGCGCCAGGCACAGATGCTTAAAAAGACAACCACAATGCATGCTAAAAAAAGTCCATAATAAAAACACATTTGACCATAAAATATTCGCACTTTAATTATACAAATTGAGAAGCATATTATGTACACGTCTATCTATATACATGAACCCACAGAGCTATTTGCGCATTCTCCTCTGCTGGCCTAAATGTGAACAGAAGGGTGTCTTAAAATAACATAGCAAAAAATAAATGTCTTTACATTTCATTTTAACACAGGAAGAGAACAAAAAACCACATTGGAAGGTGTTCTGTTTATAAACCATGATCACACAATACTCATGTTGACTGTCTTTGGAAATAAAAATATATACTGACAGTCCCTCGCAAAAGCCGAGGAAGTCTGATAACAGTTTATCATAAATCCTCATGTGCCAGTCAAAAGACGTAGAGTGGCACATCTTATCTGGGACTCGGAACCGCACTGAGCCCGCAAAAAGTTGAGATTTGCATCATGCAAACTCCTTGCCTTCCTGCACAGGCGTAAACTCTATCTCCGTTACACAAAATATATCTCCATAATAGTTAAAAACCATAATGTAAGCCCTAAAAAAAAAACAATTCTTAAGCTAGCGAAAATATAATATCTAATAAATCATCCCGGGGAAACCACTTGTAATCCACTCTAAACAGGAGATATCCATAAGCCCGCTAGCTAGGCGGGTCCGTCCGGTAATCCACCTCTTCCCTATTGAAATAGGGGCCCCCTCTGAATTTTCAGTTCAGAGAAGCACTGAAAAAAAACCACAGAAATAATCACTGAAAGATGCCAAAAGCAACCTTTCATTCCCTTGTTAGGTCCTTGTGACTTGGACAGAGGCCCTCCCTTAGCTATATTGGAGAGGCACAATAACACGTTATAACAATAATAAAAAATGAGCACTGAAAGATGCCAGACGCAGTCTTCCCTGGCTTTCAAAAAGGCACGGTAACAAGTTATAACATCAATGAAGCAAAGTGAGCCCTTGAAAGATGCCAGACGCAGTCTTTCCTTTGGCTCTACGAGAGGCACAGCAATAACATGTGTCTATTTCTAGAAAGATAAACACGTAAATCACATAACTTCCTAACTTCACTCTCTGGCTCAGAATTCCATTTCGCACACAAGCTTCCTCAGCTTTAAAATGTCCTTTTGCGAGACCAGCCAGACAGGGAAGAAAAACTGAAAGGGTGAAGGAACGCAGAGGTCTCACAAACGCTCCTTTCAAAAACTGTTACCAAAAGACACACTCTCATCAGGCAGCAATCATAGACTTACCCGAGTGTCTGTCTCTGAGGATCAGTCAGAAAGGAGTCACGAGTGTTGAGTCTGCGTCCTCTCGGTCCCAGCTGTCTCAGCTGTCTGCTGGTACTGCCAATCCGAGTCACGGTGCCAAATGTTGGAGGGAGATTTATTAAGGGTCAAGAGGGCAGGGGGCTGAGCACAGAGCTCTTGGAGCCTTCACGGAGTGATCAAGGGAGTGAGTTAGGGACAAAAGGAGCACCTTAATTTGAGCCGGGGTGTCTGGGAACGCTTGCTCTAAAAATGAAGGAAACAGATATGTGAGCCATGGAAACTGAGGCTGAAAGCCCAACAACTTTATTAAGAAGATGCAACTTCAAGAAACTTCAAGAAAAAGGCATAAAAATACAAAATACAAATATAGTGACCTCACATGAATCAGAAGGCATTGAACTCGTTTGGAGAGAGACACTTCAGAAAACCTCAAAGACACATTTATAAATGCATTATGAAAAACATAAGTTACATCAAGGAAAATGTTCCCAGAATGCAAAACACACTTGATCTAAAATACTAAGAATACTCACGTACCTACCTAAAACCTTAAAGGAAAGCAACTTTGCAAATGTAATATCAGTATGAAATGCTCAATAAGAAAACACCGACTTAGGGACAAAATAGCATAGCAAAATAGCATACATTGCATATACAGCAAATATATTGGCAAGTTAAATTGTATCTTAAAAACAAAATATAAGAGCTCTTGTGGAGCACCCACACCCGCCTGCCATCTACTAACAGGAGGGTGGGGTAGTCCAATGATGTCTCTGTGGTATCCCTTTTTATACTCTTTAAGGCGGTATCGTCATCTCACGCCATGTCTACCTAGTCAATTATGGCCTGGTTCTCACATTTTACCATACATGGTGACGCCTTTTCCAGTAACTGTGGTACGTGAGCTAGGTGAAAGTTCATATCTTAGGCCAGGCACTTGTCGTAAATTGGATGGGGCAAGCAGAAAAATGTGTATTGTGAAGGGATTCTATATATACATATATAAATCTGCACATCCTGTGTTGCCACATTCTTGCCTCAGCTTGACACATCTGCGGTGGCAACTTCCTTAAAAGTATGTACTGGCCCAGGAGGCAGTCTGCTGCATGTCGAAAAAACATGGGGATGTTGAACTTTGAGACAGTGAACTTCGCACACGAGTAGGGTGCGGGCTCTTTAGTTTGCAGCAGGAGGCCTCACAGTGAGAGGAGCTGGATATGATTTGGATCCGACCTGCCTTCAGCCTGGTATACAGGAAAATGGCAGAGCTATGGTCAATCTAACAAAGAGGCCTACATATTGAACAGAAGAGTCTACACAGGGGTTTCATGCTGGCTGAGTGGTAGGGATGTCCCAGGGCATTTGTTATATGGGAAAATCGGTCCCTCTCTCACGTGTTTCTATTTGGATCTTCAAACGCGTCTCCGATATTCTACGCTGACACACACAGTATCATATCGTTTCTACGTGCCACGTCATTACTTTGGTCCTGCCATCTTGATTTGGGTTCATTTACTTTGCCGAGTTTGTGCGCTGACAAACATGTCCGCTGACACGCACTGCTTTCCTTTGAAGAATATTGTGTATCGTTTAGCATGTGAATTCAATTGACCGCTGACAGGCACAGCACTTATTTGTACAAGTTCGGTCTCTGGAACGCACAGCTTTGTGTTATTTGTCTTTAGATTCATGCGTGTCAAGGAGCTTCAATGCTGACACGCAAAGCCTTTCATCTTGTTCGTTTGTTGCACGATCTCACGCTGACAAGCACAGCTTACATGTACTGAAATAAAGGAGGTACTGATTTCTCCTCATGGTGCAAACACAATTATAAGTACAGTTCTAAATATCTTACAAGCATAACTAATTATTCTGGCTACATTTATATTTCAAGTTCTCATATCTTTATCTTCGTTACATATTATTCTCTTAGTGTAATACATTATCTATAAGGTGTGTTATTCATACTTATTTTTTTTTAGCACACTCAAAACAATTTCTAACCACCCTTTCCACATGAGCATCCGTTCCAGGCCACCAATAGGCTTATCTTATTCTCTCTTTGGTCTTGACAATTCCCATGTGGCTAGAATGAGCACATTCAAGCAAACAATCCCAGAGGTCGCGAGGGGGAACTCATTCACTACCTCTCAAGAGAATACCATCAACCACGTACAAATCCACCTTGACTTGCCAGAAGCCTTTGAGTTCTTCACAGTAGTCTTTCTTATCACACCAACAACTTAAGATCATAGAGATGACTTTCTGCAACACTTCATCTTTAGTTAATGATTCTCTCCAATCTTTCTCAGAAATTATACCCTCACTGATGAGACAGACATCAACTTCTTCATCAAGTTCCTCACCTTCACACCATTTGCCTAAACTCTGAACTGCAACTTCTTCATCACACACATTGCCTAATCTAGACAAATAATCAGCTAAAGTGTTACTGCCACCCGGAAGATAAGTAACCAGAAAGTTAAATTCTTGTAGAGCTACAACCCATTTGCTAATGTGGTGAAACACTAAATCTATATCTTTTTGTGAAAACACTTCTTTCAATGGTTTGTGATCATTTAAAACCGAAAACTGACAGCCCCACAGAAACGTACACAATTTACATATGGCCCAAAATATAGCCAGTGCCTCCCTCTCAATGACAGAATAATTGAACTTAGCAGCTCTCAAAGGCCTAGACATAAACAAAATAGCTCTGTCTTCACCGTCAACATTTTGAATCCGTACAGCTCCAGAACCCTTTGAACTAGCATCAGTCATTCAGAAAGATGCTTTCTTGGGATCAAAGCTACTTAGGTCTTGAGCTTTGTTCAATAAGTTTTTCAAATTCTGAAACTCTTCATCACATGGCTTGCACCAGACAAACTCACACCCTTTTAAAAAAAAAAGATTTCTTAAATGTTCAGTAACCCCTGCAAAATTAGGAATGAACTTGTGATAAAATTCAGTCATCCCTAAAAATTTCACAAGTTCATCCTTGTCTTAAGGCGTTCTCAGATTGGTAATTGTATTATTCAGAGCAGAATTGGGTTTAATACCATTAGACAACAGACAATGCCCAAGATATTCAATTTCCGCAACATCAAAGCGACACTTGTCAGCTCTTAAGGTTAGACCAGCATTGCATAATCTTCTTAAGACATCCCTCATCCTACAATCATGCTCTTTCGTATCGGTTCCAAACATAAGCACATCATCCTGGTAAATGTTCACTCCATCCAGACCCTTCAAAATACGCTCCATAACTCTCTGAAAAACTGAGGCAGCAGAAATGAGGCCAAAAGGCAGTCTCAGAAATTTGAAAGTCCCAAAGGGCGTCACAAAGGCTGTTAGGTTTTGAGATAAGGGATGTAATTTGACCTGGTGGTAAGCGGAAGTCAAATCAAGGGAGGAGAAGTGCTTGGCACCATTTAGCGAGCATAACATTTCACTGATATTAGGTAGAAGGTAATGATCAACTACTACAGCCTTATTTAACTCCCTCGAGTCCACACAGAGTCTGGCCTTGCCATTAACCTTGCGGGCCATAACTATGGGAGAAAGCCACTCTGTGGCTTCCACTTCTTGTATGATGCCGTTGGCTACCAAATTGTTAAGTTCCATTTCCATGCTTTCTGTTGCTAAGAGCGGTACGCTCCGAACTTTGGTAACTTTCGGTACTGCATTATGCCTCATTTTTTTGCAATAAAAGTAATTCTTGAGACACCCAAGTTTATTATCAAAAACTTCGAGAAACTCCTTGACCCTCATGAAGACAGAAAAGGCATTAAGCACAAAAAAGCAGCTCTCTTCCATCCGGAAAGTAATGGTTTGGTTGAGATGTTTGTGAAGGTCTTGAAAGAATGCTTGCAGCAAGCGATTGCGCCAGGAACCAACTGGGAACTTGCTATGAGAAAGAAAGTAAGAGAATATAGGTTTACTCCACATTCTTCTACAGGGGTGTCGCCTTTTCAAATGTTCAAAGGAAGAGTGCCTAACATTGAAATTTATCCTTCTTGGGTTTTAGCAAAAAGAACTGTTGTTGATTAGAATGTTTGATGTATTGAAGGTTGGAAAGAGAAGGAGAGGCAAGTGTTGGAAAAGCGTAAAGTTTGGTTTGATGATCGCAAAACTGTAAAAGAAACAGTTGTGTCTGTGGGAGACTGGATCAAAATTAAGTCGCCCCACCTGGGTACAGGCAGTTCCAAATTCAGTAAACCATTTAAAGTGAGTAAGGTTTTTAGGAATGCCGTTAAGACCAGCGACCACAGAGTATGGAATCTCAAAAGAGTATCTAAATGTCTTCCCGTGGGGGTGTCCAATTCTTCTGTTTCAACCTCTGTTTCAACCTAAACCTATGTCACCTGTGGAAGGGAGATTGAGACCTCACTGGGCAGTCAGCCGTCCTGCCAAGTTGCAAGATTTTGTGTAAAACTTTATGTTACATTCTGTTTTAATCTTCGTTCTGTTTAGATGTTTGCATTTATTTTGTACAGCTTCTTGCAGTGTTGGGGTCTCATATGGTTTGTATTTGGGGGAAGGTGATGCAGAGTCTTACTTTAAGTATATGTTGTTCTTTGACTCTGCATAGAATGTGAAACTTCTAGGTTGCTAAGGAAGGCTGAGTAACTGGTCAGTTGACAGTTACCACTCTTCAGTGTTGGATGAGGTCTCTGATATCTTTGACCTAATAAAGACACTTAAATCTCCACATCTGCCTCCTGTGTTCCTGTGAAAACCGCTCTTGCAGTGGTCCTGTCTCCTATTGTTTAAAACATTCTCTGAGGCTTTGCTCACTGTGAATTTACTGTTGATATTTCTCCAGGCCGCAATAACCTTTAGACTTTGATTGATTTTTTAAGACTGATATCAGTTCCACTCTGTGACTGACAGTGAATGTTACACCTCATAAAATTGCTCCCCCTGATGATAAGGCCACATATAGTACACAGTGTTTTTTTTACACATCACACTGAATTTACTCTTCCTCTTCTTCTCATACTTGTTCTGCAGAACCAACAGCAGTCCTGCGGGATACCGAGCAAAGGTCTTCACCAATGCACAGGCTCACACAAAGTAAATGTGCTTGGCGGGCTCAAGGCACTCAAAAGTGAAGGAGGGTCAGATCCTAATGCTGGGGCTCGATGCAGCAGGAAAATCAACGCTACTGTACAAGTTGAAATTTAATGAACCTTTCTCAACAATTCCGATGATAGGATTCAAAGTTGAGAGGATCCAAGCTGAGAAACACTTTGCATTGACTGTGTGGGATGTGGGAGGACAGCAGAAAATGATGAAGCTTTGGTGGTACTACTTTGAAGGCACTGATGGGCTGGTCTACTTCATCAACAGCGCCAAGAAGCAACATTTAGAAGAATCAAAGAGAATTTCAACTGATCCTAACAAACAAACAAATTTGTCAAAAACACTGCCCTCCCCCCCTCAGCTCGCCCTGGGATTTACCTGCACACTGTGATCAGGTTCTTCCGCTTCACCGGCTCATTTCTGCTGATTCTCTTCTTACGGGAGAATGGGATGCTCAGGGATGCCATCTCGGACCGCAGCCTGTGTTTCTGTTGCTGGTGCGCTGCCTCCTCCAGGCTATTGGAAGGGCGTGCTCAGCCCTGGGGCCCCTCCATGCACAGCTACTCACCTGCCGTGCCTCTGGTGCACGTGTAGTACCTCAGCAGTGAGAGATAATGGATAGCATGAGGTGGGGTAGAGTGGTTCACTGGCGTTTGCAAGGGGAGAGGGAGAAGGCATGGATAGCACGGGGAAAGGGAGAAGGGATGACAGCTCGGGGGATAGGGAGAAGACACGGACAACGGGGGGAGGATGGAAAACATGGACAACGGGAGTGGGCGAGCACAAAGGGATTGGGGAAAACTAAACAGGAAACTAAAACCAGAGCACCACTTGCGCGCTGGCTCGACCCAAAAATAGTATACATACCGTGTAACAGCAAAGTAAAGGGGCCAGTTGCCATGGGAGGATGCCAATGATGTCATGGCCGTACTAAGGTGGGACTAACAAGACTATTATGGAATTACAAACCAGCATTTACGAAGGACAAAGACAGAAGCCAATGAAAAATATGGGCAGAGAGTGGGGGCAGCTTGTGTCCCATGCTCTACTACTGCATTCTCTTTTATTGTTTGCATAAATGATGAAATTGCAGTGTACTTCTTTTTATGAATCTTCACCTTGAACAACTTCCTTTTGTAAAGGTTTTTATTAACTTATACAATAAAAATTACTTACTTACTTACTGCATTCTCGCAGAGCAAGCAGCGCATGCGCGCTGCCACGAAAACTCAACCTAAAAATGAAAAGGAAATCCCTCTGCTGTTTACAACAGAGAGATTTCTTGCTGATGTGCCTTGGACGTAATGGTTATGTCCTCAGCACAGGAGCACCACGAGTGAGTACGTAACAGATGTGACTACAATAAACATGGTTTGCTTGACAGAAATAAAGTGGTAAAAACTTCATACACTAGCAGGGCATACACACATGTATTGAATTTATGTTTTAAATCTTTTATTAGTATTTGTGAAGACAAGTGTAACATTAGCCGCCACCTACATCCACCAGCCAGTAGGGTGCAGTTGCAGTAAAAAGAAAAAGAAACAAAGAAGAAACAAAAAAAGGGAATATAGAGAAAGCAAAGTAGGAAAAAGAGAGAGAAGAGGGGAGATAGGCCTACCAGATTTGGGTATTGTATTTGTGGTCCGATTCGGGACCGTGGGGGCAGCTAAGGTAGTCAGGATCGATCGTTTTCATTCGACGGTGGGAGAGGAGCTTTAGTGAGCTGGAGCTCAAAGATACCTCAGGCAGGTAAGTTCTGTAAATTCGGTGGACAAAAACTCTATGGTGGTGCCCCATGTTTTATCAAACTTAGGGGAGAACTCATACTCCAATTCCGCCTCCCATCTACGCTGCGCAGGGGACATACAATGCTGCTTTGGGGTGATTAGGAAAAAGTTTATGTCCGACAGTAGTCGCTTACCAGATGTTCTTGTAATGAGCCATCGCTCAAATTTAGTCAAGGGGTGGCCCGCGTTGGAGTGCACCTGTTGCTGGGTCACCCAGTGGCGGAGAGCCAAGTCTTGCCAATATGCGCTTCGAGAAATCCCAAAAGCCTGTAATGAGACTAGCAAAATCCTTCCCTCCCTTCTTGTCAAAGATATCTCCAATATGCTTGCAGTTGGCCTCCTGTCAGTGAAGATACCCATTGCCCCTGCTAGCCGGAGGGAAGTCCAGATTTCCTATAAAGGGGGTCAGGGCAGACACAGGCTTTGAGAGACCACACGACACCTGCATGCTATCCCACACTCCCAGGGTGGTTCTCAGAACTGGGGATATATAGGCCCCACTGGGTCGGTGCTGCCGGGGTAGCCATGGGACTTTCCAGATGTGCATGCCCACTATTGAGCAGTCAATGAAGCACCAATGCTTCTCCAACTCCAATTTGAAACCACTCGGGTTTGTGCCGCTTCAATGTAGCGTACCAGATGCCGAACTCCCAGTCCTCCATCCTCCTGCTTCAGATATGTCAAGTGGCGGGCCATTCGCGCCTTCTTACCTCCCCAACCAAAATTATCAATAAGGCATTGCAGCTGTGTAAGCATGATGGGTGGCATTCGTAGCGGCAGTGTCTGCATCACATATGGGAGCCGCGGAAGTATGGACATTTTGATGGCTGCCAATCTTCCCAGCCAGGACATAGTATGCCTCCTCCAGTTCGAGAGGTCACCCCTGACCTCCGACAAGAGGGCAGCATAATTCACTTGGGCTATCTTGTCTAGAATGGGGTTCAACTGCAGACCCAGGTACTGGACCCCCTCAGCCGCCCATCCGAACAGGAATCGCGCTGCCAGTGCCTGCTGCTCCACCCTGGGGAGAGTCAAGCTCAGATTCCTGTGTTTAGGTGATATTGACCTCAAAGCCCCAAGCGCAATTTAAGAATTCAAGCTCCTCCAGGAAGCGGGGGTGTGAGAAGTTGGCCGGATATATGCTGTCCACTAGTTATAGTGGGCACCTTGTATCAGTCCAAACAACCCCTTATGGTGATAGGTTAAAGACAACCTTTATTGAAAGCTATCCTAGTGGTAGCGATGGAGAGCAGCCTTCAGGCTAAGTCTTTAAGGAATGTAAAGCAGCTTGTTTTACCAGTCTATAATCCCTTGAATAATCAAATGAAAGGACAACCACACCAGGTATATATTTAAAATATATGTATTTAAGATAAAACACACCTCTCTAGTCTCTTTCTGAGACTGGAGTTCGAAGTACTTAAGTTACAAGTCAGTATTCAACAGTAAAAGCACAAATACACGTTTGGGCCCTAGGGGCGTACCAAACCATATACCAATAAAGTGGTATAAGAACCACGACTGAACTAGACACAAGGCCTAGAGCCTGTAGACGTGCTTGGACCACAAGGAACCACCCAAGATAGTGACACAGGTGACCCACGGGGGACGCGTGCAGTGTGAGAACACAGCCGCAAATCACTGTTTACTTCAATGGGGAAAGTCCCGGTTGGAAATTTAGAGTTTAAGGACACTTAGAGGATGTCTATGAGAGAACCCTTTTGGACTTAGAGGTGTCTAGGGCTAACACCCACAGGAGCACCGAAGTACTCGCGTTACCTGACCCAGGAAAGCCCGGTGCATAGGTGTCAAATGGTGTCGGGTCGCGTCACTGTTTTCAAAGGAGGCTGCTCAGGAAGTGCTGCTGCCGTGAAGAGGAGAGGTGTCCGGAGAGACCCAAGCCCGGATCTAGGATGGAAGGAACCTGAAAGCAGAGGGGACAGAGTCTGGGTCACTTACCAGTGACCAAGGGCAGGATAGACCAATGCCCACAGATGTCGGGTGCTTCAGGTGAGGCGCCGATGATGACCAGGAGCTGGATTCGAGCTGCGCCACAAAGTCTGTTGAGTGCTGCGGTGTGGGCGACCAGATTGGACCCAACAAGCCTTGGCAACGGCAAGTCACTTGGAAACAGAGAAAGGACGTTGGTGCAGACCAGCAAGGTCTGGCTGGGGGACTCACACAGCAAAGGTAAGTCAGGGCACATCTGGAGCAATCAGGAAAGCCCAATCAGAAGAGGAGTTGCCTTCGTGGGGACCTACTAGCCAATAGGCTAGCGATCGCGATGGAGCCTTGAGTGTTCACACTGGAAACTGGCCCACGGATCACTCATGGAGTGGAGGCCAGAAATCTTTGGTGCAGGAGGTGCTCAAGGGTGGGGCTACTCAGAGCCCAAAGCACAATTTCAAGGAAGACCAAGAAGATGATGGATCAGCAAAAGATCACGGTGTCCAGGGGTCACGGTTCCACATCACCCACGATGACCACAGGCCTCAGCTTTGCTGTGGACTCAGGGTAGCCTCGGGAAAGTCTGGAAATCCACCTCTGGGGATGAAGAGACTTCAGCGTCTGGCGGGAACTTCAGAATTGCAAACCGGACAGTTGCTTCTTTGGTGCCTGCCAAGCAGGGAAGTCACTCCTTGACCCCAAGGGAGATTTCTTCAGTCTTCTAGTTCAAGTAGAAAGTCGAAGGTCCAGGATATATGTTGCAGAGTTTTGTCCAGGGCTATCTAAAGTCGCAAGGACTGGGTTTCCATACTTATACAAAGTTTGGGGCTTGGATATACTCTAGGGACCCACCTATGGGAGGGTTTGGAAAGAGGGGTGGTTACACCCATTTCCTTTGTCCAGTTTCTCGCCAGAGCAGGGGCAGATAGCCCCTGCAACCGGTTTGAACTGGACTATGCACAGGGACACCAAGTGTGCCCCCAGTGCAGGACTTCAAAGCACCAGAGAGAGCTCCCGCCCAGCCCCAATACACATCTGCCTGTCTGGGGAGGTGGTTACACCTCCCTGGGACAGGAAACCTGCTGTCCAGGCTTCCCCTGCCGGAGTTTCGGTCATCAGCAGGAAGCCAGACATGTGTCTGTGGCAGTGGCATCCATTTTGTGATGCCAGGGCTGTAGAAAGTCTTTACCGGTTTAGACCAGTGTGAACATGTCTCTACCTCTAGAAGGGTGGAATGCTACCCCCGCCGCCAGAACTGGCGGGGGGTAGTATTCCAAATCGTTTGACACCAAAACGACATGTTTCTGTGCAGCCAGTCCAAAGTTAGCATTTACCGTGAGGTTATAATGCACTTTAGAGTATATGGTCAGGCTGCACCACAAACAGCATCAGAGGAGCTACTCCGAACACTGCAGAGGGGCTCTGCTCATGCAGAGGCACCCTCTCACATAAAAAACAAGCACTCTGCCTTCAGGGTTGTTAAGGCCTGCCATAGGAGTGGCTTATAGGTTTTATATGTGTGTGCAATGGTAGTGATATAGGTAGCATATACCACAGTAATGGGTACAAGCACCACCTTACCCAGGCTGCAGTAGCAGACCTGTGGTGTCATTTTGGAGTGCTTCCCAGGGGTGGCATAATACATGCTTCAGCCCCTGGTAGGCCTCTGAGGTACCTATGCCCTAGGTACATAGTATACAATATACTAGGGGCTTATAAGGCACTCCAGAATCCAATTAGAAATGTACATGGAAACCATTTTAGAGAGGAAGCAGCTAGGTTGGGGTCCTGATTAGCAGGGCCACAGCCAGACTAAGGTTGAAAAACAGTGAAACACCAGCAAAAAGTGGGGGTACCCATGTGAAGCAGATCCTACTCTCCTACAGGAGGCAAAAAAGTCATCGGCCAAATTAAAAACAAGACCACATCATCTGGGTAAAGGAAGATGTTATGCTCTCTATCGCCCATTCTGATCCCTGTGATAATTGGATTTTGGCATACCATTTCTGCGAATGGCTCCATATATAGAGCGAAGAGCAAGGGCGATAAACGGCAACCCTGTTGCGTACCTTTTCTAATACGGAATGGTCTAGAGGACACTCCGTTGACCCGAATCTTCGCCTGTGGATCCTTATACAAGCACTCCTCCTATCTCAAAAATCTGTCCCCCGCTACGAACTTAAGCAGGACTCAGTGCAACTATGGCCAGTGAACCCGGTCGATCGCCTTCTCGGCGTCGATCGAAAGGAGCATCGCAGGTATCTGCGTGCATTGGGTTTTATCCAACAAATGGAAGACGCGTCCCATCGCTGCAATTGCGTCCTGGAATGAACCCCCACTGATTGTGGTCGATCAAGCCCTGCATATGTGGTGCCAGCCAGGCAGCCAGTATGCTTGTGAAGGTCAACATTAATAAAGACATAGGGCGGTATGCCACAGAGTCCACACAGTCTAGTGGATCCTTGCCCGGCTTAGGCATCACAACCACCTCAGACATAGTCATAGTCGGGGTCAGACTCCCTATGTAACTAAAATAATTAAATAATCGTACCTGAATCGGGGCCTACTCACGGCCAAATATCTTTTAAAAATCGGTCGAAAATCCGTCTTCTCCAAGGGCCTTCCCAAACGGGAGATCTCAGATTACTATTAGGAACTTGTAGGAGAGTAGGATCTGCCTCTTATATTGCCCCCACTTTTTTTCTGATGTTTACACTGGTTTCTGGCTATCGTCTGGCTGGAACCCTGCTAATCAATGCCCCAGCCTCTCTGTTCTCTCTAAACAACTTGGAGTGCATATTAGGTGCACTAGTGATTGGATACTGTGGTACCTTATGAGCCCCTAGTATATGGTACCTTAGGTACCAAGGACAAAGGTACTTCACAGGCCTCCCAGGGGCTGAAGCATGTATTATGCCATCCCTGGGAAGCAGACTAAATCTGACACCACAGGCCTGCTACTGCAGCCTGGGCGAGGTAGTGCTAACACTCCTCACTGAGATATAGGTTCACTATATCTCTCCTGCACACACATTTAAACCTATCAGTCACCCCTAGGCAGGCCCTAGAAATCCTGAGGGCAGGGTGCTTGGTTCCCATGTGAGGGGGTGCCTCTGCCTGAGCAGGGCCCCTCTGCAGCTCTCAGAGTCCATTCTCTGGGGCTGTTTGTGAATGCGGTCAAACCATATACTCTTAAGTGCATTATAACCTCGCGGTTAATGCTAACTTTGGAATGGCTGCATCAAAACATGTCATGTTTGGTGTCAAATGCTTTGGAATCATACCCCCACACCAGTAACTGGTGTGGAAGTATGATCCCACCCTTCTAGAGGGATAGACATGTACCTACTGTGGAAACGCGGTAGAATCCTGAAGAGCCCTGGCATCACAAAATGGATGCCACCAGTCACAGACACTGGGCTGCCCTCCTGCTAATGACCGAAACTCGCAGTGGAGGAGGCCCAACAATAGGTATCCTGTCACAGGGAGGTGTGACCACCTCCCAGACAGGGTTTAGTGTACTGGGGCTGGGTGGGTGCACTCTTAGAGTGCTTTGAAGTTCTGCACTGGGGGAGCAGTAGGCTCCTCTGTGCATACACCAGTTCAAACCGGCTCAGGGGCTACCTGCCCCTGCTCTGGCGTGAAACTGGACAAAGGTAAGTGGGTGTAGCCACCCACTCCCCTGCCCTCCCATAGGTGAGGTCATAGAGCTAGTCCCTCCCTTCCTTTCAGTATAAGTTAGGGAACCCTTGCCATTGCAAACTAGATATCCCTGGACGACGCTCTGAAGAAGAATCCTGGACCTTCGACGTTCCACTACCTCTGGAAGATTCTCCCTTGGAGTCAAGGAGTGACTCCCCTGCATGGCAGTCACCAAAACTTGTAAACAATGGTCGCAAACTTTCCCGCTCCCGCCAGAGTCCGAAGTCCCTGCAGCCCAGGAAGAGGATTTCCTGACTTCTCCAAGGCCTTCGTGAGTCCCCAGCGACGCTGAGGCAAGTGGAGCCCACGAGGGACGAGGAATCGCAATCCCTGGGTACCGTGCACTATTTTCAAGTGCAACCCCTTCACAACATTCTACGAACCTGTGCATTGGACCACGTGTGGTCCAAGCCTCCAGCAGGAATCCCTCCGAAGATCAGAGGCCTACCCCCTCCCGAGTGACCGTGGACCCCCGTTGAGTGATCCCTTGCCGGCTGGCTTGTGGGTCCCCAGAAGACTTTTCTACAGTTCCAAAGGGCTCCCCTGGTTGCTCCAAGCCTGCCCTGACTTACCCTCGCTGGGTGACTCCCTCGGACTTGGCTGGTCTGCACCGCTGACTTTTTATTCTTTCCACAAAACTTGCTGTTACAAAGGCTTGTTGGCTCCAATCTGGTCACTGACACCGCAGTAAGCTGCAAAGTTCGTGGGACACGCCAAATCCAGCTCCTGGACATCGTCGACGCCTCCTGGACCTCGTCGCTGAAGAATCAAGACACGCGTGATCACCTGAAATCTTCCGACGACTGTGGACTGTGGGCATCCAGCTTCCTTGCCCTGAGTCACTGCTAAGTGACTTTGAACACTGTCCTCTTGCTTTCAGGTCTTCCTTCTTCTAAATACAGCCTTGAATTCCACCGGACACTTCTCCTGTCTTCACAAGCAGGAAGTCTTCATTGGCTCCCATTGAAAACGACGCCGCGACCCGACACCAAAAGACACCTATGCACCCGGCTTCCCTGGGTGAGGTAACTCCAGCACTATGGTGCTCCTGTGGGTGTTGGCTCTAGAACTACTTACCCTGTAAGTGACTTGCTTGTACACTCTCCCGAAGTATCCTAAAACTCTTAATTTCCAATCGCGACTTGCTCCATTGAAGTCAATAGGGATTCGCGGCTGTGTTCTCACACTACATGCGTCTCCCGTGGGTCCTTTACTTACCTGCCTTGGGTGGTTTTGTGAGGCCCCAGCGCTTCTGAAGGCCCTAGGTTCTGTCCCTTTGCAAGTCGTTACCTCTAAGTCTCTTTTTTAGTATATGGTCTGGTACGCCCCTAGGGCCCCAGCCATATTGTGCTTAACTTATTGTGAAATGTTGATTTGTGCATATGTTCCTGACTTCTAATCTCATAAGGAGATTAGTAGAGAGAGTCTAGTAATAAATACATATATATTTGATATATATACCTGTGTGGTGCCTTTCATTTAGTAATTCAAGAGATTATAAGTTAAAACAAGCTGCTCTCCATTCCTCTAAAGACTTAGCCTGACGGCTGCTCTCCACAGCTACCACTAGGATAGCTTTCTTTAAAGGTTGTCTTAAACCTACTACCATAAGAGTCGAATTGTACTGGTGCAAGGTGTCCACTTTAACTAGTGAACAGCATATACCAGGCCAACTTCTCACAGAACTCTTCTAAGAGGATATCGGCATCCAGACCTGTTGCTTCCAGTGGGGGAAGGGATGCCACCGGGACATCACGCACGTAGGCCTTGGCCGCTCCCGGATCTAGAACATCAGTGCTATATAAATCAGTGTAGAAGGACTCATATCTGCCTGTGATATCACAGTCGGTGCGCAAGGCTTCTCCCTGGGCGTCTCTAGTTTCTACAATACACTGAGAATTATCTGTGCACGGAGTAAGTTGGCGAGGAGTTTCCCGGCTTTGTTACTCACGGCGTAATACCGATGTTGGTCGCAGGAGAGAGTATTTCTCCTGGTCGAGGTCAAGGGCTTTCCCGTTTGGCTTTCATGACTCTTGGGGATGTTAAAAAGCAATCTATGCGGGCATACGTTTGATGAGCCGCTGAAATGTATGTGCACTCCCTAGCATTAGGTTAACTTTGTCTCCACACTTCTGTCAGACCCAGGTCCTTCAGTTTTTGCCGCATAGCATCAGATAGCGTCCCCGTATGTACTAAGTGATCTAGCTGTGCATCGGGTACTATATTAAACCCCCCCATGATGAGGTCTTTATCTGGTGACTCCAAGATAGCATTCAAGGTGTCATTGAGAAACGCTTCCTGCCCTCATTCGGACTGTATATGGCTTCAATAGTGTAAGTGTGGTTTCCCATGCCCACCCTCAGGGGCAGAGCTCTCCCCAGTACCTCTACTTGTATGCCCAAAACCTTGCCCGATGAGTGGGTGGTAAATAAAACTGCTACCCCCGCCTGCTTGTCTCCAGAGGAAGAAAAGTCTTGCCTATCGAACCATCTGGAGCGGAGGTAATTCCAATCTGAAGTCAATTAGTGAGTCTCATTTCAACTTCCCCAATAGAGGTAACAGCGTACATCTCTAAACCGGGGAGTTATGGCCCCTGACAATAAAACTCAAGATCTTTGCCTTGAATATCGGCATGTGACTAAGGGGTGACATTGTGCCTATGGTGTGCTGCCAGGACTTTGACAGTAAACCACCCCTGCACCTTCCCCCATCTGCTTTTGGGTCCCACCTCAACCCCAGGACACCCTCCTCATCCCCACTCCAACCTGAAGACTCATGTTCCCCAACTGAAGGCCTACCTCTAACCCTGGCAGGAGTAGTGAGAAAGGAGCAGAAAAAGAGTATCGAGAGAAATAGAAAAGTAGAACAATAATCCAACAATTCGAGAGTAAGAAAAGTGCCCTCCAACAGGAACTAAAAATGTGTAACCTGACCTGCTGGTTATTAGGAAATAAGACCTTTATCTTATTCAGTGGTCTGATGCAATTTAATTACTTTGTACAGAAAAACCTTTCTAAAGATAACACATTGTGTAACCTGCACCCTGTCTTTCAGAGAGAGGGGGTCTGCTATCAGACGCACAGTCGGAGGTGGAGCCATCATTTACCTTGCCAGGCACAGCCCTGCTCAGATCAAAGATCACCCCTCCCCATTCTCTGAATGCCGATCTCTCTCTTAAGCCAGGTCTGACCCATCTGGCCCTACTGCTCCAAAACCAGATGGCCAATACACATACTAGCAAAGCCTACTGGAAAGCTTAGGCAAGAAAATATCTTGTTTCTAGAAGAGGTATTTTCGAACACAGGATATAAAAATAATCCTTACTAAAATACGTATCTCAATATCCTGAGCTCAGACATATCAAATTCGAATTTCCTATCATGTTCCTGGGGTCAGTTAGGATTATAGAATGTAATACTCAGACTGCCCATTCTGGCCTATGAGAACGGATAGCCTCACAAATGAAACAGTGAAATGGAGGGTAACCCGCTATTAGAACATGCTACAGAGACCCAGGCATGTTCTTCCTGTCACATACAACACACCCTGCCATAGGGGTGGCTTACATGGTGCGAAGGGAAGGTGCAGGGGCTGGGAAGTGGGTGCTCTTCACAGTTACAAAGGCACTTCTGGACTGCATATAGACTCTGCAATGGCAGGTCGGAAACATACTTTAAATGCTGCTTCTCTGGGTGGCGCAAATCAGCACTGCAGGCCCACCAGCAGTATTTGGTCTACCAGCCCTGGGCACACACAGTGCACTTATACTAGGGACTAAAAGGTAAACCAAATGAGCCAATTATGGTTATCCCAATTCATATCAGGCAAGCAGACACATAGCACACAGAAATGCCAACTTCTAAAAGTTGCATTTCTCACATAGTCATAATAAATCTGCCCACACCATTGTGCAGCATTTATTCTCATAATTTCCTACATACTAAACTCGACCCTGCACTCCTCTCATACCAGGAATTACCATGGACACTCTCATCCCCCATGCATTGCTATGGGAGGGCAGGCCAATCTCACCACACGTACACAGAGAGCGCACACACTTTACACTGGACCACAGTGCTAAAGTGCTCAGAGACCTAAAACCACCAATACCATGTCACAGAAAAGGCAAAAGGTTTAGGGGTGAACCTGCCAAAAAGGGCCAAGTCCAACAGTTATTCTTAGAAAGGTTTTTCTGTACAAAGTAATTAAATTGCATCAGACCACTCGAATAAGATAAAGGTCTTAGACTGTTTTATTTCCTAAAACAGTACTTATGAAAAACAGCAGGTCAGGTTACACGTTTTTTGCTCCTTGTTAGTAGGTCCTTCCTGACTGCAGTGGATCAAGCCCCCTCTTTCAGATACTCCAACAGGAACTAGGCACAACAAAGTGCATGGGTCCGTATACCTGACGATCGGTCATCTCCTGCCATACGTGGGGCTCCCATCCATGGCCGATTTCTTTGAAGTTGGGACCCACCCTGAGGCTAACAGAGCTTTAGCCGAACCATCTGCAGGACATAAATCCTTGGTCACTCTAAGGATCTCCAGAGTCCTCCCCGCCCCGCAGTCTACGAATCAAAGCCTCTCTCTCCTGCTGCTTTTCAAGCTCCGAGGGGTTGCGCAAGCCTCACCTGTCCCGTCCTCCGGCATTATTTCATGTTAGCCAGCTTTTACGGTGTCCCCGTCGACCGTTGACCTCTCTCCGACTCCTCTTCATCCAGTCGGTCACACAGTATGTCATTTTCATCTTTCAGGGATTTTACTATACGCAGTTCTTTATTCCATGTGAAGGATAGGCTAAAAGAGGGTCCTCATCGGTAGCGGATTCCTTTGTCCCTCAAGAGAAAAGTAAGTGGCCGCAACTCCCTGCGATGTTGCAGAGTAAGAGGGGAGAGATCCTGATAGACACCAACCTGAAGATATTTTAATGTAATTGTCGCCTTGTCCCTGGTTGCCTTCATAATGAAATCCTTCTGCCTGTACGAGTGGAGGCAAGTGAGGATATCTTGCTGCTGGCCCGGGCTTGTCGCTGTCCTTCCACCATGGTGTGTGCAATCCAGAATAATTTCTGCATCTCCGAGCTCAGGGGCTGTGTATCGGAAGAAGCGCACCACCCAATCTTCCAATTTCCTTCCATGTGCCTGCAGTGGCACTCCCTTGATACGAATGTTGTCCGGGAGAGGTTTTCAAGGTCTTCCAGGTGGAGATGCAGTTCTTTGTTTCGGCATTTAAGCTCCAATAGTTCTCAGGCCTGTTCTGTAAGTTCCTCATCTCTGCGGTCTCCTGCTTGTTCAAGGGAGTCCATCTGTTCCTGAATCTTCTGCACATCTGTCCTGAGCTGCTTAACGTTTGAAGCCATTTCCTGGCGCAGGGTCGCACAATCCTCTCTCAGGGAGCTGAAGAGTTGCTCTAGAAAGCCCTGTGTAATGGGTTCCCCCGCCGAGTCGCTTACTGTCTCTGCTTCCTTCTCTGCAGCAGGCTGGTCCATCCCGTGCATATCTGCTTTCTTAGAGGCAGATTTTTGTATGAGTCCTTTAATCGTCAAGTCCTTTTGACTAGTTCTGGTCAAGTATTGTGTGCCCCTCGCCCAGCGACTCCGACCTACCACCACTGCTTAGCCCTGGTGCCAGCCGATGCTCCAGAAGGTCACCCAACCTGGTATTGTTGATCCAGGCTTGCTGGGCTTGCGTGCCTGGCAGCCTCCTCGAGCTGAACGCCCCCAAATCCAAAGGACCCTCCCGTCCCAATCTAGGGGCCCTCTGTCAGTGTCTCCCCAGTCACCACGCAGCTAACTTGTATGGGGTATTGCCCTAACAATGCAATGTCTGTGTCTCTCACTCCAGGCCTGTTGTGTCAGGAGCAGGGCTCTTCTCCCCCAGCTGCTCCCAGGCCCTCACGCAGACAGCCACAGTTCTTCCCCAATCTGGCATTGGTACCGGGCTCATACCACTGGGGGGCGTACTTGTTCAGTTGCTGGTTCCTCCTGGCAACGGGGTTATTACGCAGGGGGAGCACAGACCACCGCACCCACCTCATGTCCTAGGGCAGATATCCCGGTGGCTGTGGCTGTCCTCGCTCCTTTCCCGGGTCTCGCCGCTGATTATGCAGACTTCTCTCAGCTCTGGTAACGCCGAGGTTCAGCCTTTCCCCGCCGCAGCTCCGCATGGGCCAGGACCAAAGATCACCACTTTGGGGTTGAGCCACGGCAGGTAGACCTCCGACTCACGCGCGAAGGGAACTCCAGATGCCCCTCCGTCCGGAATCTTTCTGCTCTCCTCTGCCAGCTATCCCGCCCAACCGGGGGGCCATTACGTCTCGTCCAAGCCTCCGTTCACGAGGCTCAGGCTTCGTGCTGCCTACGTCGTTTCACGGCCTCTGGCAGCCTCCTACACCACTCAGCGGCCCGGTGGGTGCCTGCTACGGTGCTCCAGATCAGTTGCACCCATGGGCGTCTGCAGAAATGTTTCCAGGGGAGGCTAACCTGGGGCATGGCTAATGTTAATCAATAGGGGCGGGGCTAAAATGGCAGACTATCAGGGTCGGGTAATGCTCAGGCCAAGCTGCGAAAAAAAAGTAGTGAATTCTTCATTTGCAACTGGACAACAATTACAGCACACATGAACCCTAAAATTACCCCCCTGGCCCCTTAAAACTCATGCATTCCTTGATCCCTAAAATTAGCCCCCTTGCACCCCAAAACCCATAACCCATACCCGCCCTGACCCCTAAAATTGTCCACCTGGCATTCCAAAACCCATACCCGTCCTGATCCCTAAAATGTTCCTCCCTTGCACTCCAAAACCCATAACCACTCGGAACCCTAAAATTACCCCTGCCCCCCAAAAACTCATACCCGCCTGAACCCTAAAATTACCCCCTGGCTCCTTAAAACCCACACCTGCCCTGAACCCTAAAATTACCCCCCTGGTACCCCAAAACCCATACCCACCCTGAACCCTAAAATTATGCCCCTGGAACCCCTCCTTTAATCCATTTGTATAGGGCCCTTCGTTCTCCCATCTGGCTTTGAGTCTGTCCAGGTCTTTTTGTCTGAGATGTTACTTCTTTTGGCCATTCCATTCTATGGGAGCCTTACATATAGCCACAAGAGTTCCTATTATTCGACCATGAGACACCCATTTTACCAGCCTCATAAGAATGAAATCCTGAGGTGACCATGCTAAGAATAATTAAAGTGTCTTACCTCTTACACATAGGCAGGGCCACTGGAATTATGCGGCAGGGGAAGGCTAAATTATGGGTCAGGGTTGACTAAAGAATGCTGCAAGAAAAGGTAAATTATGTGGCATGATGCAGCACATTTTTTGAGTATTATTTAATTATTTTGCCTTCTTTACACTTGTTAACACTGTCTGGGCATAGAATGCACCTTATTGGTACCAGTTTAACACCAAACTATAGCAATAAGCAACAGAAAGGTAACCAATCAACCTGTGGAAAGGATCTGCCACTGTGCGCCAGCAAATGTTGCTGCTTTTTTAGTAGGTTTTGAGCTAGAATATTTTTTGTGTCCCAGGTACGTGAAAAGTATGCATTTATTGGCAGTGGTCGAAGTGGGGGAAAAAAGTAGGGGAACTTTGGGCGGAGAATCAGAGGACGGGAAAAACCCAAGGATTGGATCACTGGGCCAAGACAGAGGTGTGGCCAGAATGCGCAAACATCCCAATTTGTAGTATTTGTTTGGCATTTCACTGCCCATTTAAATCAACCGATGGATACACCTGATTATTTAAGGTTATAATGAGTTATTGACATTAAAATACATTAAAAAAATGGGATATGCTTCTAATCACCGAATGTCCCAAATAAGGTAAAATGAGGAAGCACAAGCCATTTGTCTCCAAGCCATGGAGTTTCTGCCTTCAGCACTTCTCCCTTTTTCCACAAAAGCAGTTCAAACATGTATGGCAAAATATCCTAGTTTGCAAATGTTCACTATGTAATTATGCCTCTGCCATATTTTTCTCATAATGCAAGTTCTTCTGCATGATCTGACCATTTAAACTAATAAATTGTTTGTAGCTCAAACGTATCAAAAGTTAATAAAAAAAGTAACTTGTGTTTTCGCGAAGTGGAGGGCACCTTGCAAAGGTTGACTGATCACCTTTTTCACTGCTGCATGTGTATGTTTACTGGTACAAATAAGGCTAAATCTTTCCAGAGACTGTTAGCATGTGTACAAATGTAAAAATAATAAAATATAAGAAAATATAATGCATTACGCTGCAGCCTTTTTCTAAATGCATAATTTAGTCAACACTGCGGCATCATTTTGTCCTCCTTTGCTGCATAATTGATTCTAGTGGCCCCACAGCAGGCAGCACATGTTAAAAGTCCTTGTGAATAAAGCAGAGAGACTGTGAAGTTTGCAAACTTAGTTTGGGGTGCGTGCAAATCCTGCATTGCCAATGCCTGGTGAGTTGTAGCTACTACTGCTGAAACAAGGCCAATGGAGGTACCTATGGGTGAGGCAGACTGGCCTCAGGGACAGGGCCGGCCTTAGCACTGGTGGTGCCCTGTGCATTTTCGTTAGTGCCCCCCAATGACCACCTCTGCCATGGATTCCCTCACTAACACCCTTTAACAGTGCCCCTCAAGTCTCCATAACCACATTCTCTCTCAGATGCATTTAATTTGATTTACAGCACCCCTCATACCATTGTAGGGTGTCAGAGCACTTTGCATCACACACATTACACTAGACAATCAATATGTGTGCAAATCACTGTATAGAAAATGTTACATAATTCTAAGGACTACAAGGTGTAGGAGTCACATGACAACCATACTAGTAGGCCGTATAGTTTAATAGTGATTGGTCTGGAGAAACACAAACTCAGAATTTAAAATGTAATTCCATGGTTGGGGGGTTCTCTTGAATAATCAGAATTGATTTCTGTCCAAAAGAACACTTTTTGCAACATTAGGATAATCAAAGACTGGGGGAAAAACATAACGCTCTAATGTATACCTTGCAGTTTGTATGCAGCTCTTAGCTGACAGATAATAGCTCACAGTTCTATGTTAGGATTTTAACGTATAAACTGCAAGTAACAAAATGATCTCTCTGACAAAAGCAGTAGCCCACTGACCTATTTACATTATGTGCACTTTGTGATCTGCATGGTACATGTTCTTTGCAGCAGGCACATTAACCCTCTGAGCTGCTTTTCCATGAGTCAAAACTTCCACTAAACAAAATTCTAGGAAGAACATTAATCACCAGAGTCATCATGACATTTTAATTGTTGCTGAAAATTGCTGGAGGCCAGGAAGGAATCAGCAAGTGCTTTAAAAACCATAATATACTAGCAAACATAATGCCTCCACCCAAAGTCAGCACCCGATGGGGTCACACCGGTTGCACCACCCTAGAGCTGGCCCTTCTCAAGGTTCCTGTGACCTCAGTGACAGAGTCACTGTTGTTCTAGGGTGTGCTGCTGCATAGGCCTGCTCGCAAGACTGGAGGTGAACTTCAGAATGGATTGTGGTGGACAAGCCTTGAAGGTTAACCTACACTTGTCATGCTAGGGTCCACCTGCTGGTGCTAAGACACCAGGGCTTCTAAGGTCTTGCAAAGCCTTCTAAGGTCTAGCATGGGATTGTGCTCTCTCAGGAGAGTGCTCTGGTGGACTGCTTATTAAGGTTGAACCTGGTTCCCCAGTTCCAAATTCAGCAGCTCTGGCCAAAGTGCCACATCCTCTCCCCCACTGAACACCATACTGCCCCACTGAGGAAAACTCACACTGCCTTGAACTACAACCCAATTGTTGCCGGCTATAAACACATGGATGCGGCTCAATTTAAATTACGTACTAGACAAGAGCAATTTGCGGCCTACAAAAAAAAGTAACAAAATCATGGAAAAAGCAAACACTCATAGGGAAGGCAAAATTTAGCAAACCATGTGAAATGTAAGCAAGAACAACATGGTTACCTTAACGCTTATACACCGACTATTCAGTAATCAGTCAGTGCTTTTGCCTGAAAAGTTAAGGACATGACTACAGGGTCCTGAATGGACCCATTTCAATGTCCATTGCTAATATCCTCACAAAACATAAGCAGTATGGTAAAAAGACCACATCCCTGGACGCAGAGCCGCAGTACACATTTTGTTTTCCAATCCACGCATTGCAGTACCTCCAGGATTGGTGCATTAGTTGCAAGCCCAGGGAAAACAAAGACAAGAAAACAAAAATAGCGCTTCACTGCCAAACTCTGTAAAAGTGGCGCTAATGTGTTTGGGTGTGAATAAAATCAATCTGGCCAGTTTGCTCCCACTCTATCTTACTTTATTTAGTTATTTTTCATATGTTCAACCTTTTATTCCTGATGCTGCACTTTGGAATTAAAATGTCGGAAAAATACGGCATTTCCAGCAAAAGTGTTTTTCTTTTTTGGATCCATTTCACAGGGGAGCAAATAAAAGAAAGGAGAGGAAAGAGAGTGAGAACCGTCTTGAAGTCACGGTTTTCAGTAAGAGAAGAACTGCTAGACCAAAAGAGTGGGGGCAGTTGAAGCGGCAGAGCAGAAGTGGACACTGTCTTTTTCTTCTCTGGGATAGAAGGAAAAGACAGAGTCCTGAAACTTCTCTGCCATCCCGCCCGTCACGAACGCCAGAAGCGCCAAGCTTTATTTATAGGCGGTGGCGAATTCTTGCGTCCTGTTTCAGAATAAAAAAGTAGGGGAACGGAATCCTTAAAATTAAAGAAGTAGGGGCAGTGGGCACGCCGTGCCCTGTCGATCCCGCCCACTTTGACCACTGTTTATCGCCACGGTGAGCGGAGCACCTTAGGTTTGCTGTTGCTCCGCCGCCATCTTTGCCACATCCCCCATGTATTGAATTGATCAGATTATTTTACTCAGACTGACTAACTTTACAACTTCAGCAGCACTCTCCAATACAGTGTTAATTTGGATATCTGCACTGGCATTCGTTTACTACATGGGCTGAGGGGAATGGGCCGGCTTTAGGGCGGTGCGACCGGTGCCACTGCACCGGGTGCTGGCTTCCTGGGGGCGCCGTGCTTGAAAGTTTATTATGCTTTTGAAGCACCTGCTGCAGGGTTTCTTTCCCCGCCAATTACCAGGCCTCACATAAATGTCACAATAACTCCTGTGATTAATTATCGTCCTGGAGAGAGATCAGCATGTTGCCTAGTTGAGGTTTTGACTTAGGTGAAGTTAGTGCAGAGGGTTAATATGCCTGCTGTAAAGATCGTGTACCAAGTAGATTACAGAGTGCGTATGATGTAAACAGATCAGCAGGTTACTGCTTTCAAAAGAGACATCCTTTTGTTACTGGCAATTTATAACTTGAAGTTCTAATATAGAATAGTGAACTATTAACTTTCATCATAGAACTGCATACACACTACAAAGTATACATTATTAGAACATTGATTAATGTTGCAAAAAGGATTAATTTGGCTAGAAATTGATCCTTGTTATTAAAGAGAACTCCCAACTATGCTGTTTCTTTTTCTACTCTGAGTTTGTGCTTCTCCACACCAAGCACTCTTAAACTATACTGCCTACCAGTATGGATGACATGTGACTCCTACACTTTTAGTCCTTTGGCTTATGTAACATTTCCTATACACTGATTTACACACATATGATTGATTGTCTCTGTGTAATGTGTGTGTGATGCAAAGTGCTCGGACACCCTACACTGGTATGAGTGGGCTATATAATTCAATGCATCTGAGAGAGTGTGGTTATGGAGACTTGGTCACTGTTAAAGGGTGCTAGTGAGAGAATCCGTGGTGGAGGTGGTCATTGGGGAGGCGCCAACAAACATTGTCGCACAGGGCGCCACCAGCACTAAAGCCGGCCCTGAGGGAAAATATGTCTATATCGCACACCATGTTTAAAAAAAGATAGGTCACAAACAACTGACATGCACATGTATGTTGCAACAAAGATTTTTTTAATAACACCTCAAAATGTTATTCTCTACCCAGACACGTGTCTGAACCACAGGTGATTAACCCAGCGTGCACTCACTCCACTGCTGCCTCCATCTGGTGGAATTACACAAAGACATGCACGTCCTGTGTGCAAGCACTTTTAACCCACAATGACGAAACACAGGAACAGCTACATACAGCTCAGACAATGAGGAAGGTGTCCATGTGAAGTCTGCACAACACAACAATTGTTTGCGTCACATAATTGTACATGTTGCTTCAGGATCAAGGCAGTACGAGACACCAGTATGAAAGAATCAAGGTTCCTGCCAAGCTATCGCAGTGCAAGCTGTCTTGATAACTCTTTGTTACACGCAAACTCCATGACACACAGTCCCAGGAACAATCCATGTTAACTCCGTTCAGCAAGAAGAACAACACATGCCTATTGAAGTCTCAACCCTGAATTGTGCAAAGGAAGACAACATGGCACAGACACGTAAATCAGATCAACCCAGTTAATCTGTGTGCAAAAACTCATATGAAATACTCTAAAAGGTCATCTTCTGAGGCTCACATTCCAGCATCCGCACAGCCAAGTGGAGGAGACAGGGCCCAGGATTTTGGTGAAGCAGCTTGCCGAAGTGGGTCCGGTCGAGACGCAGATACTGATGGACTCAGTGGCAAAGAGGCCAGGGGGAGGATTCAGACCAGACGCCTACATCAAGCGAGTTGGATGCCATGGGCTCTTCCTTGGTATTGACAGACTCCACCCAATGTGGCCCAGTGTCACCCCCCTACTATCTCCGCCCTCCCTGCTACTCCCCAATCAGTTGTCCAGGCCCATTCCCTTAAGAGGGAAGCAGTCTCCTCAGCTGCAGCCACCTCTGCCCCTGCTCCTGTGTCCTCAGCTGCCCTTGGTGAGGAGGATATTGATGACCTGAAACAAAACTATGTTGGGCAGACTGCAATTTTGAATGCCATCAAAGTCTGGGGAGCCAACGTGCACAGATGGCTACCTACATTGGTGATATTCACAGAGGTATGTGTGCCCTATTGGGATCCTTTCAGGCTCTGGTCTGGTTAATGGCAGCTTCACCCCAAATCCAGCATTCCATCCCACATCCTTCTTTAACCCCATCCAAAGAGCCCATTCCTCTGCCTGGCCCCAATCATACACACCTGTATATGCACCCATACAAACACCTGCAACACACAACAATCAACAACCCCCATCAGCTCACACACACCTTCAGACATACAGCCATGCACACCACCCGCATCAGCCCACACACCACATCTGCAGACATACAGTCATACACACCACCCCCATAAGCCCATACACTACACCTGCAAACATACAGCCATGCACACCACCCCCATCAGCCAACAGACCACATCTGCAGACATACAGTCATACACACCACCCCCATTAGCCCATACACTACACCTGCAAACATACAGCCATGAACACTACCCCACTCACCACACCTGCAGACATACAGCCATGCACTCCACCCCATAAACCCAAACACACCTGAATCCACATCAGATCTCCTAACAGCAGACACGTCAATTACCTCTACTTCCCAAAGTGACCCCATCTCTGATTTACCCACCACTTCTACCTGTGACTATTCCCTCTTATCTCTTGGACTTTACCCTGTTGGACACCTACCTCCCCTCTGACAACCCAGGCCCTCTTTAACCATTCCTATCCTTACACATCACGTACTACCCCCTCATAAATACACCTCCAGAAAGAAGAGGCAGGACCCGTTGCATTCCTAAACAAGCATTGGCATAGCCAATAGGTCTCACCTTTGGGACCTTACAAGTGCTTAACTAGAGCTGTTGGCTTGTTTTTAAGCTATGTGACCCAACCGGTGCCTAAGAAGAAAAGAGAGTGTTTGATGTACCCAACGATTGGAGATCTTGTAAGTGTGGATTAAAACGACACAAAGACCTTAATATTTTAGTAAAATGTGTGATGTTTTCAATATATCAACTTTAGAAGGCTGAGGGACTGAAATGGTGCAAATAGCAAGGTATGCAACGTTTGGCTAAAGCAAAGTACTGAGTTTTCATTGTGTTAATGTGTTCTAGCCGTGGACCACAATACCGCACCAGGCCAATCACCGGGAAGTGCCCTGAATATCATCTGTTTGCAGCACGTGGGTCCGCTCAATTAGGAGATGCAAGAGTGCTGTGTTTATGCTGTGCTGGCGCCGACTGAGCTCCTGGCTGACAACAGTTTGCAGTAATGACCCAAGGCACTCTGCGCACTGGTGGGGCTGCGCCTCTCAGTGACTCAGACGGGTTAATTAGATATTTCAGACAGGCTCTGATCAACTTCTACATTAAAGATGTTACTAATGTGCAGCGTGTACATAAATACAGAAAGCAATTGGGTTTTTAAGAGGAGGCAAAGACCAGATGATGCAAAATGAACCATCCTCTTGACTCACAGAAGTGTGCTGCCAGCGAGTGGGCAGTACCATAAGGCTATTGGGGGAAGGGGGAGGGGATTGCCAAGCTCAAGTTGCTTTGGAAAACCAGTTACTGGCCAGTTCTAACATTCCCTCACTCAGCTGAGGGACTACCGGTCTAGATTAATCACATTTACAGTGTGTTTTATACAGCACTGACTGTCAATCCTTCAGCACCGTGCCGCTGTAATCCTTAAGTGTCAATATGAAGAGAAAAAAAATAAAAATAAAATAAACACAATTGTTCATAGGAGAAAATCCTAACAGACCCGTCAGAAATGGTGTCTTCGGTATATGTGTCTGTTTTCACAACATGTTTTTAAGCCACGCCCTTAATTACATTGGCCACGCCCCTTTGAGAGACGCCCCAGTTTTTCATCCCGCTTAAAGCCCTGAGTAAGCTTTTTTTTTTTTTATTGAAGTCCTAAGAAACAATATAAAATTGCAAATAATATACAATTCATCGACAATATTTCATCTCGTTTAACATAAAAAATAACATAAATCTTAAATAAAGAACAAATATTGGAGTGTCCACATATAATATGCTATAAGGCATATAAAAACTACTATTTCCCACAATCTCCATAACGACTCTTGAATTTTTAATCAAAAAACGTCCCCCAGATTCTCTCAAATCTTCTAATACCCCCCACTCGTTGCGCGAAAGTCCTTTCACTAGTTTTAACCTGTTTCATCTTATGAAGCCAATCACAGAAAAATGGAATCTGCTCTATACACCATTGTTGTAGTAAAAGAGATCTAGCCACTGCCATAGCAATATGTAATAATTTAGCCATCTGGTCAGAAAAAGAGAGATCGGGATCTAAGCCATACAAAATTAATTTCTCGTTCACTTCAATTTCGATACCACATTTCATCTGGAAGTAGCTGAAAATCTCTTCCCACAACTTTGCATTCTTATCACAATAGACTATAACATGTGACCAATTGGCTGGATAATGATGGATACATCTGAAACAGTGTGGAGAGTGATTAGGATACATTTTAGCGGTAGAAGAGGGTGGACGATAAAGTAACCTCTTACTAAAAAATAACATTCTACGCCAATTCGCCCCCCGTAATGTAGTAAAATTAAATCTATTAATAACAGACCAAACATTCAAAGGAATGACGTGATTTTCCTAGTCCAACCACTTTTTAATTGCCTTTTGACTAAGGTCCAACTTCCTGCTTTGAGCGAGATGGCGCTTCCATACCCCTGGTTTTCTATCAGACATGTCAACTAATAATTCCTTTATTAACTGACTTTGCTGTTCTAACTGAATAATATCAAATTGAACCAGGAGTTTATGAATAGATTTATATGACCCTAATAAGATGAAAATTCGGGTGAGTAATTGAGACATTTCCGTCAAAGTGATCCATTTCCCATTTCTCAGAGACTTTTGAGAACCCTGCCACAGCCCAATTGACGGCAAGATCTGAACCTGGTGTAACACCCGTCAGTGGAAGAATACTGGATAGTAAAAATGTTAAGTTAATAATGGGAATAGAATATCTTTTAAACAAAGTCTGAAGTTTTTGAAAAAAACACTGAAGGGACTTATAACGAACAAATTTGGGAGATTTAAACACGTGTAAAGGAGCATGTATCTGATTTTCTTTACAGATTAGATCCATAAATGTATTTATGAATAATTTTTTGGTGGAAAGTTGAGTTTTATATCTGGATAGGTACTGGGCAAAATAGCCATAATAGTAGTCTCTAAGATTTGATGGAGCAAGCCCTCCCTGATCCAGATCTTCATATAGAGTACTGAGTGCAATGCAAGGTGTTTTCTTTGCCCAGATAAAAGCTGTAAACATTGATTCCACTTGAGCAAAGAAAGAACCTGACAAAAAACACGAAATAGTAGAAAACAAAAGATTGAAAAGAGGAAGGACAGACATTTTGATCAAGGCTATCCGACTTAAAATGTATAATGGTAAGGCGTTCCAACGTGAAAACAACTTTTGGACTCTTTGAAGAAGGAGATTAAAATTCAAATCATATAAATCCCTAACTGATGCTGAAAAAAAGACACCCAGATATCTCTTTGGTCTAGACTTGGTACAAGAGAGAATGTCAGGACATAACTCCAAAGCTTCACCACCGCATTGTAGAATTTCAGTTTTCTTTTTGTTTATACGATATCCCCCTAAAATTTAAAAATCTTCAAAAAGCTGAAATACTTTGGCTTGAACTCTAAGTTCAGGTTTTATGATAAGCATAAAGTCATCAGCATATAATTTTAGTTTTGCCATTGATGGTATTGGGGGGGAATTTCTGCACAGTTTCTCAATGCTATTGCCAAAGGCTCGATGAAAAAGGCAAAAAGGACTGGCGATAAGGGACATCCCTGTCTTGTACCTCGTTTTACTACACTGATCCTGCCGCTATAGTGTTGATAATTACATTAGCTTTAGCATTGAAATATAAGTTGCGGATCAAAGATATCATTTTAAACGAAACCCCAAAGTGTCCCAAAATAATAAACAGTGTCTCCCTGAGTAAGCTTGTAGCTTTGAGTAACTGGTGTAGTATGTCTTTAGTGCTTTCTAGCAGCAGCTACTTTTCTTGCGTTCCTTAACCAAAATGACAACAAATGGAGGCGGAAAGTAAAGTGGAGCTACTCTGAGCATATGTTAGCTAACACTGTTCTTTGTTTGCTTGACAACACGCAGGTCGCATTGACCAATAGCAGAGTGCGGCACATCAAAGGGGCTCTCCGCCTTCTGGGCAGTAATTAGGGATGCGATGTTAATGAGCGCCGCTCAGATTCAAGGCAGCCTACGGGAGCCCGGGAGGTCTTGGGGTCCATGAAGACATGCATACTGAGCGGGAGCTGATCGAACACAAGCTGGGCTGCTAATTGGCAAGTTTGGAGGGGTCAGCAGCAACGCACATTTATTTATCTCAAACAATGGTGCATGCATCTTTCTGTAGATAATGTTACAAAGGACGGCATTGATAAGGACAAGCCTTATTAGGTCTGCTTGGGGCGGCTCCTTGTCTTCAGATAGACAGAAAGTGAACAGGAATACAGGTTAACAAGTGGGAAGGGGGGGTAGTGTCGCCGAGAGAACACACAGCGATTCCCTTGCGGGAGAGAGCCTTGGGCACCATCTGTTTTGAAGTTAATTACAAACAGATGTTGCCAAAGCTCGCTCCCGCAAGGGAATCGTCAAACGTGCATGCGTTGCCCTTGAAAGCAATGCAACGCATGCACGTTTTTGGGCGAAAAAAAGGGAACCAATTACTAAAGGTATTTCCTATGCAACGCATGTGCGCTGCGTAGGCGAGACGAAAACACGCACCTCCAGAGCAAAGAGTCCACCGCTCCCAAACCAAACCGCACCCCTACTAAACCCAAGGCCACCACTCCCAAAACCTAGAATACCACTCCCATATTAAATCACTGACGTGCCTGCCTTAACCCACAGATGACCCTCCAGGGGAGTTTGTGCTCATAGCGTTGATGAGGCACCTGAGGTGGCTTACAGATTGTATACGTGCCACCAAGATCCATTTCATAGACTGCCCAAAGGGCTGATGTGTTTTTCACTAATGTTCCAGGTTACTAAATAAATCATATTTTGTCATACACAAGCTTGCTGCCATAGTTTAATATCAAAATGTGTAACAGTGAGGATGTCTGTGATGTTAACATGTTTAGGATCTGCCATGTGTGATGCTGTGCCATTAGCAGATGTATGATTGATCCAGCAAATGGCACTGATGAAGACAAACAAGTGTCCCACGGATGTACATGTTGGCATACATCGACTACGGATGTTCAGACTTATGGTGGGTATGTGTACTTTGAACAATGTGATAATTTTTTTACGTTAAACTCCGTGGGGCTTATTTACAAGAAAGTGCTGCAGCACCGCACCGCAAGCCCTTTGGCTGCGCCATGTTGCGGCACTTTTAAAACACAGGGATACATCATATTAACAATAATATGATGCATCCCTGTGGGCTGCACTGCGCTGGTGCACAATTGGCTGCCATTCGCGACGCAGGCACCCTTGCGCCATGGTGCAAGGGTGCCTGCTTTGCAGGGAGCTTGTTTCTGTGCAGGTAGGGGTACCTTCCTGCACAAAAACAATAAAAAAAAAAAAGGAGGAGATTTCCTCTTCCTTTGTTTGCTGCCGAATGCAGCGCCCTTAGAAAGAGGAAAAAACGATAAGATGTGTAAACAGTTCTCCACATTGTGCCTTGCTACACTACCCCTGGGGTGTTGTCGCATTCTGGTGCATTTCCAGATTTACGAATTCTCGTAAATTTGGAAAGGCGGCAGAATACATGGGTGTTGCGTGGGAACACCCACAGCAGCACCCATATCATGCCCCTATCTCACAAAGTGTTCCGTGAGAAGGGGTCATATTTACAAGGACTGGAAAAGCCACGCATCCTGGTTGTGGCTGTGCTCGCTCCTTTCCTGGGTCTCGCCGCTGATTATACAGGAGGTTGCGCCAGCGGTGCGTCACCAAAAAGTGTCACACCAGTGGCGGAAGGGGCTTGTAAATAATCCTGTGTATATGGTTAGATTGCATATGTGGCAGATGTGTGGCAGATGTGTTGTAGGTACAAACATTTGAATCAATATATCTACGTACATTGGTATTCCTGAAGGTGCTAGAGCACACGTGCACACTGGTGTTAACTCCTTTCACGTGACTGATCTTCCAGTGTAACACATGCAATCTCTGAAGGGTTTTCCAAGTCAGCTCTAATGTACACATTTCAATAACTTGCATGTCCAATGGGAAAGCCTTGACATGGCCTGATGTGAATGGTAAGGCCACTGCTGCTGTGCAAATGTTGATATTGAAGGATGTGCAACTTTATGTGCATAGGCAGGGACACACATGATGGTCTAAGTGAAATCATTTTTGGAAGTATGTATGAGTGCCGTACAGAAGGATTTTTTTTTTTGCAACATAATTTCCTGGACAGTGAATGGATGATACAGTAGAAGTACATTCGACATACTGTACAAAACAACAAATGTGTGACTTGCACATCTTGACAGTTCTGACTGGTGCGACTTAAACATGCCAACGACAACAGTAACTATACACACATTGAGCACAAAAAATCTCTGAATTACAAATCTATTAAAGTTTTGGCATTCTCACACATTGCTTTCCCAGATCTCACTCATCTTGCATCCACGTGTGCCTTTGTTTGTCGATCTTTGGATACAAAATCTGGTGCTAACAACCACATGGACGTCTCACACGTTAACTTCTTTTCACACAATTCCATCTTCACTGTGGCCCTACACAAGACAGAGTTGTATGAGACATCATAGGGAAGGGTGTATGCAGCGGTTGGTGCATTGCTTCTCTCATTAACAAGGTGTACCCCCCTGTAGATATGTCATTCTGCATTCTGTCCATCAATTGTTCTTTGTGAAATGTTTGTAGTCAGGGGTTTAATTGGGCAGTGTACTCCTGGTACTCAGGCCAGCAAGTAATGACTTGCAGGTACTAAGAAAGGTCCCTATTGGCATCCCCATATTTGGTCTCACACTCTGGATGTCCATAAACAATGTAAATCTGCAAGAGTGCCACTGTTCGCGGCATCTGATGTTAACTCATCTAGAGTTGTTAGGGTCCTTTCATTGTGTCTTCATGTGACTTATGTGGTGTTTCTTTCAGATAGAACAACAAAGCCTTAGTTTGTGTTTCTTTCGTACTGAATAACAAAAGGCTCGTACAAAATCAGTAGTTCAGATTCATGGCTGGTGTTATTTGATTCCTATCATGTTTCAGGTTGCATTTAAACGCTGCAACAAACTGGTGGTCCGCCACACTGTTGTAGGCACTCGTGTGTCTGTAAAGTTTCGATTTAAGAAAGTACAACCTTACTTCTGCTGGCCACGCCCCTTTTAGAATCCCCCCCTCTTTCGATCCTAGCTTGAAGGACTACATAGAGTGACTGTGATGCCTTACATTGACATATAATTTTTGAAAACATCAGCCTTTCCGGACATTGTAAATTCATAAGTCTCTGCCAGAAGTTGACCTTGAGGTAGGCGGTCTTGCACGTGGAAGCTGAAGCCTTTGTGTTACATTGGTCAATTTGAATCTTGAGTTCCAATGGCGGTGTCAGTGCATGGTTAAGTCCGCCTATGTGGTGTACAAGTACCTCGTGCTGTACAAACAACTTCACCTGCCTACTGACACTGCTGCGATCTACACCTCCTCTGGTTGAGCTGCTGTTTGCCGTATATGTGAGCCAGCATTTCCCCTGTACAAGGTGTGAGGGTACCAGCCTTCGATCCAGAGGAGTTGGAAACCCTGGTGGAAGAGGTCCTCCCCCTTAACGGCCAACTCTATGGCTCACCTGAGGGGCAGGTAAGCCCCTCACATACCTACTTCACTCTGTTGGGCTGCATTGCTTACTGATTGACAGGTTCATATGGCGCTTATGTGTACAGTGTGTATTATTTGGTGTGTAAGTGAGTTTTTTTTAGATGCAGAAATCATACATTGATGTAATGTGTAGAGAAGGTATACTTACTCTGTGATTTACTGAATAAATACATTTTATCAATGTGCTTTGTGGCATTGATTCCACTTTTCACTGTTTGTGTGCAGTATTAGGTGCCAAGAGTGTAATAGTCTCACTTGTGTTCATAGCAATATTTATATGCAACTGGTATGGACATGCGTTACCATGCCTTAAAGTTTCATCTGCATGCACATATACCAGCATTACATGACATGTTCAAACACATAACGGGCAGTTGTTTTCACCTTGCTTCCTCGTCCTGCTGTCTGGACAATGTTTGTTATCTCAAAAAACAAATAAATTATTAAGAGATAGGTGGATGGGAAACAAGTGAGGCAACCAGAGTGGTTACCATGCAGACAAGAAAAATCTGACGTTCACTTAACTATCGAAAGATCCCATTTCTGATTCACAACCAAGGCTGTCTGTAGTAATGGAACTGGTATAACTTGTGTTGAAAGTTCCATCTAATTTGAGTTGTTGTACACAAGTTAATTTAGCAGCTGTCTGCACAGTTAGGGAGGTGATGCTAAGTCCTGTGAGAAATGTTACAAAAAGCTTTGATAGTCCATGATGTTTCGAAGTGTTGTGGCCTTAACTATCGCCGGAGAAACAGTTGAACTCTTATTTTGAAGGTCTGTATCCAAGATAGAGAAGGTACTTAATACCAACTTCACAAAGCATTTAAGGAAGCTGGTTCAGAGTATCTTGTGCATGGCTGACCCCTTCTAACAGCCTTCACCGTCAAATGGAGGGAGATGAGTCAGGGATCTGGCCACGTGGAAGTGATGAGCATGTTCTGTTTTTCTGTCCACTCTATGCAAAAGCAAGGTCCAAATGGATTGTCCCCATGTACAGACCCCTCAGCCTATCAACTGCAGAAGAAGCATATAGAGAATGTAAAAGCAACACCTCCTTGATTGTGGCGTTATTTGTGCACACAGCATGGATCCTTAGATGTAAAGTGCTAGCCACTGCAAAAAAGTATGCTGCAGATGTCCTTTCTGCATTTCTGTGATTGTTGGATGAATTTTTAATGCAAATGTTTTATATATTTAATGTTTTAATTGTTTTTAGGATAAATAGGATACATGTTTTTATGGATGTTTAAATTGATGATGAAATGTAATGTTTCAATCTATGAAGAAATGAAAGTATGTGCAAGTATATACACACATTCACACACATTCACACTCCTGTGCCAAGACTTAATGGCAAAGCAGTAACCGTTGATGCAAAACAGGTGACAGGTATACCCATGTAGTGGCTGCATAAATTAACCTTAAAATCTGTGATCAATCCCAGCTTCCCCGCACAACCAAATGATGTGATCTAACACAAATGTTTGATTTCAGCAAGCCCGTGTTCTTCATTACCACAAATGACAGCAACTTGAAATACTGTTGTACAAAAACATTGCATGTGTTTTAAAATGCTATAACATTGTTCCATGTTTTAAAAGAATATAGGCCACTTATAAGGTACACGACAACTAACTTGCCTCTTAGTTCACTTGTGGTATTGTCATCAGAGTTGTGAAATTGTGGCAGCAAGCGAAAATCTAAAACTATGGCTTAATAGATGCTTCTCAAATCAGTGATACAATGTGATGTACTATGGTGAGACACTACCGCATGTTAACAAAATACAACTTCATGAATTTTGAAAAGACTAGCTTATGCTCACATGATGTTTACTGCATGAAATACATGTTGCGCAGTCAAATATGTCCTTGCCTCCGTGTGTGTATGGGTTCCTAGAACCATGCAAGAACCCCGGCTAGGCCCTCATTAATTTGTAGCCACGCCCAAACCTATAAAAATGATATATGTTTATAAATCCTTTCTCATTGAGAGAGCTGAAACACATCAGATAAGCATGTAAAAGACAAGTCCTGATGAAGTGGATACATGAAGAATATCTACTTCATCAGGACTTGTGCTTGATACATATAACAAACATGCACACACAATAGATATATTAGTACTTGTTCGTGGGGTTCTCCCATTTGTTTTTAATATTTTATGTATATTTGTGGGTTTTATGTTGAGCAGCATTGTGGGGGGTTAAACAGTGTATTGGTTTTTACATTTACGTGATGTGTCATTTTTTGCCAACAGTAATATGTGAAATTTGCTATATGGACATATATGCAACATGGAGCATATAGCAAATTTTATTGGGAATTGCTAAATGTGTCTGAGACACATTAGTACACCTCATGGTGTGAGTCCCTAATAGCGAGTCGCAAAAAAACGCAATTAGAGACCAGTAAAATTAAATGGTCGTACATCTAACCCTAAAAATCTAAACCTGCCCGAGTGAACCATAGCTATTTAAATGTACCCGGTAATTTGAGATGAAAGGAACAAGGACAGAACAAATGTGTTTAAGCTGCAACATTTTCTCCCAATTTTGAAAAGTTTCCTTTGTGTAAGTATGCCTGAATATCGGCTGGGACCAATTCATCAGGCCTAGTGAATTTTAGAATGCACTATGTGCATTTACTGTTCCTAAAAATCCTCATCTGACTTGGTCTAATGGCCCAGTGTGTATTAAATATAGTATTCACCATTTAGTCTGCTAACATTCCTTGTTGGAGAACCCTTAAAACCAACTGTAAGACATTAAATTAAGACCAATGTTATGGGACAAGTGTACGAAGGTGGAATCTGACTCCATGATTGCCCCCACTTTTTTCCTGGTGTTTTTCTGGTTTTTGTCTTAGTTTGGCTGGGATCCTGCTATTCAGGACCTCAGCCTATCTGCTTTCCCCTTTAAATTGAATACAAGTACTTTAGGTACACCCCAGATTGGATTCTGGGGTACCCTTATAAGTCCCTAGTATATATATATACTATATACCCAGGGCATAGGTACCCCAGAGGCGTACCAGGGGCTGCAGCATGTATGATGCCACCCCTGGGAAGCCTTCCAAAATGACACCACAGGTCTGCTACTGCAGCCTGGATAAGGTGGTGCATGCACCCCTTACTGAGATGTAGGTTCACTATATCTCTCCATATCACTGCACATGTAAACCTATCAGTCACCCCATGGCAGGCCTTAACAATCCTGAAGGCAGGATGCTGGGTTTCATGTGAGAGGCTGCGCATGCATGAGCAAAGCCCCTCTGCAGCTTTCGGAATCTTTAATCCGGGATTGCTTGTGATGCAACCAGACCATATGCTCTTAAGTGCATTATAACCAAATGGTAAATGCTAATTTTGGAATGGCTGTGTGGAAACATGTTGTGTTTGGTGTCAAACACCTTGGAATCATATCCCCACCACTTGGGGAGTCCCCAGGACCTTGCTGGTCCACACCAAACCATCTTTTCTCTTCCTGCGTGGGTTGCTGTTGCCAAGGCTTGTTGGGTTCAATCCGAGCACCGACACCGCAGCACTCGACATCCTTCGCGGGACAGCTCGAATCCAGCTCCTGTTTGTCGTCAACCCCTCCTGGTCCTTGTGGCTGCAGAGTCAAGCTTCGCCTCTTCACACCTGAAACACCCGACATCGGTGGGCATTCGTCTATCGTGCCCCTGGTCACTGGCAAGTGACCCAGACTCTGTCACATATGCTTTCAGGTTCTTCTGATCTTCGATCCAGGCTTGGATCACACTGAACACTTTTCTTCTTCCCGGCAGCAGCACTTTGCAGCAGATCGCCATTGAAATCAACGACGATTCCTGACACCATTTGACACCTATGCACCCGGCTTCCCTGGGTGAGGTAACTCAAGCACTCTGGTGCTCCCATGGGTGCTGGCCCTAGAACCCCCTTCTTAAAGGGGTTTGCTCAAAGTCCTCTCTTAAGTGTCCTTAACTTCTAAAATTCCAACCACGACTTTCCCATAGAATAGTACGGGGCTCTCGCCTGTGTTCTCACACTGCACGTGTCCCCCGTGGGTCTCTTGTGTCACTACCTTTGTTGGTTCCTTGGGGTCCCAGCAGTTCTACGTGCTCTAGGCACTGTGTCTAGTCAAGTCGTGGTTCTTATACTACTTTCTTAATATATGGATTGGTCCACCCTTAGGGCCCATTGTATATTGTGCTATTTACTGTCGTTTTAGAACGGTATTATTGTGTATCTTGGACTCTAATCTCATAAAGAGATTAGTAGTGAGTGTTTAGAAATAAATACATTTATTTTATATATACCTTGAGTGGTTCTCCTTTCATTTAGTGATTCAAGAAGTTGTAATTTGGTAAACCAAGCTGCTTTACACTCCTTCAAGACTTCGCCTGAAGGCTGCTCTCCATAGCTACCACTGGGATAACTTTCAATAAACGTTGTCTTTAAACCTATCATCAGTAAGGGTTGTTTGGACTGGTACTAGGTGCCCACTATAACTAGTGGACTGCATTCATGAGGCCAAATTCTCACAACAAGTATGCTTTAAAATGTACCGATTGCCAAAATTTTGCCCAGACAAATGCCCCTCATATTATGCAGCATAAAGCAGTGAAGGGAGCCATGATGAAACATTTGTTTTCTAATCTTTATTTCGGTTTAATTTAAACCATAAAAGATACACAGTAACAATTCATACACAATGGTTGATAAAACACAATTAAAAAGAGCGAAGCATTCTACAGGTACCGCTTTGGACAATTTGCAAATACTGAAAGGTTCACATTTCAAATACAAACATTTAAAAAGAGAATAAGAGAATGGAACTGGCAATATATCTAACAGGTTAAAAATATAATAAAAATATCGACCTTGGTTTAATATATCTGGAACATTTGAGGAGACTATCTGTACGTCATAGTGCTGGTTGAATACTCTATATAATCAAATATGCTTAACAGTACCTTCTACTTGGTCTCTCAACAGTTTCTATAGTGCAAATGCAGAGCAAATAGGCAACATAATTCAAGATTACAAATATATTTCGGACTACTAAAATGTCATGCCTTTCTTTCCTCTTCGCATGCCCACATCAAACAAGTATCTACTGACACTAAAAACAATTTTCTGGGAAGTGTCGGTTTTCAATATTATTTCTGCTTCAAGACAAGACCTAGGGCCGCATGCATCAATCGAAATACCGGTTGCAAACGAGCAGATTCGCCCGGTATTTTTGCATTTGGGATGCATCATCTCAAATGCAAAAATCACAATTTGAGAAATCGCAACAGTAGCGATTACTTAATTGCGATTGCATTTAGGGAATCGCAAAATGCAATTCCCTGAATGCAATACATGATGAAATCGCAAATAGTGATTTCGCAAATAGGGGTCGCAAATTACCATCAATTTGAACTTGATGGTAATTTGAAAAACCTTTGAAAAATGCACTTAAGTGCATTTTTCAAAGTTTCATGTTGCACACACACAAATGCCCTTGGGCAATGTGTTTGCGAAACATGGGTGCACATCACAATTTCAGGGGTGGAACATGGTGTCCTTTTGACTCCCTTGCAGCCTTGAAATTGCATGCGCAATTTGCGAGTACCTATTGGTACTCGCAAATTGCGCATGCATTTTCTCATTCATTCCTATGGGCCTATAGGCCCATAGGAATGAATGGGAAGCCATTCCTTAATTGCGACTCGCAATTTGAGAGTCGCAATTAAGGAATGTTTAGGAATTGCTATTATTATAGCGATTCCTACATGCATAGGCATCTGCGAGTCCTTAATTGCGATTCCTTAATATTCGCAATTAAGGACTCACAAAAGCATATCTTGATGCATGTGCCGCCTAGTGCCCATATTTCGACAGATAGGTTTAATCCATTTCTTCCTAGACATAGCATAAGCAGGGCAAAATAATAATATATGTAGGTAATTTTCTTGTGTATCAAATTGGCATAATGCACAACACTCCATGTTACTCTCGCCTGTTTTTTCGCCCCATTTCAATGTGTTCAAGTTGGTTTGCAGAACACCATAACGAAATTTCATATACAGTGATTTTGCCAACTGAGGCTACACTTCATCCAGAAATAGCTCGAAGCTCTGAGTTGGGTTAATAAGGAGTAACTGGGCTGTTAATCTACCAGTAACTGAGTAATGAGACACACTGTTTTAGGTATATGTCCAAAAGTTAGTTTTCAGTATTTTCTTAGAAGCTAGTTTCCATAGGGTGGGTTCTTCCCAAAAATGCTTCAGCCCTAGTTTACAGAACCAGGAGTAGGCATGCTTAATCCACTGAAGGCTAGTACCTTGACCAAACCTTAAAATGTATTCTAGCCCGTCTTTATAGTGGGCTAGTTCGGTTGTTGACCACTGTCACACCCAGAACAATAATGGTCTTACTGTGGCTTGGTGATCGATACGTTTAATATTTAGGTCCATAACGATAGGAATTACAGGTGTGAGCACAGGGAGACGTAACAACTTCCTAAAAAATGTTTTTTCTTCTCCCGCAAAAGTATTCTTACATGAAGGCCCCCATAATTCCACCCCATAAAGGGATGCCGATTATGCCCTATATTTATATACCTCAAGTGCAGGGTATACTGCCTTAGTGATAATGGTCTTGTGTTTTTTTTAACTTGGTAGAGAATTTTGGAGCGGAATGGTCTTGCTTTTCTGTAGTTGCGGTTGCCAGGTCATTTTGGTGTCCAGTGTTATACAAAGATAATTGAAATTCGAAATGAACAATTTGACCCAGGTTCTAAATATGATTCACTCCTCCCATTGTTTGTACCTTTAGACCACCCCCAAAGTTTGAATCTATTTGCACCCCTACTCGGTGTGCAGTGCAGTCGTATTTACGCTTTATGGGCCAGATGTATAAAGCATTTTTCGCGTCACAAACGTTCCGATTCGCAGAATCAGGCCACCTGCGAACAGAAAAATGCTTTTTCACATGTTCAAAATGCAAAATGCGATTCAGTTACTTGCATGTGCTATTTGGTATTTGGAAGGGGTGTGTTCTGGGGGTCCATTTCAAATAACAAAATGGTATGATATGCATTACTGTTTTAAGACCAAATTCCAGTCACAAAACAGTAATACTTTACCAACATTTTAAAAGTGGTGGTAACAGATTTGCAAATGGTAGGTTTCCCCTTTGAGAATGTTAGAAAATTAAACTTCAAAGTTAATTTATTTTCTTTTGCACTTTTCCTTTATTGAAAACAGGCTGCATTAAAACATAAGGTAGCTTCATTTAAAAGCAATCACAAACATGGTGTCCTGCTGGCTTCACTAGGCCACCATCCCTGTTTTGGATGCAAATCGTTGGGTGTCGCAAATTGCTACCTTCCTCATTAATACACATGAGATAGGTCTATTAGCGACTCACTAGGAATTTCTAATGAAAGTCAAAAAAGTTTCATATATTAGGAAAAGCGATTTCCACATTGCGATTAGCAGGAAATTTGAATTAGAAAATAGCTATTTGTGATATTTCATACATCCAGCCATTTGTCTTTTCCCTTTTGTCATTTCATGGCTCTTTTCATACAACTGGTTTTCTATTACGTTAATTGTTTGTTAGATGGCTAATAGCTGCTATTTGCTGCCATCTAGTGAAACAAGTTATTATTATTGTCCATTATTTGTTTAATTGCTTTTAATCCAGTGTATTCTGTTTTCTCACCTCATATTATCTTCTGAAGCAGGCTTCCTCTGCCATCAGACTCATTCTGTTATGTTCTGACACAATCTGTCTCATCTTATTTGTCAGTATGGGCTTTGGACAGGGCAGAGGAGTGGGTGGGATGCCCTCGTCAGGGGTGTAGCTTGGTCAGTAAGATTAGGGGGGGGAGCTTTAAATTTTATGGCAAGATGTCGGCTAACATTATTGCAGTCTCCTTTAATTCCTCCACAAACAGCAGTCTCTTTAAAGAACATGTAACACAACAAAGTTCCAACATTATTAACAGCAGAACACCCAATCTTCATCCTACTTTTTTAAAGCTGCATGGACAGTTGAGTATTTAGCAGCTCTGGGTGCAGTTGTGTGCTGAATGCTTCATATTTAGTTACTGGCATAAGTGATGAGGTTTGTGATAGTGAGTTATTGACAGAAAAGTATTCTGAAGGGTAAGAATTGTTAACATTTCGGTTGAGCCTTTTTGGATTTAACCTGCCGAATGTTGAAAGGTGGTGTTTCTTTTAATTAATATAAAGGGTGATTCTTGGCTAAGGAACGATACCAGATCGTTTTCAGGTGAGATGCGAGTGTCGGTATTTCAAAATATATAATTGGAATTAGCCATACAATCTGGGATTCAAATTGCGGGGATCGGTTGCTGGCTCATCTTGTCCTGAGACGTATGTGGCTCAAAGTCAGATTGTGTTTGTGGCTCACAAACACTGTGCGCATGTGAGCAGCCGACACGTATTGTTCGATGCCGTATGAATAGCAGAGCCAGCATAGCTTTACGGATTACACAGGATTGCTGTTTAGGTTGTGCAAGGTACATCTGAGTTTCAAGCAGGCTGACTGTAGAATGCGCTTGGTCATTGACTTAACGACAGCATGTAAAGGTCAAACAGCACGAGATGTGATTGACTGTTTATTTAAGGACAATGAAGAAGGACTACATGTCTTATTCACAACATGGGCGGCCATTTTAAATGATTGGGAAGCATTGTAACTTTTCAAAGAGTTTTCTATCATGACAGGTTTTACTTGTGAATGCAGATTTTCCTAGTTTCCTAGTAGTTATGACAGAAAGTCTTAATTTTATTAAAGACACAGAGGTGAGTATTATGCTTTCTTATCTTGCTTTAATTATAATAGCAGCCAAGATAAGTAAAAAAAAAACTACTGTTCCCAGGGGCCCAGAGAAACAACTGGCCAATGGGAACACATAAAAAACGAAACCTTATAACCAATCAGAACATATCAGCTTAGATAACGTCACTACTGACTGCGGAGCTTCCTCTTTTCGCTGGCGAGCAGCTCAGATAAAGTCAGAAAACAGAGGAACAATCGCCAAAACAATAGAAAAAGCTAATTTGCAGGAATAAACTTCTTGAGCCAAATCCATCCAGGAGAGTCAAACTCCAGGATTTGTCGTAGCAGACTCCAAACAGGAAGGCGAGGTGATCTGACGAGGAGGGGGCCACATCCGTTGGTGAGCAGGACTATCACGAAGATGCAGGCGGCAAGGCCGGAGTAGCTGCAGGGAGGGAGAACACAGATTAGAAGTGTAGAGGTGGGTTAATACTCGCCTCAGTGTCTTTAATAAAATTAAGACTTTACATCATAACTACTAGGAAAATCTACATTTTATGGCAAGACCGGAGGCTTCTATTATGCTTGTTTAAAGCATATCAACCACCAAAGAAGCCAGAGTATCAACAGGTTTGCAGTAAAACATACAAAAAACATTTTCATTAGTCCAGTCTGCTGATCTCAGAATGTCCTCTAGACGGGAGCCAGCTCAAAAGGATTTGTGGAATGTGCTGTGAAAACGGAGACTTCGATGCCTGCAAGGGACATAACCCAACGAACCCAACGGGCCAGGGTAGCAGAAGAGACCGGAAGATGGGGCTTATGGAAAGAAATGAGGAGCTGGGAATGAGAAGGCGCTCTGAGATCAAAAGTCCTTTGTTCATACATTTTTAAATGTTGGCCTACACATAATTTAGGATGTGAAGGAAAATAAGGGTAAAAAACTGAATTCAAATTTGTCTTAGTTCGTCTATTAATTTGAAACAAAACACCTGTAGGAGAAAATTGACAAGATGAAATATCCAATGCTTTAACGTCTGAAACACGTTTAATAGAAACCAGACACAGTAGCATGGTAAGCTTAGCAGATAAAGTTGTAAGAGAAAGAGCAGAATTATCTGGTCAATCAGAAAACAATTTGAGAACAACATTAACATCCCATAAACTTGAATACTTAGCCAATGGAGGTTTGGAAAACCGTACTCCTCTCAGAAGACGGCAGATCAAAGGGTGAACGCCCACCGGTTTGCCGTCGATTGGGGAATGGTTAAGAGAAATGGCAGATCTGTACAAGTTGACTGTCCTGTATGACTTACCTGCACTGGCTTCAGAGGCTAAGAAATTGACCACAAAATTCAGAGGGGCTGAAAAGGGATCGATATGTCTTTCCGTACACCAGCTTGCCCATAAAGACCAAGCAGATTTGTAAGCTTTCGAAGTCCTGGGAGCCCAGCCTTTGCTGATAAAGAGAGAAGCCTCTTGCGAAAGGAGGAGGTTAGGAGGGACATGCTGGAAAGTTTCCAAGTGGACAGGACCCAGGAATTGTCCAGAATGAGACTGTGTTGGAGGCCTAGTGGGTTCAGAAGTAAGTCCTCGCGTGCCGGTAGAAGCGCCAGGAAATCCACTACCATCTCCAGAAGGGACGGGAACCAAATCTGAGATTGCCAAAAGGGAACCACAATGACCAAGGACGTCGACTGACGACGAACCTGGGACAGTACCCTGCTGATCTTGAGAAAGGGAGGAAAAGCATAGTTGAGGTGAAGGGACCAGTCCTGGAGGAAAGCATCCGTTGCCAGGGCCGAAGGATCGGGGCGCCAACTGAAGAAACGAGGCAACTGAGAGTTGAGGTGGGAAGCAAGGAGATCGATATTGAAGGGACCCCATTTTTGTGAGAGGGATTGGAAGACGGATAGAAGAAGCTTCCAGTCGCTGGAGTCTCGAAGATAGCGAAACTGCCAATCGGCCACAGAATTGAGATCTCCCGGAAGATACTCCGCTGTCAGGGACAGTTTGTTTGAAAGACAATACTCCCAAAGACTTTGCCAATTCTGCAAGGGGTTTGGATTTGGTGCCGCCGAGATGGTTGATGTAGCGGACCGCAGAAACATTGTCCATACGAAGAAGAATGGAACATCACACTCTGTTCTTTGAAAGGCTTTGGATAGCAAAGGAACCTGTAAGCATCTCTAAACAATTGATGTGCAATTTCGACTCCTCACGATACCATGTACCGCCAGTCGATATTGGTCCACAATGGGCGCCCCAACCCGACAGGCTTGCATCTGATTCTAACACAAGATCTGGGGCAGAAGCGAAGATAGTTCGGCCGTTCCAAGCATCTAAATGGTCGATCCACCATTGAAGTTTGTTGCGAGACTCTTGATCCAAAGCGATAAGGTTGGCGTAGGCCAAACCTTGATGCAAATGCCGGATTTTTAGATGCTGAAGGGCCTGATAGTGAAGGGTATCTGGAAAGATGGCTTGAATGGAAGCGGAGAGAAGGGCGACTATTCTTGCAAGAGATCTGAGGGAATTGAGGGAGGTCCGAAGAACGTGAGAAATCTCTGACTTTATGGACGAGACCTTTGATGGAGAGAGTAGAAGAGAAGCTGTGGAAGAATCCCCCAGGAAGCCCAGGAACTCGATGCTCTGAAAAGGAGGAAGCATAGACTTTTCGTGATTGAGAAGGAAACCTAGATCCAGGAGCAGGGATTGAGTGGAGATGAGATCGGACAGAAGGAGCTGTTTGTCTGAGTTCATGATCAAAATGTCATCCAAGTAAATGATGAGTCTGTCCCAAGTGATCGCAGGAAAGCCACCACTGGCTTCATGAGTTTTGTAAAGCACCAAGGTGCTGAAGACAGACCGAAAGGTAGAGAGGTGATACGATAAGTTACGCCCAACCACTGGAATTGAAGAAATTTGGTATGAACAGGATGAATTGGAACGGTGAGGTATGTGTCCTGTAAATCCAATCTTATCATCCAATCGTTTGGACGAAGAGTATCTCTTAAGTGAAGAATCGTCTTCATTTTGAAATGGTGATACACCACAAACTGGTTGAACTATTTTAGATTTATCACGGGACGCATCTTTTTGTTCTTTTTCTGAACTAGGAAAATTGAACTTAGAAAACCTGTAGGATCGAAAGGAGCAGGTTGGATGGCCTGTTTTTGGAGAAGGCTTTGGACCTCCATTGAGATTAACTGAGACATTTTGTTTGAAAAAAACAGAGGAGGAGGGAACACAGTTTGGGAAGGTGGCACATAAAGCTCTATAAGATAACCTGGAACGGTATTTAGGACCCAAGGATCTGCACTGATAGTTTGCCACTTTGGAAGAAACAGTTTTAGATTTCCTCCCACAGGGGGAAGAGGTGAAAGACATACCTTGTTGGTTGTTGTTGCGTTAATTCTTTTGACCTCAACCTCTGTAGCCACAACCTCTTTGTGGGTAGAATTGAGGTTTGTGATCTTGGGAACTGGAATTGAAGGACCCTCTGGAGTCTTGATTGTGATAGGAACGGCCGGAAGAGCGACCCCTGCCTCTGCCGGCCCGTCCAAAAACCTGAGGTGAAAACACTTTTTTGATTGATTGTTGTGCCTTACCTTAAGAGGCGAAGGTAGACACAAACCTGCTGAGGTCTTTAACCAGAGAATCGCCAAAGAGAAGACCATTAGCCTTAATGCCTGGATCCTGTGGGACTAAGTTAGCCAACTTGGGGTCTAATTTAATAAGAAGCACTTTGCAGCGCTCATGTGTGATGGCGGCATTGGCGTTCCCTAGAAGACAAAAAGCTCGTTGGACCCACATAGAGATGTCTTCCGCCGACAACTCCGTGCCATCCAGATGGGCAGATTCTGCCAAGTCAAAAATATGCGCCAAAGGACCCACCACATCAAGCAATTTATCCTGACAGGTGGACCAAGCTTTGTCCACCCCTTTACATGGGTCTCTGCCGAAAAGGTAAGCAAGGGTTGATCGATGGAAGGAACAATGGCAATCTTTTCAGCCAATGAGGGTTTAGGACACTCAGACTTCAACCTCGACCTGGCAAAAGAATCCAAGGGAATGCAGAGTCTAGCTGAGATACATGAGGAGCAGGGAACCATTCGGTGGAATTAGGATGGCGAATGGTGAAAGGATCAAACATAGGTACACCTTCCGAATCTATGACCAGCTCAAAAGAAAAGGAATCTAATTTTGATTTTTTGGAAGGAGGGGAGGGGGGGTCAGACACATCAAAAAGTTCAAAAAGGTCATCTGCATCATCCATGTTGTCATCTGCGTCCACAATGGTGGAAATAACCAATGTTTTGTGTACCTCTGCATGCTTCGTCTTAGATTTGCGTTTGCCCTCCGAACCTAATAACCCCTCCTTGGAAGGAGGCCTGGGAGGCACTTGGTCCTCAATCAAGCGCGAGGAAACCTCGCTATTCAAAAGTGACGCAGTATTAGAAGCATTTAAGGGAGCAGAGAAAACCACCCATCTTTTTCTGCTATCCCCCGCAGACTGGGCCAGTGCCTTGGACAAGAGACTCAACATAGAATTTTCCATGCCTTTAGACAGGCGCTTCATGGACACCTCCACTGCATTCTCTACAGAAGAATGAATAAACTTGTTTAAATCATGCCTGAAGGCCTCACCTTCCTCATGGAGCCGGTCTGGGTCGGGGGAACTATCAATCTCCATTGCCTTGTATGTGAAGGGGAAAGAGAGGTAGCAAAGGGTTAACTGAATCGCAGAGGGGAGGAATACAAAGAGGCCACTCCCTTTAGGGGCGTGCAACAAACCCCGAGTTCACATGAGCTCCGTGAAGCGGCCGTGAGGAAGGGGCCCGAGAGTGCTGCTGAACACGGGAGGAAGAATGAACAGAACGCTCTGGACGAGGCGGCGCGAAGGGACCGACAAGCCTACACAAGCGTCGGTAAGCGGGCAAAGGCAGGGGACAAGCGCGCTCCTAGTGGAGAAGGCACGGACCAGAGGAACTGCACAACGGATGAAATCAACCGAAACCGCACCCGCGCGGGGGGGAAACGCAGAGCGGGTCAAAGCGGCAGCGGTAAAATGTAGAAAAAAAAGCGCTAAGCAGCAAACAGTAATAAAAGCGAAAACATTCGCAAATATACAGTATAAAACACTACCAAGAGGTAGACAAGCCTATAACAATAAGAGCAACGAAGATAAGTCACTTATCTGACTGCGAGCAGCAAGAAAAGAGGAAGCTCCGCAGTCAGTAGTAACGTTATCTAAGCTGATATATTTTGATTTGTTATAAGGTTTCGTTTTTTATGTGTTCCCATTGACCAGTTGTTTCTATGGGCCCCTGGGAACTGTAGTTTTTTACTTATCTTGGCTGCTATTATAATTAAAGCAAGATAAGAAAGCATATTAGGAGCCTCCGGTCTTGCCATAAAATTGCGTTTTGACAGTTATGTTAATAACAGCTGACAGCTTTGTGGCATCGGAACTGTTAAGAGGCTGAATTTAGTGGTATGGGAGTTTATTGGGTGTTTTTGGAGGTTATTTATCATAGTTAGAGTATTTAGTGAATTTTGAGATGAGAGAGCCAAGTACCTTGGGCAGCATGGAAAGTACTATGGAATTATGGATATGCTGTCTAAATTCTCTATGGACTTTAATATTACAATGGAGAAAAAGTTGGACGATTTGATTCCGAACAGGGGACTAGCCATTGAAGATCAATCAATTAATCAATCAGGGATTCGTGAGCGCTGGGGGGAGGGGTTTCATGAAGCTACGAGGTCATCAGAAGAGCCAGGTCTTGAGGTATTTCCTGAAGGTTTGCAGTGGAGGGCTTCGCCAGATGCTGATTGGGAGTTCATTCCAGGTCTTGGCTGTGAGGTAGGAGAAGGATCTGCCTCCCGTTCTGACTCTTTGGATGTGGGGGATTTCGGCCAGGGCTGGGTCAACAGAACGAAGGTTTCTCTTGGGTGCGTCGAAGGAGATTCTTTCATTGAGGTATTGGAGTCTGGTGCTGTGGAGGGCTTTGTAGGTGTTTGTGAGCAGCTTGAAGGTCACTCTTTTTTAGACGGGGAGCCAATTGAGGTCTCTGAGGTGCTGGGTGCTGTGGTCGTGGAATGCTGAGGACGGGTCTGGCTGCGGAATTCTGGATTGTCTGGAGTTTTTGAAGGAGAAATTTGTAGATTCTGGATTGGTGGGCATTTCAATAGTCCATTCTGCTGGTAATGAGTACATGTGTGACAGTCTTCCTGGATTCAGGGAAATCCATTTGCAGGTCTTCCAAAGTATGCAGAGGGTGTTGAAGCAAGTGGAGGATACGGCGTTGATTTGTTGGTTCATGGTGAGAGAGGAGTTGAGTATGATTCCAAGTTTGCAGGCATGGTCCGTGGGGGTGGAAGGGTTTCTGAGGGCAGGGGGCCACCAGGTGTTGTCCCACACCATAGTCCAACCCCCAAAGTCCAGATGTTGAGCGCTCCTGCGCCTATAATGAACCGTCGACTCTCTGCTACCTTAGGTAAAGTCCCCACTGCCTTCTGGGTTCACCCATAAAAATATTTCATTCACCATCGCACCGCGCCGTATTTTTGTTCCTCCTGAATCACTGGAAACACCTTGTTCATGATCAGGCACTGTGCCGGTTCGTCGTCCTTTAATATGCAGACTGGTTTTTATCATACTCACTTGTCTCTTCTCCGTTGAATCACTGCAATAATTCACCATTTCATGACGAAGCTGTAATCAGCATCAATTCAACCAATTCCTTTTTAACGTCATCACTGCGACACGAATTTCAATCCTCACTCAGCATAAACTAGAGAAATGTCACCACCTCTGCATGAAATTCAATCCACATTGTTCACGCAACTCCAAGCACCTAAGTCACAAACGTTATGCTGAAAACATGCCTAGTATTGTGTCAAATGTGGTTAAAATTCTTCCTTTCCATTTTTTATCCCCCTTTTTCTCCCCTTGCTCCTTTTTTGTATGTAAAGAATTGTAAAAAAAAGGTGTGATATATTATCAAGACAGCAGTGCATTATTTGTTTGTCCTGAAGATGATGCCCTATATTTAATGTGGCATTGAAACGTCGTCGACACCCAAACACCCTATGCACTAGACTCAAGCTATAACACATTGTGCAACGGTGTTAAATGATTAATTTGTGTCTGTCTATACTGAGAACAACTGTACAGACCCATTTTGGCTTGCCTTTTGGCCAATTCTGTGTTCATTGTTCTGTCTTGTGTTCTGTTGGTCACGGCTGTGCCCACTTGTCATTTGAATGTTTTATTTGATACTACTTTTGAAAAATACTATGAAAATAAATTCTTGTCCGGCTGGACAAAAGACATACATTCTATTCTAAGTGTATGGTTATCTATCACATTGTATTCCTCCTGAATAGGGACCACTGTTCTCTATAACATGAAATTGCCCAAGGTCCCTGTCTTAATTCCTTTGGGTTCCCTTGTTCTGTAAAATACCACACCATAGGGCGGATCCGAGGATGAGGACTTCCGTTTTCTCCAAATTGAGCTTCAGGCAGCTGCTGCTCATCCAGGATGCTACGTCCTTTATTCCTTCCTGCAAATTGTGCCTGGTGATGCTGGTCCCTTGTTGAGGGAGAGGATGAGCTGGGTTTCCTCGGCGTAGAATACTATGCTGAGTCCATGTTTTCTGCCAAGGGATGTTAGGGGGGCCATGCAGATATTGAAGAACATGGGACTGAGGGAGGATCCTTGGGGTACTACACATCTGTTTTCTGTGGGTTCGGAGAGGAAGAAATGGAGTCTTATTCTTTGAGTTCTGCCAGTGTGAAAGGAGCAGATCCAGTCCAGTCCAGGGCAGTTCTCTGTATGCCAGCATCGTACAGTCTGGCGGCTAGTGTGCCATGGATAAGGTGTCGAAGGATGCTGAGAGGTCTAGTAGGATGAGGGCTGCAGTGTGGCCTTGATCGAGGAGTGCGCAGATGCCATCTGTGGCAGCTAGGAGAGTGGTCTCGGTGCTGTGATTGCTGTGGAATCCATATTGAGATGAGTCAAGGATGTTGTGGGATTCTATGAAGTGCGTAAGCTGGGTGTTGATGATCTTCTTGGTGACTTTTGGGGGTGAGCGGTAGAGAGATGGGTCTGTAGTTCTTGAGGTCCATTGGATCGGTGGGTGGCTTCTTTAGGAGGGGTTTGACTTTGGCGCATTTCCAGTTATTGGGGACCATGCCTGTTTTGAGGGTGCAGTCGATGGTCCGTCCTAGTTCTGGTGCAATTGCAGAGGTGGCTATGTGGAAAATGTCCGACTGGCAGGGGTAAGTTGGTGCTCCAGAGTGGATGGTCGTTATAGTCTTAGTGGTGTATTTTGTGGTGACAGTGGTCCCGGTGAGGAGGGTTGGCTGGGTCGGCAGGGTGGTGTCGCTGGTGGATGGTGTGGGGTCGGTGCTTTGGTCTTGGCAGTCCAAGTTGTCCTAGAGTGCCCTGAGAGATTTTATTCAGCCAGGGAGGGTCCGGCAGAAAGGAAGAGTAGGAAAGTGAGTAGAAATGGGAAGCATCTTGTGGAGGTGCATACTCAGGCAGAAAGATATAGAACAGCTGATGCAGAACAAGGGATTTGTGGTCACACAAAATATGAAGGTGTCAAAGACACTCAAGGGGATCAGAACAATGGTCCAGAGTACTCAGTAAGAAGGATATCTGAGAATTCAAAACATTCCACAGCGTTGTGTGATGTGTTCTCAGGCAGTCAGAGGTCGAAATAAGTTTCTCCTCTGATTTTGATTCGGAGGGTGAGAATAGAGGAAGTCAAGGCCCGTGATGGTGAAAAAGGAGGAGAAGTTGAGGCCCTTATGTATCCACTGGGAAAATTAATGTTTGACCCTATATTTTAAATCCATTATTTCCATAGTGGTCTCCCGCAGCTCACGTGGAGGAGTATGTGGAGACTTGGGGGCATATTTACAAGCTGGCGATAAAAAATTATCGCCGCTTTTGCCGCTGTTTTCGGCCGAAAAGCGGCGATAATTTTATCGCCTAATTAGCAAGGCCACGCTAACGCGTGAAACCTTGCTTTAGCGTCGGGATTCCTAACGCCCAGCTTTGCATCTCTAATGAGATGCAAAGTGGGCGTTCCTGACCTAACATGACAGGAGAAATGTCGCTAAGCGACATTTCTCCTATCATCAAGCCCACGCTATGAAGCATAGCGTCAGGAAAAGTAGCAATAACCTCTGTTATCGCTCCTTTCCTTACGCCTGCTTCAGGACTGACTTAGCCATGATATCCTATGGAAGGTGGATATCATGGCTAAGTTTGTGAGTCCCTATCAGCAAGCTAACGCCACACTACGTGAGATTAACGCTGGGTTTCCAGCGATAATCTCACGTTAGGCAGTTAGCGTAAGTTTTTTTGACCACTGAGGAGATAAGCATTGCTAATAGCATGCTACCTCAGCGATAAAAATCCACGTTACCCGGCGATAATTATCCTCATGCTAAGAGCGCTGAGCGATAATTATCTCCTGTTGTTGCTGATATGCTCCTTGGTTAGGGAGAAAGATACCCAAGGATGTTAGACTGCGTTTGAGGTCGGAATGCCTAAGACCTAGGCTGACAAATAAAATAATAGTGTTTCCTGTTCTTGATGCAAAGATAATGTCCTTCATAGGCAAAGGGGTTGGGACCCCAGAAAAGGACTTGATAAAGGTCTTAAAATGTACCAGGATCGGCTGTTGGACCTGACTGATCCGAATACAAAGATTTCTACTTAGCTGAACAGGCTTGTGTTGCAAAATAATCTTTGAATGTGGAAGATCTAAGGTAGTGGATTAAAAGCGTTGTGTGCCTTTTAGGAAATGCCAACACTGCTTTATCAGTAGAACGCAGGAAGAATATTTTACCAAAAAATTGACCCTAAGTTGGATGAGGTGGCTAACAATGAGGCAGGCCAATTAGCCAATTGGCTGTTGTTTGGGGATAATTTCATTAAAAAAATGTCCAAATATGTGGGGGCATTTATGGCCAGATGTATCAAGGGTTTTACCGTTTCGCAAACGGGCAAATTCACAGAATTGTCCCCTTTGCGAACGGCAAAAAGCCTTTTGGGATGTATCAACCCAAAAGGCATTCGCAAAATAGGTAATTGCAATTTTTGTGATGCAGTTAGGGAATCGCAATATGTGATTCCCTAAATGCAGTGCAAGAAGCATTCTCAGAATGCAATTTTTCTTTAAGGAATCACAAATTACCACCAACTTCAAGTAGGTGGTAATTTGCAAATCCTTAGAAAAATGCACAAAACTGCATATTTCTGAGTGCCATTTGGCGCATACACATGTCCTTAGGGTGTGTGTGTGCACCACATGTGCACACTTACCTTTTTTGGGGGTGCATCAGGGGGGCCTTATGTCCCCTTGGCACCCTTGCAATTGCATTCACAATTTGCGATTACCTATTTGGTAATCACGAATTACGAATGCTGCCCCATTCATTCCTAAGGGCCTCTAGGCCCATGGGGATGAATGGGAAGGCATTCCCTAATAGAAAATCACAATTTGCACTTGCTAATAGGGAATGTTAAGTATTCACCAGAAAATTGCCAAATCCTACATACATTGCATTTTGCGATTCTAAAATAGCGAATCGGTAGAATTCACTATTTAAAAATTGCAAAAGCAATTCTTGATACATATGGCCCTTAGTTCATTAAAGAAATGATAGCAGGATATAATTAAAGTGTTTGATAAACCTATTTTTGGAGGGGCCAGGAGAAAGAGTAGTCAGTTCCCCTGCTGAGGTCAGGGCATTACAACAGCATCTTTTAGGCCCAGCTCGTACCAGATCTCATATCAGTCAGGAGGATTTAATCCTCAGAGAAGTAGAGGCAGAGGAGGGTGTGGTGATCAGCGTTCCAGAGGAACAGGTAAGGCAAGACCCTATTGTTACCACATTAAATTTGGGCAGCAGACTTGCTAAATTCTATGAAAATTGGATTTGAGTAACAGGAGATCAATGGGTCTTACAAACTGTTCAAGGTCATCACAAAAGTTGTTTTAGAAGTACCCTTTCTGAAGAGCTATCCAGGTAGGATAAGGTTCAATGTCAAACTTACGGCATTGATGAGCAAAGAAGCTCAGTTTGTCGAGACAAAGGACCATGTAAGGAGGTTCGCAAGCGCTATTATACTAGAAGAGAAAAAAGAAAAAAGGGATGAAAGCTGCGATAAATTTGAGAGGTCTGAACGAGTGGTTGGAGTATCACCATTTTTAAAATGGAAGGGATGTATATGCTGAGAGATGTTTTGCAGAAAGGATATTGGTTGAGACGGCTAGACTTAAAGGAGGCTTATCTGACAATTCCAGTGTGGGAGCCCCATCAGAAGTATTTGCATTTCAGATGGGATGGGAAGATTTGGAAGTGCTTTTGGCTTCCATTCAGGCTGTCATCAGCCCTCTGGTGTTTCACAAATGTCCTTAGACCAGTAGTGGCCTATCTGTGAGACAGACGGCTTAGGTTAATTATCTATTTGGATGATATTTTCTTGATGGATCAGAGCAGATTAATATTGGTGGAATATACAAAGGTGGAAGTGTGTTTGTATGAGGAACAAGGTTTCTGGTAAACAAACAGACGGCATGTCTTATTTTAAAACCCTGCTGGGTTTTATGGTGAATACAGTGAGGGGCAAATAAAATTGCCGAAGTAGTTAAAAAGGATAAGGAAATAGATTTACTAATTCTTGGGTTTAGAGAGACTTTCCTTGAGGATGTTAGTGAGAGTTATAGGAATGCTATATTTTATGATGCAAGCTATTTTCCCAGGTCCTTTGAACTATCAAGCTCTCCAGAGGTTAAAAGCAAGGCATTTAAGGAGTGGTCTGAGGTATTCCGAGGAGATTGTACTCACACATGAGGTGAAAGAGGAATTAGTTTGGTGGTTAAGGACTATGGAAGCGTGAAATGGAAGAGCCATCTTTGAGAAGCGTCCCAAGATAGTTATAGAATCAGATGCAATTCTGAAAGGTTGGGTAACTCATTGTGGTTTGGTCACAACTGGTGGAGTATATTCAGAGGAGGACAGCAACTTCATTTAAATTGTCTGGAGTTGAGTAGTCCTTCGCTATAAAGAGTTTTATGAAGGACAAGGCGATGTGCTAAGTCTTGTTGAAGATGGACAATCACTCAGCATTCAGGTATGTGAACAAGTTGAGTGGCCCTAGATCAAAGGATCTTACAGACCTGGCAAATGTTTCTTGGATTATTGTCTTCATTAGAATATTGTAGTATAATCAAAGCATATCCCAGGGTTGAGCAATGTGAAGGCAGATTGGTGTTCGAGACATTACAGGTATTTCAGTGACTGGATGCTGAAGAGGCAGGTGTTTCATAGGTTAATGTGTCTCAGGCATCCATGCCAGGTGGATTTATTTGAAAACAGGCTGAATGCTCAGTTGTCGAAGTTTTTCAGTTGGTGTCCCAATCCGGAGGCTGTGGGGATAAATATATGTCTTTACAATGCATGCTTTAGATGGCATGTTGTTACAACGACTTGCTGTAGGGGGCACACTGGACTTAGGGATAGTATAATTTACTATTCCTACTCCAGTTTGTGCAACAGCAGGGAAGGTGTTGGATTGTAAATCCAACACCTTCTGCACCCTACAGCAAGTCGTTGAAACAACTTGCAATGTAATGGTTCGTGTTGTAACAACTTGGTCGTTGTAATGACCGCGTTGTAATGGCATTCGATCTAAAGCATGCATTGTAAAAGCTGTTTCCCGTGGGGATGGATTAATTCCAACAGAAATGGAGGGTCTCACGCCTTATTTTATAAGATTACTGAGGTGACTGGGTTGTTATACAAACAAAAGGAGGTTGCAGGTCTGGTAACCAGTACTTCGGGAGGTGTCTGTGGAATTACCAATCTTATTATCAGTTTTTCATCACATTATTCTGAGTCCAAGAGGAGAGAGACACAGTTGGTAACATCAGAGCAATTGAACCCGGTGGTTTGGAAAATGTCTGGTGTGAATTGGAGGTGCCTGGACTTTTAAAGATCTTGATTTGAATTGATTTAAGTTCTTATAGAGCACCTGAAACTCCCCCCAAGGGGTATCTCCGTGCTGTCGGATTGCTTCTACCAGTCACCTGTAGAGAAGGGTTAGAACAGTAGGGTTTTAAGATGTTTTCTAAGCTGTAAGTGATCCGGATAGTTTTAAAGGTGCACTAGTAGTGAATTTCAGAGGGTAGGTGCTGAGTGGGAGAAAGCATTTCCTTCCAAATGCTCTTTATTATAGCGAGGATTGACAAGGAGAGATTTAGATCCTGATCGGAGAGATCGGGTCGGGAGGTAGTTGGTCAATTTCTTCACTAAGTAGCTAGGGCCTTTGCCATTCAGGGATTTGTGCACAATGCAACACATCTTAAACTTGATTCGTATTCGTATTGGGAGCCAGTGTAGCTGTCGCAGAAGGGGCAGAGAAGAAGTTCGAGGGGGGCGTTTGGCTGCCAAACGGGCAGCGGTGTTCTGAACTACTTGCAGCCTATTCAAAGATGCTTCATTTGCTGAAATCATCAGGGAATTGCAATAATCTAACCGGCTTAACACTAGTACCTGGATGAGTGTTTTCCATGTGTGTAGTGGCAGAAAGAGGAATACCTTAGAAGATCAAGCATGTGAAAGCATGACCCGACAGTCAATGTCGCGTGCTCTTTCATAGTAAACTTCTGGTCCAGGTGCGGTGCCCTTTTCCTCTGGCCACCACCCAGGAGACCACCTCTACATTGCCTTGCCAAACTGCATTATCTCCGTTTTCCCTGCATTAAGCTGGAGAAAGTTGTTTCGCATCCAGCTTTTAATGGAGCACATACCATCTACGAAGATTACCTGGGTATTTGGATTGTTCTTTTCAAAGGAGAGTAGAAGCTGAGTATCATCAGCATAGGACATGGGAACAAAACCTGAGTTCCTTAGTAGTCTTGCTAAGAGGGCCACAAAAATGTTGAATACAGTAGGACTCAAGCGGGAGCCCTGCAGCACTCCCTTAGTCAATTTTGTTTTTTTAGAATGGAACATGCCCAGATTTACAGTTTGTGTTCTGTCAGACAAAAAACTCGTCATCGATTTCAAAGCACTCCCAAGGATGCCAATTTCCCCAAGCCTCCTGAGCAAGGTCTGATGAGAAATAGTATCGAAGGTTGCCAATAAGCCAAGCAACACCAGCAGCACCCCCTGTCCGTTGTCTAGGGACATTCTGATGTTGTCAGTAACTTCAATCAAGGCAGTCTCTGTACTATGTCTGGGTCGGAAGCCCGACTGAGATGAGTCAAGGCAGTTTGAGGCTTTGATAAAATCAGACAAATGCGTGTTAATATGCTTTTCAAGTACTTTGCTCAGGAGAGGTAATACCGAAATGAGACGGTAGTTGGATAAATCCTCCATAGTAGGGGTGGGCGGAATTTGCGAAAGTGACTTTCGCAAATTATCGCGAAAATGTTAAAAATCTCCGCAAACAAGCGGAAATATCGCGAAGATGCAAAAGTTTTTTTCCCGCCCGTTCGCGATATTTTTTGCATGGTTGCGGGTCGCTAACTTACCCCTGTGGTTGCTCGCGGGCGCGGCCATCTTGTTTTCAGTTGTCTCGCGGTGCATGATCGCGAGAAAAAAGACGTGATCGCGCGACGCATGACGTCACTGCGGACGCGAACTGTCGCGAGACAGTGCAAATGGCTAAAACAATACAACATCTCATGGAGAACGCGACCGGATCGGGAAAACTTGTCGACGAACGTGGGGATTCAGGTAAGGCGATCGCGCGCGCGCGAGAATGTATTATTTTACAGCGCGAGCAAGAACCAAATTATCGCAAAGCTGCGGAATGCGGAAATTTTGACATTTCCGCGCTCTCCGCGGAACGCGGAAATGCCAAATTATCGCAAATTCCGCGAACGGAACGGAAATTTTGCCCAGGCCTACTCCATAGGGGCTTTAAAGATTTTTCCGGATGGGAACTATTGGTGCTGCTTTTCATGCGGCGGGGAGGATACCCATTCCTAAAGGAGGCTTTGAATCTTATTAGGGAGTCCTGGGGTCCAGGAACTAGAAAGATTGATCGATTGGCATGACAGAAATAGGTTTGCTGGAGCATGGAGAGGGAATTTGATCCAGTTTCAGTGGATGTAGTGGATGAAATGAAAGATTTGACGGAATTGTCTTAAAAAGGTTAGTCATACAGAACAATAAATGTGTATAGTTTAGTAATTGCAGCAGAGCATGTCTTGCATAATGGGAATACGATTGGTCAGGGTGTGTTGGTAAGGTTTTTGAGGAGTATAAGGATTACCAGATCCCCAGTGGCTACGTACAATTCAGTTTTGGATGTGACTTGGGATTTAGATTATTTAGAAGGTTTGGTGGGTTAAGACACTTTGAGTTTGAAAGTGTTGTCTCAGACGTTGACTATTTTGTTGTGTCTAGCTTCTTTTAGGAGGGTTTTGGATGTGAGGGCATTGGGCATTACAAGTAGAATTTTTATTCCAGAGCAAATTTGTTTTCATTTTAACAAAAGAACTTGAAGTACTGGGTATTTTAAGCCCAGCGGTGCGGGGGAACACACCCTATGACTTCTGGGTTACTCCCTGTTTCAGACCTACAGAAACACAGAGTCTTCTGGGTGAAGTCAAAGATTCATTTATTGGCTGCAGACCAATTACAGATATCCTAGAAGTACAACAGCGTGTATGTTCTCAGGAGACTGCTGCAAATCATAGAAACGGACTTCATCTTAAATACAGTTTTCCCTGCCTCAGGCATACATTCCTAGGTTTATGATACGGCAATAAACAAGTGTACAGTTCAAACGAAAGAGCAGGGTCATGATGACCATCCCACATTCCAGCTAAGCCAGCCCACAATTATTTACACAGCAAGGTTCAGATCCCACATTAGATATCGATAGGCCCCAATAAACATGAGCATCTCCTGTTTTGGGAAACAAGCCATAAAGCAGGGACAAGCAGGTGCGAGAGTGATTAGCCGGAGGCTTGTGTGTGATGAAAGGACTTTATGGTGCGTTGAGCCCTGATGCTAATCACAGGTGGCCGGAGGAAGGGGAGCTCGTGAGACCAGTTTGACCTGGGGCAGCAGGAGTCAAGCTATCCTGGCTGATGACGGCTGATAGCCAGAAACCGGTCCTAGGATGCTTGATTCCGGTCCAGGGAAGACATGGCTTGGCAGTTCGGGCTGGACTGTTCCCATGAGGCACAGGGTCAAGACTGATTTGCATATGGCCATGTCTGAACTGGGGTGGTGTAGTGGGCAAAAGAACGATGGATTTAACCCAGATCTCTTGACTGGGGGAGAATGTATGCATTGTCAGCATTCCGTCCATCATTTGTTTGTTGTAACGCTTTTCGCCCTAAGTGGGATGGGTATTCCCAGACGTGGGACCCGTGCTCACTACGCCACTGGAGTCAAGCTATCCTGGCTGATGACGGCTGATAGCCAGAAACCGGTCCTAGGATGCTTGATTCCGGTCCAGGGAAGACATGGCTTGGCAGTTCGGGCTGGACTGTTCCCATGAGGCACAGGGTCAAGACTGATTTGCATATGGCCATGTCTGAACTGGGGTGGTGTAGTGGGCAAAAGAACGATGGATTTAACCCAGATCTCTTGACTGGGGGAGAATGTATGCATTGTCAGCATTCCGTCCATCATTTGTTTGTTGTAACGCTTTTCGCCCTAAGTGGGATGGGTATTCCCAGACGTGGGACCCGTGCTCACTACGCCACTGGAGTCAAGCTATCCTGGCTGATGACGGCTGATAGCCAGAAACCGGTCCTAGGATGCTTGATTCCGGTCCAGGGAAGACATGGCTTGGCAGTTCGGGCTGGACTGTTCCCATGAGGCACAGGGTCAAGACTGATTTGCATATGGCCATGTCTGAACTGGGGTGGTGTAGTGGGCAAAAGAACGATGGATTTAACCCAGATCTCTTGACTGGGGGAGAATGTATGCATTGTCAGCATTCCGTCCATCATTTGTTTGTTGTAACGCTTTTCGCCCTAAGTGGGATGGGTATTCCCAGACGTGGGACCCGTGCTCACTACGCCACTGGAGTCAAGCTATCCTGGCTGATGACGGCTGATAGCCAGAAACCGGTCCTAGGATGCTTGATTCCGGTCCAGGGAAGACATGGCTTGGCAGTTCGGGCTGGACTGTTCCCATGAGGCACAGGGTCAAGACTGATTTGCATATGGCCATGTCTGAACTGGGGTGGTGTAGTGGGCAAAAGAACGATGGATTTAACCCAGATCTCTTGACTGGGGGAGAATGTATGCATTGTCAGCATTCCGTCCATCATTTGTTTGTTGTAACGCTTTTCGCCCTAAGTGGGATGGGTATTCCCAGACGTGGGACCCGTGCTCACTACGCCACTGGAGTCAAGCTATCCTGGCTGATGACGGCTGATAGCCAGAAACCGGTCCTAGGATGCTTGATTCCGGTCCAGGGAAGACATGGCTTGGCAGTTCGGGCTGGACTGTTCCCATGAGGCACAGGGTCAAGACTGATTTGCATATGGCCATGTCTGAACTGGGGTGGTGTAGTGGGCAAAAGAACGATGGATTTAACCCAGATCTCTTGACTGGGGGAGAATGTATGCATTGTCAGCATTCCGTCCATCATTTGTTTGTTGTAACGCATAAAGCAGGGACAAGCAGGTGCGAGAGTGATTAGCCGGAGGCTTGTGTGTGATGAAAGGACTTTATGGTGCGTTGAGCCCTGATGCTAATCACAGGTGGCCGGAGGAAGGGGAGCTCGTGAGACCAGTTTGACCTGGGGCAGCAGAGCCAAGCTGCCCAGGTCACAGAAGAGTCAAGGAAAGGCACATGCATTGCAAGGCCCGTAGTTGCTTCATTATAGCCTATGTGAGGGCAATTACAAGATGGCCACTGCTTCCAAAATGGAACCCGCGTAGTGAAGCAGAATAACGTGTACACAGTGCATTCATAGCTAGAACGATATATAAAGCACTCGTACATACCGCATTAACCATTTGCGGTTCGCTAATACCAGGATAGACAGGGGTGGGGCCCTCTCCCCTACGCGGTCACAGAGATTAAAGTACGACAGACCCTCCTTTTGCCCTTACATAGGCAATCACTATACTCATCTTAATCCGAGTCTAGGTCAATGTTCACAAAGTCATGGAGATGTTGCTGTAGCATCATCCTATTACTTAGTTCGTCCCTCGATACATGTTTCCTTACACATAAGGTAGCACAGAGGCCACATATTGCAGGAGCACATTGTATGCACAGACAGAACAGGAAAAGAATGGCTAAGATCATTCCAATGACCATTAGAACTTTCCAGCCCCAGGCAGATATCAGTTCCCAGAACCACCCCACCAGTGACCAGTCTCCCTTATCCACGTGTATGGGTTCAGATATTTTATGGAGTTTGGAGATGGCTTGATAGACTGTCGGAGCGTTATCTGGTATGAAAATGCAACAACTAGATTGGATAACCTTACATACCCCACCGCGGTCTGCAAGAATAACGTCTAGAACCATGCGGTTCTGCAAAGTCATAAGGCGATCCGCTTGGAGCTCAGCGGTCAGATTACCAAGGGCACCAGCCGTTACATTGACAGTGGATTCAACCACACGAGTCAGTTGTCTCAGGTTCCTACTATTTACCATAGGTCCCCAAAACGGCAGGAAACCCAAGAAGAAGTCTCCTGCTTCCTGACCGGCAGTATCCTCCTTACTAATCACGCCCCTCACAACTCTGGTCCTGTGATAGTCAGAGGCAGCAGTAAATGTTGGCGGTAGCAAGTTTGCAATATAACATGTGCCCGAGAAATCAGGGGGCAACCATGTGTATGCTCGGTCATTGCAGATGAAATATGTACCCTTGGCAGCCAAAAACGCAGGGGAAAACTGTGACGGGAAAGTGTACGTTTCAGTACAGTCACTTCTTCCCAGTTGAGCTCTAGGATTCTGACCATTACCCTGTAAGCAGAAACGACCTATGTGGGGTACGACCCAGATTGGAGATGAGATTTTTCGCTGTCTTTCACCCAGACTAATACTATACCCCGTCGCGTTCTACCCTACATAAGCTCTCAGCTCTTCTTTGGGAATGGATGAGTATGCATCAATATCCCTACTCATATCGGCAATTCCTCTCACTAAGGCTTTATTATTTGTACTAGGTCTGATGGAACGCGGTTGTCGCGGGGAGTAGGCATCTAGAGCATAGAGGAACATGGTCTGGAATGCCCATGACGATCCATTGTAACTAAATGGCAGCACCAAATAAGGAATACCCTTATTAATGGTATGTGGCATTAACCCACACACCCAGCAATTGGTTGTATTCATGACTAGTTGGTGCTGGTGCAAGAGCTGAATAAACGAGTTATTTACAAACTCTGATCGTCTGGTCTGTTCGTGTTCAGGCAGAGGGTGAAAAGAGTGTGAGGAGGCAGTAGAAAGAGGTATAGGCTGTACAGTGGGTGCAATGGGCTTTTGAAAAGAGAAAAATACAAATCCGACGATGAACATCATTATACTACATAGTATAAATAGGCACAAAAATACAAAACATTTACTTCTCATAATTTTACATATCTTTGCTTTAAAGTTCATTTCCTCAACGGGTCTCTCCATCTTAAAAAACTCCATCCTCTAATCGGGCCGCTCGCGGCGGATGAGTTTCTTCTGCTAAGGAGTACGCCTGTCAGTCCAGGGAAACGCCCTAGACCAACCAGAACCGTTGACCTAACGTCTTCGGCCTGTACCCCAAAGTCTTGGCACCGCGACCCTGCGGCTGAACCCGGATGGTGGTTCGAAAAACAAAAATCAAGAAAGTCCTTCAGATGGGAGAGCTAAAATGTCAAAAAGGAAATAGTAAGGAAATCTTTATTTGTCCATAGGCCTTGGTCTCAAATTATAGCGGAGACGGCCAGGTGCTGTTTGGTCTTTGAACAAAAGTTCAGGCTCTGTGGTGTCCAATCGATTTGATGGTGGCACAGCTTCCTGCAGAATATCGCTGTTCTCTTGGTCTGAAGCTGTGTCTCTTATGTGTGCATCACTGAATGGTACAAAACGAGGTACAGTGTCTGTTTCAGAGTCTGCGATACCCTCCTGGACCCACCGGTCATATGGCAGAGGCAAAGGGATCCTCTTCACGTGGGTGGCGTGGATCCAGTTCTTCTTGCCTTTCACTCGAACCGCTGATCTTGTCGACAGAAGTACAAGGTGGGGGCCGATCCAGCGAGGCTCGTCGTTGCCTTTGCGCTGGAAATTTCGGACCAGGACCCACGAGCCAGGGTTGATAGGGTGTCCGGGAGTTTCAGGAGCCGGAGGAAGAGTATCATGCACCTGTTGGTGTAAAACACGCAGTTTAACAGTCAAATCATACAAGTAATCGAGTAGTACTGGATGCTCGATCTCACTGAATTTCGCCGGTCTTGGCACGCCCCATACATTAGCCGGGCGGCCAAAAACGACCTCATAAGGACTAAGTCCCACTCGTGAGTGTACGGTCATTCTGGTGGACAGGAGTGCTAAAGGCAGAGCGTCAGGCCATTTAAGACTGGTGCTCGCCTGGATTTTGGCCAGCTTGAGCTTTAGAGCGCCGTTATAGCGTTCTACTAATCCAGCTGATTGGGGGTGATTTGCAGCGTGGAACTTTTGCTTGATGCCTAAACCCTCACACACATTCTTCATTACTTTACCCACAAACTCACTTCCATTATCACACCACACCATTCTTGGCATTCCAAACCTGGGAAAAAACTCCTTCACAAGAGCTTTGGCTGTGGACAGGGCAGTGTTATCTTTCAGAGGATAAGCCTCTATCCACTTCGAGAAAGCACAAACAACCACCAGTACATATTTCAGGTTGTTGCACCTTTCCATGTGGATAAAGTCCAGCTGCAAAACTTCAAATGGGTATGATGGGGGTGCAAAATGACCAGCTGGAGTTGGGGTTCCCCTACCAGGGTTGTACTTCAAGCATACCATGCAATTCTTGACCACATTCTCTGCACACTTGGGAATCCCAGCATTCTGCCATACTGGAGCCAACAACTTACAAATTCCTTTCGTACTGATGTGCGCCATTCCATGTGCCATTGTAACTACTGGGAGCACATATGCGTCAGGCAACAACCATCGCCTATGTTCTGTCAGATCAATCCAACAACCATTCCCATCTAACTTACCCATACTTTCTCTCCACTTGCTTAATTCTTTCTCTGTAGCTTCACACTCTCTATTGTGTTTTCACACATCCCAACATCATCAACCCATCTTGCGGGGCCTGCAACATACATTCTGTGCTGTTTCTTTTGCGATCTCATCAGAAAACGTATTCCCACGTCCAACATCATCTGTGATTTTCCTGTGCGCACTGCATTTCATGATCGCAACTTGCAACGATAGGGTCAGTGACTCAAGGAGATCATTCACCAACTTGCCATTCTGAATTTTAGCTCCATGCGATGTCAGGAACCCACGTTCTTTCCACAATCGCCCAAAACTATGAGCCACGCCAAAGGCGTACTGGCTATTGGTGTATATATTCACTCTCATTCCTTCAGACAACACGCATGCTCTCGTGAGGGCGATTAATTCTGCTGCTTGGGCCGAATTATGTGGCACTCGTGCAGTTTCCACAACCGTGTGTAAAGTCGTGATAGCATATGCAGCAGTCGTGTCACCATTAGGGAGCTTGAAACACGAACCATCCACCCATAAAGTACCATCACACTCAGCCAGGGGAGTATCTTTTAAATCTACTCTCCCTTTCGTCTCTTCTTCTGTTCTGAACAGACAGTCATGTTGCTCATTCTCATCTAGGTCTGCTGGATTTGGCAATAACGTAGCTGGATTTAGCGTGTTGCATCTCTTTATGTGTATGTGGTTTGCTAACAGTGTGAGCTCATAGCCTGATAATCGCGCACTAGTCAAGTGTTGTGTCTTGGTTCTGTTCAATAATGTGTCTACAGCATGTGGAACCATAACGATCAATGTGTTGTCCATTACCAAACCAGCAGATTGTCGGATAGACATAGCTGCAGCAGCTGTCGCTCTCAGACAGCTTGGCAATGCCCTCGCTACAGGGTCCAAGGTTGATGAAAAATATGCGCATGGGCGCGGTCTGTCGCCAAAAGGCTGTGTTAACACTGATAATGCACAACCATCTTCTCGTGATCATACAATGTAAAAGGCTTGCTGTAGTCAGGGGTACCCAACACAGGAGCTGAACATAATGCACTGCGCAATTCCACAAAACTTTTCTGGCACTCTTCAGACCATGGGATAGGATTCGGTGTGTCTTTACATGTTAATGCTAACAAAGGTTTTGCCAACAAGGAAAAATTTGGGATCCAGTGCCTACAGTATGAGGTAATGCCCAAGAAAGCACGCACTTCTCTCTGTGTTCTTGGCACACTCAACTGTGCAATGGCTTGAATTCTTTCTGGGGTCAGTTTCCTTCCCTCCTTCGATAAGAGATGACCTAAGTAGGTCACCTCTTGTCGACAATATTGCAGCTTTGAGAGAGACAATTTATGATGGAAAGCAGATAAATGGCGCAACAATGACAATGTGGCTTCTTTGCAGATCTTTTCAGTATCCGTGGCGATTGGTAAATCGTCAACGTACTGAATCAGGATAGCGCCACTAGGTAAAACAAGTGCATCAAGCTGCGCTTTCAAAGCTTGGCTGTATATGGATGGACTCTCACAGTAGCCCTGGGGAGCGCGTTTGAAGCGGAAGCTTCGGCCTCCCAGACTAAAGCCAAAAATGTCTCTGCTCTCTTCTGCAATTGGGATGCTAAAGAAAGCATTCTTTAAATCGATCACTGAAAACCATGCAGCCAAAGCTGGAATCATCGTTAACAAGGCAGTTATATCAGGGACAACTGGAAACTGGGGCACAACAATCTTATTAACCTCTCTAAGATCAATCACAAATCTGTAAACAGGTGGCTGTGAAGGGTCCGTTCGTTTTAAGACAGGTAAAATCGGACTATTGCAAACGTTGCCTCTTGTCTCTTCAATTACACCCTTATTAATCAAATCGCTGACAATGTCTAACAATGCTTTCTGGCCTTCATTAGAGATCTTGTACTGGGGAATACGTGGCAGCCTGACATTAGCCTTTAAAGTTACCACGTATGGCGGTATCTCCAAGAGGCCCACATCATTGGGACCAGTAGCCCAAAGGACATTCGGAAGGGATGACAATTCAGGCGGCATTGTATTTTTAGACAAGTACATCGGGGAAATCACTTTCCTGCCTAATGTAAGTTGTACCCCTGACGGTGAACAATACAGTGTAGCATGTAATCTTTTCAACAAATCTAACCCTAGCAAATTCTCACCACCACCTGTTGTTAGAATCAGGGGTGCTTTCAGCTCGCAAGGTCCAATAGAAAGTGACATGGGACTTGAAATCGGGTTCCTAACTGGGGCGCCAGAAAAACCTACTGAAACATTTATATCGCCAGACAAAGGTGCGCCAGGGAGTTTTGAATGCATGATTGAACTCTTTGCAGCACCAGTGTCTAGCAGAAAGGGCTCCGTTACATTTGCTGTAGTCACCTCAACATACGGTCCGCTCTGATCCACTGGCACTGAAACAACTCCCTTTCTCTGTCTAAGGCTGTCCTAGTAATCATTATTTTCTGCATCGCCGTCCTCTGCATAATAATCATTATTGTAATACTGAGCTGTATTACTGGTCGCGTTGGCTTGCTGATCAAAGCTATTGATGGTATTTTGAGGCGGAAGAGGACGCGCGTTCTGGGGAGCATTTCCACGCCCTCTGCCTCTAGGTGCTTGCTGACCACCCCTACCTCTTGCGCCATACGCATTACCGTTCCGCTGCATTCATTTAGGGCAACTATATTTAAAATGACCTTCCTCTTTGCAGTATGAACATTGGTTGGGACCTACAGGGACACGTGGTTGATAATACCCATTCATTTGCTGATTGTTCTGAAATTGTTGGGGTTGGTGATAGACACCTTGGGGTTGCCTATAATTATTCTGACCTCCACGTGGCGGATAGGCCTGCTGCAAAAGGACCTTTGTCTTTAGTTCCTTCGTTTTCTTATCTGTTCTATCTTTTTCATCTTTATCTCTGTTTTCATAATACTGTGCAGTAGCCAGTATTTGCGCAGAAGAGGAAACAGCCCAAGAACTTTCTGAATCTTTTAACTTTTTACACAGGTCAGGAAGTAAATTCTGCACAAATTTATCCACAAATAACCGTTGGCCACCCTCAGTACTCATATCTTGCCCACTGTGATCAATAAACGTTTCTTCAAACCTGGTAAAGAAGTCTGACACTGTTTCATCTTTCTTCTGCTTGCATGCAGATAGCTTGTCCCAATTTACGGGCATCGCGGGCATTATTGTCTTCATATACGTGATGATTCTACCAGGGAGTTCTGCTATTAATGGCTCAGGTTTCGCGCCACCAGTTTGTCTAGCGTCAGCGGCAATAATGTCAGCCCTTGTAGCACCTAGTTCTGCATCGTGATCTGCATTACGAATTGATCCCCATAGGGGCTGTGGAACAACATTACCAAACAACATGTCTATGTCGGCCAGATTCATAACGCATGACCCTGCCGTCTGTGACAACTCTTTATAATATCCTGCAGGGTTTTTACGGGGATCAGGCAATGTCTGCTTAAGCGCTAACACCTCAGAACGCTTCCATGGAACATGCACCCAAACACGCTGGAAATGCGCTGGCACAGCAGCGATACCGGCATCAGCTGCAACTGCTTCCTTCCATACCGGGGGAACTTCTCTCATGGGGTATTGTCGCGCTTTTACCTTTTTCCCCACAAGGACATCTTGTTCAAACAATGACTGTTGACAATCATCATTCCTGAAGGACAATACAACCGCAACTGCTTTATCTACCTCGCGATCTACAATGGTACCAGTTCCAAAATCAAATCTCACTCGACACAACTCCTGCGGGCTTGGGTCGTTACCACTATCATCCAATTCCTCACAGAGAATTTCGCACATTTTCTCAAACACATATCTCTGTTTTGGGGCATCCCATTGATGAAAAACGTTGACAACTGATTCCACATCATACAGTGAAGGGAAAACAATCCATCTACGCGCCATGCGATCTATTACCTTTTTCTCATCGGGGTTAGGCAATTGACTGCGCAATTGCTTACGCTGTAAACCAGGAGTCGCACCAGATGACTCAAAGAGAGGAGACATTAATGTAGTAACCACATTAGCTAAGCGCTGTCGCGCTGAAGGAGAAGCTGAGGCGAACACAGGGGGATAAACAGAGGGGAGAAAAGAGGATGTAGAAACAGGTACTGGAGTAGTGCAAGGAAGAGTGTCAGGGGAGGCAGTTGCTGAGATAGACAAAGTCACAGGAAGCGCGGGGGCAGTTGGAAACACAACTGGCGGCCCTTGAGAGGGATGCGCTATAGGGATAGGAGCCGGCTGCAAAGCAGCTGGCGGTAGCGGCAAGGCTTGCAGTATATTGACTGGAGGTGGCATATTCACAAGCTGGGGAGGCGCCGTGGCATTTTGAGCATACGGGGGTGGCGAACTCAACAAATGCGACATCAGGGGATCTTTCTCCTTTTCTTCTAACTCATTCTGCTTAGAGTGTGGTAAAGCTGGGTAACATTTGTCAATCCCTAACTTACGCTGCCTGTGCAATTGCTCATTCATCTGATCCTCCTCATTGTCTTTGAATTGTACAGCTGCTTGCATTACTGTCATACCTCTCTCTCTTTTATTCTTTTTCGCTAGCTTAATTTCCTTCTGTTTGGCTTCCTTTCGCCATAAGCGGAAAGAATCAAACATCGCCGGCCGGGCTTTCTTTTTAAACAATTTAATTTCCAAATTATCTAAAATATCGGTATCGAAACTACCATTTTGGGGCCATTTTAAAACACCATCTTTTCTGGTGTAGTGGATCCATACTTCGTTATATGCAATGGGACCTACGCCATGTTTTACATAGAGCTCATACGTTGGAGTTCCAACCGGAGGAACCGGACATGATTCCTCCAGCTGGAAATCTCTTCCACAACCCAAACAAAATATTCTACCAAATATTCTAGAAACAGGCATCTTCGCTCACTAGTCTAGACCCAAAAACGTCAAAGGATTATCGATTATGATAGTCTCGTGAATACACGAGTCCTCTGGCTTTGGCGTTTGCAAACTCCAAATTCCCAAATCAAAACGATCCCAAGGGATACCAAACAAATGGGAGACGCTCCACTTATACTTAACTGAATATTGATGATCAATGGCGTCACCAGAAGACTCTCTCGATTGTTTCGCTCTATCAAAACTCGTCAAGGGTCCAAAACAGGTCGATTAATCAGGGCAGCAGTCCTTCGTAGCCGCCGGGACGCGGAGAACCTCGCAGAAAAGACTTTCGGACCACGTCGACATGCAGGGGTCGATGAAGTGGCGGCCTTCCTCCAGAATTTCCACACGAAGCTCCTCACGAACCTCTGGCTTGGACTGGTACCGCTGAAATCGTCCCGAGTTGGGCGCCAAACTGAAGTACTGGGTATTTTAAGCTCAGCGGTGCAGGGGAACACACCCTATGACTTCTGGGTTACTCCCTGTTTCAGACCTACAGAAACACAGAGTCTTCTGGGTGAAGTCAAAGATTCATTTATTGGCTGCAGACCAATTACAGATATCCTAGAAGTACAACAGCGTGTATGTTCTCAGGAGACTGCTGCAAATCATAGAAACGGACTTCATCTTAAATACAGTTTTCCCTGCCTCAGGCATACATTCCTAGGTTTATGATACGGCAATAAACAAGTGTACAGTTCAAACGAAAGAGCAGAGTCATGATGACCATCCCACATTCCAGCTAAGCCAGCCCACAATTATTTACACAGCAAGGTTCAGATCCCACATTAGATATCGATAGGCCCCAATAAACATGAGCATCTCCTGTTTTGGGAAACAAGCCATAAAGCAGGGACAAGCAGGTGCGAGAGTGATTAGCCGGAGGCTTGTGTGTGATGAAAGGACTTTATGGTGCGTTGAGCCCTGATGCTAATCACAGGTGGCCGGAGGAAGGGGAGCTCGTGAGACCAGTTTGACCTGGGGCAGCAGAGCCAAGCTGCCCAGGTCACAGAAGAGTCAAGGAAAGGCACATGCATTGCAAGGCCCGTAGTTGCTTCATTATAGCCTATGTGAGGGCAATCACAAGATGGCCACTGCTTCCAAAATGGAACCCGCGTAGTGAAGCAGAATAACGTGTACACAGTGCATTCATAGCTAGAACGATATATAAAGCACTCGTACATACCGCATTAACCATTTGCGGTTCGCTAATACCAGGATAGACAGGGGTGGGGCCCTCTCCCCTACGCGGTCACAGAGATTAAAGTACGACAAACTAAGAGGAATTCTATTGGCATATTTTAGGCATTTTTTGATGAGCATGAGGATTTGTGTGTGGTACATGGGGTGAAAGAGGAGGACAGCATATGTTAAGGACTGGCTCAGATAAACAGCTGCTTATTTCTTTCTTTATTTTAAAAGTTGAAATAATGTAGTGTCTTCACCTACTCTTGCTTGTTGGGTGAAAGAGGTGCTGCGGAGTTCTGGTGTGAATGTAAGTGTGTTTTGGGCACAGTCTGTGAGAGGTGTTCCTGCATCAAAAGCTTTTATCCTTGGAGGTGCATTACAAGACATTTTATGATGTGCTGATTAGTCGAATTATGCCGTTTTCAGAAAATGTTATTTCATTACTTTGGAAACTGTAGTTACTTGTTTGCTAAGATAGCTTTAAGCTTGCAATAATGTTAGACTACAATCTTGCCATAAAATGTAGACTTTTTGCAGCTTTGATGCACAATAAATCAGAACTTTATTAAAGACATGGAGGCAAACATTATTCTGCACTGGGACCCAGCCCAGATTTAATAGTTGTGTTTATGTTAGAGCTCGGGGACAATAGTAAAGAGGAGGAGGAGCTACAGGGGTCTTTGGCCTCTTTGTAGGAACACAATGGATGCTCTGGAGGGCTTCTGGGATTTTTTTTACTTTAGTTTATTGGGGACTTGTTATTGATATTTAAAGTTGAATTGGTATTTAAATAATTAAATGCAGATTGCAAAAAGAAGGTTGAAGATTGGGAGTTCTGCTGTGTTATAATGTTGGAACTTTGTAGTTTTCCATCTTTTTTAAAGGGCTGCTGTTTGGGGTGGCATTAAAGGAGACTGCAATAATATTAGCCTCCATGTCTCTAATAAAATTCAGATTTTCTGTCCACCATAGCTGAGGAAAATCTACATTTGCCAACAATCTCTGTGGCATATAATGTCAAAATGTATTATTCGACAAGCAGGGCACAGGAGAGGAGCTTAAGGAGCAGTTTAAAAGAAGAGAAATGTGGATTGGTAGGAGAAATATATTATTCCTACCTGCTTCCAGTCAAAAGTTATCACTTATTAAATGTAATAAGATAACCCAATGTTGTCCTATGGGAGAGGAAAGCCCTGAAATAGGAAAAAACAAATGTGTAAGTTTTTCACAACCAGAACATGTGAAACATAGAAGTGAATGGCTTTTAAATACAATGCACCCTGCCCTATGGGGTTTAGGCCTGACAAAAGGTTTATTTTGCCAGGGGAAATGGCAGTTTAAAATTGCGCATACAGGCTCAGTGGCAGACCTGAGACAGGTTTTACAGGGCTAATTAAGCGGTGGCACAATAAGTGTTGCAGACTCATTAATAGTTTGTATTTTACCAGGCCTAGGTAGATGGTATATTACTTTACTAGGGTCTTACAAGTAAGTATGCCAATTGGGTATAAGCCAATTTTATAATGGTTGCAGGAGTGAACACAGACACTTTAGCACTGGTTAGCAACTATAGCCAAAAAAACCAAATTCAACAAAACAGTAGTGAAAGCAAAGTATTTAGGGGAAAACACGCCAAGGATGTCACGTCCAACAGCAACTTACTAAAAGTTTTACATCACACAAAATGGGAAGGAGGAGCTTTGACCGTAAACATGTTTTTGATTTGTTGTAGTGAGCTCCTTCTCATTTGTTGAACCTGTTGATCAGAGGGATATACATCTTCAACACACATTTGAGAACTCTTGTACTCTTCTGTTACTAGTTTGGACTTGGATTGAGAGGTGCTTTCAAGCATCCTTTCTTCACGTATCCCATAATTAATGCTCTTATTGTATGGAATACCAATTCTGTTCTACAACTGGCATGAGTCCATGTTCTTAAACTTTTACTAATTATTTTATTCCAGGTGTTCCAATTGATGTATATAAATATGTTTCTATTTTATTGGTGGTCACAAATGCCTCTTCAAGCCGTGTTTCAATACATTCACATAAAGTCCATTTTATGATGATCTATCGAAGGTTATCACAGTGAAAATCTTCTTTCCTTCGAGACTGTCTGATTGGACAACCTACACTAAAAGTCTTGTCTACTATGGTAATCTGAGAGAATCCATGTAACAGAAACATGTCTTCAGGCTTTTAGAAGGTATAATGACAAATCATCCTTAAAGGACTATTTGCTTTTCATTGTAAGTAAGTCAAGTCTACTGCCTTTGTTATAAATGTTCATAATGAAAATATCAGGCCTGAAACATTTGACATAACTTTTTCATTGAACAAATCTACCCTGTAGCCTTTATCATTGGTTTATCACCATAACTAACTCAAACCTTTTCTAATGTTGATAATATTTCAGACAAGGTTGAGGCTGACATACATAGAGTTATAAATATATGCAAAATAAATTCCTCGCAGAAGGCCAACTTGTGGTAATCACAGTGCAAAACTTCTCATCGCAGAGTTTGTGGAATGTAGTCACCAAAATCCAAACCTGTGTTCACCACAGTAAACTGTGAAAATCCCTGTAACAGGATAGATATCTACAGGCTGTAATACAGTGTAATAACAATCTCCTTTAAAAGATCTATTGCCTTTAACATATGCTTTCCAAATAAGTAAGTAAATCTACAGCCTTTATTGTAACCTTTTATCAAAAACAGATCAGACTGATGGGCTTTAACATAACTTTAATCGATTAACCCTTTACCATTGGCTAGTCACCATAACCAGCTATATAAGAATTCTTACGAGGCAAGCTCCTGACTTTCAGTCCTACGATTACAAATATGTGCAGAATGACAACTGGCAAAACAATGTTCAACCACTTGTAAGACAACCTAACAGTGATTTTCACAATGCAACTCTTCTACTCCATGATTTGTCAAAGGGTTTAACCAACACCCAACCCTTCATCTACAATCAATCGCATCAAGTGAGTGTTCCCTGGCTTGTTCCATAAGAGAATTGAACAATGCTATTGTACCTGTGATGACTCCCCATTTTGACTATTTAGTAATCCACCCCTACATTTGTGTTGGTTGATTTCCTTGAAACTGACATACACAGGAGAAAATAGTGCAACCCTGCCACCGGTCCATCTCTTTCATAGTTTCAGTTGTTCTAAGACCCCGAAAAAATCAGATGAGGTTTCAAATGCATCAACAACGTTTAATACCAGAGGGCGAATTGTAGACAGGGGACTGGTACACTGGAAATGCAAATAAATGATTGAAAAGAGATGTACTTTCAACAGTAACGTTTTGTATGAAGACTGTTTGTTTACTCCTGAGGCGGAAGCCGGGAGATTGCTTTGTTTTTAAAAATTGGAGTCACTTGTTACTGTGTGTTTTAACTCACTCGCCTATCTCCCTGAGCACCCCCACGCAGCGGACCCTAGCGCTGACGTAGGGAAAAGTGCCTAAATTGCTGCCACCTGGTCGAGCACTCAGGCCACGCCCACTTCGCTGACCACGCCCCCCGCATCCAGTACAAAAGGCGCGCTGACGAAGAACGCGCCCAGAAGACTGTTTGTTTACTCCTGAGGCGGAAGCCGGGAGATTGCTTTGTTTTTAAAAATTGGAGTCACTTGTTACTTTGTGTTTTAACTCACTCGCCTATCTCCCTGAGCACCCCCACGCAGCGGACCCTAGCGCTGACATAGGGAAAATTGCCTAAATTGCTGCCACCTGGTCGAGCACTCAGGCCACGCCCACTTCGCTGACCACGCCCCCCGCATCCAGTACAAAAGGCACGCTGACGAAGAACGCGCCCAGAAGACTGTTTGTTTACTCCTGAGGCGGAAACCGGGAGATTGCTTTGTTTTTAAAAATTGGAGTCACTTGTTACTGTGTGTTTTAACTCACTCGCCTATCTCCCTGAGCACCCCCACGCAGCGGACCCTAGTGCTGACGTAGGGAAAATTGCCTAAATTGCTGCCACCTGGTCGAGCACTCAGGCCACGCCCACTTCGCTGACCACACCCCCCCACTCTACTAAAATGTGTCTATTCAGGAAGCGCAGCGGACGAGCGCAGCGGGAGCGCCATCTGCGCGCCGAAGGCGCGCCTAAGGCAAGCCCGTCTGCGCCCGTCCGCACCAGACCGCGCCCAGAGCCAGGACCCCTGGTTCGCCCTTCCCAGGCCACCACTTACTCCAGGGACACCTTGCTGGAACTCCGAATTCCCCTAACCCCCCCCTGCAGCAACTCGATCTCGCTCGCTGAAGGGAACTCTTGCTGCCGTTCATGCTCGTACAGTTTCCACCTAGAGTCAACGTCGAAACCCATCACCCTCAATATGGCCCTGCTTAACTGCAGATCCCTCCCAAAGCATCAAACGGAAATTAATCTGCTCCTGAAAGACTCCGACATCGAAATCCTATTCCTAACGGAAACATGGCTCACAGCAGGATCAGAGCCAGATATCGTTCAGTCACTCCCACCGGAATACCTGATTAAATTCCACAACAGACCCGTAGGCATTGGCGGAGGAATCGCTGTTGTTTACAGAGACTACCTCGCATGTCAATTTAGAGATAGTCTCATACTGGACTGCGAAAACATCCTCTTCTCAGTGAGTCGTCCACCATCGCTCACACTCTCGGGACTATTAGTTTATCGTCCCCCTGGTCCAATTCGTCACTTTTGCGAGTCACTCATTGACTCTGTCTCTTCCCTGGCCTGTACTACGCCGAATTTTACGATACTGGGAGATTTAAATCTCCATCTCGACGACCCCTCCAACAAACCGGCGATGGACCTCAAAGCCGACCTAGGTTCACTCAGCCTCGAACTACTCAATAACCTCCCTACTCACATCAAAGGTCACCTGTTGGATCCCGTGTTCTCCAACCTCCCCCATCTCACAGCTAGGCCCCCTATCGCTATTCCATGGTCAGACCACTTCTTGGTCCCATTCGAGCTACTGCTATCCACCGAACCTCTGGGTAAACCCCCTCCCCAACCCCCGGATCGCCCGTGGAAAAAACTGGACAACAGCGCCTGGGCTCAGGCTCTATCCTCCACCTCCCCCCTCCTGGACGAAGACCCGTCCATAGCAGAAACTCAGCTACAGGATTGGATCCACCAATCCTTAGATACCATTCTGCCACTCAAACCAATGCCTAGCAGGAACAAATCGACCAACTCTCCCTGGTACACCCAGGAACTCCGTTCCCTAAAAAAGAGCTGCAAAAAACTAGAACGCGCCTGGAGGAAAAACTGGTCTACAGCCTCCAAAAACGAATACAGAAGCGCTATCAAGCTCTATAAAACCGCAATTAAATCTACCCAGGCCACCTTCTTTGAAGGAAAGATTGCGGCAGCAGCTAACTCAGCGAAGGAAACATACCGCATAGTTCGGCTCCTCACCAAAATCCAGGACCCTCCCCCCCCCCCCCTGACCCGGAAGGCGTGAGATGCAATCAAATGGCCAACTTCTTCTCTGCTAAAATTGATAAAATACTCACCTCACTCCCCGCACCCTCCGCTTCTCTCCGTCCTATTGCATCCCCCCTTCAGCCGGAGGCTCCTTGCCTGCGAGCCTTTAATCAGATCTCCACGGAAACTTTTTTAGAAACCCTGAAAGCTGTAAAAAGTGGCTCACCAGCGGACCCTGCTCCCATCAGTAAGATGAAACTGGTCGCCCCCACCATTGCCCAACCCTTCACCAATCTAATAAACGCCTCCTTCAGGAGTGGCGCCGTGCCAGCCAACTGGAAAAAGGCTACGGTCAAAGCCCTCCTAAAGAAACCCCACTTGGACCCTCTAGACCCCTCCAACTTCAGGCCGATTTCACTTCTTCCAGGGATTAGTAAAGTGGCTGAACGAATAGCTAACAAACAGCTATCCTCCTTTTTGGAGTCCAATCACTTACTACGCGACTCCCAGACCGGCTTCAGACCGGGCCAAGGCACCGACACCGCCTTGCTCGCAGTTGTCGAAGAGGCGAGAGCCATCATAGACGCAGGAGGATCAGTGGCAGTGATCCTCCTCGATCTAAGTGCCGCCTTCGACACGGTGGACCACTCCATCTTGGTCCACCGGCTGAGCCAACTGGGAATCACCGACTCAGCCCTCGCATGGATTAAATCCTTCCTCGAGGGAAGATCATTTCAGGTATCAGACGGCTTTTCCACGTCTAAACCCCTGCCTATGCAGTGTGGGGTCCCTCAGGGCTCCTCCCTTAGCCCCACACTTTTTAATGTCTATATGGCCCCCCTCGAAGACACCATCACTCCCTTCGGTGTCAAGCCAGTGATGTACGCTGACGACACCCAGCTGGTGGTGTCCATTAACCACTCTGACTCTAGCTTAGGAAACCTCGCCAGTTGCCTAGAAGGGATCTCACAATGGATGTCGGACTCTAGACTCAAGCTCAACGGCGACAAATCCGAAATCCTCCTATTGGGCAATCAACACAAATTACCCGTCAACCTTTCCTGGCCAGCCTGCATGGGCACCTACCCTACTCCCAAAACAGAAGTCAAAAGTCTAGGTATCTGGCTTGACCAGGACCTTAATTTCAAAACTCAGGCCAGGAAAACATCAGGGACCTGCTTCGGCCTAATCCGTTTGGCCCGTAAGATCCTCCACCTGATCCCTTTCCATTCCAGGAAGTTACTGATGCAGGGACTGGTCAACTCAAGACTTGATTATGGTAACATCCTATACTTGGCAGCCCCTGCATCAGTCATTCAAAAACTCCAGGTGGCCCAAAACGCCGCAGCTAGAGTCCTCACGGGAACCAAAGCACGGAACTCTGCGAAACCTGCCCTCAAGAGCCTACACTGGCTCCCAGTAAAAGAGCGCATTACGTTCAAAACGCTCTGCATAGCGCACAAAATCCTGCAAGATAAAGGCCCCTCAATACTCAGATCCCTGATGAAACTTCACAAAGCTAGCCGTCACTTAAGATCTTATTCACTTGCACTGGCATCCATCCCGAGAATAAAAAAGGCAAGATCGGGCGGCCGCAGGTTCGCCTATAACGCGCCTAAGCTGTGGAACTCCCTCCCACTACCCATGAGGAGTGAGCAGAATTTACTATCATTCCAAAAAAAATTAAAAACCTGGCTCTTTCCCTAAACATTTTCCTGCACCGACCCCACTTGGAATAAACTAGGTCCTCTTAGCGCTGGGATGCCCAAGGGTAGCTATGCGCTCTATAAATCCACATCCAAATCCAATCCAAATCCAAATCCATAGATTGTGAGAGTGCCTCTGGTTAAAGCTCAACAGGCAGGAGTGAATTAAATGAAAAGAATTGTTGTAGCTCCCAGTGGATGATCAAATGTAGAACTAGGAAACTTGTGGTGTTTTTTGTTCACACACTATGAGAAATGCTTTGTTTGTGTAAATATATATGTGGCAGTTATGATTTCTATTAAATGTATTGTAGGTTACCAGTATGTATATATATATATATATTTATGTTAGGTATGTGTGGTAAATAATTTAATTACCGGAACTTAATTTGATGCGGAAAATCTATAACAATAGCTCAGTAAAATAAGAGGCAGAATCCGTGGTATTAGAGGTTCGGAACGGGCTTTATTCCAGAATCAATTTAAATTGAGGAGCTCCATATTCCATCACCACGAAGGTTCAGGAAGTGAAGACGCTACTTTATTAACAAGTAATCATTTTTATACAATAGGCATTACAGTGAAACAGATGGAGGAGGCGTAACAATTGATAGTAAAGATAAAACATACATGCGTGGCTAGAGTGGGTGTAACTGGGCGTAACTAAAGAACGTCATCAGGTATGATGTCATAATAGGGTGGTTCCATGAAAGAATTTCGCAATGTCAGCAGAAATACTTGGCAGAAATGCGCGCGCAGCAGCATGACGTGTGATTGACGTGCAACTAGGGGGTGAAGGGGACTTGACATTTAGCTCTACATGTGGCGACAGAAGTCTGGAGGGTCAAGTCAACCTAATCCCAAATCGTATCTAACATCCTATGTTTAAAGAACTGTGTTATCCAAAAGAGAGGTCTTCTTAGAGTAGAATCTTATTCTATACTGACTATACTGACTGTTAGTGCGTGTACAAGCGTCTAAGTGTCTACACTAGATGCGGGGGCAGAAATCTTCCATAGTAACAGGGCTATGAATTACTTGCATAAAGACAGAGAAGCCGGGCCTTTTGCTCGGTAGCTGGAAGAATGTTTACTTAAACTACTAGACAGGAATGCATTGGGTAGGGAGCGGAGCAGATAATATCGAAGGTGAAATACAGTTTTTGGCAGGCAACAGGCTGATGTCTGGCACCGTTAGCCGCGCAGGGAATAGGAAAAAGTTCATGGATACAGATGCGAGCTCAGACTGGAGCTTTCAGAGGCAGGAGGCAGGAAAAGGCTTGATGGCAGAATCAGGGCCTACTTGCCTGGACTGTAAAAGTGCATAAGTGAACCATATAAAGCCGGTGGCCTTTCATACTTAGGAATGGAATATCCGGCCCATTCATGGTGGATCTGAAAGAGGACATGTTGACGGTGGACGCACATGTGTTTGCGTCTTCATAACTGGAACTGGAGGGAACATACATGTACTTGTGATTTATACATGAAACCGTTGGGGTCCAAGATAGGGGACATAACTGATCATAAAAATCCATATTTCCACATTCCCTCCTTGTCCCCTACTTGCCCGTCAAGAGATATCAATCTTCATCAATCCATTGATCTGTTCATATAGCATCATTTGTTCTTCTTTTTTCTTCTGGGATGAATGAAATCTTGGTGGTGGAATACACGATGTGGCACACAGACCACAGATCGCTGGTCCACATTGTAGGCATAGACAGCAACTGAATAGTATGAGAAAGCCAATACCTAGGAAGGATAGGACCTTCCATCCAAAGGTAGATAATACACTCCAAAACCAACCGGACCAAGTCCAGGTGCCTGGATTCTGGTGTATCTGGCTTACAATCTTATGAAGACGAGTTATGGCTTTATATACAGATGGCGAATTTTCTGGTATGAAAATGCAACAACTTGATCCGATGACCCTACAAGCTCCGCCCCTATCGGCCAGGATGACGTCAAGGACAAGACGATTTTGAAGCACAACAATCCGCATAGCAGACTGCTCTTCTGTTAAATTGCCTAAGGCGGAAATAGTTTCGTTCACTACTGCTTCAAGGGTTCTGGTTAATCTACGTATCAGCTTACTATTGGTAACTGTACCTATATAGGGAAAGAGACCTTTATTGAAATCTGTGTATTTTTCCCATGCTGTCTCAGTGTAATCGACTATTGGGAGATCTCTCCTTTCTCTATTGTGTACTAAATGAGTATTTCTGTGATAATCAGGAGGAGCTAGGAAAACAGGTGGCAAAAGGAATCCGATGTAGCAGGTACCATCCCAATCTAGTGGCAAACGTATGTATGCCGTCTGACCACATATGAAGTAGGAATGGCGGGAAGCTCTAAATGTAGACTTGCCTTGATCACTAAATTCTATTACAGTGGTGCATCTACTATGGCCCATATGTATGGAACCATTCTTTCTTACACATAATTCACCTTTTACTGGAAATACTGACATGGCGGGCAAAATTGGTGTAGCTTCGGATTCGACATTCAGGATCATGAGATTAAGCGTAAAATTACCTAATCCATATACTTCATTTTCTAGATCAGTTCCTGTTCTTTTGGGAAGTCCCTCCTTGTTAGGGTGACAGACTTTGAGTAAACCTAAGTTCAGATTTCCCCATACCCAGTTATTCTGGTAAACTGCAGAATTCGAATCTAGGGAATTAATTAAACTAAACCATGCTCCACAGGAGCCGTTGTGTGTGAACGGGTATGGAAAGAGAGGCAGAATTCCTTTATAGTTCTGAAAGGGAGGGAGTCGGCCACATATCCAACAGTTTGTAGCATTGCTAACCTGATGGGAATGATGTAACATACTAATAAAAGTGTTATTGCGCAGCGCAAATCTATAGGACAATTCATGCGGAGGTAATTCACTAAAAGAATGTTCGGCAGTAACATTGTAAACATGTCTAGAAATAGGATAATATGTGTGCAACAATATACTTGCAGTAATTATTAAAAGACTTAAGAAAAACAAAATTAATAACGTCACTGTGCAATGACTACGCAGTGATTTACAGTACGCATGTCGTTTCAACTTTATCCTTCTGTTTCTTTCTCTATATAGGTCTAAGGGGTACATGTCAGAGACAAATTCGACCGCTTCACCTTGGAGAGGACTTAAACAATCAAATTGCCCGACTTGTTAGACCGAAGTTTTAGTTTATACTGTTCATGGTTATTCAGTTCAACCAAAGGAAGTTTTGAGTCAATCGGGGAAGACACGCAAGGTGTGTCGTTTACGTCTGACGGTAGTCCATGAAATTTCTTGATATGACTTGAATGTATCCAGCCTTTTCGACCTTCGATCTTCACGGCTGTCCTCGTCGTTAGTAATACGAGTTGAGGCGATTTCCACCTAGGATCCAGCTGAGACTTCCGATCAAAGTTCCTCACTAAAACTAAGTCTCCTGGAATTACGTCATGGGGTTTCACCTCGGTGTTGTCGGGAAAGGCTGCAGCTACCTGTGAACGACAAGATTGTAGTGCAGACATCAAGGAAGCCAAGTAATCTGTCAGCATATTACAGTCAATATCAGTTATTTTGCGTGGTATAGGCGTCCCCCACATATTTGGTGGTCTACCGAAGATCACCTCATAAGGGGATAGCCCTGTTCGAGAGTGTGCTACCATTCTCATGTAAAAGAGTGCAACGGGTAAGGCTACTACCCAGTCGACACCTTTCTCTCTACAAATTTTGGACAATCTAATTTTCAGGGTCTGGTTATGTCGTTCCACGAGACCTGCTGCCTCGGGGTGTCGGACACAGTGAAATTTCCACTGATAGCCTAACAATAGTGAAACGTGTTTCATTAGTTCGGATGAGAACGGCTGGCCGTTATCTGAGTAGACAGCACGTGGTAAACCGTATCGTGGGAAGAATTCTCGAACTAACTGTTTGGCAGTAGTCGGGGCAGTTTAATCTGAAACCGGGTATGCCTCTGTCCAACGGGAAAGAGCACAGACAACTACGAGAACATATTTGAATCCTCGACATCGTTCCATCTGGATATAATCCATCTGGAGGACTTCAAAAGGGTGATCAGGAGGCTGAAATCCACCCTGTTCTACGGGAATGCTTTTACCTGGGTTAAACTGACAACAGATCATACAGGTACAAACTTTTTGTTTAGCTGCTGCTCGTAAATGTTTGTTGAACCAAATGTGTTGAATGCTGTCTAGCATAGCTTTTTCTCCTAGATGTGCTGGACTATGTACAGTGTTAATAACGACTTGGACCATTGAATCAGGAAGGAACCATACAGATTTTTCCTTCGTCATCCATCCTTGATCCGTTTGGATCCCTCCTAATGCAGTCCATTTCTTTATTTCGTCTGGTGTAGCATGTGTCTGTATGTCGATTACGTCAAGAGCGGGATCCTTAACCGTCATGCAATATGTTGGTGTCGGGACTATTGTCTTTGTCATGTCGGATGTTTGAGTTTGAGCAGTCGGTTTAGCTGTTCTGTCAGCTAGATCATTGCCTTGAGAAATGATATCAGTAACTTTCGTATGAGCTTTACATTTCATAATTGATATTGCAGTGGGTAGATGTATTGCATCTAATAAGGCATGAATAAGGGGTCCGTGCTGAATGTGGGCACCGTGAGAAGTTAAATAACCTCTCTCTCGCCACAGCACGCCGAAGTCATGTACAACTCCGAATGCATAACGTGAATCAGTGTATATGTTGACTTTTTTATTTGTGGCTTGAATACAGGCTTGTGTCAGAGCGATGAGCTCTGCTGCTTGAGCGGACAGGGTATTTATGCAATTAGTTTCAATGATTTCAGTGTCTGTTGTGACTGCGTAAGCGGCCACTAACTCTCCTGTACCTGTTCTCATACATGAACCATCTACATACAACGTCAGGTCTGGGTCTGACAATGGGACGTCTGTCAAATCTTGTCTGGGTTTCGTCGTGATAGTGATAACTTCAATACAATCATGTGCTAGTGGGTCTGTTCCATTTACAGGTAACAGTGTGGCAGGATTCAATGTACTACAACGTCTGATTTCTATAAGTGGCTGAAACAATGTTAACTCGTAACCAGTGAGTCGTGCTATAGTCAAGTGTTGTGTTTGTGTGCGGTTCAAGAGAACCTCTACTGCATGTGGTACTTGTACTGTCAATGGATGTCCTAATACTATGGCATCACTTTGTCTGATTGCTAAAGCTGTTGCTGCCACTGATTTCAGGCACGCAGGCAAAGCCTGAGCTACGGGATCTAATGTACTAGAAAAATAAGCACATGGTTTGTGTGATCCTGCTTGTTCCTGTGTGAGTACTGACAAGGCAGTACCTTCGCGTTCTGTAACGAAGAGTGTAAACTGTTTATTGTAACATGGTGTTGCTAGAACAGGTGCTTGGCATAAGGCTTTCTTTAGGCTTTCAAAAGCTTGTGTATGTTCCTGAGTCCAAGGGAGAACAGTCGATGTGGCTGCCTCCTGTGTTGTCAATTGAATGAGTGGTTTTGCTAGAAATGCATACTGAGGGATCCACTGCCTACAATATGAAGTGAGGCCTATGAAAGCCCGCACCTCCTTTTGTGTCTTGGGTATTGGCATATTTGCAATTAACTGGATGCGATCTGGTGTAAGCTGCCTTCCCTCCTTGGACAGCGAGTGACCAAGGTAAACAACTCGCTGGACACAGAATTGCAGCTTAGAAGGGGACACCTTGTGCCCCTTTTCGGCCAAAAATTGTAAAACCGTCAGTGAGGCTTTTTCACATTCAGGTTCGCTTCTAGCGGTGATCAGCAGATCATCGACATATTGAAGCAGGGCAGTGTTGACTGGCATGTGGATACTGTCGAGTTCTCGTTTCAGTGCTTGGCTATAAATGCTGGGGCTTTCTGTAAATCCTTGAGGTGCGCGTGTGAATTTAAAGCTACGTCCATTTAAACTAAATCCGAACAAGTATTGGCTTTCCGGATCTATTGGGACGCTGAAGAAGGCATTTTTGAGATCAATTACAGTAAAGAATGTCGCTTCGGAATCAATGGCTGTCAGTAATGAAGAAATGTCTGGGACTACGGGGTATTGTGGTACTATGCATTTATTTAATTCGCGCAGATCAATAACCAATCGATATACTGGCGGGGCTGTTGGATCGGTTCGTTTAAGAATCGGAATTATCGGTGAATTACATACATTGGAGTCAGTTTCCACAACCACTCCTTGGGTAACAAGCTCGTCAATGATTTGCAGTAAAGCCACTACAGCATCTGGGGGTAACTTGTATTGTCGCATTCGTGGAAGTACCACTCCTGCCTTTAGTGTGACTCGATATGGTGTAATGTTCATGCAACCAACATCTGTAGGGCCTTGTGCCCATAAATGTGTGGGTAAAGTCTGCAGTCGGTGATCCATGTCTCGGGACACGTAGTGCCCTTTGAAATCACGTAAAAACAATCTTACTCCTTCCGGAGAACAACATATAATAGCTCCTAGAGCTTTCAAAGTTTTTATGCCTAACAAGTTTTCTGGACATGATTTAGTAAGTAATAAATCTGTAGTTCGTGTCAAGGGACCGATCGTAAGCGGAAGAGGCTGTGTTACTTCGTTAATGATAGGTTTTCCTGAAAAGCCAAGGGAAATATTCTGTGTGCCTGAGAGGGGTGCCCCTGGTACTTCACTACGTTTTATTGTTGTTCGGCTTGCCCCTGTATCCAGTAAGAATTTTCTATCTTGACCTAATAGTTCACTGTGTACATAAGGTCCTTCTTGATCTACAGGGACCTCAATAAGGGGTAAGCCAACTTCCCTCTCTAGGCTGTTTCATGAGTATCGTTGATAATCAGGATAGTCATACTGTGCGGTCTGGTACATCTGTCGGGTCGTTGTTTGTGTGGCAGCAATAGGCTGCGGTGGCGGAGCTGGCATAGACTGTTGCGGAGCTGGCATGGACTGTGCATGCTGCAGGGTTCCTTGTTGATTCTGATCCTGTCTAAGTGGTCTTGGTCTTTCTTTTGTGTTACCTATAGCGATGTTATGTTTTAAAACGGGACAATCGTGTACGTAATGACCTGGCTGTTTACAATAGTTGCACGTCCCTTTTACAGGACCTGTTGAAACACTGGACTGTGTTATACCCTTCTTATGACCGTCAGCTGGAACTATCTGGGAAACTAGCATTTTCATTTTCGTGTCTTTCATGCGTCTATGTTCATGTTCTTGTTCTTCTCTAATTCTATTGTGATGGTACTGTAGCATTTGTAACATTTGTGACGGAGTGTTACCTTGCCAGGTACTCTCGAACTTCAATACTCTATTCTTAACTTGGGGCAAGGCATTTTCAACCAATTTTGTCACAAACAGATGTGGATACGACTCGCTACTTGCTTTTATTCCACTATTTATACCAAAACATTTCTCAAATCGGGAATAGAAATCACTAGTGTCTTCATCTGATTTTTGTTTACAGGCTGAGATTGCACCCCAGTCTTCCTTTTTCGTAGTTAATAAACGTGGCAGTACCTGTACTAGTAGACCTGGTAGTGCTTTGATCTTGTCCCCGAGCCCTGAACCTGGACCTCGAGCTTTTTCTTCGTTTTCTAATGCTGTCCAGTCTATCTTCTGGTCTCCCACCTCCCAATCCTTTTCCTTGAGTTTTTCGTAAATGCCCGCAGGCATTAATACCTTCAATATTGTCATAATGTCGGGGTAGGTATATTCTCCCATGAGTAACATATCTTTAATTTCACGATGGAAACCCGCTGGGTCTTTGTCATGACTGGGTACCACTTTCTTCATTTCTAATAGTTCTATTTTAGATATGGGTGTGTATACAAACACACGTTTAAACTCATTGTCATCACCTTTTATCGGGTGTACTTCGCGTAAGGGATTCTGTCTATCCATGTAATACGTCGTTCTTTCCTTGATGGGCAGTGAGACATGTTCAGGACATACAAAAAGGATGTACTGCTTTCTGGATTCTAGTATTTCTCTAATTAACTTAGTACCGGAACCTCTCCATTTATTCGTGAGTAATTCAGTCAATATATCAGGTAAAGGACCAGGATCGGAGTGTTGGCTTTTATATAATATAAGGAGTTGTTGAATCATATAGATACCAGCTAAACGCTGTTCATCTGGGGCGAGGTTCAAAAACGTATGCACTAGGGTATCATCACCATATTTTCCAGGACTATCAACCCAGTGAACGGCTGACCTGGCTAATTCTTGTTCGTCCATAGAATCGAGTATATGATAACCCCTTCGTTCTCGGAGTAATTTGTCAGCGGCTTGGAATGAATGTTCGGGGGACCTTGTATTTATTATAGGAGTTTGGAATTTTCTGTTATTATCTGGACGTATCGGACATATCGGATCAGTAAAGCATCTAGTATTATTGCAAGATCTTCCTCTACCTACATAGGCCATGGTTTCTAACTGTCCTGTGGGCAGTTCTAATTCTTCCTCGTCCTCGGTTTGTTCTGGTTCGTCTACTGCTAATCTTTCCTCGTGTATTCGTTCTATTTCTTTGCGGATCTTTCTGCTCATAGCTACTATACATGATCGTTTATCGTGTCTCCCCTCTGATATATTCTTACCCCATGTGGTAAGAATTTGCATTTCTTCCGGATTTACCCCTGGTTGATCTTGATTTCTGATCACACAGTTTATGAGGAAACGTAACAGTTCCCCCTGTATTTCCACCTTTTGGTACTCCATGGCTCTGGTAATACTCTCAGGGTCTCGCCCTGACTGAACAAAATGATATATATTTTCTAAATGTGCAGTCATTCCTGGTAGCTTCCCTAAGTATATTGCAGCTCGTCGGATACGTAATGATGCCAGCATCATTTCGTCCCCTTTTACGGGCACAGGGTCGTATCTACAATCTATTAGAAGTTCCTTGAGCGTGTTGGGAGTTACTAGTTTGGGCGTACGTTGATGGGCTAATTCTTGAAAGGAAAGTTTATTTGTTCTGGGTGGCGTAGAAAAAATGCTTGATGTACCTCCGGTAGCACCACCTGGGGTGCTGGATGTGAAAGGATTCGTTGAACGGGATATAGCAACCATAGGTGTGGATGTGGATGTAGAAACAGATGTGCTTGCCGGAACTTGTGTCGGGGTTTGCTGTTGCAGAGGTACAGACGGAGGAGGGTCTTGGCGTTAAACCCCCTCGGCAGACGGTCTATGTGGCGCAGCATTAGCATACTCGGGAGCTGCGTCGTCTAAATAAGAGGAAAGAAAAACATCTTCTGCGGATCTGGGATGCCCTTTGGGATGTACTTTTATCGGAAACAATGGGGGTGGCAAGTCTTTTGGTATCTCCGGAGTAGCCTTAGGTAATCCTTCGGCCAGAAGAGGATACATACCATTCACAAGGGCATTTCTTTGTCTGTCTGTTTGTTCTGACTTTACTCGAGTACCTTCTTCAATTAATACACTTTCTCGAACTTTATTTGAATTCTCCTTACTTTTCTCTTCCTGTCTGAGCGCTTTCTCTGTGCGTCTATATGATTCTTTACGCCATAATTCAATGGCATCTTTCTGTGACTGTCTAGCTTTCTTTTTCCATAATTCTTCTTCTACTTTCATAATGCAATCTGCATCCCAGGTCCCAGCTGCGGGCCACCTCTGACTTTCTGGTAATTCCTTGGTGTAGTCTACCCATAGATCAAGAAATAATATGGCGTCTAGGCCATGTTTATGATACATGAAGTACCCTGGAGTGTCCCTGGGAGGAATGGGAACAGCTTCTTCGAGTACCCCTTTTCTAGTTTTGATCTGTCTTAATTTCGAAAAGAGCGGCATTTTGAGAACTGATCTGATACCTAATTTTGAACACGTTTAATACCATAAAACACAATAATGAACAGTCATTCACACCACAATATACAGAACGTATTTAAAACATTTTAACATTTAACATTTAATGAATAAACAATGATGGTCATTTAGGGAACTAGTCACTAAGCATAATACTCGATACTAACTAGGTAAATCTGAATTATATACTAGACATACTTGATATACTGCTAAACAGTACAGATACACTGCTAAAACAGTGCAGACCGGATTTGTGTACCCAAACCCGTCTTGACCGGCACAAACTATGTGCACGTCAGAACGCCTCCCCGATAATGGTACTCACCGGGTAGCTCGGAACGGAAGGCCTCGGAACTGAACTGAACTTGAACCGGACTGGACTCGACTCCGAACTTCGAAAACTTCGGAAACTGGTGGGCCTCTGTATACCTCGGATCTTGCTCTCTCAGCTAGGCTCTGGTCGGGATACTTCGCCCTTCTCACCGCCTCGTCTGGGTGTTGATCGCAGCCTCAGTTACCCCCGCTCGGCAGGAGGGAGATACAGGAAATCCTGTGGGTACGCGTTGTTGTCCATCCAGCTGTGACAGGAGACCGGGCCTGCAACGCACCGCCGGCGCGTGAGATGAGAAAGTGTCCCTGTTCGGGCGCCATTTATGTGGTAAATAATTTAATTACCGGAACTTAATTTGATGCGGAAAATCTATAACAATAGCTCAGTAAAATAAGAGGCAGAATCCGTGGTATTAGAGGTTCGGAACGGGCTTTATTCCAGAATCAATTTAAATTGAGGAGCTCCATATTCCATCACCACGAAGGTTCAGGAAGTGAAGACGCTACTTTATTAACAAGTAATCATTTTTATACAATAGGCATTACAGTGAAACAGATGGAGGAGGCGTAACAATTGATAGTAAAGATAAAACATACATGCGTGGCTAGAGTGGGTGTAACTGGGCGTAACTAAAGAACGTCATCAGGTATGATGTCATAATAGGGTGGTTCCATGAAAGAATTTCGCAATGTCAGCAGAAATACTTGGCAGAAATGCGCGCGCAGCAGCATGACGTGTGATTGACGTGCAACTAGGGGGTGAAGGGGACTTGACATTTAGCTCTACATGTGGCGACAGAAGTCTGGAGGGTCAAGTCAACCTAATCCCAAATCGTATCTAACATCCTATGTTTAAAGAACTGTGTTATCCAAAAGAGAGGTCTTCTTAGAGTAGAATCTTATTCTATACTGACTATACTGACTGTTAGTGCGTGTACAAGCGTCTAAGTGTCTACACTAGATGCGGGGGCAGAAATCTTCCATAGTAACAGGGCTATGAATTACTTGCATAAAGACAGAGAAGCCGGGCCTTTTGCTCGGTAGCTGGAAGAATGTTTACTTAAACTACTAGACAGGAATGCATTGGGTAGGGAGCGGAGCAGATAATATCGAAGGTGAAATACAGTTTTTGGCAGGCAACAGGCTGATGTCTGGCACCGTTAGCCGCGCAGGGAATAGGAAAAAGTTCATGGATACAGATGCGAGCTCAGACTGGAGCTTTCAGAGGCAGGAGGCAGGAAAAGGCTTGATGGCAGAATCAGGGCCTACTTGCCTGGACTGTAAAAGTGCATAAGTGAACCATATAAAGCCGGTGGCCTTTCATACTTAGGAATGGAATATCCGGCCCATTCATGGTGGATCTGAAAGAGGACATGTTGACGGTGGACGCACATGTGTTTGCGTCTTCATAACTGGAACTGGAGGGAACATACATGTACTTGTGATTTATACATGAAACCGTTGGGGTCCAAGATAGGGGACATAACTGATCATAAAAATCCATATTTCCACATTCCCTCCTTGTCCCCTACTTGCCCGTCAAGAGATATCAATCTTCATCAATCCATTGATCTGTTCATATAGCATCATTTGTTCTTCTTTTTTCTTCTGGGATGAATGAAATCTTGGTGGTGGAATACACGATGTGGCACACAGACCACAGATCGCTGGTCCACATTGTAGGCATAGACAGCAACTGAATAGTATGAGAAAGCCAATACCTAGGAAGGATAGGACCTTCCATCCAAAGGTAGATAATACACTCCAAAACCAACCGGACCAAGTCCAGGTGCCTGGATTCTGGTGTATCTGGCTTACAATCTTATGAAGACGAGTTATGGCTTTATATACAGATGGCGAATTTTCTGGTATGAAAATGCAACAACTTGATCCGATGACCCTACAAGCTCCGCCCCTATCGGCCAGGATGACGTCAAGGACAAGACGATTTTGAAGCACAACAATCCGCATAGCAGACTGCTCTTCTGTTAAATTGCCTAAGGCGGAAATAGTTTCGTTCACTACTGCTTCAAGGGTTCTGGTTAATCTACGTATCAGCTTACTATTGGTAACTGTACCTATATAGGGAAAGAGACCTTTATTGAAATCTGTGTATTTTTCCCATGCTGTCTCAGTGTAATCGACTATTGGGAGATCTCTCCTTTCTCTATTGTGTACTAAATGAGTATTTCTGTGATAATCAGGAGGAGCTAGGAAAACAGGTGGCAAAAGGAATCCGATGTAGCAGGTACCATCCCAATCTAGTGGCAAACGTATGTATGCCGTCTGACCACATATGAAGTAGGAATGGCGGGAAGCTCTAAATGTAGACTTGCCTTGATCACTAAATTCTATTACAGTGGTGCATCTACTATGGCCCATATGTATGGAACCATTCTTTCTTACACATAATTCACCTTTTACTGGAAATACTGACATGGCGGGCAAAATTGGTGTAGCTTCGGATTCGACATTCAGGATCATGAGATTAAGCGTAAAATTACCTAATCCATATACTTCATTTTCTAGATCAGTTCCTGTTCTTTTGGGAAGTCCCTCCTTGTTAGGGTGACAGACTTTGAGTAAACCTAAGTTCAGATTTCCCCATACCCAGTTATTCTGGTAAACTGCAGAATTCGAATCTAGGGAATTAATTAAACTAAACCATGCTCCACAGGAGCCGTTGTGTGTGAACGGGTATGGAAAGAGAGGCAGAATTCCTTTATAGTTCTGAAAGGGAGGGAGTCGGCCACATATCCAACAGTTTGTAGCATTGCTAACCTGATGGGAATGATGTAACATACTAATAAAAGTGTTATTGCGCAGCGCAAATCTATAGGACAATTCATGCGGAGGTAATTCACTAAAAGAATGTTCGGCAGTAACATTGTAAACATGTCTAGAAATAGGATAATATGTGTGCAACAATATACTTGCAGTAATTATTAAAAGACTTAAGAAAAACAAAATTAATAACGTCACTGTGCAATGACTACGCAGTGATTTACAGTACGCATGTCGTTTCAACTTTATCCTTCTGTTTCTTTCTCTATATAGGTCTAAGGGGTACATGTCAGAGACAAATTCGACCGCTTCACCTTGGAGAGGACTTAAACAATCAAATTGCCCGACTTGTTAGACCGAAGTTTTAGTTTATACTGTTCATGGTTATTCAGTTCAACCAAAGGAAGTTTTGAGTCAATCGGGGAAGACACGCAAGGTGTGTCGTTTACGTCTGACGGTAGTCCATGAAATTTCTTGATATGACTTGAATGTATCCAGCCTTTTCGACCTTCGATCTTCACGGCTGTCCTCGTCGTTAGTAATACGAGTTGAGGCGATTTCCACCTAGGATCCAGCTGAGACTTCCGATCAAAGTTCCTCACTAAAACTAAGTCTCCTGGAATTACGTCATGGGGTTTCACCTCGGTGTTGTCGGGAAAGGCTGCAGCTACCTGTGAACGACAAGATTGTAGTGCAGACATCAAGGAAGCCAAGTAATCTGTCAGCATATTACAGTCAATATCAGTTATTTTGCGTGGTATAGGCGTCCCCCACATATTTGGTGGTCTACCGAAGATCACCTCATAAGGGGATAGCCCTGTTCGAGAGTGTGCTACCATTCTCATGTAAAAGAGTGCAACGGGTAAGGCTACTACCCAGTCGACACCTTTCTCTCTACAAATTTTGGACAATCTAATTTTCAGGGTCTGGTTATGTCGTTCCACGAGACCTGCTGCCTCGGGGTGTCGGACACAGTGAAATTTCCACTGATAGCCTAACAATAGTGAAACGTGTTTCATTAGTTCGGATGAGAACGGCTGGCCGTTATCTGAGTAGACAGCACGTGGTAAACCGTATCGTGGGAAGAATTCTCGAACTAACTGTTTGGCAGTAGTCGGGGCAGTTTAATCTGAAACCGGGTATGCCTCTGTCCAACGGGAAAGAGCACAGACAACTACGAGAACATATTTGAATCCTCGACATCGTTCCATCTGGATATAATCCATCTGGAGGACTTCAAAAGGGTGATCAGGAGGCTGAAATCCACCCTGTTCTACGGGAATGCTTTTACCTGGGTTAAACTGACAACAGATCATACAGGTACAAACTTTTTGTTTAGCTGCTGCTCGTAAATGTTTGTTGAACCAAATGTGTTGAATGCTGTCTAGCATAGCTTTTTCTCCTAGATGTGCTGGACTATGTACAGTGTTAATAACGACTTGGACCATTGAATCAGGAAGGAACCATACAGATTTTTCCTTCGTCATCCATCCTTGATCCGTTTGGATCCCTCCTAATGCAGTCCATTTCTTTATTTCGTCTGGTGTAGCATGTGTCTGTATGTCGATTACGTCAAGAGCGGGATCCTTAACCGTCATGCAATATGTTGGTGTCGGGACTATTGTCTTTGTCATGTCGGATGTTTGAGTTTGAGCAGTCGGTTTAGCTGTTCTGTCAGCTAGATCATTGCCTTGAGAAATGATATCAGTAACTTTCGTATGAGCTTTACATTTCATAATTGATATTGCAGTGGGTAGATGTATTGCATCTAATAAGGCATGAATAAGGGGTCCGTGCTGAATGTGGGCACCGTGAGAAGTTAAATAACCTCTCTCTCGCCACAGCACGCCGAAGTCATGTACAACTCCGAATGCATAACGTGAATCAGTGTATATGTTGACTTTTTTATTTGTGGCTTGAATACAGGCTTGTGTCAGAGCGATGAGCTCTGCTGCTTGAGCGGACAGGGTATTTATGCAATTAGTTTCAATGATTTCAGTGTCTGTTGTGACTGCGTAAGCGGCCACTAACTCTCCTGTACCTGTTCTCATACATGAACCATCTACATACAACGTCAGGTCTGGGTCTGACAATGGGACGTCTGTCAAATCTTGTCTGGGTTTCGTCGTGATAGTGATAACTTCAATACAATCATGTGCTAGTGGGTCTGTTCCATTTACAGGTAACAGTGTGGCAGGATTCAATGTACTACAACGTCTGATTTCTATAAGTGGCTGAAACAATGTTAACTCGTAACCAGTGAGTCGTGCTATAGTCAAGTGTTGTGTTTGTGTGCGGTTCAAGAGAACCTCTACTGCATGTGGTACTTGTACTGTCAATGGATGTCCTAATACTATGGCATCACTTTGTCTGATTGCTAAAGCTGTTGCTGCCACTGATTTCAGGCACGCAGGCAAAGCCTGAGCTACGGGATCTAATGTACTAGAAAAATAAGCACATGGTTTGTGTGATCCTGCTTGTTCCTGTGTGAGTACTGACAAGGCAGTACCTTCGCGTTCTGTAACGAAGAGTGTAAACTGTTTATTGTAACATGGTGTTGCTAGAACAGGTGCTTGGCATAAGGCTTTCTTTAGGCTTTCAAAAGCTTGTGTATGTTCCTGAGTCCAAGGGAGAACAGTCGATGTGGCTGCCTCCTGTGTTGTCAATTGAATGAGTGGTTTTGCTAGAAATGCATACTGAGGGATCCACTGCCTACAATATGAAGTGAGGCCTATGAAAGCCCGCACCTCCTTTTGTGTCTTGGGTATTGGCATATTTGCAATTAACTGGATGCGATCTGGTGTAAGCTGCCTTCCCTCCTTGGACAGCGAGTGACCAAGGTAAACAACTCGCTGGACACAGAATTGCAGCTTAGAAGGGGACACCTTGTGCCCCTTTTCGGCCAAAAATTGTAAAACCGTCAGTGAGGCTTTTTCACATTCAGGTTCGCTTCTAGCGGTGATCAGCAGATCATCGACATATTGAAGCAGGGCAGTGTTGACTGGCATGTGGATACTGTCGAGTTCTCGTTTCAGTGCTTGGCTATAAATGCTGGGGCTTTCTGTAAATCCTTGAGGTGCGCGTGTGAATTTAAAGCTACGTCCATTTAAACTAAATCCGAACAAGTATTGGCTTTCCGGATCTATTGGGACGCTGAAGAAGGCATTTTTGAGATCAATTACAGTAAAGAATGTCGCTTCGGAATCAATGGCTGTCAGTAATGAAGAAATGTCTGGGACTACGGGGTATTGTGGTACTATGCATTTATTTAATTCGCGCAGATCAATAACCAATCGATATACTGGCGGGGCTGTTGGATCGGTTCGTTTAAGAATCGGAATTATCGGTGAATTACATACATTGGAGTCAGTTTCCACAACCACTCCTTGGGTAACAAGCTCGTCAATGATTTGCAGTAAAGCCACTACAGCATCTGGGGGTAACTTGTATTGTCGCATTCGTGGAAGTACCACTCCTGCCTTTAGTGTGACTCGATATGGTGTAATGTTCATGCAACCAACATCTGTAGGGCCTTGTGCCCATAAATGTGTGGGTAAAGTCTGCAGTCGGTGATCCATGTCTCGGGACACGTAGTGCCCTTTGAAATCACGTAAAAACAATCTTACTCCTTCCGGAGAACAACATATAATAGCTCCTAGAGCTTTCAAAGTTTTTATGCCTAACAAGTTTTCTGGACATGATTTAGTAAGTAATAAATCTGTAGTTCGTGTCAAGGGACCGATCGTAAGCGGAAGAGGCTGTGTTACTTCGTTAATGATAGGTTTTCCTGAAAAGCCAAGGGAAATATTCTGTGTGCCTGAGAGGGGTGCCCCTGGTACTTCACTACGTTTTATTGTTGTTCGGCTTGCCCCTGTATCCAGTAAGAATTTTCTATCTTGACCTAATAGTTCACTGTGTACATAAGGTCCTTCTTGATCTACAGGGACCTCAATAAGGGGTAAGCCAACTTCCCTCTCTAGGCTGTTTCATGAGTATCGTTGATAATCAGGATAGTCATACTGTGCGGTCTGGTACATCTGTCGGGTCGTTGTTTGTGTGGCAGCAATAGGCTGCGGTGGCGGAGCTGGCATAGACTGTTGCGGAGCTGGCATGGACTGTGCATGCTGCAGGGTTCCTTGTTGATTCTGATCCTGTCTAAGTGGTCTTGGTCTTTCTTTTGTGTTACCTATAGCGATGTTATGTTTTAAAACGGGACAATCGTGTACGTAATGACCTGGCTGTTTACAATAGTTGCACGTCCCTTTTACAGGACCTGTTGAAACACTGGACTGTGTTATACCCTTCTTATGACCGTCAGCTGGAACTATCTGGGAAACTAGCATTTTCATTTTCGTGTCTTTCATGCGTCTATGTTCATGTTCTTGTTCTTCTCTAATTCTATTGTGATGGTACTGTAGCATTTGTAACATTTGTGACGGAGTGTTACCTTGCCAGGTACTCTCGAACTTCAATACTCTATTCTTAACTTGGGGCAAGGCATTTTCAACCAATTTTGTCACAAACAGATGTGGATACGACTCGCTACTTGCTTTTATTCCACTATTTATACCAAAACATTTCTCAAATCGGGAATAGAAATCACTAGTGTCTTCATCTGATTTTTGTTTACAGGCTGAGATTGCACCCCAGTCTTCCTTTTTCGTAGTTAATAAACGTGGCAGTACCTGTACTAGTAGACCTGGTAGTGCTTTGATCTTGTCCCCGAGCCCTGAACCTGGACCTCGAGCTTTTTCTTCGTTTTCTAATGCTGTCCAGTCTATCTTCTGGTCTCCCACCTCCCAATCCTTTTCCTTGAGTTTTTCGTAAATGCCCGCAGGCATTAATACCTTCAATATTGTCATAATGTCGGGGTAGGTATATTCTCCCATGAGTAACATATCTTTAATTTCACGATGGAAACCCGCTGGGTCTTTGTCATGACTGGGTACCACTTTCTTCATTTCTAATAGTTCTATTTTAGATATGGGTGTGCATACAAACACACGTTTAAACTCATTGTCATCACCTTTTATCGGGTGTACTTCGCGTAAGGGATTCTGTCTATCCATGTAATACGTCGTTCTTTCCTTGATGGGCAGTGAGACATGTTCAGGACATACAAAAAGGATGTACTGCTTTCTGGATTCTAGTATTTCTCTAATTAACTTAGTACCGGAACCTCTCCATTTATTCGTGAGTAATTCAGTCAATATATCAGGTAAAGGACCAGGATCGGAGTGTTGGCTTTTATATAATATAAGGAGTTGTTGAATCATATAGATACCAGCTAAACGCTGTTCATCTGGGGCGAGGTTCAAAAACGTATGCACTAGGGTATCATCACCATATTTTCCAGGACTATCAACCCAGTGAACGGCTGACCTGGCTAATTCTTGTTCGTCCATAGAATCGAGTATATGATAACCCCTTCGTTCTCGGAGTAATTTGTCAGCGGCTTGGAATGAATGTTCGGGGGACCTTGTATTTATTATAGGAGTTTGGAATTTTCTGTTATTATCTGGACGTATCGGACATATCGGATCAGTAAAGCATCTAGTATTATTGCAAGATCTTCCTCTACCTACATAGGCCATGGTTTCTAACTGTCCTGTGGGCAGTTCTAATTCTTCCTCGTCCTCGGTTTGTTCTGGTTCGTCTACTGCTAATCTTTCCTCGTGTATTCGTTCTATTTCTTTGCGGATCTTTCTGCTCATAGCTACTATACATGATCGTTTATCGTGTCTCCCCTCTGATATATTCTTACCCCATGTGGTAAGAATTTGCATTTCTTCCGGATTTACCCCTGGTTGATCTTGATTTCTGATCACACAGTTTATGAGGAAACGTAACAGTTCCCCCTGTATTTCCACCTTTTGGTACTCCATGGCTCTGGTAATACTCTCAGGGTCTCGCCCTGACTGAACAAAATGATATATATTTTCTAAATGTGCAGTCATTCCTGGTAGCTTCCCTAAGTATATTGCAGCTCGTCGGATACGTAATGATGCCAGCATCATTTCGTCCCCTTTTACGGGCACAGGGTCGTATCTACAATCTATTAGAAGTTCCTTGAGCGTGTTGGGAGTTACTAGTTTGGGCGTACGTTGATGGGCTAATTCTTGAAAGGAAAGTTTATTTGTTCTGGGTGGCGTAGAAAAAATGCTTGATGTACCTCCGGTAGCACCACCTGGGGTGCTGGATGTGAAAGGATTCGTTGAACGGGATATAGCAACCATAGGTGTGGATGTGGATGTAGAAACAGATGTGCTTGCCGGAACTTGTGTCGGGGTTTGCTGTTGCAGAGGTACAGACGGAGGAGGGTCTTGGCGTTAAACCCCCTCGGCAGACGGTCTATGTGGCGCAGCATTAGCATACTCGGGAGCTGCGTCGTCTAAATAAGAGGAAAGAAAAACATCTTCTGCGGATCTGGGATGCCCTTTGGGATGTACTTTTATCGGAAACAATGGGGGTGGCAAGTCTTTTGGTATCTCCGGAGTAGCCTTAGGTAATCCTTCGGCCAGAAGAGGATACATACCATTCACAAGGGCATTTCTTTGTCTGTCTGTTTGTTCTGACTTTACTCGAGTACCTTCTTCAATTAATACACTTTCTCGAACTTTATTTGAATTCTCCTTACTTTTCTCTTCCTGTCTGAGCGCTTTCTCTGTGCGTCTATATGATTCTTTACGCCATAATTCAATGGCATCTTTCTGTGACTGTCTAGCTTTCTTTTTCCATAATTCTTCTTCTACTTTCATAATGCAATCTGCATCCCAGGTCCCAGCTGCGGGCCACCTCTGACTTTCTGGTAATTCCTTGGTGTAGTCTACCCATAGATCAAGAAATAATATGGCGTCTAGGCCATGTTTATGATACATGAAGTACCCTGGAGTGTCCCTGGGAGGAATGGGAACAGCTTCTTCGAGTACCCCTTTTCTAGTTTTGATCTGTCTTAATTTCGAAAAGAGCGGCATTTTGAGAACTGATCTGATACCTAATTTTGAACACGTTTAATACCATAAAACACAATAATGAACAGTCATTCACACCACAATATACAGAACGTATTTAAAACATTTTAACATTTAACATTTAATGAATAAACAATGATGGTCATTTAGGGAACTAGTCACTAAGCATAATACTCGATACTAACTAGGTAAATCTGAATTATATACTAGACATACTTGATATACTGCTAAACAGTACAGATACACTGCTAAAACAGTGCAGACCGGATTTGTGTACCCAAACCCGTCTTGACCGGCACAAACTATGTGCACGTCAGAACGCCTCCCCGATAATGGTACTCACCGGGTAGCTCGGAACGGAAGGCCTCGGAACTGAACTGAACTTGAACCGGACTGGACTCGACTCCGAACTTCGGAAACTTCGGAAACTGGTGGGCCTCTGTATACCTCGGATCTTGCTCTCTCAGCTAGGCTCTGGTCGGGATACTTCGCCCTTCTCACCGCCTCGTCTGGGTGTTGATCGCAGCCTCAGTTACCCCCGCTCGGCAGGAGGGAGATACAGGAAATCCTGTGGGTACGCGTTGTTGTCCATCCAGCTGTGACAGGAGACCGGGCCTGCAACGCACCGCCGGCGCGTGAGATGAGAAAGTGTCCCTGTTCGGGCGCCATTTATGTGGTAAATAATTTAATTACCGGAACTTAATTTGATGCGGAAAATCTATAACAATAGCTCAGTAAAATAAGAGGCAGAATCCGTGGTATTAGAGGTTCGGAACGGGCTTTATTCCAGAATCAATTTAAATTGAGGAGCTCCATATTCCATCACCACGAAGGTTCAGGAAGTGAAGACGCTACTTTATTAACAAGTAATCATTTTTATACAATAGGCATTACAGTGAAACAGATGGAGGAGGCGTAACAATTGATAGTAAAGATAAAACATACATGCGTGGCTAGAGTGGGTGTAACTGGGCGTAACTAAAGAACGTCATCAGGTATGATGTCATAATAGGGTGGTTCCATGAAAGAATTTCGCAATGTCAGCAGAAATACTTGGCAGAAATGCGCGCGCAGCAGCATGACGTGTGATTGACGTGCAACTAGGGGGTGAAGGGGACTTGACATTTAGCTCTACATGTGGCGACAGAAGTCTGGAGGGTCAAGTCAACCTAATCCCAAATCGTATCTAACATCCTATGTTTAAAGAACTGTGTTATCCAAAAGAGAGGTCTTCTTAGAGTAGAATCTTATTCTATACTGACTATACTGACTGTTAGTGCGTGTACAAGCGTCTAAGTGTCTACACTAGATGCGGGGGCAGAAATCTTCCATAGTAACAGGGCTATGAATTACTTGCATAAAGACAGAGAAGCCGGGCCTTTTGCTCGGTAGCTGGAAGAATGTTTACTTAAACTACTAGACAGGAATGCATTGGGTAGGGAGCGGAGCAGATAATCTCGAAGGTGAAATACAGTTTTTGGCAGGCAACAGGCTGATGTCTGGCACCGTTAGCCGCGCAGGGAATAGGACAAAGTTCATGGATACAGATGCGAGCTCAGACTGGAGCTTTCAGAGGCAGGAGGCAGGAAAAGGCTTGATGGCAGAATCAGGGCCTACTTGCCTGGACTGTAAAATGGCATAAGTGAACCATATAAAGCCGGTGGCCTTTCATACTTAGGAATGGAATATCCGGCCCATTCATGGTGGATCTGAAAGAGGACATGTTGACGGTGGACGCACATGTGTTTGCGTCTTCATAACTGGAACTGGAGGGAACATACATGTACTTGTGATTTATACATGAAACCGTTGGGGTCCAAGATAGGGGACATAACTGATCATAAAAATCCATATTTCCACATATGTTGTTTGACTGTTTATGATTTTGTTGTGATAAAATAACCCAAAATGTTCTTGAATACAAAGACAGTTGATGGTTGTAGCAAGAATTCATTTGCTCAACCACATAGACTTTTTTGGGGACATTTTTAATGGATTTTCAGTATTGGCAATAACATTTATGGTTTCATTTGTAGTTGCCTATCCTTGCTGAGGTAGTATTGACCCAACCCCTGTTCCTGAATGCAACTTTCTAATAGTGCCATTTTCAGAATAGTAACTTAAAATCCAAATTTAGTAGTAAATATGATTTTAAATTGCAATTTAAATGGGTGGAAGACGTATTTCTCTATCTCCCCCAATCTGAAATTATCCGTTATTAAGTGTAATAGGGTAGCTCCGTGTTAGCCTATGGGAGAGGGAGCCCTGCTGCAGTGAAAAACGGCTTTGGGAATTTGTCACTGACAATGCACGTAAGTACATAAGTCCAACATTTTTAATGCCATACTTCTTGCCCTGTAAGCCTTTAGTGCCTACCGTAGGGGTGACTTATGAATACTAACAAGGAAGTGGCATATTTTGCTATGTTAAAAAGGAGAGTTTAAAACTGCACTGCAGACTGCAGTGGCAGGCCTGAGACGTGTTGTATAGTGCTACTTTTATGGGTGGCACAATAGGTGCTGCAGCCCATTTGTAGCCTTTCATTTACAAGCACTGAGTACACATATTTCAATATGGTCTTTTAAGGAAATAAAAGGTACCAATTAAGTACATACGTTACCATGTCTGAAAAAGAGAGCACAAGCACTTTACCACTGGTTAGCAGAGATGAATCGCACAGAGGCCGCTGCCAAAAAAAACTGATTTAGCAAGGCAAATCTCTGCGACAATACTATGCAAAAGATGGTCATTTCCAACAAGGCCTATATCTTTTATCAGCAGCTTATCACCATTACCAACTCAGGCATGCTGTGTTCACTGTTACCAACTCAGGCAAACTGTGTTGAGTGTAAGCCTGGGCAAAGCACTACGCTACGCTCGCGTAGTTTGCGAAGTTTGCGCACTACGCGAACTGCACATAGCACAGTGCAAACACGCGTAGCGTAGCGTAGTGCAGCGGTCATTTTTTGCTTGCTCGTGGTCCTCAACGTCAAGTTGGCGACCGCGAGCAAGCAAAATGACATCCCGGCGAGACTTTTTCCTCGTTCGCGATCAGCAACATCAAGTTGCCGATCGCGAGTGTGGAAAATAAACCTCCCGGCGAGATTCTTAACGCAGGGAGGTCAGGTTTCTCATTGCGAGTGGTCGTGTATGCTCGCGACCGCTCGCGATGAGAAACTACCAGTCCGCGTTGAGAAAGCTGCCGCTCGAGTACAAATCTACTCGAGCGGCAGAAAACTACAGCTCGCACTGTGCAAGATGCCGTTTTCAATGATTGCACAGTGCCGGATGCTTGTCCGCACTGTGCAATCATTGAAAACGGCATCTTGTACAGTGCAAACAGGGTACTACGCAGTTCACGAATTGCTACGCATAGCTCGCGTAGTGCGAAGTGCACTTTGCGTAGCTACATGTAGCGCTACTTCGCGAACTACGCCCAGGGTTAGTTGAATGTACATTTTCCAACATAGTGAAAACTGTAATGTAGGCGCTCTTTTTCAGTAGAGGGACTCAATATCAATCAAATGAATCAAAGGTTGTACTTTGAAAACTTGAGATGGGTAAACCAAATCCCCCTCTCTCAATAGTGATTCTTAAAGATCTGTGCTGTTGATCACATAAGGCCCGCTACAGTTGTGCTGTCAAGCTAGAACTGGACAATATTTGTGCAGTAAAGAGATTTCTAGTTGTACATTATCAGGCCTGAGAAGCTCAACCGTTGGAATGATGTAGGTATTTCACATTTCTATTCCTCTAGCTCAGCTATCTTATCTTATATGTGCAGTCTTAGCCCTTATTCTGAGTTGCACTGTACTGGGGGCAAGGTAAAATTGCATGGGAGTGTACCATTACCGTGTACTTACAAGTAAAACCCTATGGAATATGAATTGTTTCTGTTTGGAAACCACACAATTCGAAATTCCATGGGGTTTAGCAAACACATTTACCACCTGACATGGACAGATGGTAACCGTATAGGAGGTCCTCTGGGTTGAATTATTCAAAATGTCATCATTTATTTCATCAACAAACTTGTTTAACATGTCATGAGTGATCATTTTAAAAAACCAAAAACATTGATATTCGCCAATTATAGTCCAGTAAGCTAACTACAACTTGTGCCTGCATGCATTGTGTATGACCTCATATAATAATTTGCCCATGACATGTTAAATGAAATCATTGAATGCATCTCAAATGGCATAACTGATGACATTACATATAAGCTAGTGATCCTTAAATTACTCTATAAACCTGCTAGATATTTTTTTTTTACGAAACTGGGTAATAAGTTGCCCACAATCACAGGGGCATACCTACCAGTTGTGCAGCTATTGTAATGCAATGTTGCCTAGAAGTCAGGTGGGGCTCAACTACAACAGCCCTGAGAGGGCACCTAAATAACCATGCTAAAGTTCTGAATATCAGCAAGCAATCAAGATGACTTAAAATGTTGTTCTTGTCACATTTCCTGTGCGTTCAAAGACAGAGGTCAAATGTCAGTCCAGTCTTCTGACAAATTGGTGCTTATTCTTTTAACAGTGAGAAAGGTGTTTACTTTTTTTCGCTTACTGCAAAGTGTGAGGATTTTTTAAAGTGAACTGTGCTAAAATGTTGCTGATGGGAAAATAAAGTAGGAGATGTTTTTTTCTAACACACAACAAACTTTAAATACCAATAAATGAATTGTACAAATATTTCAAAACAAATAAACATAGAATCACAAATGAAGGTTTTTTTTGTAATCCTGAATTGTGATGGAAATAAAGATTCTAACAGGGTCAAGCTAAATCAAGACACTTTACTTGGTGATGCACAAATGACCAATATTTGCTGAAACTAATTTCCTTACATTATCATTTTTTTATTAGTATAATTGTATGTCTGTGTAAATGTAGTTGTCTTTTCAATAGAACATGTACTGTCCAAAAATGGCAGTAGCTTGCACACCATGCTTTAGTAATATATTTGTGACAGCCTTATTCAAGATGCCACACTAGCCGCACACTACACCCTCATCACTCTCCTGGAGTTGCTCCTTTGCGACACTTTTTCTTTGGGTGTTACTTTGATTTTTCATAATCCCTATTCGGGCCACAGGAGCTCTCACAGCACTGGGAGCTTGCCGTTAGTTCTGCCTAATTCTCTCAGCGGCAAGAGTCTGACTTGAGCAGCAGAATCTACTGCAGCACCTGCAGGCAGTGGGGGGGGGGGAACTGCAAAGGCTACATTGAGCGTGCACTAAATAGCCGATCAGTGCACATGCACAGTTTTGTCAGAGTGCACCATTCAGGCTTGCCTGCATGATGCCAGCAGATGGCAAAGAGGTTAAGCCCATGCTGCTGGGTGGCTTCTGAAGACGAGAGAGCCGCAGTTCTCACTGCATTCAGCCTGATCGGTGGAGGGTAGACGATGGCAGTAAAACAACAAAGTCTAACTTAGGACAGAGTGCAGAGACTGGGAAAATGTGTGATTTCAGTATTTTTTATTTCTTTTTCTCTTAAACAATCCACAGGTAACTTTAAAACAACTTCTTGTGGTGGCAAATGCACAGTTCATCCTTATTACTATCAGGAGTAGGTATAGTTATCCCTGTGAGACCAGTGGAAAGCAGCCATAATCTCGAAAAACAAGATCTCCATAGAGAGAGGTACTGAAAGAGGGGGTAACTCGAATAGCTTTCAGGTATTGGAGGTGGCCAAGACAACAAATTAACAGGGAGAGCAGAGTTAAGGTTCTGTATTGGCTCTTGAAGCCATTCTTGGCTCTAAGAGCCCAGGCCCAAGCTGAGACATAGAAACATTTGGCATTGAAATCAGGCAACCAATATTGTGTATAAATATGATAAAGTGTATTAAGAATTCTGAAAAGTATATTTCGTTGACTTGTTTCACAGATTATATCACTGCATTGAGAGGCGTTTATTAAAAGTGACAGTTTTTAAACAAGGACTTAGAAACATTCATGCAATCAGAACCCAAGCCAACAACAGTAGTATTTGTAAACTAAGGGCTAGATGTACAAACATTAGCTATACCGATTTCCTAATTGCAATTCTCTCTGAATCGCGATTAGGAAATCAGTATTCCTAATGTATGAAACTCTTTTGAGTTTCAATAGAGATCCCTTGTGGGTCGCAAATAGACCTACCTCATGCAGATTAATGAGGTAGGTCTTTGCGACCTATTTGGTATCACAGTCAACACAGAGATGGTGGTTTGCTGAGGTCAGCAGACCACCATGCTTGTGATTGCTTTTTAATAAAGCAGTCATTTTTTCAAAAACACAGTCCACATTCCTTAACGAAAAATGGGAATCATTTAAGAAGAAAAAAACTAACCACTGCCTGCTCCTAAAAATCTTTTTTTTTAAATTCTAACAGCAAGAAGGGGGACCCCTTCCCATTTTTTAATGGGTTACACCAGTTTTAAACTCTTTTGCAACTGGAATTCGGTTACTAAACATTAATACATACTATTGTTATTCAGTATTTGAAAAGAATGCCCCTTCCAAAAATTATATAAATCAGGAGTCATGATAAAATGTATTACTAGAATCACACAGTGTATTCAAGTGGACAAGCTGAGATTGATCCCAGGTTTTCTGGTCTCACATTGTGTAATTCATCAACGAAATTGGGATCTCTTTGATGCTTCAGTTTGACATGAAAGTATAATGCTTTGTCTTTCGTTCTTGGTGCTTCAGCTTAGAGAGTGGGTAGGAGGCAGAAGACACAATAACTTTGGGCTTGAGGGCTCAAGAGGACCGTGGACTGAACCAGAGCCTAGCATCTGGCTCACCCACCTCTGAACTTTACTCTGTGTGTTTAATGCCTGAATCAAGCTTAGATGTTGTGGCTAGTGTGATACCTGTTTTATATGTTATCTTGCACCGTGGATGGCCATCTTATGCCTGTGCTGCATGTGAGGAGACCATACACTGCTCCCAAATACTGCACAATGGATGTTGGTGTATGTGTTTACACACAGGCTTGGACTGTTGATGCAGATTGTATCCATTTTCTGTGCATGCAAGGGAGTCTTGCACTGTTTCTGACCAGATCATTATGTGTCCTATGGGTTTAAGGGAAGTGTGTACCCCTGCATGGTGTTCTACCTGTTTTGTATGTAGAAATCTTGCTATGCGTGTGAGTCAACCTTGCACTTACACACCCCAGTGCTATTCCATACACTTGAACCAAATCTTGTTGGTTATATCTAATGAAGGTGTTAAATAGTGCTGCTCAGTGCCACAATTGTTCCATATCTCTGAAGTAATCTTGCAGTGGCCCTTCAGTACCACACTTGTCCCACGTCTTTGAAGGAAGCTTGCACTGGCCCTGACTACCACACTTGTTTCATGTCTTTGTAGAAAGTTTGCACTGGTCTTGCAGTACAACATTTGTTCCATGTCTTTCAGGGAATATTGTGATGCTCTTGACTAGTGCTGCATGTCTTAAACACACAAGCCAAGGGCCCACTGATCTTCAAGTCACTGTGCTCTATCTATTCTAGTGTGTCTTGGGTCTGACCAAAAGACCATTGTAGCTTTTGTTTAAAAAATGATACATAATCTTGCTTAGAGAAAATAGTCTTCCGATAAACCCACTTCAGATTATTTGTCAGACAGAGTGTCATTTGCATATTAGTTCAGCCATTCAGAGCATACAGTTGGGCATTGGGTCAGCCCTCTTCAGCAACTGGCTTTGTGGTCAATGTGTGGCTCTGCCTGGTCTTTAGGATGTCAGGTAGTCCGAGTGACAGTATTTTGCTTGCTTACTTTGTGTTACTCCACAGTCAGAGAAGTCTGACCTCAGAGAGATATTTTATTTAGTCCCCCAGTAGCTCACCTGCAAATGCAGACTAGTGCTAATTGAGTAATGAGTGTAGCATTCATACAGGACCGCAGATTTTTTTTGAAGAGTGCCAGGCATCACTGCTGCAAGATTCAAAACCATGCTACAATCTTGAAACAGTATTCTGCATTATTTATCATTTTTTACCATTTCGAGATGGCATACCAGTTCTGAGATTTACTTTTTAATTTGTTATTGAAGCACATGCACACCACATTTAGGTGCTGTAATTTTTCTGTTGTATTTCTTTATACCTTCATTTATTTGTTTAGCTCATGCTTTCACCACAAAGGAAACCACATCCTTGTTTTTTAAAAGGCTAGTGGGACTTTTTTTTATGCCAATACTCTTCCCCGCAAAGGTCCACAAAGGTCAGACTTGCGTAGTCTGCAGTGGTGGTCGAAGTGTGGCTTATAGGTGATGATGGACCTGTCAGCCATAGAGTGGTCTTCCCCCAAACCTTTTGCCTACTTACCTCCATTTTCCTGCTGAAGTTCATTTTGTTGGCCTTAGGAATCTGTGCCCTTATTAATGCTAACCAGTGCTAATGTGCTTGTGCTCACTCCCATAAATATGATAAACTTGACTTACACCTATTTGGCATATTTTATTTAAAAGTTTCTTGCAGAGTGGTACACCTCATACCCAGGTCCTGTAAATTAAATGCTATTAGCGAACCTGCAGTACATATGGTGCACCCAATTAAGTATCTCCTAAAATGTGTCCCAGATCTGCCATTGCAGCCTGAATGCAGTTTTAATCTGCCGATTAAACTTCGCAATATAACCTTCTTACCAAGCCTTAAACTCCAGTTTTATTGCATATAATTCACCCCTAAGGTAGAGCCTAGGGAGCCCGAAGGGCAGGGTGCATTGTAGTTTAAAGGTTGGACATTTAGTTTTAGGTTTTACATGTCCTGATAGTGAAAAAATCCTAAATCCCTTTTTTACTACTGCAAGGCCTATCTGTCCTACATGATAATACTGAGTTGCCTTAGTACATTTAATAATTTGATTGGGACCAGAAAAGCATTTCACGTTTGATATCTATGAATTGTAATGAAAAATCCCCTTTAATGGGAAAGTTTGGTTCCAAATTACAATTTTGAAAATGCCACTTTCAGAAAGTTGGCATTTTCCTGCCCATAGTCTTTTGGTATCTGCAGCCAGTCTTAGGTCAGATGACTGGGTGTAAGGGATTAGATGTGCATTAATGGGCCATCTTCTGGCAAGATTGTGAGACATAGCTGAGCCGAGCCCCACTTACAATTGAATAGGCTGTGCTCTACCTTCACAAAACTGGCTTGTCACCACTGCATTAGTCCTCCAGATAGCTTGGTGCCAGGAAGGGGAGTTAGAAAATTCAAAGTTCGTCAAGAAAAAACTTCTAGAAACATCTCCCAAACTTCAAAGCAGGCACCAGATATTAGAATAGGGCCCTCAGACCCACTCTTCAGTTAATTTCAAATCCTCTACAAGGTCTCTCAGAGGACTGCCTGCTGTGCACTCTGCAAGACTGCTTTGCTGTACCTGGAAAGACTGCGTTGCTGCCTGGAGCCTGCATTGACTCATCAGCGGGCAGCTTGGCTGTTTGAGCCCTAATTCTTCACCTGCATCCAGAATTACCAGAGCAACAGGGACATAACAGGCTCCTACCATCTTGAACCTGCAACTAGACCTAGCCTGAATGAGTCCTGAACCCCAAAGTGTTTTCCCACCAGTCCTGGACACTTGGCGGTTTAGCTAAAAAAAAACTAGAGAGCCAAAACCCAAAACTTGGAACTTAGAAAACTTTGGCTAAAACTGCTCTGAAAACTGAGGTGAGACCTGGACCAACCTACACGTTGAACTGCCAAAGGTGCATTGCCAGTCGGCCTTTTTTTATGGCTGCTCCTGATATGTTCGTCTCACCAGCAGCAAATCCATTTTTAGAGTTCCTTCGCCAAAGGGATATCTAACCTCCTGGAACAGTCTTCGGCAACAGCCTCCAGCCCCGTCCTACTGAAGATTTTTGACTTCCAAAAAAGTGACTAGGAGCCTCATTTATGAGGACCTATCAGCACTTTTGCCGATATGTTCGTCTCACTAGCAGCAAATCCATTTTTAGAGTTCCTTCGCCAAAGGGGTATCTAATCTCCTGGAACAGTCTTTGGCAACAGCCTCCTGCCCCGCCCTACTGAAGATTTTTGACTTCCAAAAAGGTGACTAGGAGTCTCATTTATGAGGACCTATCAGCACTTTTGCTCCTCCAGAATTTCACTTTTTTGACGTACCGATGGCGCAATGAGCCACCATATATTTATAAGGCCACGTGAAGCCACTTTAGGTGGCTTGTAATGGCCTTTCAAATATGTGCCCCTTTCACTCAGAAAAATGCATGAAAGGGGCGTTCCATGGATATTGCTGTGGGTGTTCCCATGCAACACCCATGGAACCTGACACATTCCCAGAATTACAAGGCATCTTAAACCTGGGAATGCATCAGAACCTAACACCACCCCAGGGGTGGTGTTAGGGAGGTGCAAGGAAGAGAAATGAAAACATTTCTCCTCGTGCTGTCATTTTTCTATGTGTGCTGCATTTTGCAGAACACATAGAAAAAAGAAAACTCCTGAATGGATTGATTTTGTGTAGGAAGGGTCCCTTTCTGCACAAAATCAATAATCCCTGCAACGCAGTCATCCTTGTACCATGGTGTAAAGGTGCCTGCACTAGCGCACGGCAGCCCATTGTGTGCAGGTGCAGGGGAAAAGGAAAAGAATGCGCCGTATCATATAGAACCAGAGCATTCCCGCCCTTTCCTTTGCCATAGGGCAGCACAGCAGGGAGGCTTGCAACACTGCCCTACGGCAAAAGCTCATAAATAAGGCCCTAAATCTTCAGTGTTACTCCGTCCAGCCATTCCCCATCAACAGCGCTTCTTCTTTGGAAATTGCCTGTAGCCTTGCCTCACTGAATCTTTACCTGCTCAGTACTTTTTCTTCAAAATGTCCTCTAAGTCTAAAGGTAAGCGCTGACCGGATCCAATCCGCTCAATCGTGGTCGACCATATTTTGCAACTTTAGTCTGGCCTTGTACGACTAGATGTCGGCGGTGGGCTTTGTTCTCTTAAGTGATAGTTTTTACTAAAAACATTAAAAATCCATAACTCTTATTCTACTAGTTGTATTTTTGCCATAATGGTGTCAAATAATGTATTAAAATGAACTTTGTTCTTCTATATTGGTGTGGGACTTTTTATTGTGTTGTGTTTTAACTTTATTACTGTTTGTGTGCTGCATAAATACTTTACACATTGCCTCTAAGTTAAGTCTGACTGCCTTTTCTTTTGTGCCCAGGGTTAAGCACACGTTAATTTAGTAATTTTTGTGGTTCGCCCTGCCAGGGGCTGCGGCTGTTGCTTGACCAGGGCTCACACCTCAGTCAATCAACAACCCAATTTCTCACAAGAGATTAGATAATCTTAGTGACAAAACAGGTTTCAGTATATCTTACTTCAAGAGCTTTGAGTTTCACTAGTAAACCGATGCACGAGAAACTAAATCTTTGTAGCCTATGTCACTATCTGTCCAAAGTCTGCTTCTTCCTAGTGAGCGGTGTGCCTGTGTGTGTGCAGTGCACTTGTGTGAGTGCATGATAGTCACCATGTTTTGTGAGTGCATTGGGAGGGATGTGCCTGTGTGAATACTGGATTAACATTGTCTTTTGCAAGTGCTCAAAAGACAATGTTGATTCGCTTAGTGGTCTACAGGTTGAATGTTGTGCCTGGGTAAGTAAAGAGTGAGACATATGCCAGTGTGAGTACAGGGTTAGGGTTGTGCCTATATGAGAGCCTCAGTGTGGGTGCAAGGTCCCTGCATGTTGTGTTTTGTGTTCACGCACCTTACAAGGGCCAAAACTATTTCCTTTGACAATGCTTTTTAGGGTTATGGCTTTAACTTGCAGAAATGACCTGAAGGGAGTAGAAATACAAAATTTAATGTTTGTGAATGGCAGTGAGTTTTAATGTAGCAGATTAAACTCTGTTGAAGGAGGTAAGGAATGTTGGGGCAGTTGACAGACAAATGTCACCCAAGTGATGGGCCCCAGCTACTTTGCGTGCACTAGGGCCAATGGCAAAACAGCTACGCCACAGCCCAATCATATACAGCATAGATTGACTTATGTAAATATGTGCATGTGCAAAATAGAAATAGTGTAGTCTGATTCAGTAAGATAAGCGTTATATGGTGCACACCTTAGCTCCCCTTAAAGCATTACTTCATTTGAACCAGGTATTTTATTTATTTATTTAATGCGATTTTATATCGCGCAAACATTACCCAAAGGTGTCAGAGTGCTTTACAAAAGAACCAGTTGCATTACATAAGGACTTTGGATTACATGAGTTACATAAGAGATACAAACAGAAAAAATTGCAAATATACAAGTTGTAAAGTCACTCAAGGAACACATAGGAATGGTAGTAAGTACAAAGTCTACTACATATACTAGTGGTTAGAGTTCTATATATACAAATAGTAAATTCACTATTACATAGAAACATAAAAAAAAGGTAGAGACTAGTGCAACTGGTGTGAGCTGTGAACATACTTTTCAAATAGGTTGTGGCTTAAATCTAAGGAACGTTGGCAAAAAGACGTGAGGCTAAAATGTTTTCCTTACAATACATTATTGGCCACCCAATTCCAGGGAATTATTCAGCAGCATATTGAAGGTGTGAAGCTTGGGATCCAAGATGGCGGAGTGAGGATCTGTGCTGAGCAGTACACCAGGAGGCTCTCCCCCTCTCTCCCTCTCCTTCTATCGAAATGCCTGCAACTCTCAATCGAGTACGTTCCCACTCGACTTAACGCATACTAAACCTAAAAAATTAGACTTAGAATGCTTTCAGACCTTCAGACCTTCATATCTTGTATCCTGTCTCCGTGGACGCTGTAATACTGCTACACAGCTACGGGGGAAAAAACAGAGGCCGTCTTCCATGCTAGAGCTCCCGGGGACGACACGATTCTTTCGGCGGATCTTACAAGAATTGCTACGGAGCTCGGGGCTCAACTGGTTAGGCCTGTATTTTCGGACTGCCTCTCGTCCTCTCTCCCCGGCCTCCCAGATGAGCAAGATGCCCTTGAGACACCAACCTCGCACAACCCGACACAGCAAGCACCCGGCCGGAGCTGGAGTCGGAGCCGTTCGGGAGACAGGAGCGACGATCTCTGGGCTTCCTCAGACTGCCGCGACCTACGCTGACACTGATGGATCTGCAAGCAATGGCTGTCCCACCACGGAGTTCGTAATGACTGAAGGGGCGAGCAAACAGGTATTGAAACCGCCGATTTTGTTTGTTGATTCTCGTTCTAAGGGGTCTAGCAGAAACCTCGCTACAAACTTGGCTAAGCCCCCGGACAAAAGCGGGGCGGCTGTTACAGGCAAAAACAGTCACCCATCCTCTTCAACTCTAGAATACACCGCCCAGAACGCCCCCACCGATTTTGAAGAGATACTTTCTAGCAGCAAACAAATTAGTAGCAAGTCTTCAATCTGTGATACTTCTACGGACCACAGCATGATACCCATTAACTCTTTGACTGAGCTGTCTGCGACGCCTATGCTGTCTGTGTCTGAAACTGAGACTGGGGCTACATCAGAAACTGCGGCAGTCATATGTAGTTCAGATTTAGCTTCGCCCATCCCGGGCTCACTGCTTGCTACTGCAACCACTATCACTCTGTCCGGAGGTTCACAACCACTCATAGCAAAGACATGCTCCACCAAAAGTCTCAGTCCTAATAAACTTATGGTCTCTCGAGAGATAACAGTACACACAGAATGCATCGAAATCAATGAACAAAATCCTCTCGCGGACTCTGATGCTGAGATCAGTACAGAGGACGAGGCCATGTCTGAAGACGACTTAGGGGAAAAACTATTAAACGGGCCCCGTGACCTCAAGACAAAATCTCGAGCAGGGAAAGCCCATAAACTCAAAAGCAAGGCTCGAGTCAAAAGTGGCCGCAAAACAGTCCTATTAACTCGGCCTCTTATAAACAACATTTTGGACCAAAGAAAGGCTTTCGTGGACAAAAGTCCCCTAAGAAAATGGATTGTAGCAAAAGGCTTAGTCAAGAACCTGTCACAGAGACTATCAGGCGCCAGCTTAATTGAAGCTTCCGAGCCCTCAGACTCTTCTATCGTATCAGCAACGCCTCCCCCTTCGGATACCCTCGTTTCTGCAGAGAACAATGCCCTAACTGCTCCACCTAAGTTGCCACCAGTCGGGCTAGCACGTCAAGAATCTATTTCGACTCAAATACCCAGGGCTGACTCTCTAGTGAACATAGATATAACATCTAATCCAACTTCGAATCTTACGTCAATACATCATACTCCGCCTCCTTCCACTGAGAGTCCTTCTATAACCATCACTTCCGCCCCTCCTCTATCTCACCAAAAGGAACACTCAGGTGCCTCTCCCAAAAACAGACCCGGGCCAGGGCAAACGCCAGCGGATTCCGCCTCAGTAGACACTATATTACAGATACTGAGAGACCAACGTGCTGAAGCTAAAGAACACTATATTCAACTGAGGGAGGATAACAGCAAAATGCATACTTCACTGCAAGAACTTGCTTCCAAACTAGGTGGGATCACCCAAGACATGGTGGGACTCCAGCAACGTGTGGTTGAGATCGAGGAGGCCAATCTAAACACAACTGCTGTAACAGAGAAACACGACACCCAGCTGCTGGCACTACAATCAAAAGTTGAAGATTTGGAGAATCGACAAAGACGGTCCAACCTGAGACTTTTTGGGATTCCGGAGGGCTCTGAGGGGTCTGACCCGAGGTCTTATCTAGTGGGGCTGTTTCAAAAGGCTTTTCCAGATCTAGCAGACTGGGACTGGGATACACAAATTCAACGTGCCCATCGTCTTCCCTTGGCTATGAGAAATAGAAAGAGAGAAAACCAGTTCCCACGGCCCCTATAATCTTTTTTGGCAACTTCCTATTACGCCAAGCTGTCTGGCAGAGAGCCCGCCCTAATGCCCCTGTAACCGTAGGGGAGCTTTCATTTTTTGTCCGATCAGATTTATGCAAAGAAACAATGGACAGGCGATGGATGCTACGTAAATTGATAGATCCCATTAAATCTTGCGGGGGCCAGGCATTTCTACAGGAGCCGGCTCGCCTCAAGGTTATCAAAAATGGTCATACTCACTTTTTTAACGATCCCAAAGAAGCTGAAGCATACATCTCTAGATTTGGCACGGTTTAGAAATTTGTCCGCACCTGGCGGGCCTTGTTCTGTGTAGAAATGTTGCAGGCTACACGGCAAAGCACTGGGGGAGAGGGTTTGGGGGGGTACTCTTAGGTGTCCTGTTTTGTGCGCTGCCCTTCCAGCGGCAGCTGTTACTCAAGGGCGGTTCTTCCCCTTCTGGGGCGAGAATCAGGGTGGGGGGAAGTGGGGGGTTTTGGGTGGGTTAAAATCAATAAAAATATGTTTCAGGCTGCTGAGGAAGAGTGTTTTGAGGACAAATCAGTTCTGGCCTTTTGGCCCTTATACATGACCTCACATACGAGTAACAGCGAACACTTAAAGATGCCCGTTTTAATGCTAAAAAATCTAATTACTCACAAATGCATGAAATAAAGATCTTGGCTTGGAACGTAGCAGGGCTCAACAGCAAGAATAAGATAATGTTGATTTCAGAAGAACTCAAATTACATAATCCACATTTTGTCCTTCTCTCAGAAACGCACATTGCCGGCAAGGACAAAAAACTACTTAAACAATTGCGTTACCATATTCTGGTTTGCTCTACTTTTGGGCTTTCCATAAGAGGGGTGGCTATCCTTACAGACAAAAGATTCAAATCTGAAATACTGCAGACCTTCCATAGTCAAGGCGGAAGATGGGCGATGGTCCAACTTCGTTTTGAAAACTATACATATGTCCTTTGTGTAGTATACGGCTCTAATACAGACGATCCAAGCATCTTCGATCTACTGAACATAAAACTCTTGGATTGGGACGGAGAACCCATTATTATGGGGGACTTCAATTGTATAATGAATTATAAAATAGACTCAACTCATCCAGGAAGCTTTCAAAGGATGCGTAAAACCAGGTCATCCATATCTGACATCTGTCATATTCACAATATTAAGGATGCTTGGCGATATCTACATCCGAACACACCAGGATACACGTATTATTCGGCACCACATAGATCTTGCTCCAGGCTGGATATGGCATTAATTAGTGACAACCTACTAAAATATAGCACGATGATCCTATGCCCTCGAATCTCATCGGATCACAACGCAATAATCTTAGCAATCACTACACCACATATCAGGGTCCCTCCCAGACCATTTTTCTTCCCCAGGTACTTACTTTCAGACACACAATTTGTGACACAGCTTATATCACACTTGACCGAATTCCTGCATATTAACATCGAATCTGCTTCTTGCCTTACGGTCTGGGACGCATGCAAAGCGGGTATCAGGGGTTTCGCCCAAGCTTATGTGATCAGAAAAAACACCGAACACAGAAAGCACAAGGCACAGATCATCTCAAAAATTGCATCTCAAGAAGAAACCTAGGCTTCCGCACTTCGATTAAATTCACCTGGGATTACAGAGATTAGCCTTAAACTCTGCTCACTCAAGAACGAGGCTAAAAAGAAATTCATCCAAAAGAGCAGCGCAAACATTCACAAATACAAGATTTCACAATATGATAGTGGAGACAAGATTGTCAAAATTCTCGCCTATAAGGTTGCCGAGGATAGAGCCCATACACTGATCACAAGCATCCGGGGTAGCAATGGTAAAATTTTTAACCAACAGACAGAAATAGTAGAACAATTCACGGATTATTATAGTACATTATACACTCCAGAAAGCATTCCCAATTTAGAAGCAATCCAAGACTACGTCGATAAGTTCTTAACCAATCCAGAGTCTAACACAATGCAAGAATCGATGTCAGACATTATTACAGGAGCCGAATTACACCAGGCAATAGAACTACTACCAGCAGGAAAAGCTGCAGGGGAGGACACAATCCCTTTGGAGATTTACAAAATCTGCATAGCCGAACTGGGACCTTTGTTACTGGAGGTTATACAAGCTGTTGGTCGTAACGGAAAGGCCCCAAAATCATGGAACAGAGCAAAAATAATATTCTTTCTGAAAAAGAACAAACCAAAGGAGGAGAGAGGATCATACCGACCTATATCGTTGATCAATACCGATGCCAAAATATTTGCTAAAATATTAGCTATAAGACTGTCCCCCTTCCTGCCTCTAATTGTTAACCCCCAACAACACGGGTTTATAATAGGGAGGGACACAACATCACATGTAAACATGGCATTTGACGTAGCAGAGACAGAATCCACCCCGCTCGGCATGATATTATTAGATGCCGAGAAGGCTTTTGACCGAGTGGGCTGGGACTACCTCTGGTGTGTCCTCTCTAAGCTGGGCTTCGGGGGGCAATTCTTACGAGCTATACAGGCTTTGTATGATAACCCAACAGCCTATACATCCTATGGGGGCCTGTCCTCTCAAGAGTTCCCAATTTTACGAGGTACTCGCCAGGGCTGCCCTCTCTCGCCTCTTTTATTCGCCCTCTCACTGGAACCATTCCTGCATGCTCTCCAGTTACAAACCCAAATCGCTCCTTTTAGATCAGGCACCCAAACACTAAAAATAACTGCATATGCCGACGATATCGCGGTCTACTCACAGGATATTGTGGCGGCACTTCAAGGCATAGCTTCTGAGGCCGAAAAATTCAGGATGGTCTCCGGTTATAAGCTTAATTTACAGAAGACCCAAATCATAGCCAATTATACTCCTGCCGTCACAGTTCCTGAGATATGCAAAAGCGCCACCTATTTAGGTGTTAAGCTAACGGCTAAAATCCAAGAAATCAACAACATAAATTACAATGCACTAGTTAAATCTACCATTTCACTATTAAAAAAATGGCACAGACTACCACTGAATATTATCGGCAGAATTAACTTAATCAAGATGAAGGTACTACCTAAATTCATGTACTTATTCCGCTCCATTCCGTTGGCCCTAAACAATTCGTTTTTTAAACAGCTAGACGGTGCATTTAGTAGCTTTATATGGGGCTATAAAGAAGCGAGGAGGTCATTGAATTCTTTGAAAAACAACACAAACTTGGGAGGGCTTAACTTTCCCGATTTTAAATTATATTTTTGGTCTGCTTTTGTTTTCCGTATTCGTTCGTTATGAAACCAGGGTGGAGCATTTTTTTTTCATTCTTTTATGTTAAAACATGATGCTAATATGTTCTTACTACGAGTCAATGACCCCAACTACTTTAAAAGAGTAAAATTCAAGACCGCAAGAGACATAACAAAGATCTGGGATAACATACTCATTTTCTGCAAAACTACTTTTTTTCATCCTAAACTACTGCTCTGGGCAACCCGGGTCTTCCGGGAATCTTTAACGAACACAATTCTCAAAGCTGGGCAAGATGGGTATAAGGCATTTAGGGGACATATACGGCATGCAAGGCCTTTTAGACTTTAACACACTTAAACTGCTTTATGGCCTCCCGGAATCTATGAGATTTAAACATCGACAGATACACGATTATCTGGTGAACAAAAAACGACTATTTGAGATTACTGACTGCGATATCTGGACTCACTTTTACTCCTCAACAACTAAATCAGCAATAAGTAACACTTATAGTCTCTTAACCAACCTCAAACTAAACGACTGTTCTAAATTAGCTGCCAAATGGGGTAGGCTGCTAGGCACAAACGTCACATCGAAAGACATAGAACGCTTCCTATCTAATATTAACAGCTGTGTCCACTCTTCTAGCCTGAGGCTACAGCAATTTAGAACGACTTGCATGCTATATTATACACCGGAAATCATCTCCAGATGGTCTCTTAACAACCCCGCTAATGACCATACTAAATGCCCCAAATGCTCGGCCCATGCAGCTGATCTGGTACACACGTTGTTTTCATGTCCCACTCTTAAGGATTACTGGTCAGACATCCGCAAGGTTCTTGAAATCAGGTCAACCCAGCTCCCCCTATTCTCTGCCTCCTTTGTTTTACTAGATATCCATCCCACTCCTTTTTCCCAGGCTGCTCTAGCTTCAATTCTCATGTCTTGTGCTAAACTAACTTTGGCCAGAGCCTGGATTCGCCCTGACCCACCATCGGTGTGGGATTGGTGGACATTGGTAACTGAGATTTACTCAATGGAGGCTGCACTAGCCAATCTTAGGGGGACCCGGTCCTTGATGAAACACGAAAAGAATTGGGGTTCATTCATGGAATAGTGTCGCTCCTCCTTTGCGCTTAATTTTGTCTATCGGGTTGTTTTTTTTTATTTTTTTTTATTTTTTTTTCTTCTTTCCTTCCCTCTTGTGAACAAACACATGTATTAATGTATGTTTTACTCACCAGCCTGTTCAATAAAAATATTCAAAAAAAAAAGAAAAAAAACAATACATTATTGGCCTGTAGATTTCTGTATACATGCTGATCTTTATGAGTTGTTGTGTAGCGCTATGGAGAATTTCTATATAAATTGAAGATGTATTTCTTGAAGTTCCGTGAAAACTTCGAGACATTATGCATTGCCGAAGAATGTATAATGTACTGATTACTCACAGATGGTTTAGGTTGCTGTATGATTGTAAGGATTGTTCTAATTGTGTACGCTAATTTCTGTGATTTTTCTTAAATGCATCTAACACCCCCACTGTGCATGGCTTGAAGCCATGCACAGCCGGATGTTGGCCCAGCCAATGCCCTGCAGGCTGCAAACCCCCCAATGTACATAGTTTTTGGCTGTGTGCAGCAAGGTTTTGGCGCACGTCCAGAGTCCAACCATTCCCCATGGGCATCTAAATTCAAGACCTTCACCAGTCTGCATTGATGCATTGACCCTGCAACCAACCACCACTGCACTTGGCGTATATCCTGCTCAGTGGCAGGGCCTTTGGCCATGCACTGTGGGGGTTGGGTGCAGGCTCTGCGTCCAACCCCCCTTCAGGCACCCCCATGCATGGCCTTCATTAGTGTAAGCTGTGTGTTAGCCAAGCTCTCAACCAACTGAAAGCGGCAAAGCCCCACTAGAAGCGGCATATGTCCGGTGCAGTTCCGATTAGCCACAGGTTCTGTTGCACCAGCCTTTGCATCTGCAATCCATTCCCATCATGATACCAATACCTTCCCGTCCACCCTCCATTGTCAATTAACTGACCCTCCTGCCTGCCCTCCATGGTCAGTGATGCTGCTCTTTACCTCCTAGCTTCCCATTGATCTGAGTCTTCTGTCCTTGGCAGCACGGTCTGCCCTTCTTAGTGCAGGTGGTGCCCCTGCCCCTGCCCCTTCCTGCCTCCCCTTTGTAGTCTGCTATGCTGCCCCAGCACCTCTCAGCTCCCCTCTGAGGTCAGCTCTGTGCCCCTGGACCCCTGATCTCCCTGTCCCGTGGTCCCCTTGCCCACCGTCTCAAGTACATGTGTTGCCCCTGAGCCCCTCTGTGCTGCTCTCTGTGGTCTGATATGCACTCTTTTCTCATCATGCCTGTCCTCTTAGCCAAACGGGAATACCCTTCAAACACAAAAATGAAACTTTTCAGTTTCATATTTTTAAGAGTAGGCACCACTGCCTGCTTTTAAGAAACGTTTTTGCTCCTAATCACAAAGGGGAAGGGTCAGTAAACTGCGATTGTTTTGCAACTGCATTCCATTCACAATACAGTCATATATGGCCTTGTGACTCACTATTAGGAAGGAACGCCCTTGGCAAGCCCCTTCCTTATAGCTGCTCGCAAGCCCTATTTTGCAAGTCAGGAACAGGTAGCAACTCACAAAATAGGGTTACTACATGCTGCAACTTTTTAAGCCCAAATCTCTGTTTGCGACTGATAAAATCGCTCGCACGCATGGCCCTGTGCTTTCTCTTTATTAGAAAATACAGCTCAGCAACTTTGGTTGTTATATTTCAATATTCTACATTTAGTAACTGTGACTGCACTGCTCTCTTCCCATCGCACAACACAGCTAAGCAACATTGGCTGTTATACCGCATTGTAGTACATTTAGTTGATGTGACTGCACTGCTCCCTCCCCTTTACATAACAAAGCAGAGCAGCTTTGGTTATTGTGCTGTATTGCTGCATTGCACTATATAATATTAAATCTGCCCAAAGTTCTTCTGTCTTGGCTGACTTTAATAAATCTGTCCCAAGTTTCATCAACCAATAACAGTCAGCAGCTTTATTGAAGACAAGAAAAGCTACCCTTGCTGCCCGAAGGTTAATCTTGCAGACGCGGCCCGTACAGGGAAGAGTGGGGGCCGGATGGGAGGGGGGGATTCGACATACGGCGACGAGAGAAACTTAAATTTAAAAAAAAGAAAAATGTGTTTTTCTTCTTTTAATTTAAGTTTCCCTTGTGTCGTATGTCGAACACCCCTTTGCCGCACCGCTCTTACCTGCACGGGCTGCGCCTGCACTCTTGCGGATCATTAGTTCCTCCTGGTACAACTGCACCATAGTTCCTGGTAGAGGATGGGCTATTGAGAAAAGAGAATGACATGTTTTCACAAGACTTTGATGAGCTCCCTATCCGCTGCTAACTCTAAGGCCTTAATTCATCATAATGCCTCTAAAATCTACCACCAGACACTTTCTACCCCTTTACCCCACTCTTGCTTTTTCAGTCCTTTCTCTCTTTGGGCAAGATATACAAACTATTTTTGCGTTCGCAAATGGCCTGATTCGCAGAATCGGGCTGTTTGTGAATTCAAAAATGCCTTTTCTGATGTACAGAACCCAAACTGTGATTTAGTAACCTGTTAATTTGGATTTGCCAATTGGTATTTGGAAGGGGCATGTTTGGGGCATCCCTTCCAAATACCAATTTGCAATAGTATGTACAAATGTTTTGCCATCGAAATACGGTCACAAAATAATCACACTTTATCGCCCACTTAAAGCTGATGGTAACCTATTTCCTAATGGGAAGAGGTCCCCTTGGGACTTCTTCCCATTTGAGAATGGTTGAATTCATATTTTTAAGAGCAGGCAGTGGACACATGGACCACTGCCTACTCCTAAAAAATAAAAATGAAACTTTCAATTTTTTTATTTTTAAACGCAACCTATTTTCCTCTAAGTAAAATTGGCTCTGTTTCAAAAAAATTATTGCTTTATTTAAAAGCAATCACAGACATGGTGGTCCGTTAACTCCAGCAAGCCACCATCCCTGTGATGGCAGCAAATCGTGGTCGGTCACAAATTAAAACCTGACAATATTTACAAATGGCAATGGTGGTTAAATTGGTAGCACATCTATTCTCTTTTGTGCATTAGACATGTGTTACACATTACATCAGGAACGACTGCGTTGTGAGGAACTCTGCAACATGAATAGGGGCATATCATAGCCAAAGATTCTGTGACTATCAAAATTAGATAACAACCAGTGTTCCGATATGTTGCTACTGCTCTTTAACTTTGTGACTTTAGATAATATTATATACCTTTATTAAATGGATTCAGCAAGAATTATACTCATGTCGTGCTGATATTTGGAGCAATAATTCTGAATAACTTTATGACTTAATAGAGAACTGAACAAGAGTAACTTTCAACCCGAAAGACATGGCTAAAATACAGGGGAAAATAGGTTCATTTATATGGAACACCAAGTCATCGAGAACACCGTGGAAGAAATTGAGGAGGAAACTAAAACTAGGGGGTCTTGCCCTGCCAGATATACTCATTTATTGCCACTCGTTCCAATTAAAAAACTTTAGACTAATGGCTGATAAGGCAGATACCCTTTTCATCTATTGGCATATGAGGAATAATAAAAAAAAAAAGAACTGAACAAGAGTGCCAAGGTTTATATTTTCTTGTTTTCACAAATTAAAACCTATCTCATTAATATTCATGAAGTAGGTGTATTTGCAACCCACTACGAATCGCTATTTAAGGAATAGGGGCTAAATAATTCCTTTGAACATTAGTAGTAGCAATTACCAAATAGAGATTTAAAAAAAATGGCTATATGGCAACCGGTTCTAGTAAGTTCTTTGTCCTCTTACCTCATGTGCAGGGATTCCCTTAGCACTCTTCTCCTATTATAGCTGATGGGTGTCAACCACAACCTTGTGAGGATAACTGCTCCTTTCCTTATTTTGATCTCTTCTCTGTTACAAACAGATCATTTCCCCTGGAGCATGCACACTGTCATGAATAGTCTATTGTTCTTTTGTTTAGTACCTTCCTACTGCCTACCTATTTTTCAATGTACTGTATAAGTTCTGTTTTTCTGGTTTCGTCTTCTCTAGGCATTAGCAAGTTCCGGTCCAGTATTAAATCCCACTTCCCTCCAACCAGCTCCAGTCTGCAGCTTCTGTCAGTCAAGCTCCTTCCAAAATTCGGGCAATTCTCCATTGTATGCATAGAACCCTTACACCAAAGTCCAACTGTCCCTGCAGAGAACAAGCTCTTCTTTTAGCAATGGCCCAGCTAAGAGGTGGGTTGAACTCCAGCACTGCACAACACAATGACAGAAGCACATGAAATATTAAATAAAAACCATTCTGCAGGGAGTTCTTACACCTTCCTTTCTTTCAGGCATCAATGACCGCCTACATTGGCTCTAGATGGGTTGTACATATGCACGTTGAGTCCTTCCAGCAAGGTATTTTGGTCTTGGCCTGCACTGTGAGATGTTGGCGTAGAAGGTAGTGTTCCTACCATGAACCGCTGGGTGGAGGTATTTACTTCCAACTCTGTGTCCCTTGGTGCTCAAAGGGTTGCACCAAGCGAGATACATTTTAAGGAAATTCATAATTCATATGAATCCTGCAGGGTCTGCGACTATTACAGATTTACAACTTCTTATCTGAGGAATTTTTAACGCCCCATAAGATACAGAACCTGTCGTGGCAGAGCACAGGGAAACATCTGTTACCCCACGGTCTTTACAACAACCAGTATTTACAATGAAGTCACTACTACACATGTGATGCTACCACACATTACTTTACCCCGCAGGTCATTACAACAACCTGCTGTAGAGAGCGGGTTGTTGGACTGGTGTTGGACTTTTAGGTCCAGCGACTTCCCTACTGAAACGTAGATTGGATTTGTAAAACTGACTACGTTGTAAAGGCATGCGTAGTAAATGTATACTGCATTCTGTCGTACAACCCAGGGCACAGCATGTAATAACAAATGTTGGGGCATATTAACAATGCAGCGATAAAAAATTATCGCCGCCTGTTGCAAATATGCCCCGTTATAATTCAGCATGACATTACCAATAACACTAGCATAATTATCCATCACCAAACGGAGAGCACGGAAGCTCGTCCTGCCCAGGACCTCAGCCTCCTCCTCGCCCAAAGCAGACTAGACACCATCATAAGCAAAAGCTTTATTTCTGCTTCAGTTTCAAATTGGTGAGTTTTAATACTTAAAAGAGTCACAAAAATATCAGCAAACAAAACAGTCAACATCATGTTTGGGCATCACATGGTTTCCATGTTGTCGAATGATCGATCTGGCCATCACTGCTGGCCACTTGAGGCAGAGACGCTTCAGGGAGTGACACAGCCGAGGCGGTGCAGGTGCACTCCTCATGTCTGCTCGAACGGGGAAGCCGGCATGAATTCCAGGTGGTCAAGCGTCTCCAGTGTGCCAATGGGAAAACCAGGGAAATCCTGGGTGCGCTCGATGTTAATACAGCCCCGGTAGGAGATTGCCACGGGATCCACTGTGAAGAAGCCATAGACAACTCACTAGGTGGGTGGGGGGGGGGCTTCACTCTAATGTGCCTCCTGCATGCCTGAAGGTCAAGAGAAGAATGAGGCACCAATGAAATTTCCCATTATGATGGTGTCTAACAATAACAAAGACTTGCTTTATGCATGGGTGGAACTGTAAATTTTAGGTGCCATCTTCAATTTTGTGGGTCATTTCCCCACTTCCTTAGAGGGCAGGAAGTGACAATAAGGACAGAATCATCCGTCTTGTGATGGTGCAGGAGTTATAGGCACATCTGGAATGAAGTCCTGGGGAAAGAAAAGCCGTGTGTCTTGCACAAGTTGAGAAAACAATCTTACTAAAGATCTGAAGTGCACGAAGAACGCCTTAATTCCACAACTTCAGAATTTCTCTGTCTGGAGCGCGCACACTAACTCAGAAAGTCTATGTTTTAGTGTATGAGCTGCAGTCACCGCAACATCCTAAACACAAAGCAGCCATGGCCGCCATGTTTGAGAGCTGTGTTATCTGTAGCACATGCATTGCGTCATAGATTTTCTGAGTAACCAGTGCAACCTTGGTAAAGTCAGTGATTTAGGATCACATTTATGACCATTTCATTTTGCGAGTCTCTAATTTATGTGACAGGCAGTTAGAGACTCACAAAATGAAATGTACTAATGTGTCTCAGACACAATAGCGATTCCCAATGCGGTCGCAATGGACCTGCCGCATCAATATTCATGAGTCAAGGTCACAATTTGCGATCCACTGGGAATGGGCAATAACACAGGGATGGTGGCCTTCTGGAGACAGCAGACCACCATGTCTGTGTTTGCTTTTAAATTAAGCCACTTCTATTTTTTGAAATGCAGTCAGTTTTCCTTCCCATGGGACCACTGCCTGCTCTTAAAACTTTTTCGCTGCAGTCATAAAGAGGAACAGGTCCCCTGGAGATCCCTTCCCATTTGCAATTGGCTTACCACCTACTTGAAGTAGGGGGAAACTGTGATTGTTTTGCGACCACTTTCAGTTCGCAAAACAATCATGTATGCCCGTGCAACTCACCATTAGGAAGGGATGCCCTTTGCACGCCCTTTCCTAATACCGACTCGCAAACCCATTTGTGCCCAATTAAATGCGCCGTAAATCTGGTCCCAAATCCTTTGTGTGCCTTTGTACAGTCGCAGAACCCATTAATAATAAAGCAATGCAACCAGGGTCATTGCGTGCTCAGAAATGTTCCATCCTGGCAAAAGACTTGTGGTCAAGAAAGTCTCTGAGAGTCATCCCAAAGTCCTGCTGTTGCTTATTTGTTCATTATAGATCTTTATGGCAGTCACCTTTGCACCCTGGCGATAAAGCGGGCAAGTTAAATTGTTGTTCATCAGAGGAGCAGTGGTGAACGCAGGTCCAGGAGGACATGGTCCATGCCAGATTTTTAGGGTATCCACAAAAATATACATTCACAGACAATGAATGTACAAGCAGGTAATTAACATAGTGTTACCCTGAAAATATGGTGTAAATCCCTCCCTTCCAAACTTTTGTAGAATATACCTGCCTTTTAAAGAATAAGAGAATACCTATATGGTTTTGACGATTCTCTGAATCATTTCAATATGTTTTTTAAATCCCTGGCTTTGTGGAAAGAATGTTCTTTCTGTGTTGCAAAGCTCAAAGAGGTTTTTGCAAATGCCAACCATTTAAGATTGGCCAGTCTGAAATCAGGACGCATCTCCAAGTCCTGCCTGAAGCACCTTTGAACAATAAAGAGAGTTTTTGCTGCATGAATCATTATATCTATGTCCCTGATTATGAGTTTGGTGCGCGGGTCACTCCGGCACATGACGGATTTCGCACCAACCTTATAGCAAGGTCCATAAGCCATACTGAACTTGAAATAAGGCAGACAGGATAGCCGTCATGTTCTGGTGGAGTAACCCATCCACCAACCTCTATAGCAGGCCCTCTGTTGTGAGTGGCCACTTCGTTCTCGCAAGGCCAGCAACAGAATTATGATATTCGCAGGAACACTAAGGATCTGTTTACTTTCAACTAGAGATTTTGGATAAAATATCTCAGTGAATTTCAGTTACTAATTCCCAGGTAAATCCTATTTTTTGGGGAATAATCAGGATTGCACCTCATCAGTATCTCCCCTCCCAGCCTTGAGAGTTACCATACCCCTTATTTCAGTACACCAGGGGGGCGGAGTCAATGATCCCAAAACACCGGCCCACAGTGAGCTAAAGTGCTCTTTATTTGGCCTCTGTGGAATTTTGAAAACCTTCTTCAAGTCTTAGATGGAGTGGAAGAGTATTCCAGAGCGCGGAGCCATGGGTAATGAGGGATCTCATTGGCTCCTAGGCTATGAACGTCATGTTCCCAATGGTGACCCAGAGCCTAAGTCATGCAGAGTATAAATCAATAGATGCAGCATGTGATATCTTTCATCGAACAATAAGCGTGGTTTCCATGTAAAGCTAATTTAAGTTTACTTTTGGGGAAAGGACTTACTTTCAATTCAAATCTAACTCATTTTCATAGAAAGGAATATATTATCCAGCAATGATTTTAAAAGCAGCACTCTAATCAGATCTCAAACCGCATTTCTTAAAATTGCCCTTCGAGGAGCTGCATTCATTGATGCTAGTGACGCTTGCGTGGGAAAACAGATTCATTCACACAAGCATATTCTACTTTGCGATTCACAAAACTGGAATTTCACTCCAATGTGGATATAAATAAAATGATTGATAATGTTCACATACGTGAAGCTGTAAATTACAAGCAGAACTCTCTAATTGTACAGGGGCCTGAAAATCCTGTAAAGGATACAAACCTCAATAAATTGACCAGTAGTGAGGACAGGGGGTGACAGCAGCCACATGTAGGCCCTTCTTTTATTAATGTGACCTCAACTACAGCACTAAAGCGCCGCGGAGACAGACCATTTAATGCACAATGTCTCAGCAGGTCACAATTTTTGGTTAATATGCTGCATCATTAATGGAAAATATGACCTTATCCCAAGGTTTGTTGGTAAGTAGCTTAAGATTAAAGTACAGATGTCAATACACCCAACAGATGATGGTCCAATGGTGTTAGCCTTCCTCCCCTCCCCAGATAGGCGCCTTTATAACCTCTTCTTTATGTATGTTCAATGGGTTTCTAGCTGAGTAAAGGTGAAATTGAACTGCACTTTGCAGCTGAACAACAGCACAACTTAATTTTAGTAGAGAGACTGCATAAGAGCTGACATAGTTAATACCACTCATGTTTGTTATTCCATTGTTCCTACGGTAGATGGCGCTAGTTATTGATGGGAGTCTTACTTTTGGGAAGTAATAGTTAAAGGGGCCGACCAGTGAACGATTTCAAAATAGTAATTAAAACCCAGCAGACATCATCAATCAAGAGAACATCATAGAACTCTTATTGTTAGTGATCCAGGACCAGCTGAAGGTGCTCCCTTTAAATGGACAGATAAGTCTATTATATGATACCACGTAAACAACTCCAATAATTGTACGGTAATGCCTCTTTTTGCATGTTCACCCCCACATTTTTGGACTGATGGTGCTGTGTTTTCAACTTTGAGAGTGCACTGAGGCCTGCTAACCAGACCTCCCTCCCAGTGTTCTTACCCTCACAAGGTGTATGTCGAACTGGCTAAACCCAATTAGAAAGTAGAGACTTACTTATAGGTGCCTAGTAAAGTGGCTCTCAACATTTTGACTTGTAGGGACCCCCACTTAATCATTACTGGAATCTGGGGACCCCCCTGAATCATTATTGGAATCTGGGGACCCCATACTGATTCATTACTTGAAGTCGGGGACCTAAGCACTGTTGATAACTTGAACAGCCAAACAATACACAAACAATGTCGAAAAAAGCATTCATCAAACACATACAGAAATGATGACACATTTTATTTAATTTATAAAGACATATTGGGCCCGATTCACAGAACTAACTTAAGACAAAATCCTAAACTTACTACTTTTGGTGTTCACAGAAGGTAGGATTTTGTCTTAAGTTTGTCTTAAGACAAACTTAAGACAGACTTAAGACAGACTTAAGACAGACTTAAGATAGACTTAAGACAGACTTAAGACAAACTTAAGGCAAACTTAAGACAGACTTAAGACAGACTTAAGACAGACTTAGGACAAACTTAAGACAGACTTAAGACAGACTTAAGTTAGGATTTTGTCTTAAGTTTGTCTTAAGTCTGTCTTTAGTCTATCTTAAGTCTGTCTTAAGTTTGTCTTAAGTTTGTCTTAAGTCTGTCTTAAGTTTGTCTTAAGACAAACTTAAGACAAAATCCTAACTTCTGTGAATACCAAAAGTAGTAAGTTTAGGATTTTGTCTTAAGTGAGTTCTGTGAATCGGCCCCACAAGGTTTAAGTGTAGATAATGCTTTGGTAAATGTTGGAAAAACTGGGCCCGATTCACAGAACTAACTTAAGACAAAATCCTAAACTTACTACCATTTTGGTATTCACAGATGGCACTTACTCATTTCGGTATTCACAGAAGTTAGGAGTCCTAACTTTAGGACTCCTAAATGCCTTCTGTGAATACCGAAAGTCTTAAAATTAGGATTTTTCTCAGTTTAGTAGTAGTATAGTTAGGACTCCAAACTTTAAGACCCCTAAATGCCTTCTGTGAATACCGAAAGCCTTAAAATTAGGATTTTTCTCAATTTAGTAGTAGTAAAGTTAGGACTCCTAACTTTAGGACTCCTAAATGCCTTCTGTGAATACCGAAAGCCTTAAAATTAGGATTTTTCTCAGTTTAGTAGTAGTATTGTTAGAACTCCGAACTTTAGGACTCCTAAATGCCTTCTGTGAATACCGAAAGTCTGAAAATTAGGATTTTTCTCAATTTAGTAGTAGTAAAGTTAGGACTCCTAACTTTAGGACTCCTAAATGCATTCTGTGAATACCAAAAGCCTTAAAATTAGGATTTTTCTCAGTTTAGTAGTAGTAAAGTTAGGAGTTCTAACTTTAGGACCCTTAAACTGAGAAAAATCCTAATTTTAAGACTTTCGGTATTCACAGAAGGCATATAGGAGTCCTAAAGTTAGGACTCCTAACTTCTGTGAATACCGAAGTGAGTAAGTTCTTCTGTGAATACCAAAATGAGTAAGTGCCTTCTGCGAATACGAAAATGATAGTAAGTTTAGGATTTTGTCTTAAGTTAGTTCTGTGAATCAGGCCCATTGTGTTTAAAGAGGGAATGGTATATGTTGCATTATCTCAAGTTATAACGTTGTCTGGTTTGTATTTAATTGATTTTGATGAGAACAAGGTTAGTGCTGATGTTAATTGTGTAAGAGAATATAATCATTTGACAAGGCTTTATGCTCCCCATTTAGGTGAATATCCTATTAATGAGAAACATGTTGTGTGTTCAAAATGCAAATATGTTGAAGAGTTAACTATAGTTGGAAAGCAGAAAGAAAATCAACAGAAAAGAAAGGATGTAAAGAAGCAGAAAATACAAACAAGTGATGATGTTGTTGGATACCAATTAGAAAATGCTTCTGGTGTCAACTGTTATGGTAATGTCATTCTAAATGTTATATTTTATCTTGAAGATGTTTGTGGTGAAATTATGGAAAGTCAGGAAAAAACTTTATGTTCTGCTCTCTACGCTTTATTTCAAGAATTGAGAACTGATAGAAGTAAGATTCATTCTGCTTCTGGTATTCACCAACTGTTGGATACATGTACTGGATCTTTGACGTTCAGTGCTAATATACAGCAAGATGCACATGAATTTCTGATGGTTATGTTTGGAGTACTAGAAGATGAAGGAATTCAGATTGAGAGTTTATTTGGAATCAGTTACAAATGGTAACATAAATGTGGAGTGTTCATTAACTTCAAGCACTATAGTTGACAGAGAACGATTTTTATATATAACAATACCTGACTGCAAATCTGTACCATTTTCCAAATTAGTAAAAGAAGCTGGTCACGAGATGATGTGTTCTCGTTGAAAATCAAGAATGCTATCTGCATTATGCCTACAAAGATATGGAAAATATTTGATTATAATGCTGCAAAGCTGTAGACCAAATGGAAGAAAAGTGGAAACCAAAATTAAAATTTTTGTTGCTAATCAAGTATCTATTTCTGGAAGAACTTTTGCAACAGTTGCTATTGTTTTCCATGCTGGAAGTACTACTACAAGTGGACATTATACAGTTTATTTAAAGTGTAATAATGGTTGGAGTCACTGTAATGATACACACTTGGAAATGAAACCGAGATTGCCTTATGAATTACCCAACTCATTCTTAATTTTTCTGAAACAAAGATTTTAGATACACTATTCAGCTTTAATGGGAAGGTGTATAGATCTTTAAGGAATTCATACTGGATGCTTTCAAAGCGAAATGTTTGATATATTATCTAGCGTATTGGGAAAATGTGCAGAGAAACTACGTAAGATCTTTAAGGAATTCATACTGGATGCTTTCAAAGCTAAATGCTTGATATATTATCTGGCGTATTGTGAAAATGTGCAGAGAAACTACGTAAGATCTTAATGGAATTCATACTGGATGCTTTCAAAGCAAAATTTTTGATACATTATCTGGCGTATTGGGTAAATTTGCAGACAATCTACGAAGTAAAGGTAAGCTTTGAACATTTGAAGTGCTATTGGATGTGTTATTTTTGTTGATTTTGTATTATATTTTAGAGAATTAGGGTTTTGGTTTTTTTAACAATATAGTTTTTCCCCTGCTGTTTATGATGAAACTACACTGGTATCACTGTGAATACTGAAGTTAAGTGGTTTCTGATGACAGCAAAAAAGGGAGAACATTGTTATCTGAATGTTAAACTGTTTTGTATTTTTAAAAACTCATTGTAATTTGTGAAATGTATTACGTTACAGAGTACTTTTGCAGTTTATTTTATGTAGTTGAAAAGTTAGAAAAAATAGTATTAATGACAAATACACAATAGTAGTTCGATATTTAAAAAAACTTTGAAATTCATTGAAAAAACAATAGGTTTCAGAGATGTTATACTTAGAAAGTAGCATTTAAAAAACCTTTGAAATTCACTGAAAAACCATAGGTTTTACAGACGTTATAGTTAGGAATTAGCATTTAAAAAACCTTAGAAATTCACTGAAAAAACCATAGGTTTCAGGGATGTTTAGTTAGTTGGACATTTGACTCATGTAAAACCAGAGAAATTTGCCTGTTATAGTTAGTTGAGCAAACTATAACTCGCGCGCCCGCAATGCACTGCTGATGATGTCACATATTACATCACTCATGACATGGTCACTCAGCGCCACAGAGCTGCGTTGCAAAGAAGTTTAAAAAGGGGTGTGGCCTCTGAACACCTCTCTGCAACGCAGCTCCCTGGCGCATACTGGAGGTACCTGGTGGTCTAGGTGGCCCCCAAGGACCCTCAGTATTGAAGAGGAATTAATACCTGTGAGGCTCCCACCCTGCCATAGCAAACAGCAGTGTCCCGGGGGTGGGCACCCTGGGACACTGCAGGAGCCGGCCCTGGGGGGGTGGCGGTCCCCAGGGCCTTTACAGGCTCCAGGAGAGGGGCCGCTTGGCCCCCCTTCCAAGATTACCAAAGCCCTGGGAAGGTGGTGGTCCCTGGGACTGGGGGGTCCATCACGGACCCCCCAATTTTATTATTTAGAGCCCCAGGGAGGTGGCGGTCCCTTGGGAGTGTGGAGGGGCTCGAGCCCCCACACACAGGTTATTTGTTTTAAAAAAAACACAAGCCCCGGGGGGTGGCGGTCCCCGGGCATGCGGGGGGGTCGTGAGCCCCCCACAAATATTTTCATGAAAGCCCTGGGGGTGGCAGTCCCTGGAGCTTGGGGGGGCCTTTGAGCCCCCCACCCATGTATTTTCAAAGCCCCGGTTGGCGTTCCCTGGGGCTGGGGGGTGTGAGCCCCCCGCAAATATTATCATAAAGCTCCGGGGGTGGCAGTCCCCAGGGCTTGGGGGGCCTTTGATCCCCCACCTATTTATTTTTGAAGCCCCGGGGGTGGCAGTCTACTGAGGCACAAGATGGCTGCCAACACTACCTGGTTTGGAGTGTTGACAGCCAATTAGCATAAAGCCTGTGATCGGGAGGGTGCGCGGATCAAGCGCGGCCATAGATATCGAAACTTTTTTAATTTTGATTTTCACAGCAACTACTGAACGAATTCACACCATTTAATAAAAAGGCTTCTTTCTGAACCAAGAACTACCTCTTTGCCAAATTTGGGGTGATTCCGTTCAGCAGTTTGGTCTGTAGCCGTGTCTAAAGTTTCCTATGGAAAATTGCATGGGGAAAACACGTTTTGGGACCTCCCTTTTTTCTCGGCCCCCGCTTGCCGAATCACCCTGAAACTTTCAGGATAGGAGCGGACCAGAGCAGGCCATACGTTTTTAAAATTTGTGAAGATTCGTCAACCAGCGCCAAAGTTATTGGGAATAGAATGTTGCAGATTTCCTATAGAAAATAGGTCCTAACTATAATTACCTACTGGCGACTGCCAGTAGGTAATATATATATATTTATATATATAGAGATCCATCAGATTGTTTGTCCACGCATAAAGATGCACTCTGCAGCTGTTCATTCAACATGAATTTTATTGTGGCAACTAGCATTTCGTACCCAGATGATGAAATGCCTTACGCGTTTCAGAGCCACCTCACTCCTTGTTCACAGGCTGAGCATGCACGTTGCAGGAAAGGGAACCACGTTTTTTCAATCAACGAGGACTACGAGGACCAGCCTGCATCACACTTGAACTTACCTGAAAGGCCCACAGGAGGGCAATAAATTGATTGAAAAAACGTGGTTGCCTTTCCTGCAACGTGCACTACATGTTTCGGCTCCCAACCTTCTACTGGACCATAGATTCCTAGTGCCTAGAATGTCTCTTTTAAAGTGCTCAGTGTGCTCTATATTTCTTTATATTAGATGAAAGACTAGGCATAAAAAATCCTGAGAATCCGTGCATATGTTTACAATCAATTCCGTTTCAAGCTGAGATAAATACATAGAAATCAGTCTATTGTTGTGCAAATTACACATAAGGTTGAAAGAAAAGGTACAAGATTTAAGTAATTTGTGAGGCATCATAAGTGATTGTTCATTGTTAAAAACACATGTATCTTAAGGCTAGTGCATTTATTGTGTTGAGCGTACATTGACTTGTAAAGTACATTCCAATGACTGCTCCTGTTTATTTTAGATTTGAATGAATAATTTTTTGTTTCATAAGGTTTAAAGTGCAGAATTCTCATTATCTAATACTCAAGAGAGTACAAGGGATAAGAGGTAAAGAGCTACAGGTGTCTGTAGACAATTGTCTCTGCCTTGAGTGTCAGTTGAGCAGCAAGACAAGGGAAACAGAAAGAGAGTTGAGGGAAGAAGAGGAGTGTAATTTTCAGTCCTCAATTTTTAATTGACCAGTGCATATCCTAGAATGGTAATAATTTTTAGCAAAATATATATATATGTATAAATTATTATGTTTGTGTGTGTATCTTTTTGTATTGTTTATTTGTTATATTTAGTTGATATGTATATTAAATTTCATTTATTTTGTTAATAAAAGTGCCCAGGGGACCCCATTCCCCGGGGCTGCGCCTCATTTTTTTTCTTCTTTTTTTAGCCCGAGGCTTTAAATTAGCTCTGGGGGTGGCGGTCCCCGTGGATGCAGGGGGGCTGCGTGCTCCCCCGCAACTCTTAAATCAAGCCCCGGGAATGTGGCGATCCCCGGGGCAGTGTGGGGGGGATTGGGCCCCCCACGCATTTTTAGTGCCCCTAGACCCTTCAACATAACGAAGCATGGGAGCGCGCGTTTTGTTTTTATTTTATTTTCTCTGCCGGATTCACGCACCCACGAGGCCTAGGAGGTCATCCTGTTTATACCCTGCCCCCTTTTCTTGTTTTTCATGTTTACTTTTCTCTTTTCTTGTGACTCGGTTCTAACTTCCTGGTTTGGAGTGTTGACAGTCAATTAAAATAAAGCTCGTGGTCGGGAGGGTGCGCTGATCCACCACGCCTCTATATATCGATATTTTTATTTTTGGAATTTCTCAGCAATTACTGAACGGATTTACACCATTTAAAAAAAGGTCGCTTTCTGATCCAAGCACTACCTTTTTCGCAAATTTTGTGTAATTCCGTTCAGCAGTTTCGGCTGTAGCCTTGCCCAAACTTTCCTATGGGAAATTGATTTTTTGACTCTTATTTTTCGAATTTCTCAAAAATTACTGAACGGATTTACACCATTTGAAAAAAAGGTCGCTTCCTGATCTAAGCTCTACCTTTTTGCCAAATTTGGAGTAATTCCGTTCAGCAGTTCGGGCTGTAGCCCGTCTCAAAGTTTCCTATGGAAATTAACAAGGGCAAAATGTGTTTTGGGAACACCCTTTTTTCTCAGCCCCCGCTTGACGAATCACCCCCAAACAGGATAGGAGCTGTCCTGGATAGACCTTTTATTTTGAGAATTTTTGCGAAGATTCGTCAAACGACGCCAAAGTTATTAGCAAATAAAGAATGATTTTCCTATGAAAACTAGGTTCTAACTATAACTACCTATTGGCGACCACCAGTAGGTAATATATATAGGGATTTATTAGGGTGAATCTAAAGGACCTATTTTGGAGTATTGTGAGAGTATTACATAGAAAAGCCAAACCAGCATCGCTGCATAATACTCCACTTACCTACAGAGAACAGGAAGAGCACAGCTAGTCAAAGGAGATATGTCTGTGATTTGTGTATGCCTCTATCTTAAAATCTTAGTATGATTGTGTTGTGTAGTTCCTACAAATCTATATAGGATCGGCATGTTAAGGTGACATAAACTAAGGGATTGGTGTCCAGACTGATTCCAGACACCCCCAAAGGATATGTTAGTCTGCCGACCAGCTAGCCCACAATGCCACCATAAGCTAGACAACCTTACAGAGGAGCAAATAGTTTCTGGCAACTATCGAACATTGCAACCCTGACCCTGGTGGGATCTTAGAAACACTACAGTACTTTTTGCTCAGTCACTCATGCTCACTCAGAGATCTATACAGAATAAACGATGGGGACCTTTTCAATAAGCATTTATTGAACCAGCATCATTCTAGTATAATATACGTGTGCTGCAACAATCATTAGATAGAAATAGATGTAGTTGGTTATAAGCACTAAAAAAAATAAAAAATGGTAGAATTCTACCATGGTGCTAAAACAGTTAATATATGCAGGCATATAGCTGTATGGCAGTAATCATGAGTACTCTTAAGATGCAAACTTTAACTAAATGTTCCTAAATGTACCTAGCGTGTATGTACGTATTTAGCCAAAAATTCCCCTAGGAAAGAGCCACCCCATTAGCTGATGGGAGAGAATGAAGGACCCCATCTTGGTCTCGAGTTGGACACCCCACGAGGGATGTCAGACCACTGGGTCCTGGAGTGTCTGTGTTCAGGAAATTCTGTGTCTCGTTTCAGCAACGAAGCTTCTCCTTTGGTTTGCCCAGCAGAAATGTGATACTTATATACCTGAGAGGTAACTTCAGGAGTTCTACCAAGATGTGTCATGGTACTGTGGATCTGTCGGCCAAGAATGACGATAGTGGTGACTTTTGTACAAAGGTATTATGCAGAAGATATTAATCATGCTGTGATACTAAGAATCCTCATGCATAATAATGAGGCTAGTTTTAGAAGAAAACCACACAACATTAATTTGGCACCTAACAAGGTAAAAGATCAGCACCAGACCCACTATGTAGAGGAAAGTAGGATAAAGTAGGTAAAAAGTCATGAAACTACCTAGGCCTATATTGGGGTACATTGGGGATCATAACAACCACTCCTCATCCGACTGGACGACAAAATTAACAAATGCTAAAATATGCCTGTTTAAAAAAGCATAAAAGATATTGCTAAGATATGAGTATCAAGGGGGGGGCGTGGCTTAACATCATGGCCACGTAGACATCTTTCTACTGGGCTCCTCTCGGCGGCCCATGAAACTGAAGCATCCTGATAGACCATGCCCTTAACAAATGTCACAACCGAAGTATGGTGCAGCGGTAACCAACGCCCTCACCAAACCAGAAAGAACAAGGATCGGGGAAGCAGTGTAAAACCAATGCAACGTAGACAAAGCCCTGGAGAACCGATGCGTCATCTTGGGTCTGCGAAAGCCGAAGGGCGTGGAGCATTGGAGAGGCCGGGGATTCAATTGAGCTGACAAAGCTCCCCTGGGACCACCAAAGGCTAAAGCTGCGCACCAGGCACAAGGCTGGGGAGGCAGCGGACCCGCTCACACACAGGGACTGGAGCCTGTGTTCCAGTGAGACAGGGGGCCATGGCAAAAGAGAATTAAGCGCACACTTTGGTCCAACCCCGAGATCCCGGGAATCAACAGCGGGGAAGGCAGGCGGTTCAGTGAGAGGCCCAATTCTATCAAGGAGACCCAGAGCCACGGATGAGAAAGGGGTGGCGAGAGTGCTGCAACATAAGAAATTCTGGTGGTGCTGGAGGAAGGCGGTGCATCAACCAGCTACCTGGTGAGGGAGCAGAAAACAGCAGCTCTAAAGGTGAGAGCGAGACCAAAGAGGAACTCCCAAGGAATGGTAGAAGGGTGGATATAGGAGCCGGGGGTGCGGCGGGCCTGGTGACTGTAATAATTTTACTCTAAGCCCGATTGATTGGGCTTGCCGTGAAACCACAGCATAGCGGCATACCGCTACAGCGAAGGGGGGAAAATAGAGGCCTACAAGAGGATACTTGCCGCATTGGCACTGCTGGCTCAGAGGCTACGAAGAATGGTAAGCCACAGTACAAACTGTGCGGAAACAAGAGTGTCTGCAATACTGGGGAAACCTGGGTCCGTGTTTGAGTCAAGAGGGAAACAGATCAGGTCACATCGCAGCAACGGCCAACAGCCAACTCAACCAAGAAGCGAAGTTTTGTGCAAGATAATCCTACCCCAAATTCGAACAACAGAACATTCTGGAAGCACGCTGGGATCGGGATCAGAAGTGAAGAGCAGATAGAGAAACCGATGGCCCATATGGGGAAGTGCATGGCTCCCACGGCACAGACAAATAAAATCTTGAATTATGTGCAGCCATAGTTGCACGGACTGGAGCAGAGGGAGGACAATATCAATGGTGATCAGGCACCCAAGGAGAGGAGCGAGGAGTCCCCCCACACTGGCGGATGTGATGAAAGCCATTCAAATGACTAGAGGCGATATGGTCAACAGAACAGGTGCAGTGGCCATAAATGTCAACCTATTGAGAACTGATATGAGGAAAGTTTCGGATAGGGTGGCAACCACCGAAAAGGACGTGGACACACTGCAGAAAGAAATAAAGTCTCTCAGTACCACGGTGGTTGAACTAAAAAAGCAGGTAATAAAATTGGATGAGAGAGCAGAGGACTCAGAGGGCAGATTGAGAATATACAATTTAAGATTTCTTGGATTTCCCGAAAAAGCAGAAGGCCCCTCCATGGATCTACTCTTTAAAGGTTTTTTGCAATGAACCCGCACACAGGGCGCTGGTCCCACCTCCCAGGCCTGGGGCATTGCCTAGGACCATCATTGCAAAACCTTTTATTTACAGGGACGGAGACCTCAACCTATAACTGTCGCGCAACCAGGGTCAGTTCTTTTTTGAGGGACTCCCCATTTCAATACATCCAGATTACACCCGGAGAGAACAGGAACAGAGGAAATCCTACCTCATGGTCAAACGAAGATTAAACGATATGAATCTGAAATACAGTCTCATGTTTTCTGTGAAATTAAGAGTTGAAAATGAAGGACGCATGTTATTCTTCTTCTCGGCAGGGGATGCAAGTGAGTGGCTGGACACCAGGGGAGCAGGAGGGCGACACTTGACCTCATCCACAGAGTCTTCAGGAAAAGAAACTGCGACGATGTAAGGAGGCAGTCCAAAAGGCAACATCAGATTGAAACAACAAGAGGCACAGGCCAGATCAAAGTGCTCCTAGATGGCACACTACAAGCATCTGACAGTGCCAGAGTCAATAGAGGTGACGCAAGACCCAGAGACTGATATCAGAGATCATGGAAGTGGACATGAATGAAGATGGCCTGAATAATAAGGGGCTGTTGTACAGATAAGTGACACTAACTGCAAACACACGCTGCTGTGGAATTTCATAAACATGGAGTGAGTGATGATAAGGGCATTGTATAAGAGAAATATTAGTCAGAACTTTCTTCACTTTAAAAAGTAGGCACAAGAGCTAGCAGCTGCGGGGCAGCAACACCCACCACCAGAATATTTGGCCCACAGTGGGACGCTCGAGAGAAATCTCACTTCTTTTGGTGGGTCCAGATCTCTGCCACAGCACCAGTTTCAATATAACTAACCACAGTTTAATTTGAGAACAGAATAGTACCTGGACCACAGACATTCATGTTATGGTCTCAAAGGATATTTAAGAGGCGGGTGGAGGGTGGTATGTGGCGGTATGTGTTGAACTTTGCACTGGATGTAATACTAGCAGCGGAATTCACGTCACTGCCCAAGGGAAGGGGTGGAACATGGGACACTTCAGTTATAAACGTTTTATCATTTATGGGGGTCTGCACAAGGTCATGAGGGAAATATGTTATTTGGCTATGTACAGTTGGGCTGGATGGAAGAGTTGGACGGGGAAGAAAAGATCTGGAAAACTCTGAAAATACTTAATTGGAAAATTAGAGGTATGGCGGGTCCGGAAAAATGACGCAGAGTGCATGCGTTTCTAAAAATACACAAATTGCGGTAGCAGAGTTACAAGAAACGCACATATAGGGGGTACTATCACTAGCATATGCAAAAAATGGAGAGGAAAGCTATACGCTACTTCATATTCGGGATTTATACATGGAGCCCTATTGTGGGTGGCTCCAGGAGTTCCCTTTCAACACTTGAATCATGTCCTGGACCCCAAAGGGAGATACGTAATCCTACATGGGAAATGGGATGGTAAAGACCTATGTATTATTAACGTTTACGCCCCGAATGCGGACTGCCCCGATTTTGGTCCTGCCATCCTGAAAGCAGCAACACCATACATAGGCGCAGAGATTATACTCTTGGGGGACTTCAACTGCATCTTTGATGCAATTTTAGATAGAGAGCCCCCTACAGCCAACACTAAACCCTGCATGCTGCGATCAATAGGAACACTAATGAAGCGTATGCAACTCAGAGATGAGTGGAGGGCTGGGAACCCATTGAAGAGTGTTTTCCTGCTATACCCGATCGGCAAATACATTCAGTTGCATTGATCATTGCTGCCTTACACCTAGGTTATCCGCGGATACAGAGGGAATTTCATACCTTCCACGCTACATATCTGACCATGCACTGCGGCTGCTCACCTTGAAGAGCGGAGCAGGCCCCCCGACCATACCGCTTTGGAGGCTCAGGGTTGAAGCGCTAAGGGACCCACCCTATTCAAATACAGTTTCAGAGGCCCTGCAACACTACTTCAACAAGACTTGGGGGTCGGCAGCCACCAGACCGACTGAATGGGAAGCCATGAAGGTGGTTATAAGAGGGGTATGTATGAAGACCACATACAGGGTAAAACAACAGCTGAGTGGGGATATTTCAGCATTAGAGGGCCAACTGCAAAAGTTAGAAAATACCATGCACATGATACCGGCACACATGACCGAATGGACTCCGGTCCGAGGAGAGCTTCTAGAGACTTGGGTCAGACTAAAAAAAAATTATATTCACTTCATATAGACAAAGGTTACATATGCAGGAGAACAGGTCTGGGGCACTGCTTGTGAGAATAATTAGAACAGAAAAGGAACAGATACTGTTGGAAATGGCCCTTTTTGCAGGGTCATCCGTAAGCTTTTTGCCTTCCTCCTGGATTTGTTCTAACCTCTTTTTGTTGGCTTTATGACTCTGGGCACTTTACCACTGCTGATCAGTGCTAAAGTGCATATGCTCACCCTGTGTAAATATGACATGTGAATTGGTATATCCATGATTGGCTTATTTGGTCTGCCTGTTAGTCCCTAGTAGCGTGGCCTGTGTGTGCCCAGGGCTGGTAAACCAAATGCTGGTGGTGGGCCAGCAGCGCTGGTTTGCGCCACCCACAGAAGCAGCTTGCAAAGTGTGTCTCAGACCTGCCATTGCAGAGTCTGTGTGCAGTCCAGAACTGCCATCTTGGCTGTGACGTGCACCCACTTCCCAGCCCCTCAACCTTCCCTTGGCAGCATGTAAGTCACCCCTATGGTAGGGTGCATTGTATGTTTAAGGCAGGACATGCCCTGATGTGTGTAGCATGTCCTGGTAGTGAATTACACCCAATTTCACTACTGTAAGACCACCTATTCTCCATAGGCCAGAATGGGCAGTTTGACTATTACATTCTATAGTCCTAACTGACCCCAGGAACATGGTAGAAAAACGAATTTAGTATGCCTGAGCTCAGAATATTAAAATACATCTTTTAGTGCAGTTTATTTTTATATTCTGTGTTTGAAAATACCACTTTTAGAAAGTAGGTATTTTCTTGCCTAAGCCTTCCAGTGTGCTCTGCTGTTATGTGTATTGGCTGTTTGGTTTTGGAGTGACAGGGCTGGGGAATTCCTGGAGACAGGGTGAGGTGGTCCAGTGGTGAATAGAGAGATCTACATCTAGATGGTTGGGAGGAGTTGCACCTGGGACCTGAATAGGGCTATGCCTTCCCTCCACAATGCTGGCTCCACCTCCTATTGTGCGTCTGATGGCAGACCCCCTCTTTCTGAAAGGAAGGATGCAGCCTGGTAAACAAAGTGCTCCAGGACTTTGCAGAACTGGTTCTGGCTGGGTTCAGTGACTTGTAGCTTCTGAGAACAAAGACTTTTGGGGTATAAATATCTGTGCTGGAACCCCTACAATTTGTATTGCTCCTGGACAACAAGAAGAACCTCTGTCCTTGGATTGGCCTGCAGTGGTTACTACTGGACTTGGAAGAAGAGGAAAAAGACTTTGAAGGAACTTTTATTTTATCTTGCTACAGCAATCACCCAAGGGCTAGAAGAGAGCTAGCCTCCTGCTGGAGTCTCAGGCAGATCAGACTCCACCACCAGCCTCCTGTTCTCTCCCAGCGAGGATTTCTATCGGCAGGTGAGGCTCCTGTGAGTTCCAGGGCCTCTAGTTCTACTACAAAGAAGAGAGTGCTGACAATCGTCGCTAACGCCCCTTTGCGAGCCGCCGCAACTGAAGCGCATACGAAAAATCATCCCGCTGCTGCCGCTGAGGGCTCTCTACCGGAAATCAGCGCATCGCACGTTTGCGGGCCTCCAAGTGCTTGCTAACCAAAGGTCATCGCATCGAGTTCATCGCTTCACGACATCACAGCGCGGACGCCGTGCGTCCGCCATTTTCATCGCATCGCATCAGGATCGTCGCTCCCTTGCGGAGCGCCATTTCTTTTCATCGCAACAAGATCGCACACACAACAGGCTCGGTGCATCATCCTCCCTCGCGGCAAGGATTTCAACTCATTGCCGGCTTAGCGTGGAGAAGTTTGTCGCTTTGTCCCGCACGCTTCTGCAGATCAGCGCATCATCCTCCCTTGCGGCAAGGATTCAACGCATCGCTGGTCTTGCGTGAGGAAAATCATCGCTACAGCTCCTTTGTGACATTTTGGTTGTTTTGCTACAGAATCCAGGTACTTTGTAAGTAAAAGGGTCGCAGAGACCACTGCTTCGAACTGAACTCCTCTTTGCACACTTTGAACTATTTTTGCATCATTTCAAGAATAATCCTATTTTTCAGTATTGTGGCTTTTTACCATTATTGGTCTTGTGTTAATTCTATATATAAAGATACTTATTTTTCTATAATTACCTGTGTGGTGTCCCTTTGTAGTGTTCTTCACTGTGTTACTGTGTATGGTCATAAATGCTTCACACATTTCCTCTGAGATAAGCCTAGCTGCTCGTGCTACTTTACCACAGGGTTGAGCAGGGGTTATCAAAGGGTGTAGCCCGCTTACTCTGACTTAGGAAGAAGGGTCCCTACTTGGACAGTGGCCAGCCATTGCCAACTAGAGACCCCCATTTATAACAGATACCTATATTGCAACTTCAAAATAGTAAAAGGGTCATGTTACAAACACAAGGGGCGATCCTGAGGAAATTCACATCACACTTGGAATCAACTTGTACGAGTGTCCATCAGGTTCACCTGCGGGAGTTGCAGGAATTCCTGGATGGTATGGTACTCCCTTTACTAGAACCCTTTCCTTTCCTCCGATGCCTCTTTTTAAATCCCCCCACCCTCCCCGAGGAGAAACTTCCCTCCTCTCATGCCGACACGCTGGAAGCAAATGGCTTCCAGCACATCCGGTATCCTCTAATGACATCAGTGCACAAGTTATTAGAGGACATGGAGGGGAGCGGGGGGCAGCGGAAGGGCTTCCCCTGTCTTCCCTGATGGGGCAGCATTAAGGGCTGCCCACGGGGGGAGTGCACGCGCTTCCCTGTTCGTGGGTTGGTGCCATAGTGTGGCGGCCATCTTTAAATAGTAAGAGTATACTTATTCAATATATATTATAAGCAAACGTAACCCCAATAATCAATTATATTCTCAGGTGAGACAACCCAATTTCAAAACGTCAGTCCGTCAGTTTTGCAGTTTAAAAAAAAGGATTGCTTTATTTAAAAGCAATCACAAACATGGTGGCCTGTTGGCTCCACTAGGCCAGCATCCCTGTGATGGCAGCGAATTATAGCTCGTTGAAAACTGCGACCTACTTCAATAATGTGCATTAGGTAGGTCTACCCGCGACCGCTAGGAATTGCTAAAGAAACTCAAAAGAGTTTCATACATTAGGAATAGCGATTTCCTCATTGCGATTTGCAGATAATTCCGATCAGAAAAACTATTCCTGATGAACATCGTATTTACAGCCGATTGTCTTTTCTCTTTTGTCATTTCTTGACAATTGGTTTTCTAGTTCACTATTTGTTTATTGCTGGCTAATAGTTGCTATTTGCTGCCATCTAGTGACACAAGTCATTATTATCGGTCATTATTTGTTTAATTGCTTTTAATCAGGTGTATTCTGTTTTCTCACATCATTAGCTCCTGACACATTGTTTTCTTCCTCTCTCCTCAGACTCATTCTGACATGTTCTGACACAATCTGTCTCATCTTATTTGTTAGTGGGAGCTTTGGACAGGGCAGAGGACTGGGTAGGATGCCCTCGGCAGGGGCGTAGCTTGGGCACTGAGATTAGAGGGTTAGGGAGGGGTGAGCTTCAAATTTTATGGCAAAACAGGTTAACATTATTGCAGTCTCCCTTAATGCCCCCACAAACAGCAGCCCTTCAAAGAACATTGAACACACCAAAGTTCCAACATTATATAACAGCAGATCACCCGAGGCCTCATCTATGAAAAGTGGCGCATCGCTGCGTGAAAACAACGATATGTCACTTTTCATTGCGCCCTCCTTGCGACATGCTGGATGTGTCATATTTACACTATGACGCATCATGTCACAAGGATTTACAGATACGTCAGTATTTCTTACGTGTCTGTAGGTGCAAAAATTAAGCATTGCTGGAGTGTGTCACCAAAGTGACGCAACTGCATCAATGGGTCATTTCACATGGGCAAGTCCGATATCAAATGTGCCTGCGTCAGTCTTACGCCTGTGAGGCAGGCTTAAGATATGGACGCATTTATCTATCACTTCTAGGAGGCTTACTTACGTTGGAACGCCCACCCTGCATACATTAAACCTGGCACAGGTATAATGTGGTGCTGGGGTTTACAAAGTGACGCATCAGACTAGATGTGTCACTTTGTAAATATGATGCAACATGGCGTAATTTATACCCTGCTGGTGCTTGACAAAAAGTGACGCACCGGCGGCGCAAAAGTGAAGCAAGGGCTCATAAATAAGCCCCCCAATCTTCATCCTACTTTTTTAAAGCTGCATGGACAGTTGAGTACTTAGCAGCTCTGGGTGCAGTTGTATGCTGAATGCTTCATATTTAGAGGCATATCAGCAACAACCGGCGATAATTATCGCTCAGCGCTCTTAGCATGAGGATAATTATCGCCGGGTAACGTGGATTTTTATCGCTGAGATGGCGTGCTATTAGCAACGCTTATCTCCTCAGCGATAAAAATCCTCACGCTAACTGCTTAACGTGAGATTATCGCTGGAAACCCAGTGATAATCTCACGCAATGTGTCGTTAGCTTGTTGATAGGGCCCCACAAACTTAGCCATGATATCCACCTTCCATAGGATATCATGGCTAAGTCAGTCCTGAAGCAGGCGTAAGGAAAGTAGCGATAACAGGGGTTATCGCTACTTTTTCTGCCGCTATGCTTCATAGCGTGGGGCTTGATGATAGGAGAAATGTCGCTTAGCGACAATTCTTCTGTCATGTTAGGTCAGGAACGCCCACTTTGCATCTCATTAGAGATGCAAAGCTGGGCGTTAGGAATCCCTACGCTAAAGCAAGGTTTCACGCGTTAGCGTGGCCTTACTAATTAGGCGATAAAATTATCGCCGCTTTTCGGCTTTTATCAGCATTGGAAATAGACGCACACACACAGGTGCTGCACATTCGAGAGCGATCACGGTCATTGGCTTAGACAACTATTTAAACAGCTATTCCTGTCCGTGCGGTTACCTCCCCTTCCGGCTCAGTCTAGATCGAGGTACCGACGGACAGGTAAGGAACTCTCTCGCTCATGCAGCAGTCACATTATGTCACTTTGCTCATTGTGTAGACTCGTTTTGGCCCAAATAATGATGTCTTCTTTGTATTTCAAGTATGTGGTAATGCACTTTGCCTTATACTACAAAACACCTTTTGATACAATTTCTGACATCGTTTTGAGAACATATTCTCCTTTTTAGCTTCATCATAAATAGAAAAGGTAGCAATCTAGCCTGACATTATGATATCTGAGATTGGGCTAGACATCATCTGCCTATACCCTTATGATATCGCCGAGGCATTTTGCTGACAAGAGATTGGTCAATCTTATCATTTATTTCTTATTATATCATTTACTTGTTGTGCTGGTGATTTAAGAGGTAGGTGTTGTCAATGAGCACCTTTTGTATTATATTGTTAGGCACTACCTGATAGCCAGTATTTTCCTCGTTCATGGTCTGGGCGGATTAGCGTGATAATTTACAATATATAAATATGCTAGGTACTCCCTTCTTGAAGTATTTGACTTTAATAGGTGGTTTTCAATGTATGTACCTTCACAACAGAGCGGGGCCTCATTCCCTGAGCGGATGCCAGGTGAGGTGAGGCGCACACCCGTACGAATACGGGTAAGTGCAAAACTTTTCATAATAATTTTAAATTTGTATTTGTCATTACATACATTTTGAGGTAATTATTTACAATGTATATCAATATAGAAGATCTATGTTGTTTTTCGTTTTTCTATTCACAGCAGTTATACTTTGTAGATTTTGAGAAATATTAAGTAGGAATATTGTTTCTGTTTTTGTATTTTAGGTATGAGTCCAATTTTCCTGTGATTTACCACATTCAGGATTCACAGGTTCTGGCAGGTTGTATGGTATCAACTGCTTTAGATTGAGACTTGTGTATACAACTTTTTGTTCACTTTTTGCAGTAGCATTATTCATCTTTATAGGTCCTGACGAAAGCCCGGATCAAAATTACCTAGGGCTGAAACATGTAGACCTTCTCCTTTTGGACTTACAACAGTTATTCTTTTAAATTGTATTTGCACTGTTTTTAGTTTTGGCATCAGAGTAGCATTAAATAAAATTGGTCAGTATCCTGTTAGCCAATTTTAACATCACTTGATTTTCACGCAATCACAATAGCACTGCAACCATCACCCTTCTGAATATTCTCACGATCTCCTCATTTTGATATCACGTTGATGGAAACATCTGTTTCAACTCCCTTCTACTTTAATCTAATAAGGGTGTGCAGTGGAGTGGATATCCCACATGATGAAGCAAGCCACCTCGGTGGGTGATGGGACTCCGATGTCTCTCTAAAATACTTTTTTCATTCTATTTAGTATTTTCGTGCTGACTTAGAAATTTCCTTAGAGACCATAGTTTTCTTCTTTTTGTGTGATAATTTTTTATCGCCAGCTTGTAAATATGCCCCTTAGTTACTGGCATAAGTGATGAGGTTTGTGATAGTGAGTTATCAACAGAAAAGTATTCTGAAGGGTAAGAATTGTTAACATTTCAGTTGAGCCTTTTTGGATTTAACCTGCCGAATGAAAGATGGTGTTTCTTTTAATTAATGTAAAGGGTGATTCTTGGCTAAGGAACGATCCCAGATCGTTTTTCAGGTTAGGTGCGAGTGTCTGTATTTCGAAATGAATCATTTGATATTCAAATTGCGGGTATTAGTTGCTGGCTCGTCTCGTTCTGAGACGTATGTGGCTCAAAGTCGGATTGTGTTTGTGGCTCAAAAACATTGTGCGCGTGTCAGTAAGCCAACGCATATTGTTTGATACCGTGTGCAAAGCGCAGCCATCCTAGCTTTACGGATTGCACAGAATTGCTGATTAGGTTGTGCGAGGTCCGTTTGAGTTTCGAGCAGGCTGACTGAAGAATGCTCTTGGTCATTGACGTAACACCTTGGCATGTGAAGGTCAACAGCCTGAGATGTGATAGACTGTTTATTTAAGGACAATGGAGAAGGACTACAGGTCGTATTCGAGACATGGGCGGTCATTTTAAATGGTTGACAAGTTTTGTAACTTTTCAAAGAGTTGTCTACCGTACGTTCATAACAGCTGACAGCTTTGTGGCATCGGAGGGGGCTGATTTAGTGGTAAATTACAAGAGTTTATTGGACGTTTTTGGAGGTTGTTTCTAATATTTAGAGTATTTAGTGGATTTTGAGATGTGAGAGCTAAGGGGCATATCATCAAGGGCTTTATCTCCGCTTTTCTGGCTTCAAAAGCCAGAAAAGCGGAGATAAAACCAACGCCCTATCAGCAAGAGGGTGCTAACATGCGTATTTGCATGTTAGCACCCTTTTACACTACGTCTACCTTTGTATCTCTAATGAGATGCAAAGTGGGCAATCCTGACATGCATTTTAGCAGACGTTAGTTTTTGGAGAAAACTGCTGTTTTCTCCAAAAACTAATGTCTGCTAAAATCCTGACTAAGCCACCCCTAACATTGGGGGTGGATGGGAAACAATCTTTACAACGCAACTATTACATCGCACTACACTTACAATGCAGGCATTACAACGGAACATCCTTTACAACGCATGACACTACAACGCATACCATTACAACGCATACCATTACAACGCAGACACTACATCGCATGTCACTACAACGCAGGCATTACAACGCATACCAATACAATGCATACCATTGGAGTTAGAATAGTAATTTTTAACCCCTACACTATCCAACACTTACCCTACTTTTGCACCCCCTGGAGTTAGAATAGTAATTTTTACCCCTATACTATCCAACACTTACCCTACTGTTGCACCCCCTGGAGTTAGAATAGTAATTTTTACCCCTATACTATCCAACACTTACCCTACTGTTGCACCCCGTGGAGTTAGAATAGTAATTTTTACCCCTATACTATCCAACACTTACCCTACTGTTGCACCCCCTGGAGTTAGAATAGTAATTTTTACCCCTATACTATCCAACACTTACCCTACTGTTGCACCCCCTGGAGTTAGAATAGTAATTTTTACCCCTATACTATCCAACACTTACCCTACTGTTGCACCCCCTGGAGTAAGAATAGTAATTTTTACCCCTATACTATCCAACACTTACCCTACTGTTGCACCCCCTGGAGTTAGAATAGTCATTTTTACCCCTATACTATCCAATACTTACCTTAAATGCAATGTAACAGTATGCGTTGTAATGGTATGCGTTGTAAAGGTAGTATGCGATGTGTTGGAATGCGTTGTAAAGGTAGTTTTTTAAAATGCGTTGTAGTATCATGCGATGTAATGGAAAGCGTTGTAGTGGATGTTGCGATGTAAAAATTGCGTTGTAAGTGCATGCGTTATAAAAGTAAGCGTTGTAACGTCATACATCCGGGGTGGATTATGCTGATACGACCACATGGTCGTATCAGCAAGATTATCGCCCTTTTGCAGGGATCATCGCTGGGACACCAGCGATGTTCCCTGCAAAACGGCGATAACATCGCTATCTCTGGAGTTTTTATCGCCCTGGAGCAGCGCGTTGATGATAACGCGCTACCAGGCGATAAAAAGCAGAGATAGCCAGTGATAAGAAAATTATCGCTAAGCACGGCCAGCGATCATTATCGCTGGCCGTTGCTGATATGGACCCAAGTACCTTGGGCAACATGGATAGTACTATGGCAGAGAGAATTATGGATATGCTGTCTGAATTCTCCATGGACTTTAATAAAAGATGGAGGGAAAGTTGGATGATTTGATTCAGAGCAAAGGACCAGCCATTCAGGATGAGACATTTTATTCAGCAGGGAAGGGTCTGGCAGAAACGAAGAGTGGGAAAGTGAGTAGAAAGGAAGCATCTTGTTGAGGTGCATACTCAGGCAGAAAAATATAGAACATTTGATCCAGAACAAGGGATTTGTGGTCGCTTAAAACATGAAGGTGTCAAGGACACTCAAGGGGACCAGAAAAATGGTCCAGAGTACTCAGTAAGAAGGCCATCTGAGAATCGTAAACATTCCACAGTGCTGTGTGATGAGTCCTCTGGGAGTGCAGAGGTAAAAATAAGTTGCTCCTCTGATATTGGTTCTGAGGGTGAGAAGGGATGAAGCATCTTGAAGTTAGAGCCTGTGATGGGCGAAAGAGGTGGGGAAGTTGAGGCGCTTACAAATCCACTGGGCAAATGCATGTTTGGTTTTAAATTCATTATCTCCAGAGTAGCCTCCAGCAGCTCATGTGGCAGAGTATGTGGAGACTTGGTTAGGGAGACAGATGCCTAAGGATGTTAGACTGCGTTTGAGATCGGAGTACCCGAGACCTAGCTAGGGAAAAGAATATTATGATGATTCCCGTTCTTGCTGCAAAGATAATGTCCTTTATAGGCAAAGGGGTTTGGGACCCCAGAAAAGGACTCGATGAAGGTCTTAAAATATACCAGGATCAGCTGTTTGCCCTGACTGATCCAATTACAAAGATTTCTATACGGCTGAACAGGCTTATCCTTCAAAAACATCTTTGGATGTGGAAGAGCTAAGACAGTGGATTCATAGGTTTGTGTGCCTTTTAGGAAATGCAAATACTGCGTTATCAGTAGAACGCAGGAAGAATTATTTACAAATAATTGACCCTAAGTTGATTGAGTTAGCTAACAACGAGGCAGGTCAGTCAGCCTGTGGGCTGTTGTTTAGGAATGATTTCATTAAAGAAATGTTCAAATACGTCGGGCATTTAGTTCATTCAAGAAATCACAGCGGGAAATAAAAAAAGTGTTTGATAAACCTGTTTTTGGAGGGGCCCTGAAAAAGAGGGATCTGTTCCTCGGCCGAGGTCAGGGCACTACAAGAGCATCTTTCAGGCCCAACTCTTACCAGACCTCACATCAGTCAGGAGGATTTTATCCTCACAGACAGAGAAGTAGAGGCAGAGGAAGGTGTTGTGATCAGCGTTCCAGAGGAACAGGTAAAACAAGACCCTACTGTTACCGCATTACATTTGGGAAACAGACATGCTAAATTTTATGGAAATTGGATTTGGGTAACAAGAGATCCGAGAGTCTTACAAACAGTTCAAGGTTATCAAATTTTTTTTTTATAGAAGTACCGGTTCAGAAGGTATGATTTCAAAATGGAAGGGATACATATGTTGAGAGATGTATTGCAGACAGGGGACTGGTTGACACAGCTAGACTTAAAGGACACTTATATGATGATTATAATTTGGGAGCCCCATCAGAAGTATTTGTAATTCCGTTGGGATGGGAACACGTGGACGTTTTTTTGTCTTCCATTCGGGGTGTCATCAGCGCCCTGGTGTTTCACAAATGTCCTTAGACCAGTTTCAGCTTATCTGTGATAGATACTGGTAAGGCTAGTTTTCTATTCGGACGAAATTTTATTGATGGTTCAGAGCCGATTGATTTTGGTGAAGTATACAAAGATGGCACTGTGTATGTTAGAGGAACTAGGGTTTGTGGTAAACAGAAGTAATGTCTTATTCCAAAACAGTGCTGTGTTTTATGGTGAATACAGTGGAGGGGCAATTAATACTGCAGAAGATGTTAAAAAGGATAAGGAAAGAGATTTACCAAGTCTTGGGTTTAGTGAGAATTTTCGGAATCCTATCTCTTATGATCCAAGCTATTTTCCCAGGTCCTTTGACCTATCGAGCTTTCCAGAGGTTAAAAGCCAGGCAATTAAGGAGTGGTCTGAGGTATTCAGAGGAGACTGTGCTCACACGGGAAGTGAAATAGGAATTAGTTTGGTGGTTAAGGAGTATGGGGGCATGAAATGTAAGAGCAATCTTTGAGGAGTGTCCCAAGATAGTTATAGAATTGGATGTGATTCTGAAAAGTTGGGAAATTTATTGTGGTTTAGTCACAACTGGTGGAGTATGGTCACAGGAGTAGAGAAAGCTTCATTTAAATTTCCTGGAGTGGATGGCAGGGTCCTCCGCGATAATGAGTTTCATGAAGGACAAAGCGATGTGCTTGGTCTTGTTGAAGATGAACAATCACTCAGCGGTCAGGTATGTGAACAAGTTGAGGGGTCTGAGATTAAAGGTTCTTTCAAATTCAGGAAATGTTTCTTGGATTATTGTCTTTGTCAGATATTGTAGTACAAGCAAAGCATATCCCAGGGTTGAGCAATGTGGAGGCAGATTGGTGTTCAAGACGTTACAGGGATTACAGTGACTGGATGCTGAACAGGAAAGTGTTTCAGAGGTTAATGTGTCTCAGGGGTCCAAGCCAAGTGGATTTATTTGCAAACAGGCTGAATGCTCAGCTGTCGAAATTTTTTAGTTGGTTTCCGGTTCGGGAGTCTGTGGGGATGGATGCATTCCAACAGAATTGGAGAGGTCTCAAACCTTATGCTTTTCTCTAATTTTCTATGATTACTCGGGTGACTGGATGGTACGCAAACAGAAGTAGGTTGCAGGTCTTGCATCCAGTACTTCTGGAGGTGTCTGTGGAGTTACCTTATTAGTTTTTCACAACACTATTCTGAGTCGATGGGGAGAGAGACATCATGGCAATTGAGTCTGGTGGCTTGGAAAATATCAGGCGTGTATAGGTGGTGCCCGGGCTTTCACAGGAGCCTTTGAATCTTATTCAGGACCCCTGGGCTCCAGCAACTAGAAAGATGTATAGATTGGCATGGCAGAAATCAGTTCACTGATGCATGGACAGGTAATTTGATCCAGTTTCAGTGGCTGTAGTGGAAGTAGTAAATTATTTGACAGAATTATTTGAAAAGGGTTTATCCTACAGAACAATAAATGTGTATAGTTTGGTAATTGCATCAGGGCATGTCTTGCATAATGGGAATACAATGGGTCAGGATGCGTTGGTAAGAAGGTTGTTGAGGAGTATAAGGAATTTGAGACCCTCAGTGGCTAGGTACAATTCAGTTTGGGATGTGAATAGGGTTTTTAGATTATTTAGAAGGTTTGGTGGGTTAATAAACTTTGGGGCCGATTCCGATCCGGGTCGGAAGGGCACCGAACGCGATCCGGCCAGAAAAACGACGTGCCGTACACGTGTTTTCCGCCCGACTCGTACAGCTGTACGAGCGAGCAAGTACGATGCGAGCTACATGAAATTCACCGACTGACTCGTTTCCGGGTCCGAACCGCTCCGTAAGTATCGGTCGTAAGCTAACCGTGGCGTGCAATGGATGCAATTCACGACCGAGCCAGTACGATGCGCGCGTCGGACAGCCTGTGCGAGCCGGAGTGTCCGTCTCGCAAATCGTCCAGGTGGTTGCCTTTGGGGTTCTGCGTCGGACCCCCTGTCGCCCGCAGCCCTACGCAGGCACGTACCGTGCGGATGGCACCGACGCATACTCACTGTAGGGGGCGCACTTGTTCGCGACGTACCCATTCAGTCAATGGGAGCCCATGTTCGCGTCGTACGACTGGCTCCCATTGACTTCTATGGGAGTCCGACCGAACCAAGTCCGGCAGCATATGGCCGCATCGTACTCGCTCGTTCGGACTGCAGGACTCCCGCTCGGTCTGAAAACACTCCGGATCCGGCTCGGTCGGAGTGCTTTCCAACCCGGATTGGAATCGGCCTCTTTGAGTTTGAAAGTGTTGTCTCAGAAGTTGACTGTTTGGTTGAGTCTAGCTTCTTTTAGAAGGGTTTTGGATGGAAGGGCTTTGGACGGTACAAGTAGGAATTTTATTCCAGAATTAGTTTGTTTTCATTTAAACAAAAGAACTAAGATTAATTCTATTTCCATATTTTATCCATTTTTTGATGAGCATGAGTATTTGTGTGTGGTATTATGGGTGAAGGAGTATGAGAGGAGGACAGCTCTGTTAAGGGTGGCTGGCTCAGAGAAACAGCTGCTTATTTCTTTATTTCTTTTAAAAGTCAAAATAAAGTGTCTTCAGCTACTCTTGCTCATAGGGTGAAAGAGGTGCTGAAGAGTTCTGGTGTGTTTAGGGGACCTTCTGTGGGAGGTGATTCTGCATGGAGTGGTTTTAGGCTTGGAGGTGCATTACAAGACATTTTACGATGTGCGGATTGGTCGCAGTTTTGATGACAATTTTATTTTCAGACTGTCGAAAGTGCGGTTACTTGTTTGTTACAATAGCTTTAAGCTTGCAATAATGTTAGCCTCTGGCACAGAAAACCTGGATGTTATTAAAGACATGGAGGCTAATATTATTCCTCCCTGCAACCCAAACCAGATTTAATAGTTTTGTTTATGTTACAGCGCGAGGACAAGAGTAAAGAGCAGGAGGAGCTACAGGGGTCGTTGACACAGTTGGAGGAAAATAGTGGATGCTTTGGAGGACTTCTGGGGTTTTTCTTGAGCTTAACTTTATTGTGGACTTGTTATTAATATTAAAAGTTGGATTGGTATTTTATCTAGTTAAATGCAGATTGCAAAATGAAGGTTGAAGATTGGGAGTTCTGCTGTTTTATAATGTTGGAACTTTGTAGTTTTCCTCAGAGCCAACCGCAGCACCGAGACTGCCCTCATCGCAGCCACCGACGACATCCGAGCCCTTCTCAACAACGGGGAAACAGCGGCACTCATCCTCCTGGACCTCTCTGCCGTGTTCGACATTGTCTGCCACCGCACCCTAGTCCAGCGCCTCAGCAACACCGGCATCCAAGAGAAGGCATTGAAGTGGATCATCTCGTTCCTCGCTGGAAGAACACAGAGAGTCCGCCTCCCCCCGTTTCGTTCCGAGGCCACCGAAGTCATCTGCGGCGTCCCGCAAGGATCATCACTCAGCCCCACCCTCTTCAACGTCTACATGAGACCTCTCGCAGCCATCGCACGCCAACACAACCTCAACATCATCTCCTACTACGACGACACCCAGCGGATCCTCTCCCTCACCAGAGACCCCGACACCGCCAGAACCAGCCTCCACGAAGGGATGAAAGACGTCGCCGAGTGGATGAAGAACAGCCGCTTGAAACTGAACTCAGACAAGACGGAAGTCCTCATCCTTGGACCATCACCCTCCGCCTGGGACGACTCCTGGTGGCCTCCAGCCCTGGGCACCGCCCCCAAGCCGACAGACCACGCACGCAACCTGGGCTTCATCCTGGACTCCTCCCTCTTGATGACCAGACAAGTCAACGCAGTCTCCTCCTCATGCTTTCACACCCTCCGCATGCTCCGTAAGATCTTCCGATGGATCCCGATCGAAACCAGGAAGACGGTCACCCAGGCCTTCATCACCAGCCGGCTGGACTACGGAAACACCCTCTACGCCGGAACCACAGCCAAGCTACAGAAAAGACTACAACGCATCCAGAACGCCTCCGCCCGACTCATCCTGGACATCCCTCGACGCAGCCACATCTCCGGCCACCTGAGGAACCTGCACTGGCTCCCCATCAACAAGAGGATCACGTTCAGGCTCCTCACCCATGCACACAAGTCTCTCCACAACCTGGGCCCCAAGTACCTCAATGACCGCCTGACCTTCCACACGCCCACCCGCCAGCTACAGTCCACTAGCCTCGCCCTCGCTGCCGTACCACGCATCCGAAGAACCACCGCCGGAGGCAGATCCTTCTCCTACCTGGCGGCCAAGACATAGAACTCCCTCCCGATCCACCTTCGGCTGACCCAGGACCACCTCGCCTTCAGGAAACAACTCAAGACCTGGCTGTTCGAGCAGTAGCGGCCCCCTTCCCCCAAGCGCCTTGAGACCCTTCCGGGTGAGTAGCGCGCTATACAAGTGCTATGATTGATTGATTGATTGATACTCTTGACGACCTGGCAGAAGTGTGCAGCGCCGAGCTCTCCTCCACCTTTGGCGCTGCCCTACCCCCTGTGGTGGAGGCGTCCAGCCCTGCACCCACCACACCTACCCTTACACCTCCTGTCCCTGCGGTGCCTGGTCCTTCCCCACATGATGCCCCCCCCGGTCGACGAACCTGAGGGTTCCACTGTGCAGGCAAGCTAGGGGAGACGCGTGCCCATGTGTCCCCCCAAGGACTTCTATTCTGGACTGGCCATTGTCCTTTGAATATAGTGTTCTTTCAAAATTTTTGTTTTATGCTGAATAAAGCATTTTCTTTTTACTTTGAACACTATTGCATTTCAGGTATTGATGTTGGTGCTGATGCTCCAGGAGTTGGGGTTGTGGTAATGTGTTATGTTTCTGAGAAATGTTCTAGTCTGATGGTCATGAGGTGGACCATGGTATCTGCGTGCCATCACAAGGTCTCTGCAAAGAATCTTTGGTCGTGTGTGTTATTTGTGTTTTGAGACATTGTATCAAGGAGTGTTCCTTCCTCTGTGGCACCTGCCATCTTCCCTGCAGAGAGTTGCACAATTGTTGTGCTGACCTGTGTCTACATTTCCTTTGTTGGTGACGGATCCCTTCAACTATGGCCATGCCTGCTCAGCAATTTCTCCGGCTGCATCGTCTGTGCCATCCTTGCTAGTCACTGTACTTGTGTATTGAGTATGTTGAAATGCCTTCATGGTGAAATTCTCCCTTTTCAGCACTATGCATGTGCGTAATCCCAGACTAGCACACATATGGTACTTGTTCTGCAGGGTATTTGGGTACCTGACTCACAATTGTGGGCATTGTATCTGTGGGAACTCCACCCTATTCCTTCCATGGGAGACAACATCTTGGTGGCTGTCCCAGCACCTGTACATTCCTATCAGTCCTGGGATGTGCGTGACAGTTTGTGTTCCCTTTGGCTCTCTTAGTTTAGTAGGCATTGAAATGACTATACAGTCTTGTGGCATGATCTCAGTGTGTGTATTGTGCTGCATCCGCCAGGGGTGGATATGCATGTGTCATTTGTCCTCACACCCACATGTGGTGTGTAATGCAGTGGGGGAAGACATCCATCCTCATGGGAGTGGGACACTGCTGTCAGTGATGTGTTGTTATGGCACTATCAACATAGTCGAACATTAGGGATGCGTACATACACCCATGGAGTTGTGGTCATCTGATAATGATGTACACACCCCCATGTCTCTGTCCACTGCTGGGAGTGATAGGCACCCACCCCCATGTCTCTGTCCACTGCTGGGAGTGATAGGCACCCACTCCCGTGTCTCTGTCCACTGCTGGTATTCCTCTGCACCCACCCCAATGTCTCTGTCCACTGCTGGGAGTGATAGGCACCTGCCCCCATGTCTCTGTCCACTGCTGGTATTCCTCTGCACCCACCCCCATGTCTCTGTCCACTGCTGGGAGTGATTGGCACCCGCCCCCATGTCTCTGTCCACTGCTGGGAGTGATAGGCACCCACCCCAATGTCTCTGTCCACTGCTGGTATTCCTCTGCACCCACCCCCACATGTCTGTCCACTGCTGGGAATCCTAGGCAGCCACCCACCCACCCACCCGCACCCTTGGTGCAGTACACTGCTGTCCTGGGCATACACACACCCCAATATACTGGTAATATGCTGCACCAGGCCGTAAGCCAACATTCGTGGCATGTGTACGCCTTGTATCCAAAATGTACTGGTGCAGTAGGGGTACGGGTGATACGGACCATACCCCCGCATTCATAGGGTGTGTACGGTCCGTACCACGCGTACCCCTACGGCCACAATCCAATAGTGATACGATCCGTATCCACGCTATGAATGTCACGGCGTATTTGACTCAATATGGGGTCCCTGCTGCTGGTGTAGCGCTTATTTTTGTTGTTGAAGCGGATGCGTTCTATTCTTGGGTCACCTTTCCGGCAGTTGATTGGGCGGATCATTTGTTTCACAAATATACTGCCACGGCCCTTCCGCAGAATTATCGACCTTACATATCTCTTGAAGTTCCGTTAACGGCTTGGCAACATTCAATATGGTTTAATGGCGCTCTTCCTCACACTATGACACCAGTCCGTTTAGGCCCCTTATTGATAGATGGGGCCACATGCCCAGTTTTGGCTGGGTATATCCTGGATCCGAATTATCTTACTGCTACAGTCACAGATCTACGAGTATTATATACTTTATTGATACTTGTGTATAGAGCTGTTATTCAGTTCATGTCGTGCAACTTCCAGGTAGGGCCACCTGGAATTGCTGTGCAACCACCGGGACCTGGTAGAGTGACCATCAGTCCTGTTATGGTTAATTCAGTGATGGGCAGGCATCCGCAAAATAAGGACGAATTTCCTTATTGGCTTGCTGAAAAATTTGGACAACTCAAAGCTGTTTTTCCGAATACAATGCCTGTGGAGAAACACAGGATCCTGACCATGAGTTTTCCTAAATGCCTAATTCCAGAGTTAGCTGATTGTAACACTTGGGGTAGAGTGTTTCCTGCGGTTTATTCGATGTGTTTCGGCACCCCCTCAATGACCATACTCCCTTCCTTGATAAAACGTGTTCAAGATGAAGATGGAGCAGAGGCAGCTCTGGAGTTGGGGATGAGACTGGTGGGGGTGTTTTCGATATGGTCCTTGCTAATGTTAAGGGTGATGCTGTAAGATTGCAAGTAGCACAACGCTTGGAGGCTGTTGCAGACGCAGACAAACAGCACGAATTGCCAAAGATAATAAGACCTTAGGGCGCAATAGTCTGGGAATTAAGCCTTTTAATCCAACACAAACGCAAACTCAATCTCAACCTCAACCAAAAGCCCCGACTGATAAGGATGGGTGCCCTCTCTTTCCAAAAAAGAAATGGAGGAATACAAAACAGGGGCAACAACAACAGAAGCAGGGTTCGAATGCTGGTTTACCGACACCTGTGTCTTCTGAGCGTACTTATGACTTGCACAACTGCACAAAAATTAAGACTCCTGATAGATTTCAAGTACCTGATCAGCTCTCTCCTCGTTCTTTACAGGACATATCGTACTCTCAAGTTGGTAGTGGGGAGTGCCAGGATCATCGCAAAGGCCCGACCACACAGCAGGGACGGGATCTCCCTCGACACTTTGACGTTAAAGCCAAACAAGAAGACCTGCCTCGTTTTCGACACCCGCAAAAAGAAAAAGGTTGGCGCTTTAACTGCGAAGTATGCCTCAGACAGTGAGAACACGGCTTCTAGATTGGACGAGGGTGGTGACTCTGCACAACAGTGCAGCGGAGGTTACCATAGTGTGGGAGGCACTGCGTCCCTGTCTGGAGGCGAGAGCAACTGATACATTCATTACAGTAGAAACAACAGATACCCGAGTTGCCCTCCCGGATAGACTCTATGAAATTGTCTTCCAAATTGTAGGTGATATACAGCGTATAATCACAGCAGTTTTCTGGGAAAATCTTACCTCATCAAACAACATTTACGTCCCTGAGGACATGCAAAGGCTTACACATCTGAGTGGACTTTGGCTCTAGCCCCAGTGGTGTACCATAATCAATATCAAGGACTGATTGAATCCTGTGTATCACCGATGAATAATCCTCTTTTTCCGGTATCAAAACCTGATCGTTCATATCGCATTGCACTGGACTATCGAAATCTGAATAGTCATTGTCGTACATTTGTGGTACAGAACACACACAGCTCTGCGCCAGTGAACAGCCTTATTCGTAAGAAATACAAAACTACACTAGACATCCAATGGTTTCTACAGTCATAACTTGGCTCCTGAGAGCCGTAACTTGACAGCATTTACTGCCGTCCGAAATCAGAAAAATTGTACGCGATTGCCTATGGGGCATAAGAACAGCCCTGGGGCTTTTGCTGCACGTGTTGCACAACATAAATCCAGATGCTTTCTCTTACATAGATGATATTTATCTGATGGACGACGAACTAATGCCGCATCTTGTCATCACATTATTTTATCATTTGCCGACTATGGATACAAATTCAATTTTGCAAAATCGCACATCGCTCATAATGTGGTGTTCTTTTTGGGCTCTGAGCTCAACAATGAAGGTAGGGGACTAGCCCCCCACTTTCTGGAGAAATGTGCACAATTACAACCTCTTTCCACTCTGAAGAAAATTCAGTCAGGGGATTTTTACCACTCTCTCTATGCGTTGATACAACCAACATATTCTTCTGCCAGCTGGCTTCTGGAACATACCACTATTCTTCAATCTTTGTAATCAGATATGCTTGCACAAACTTCTTGTTGATGCGTGATAACACCACAAACCTGTTAATACATATAGTACCGGGGACGGTGGGTTTCACTTACTTGATGTTCAATGAGGGAGACACAGTACCTATTGCATACAAGTCACATTTGTACACATCAGCTGAAATGCGATTTTCTAATGTTGAAAAAGTTTTGACAGCATTCCAAATGGTGATTGAGGTTCGTCTGCACCAAATTGAGAAAGCCAATTTAGAAAAAATCCTTGCAGTGGTTAACAATGGCATTAATTAAGCCTGGGTATTCTACTACACTTCGCTGACAGAACATGCGTAGTTTGCAGTACTACACACAATGGAGATAGCACAGTAGAAATCTGTGCTCCAACACGTAGCATAGCAGTAAAAGCAACATAACCCACAAATACTTTGCTACAGCATTTTTACATGCTAGAAATCATATAACCTATTCACAAAAGTGAACTGTGAATGAAAAATATGAGGCATTGAGAGAGGTGATGATTTTGGGGTCCCCCCTAACCTATGGAGAGGACCAAGCTGAAGCCTTGAACACAAAGAGCATATCATGCTGGTGAACGATTCCGTGGTGGTCCCTTCCTCCTAGGACCACCCCAAGCACAGTTATGGGAAATAAAAATCCCAGCCAAAGACCCTGCAAAGCATTATGGGATGAGGTTAGCAGTGGGCAGTGAATATTATATATACTATAATATTCACTGCCCACTGCTAATCTTGTCCCATAATGCTTTGCGGGGCCTTTGGTTGGGATTGTATTTTTGCCAATAACTGTGCTTGGGGTGGTCCTCAGAGGATGGGACCACCGCCGAATCGTTCAAGAAAATGTGCTTTTTGTTTTCAAGGCATCTGCTTGGTTCTCTCCCTAGGTTAGGGAGGATCCCAAAATGATAACCTCTCTCACTGCTTGCTAATGTATCATTTTCACTTTTGTGAAATGACTATATGTGTTATAGTATATAAAGACAGAAATTCTAATTTTATTGTATTTTGCAGTGTGCAAGATGCAGTGTTATCAGCTATGCATAGATCAAAATAGCTGAATGTAGATAAAAGTGTACTCTGCATAGCTACATGAAGTGCTACTACGCCCAGGCTTAGTATTAATACACTGTCTTCATGCATTTATTTCTTGGATAATATTGTTTAATCTGTTTTTGATATTGTTTAGAACGATGTATCGGTGTTGTATCATGGTCAAAAGCAATTACGATCAGTGATGCAGTTGGCATGCTTTTTCCGCTCCTGCATGGGAAAGTAGATAGTTCCATTTGGCCTTCCATTCCGACTTTGAAAACAGACTTCAACCAATTAAGCAGACTCAAAGCGCCATTGTTTCAACAAGAAGTGCCTCTCACTTTGGCTCGAGAGAACTTAAATTTACAGCTCTCTCGAATACATCTAGTGAGATTCAGTCACTTCTGAACACAAACCTCCCACTTCACTTTGGGGAGCTTATACATCAAATATTTAATGCGTATGACACCAAAGGCCTTGCTCATTTTTTTAAGCTTGTTTGATCCGGCCTTGTGACATCTTTTCAGATGATATTTGGAGTAATTCCGGCTATTATTTATTCAATTTTTTCCAGGGTCTTCGGAAGGTTCCCATTATTACTGACACTAGCTCCTGGAATCCTGATCCTTCTGCTGCTACTATGCAATGGCTGCTCATCTTGTGGTAATGCACAGACCAGGCCAATTGCAACTGTACCATGACCGAATGCAACAACTTTTTGGATGCTTGCCATTGGCAACGCTTAGCGTGAGTTATGGACTAACTTTTCATTTTGCCTACTTTATTTGCCTGCAACCTGTGTTCTGCTGTCGGCAGTGCCCTTTTTACTGGACTTTGGATTTATGCCTCTTCAATATGTCATGTTCAGACCCGGACTATGATCAGTTAATGGGTCCCTCAGTGGCCCATGAACAGACCTCTTCTGGGAATGGCCGTATGGTGCATGCGGCTACACTTGGAGTCTTGGCTAAGTGGAACATCTGTGTGGCTGAGCAGAACCTCTTGCGATGGAGTTTCATCGAATATCACCAAGTTGCCCGGCACTGCTCTTGGAAGCATCTGATTATGAGGAGCACATCTGTTCCTTCAGCCTGCTTGATTGGATGAGGTCCCTTTTTTCTGCTAACGACAGGGATGCCTTTTTGGGACCAATTGCATTCTTAAGTTCGCGTGCTTTGATGGATCTGCCAGCTCCTTCTTAAGAACGTTTTTCGTGAAACAACTAATTTGATGAAATTGCAAAAAGTATTTTTGTAAATGTTTCCAGTTTTTTTCTCTTTTCAAGTGCATTTGAACTCTGCTTCTTCTTGAACTCTGTTTTAGTATTTTGTCTATATACTATGCCCTTACCAAGGGGAGGGTATCATATGGCCGCTAGGGTCATTGTCGACATTGCTAAGTTAGCATGAGCTCTGCTGCCATGATGCTGCTTTTGCGCACGTGACTACATGACTTTATTTCACAAGACTCTGTTTGTGCCTTTCACATGAGAACAGTCTGCTTTCTGCATTCTCTGCCTATTCCTGGATTTTAGTCTGAACACGATGTGCAAGGTTGATAAACAATGTCCCTTGTTATTCTGTTCTGGTCAGTCCCTAGCACCTTGAAAAAACATGCGCTGCTGGAAACTCGTGCTTTGATATTACAGGGATGCATGTTAACACAAACACTTGGACCTTTTTAGGGAGAAGAGCTATGCAGTTCCTATGATGTAAAACTTCCATCTAGGCACTAAGGTATGGGGTCTGCTGACAAAGCCCAGAGATCTTCCTTTATATAAAAAACTTCACCTTACCAAGGGGAGGGTGGTTAGTCCTTATAGTTCTTTTTCCACTGTCTGTATATGATGACATCCCCATTTCTATTTTATGGAATTGTAACACTGCTAATTGTTTTGGGTTTATGTATTTCACTGCTGGCATTGGCTCGTAACTGCATTATAGAACACAATAGTTAAAATAAAAATTTTGAATTATATCGGTGACTCTAACAATTCTTATTGTGGACAATTACGAGTGAGTGAGCGAAAGGGTATGTCTTGCTACCACGATTCCTGAGAGAGTCGGGAGTGATTATGTAGGAGAATGAATGAGACACTATAGCTAGTCGGTTTGGGGTTTTTGGGTACTAAGGTAGGAAGGTTCAGCCCCTATACACCGGGGACCTGTTTTCCTGTGCATCGCTCTGTGTTTGTGCAGAATCCCCGCAACACCTTCCCCTTTGTGAATGGGTTACACCAGTTTTAAACTGTTTTGTCACTGGAATTTAAAACATTAATACATACCTTTTTTTTCAGCATTTGGAAAGAATGCCCCTTCCAAATACTGAATCGGTATTTGGTTGCAAATGCAAATTCTTGTTCTGTTATAAGTTACAGAATCACATTGTAAAAAGCTTATTAGCTGTCGCAAAGGGACCAATTCTGAGAATCGGGCCATTTGCAACTGATAAAATAGCTCTGTATATCTGGCCCTATGAGGCAAGTCAGCTGTCATGTGCATCGTATGTGTGGCCTATATTCTTATTTTACACTGAGCAACATTATAGTCTGTTAAGTCAAACACAATATATTTTCGTACAGTATTCATCCTCACATATTTCAAGGTTTTCTCATATACAATAATATAAACCAGGAGTCATGATAAAATAAAATAACTGACTAGAATCACACAATTTGTTCAAGTAGATAAGCTGGGATTGATCCCAGGTTTTCTGATCTCACATTGTGTAATTCATCCACTAAATTCGGATCGCTATTTTATTTCAATTTGACATGAAAGTTTAATGCTTTGTCTTTTTTTCTTGGTGCATGAGGTTATAGTGTGGGTAGCAGGCAGAAGACACAAGAATTTTGTGCTCGAGGGCTCAAGAGGACCTTGGACTGAACCAGAGCCTAGCATCGTGCTCACCCACCTCTATACTTTACTCTGGGTGTTTTATGCCTAAAATAGGCTTAGATGCTGTGGCTAGTGTGATACCTGTTTTTTATGTTGTCTTGCACTGTTGATGACCAGCCTGTGCTGCATGTGAGGAGACCTCACACTACTGCCAAATACTGCACAATGGATGTGGGTGGGTGTATTTACACACAAGTTTGGACTGTTGATGCAGATTGTATCCATGTTCTGTGCATGCAATGGAGTATTGTATTGTTTTTGACCAGATCGTTATCTGTCCTTTGCGTGTGAGGGAAGTGTGTACCCCAGCCTGGTGCTTTTCCTGTTTTGTGTGTGGAAATCTTGCTATGCGTGTGAGTCAACCTTGCACTCAAAAACCCCAGTGCTGTTCCATCCACTTGAACCAAATCTGAAATGCTGCTTGTTTATTGTTTCTAAGGCAGGTGTTAAATAGTGCTGCTCAGTTCCACACTCAATCCATGTATTTGAATTAAGCTTTCAATGGCCCTGAAATACCGCATTTGTTGCTTGTCTTTGAAGGGAAACTGGTTTCCTCCCACGCAGCTCCACCAGCTAAGTGCTTCCCCAAGCGCGCTCTGACCTCTGTGTCAGGGTGTTCGAGGCCCTCCTCCACCCGCAGGCTCCTGCCTGCGCCTCATCCCTGGTGGTCCAGTGGGAGAGCATTTTGATCTTCTGCTGTTTTGACCTCTGTCTTTCTTCTTTGCCTTTTTTTGCTTCCGCTTTTTTTCCTTCTCTGTGCCTATGTTCTGTTTTAGCCTGTTTTCCTTTTTTTACTGTTTGCTTTTCCTGTGCCCCTTTTTCTTTTCCCCCGCACCTCCCTCATCCTTTTCCCACCCCTGCACCCCTCCCTCCTCCATTGCACCGTTCCCTGCTTACCGCTTCCCAGCTGACCTGCCTCCCCTCACCCTACTTAATGGTGGCTGCAGTGTGGCAAAAAGAGCAAGCCCACTGACCTAGCCAGTGAAACTGCTCTCCTGTCGTGTAGTTCCTATATATCCTATACAGGACCTGTGCATCCTGGGTAACATAAACTGTGGGTTTGGTGTCAGACTGGTTCCGAGCACCCCCACCGTATACTTTAGCCTGTTTGCATTAGCTAGTTCACAGTGCCACTAGAATCTCCTCTTATTATGGAGGGAATTGTTTCTGGCAACCTAAGAACATGACAATCCTGATCCCCCAGGATCGTGGAAACAATATACTAATTTTCACTCAGTCACTCGTGCTCAATTAGTTTGTCTCAGAGATACACAGAATAAATGGTGTAGGCTTTTCAATAAGGATTTATTGAACAGTTGTTATTCTAGTGTAGAATATATGAGCTGCAACAACCATTAGACAGTAGCAGAGATATATATTGTCAGCAATATTATAAAAGTAAAGGGATGGTATAGTTCTATCATTTTGCAGAAATCATGAATACATACAAGTATATAAAACACATGATAAAATGGTGCATACTCCTAGGATGCCTCCCTAACTAGATGTACCTAAATGTACCTAGCATCGGTGTAGGTGTTGGTTTTGTCTTCCAAATTGAGATTGTTATAAAAAAGGGCGAATTTCTTTCAGCTTGTGATGAGCCAAAATAAGTCAATTGTTTATGTGTCCTGGCTGGTAGACGCAACATTTTCGTTGCTTGCTCCTGCAGTAGACGGCCCCTGTAACACCTCGCAGAGTATGTCAATTGAGCACAGATGATGTTCTACACTGTCCACAGCCAGTGCTGAACAAGCCTGTGTGCCGTCCAAAGCCTGGGTGTCAATGGAGGAGCCGGTGTCCATACCTACAGGTGCTGTTACTACCTGCGGTGGCTCAAGGAATGCTGCCATCAACGTAGGAATACTCTGAGGACATTGCAGAACATGGGTCGTTATCGGGTCCAGTAGAGCATTCACGTCCGGTTGCGCACATGATGGTGTCAAACAAAGGTCTAACACACATTCTTCTTCACAAAACAGGCATTGGAGGACAGCTAAGATGCAGTCCATCCAGACTGGTTGAAATGACAAGAACCAAAATTCACTTAGTTCTCTCAGTCGAGGCATGCCTAGATGTTGTACCATTCGGTCACGGTATTTCCGCCCCGGAGCACTTTTTCTATCTCCTTGGTGATGGGACGTCCATTGCAAAGTAGGTAGAAGACAATCAAGATACCTGCTATTAAAAACAGGATTAGGAGAAGTCTTCTAAAGATGCTTCGGAATACGGACGGTATGAAGTTTGGTAGAACTCCAAGTACAGTCTGAAAGGTGCTTAGAAGTCTAGAAGTCCAGAACCTATGGTCTTAAATAGGTGGACAATGCCAGTCGTATCAGCCATGTTAAAGATACCATCCACCATTTCTACGAAATGAAGGGGCCGTTTGTATTAATAAGCGCCTGTATCTCAGCTGAAGACCTTGCGATCTCGAGTTCAAAAGTCTTTCGAGCGTAGGTTAAGGGCACAGACTTCTGTATAAGTATGGCTTTCATACTGCCTAGAGTATCAAACCGTATTAAAGAAACATTCAATGAAGGCCATAATGGCTCCTCCTTGACTGTATGTGTCAGCGAAAACAATACTTGCATACAAGTAACCCTGGAGAACACGGTTACCAGATATGCGATTCCCGGGAGCATTCCACAGCAGCCTTGATTGTTCAGCATCAAGTAACTCCCATATGAAAGTATCCCAAATGCTTGATTAGTCATAGCAGCTGGGGCACCCCTCAGATGACAGGACCATTACAAGCCCCGGGCAATAGAATGTCCTGACATACGAGTGATCCACTTATTAAAGCACTCTCACAGTTTGTACCACAGAGAAACACTTCTCGCTCCCCACTCCAGCATCAAAATCTGTTTGGCAATTCCCAAGATTCCTTAATGTACTCCTTACCCATGTTTACATATTTGCCTGCCTGCTTTGGTTCAAGGCAATATTGAAACTTAAAAGTAGTGACGGGTAGAGTAATGTGGCCATGGATAGCCATTCTGTGTGTGGTGATTCTGCCACTGTGAATGGTAACCTATCCAGTTTTTCAATACGCAGCATTGTATACTTTGCTTCCCTTTGTGCCATTTCTATCTGTTTATCTGTTAGATTGTATTCAGAAAACAGAGACGTACTGTTGATGAAACGCCAAGGCACATGGCCTGCACACAAAGATTGCAGCGTCCAGCTCAATAACATAATAGAACGTAACTGAGATTGCCCGTTTTGTAATATGGCCAAATCTTGTTCTAGAATTGCCGAAGAAACAATATTGCCTTAGGAATATATCCGGAGTTCAGTGTTGTCAAACCATTGTCTACCACTGCTAGAGATTTCTCCAAATTAATACGGTCTATTTCCCGTATTCTTTCGGCTGCCTCTTGTTGGGATATTTTCCAATTTTCATTGTAGGCAGCATAAATGCCAGCATATGTGAAACGTTTTTGGCGTGGTTTCCTGGGACATAGTACAAAATCCCTAAGATCCATGTCTTTTGTGAGTAATTATAAGTGCTGTTTCACTTCTGTGAGTGTTGAATTAAGGCACAACTTCCCAACACTGTATGACGTCACTACCCCCGGATGTTGTGTCTGTACATAGCGTGGATCTGGCCTATGGAATGTGAACCCTCCGGTTTTACCCATTAATCTTCCCTGACAATCATTGGTGTCTGTCGGCCAAATCAACCATTTCTTCCAATTGAGATCTGATCTATTGTTTTGTATGATGTCTTCTAATGTAATCCTTGTTTGTGATGTTTCGTTTTCCACTGTGTTTGATGGAGTCGGCACTCGAGGTGCGTTCAAGTCTTTGTTCTTGGCTAGTCTAAGGCAAGACATCTGTTGCACAGTCTCGTTCAATAACATAATTTGTTGAGGGATGAGACATGCTCTAAATAAAGCTTCTAACTCCTGCACCTGTCCTTTTCTAGTACCCCAGACCGATTTTAACCTCATCGCTGCTTATGACGGAGTGGTTCCATCATGCGCGTCGGTCGCGCTGTGCGTATGACGGAACCACTCCGTCACGGCCCCGCCCGCTCAATGGAACCTTCAGCACAGCGCGGTAATCCGCGCCGCGCTGAAGGGGTTAAGTCTATGGTGTCTTTCTATAAGTCATAACCTTGTTCAGACAATTGGGCAACAAAGGAAACAGAGTAAATCTGTTGGGTGTTTGTCAACATATTTTTCTGTGCTGATGTTGGTGTAACCTTATAATAATATGAGGCTGGGACAGACATATTAAACTCTCAAAAATATGGAAACTTCTGTGCAAGTGTTTTTGAACTGCATTTTGGCAGTGTTGGACAATATTCCCACTGGTGGCAGGTGAACACATTTCTAGGATTAGCAGATTTATGCAATAAATGATGACCATAATGCTGAAAACAATACATTGTTTCATAGTCTGATGTGCCTTCCAATGTTTCACTATTGGAAAATGCAGCAGCAGATTTTTCCAAATCAGACAACATGTTATTAACAGTTTCAAAATCTCAATCATTGGAAAATGTACTTGAGGTAATGATATCACTTAATGATATTTTGAACAAATGTGGAATTTTTTAAATTTCCGTCTGGCCAAATATATCGAAATCAACCTTGTCCCACTGACAACAAGTCTCTTTGTTCTCGATGAGATGATTGGTGTGGTTTTAAAATTATATTCACCTTTTGGACTGCAGAGCTTTGCCGAATGTATTATCCACTAAGAAGCATTTAAAAAAATATAACTAGGCCTAACCAGAAAAGAAAGAAAAGAATCCCAGAAGTTACCCATACTTCTACCCATGGGGATACCAGGTAAGTCTTTCTAAGAAAGTTCATAAAGTCTTTTACTTGCTGCTTGCGTGATTTTTGGGCCGGCGTCGTTTCAGGTTCACTTGGATCCAAAGAAAATGTATCAACGTTTAGAAGTAGCCAGGAGCAGTTTGATCAATTGCTGGAATTGCATCGGGGTTTGTTGAAATCGTTTTTTGCTCTTGTCGAGGCACGTTGACATAGACATCTGTATTTGGTCTAACAGCTATTTGTCTGTCATTTTGAGTTTGATTTTGAAGTTGTGCTTCAGGTTCAAGGGGGAACGAGTTCCATGGCATTGTTGCATAGTCCATCATTCCGTATAGGTGACTCTTCGAACGTGATGAGTCTTTCAATTTGAACTTCTTGAATTGTAGCGAGAGGAGGACGTCTGCTACTTTCGAGTCCAAGTGGCCTAATGCTTAGTATCGGCCACATAGTGTGGTTTGATTAAGTCAATTGAGACAAATCTTTTTTTCCGGCAAGAGGCAGTAGAAGTACAGTTCTTGTTCCTTCAACTGCTAGGACTGGTAATTCTATCTTCTCTCTGACCAGCTCCCCAACTTTTAGGATCCAGACAGTTCATGCTGTGACTTATTTGACTTCCCCAGTGGTGGTCTGTTTCAGGTGGACGTTACTTTGTTTTGTCCTGGATTCATTTAGTTCCTGTAAAACAGACAAACGATCATGAATGTCAAAAGGTTCTACATCCGCCACTGTGCCCTCACAATCAAGATCAGGTACCCACATTCTTGTCCCAAATAGGACCTCATAAGGAGTGACACCCCCTAGAGAACTTCTTGGCATATTGTTAAGGCCCCCTGGACCCCATAAAGATGTTTTACCCAACTTTCACCCGTGCCTAATACTTTAGCTGTTAAAGATTGCTTTAAGTCTCGCTTTTTTCTCTCCATGACAGAATTTTCCTCGGGATGGTACGGAGATGAGTATGCAATGACACACCCAAACTTCCCATTGCCTTCTTGTAAGCCCGAGAGCTAAACACAGGGCCCTGGTCAGAATTTAGTGAGACAATTGCGTATGTCCCTATGAAGACTCGCACATCTTTTATAACAGTTCGAGGGTCAGCCGAGCGCTGGAGCCACACCCATAGGAATCTCGAGCAGGAGTCCACTGCTACTATTAACATCTTTTAGCCTCATCTCTTTTGAAGGGGCCGCAGACGTCTAGGTAGACACACACTAGTGGTTTGTGAGCTATTAACAACGGTGTCTGTGCAGGACGTGTTACGGCGGAACCCTTCATCTGCTGACAGATGTCACATTTCAAGACAAGGGGGCCCAATAGCATGTCGGGTTGATCGCCACCGCCCGCATGGCGGTGGCGATCCGCCTGACATTTGTACCCACCGCATGCCAATTCCTCCCGCCATATTACTATGGCGAGGGGGACCCCGGCGGACGGAAAGACTGTCCGCTGGCTTTCCGCCGGTAGGCAATCCACCCAATTGCCTAGCAGGCGAAAAAGCTGTTAAAATGGTGGCGGTGTCTGGTACAAAAAATCAATAAAGAATGGACCACTTGTCCTGTGTAGCCTGGGTCTTTTTGGTCTTGGTTCCGTCGTAAAAAACCCCCATAACCGTACACATGTGGGAATGGCGGTATGTACTGAGTAACCGCTAGAGTGTACTAGTGCAGCATCATCATAGGGTCTTTTGTTTGTATGTATGCTGACCTCCACCAGGAGGAAGACCAACTGGTTTTACAGTAGCGTCCAGGCATAAAAATAGAGGTAAAAAGAGGGTGTGATAGTGCTCAGGTATAGTGAGGTTGAAATTCTCTAAATCGTTTTTTTCTGAAGAACCTTTATTTAAAGAATGTTGATAAGAGAAGTTAAAAATCGGAGTGCGGATAAAGACCGAGTTACTGGTCTACCGTACTTTTAAGGGTCAAGGGTCAACATGTTTCAGCCTTCTGTTGTAGTCTAAAGGCTTTCGTCAGGACCGAATTTAATAAAGGAGACGCATTGTGGCTCCTGATATAGTGGATGTTCTCCACTAGTTGTTTAAGAAGTCAGATCCGTAGTATCTGTACCTTGTGAATGCGTGATATTCACTTCCTCGAGGTACCGAACGGCACATGCGGAACTTAGTTTGGTTCCGTCAAGTCATTTGCTTGTTCTGGCTCTGTTTGCGGTACCCCCGGTGACCATCCATATTAGTATGCAGGCGGGGACATGCCTTTCCCGCCACGGAAAGGCCTGCGGTCTTCGACATTGGTGGCCCATAGCAGGACCCCAGGGATTGTGGGGGGTTCACATGGGGGTACCTATGGTACCCCCCTGCATTTCAATGTACAACGTGGCAGGCACCATGCGGTGCCTGTCACATTGTGCATTGAAAGGCACAACTTACTTTTGTGGCATTGCCGCAATGTTACAAATTCGGAATGCACCAGCCAGTGTGGCGGGCGCATCTTAATTGTAGGTGCGGGACCGTCGCAAGCATTGTGAGGGGTCTCATTTCCCGGGGGTATGTCCACCCGCCATACTAATGACCCCCATAGTCTTTAGTCTGCTTTATTAAACCAGGCCACCAGTAGCATTGTTTCAATAAGGAAACAGTCGCTGTAACTCCTGCATGAGGAGAACGTATACCTTTGTGTGCTGCTAGTATTAAACCTAACCTACGATCTATGTTTGGAATTACTCTATCCCCCACTCCAGGAATCTGAGCAAATGGAATGTTATTGGCATCTAACTTGTAGGAGTACTTGAGTGGAAATCTTTTTGGTACTGCACCGCTGTTTTTGCTTAGAGCAATAACAGCCACCATAATCTCACTGTCTATTCTCGTTTTGGAATGAGTGACTGCAGCAACGGAAGCCATGCGTACAGCCCCCTTTGCGGCTTCATCAGCCAATGAATTCCCTTCAACATGAATGCCATCACGCTGATGACTCAGTGTGCATCACTTGAGTCCTTGGTAGTTCGAATTTCAACCTAACTACCAGTTCCCATAGCATTGTATGCTTAATTGTGCCACCTTTTGCGTCTTTGAATCAGTTTTGAATCCAGTTTTGAAAGTATTCATTGTAAGACTGCACACGGTAAAAGGAAACGCACACAAATAATGTAGGGAATTCTCGATCCGTTTTACCAGTGCCAGTATCAGTGTTTTTAATTCTGCCAACAGTGCCGTGCAGTCTCCGAGAGATTGCGTTTTAGTGCAACTCAGATGGAACTTTCCATCCCGCATGCGACTGCTAACGATTGCACATGCTGCGCTATATTGTTGCTTACTCCCTATGGCCGGTTGAGCAGATCCGTCAGTGAAAATGATATATTCATACTGATCCAGAGGCATTTTTTCATTAGGTAGAGGATATTCTTGTTCATATTTCAGGAATGCTTGTGTCTTTAAATTTGGGTCGTACCTGTATTCTACATCTGTTGCAGTGAGAGAATTAGCCCATTGTATCCATCTTGGATGCAAGGCTTTAGCGTTAGGGACGCTTGCTTTTGTCAAAGCTTTTAAGGCTGGGACTGGAGTCACTACTATTATTCTCTCCCCCTGGGCCAGGGCTCGTTCTCTCACTCTAGCAGTCTGTAGCACTGTCAGAATCTTTTCAGTGGATGCGAAGCGCATCTCAGCATTTGTGTACAAATGTGATTTGTGTGCAATTGGTACTGTTTCACCTTCATTTTATGTTAGATGGGTTTACCCTGATTGACCAGCGACTATATGGATCACCAGGTTGCATACGTTTATGCATGTCTGTAAGTTTTTGAAGCTATCATGTCAGCTTGTAAGGAACATAGTGTATCTGTGTGTTTCTGTGTCCAATTTCTGGATGAGAAATCGGGTTTAATTAAGTCATAGAAAGGTTTTACTCTTTCTGCGTAATTCAAAATGTATGTTCGACCAAAATTTAGGAATCCCTGTATTGATTGTAGATTTTTCAATGATTTCGGAGGATGGAGCAGCGCACATTTTCCTAAAAAATTGGCTGCCAGGCTCCTTCCTTTACTTGAAAGCTTGTATCCTAAAAAGAAGACACTGAGGTGGACGATTTTTGATTTTTAAAGTTAAATTTGCAGCCCCAAATTATGGTATTCACTCTGTTCAAGTGTTCCTCCAGGGTATCGTCCATCAAATAAATGTCTTCCACATAGGACGATACCTCTTCATCCAATTTTTGAAGTAACTCGGTTACTTTGGCTGAAAACAACCCCGGGCTTTTCTTATACCCATGGGGAGTCGCCGAAACTGCACTGAAACCCTAGCACTGAGAAGGCTGTTAGATATGTGCTTTCAGGTGCTATATTTTGGCAAAAAAATCCATTTGAGATATCAAGTGTTGTTTTATATTTTTTCCCCACAAAGTTATTCATTGATGCAGCACTGTGTGCATTCTAAACAGCAAATGTTTTAGTGCAAGTGTTTAAATGTCTGTAATCTAAAACTAGATGATATGTATTGTCAGGTTTCATGACAGGAAACAAAGGATTGTTCATTTGAGAGGGGCAAGTTTCAATCACCCCTTGGTATTCAAGTTGATCTAAAATCTCCCTCGCCTGTTTTTTAGCTACTTGCTTTATTGGATACTGCCTCTGTGCAGTTGGAGTATTTTTTTGAAGGAATTATGTTGTGAGTTGAATCCTCATCCCATCCAACATGGTTCTTATATAATGCTAGAGATTGGGCTACAGCCCACTCCTGCGCATAAGTGTGTTGCAAATGCCTGGGAATATCATCTGAGAATGCCGGCATAATTACCGTTTCTCCTTTTGGACAGTCCATGACGAATGTTGGCGGCCAATCTTGTTCAGCTAATAAAATGTCATAGCCAAACATTAGGTTCTCCCAAAAGAGACCAATCACTTTCCTACTTTTGTCCCCCTCAATTTGGAGTGTTATTTCATATACTTTATGTGGGGCACTTACTCTAGTATCAGGTGTTTCCACAGTGATATAATCATTCAAGTCCGCTGTCACCAGAAATTTCATCAGGTTCTGGCGAAGTATTGTTATTTCTGATGCACTGTCTAGCAACGTCAGAACCCATTCCCCGTTCAGTAGTCGAATCCTCAGAATTCTAGGCAGGTCTGATCTTTAGACCTACAACTTTCTTCTTTTTAAAATGTGGCTTTTGCTTTGTTTTTTCTTTTTTAGAAGTGTATTCTTGAGCGTGCTGCTTGTCTCTGGACTCTGTTGGCTCTTCTTGTCTTTCTGAACATCCTTCCCTCTCGGGGTTTCTCAATGGACCCTAAAAGGAACGAGAGGAATGTGTATCAGTATCCTGATACCTGTCAGGTTTCCTAATATTATCCCTATTCCTAAGGTTAAACCTCTTTTCAGAGGGCTCCTGTGGAGGAGATCTACCTAGGGATTGAGATCTGTTTCCTTTAAAGTTTTGTTGTTTTTTATTATCCCACTTCTTTTTAGAAGGTGTCTGCTTGGAAGTGTCCTTTTCAGGACTGCCCATCAGTTGTGCTTTTAAATCTTTCCCACCCAAACTGTCTCTGCCTAATTCTGCATATGCAATTTCAATTATTTTGGATAGTTCGCGTTGTTGATCTAATGGACTGAATTCCTCTTTAATATTAGCTAGTATTATGGCTAATACCTGGTCATAGTTACCTAGTAACTTAATTCCTAAGTTCAGAGCAGACTCTGTTCCATACTCTCTCTGCATTTGTCTTAATACGGCTGGTACCACCGCTAATGAAGGAATAACATGAGTCCTGGTATAGATGGCAGCAAAGACTGTACCCCATGTGGTACAATCCTCTACTTGTGGTTTTATCCCCATGGGCAAGCGGATTGTTAGCATTCTGTGTTTTTCATATGGGGTAGTATTCGGGAATACTGCCTCTAGCTGTCTTATTTTCTGAGCTACCCAGAATGGCATTTGTTCATGTTTAGAGGGCATTTTGCCCATCACAGCTTGTAATGTTTGTGGTGTGATTTTAGTTGCTGTACCCTGAGATTGAGTTCCATTTGTTGCAACTGTTGCTGGTTGGACTGTGAAAGTTGTCATTATAAATTGCATCAAGTTTCTATAGATTTTAATTAAATCTTTATGTTGTATGAGTAAGTATCCTGGTGGCATTGTGTCAATATCAGGATGTGGAGCATAGGCTGCTATTATCGGCCATGTTGCTCCTTATCCTCCGAGTGGACCTAATAATACTCTTCTTCTTATGTTGGGAAGGGTGCCTTTAAACCAGTATAAGTTTTCCTGGTACTTGAGTGGAATCTCTATGTCCTCAAACGGATCATATTCCACTGGTGCATCTCCTTCGGTGTAAGTGAAATGTCTGTGTTCTTGCATCTGCTGCTGGGAAAGTAACCCACAAATAAAATACCTCTATTCTGTTTGATTTGTGTGCCTCAATCACGAAAGCTACTAAGCCACCCCTAGCTGATAATCCATTCTCTAACAGTTTCAGGGTACCGGTATGTCTACATTTTTTTGCAATCGGAATTGCATCTGTATCCTCTTCTCTTGCTGAGAGCTGTAGATTTACTCTTACGTCATCTCTGTCCTCAGTTTGTTCAAGGGAACTAAGATGAGGTTTTTAATGCTCAATATAAGGAACACTGGGGCAGATTTATGAGTCCCTTGCGCCACTTTTGCGTCACTTTTAACATGGGAAAAGTGACGCAAAAGTGGCGCAAGGGGCTCATAAATCTCCCCAACTGTGTCCTTCAAGCTTGATTAACTAACAGCTAATAAATAGAATTTTTTGCCTACTCAGCTGTGGCGTAGTTTGTGCCCACCCACTCCAAATGTCTCTGGTGTTTTGTGAGTAGGGGTCTCTGAAAATAGCACAACTGAACTACTCAGATTCTACTGGTAAATAAGTACCCTACCAACGTTGGCGGCGCAATGTCTTGTAGTTCCTATATATCCTATATATCCTATACAGTACCTATGCGTTCTGGATAACATAAACTGTGGGTTTGGTGACAGACTGGTTCCGAGCACCCCCACTGGATATGATAGCCTGTTTGCATTAGCTAGCTCACAATGCCACTAGAATCTCCTTTTATCTGGGAGAGAATGGTTTCTGGCAACCTCAGAACATGACAACCCTGATCCCCCAGGATCGTGGAAACAATATACTACGTTTCGCTCAGTCACTTGTGCTTATTTAGTTTGTCTCAGAGATACAGAGAATAAACAGTCTAGGCGTTTCAATAAGGACTTATTGAACAGTTGTTGTTCTAGTGTAGAATATATGAGTTGCAACAACCATTAGACAGTAGCAGACATATATGGTCAGCAATATTATAAAAGTAAGGGGATGGTATAGTTCTACCATTTTGCAGAAATTATGAATACATACAAGTATATAAAACACACCCCATTACCTGAGAGTTAGAGAATGTGGGACCCCGTCCTGGTCCTGAGATGGACATGTTTGACCACTGCTAGCTGGAGCGTCTACATGCAGGAACCTCAGCGTCTCTGGTCAGTGTTTCAGCCAGGAAGTCACAGTCTCCTCTCCCTGTCTAAGCAAGACATGGTGTATATATACCCACAGGACTACTCAGGGATCCTACCTTGCTGTGTTATTGTGTCGGACTAAATGATGTCGTCGGGCTTGAACTTTAACATAGATATTATACAGGAGATGTTCATCCTGCTGTTCTTCCAAGAAGCCTTATGCACAATATATGAGTTTCGAACCAGGGAAAAACCTGCGTTCTGAATGCAGTGTCGTATCTAGGTAAAAGGTCAGTTCCTATGAACCGTTATGTATGTAATGTAGAGAAGGATGTAGGTAGGTTGCAGTGTTACCTGCGCCTATAAAGGGTACCTATATGGAATATAACACTCCTCCCGTGCAGCTCCACTAGCTCCACTAGCTAAGTGCTGCCCCCGATACCACTCTGACCTCTGTGTCAGGATGGTCGAGTCACTCCTCCACCCGTAAGCTCCCACCTGTGCCTCATCCCTGGTGGTCCAGTGGGAGAGCATTCTGTTCTTCTGCTGCAAAGCCCTCTGTCTGTTTGTGAATGCAAAAATGCCTTTTCTGATGAACAAAACCGAAATTGTGATTCAGTAATCTGTTAACTAATCGCAATTTGGATTTACAATTTGGTATTTGGAAGGGGCATGTTTGGGGCAAATGACAATTTGCAATGATAAGTACAAATGTTTTGCGACCGAAATGTGGTCGCACAATATTCACACTTTATCGCAAACTCAAAGTTGATAGTAACCCATTCACTAATGGGAAGAAGTCCCCTTGGGACTTCATCCCCTTTGAGAATGGCTGAATTCATATATTTTAAGAGCAGGCAGTGGACTAATGGACACTGCCTACTCCTAAAAAATAAAAAATAAACTTTTCTTTTTTTTAATTTTTAAACGCATTCCATTTTTCTTTAAGGAAAATGGGCTGTGTTTAAAAAAAATGATTGTTTAATTTAAAAGCAATCACAGACATAGTGGTCTGTTGATTCCATCAAGCCACCATCCAAGTGATGGCAGAGAATTGTAGTGGGTGACAAATTACAACCTATCTCATTAATATTCATGAAGTAGGTCTATTTGTGATCCACTACGAATCACTACTTAAGGAATAGGGGCTAAATAACCCCTTTGAACATTAATAATAGCAATTACCAAATAGCTATTCAGAAAAACTGGTTATATGGTGGTGCTAGTAAGTTCTTTGGCCTCTTACCTCATTGCCAGGGATTCCCTTAGCATTCTTCTCTTATAATAGCTGATGGGTGTCAACCACAACCTTGTGAGAATAACTGCTCCTTTTCTTATTATGATCTCCTCTCAGTTACAAATGGATCATTTCCTCTGGAGCATGCACACTATCATGAACAGTCTATTATTATTTTGTTTAGTACCTTCCTATTGCCTTCCTATTTTTCAATGTACTGTATATGTGTTGTTGTTCTGGTTTCGTCTTCTCTAGGCATTACCCGGTTGCGGTCAAGTATTAAATCCCACTTCCCTCCAACCAGCCCCAGTCTACAGCTTCTGTCAGTCGAGCTCCTACCAAACTTCGGGCAATTCTCCATTGTATTCACAGAACCCGTACAACCGAGTCCAACTGCCCCTACAGAGAGCGAGGACTTCGTTTAGCTAAGTCCCGTCCCAGGAGTGGGTTAAACAACACAATGACAGAAGTACATGAAATAATACATAAAAACAATGCTGCTGGTTGTTCTCACACCTTCCTCACTTTAATGCAGTAATAAGGCCCTACGGTGAATCTAGATGGGTTTTCCATATGCAGGTGGGTGAGGAGTCCTTCTTGCAAGTCCATTGTGGTCTTGGCCTGCGCTGAGAGGTTCGCATGGAAGGTAATCTTCCTGCCATGAACCGCTGAGGGGAGGTACTTACTTACAACTCTGCGCCCCTTGGCGCTCTAAGCGTTGCACCAAGCTGGATACATTTTAAGTAAATTCATAAATCAGATATATTCTGCAGGGTTCTGTGACTATTAGAGATTTACAACTTTTTTCCTTGGGAGTGTTAATCACTCCACGAGATAGAGAACCTTACATGGCAGGGCACAGGGAAACATCATTTACCCCGCGGTCTTTACAACAACCAGGATTTACAACTGAGTCACTACTGCGCCTGTGATGTTACCACGCATTACTTTACCACGCAAATCATTACAAGGACTTGCTGTAGGGACTGGTGTTGGATTAGTAATTTATAGTTTTCCAGAGTCCAGCACCCCCTGACCCAAGTCGTTGTAATGACTTGTCTGCTAAAGTAACATGTGGCAACGTCGCAGGCGGGGAACTGACTACGTTGTAAAGGCATGCAGAGTAAATGCATGCTGCATTCTGTCATACAACCCAGGGCACAGCATGTAATAACAAATGTTATAATTCAGCATACTTTGACAATAACACTAGCATAATCATCCATCACCAAACAGAGAGCAAGGAAGCTCTTATTGCCCAGGACCTCAGCCTCCTCCTCCACCAAGGCAGACTAGACACCATTATTAGCAAAAGCTTTATTTCCACTTCAGTATCACATGGGAGAATTTTAATGGTTAAAACAGTCACAAACGTCTCAGCAAACAAAACAGTCAACATGATGTTTGAGCATCACATGGTTTCCATGTTGTCGAATGATCAATCTGGCCATCACTGCTGGCCACTTCAGGCAGAGACGCTTCAGGGAGTGACACAGCCGAGGCGGTGCAGGTGCACTCCTCATGTCTGCTCAATCGGGGAAGCCTTGATGAATTCCAGGTGGTCAAGCGTCTCCAGTGTGCCAATGGGAAAACCAGGGAAATCCTGGGTGCGCTTGATGTTAATACAGCCCCGGTAGGAGATTGCCACAGGATCCACTGTGAAGAAACCATAGACAACTCATTAGGTGGGTGGGGGCGTGGGGGCTTCACTCTAATGTGCCTCCTGCATGCCTGAAGGTCAAGCAAAGAATGAGGCACAAATGAAATTCACCATTATTATGATTTCTTACAATTAAGATTTGCTTAATCCATGAGTGAAACTAAATTTTAGGTGCCATCTTCAATCTTGTGGTGTAATTTCCCACTTCCTTTGAAAGCCAGAAGTGACAATAAGGACTGAATTGTCCGTCTTGTGATGGTGCAGGAGTCATAGGCATAGAAGTAAAACTTTGCAATGCAAATCTGGGACGAAGTGCTGGGGATAGAAAAGCATTCTGTTTTGCACAAGTTGAGAAAACAATCTTATTGAAGATCTGAGGTGCACGAAGAATGCCTTCATTCCAAAACTTCAGAATTTCCCTGTCTGGAGCGCGCACACTAACTCAGAAAGTCTATGTTTTAGTGTATGAGCTGCAGACACCGCCACATCCTAAACACAAAGCAGCCATGGCCACCATGTTTGAGAGCTATGTTATCTGTTTGCTACGAACACAGTGGTCCCTTACAAAAACAATGTGGAAGGAGTAATTAATATGGAAATACAGTTAGATCTATAGTGTGCTGTCCAGCCGGACAGAAATCTTTTAATGTAGCAAATATTTGTGAAGACAAACAAGTATTGTCTCGAGTGGGACACGAACAAAACAAAAAAGGATGAGGCACTACTCCTAAATGCCTTTTGTGAATACCGAAAGTCGTAAAGTTAGGATTTCGTCTCAGATTACTTTTGTGAATCGGGCCCCCTGTGAATTTCTGGAACAAAATGAGAAATTACAATGGAAATCATACTCGGAATTTCTAATTCCCTGGTAAGTCCTATTTCTTCGGGCATAATCAGGGGTGCACCTCATCAGTATCTCCCGCCCCAACCCATAGAGTTACCTTACCCCTTATATCAGTACACCTGAAGGGCAGAGTTAATGATCCCAAAACACAGGACCTCATAATGATGTCCACAGTGAGCTAAAATGTGCTTTATGTGGGGTTTGTGGAATCAAATCAAATCAAATCAGAATTTCTTTATTCGATTAATTAGATAATCAATAATCAGCAATTGATCAGTTTCCTTGTTCTCAAAGATGCACATAAAAATGAAGCAACGCTAAAACAGATTAAAGGATCAGACCACATTCGTAAAAAATGTAACACAGGACGACATTGTCTAAAATGTAATTTATGTAAAAGAGGAATCAAAAACTTTTTACGGTGATTACAATAAAATTTACAAAAAAAGATGTGCAAATCAGTTTGTAACGAGAGATCATCGCAAGGGCAGCATGGAAGATCATTACTGGAGTAAATACCACCCGGGTAGCCCAGCATACATGGGATATAATTTAGGCGGAATAGTAACAGAACAAAACTGTGCCGAGGGATTGTAACAAACTCCAGATAGGAGGGTATCCCTTCGACCTGGAATGGCCCCTCCAAATATTCCCTTATAGTAGGTTTAATATAAAGTGCATTCATTCTCGCATCATTGGAAAAGGCTAAAGAACGAGTTTTTAAAAACATTTTTGAAACCGATACACAATTTTCCGGTGATTCAAACAAACTTACAGCGTCTAGGGTATATAGGGTATTTTCCACATATTTTAACCATGGAATATTCTCAACATGTTCCATGGCTAGCCACTCAGTTATTATTTGTTGGGAGAGGGGCACAGTATCTATGGACCATACTGAGTGCCATAGAAGGATAGGGGTTACCTTGATCTGATCAGTTATATAGGGGATATTTAGCTCTTGATGTAATTAAAATTGAGAGAGCTACTGGGGAGACCCACCACAGATTTCCAGAAACTGTCCTCTATTACTTGTAGATCCTTTACTTTAACATGGCCCCATAGTCCAGCACCATAGGCTGCTACTGCACTAGATTTAGCCCCATAGACTTTCCTAACAATAGCTGGGTTTCTTGTTCCCAATTCTTTTTTAAAAGAGCGTATAGCATTAGTACTTTTTTCCAGCAACATCCCTCGATTCTCCTCCATGTCCCCCCAAGCTGCTCGGTAGTCAAATGTAACCCCTAAATAGCAAAATCGATCTGTCTGTAGCACTTTATGGTTCGATATAAAAAAAGCGGGGGATTCGTCTGCGTCTTCCCTGCGATAAATATGAATGGCTTAGATTCATGTGTATGAAGATCCAGGCTTTTCATGAATTCTACATAATTATTCAACAATCTCTTGAGTGATCTTCTGGTGCATGCCATTAAAACTGCATCGTCTGCATATATTAAAATTGGAATGCGCGTCTTATTTATTCTCGGTACATCTAAAATCGATTCAAGCAGTCGGGACTCCACCCCATTAGTATAAAGTGAAAACAGAAAGGGGGTGAGAACGCACCCTTGGTAAACGCCTCTCGTGACTGGGAATCATGTGGTGCAATCCCACTGGGAGCCATATCTTATGCAAGCTTCACTCCTCACATACAGTTGTCTTATGAAGGTAATTATTCGATTATCTATCCCCATGTCCCTCATTATCTTCCATAAATGTGAGTGAGATACACAGTTGAATGGTGCGCTAAGGTTCATGAAGGCCGGGTAGAGGTTGCCTTGCTTAGCTTGGGTGTACTTTGCTATAAGCAAGCTCAAATTCAGACACTGATCTTTGGTCCCTCTACCTTTTCTAAATCCATATTGTGCAGGGATTAGGATGTTATTTGCCAAAGATCATGCCTCCAGTATATTTAGTAATTCTCTTCCCATAAGCTTGGCCGTACTGTCAAGGAGCGAGATGGGCCTATAGTTTCTGGGATCTAATGTATCCCCTTTTTTATAAATTGGGATTAAAACTGCTTTATGCCAAGAGTCCGGGGGTCCCTCTTTGGCTATGGCATTAAATGTTTAGTAAGCAAAGGGCTCCAAAGGTCTGGGCAATCCGTAAAAACATCTATTAGTGTACCGTCTATGCCCGGAGCCTTATTACTAGAACATTGTGCTAGGGTTGCCCCTATCTCCGTATTATTAAAAATAAGGGCGATGCTGTGTGGTTGGTCGGGCTCATCTGCCATCGGTTCTGGATCCATTCTCAAACCGTTAAACATTTTGCTAAAATGCTCTACCCATGAATCCTCATCCACATGTGTGTCCAGATTAGGATCGGAGCTATGTTTAAAAAATGGCGCATTAACCATTAACCAAAAGTCCCTCCCTTGTATTATTTGTAACTGCAGCTTTCAGTAATTTATCCCAGGCCTCTTCTTTCAATATCTTCAACCTGTGCTTCCTAGCCTTAAAATAACTCTGCCGGGCCTGTTTCACCAGGGCAGGATTTCTTGGAACACACTTGAGGGATCGATGTAGGTGAGAAAGTGCCTTCATGCAGTTATGATCAAACCATTTAGGTCCTATAGATTTATGTGATCCACCACTCTTCGAAAATTTCTTCTTCACTTCCAACAGAATACTTTCGAAGGTCTCTATTGTGAGCTGAGGATCCTGGTTTTGATCTAAACAAATACCTATTTCCTTCATTCTACTAGATACAACCTGGGGAATAAGGACAGTTTTATCAATACCCTCCCATTTAAGTTTTATCCCATTCTTTTTTTATATGACTGGCTTTTTATGTAAGAGGTTAGTAGCTGTGAATTTCTGGAACAAAATGAGAAATTACAAGGGATATCAGACCAGGAATTTCTAATTCCCATGTAAATTCTATTTCTTCGGGTATAATCAGGGTTGCACCTCATCAGTATCTCCCCTCCCAGCCCCGAGAGTTACCTTACCCCTTATATCAGTACACTTGAGGGGCAAAGTTAATGATCCCAAAACACAGGACCTAATAATGAGGTCCACAGTGAGCTAAAATGCACTTTATCTGGGGTTTGTGCAATCTCAATAACCTTCTTCAAGTCTTAGATGGAGTGCAAGGGTATTCCAGAGGGCAGAGCCATGGGTAAATATGGATCTCATTGGCTCCTGGGTTCTGAGCATGGTGTGCCCAATGGTGAACCAGATTCTAAGTCATGCAGAGTATAGGTCAATAGATGCAGCATGTGATATCTTTTGTTGAACAATAAACGTGGTATCCATGTCTACTCATTTTTAGTTTACTTTTGGGGAAAGGACTTACTTTCAAATCAAATCTAACTCATTTGCATAGCAAAGAATATATTATCCTGCAATGGTTCTGAAAGTAGCACTCTAATCAGATCGTAAACTGCATATCTTAAAATTGCCCTTCGAGGAGCTCCATTCATAGATGCTAGTGACGCTTGGGTGTGAAAACAGCTTCATTTACACAAGTACATTCTACTCTGCGATTCACAAAACTGGAATTTCACTCCTATGTGGATATAATTAAATTATTGATAATGTTAATCTATGCAAAGTTTTAAATAAAAAGCAGAACTCTTTAATTGTACAGGCGCCCGAAAATCCTGCAAAGGTTACAAATCTCATTAAATTGACCAGTAGTGAGGACGGGGGTGACAGCAGCCTTATGTAGGCCCTTCTGTTATTAGTGTGACCTCAACTAAAGCACTAAATTGCCGCGGAGAGATACCATTTAATGCACAATGTCTCATCCGGTCACAATTATTTGCGAATATGCCACGTCACTCATGGAATATATGACCTTAACCCAAGGTTAGTTGGTAAGTAGCTTAAAGTTAAGGTAGAAATGACACTGCGCTCAGCAGGTGAAGATCCTATGGTTTTGGCCTTCCACTCCTCCCCGGGCAGGAGCGTTATAATTTATAGTCTCTTTAGGTATGTTCAATGGGTCTCTAGTTGAGTAAAGATGAAATTGAACTGCACTTTGCAGCTGAACAACAGCATAACTTTATTTTAGAGAGACTGCATAAGAGCTGACATATTTAATGCCGCTCATGTTTGTTAATCCATTGTTCCTACAGTAGATGGCGCTAGAGTCTTTGATGGGCATCTTATTTTTGGGAAGTAATAGTTAAAGGGGCCGACCAGTGGACACTGTCAGAATAGTTACTAACCCCTTGCGCACTGCGCAAATTCTACCGCTGTGCGGGCGAATTAATGAGTGGGTGGGATTCGGATGGCCCTCGGCCGTCCTCCGCACACGCCCACCGTGACTTCGGATGACCGGGGGCCGTCCGCAGCATGCAAGGGGTTAAAACCTAAGCAGACATCATCAAACAAGGGAACATTCCAGAACTCTTATTGTTAGTGATGCGGAACTAGCTAAAGATGCCGCCTTTAAATTGACTTTTGTGCCGAGATGCTGGGACAGATATGTCTATTATATGATACGACGTAATCAACTTCAATAATGTATGGGATATCCTCTTTTTGCATGTTCACCCCCCCAGTTTTTGGACTGATAGTGCTGTACTTGCGACTCTGAGAGTGCACTTAGGCCTTCTAACCAGACCTCAGTGCCAGTGTTCTTACCCCTTTCTTTTGTTGCAGAGTTTAATATAGCGCAAACTTGACCCAAATCCAATCAGGTATCAAAGCGCTTTACATAGCACCAGTTACGTTACATGAGGACACACATTCTTTTTAGGTCTCGCTGAGCCCAGCGCATACGCTGACTCGAAGAGACATTTTGTATGTGGGAATTTCAAAGTGCTGCTGGCTGGCCTAACGCTTGCATTTACGCGATCGTGCACGCGCGCAGCCGGCCGCCAGCAGCACTTTGAAAACTCGTGCGTCATCGCGATCGTGATCACTTTCGCTTTCAGAGCGATCGCGATCACGATGACGCACGCGCACACACAACTCCCGCTTCTCCCCCTCCCCCACCTAATTCCTCCATGTATACGAATGTTGAAAGCTCACTTTGTCTCTCTGTGCCGCATTGTAATCTGTTGTAATCAGTTGGTTCTTAGCAATTGTTTCTATCGGCACCAGACAATTTTACTAATTAGTCTGAGTGACTGCCTAATTGATTGACACGCTTAGACCTGAGCAGCAGCATGGGTAGCACTGTTAATAGAATCTTATTCGGGGCTCCTTGAAGGATCTATAGTGCATTAAAGTTCAGTCTGCGTTTTGTGACACTACTTGTAGAGGAAGCAGGTGTGAAAACAAAGGCAGTGCTATTCTGGTGGCCGCCAATGTCCCGATTTCAGACCAAACAGGTGTCAAAGTGGAGCTGACGCTTGTTTTAGTTCTCACAGTTTATTTCAGCTTTGCTTAAGGCTTATTTTTACACCGAGTAGGTAGGTTTGTTGTCTGTGGTAATGTCCTCTGCCTTTGCACACCTCGATGCTACATTCTCTCTCGCAACACCGCCGATTCGTCTACACTTGTTCCGGAAACCACATTCAACAATGTTGAAATTGGTAAGCGTTCGTCTTAACCGATATGCTGGTTTCCGTATTCGCCTTTACCCTGTCATAATCTCTTTTATGCATAGGCTCCTTCTTGAATCTATCTATGGAAGGCTCGTATCTCCATACCTGACGATAATGTAAAATCTAAAGACTAGAAGGACAAACCTGCAGCATTCTGACAGTTTCCTTTTATCTCGTTTCACCACTAGAGTGTAACCTTTGCTGCATCGCTCTCTGATTTTTGGTTACATATTGATGACTATCTATCCTCACTGGCCTTGAATGTCCCTCGCAGCATTGAGGAGATATAACACTGAATCCTGGTTGGTTTGTTCTTTTTTTTAATTATTTCTTACATCTAGGCAGTGGATGAATCCGTCTAGTAACTAAACTTACAGAACTCCATCTACTCTGACATGTGGGCTCACACATTGCATTATACACTTTTTCAATCTAGGTAAGCAATTGGGCTTGCTCCTTGCAATTCTCCCCTGTTTTAACATTAGCATGTCATTTACACTTGTCTGACCAATGTAGCCTTCCTATCTTTTTCTCACCATAGGCTGCTTCATAAAGTAGAGCACACAAGCAGACTGTGTGCTCCCGCCTCTCTCCTTCACACTGGAAAGAACGCACATTGTATGATGCTGCAGGACAAGCGCTCTCTGCCTCTGTTTCTTGGCGCTACATTAGCAGTTTTATAGAGTGTGAACTCGACCCGAAGGTATCGGAGCGCTTTGTATGAGCACTAGTTAAGTTACAGAAGGACACATTCATTTTTGCTAGGCAGGCTGTAATAAGGTACGTGAGTGACACGTCAAAGGTCCTTGTGATTAGAGCGCTTGTGATTGGAGGGTTTGGTGTAGATTTATTCTCGTCTCCTTCTCAAATAATTATACAATGTACCGTACAACCGAAAGTCATGCTATTAAAAAAAGCCCTCTGGTAAAGCAGCCGCCTCAGTGAATGTTTTATAATGTAAACATTTTTATTGCGAGCATATAGCAGCCAAGTTTAGACACCCGCATTTGATTTCATTTTATTTTGTGCCATGTGCTTGCATTAAAACAAGCATTCGCAATGCAATAGGTCTTGCATTTACACAAGTTTGAGCTATTGGCATTGTAAATAACAATGCCTTTTTTTTGTTTTGGTTTTTAAAATATAAATAAAAGACATTGCCATTTACAATGCCAATAGCTTGAACACGCGTAAATGCGAGACCTATTGCATTGCAAATGCTTGTTAATAAGTTGGATGGGGCCTTGAGCATTTTCATCTGGGGGTTATAAAAAATCAAGACTTGCCATCGGGTTTATGAAGCTCCCATATAATCAGGGTGGTTTAGACCTCCCTGACTTTAAACTTTATTTTTGGGCTGCTTTCACTGGCCGTTTGCGCAGCCTTCTGAATCCAGAGCAAACTGATTTTTGGCATTGGCTGGTTCTTGGTTCTGAGAGCCAGATGTTTCTGTACCGAATCAATGACCCTCATTATTTTATACGTGTACGTTTCAAGACCATTCGAGACTGTGTATATATTTGGCAGGGCATTAAACCCAGATCCTCCCTATCTCTTATACATGACAAACTTCCACTCTGGGGGAACCCAAGGCTGCCTGGAGTATTTCAGGATGCAGCGGCCCGTCAATGGGCTAGGTACGGTGTGCATTGTCTCGGGCGATTACTCGATTGTAATGGCATTAAGTCATTTGAGAATCTTCAGCTAATTTTTGATATTCCTCAACGGTTGTTTTTTAAATATATACAGGTTAGGAATTCGTTTTATTAATTTATATGTTTACTTACCTGTAGACCTCCATAATCCATAGTTTACTACCCCCCACCCTGCCCCTCCCCCTCCCGACGTCACCGCCCTGCAGGAACTCCTACTACCGACCGTGGCTAGCCAGGGGTTACAAGTGGCAAGCCATGTTGCAGCTGCGACCCTGGCCACCCCTTAATGACGTTCATGCATAAATATTTTGAAATCACTTGTATTATCTTAAAAGCTAAATCATTTTGAAGAAGCCTACCTTATACTGCGTTTAAAGCAATTTAACAATAATGTCTTGCGTATTGACGGTGTGTTCTATCTAAGGGTGGGACGTCGGAGCAGTATACACAAGTTGCTATTTCCCACTGCTCAAACAGGATCCAGTATTGTGACTCTGGTCATACACAGAGACACCTGCAGCGATTACATAACCAATTGAGGTTTTATAAGGCAAAGGAGCGCATTCCCTCTGATTACTTACATTTGCCTTTGTTTTACATTTCAGATGTGTGCGTTATTATATATGCAGTTGCCTAAAGGTGAAAAACAACAAACGAGCTGCAGAATAGTTTGTTCTTTTTAAGCCATGTGTTTGTCTTCACCCCATGACACTCAGGATCACAGTTCCCATGCTTTTTATGCATTTAAATGAAGACAGCCTGGGACTGCGTCAAATAACAAGTTCCGGCTACCAGGCCATCTTCATTTACAAGTCCTTTGTGCCCCACTGGGAATACATTAGAACAACTGACTGTGGTTCACTTGGGATAGCGTTGAACCGTCGGTATCAAGCTATAAAATGAATTCAGACAAGGATATGAAATAAACTTCTGAGTGCAAAATAAAGGAAAATGTAAAGCTTACCACATAGGGGATATACAACCTGAAATTCCTAAAGATAATTTAAAAAAGAGAAGATTGTCCCCACCAATCTCACGTTGGCCATAACACTTTACATACCAAAGATCACAAGTAAATGTAACATATATGATTTTATAATCAGAAAGCAAAGAAATGATACAGCAACACATATAATGCTGGTGTGACATATACAGAGAACAATAGCTGCCCACAAGCTCAGCTATGCTGCCATACGATTGATGGAATCTAGAGTATAAACAATACATACAAGAAACAATAATGAATAAGAATACATATGTCAGTCCACATTATTGAAAGAAGGTCGATGTTTCTGCCCAGCGATAGGATAAATGAGGGCCATCATCAGGACAAAAGTGTTTCAAAAAGATACAATCAAAAACAAATTGCAAGTTTACAGACTCACAGAAAATACGATGGGTATTGACATGGTATATTCAGGCCAGAAAACCGTCACAAGCCAAAATGCATGAGGCTCTGAAAGGGTGGAGCAAGAGGTGCAATTGCAGAAGCCGACCCGCACCGCCAGGGTGGTGCAGCGGGATCGCAGGGGCTACGGTATGAGTCCACATTTCAAATACCAAATTCACATGCAGTGCATCGAGTGCAGGAAAATGAATTCCAAAGTTGTGGCAAGACAACTAATCAACTCCCTCCAGAGAGAAACCCGATCTTGCACTGCTGGATGAGTTCACACGGTAAACTTCAAATACAGCGGGCACTTTGGAAAAGAGACTTGAAGCACCGACGCGCAGGAAAATCCAAACTCGCCAAATGAGAGGCCATTATTGAAAGAAGGTCGATGTTTCGGCCCAGCGATAGGATAAATGAGGGCCATCATCAGGACAAAAGTGTTTCAAAAAGATACAATCAAAAACAAATTGCAAGTTTACAGACTCACAGAAAATACGATGGGTATTGACATGGTATATTCAGGCCAGAAAACCGTCACAAGCCAAAATGCATGAGGCTCTGAAAGGGTGGAGCAAGAGGTGCAATTGCAGAAGCCGACCCGCACCGCCAGGGTGGTGCAGCGGGATCGCAGGGGCTACGGTATGAGTCCACATTTCAAATACCAAATTCACATGCAGTGCATCGAGTGCAGGAAAATGAATTCCAAAGTTGTGGCAAGACAACTAATCAACTCCCTCCAGAGAGAAACCCGATCTTGCACTGCTGGATGAGTTCACACGGTAAACATCAAATACAGCGGGCACTTTGGAAAAGAGACTTGAAGCACCGACGCGCAGGAAAATCCAAACTCGCCAAATGAGAGGCCAAGCAAATGGTCCAAGAAGCAAAACTGCCGCACAAGGCCCATCAGCCCTAAGCCATTGTGATGTACGCTGTGTGCACTCATTAAACAGTCAGGGGGTGCATCCCTTAAGTGGTGGGCTGAGCCATTTCTTCTGTTTCGTATTCAAAGGTCTGTTTCATATACATGTCTGAATTAATCCTACGGCGTAACACCAATGGGTCAACGCGATCCCAAGTGAACCACAGCCAGTTGTTCTAATATAATTACCCTGGTTCTTAGTTAATGGGTAGACACCGTAACTTGTTACCACTACTGGGAAAAACAGCCAGGGACCCCCAATCCCCCTGTTGGGCACATCCCACAGTTTGAACACCTCTGGTGGAAAATGTTATTTTTTTCCTTCAATATGAACTTATTCTAGATTATAATAAAGTCGGAATAGTTAGACATCCTCAACCACGGTGTTCAGTGCTTTAAATGAAAAAGAAAAATAAGTGCATGTGTTCATCAAATTTAACGGAGGGGGTGGGGCTAAGGACGTGGATGGGAGACAAGCATCTAATGTGAGATTTTCTTGGTGTGAAACTGTGCACAATAATACAGCAACAGTTCTGCCATCTGCACAGTATTCTTTTGTCTCTCCTTGTGTTGAAGTCAGATAATGGCACAGATATTGCTATGCACACATATGTTTATGTCCACTGAAGACCAGTATATTCCCAGGACATTTGACAAACATGGAACTAGTTCTTTATTAAAATATTCTACCAGATCTCTAAGGTAGAAATGACCCTAATTAGCTCAAAACGACACACAAATCAAATCTTCCAGATACTCACAAAGTGGTGTGCACACAAAATACACAAACATGCAGATAAAAACACAGGTACTCAAACGTGATGATAGGGATACACACAAATTATCACAATGTTTCCACACAAGCCAGCTCACAATTTCTTTTTTAAAATACAGGACGGGCAGAGTGTGCATGCAACAGCCAGCAAATCCCACCTTCAGCTCAACATAATCAGCCAGTGGGATGTAGTATTTGTCAGCGGCACGGCAATGCGAGCCATGGCTAACCTCGTGCACACAATCCTCGCTCATTCTAGTACATGAAGACTCTACTCTCTGTTTGCAGGTCAAGCTCTGCTGCAGATCACAGGGTGCCGAAAACCAATAAGGTGACTGATGGTTTAATAAGAAACCCGGAAGGGGCCAACAACTGCACTGCTGCTGCACCCCTGTGAGTACCGGTACTCTCCTTGGCTAGCGAGAGGCTCCAGTACTCAAGCGAAGAAAATTGAAAAGTGCTGGTTCTTAGTAAGGGTGAGTACCGGCCCATTTAAAGCACTGTGTTACATTTTAAACCCTCATATGTATGTTTCTCCTAATCGTGGATACTTTACTGTAATGCTTACCAGCATTAGCCTACCCGCAGAAATTGAGGATATGTGACTCCCACTCCTTGTGACCCGCATTGTCTTATGTAACACTTCCTGTCATTGATTTCCACACTTGTATGATTCTGTACAGTGTGAGTGATGTAAAGCAATCAGACACCCTACACTGAGATAAGTAGCACTATAAAATAATTAAATAAAACAATAAATCATTTAGTGCTAAGCCTGCGCACAAACGTAGTGGCCTGTGACTCTTCAGGGCGAAGTAACGGTGAAGATTCCAAAGGATTCGAAATTAAAGGTGGTCTGTTTCGGAAAAGAAGCTGATAGAAATCACACGGGCGGGTGCGTCCATGTTAAGGTAGCCTAGTGTAGGCTTGTCCGGATCGTTGGTGTCTCGTTGCTGAAATGCGGGAGCATCTTCACCGTTACTTCGCCCTGAAGAGTCACAGGTCACTACCTGTAGACGAAACACGTGTCGGCTGGCGTTTGTGCTCTGATAAATCTCAAACTTGCATTAAACCAACATTTCGTGAACCATCAATGCTGACTTACTCCTGATTCTCTTTATTGTTAATGTCTCTTTACTCCTAAACGTGTGCGCAGGATTTGTTTATAAATTGTTTTGGTATGGGTTTCTAGCCCACACCTCACACTGGGGTTTTGGGTCTTCCCCTGACCTGTTTGCACCGTGAAGCTTTTGTTCTTTGTTTTCTCTCTATACCCTACTGTTAACCTGCCTGAGCGCCAACATTTCCTGTTCCCTAAAACCCTTCGCAGAGAATTCACAAATCATTTAGTGCTATTTAATTTTTTGTGTAATTATTCAAAAAGTGAGATACAGCTGGCATTCTTACAGTGGGAAAAAAAACTGCCTCCAAATTACAGTTTCTCTTAAGTGACTCAATAACAAACTGTGTGCCTTTGATTCCCTCCATTACATAGTCATTTAAGTATTAGGCTCCAGACAGCTCCCAGACAGGAAGATACTTTTACAAAATGAGGGCTGATGTCCCTTAAAATCAGGCTTTTGTTTTAGACTTAGTTGGAGTTGAAAATCGGAAAACCCACTTAGCTAGGGTGACCAGACGTCCCCGTTTGCCCAGGACGGTCCCCGTTTTTGGAGAAGTGTCCCCGTGTCCCGACACTTTTCTCCAAGTGACTCAAATGTCCCTGTTTTCAAACAGTGTCCAGGTTAAACACAGAAATGTCCCTGTTTTTCATTGTTCCGGCTGAGCATGCACAAGCATGCTCTCTTTGGACTGTTTACAGCATGTGTTGTCACTGTAGCAAGAAGGGAAATCCTTTGAAGAGAGACATTTTACACGCAGCGCCACCTACGTCATCGTGCCAGCCAAAGTTTCTACTTTGGATAAAACAATATTTCTTCGCCCTGTAGTTTGTATTCATAGCCATACAAACTTTTCATTAGCCCTTATGCATACCGTGCAAGGATTAATGCATTGCTCATTGCATGTTTTATTCCTAACCAATTGATGCATGCTCTGTGTTCTCCATATCAAAGCTATGACTTGACCTTTTGACTGACCTTTCAGATCACGGCATTGTAGTCCTTTTTCTATGTCTATGACAGCTGTCAAATAGTCCTACTTTTATGTCGATAGTTACTGCAAACCATAGTCCTACTTCTATGTCTATGACCTGTCCCCGTTTTTTGTTTTGAAAATCAGGTCACCCTACACTTAGCCCTGCAGGATGCTGCTCGGAATGGAAACAGGGGGGCGCAGTTGAAAGTGTCCTGGTGCTTACGAATTACTGTAACATATTTCACTGGGGCAAGCCCGGACCCCACATTCAGCTGAGTAATAGCTTGGATCGGTGGTGGGTGACAGGCTGGAACCCCCACATTCCCTGTCTGCACTGCTTTAGTTCAAATAGCTATTTTGAAGCGTGCCAAGACTACAATACCCGTAATGCATTGAGCTATTAAAAGGGAGGCTGTGAATAGTGTAGTTGTAATGCAATAACTCTAAGCCGCTGCATACGAGGAGCGTGTATTTAGTTTGCTAGTGTTTGTTTGCAAAAAATGTCAATGTTGAAATATATTGCCACTCATTTATGTGCACGCCTTTACAAACTTAGAAGATTAAATCAAATTGCTTAAAATAAAAATACAACTCGAAACAATGCCCATCATCTTGACGCCGAAAATAAGCTCATGACATTGAAACCCGCTCCAAAATCCAACTGGAACCATCTAGAGTTGGGCACCTCTGAGCCCAATCTATACAATCAGAAGGGGTTTCCTCTTGACCCATAAATCTCTTTTTATTCCCGTTTTGGTTTGTTTGCTGTTTTATGAGGGCTCTTGGGACTTCTACAGCGCCCGTTGGCGGTGGGAGAAAGATCAGAAGTTAATGAATGGGACACAGACTGTGTCAGGAGGGGGTCCAGAGAGGTCTTTGAGCAGGTGGCCCTAACAATCAAACCACAAAGGCAGGCAGGGGGCGGAGTGTGAGGGGGTAATTTATTGAGCAGCGTAATGAGGTGAGCACGCTGCCACGTCTCCGGACTCTGTCGGTGTCCCAGCCACATACGCATTGTTTGTGATTCAAGTGCCTACGGAGTGGCCGGGCTCTCCTTTCCAGTGTCCCCATTTGTCTGGGACGTGCTGGGCCCAGCGAACGCTTCGGAGTCTGTCAGGACAGTGAAGTTGGGGGGAGTTAGTCAGGCATATGTTGCCAAGCTTTTAGGCCTTGGCCATGGTTTAGAGGTTTTATTATACATGTATCTTTTAAGTCTTAATGTAATGTAACTGGTCCTTTTGTAAAGCGCTCTGACACCTGCGGGTAAAGATCGCGCAATATAAAATTGCATTAAATAAAATAAAAAATAAATAATAAAAAATGGTAAGTCAAGTGTCAGCCTGGTTAGGGCCTCCAGAAGGCCCTCGAGTCCTCGAACATGTGGTTACGCAAGTCGTATGAAATGTGATCCTGCCAGCCCAGCCCAGTATGTCAAGGCAGCCGGTAGAGCTGGCCACCGTCTGCCACACGACACGTTGAGGCACTGCTGAGCCGTTGACCTGGGGATCAGCCAGCCGCGTGTTAGAGCCAACAGGCCAAGGTCAGTTGCGCATACAGGGTTCAACTTAACTTATGAAAGCTTCTGCCTCAGTAATTGTGCATAGCTGCCACGTTTTCCATGCACGAGGTGCAGCCCTGGTCCAGGTTTTTAGGTCTCGCCTGGCGTTAGCAGCGCGCATGCGCTACCCTCGCCATTGTGAGGGCCTTTTGGACTCAATACGGATTCCAAGCGTGCACGCGGTGGGACAGAAGATGTGCAAGTGGGGACTGGATGCTTTACTGGCGGCGTGACACTCTGGGAACTTTTTTTTGGGGCATGCCACCAGTGAAGCATCCAGTCCCCAGGTGCACATTAAGAGTTTGAAATTTTTGATTGTGCTCATTGGAGTGTTTGCATACTTTTTTTTAAAGTCTGTTGTCCCTGAGATCCATTTTTGGCTATGTGAAAGGGCTGTCACGTGCGTTAACCAAAATAATAGCCAAGCGTTCTTGTGCTTTTTGTTTCTAAAAGGTTCAATGTGTTGTCTCAGCGAGTGACCGTGGCAAAACAAGTCAGCAAATATTTATTCCCGCCGTAAATCTCCAGCTCACAAAGGTCCACTATAAATAAAAGACGTTTTACTGTTCCACTTGTTGCACGTCACTTCCAGGACACGCCCCCAACCCCAGCGAAGAGTGCAGGGGCCTTGTTGTGATGTTTAATACATCCCTACTGTGACTAATAAAGCAGCGACGCACTACATTGTCTGATACCGCAGCCGGAGACAGTCAGGGTGTTCGTTATCTTCCAAATAATATTGCATTTCTAATATTCTCTTACATTACAGTCCTTCTTTTTCGACCCTTCTAAAAAACTAAGAAAATGCCAAGGCCGCTCCGTTAGCCTCTCTTAATCGTGTGGTGTACCTTTTACTCACCCTGCCACATTGTTTGTCCCTGGCCTGCCTGACCCAGACAGGGTGACTTGCTGAGCGGTTCTATAAGAGATTGCGAGTTGTACAGGCATGTATAAAATGTGGATTGGAGAAAGCGTTGGATATTCACATGTTTCAACAATGCCTGGCTATTCTTGAATTCTGGGTGAAAGTTTGTAAGACTACCTCGAACATATTGGGGCTGAAAGTTAAGGTAAGACTCTCTCTGATTATTTATGGAATTCTTGATGAAATCACAGGCCCAGCTAAATCCTTCCTATTTATGCCATACTTCTAGCGAGAAGGGAAATCTATTGTAGGTGGGTAGAATGTTTCCCTTCCCAGCATTCTGACTGGCTAGAATCTGTACAGTCATCATCTAAATTAGATCTAATGGGGAAACCATCCAAAAGGAAGAAGGCTCTCTGAAACTTCCTATGCCGATGGTTGGAAAAAGAGGTGGGAGAAAACAGATAGGGGACTACCATTTTGACATTTCTACCCAATGATTACACTTCTCAAGATCTCTCTAGGCTGCGATGAACCCCTACTTTCCCTCATTTCTATGAGCAGCTGCCAGTTTCTGCTGGACCAAATTTGAGAGCGACTGTCCCACTTGGGATAGTACCCTCCCGTGTGTATGCAAACTCGCAGGTGTGAAAGCTTCTCACCTGCTTCCAGGGTTCTCCGGTACAGACGTCTGGAGTGGATATTGTGGTCAGAGGTGAATGAGGAAATCAAACAGTAAATACTGCTGCCACAGAATCACATAAATCCACTGGTTATCATCATTGTCCTGTTATATGAACACTTTATTCATGAAAGGTAAACAAAACCCTAACATTCTTGAAATCAGAGCTGTTTGTTAGCTGGACTTTGAAGAAAACTTATTTTCAAGCTAAATACCTCAACGAACCATGTAATATAAAACATATGTAACAGGTATTGTACAAGAAAGAAAGAAAGAAAGAAAGAGAGAAAGAGAGAAAGAAAGAAAGAAAGAAAGAAAGAAAGAAAGAAAGAAAGAAAGAAAGAAAGAAAGAAAGAAAGAAAGAAAGAAAGAAAGAAAGAAAGGGTCTTACTCTCAAAATTATTTTAAACAAAATTTAAATATTATTTTAAAACAGACTCTGGCCCAGGAAGCAAAGCTGTCTCTGGAAGGACCTCTGCAACAACATGCTAATTTCCATTTACTTTGGTTGAAGACCTTGAAATTTAACTTTTAAATTGGGCTTATCGGCATTTGGCACTTTTCCATGTGTGCTTATGTTAATGCATAGTTATACTAGCATTTAATGTGTCACCTGCTGTTTACAGGAAGATATTGTTTTTTGGCTAGACAGGTGTGATTCTTGTCACCTGAAGTGTGATTCTTGTGTTCCTATGTTGTAGAAGCCTCGTTCCTGTTTAAATATATTTTCGAAGGCCACTTGACCCAAGTTTCTCGGTTTTACATGAGCTCAGCTTGCACGTGCTTAGTAAAGAACTGTAAACTTAAAGTCATGTGAACCTATTTAATATGTTTAATATATATCTCTATATATCTGTATTCATCTAGCCGGGTCTGGTGGATTAGTGGATGTCGCGATTCTTCAGGTAGGTCAGGAACGATGAGTTTCCCTGCACCTACAGTTAAAGCTCTTTTCCCCTGTATGCATGTTACCAGGTCTGTTGGCAGATGGCGCACGGCGGACTACATGTCCCAGAATCCCTTGGGACGTAATGTTGGTAGATGGATAAGGAGACGCCTGAATATCTGCTCCTTGACAATCTTGCCTGTTTTTGAGTTTGAGTAAGCGGATGGTATTCCCCGCTGGATTTCTGGTTTGGATTCGTTGTTTCCTGCTGAAGCTCTTTCGGCAAGCACAGCAATCGCTTTCCGAGGCCCGGGCTTTCTCTGCGGGGTGTTCCAGCTGGTTCACATTAATACCCGTGGCTGACATTTCTTCATTCCGAAGTGTTTGAAGGGTTATTTTAAAGGACAGAGGATTCTGTTTCTTCCCGATGTTGGAAACGCAAGGTATTTAGCCTCACTCGGAAAGGAAGTGCTGGAGTGCTCCTTCTGCTTTTTGAGACAGTCTATTTTTGTATGTATTTCCATGCTTGTCTTCTCTTTTGGAGCCTGTGCCTACAATCTACGCTGTGCTTGCAAACAGCGGTTGGGCGTGCAATTGCTCAGTGGTATTGAACTTCAGCTTGTGACTACTGCATGCACAACTTTATTCCTTCGCTACTATGCTGTGCTATTAACAGCGTTCTTATACTCTTTTATGGTGGTATTAATAGACCTCTTAAGGCACCATTTACCGTGACTTTGTTTTTTGATTGAAATCATCCTTGGGTTCAGTGAGCTCATAAACTCCCTGGCATTCCAGTTCATTGTCTCTCAGTATATGGTCTCTCTGGGATTGGATAGTCTCAGAACCTTCTTTAAGAGTATTGCTGCTTGTTATATTGTGAGTATCTGACTATACGAGCATCCTGTTATGTGGTATGAATGAATCTGCAGCTTATGTTTGTGGGAAGACTTCTGAAGTTATACCGAGCCATATACCTGACTTAAGGTGTAAGAAGACTCCAGCACAGCAGCAGTGTTTATTAATTTATCCCTTTTCCCTATTCCACGGGGTACTTTCTTACATAGCAGTGTATATGTACTCTGTGAGTGGTTGTGCTCAGGGGAGTAGGGGGCTTCTCTACACTCAGTCGTCCCCGCTGGTGGTACTAAAGGTTAGCGGCATTACTTGTTTTGGCACCGCTGACACATCCTGACAGTGGACTAATGCATCCACTGCAAGGGCCTGTGGTTGACCTCATGATCACAGGTTCAAATCCCAGCGGGTCCACCCAGTCTCTCATCATTTCTGAGGTCTATAAAATGAGTACAGTTGGGTAACAATAAACATCTGTTTTTTAGCAACAAGTTGCTCCTTTGGGGGTGAACGTGCGCTTTACAAATACATATCTTATTTTCTATATTCACTGAAAAAACAAAGTTTATAGTTAGGTTTAAATTTCACTAGTATAAAACCATAGAAATTAAACAGTTATAGTTACCTAAGCCAACTGTAATTTATGCCCCCGCAAAGCACTGCTGATGACCTTACATATTACATCACTCATGACATGGTCAGTGACATCACGGTTTAAGAACAAACTATAAATCTTTAGGAAATGTTCACAGCATAAGTTAACGATTATAAAGCTAAGGTACATTTCCAAGACCCTGCTCCATGATCTTAAAGAAAGTCATAATATATCATGACTGAACACTAAGGCAGCCCATAACGCTAGCTATTTGCCACCACCTAACCTAGGATACGAGCCATAGTACACGGTACGTAAGGGGCTGGCAAGTGAAGAAAGTGTAGATGAGAATATCAAACGGTGTCAAAGAGAAAGAAATAACAAGAACTCATAGCTCGAGAGGCAGAGGAGAACAAAGGCGGCAGGAGGGGAGCTGGGTCTTGCTGTGACAGTCACTTCCTGTACTTGGGATTCATGAATGGGGGCAGCGCCTCTAATGACAGATCAATATCACATCACACCAAGGGAAGGGGATAGTACTGGACAAAGAGCCGCAGAGGTCATTGATCACAAGCTCACTTCTAACTAATGCCCCTGAAGGGCATGAGCTCCAGCCGTCGTCCAACGCTGCACATCTGGAAGATGGGTCTTCCCGGGCTAGGATTGATGAAATATGGAAGCAGGCCCTATAATATGAAGGTGACCCAAGGCAATTCAGCACCGGTTATTCCCCTTACTCTTGTTATTATTTACCTGAGCATACCACCTGGTACTTGGGCTGGTGAATGAATGAATGGAACGATTTGTAGAGTGCCACAGCTACTTTGCAAAGAAGAGTCCTTGGCAATATGCACAGCTTCTCTTTGGGGGCGGCACTGCCACTCTGGGGGTTTGAGGGGGTTTCTATATTCACTTTATTAGCAGTGAACCCAAGATGAGGACTTTGACTATATCTGCCAACTCCACAAATTAAACCGCGATCTCAAACGAGGAAAGTGTTAAGTTTCAGAAGCACCTAAAAGTGAATACGGCAACTGCATGAAGCACAGTGCTGAGCACCTAACGAAACAGCAAATGCCATAAATGCAGGGCGTTCAGGCCTTAAAGCACTGGAATTACAAAGAGAGTGTAATTAAATAGTAGGTTAAAGTAGAAACAAACTTTGAGGACCCTTAACAACATTAGTTGAGACGAGCATACGCTTGATTCTGTGCAATGTGCCTATACTTCGAGGCGCTTGAATATTAAAAACTAAAAGGGCACGAGTAATATAATGGTTTAAGTGTGAAAGCGACAATGTAAACTTCTCGGAGCCAGTAGGCAATGATGGCAGGAACAGCCCAGTCCAACAGCTGCAACCTATCAACAGATGGAGTTTAGCTCTCAGAAGCCTGAGGCTAGACATGCAAGAATGCAGTCTCGTGAGCTGCCTTACCAGTAAGAGAAATACCAGAGTTATACTGAAACTTCCATCTATTAACGCAACGTAAATCCCTTCACTGCGCTGTACAAAACAGCACTGGAATTTCCATAACTAATGACGGAAAGTAAACCATGTGTGCACCGCAAACACGTGCAAGCTCGGACCTCATGCCACTGCCGCGTCAAGGGGTGCAAAGAGGAAAAGTGAGCGGACCCTTCCACAGGTGCTTAAGTGCCTGACTCTGCTGTGACCTCGGCAGACACAATAGACTATTTTTTGTTCAATGGAAATTCACACAGCAGCTGTTTGACAAAGACTATGAACAAGGTGCACTGCCATGTTTAAAAACAAGAATGCGCACAACAGAACTATTATAGGTTATATCGTACTTACATTTAAATCAACCTGGTCGGTGTTTTAAGTTGTTGGGCTTCGCAGGAGTCTTCAGGAGCCGGCTTTATAGACATGCACTCGGATGGAGTGAAGGCATTAATTAAAACAAGCATGCTTGAAATGCGCGCAGCCAGGGGGGGAGTATGTCAAGAAGCATAGCGCAAGTGCTGTGCAGGCGAAACATAAAAATTGTTTCATAAAAGCGGATAGATATAGATATAGGGGCAGATTTATGTTCCCTGACGCATCCCTGCAAATCAGCATGGATGCGCCGGGGAAGATGCATCACGAAAGTAAACACAGTTCGGTCACAAGCACTCCTTAAATAGCGCGCCCTCTGATGGGCTCCTCTGTATGAGTTACGCACATGGTTATGGGAGGGGGCTGTCGTGCTGCCGAAAAGCACCACCCCGAGAACCTGGGGGCCGCAGGGGTCGACATTTGCCAGCCTCTTTATGTGGAACACCAACAAGGAATTGAGGACGACGCCTCGCCTGCCGAGGCTCATTTGGGGGCCTTGAAATTAGCAGGACATTACAACCGGCACTACAACTCCCATAACCATGTGCGTAACTCATACAGAGGAGCCCATCAGAGGGCGCGCTATTTAAGGAGTGCTTGTGACCGAACTGTGTTTCCTTTCACCACAAGCCTTTGAAGAAGAGGATTTACCTCGAAACGCGTCGGCAGCAGTGGTGTTATGGCTGCGAAAGGAGCAGGCTGACGTTATCCTTTCCGATAAATAAAGGGCTTAAGCTTGAAGCTCTATGCTGGTGTTCGAGTGTTTTTCAAGGGAACGATACAAGCAGGAGCGTGAATTTTAGGCGTCTCTCGTGCTGCCGAAAAGCACCATCCCGAGAACCTGGGGGCCGCAGGGGTCGACATTTGCCAGCCTCTTTATGTGGAACACCAACAAGGAATTGAGGACGACGCCTCGCCTGCCGAGGCTCATTTGGGGGCCTTGAAATTAGCAGGACATTACAACCGGCACTACAACTCCCATAACCATGTGCGTAACTCATACAGAGGAGCCCATCAGAGGGCGCGCTATTTAAGGAGTGCTTGTGACCGAACTGTGTTTCCTTTCACCACAAGCCTTTGAAGAAGAGGATTTACCTCGAAACGCATCGGCAGCAGTGGTTTTATGGCTGCGAAAGGAGCAGGCTGACGTTATCCTTTCCGATAAATAAAGGGCTTAATCTTGAAGCTCTATGCTGGTGTTCGAGTGCTTTTCAAGGGAACGATAAAAGCAGGAGCGTGAATTTTAGGCGGCTGTCGTGCTGCCGAAAAGCACCACCCCGAGAACCTGGGGGCCGCAGGGGTCGACATTTGCCAGCTTCTTTATGTGGAACACCAACAAGGAATTGAGGACGACGCCTCGCCTGCCGAGGCTCATTTGGGGGCCTTGAAATTAGCAGGACATTACAACCGGCACTACAACTCCCATAACCATGTGCGTAACTCATACAGAGGAGCCCATCAGAGGGCGCGCTATTTAATGAGTGCTTGTGACCGAACTGTGTTTCCTTTCACCACAAGCCTTTGAAGAAGAGGATTTACCTCGAAACGCGTCGGCAGCAGTGGTGTTATGGCTGCGAAAGGAGCAGGCTGACGTTATCCTTTCCGATAAATAAAGGGCTTAAGCTTGAAGCTCTATGCTGGTGTTCGAGTGCTTTTCAAGGGAACGATACAAGCAGGAGCGTGAATTTTAGGCGGCTGTCGTGCTGCCGAAAAGCACCACCCCGAGAACCTGGGGGCCGCAGGGGTCGACATTTGCCAGCCTCTTTATGTGGAACACCAACAAGGAATTGAGGACGACGCCTCGCCTGCCGAGGCTCATTTGGGGGCCTTGAAATTAGCAGGACATTACAACCGGCACTACAACTCCCATAACCATGTGCGTAACTCATACAGAGGAGCCCATCAGAGGGCGCGCTATTTAAGGAGTGCTTGTGACCGAACTGTGTTTCCTTTCACCACAAGCCTTTGAAGAAGAGGATTTACCTCGAAACGCGTCGGCAGCAGTGGTGTTATGGCTGCGAAAGGAGCAGGCTGACGTTATCCTTTCCGATAAATAAAGGGCTTAAGCTTGAAGCTCGATGCTGGTGTTCGAGTGCTTTTCAAGGGAACGATACAAGCAGGAGTGTGAATTTTAGGCGGCTGTCGTGCTGCCGAAAAGCACCACCCCGAGAACCTGGGGGCCGCAGGGGTCGACATTTGCCAGCCTCTTTATGTGGAACACCAACAAGGAATTGAGGACGACGCCTCGCCTGCCGAGGCTCATTTGGGGGCCTTGAAATTAGCAGGACATTACAACCGGCACTACAACTCCCATAACCATGTGCGTAACTCATATAGAGGAGCCCATCAGAGGGCGCGCTATTTAAGGAGTGCTTGTGACCGAACTGTGTTTCCTTTCACCACAAGCCTTTGAAGAAGAGGATTTACCTCGAAACGCATCGGCAGCAGTGGTGTTATGGCTGCGAAAGGAGCAGGCTGACGTTATCCTTTCCGATAAATAAAGGGCTTAAGCTTGAAGCTCTATGCTGGTGTTCGAGTGTTTTTCAAGGGAACGATACAAGCAGGAGCGTGAATTTTAGGCGGCTGTCGTGCTGCCGAAAAGCACCATCCCGAGAACCTGGGGGCCGCAGGGGTCGACATTTGCCAGCCTCTTTATGTGGAACACCAACAAGGAATTGAGGACGACGCCTCGCCTGCCGAGGCTCATTTGGGGGCCTTGAAATTAGCAGGACATTACAACCGGCACTACAACTCCCATAATCATGTGCGTAACTCATACAGAGGAGCCCATCAGAGGGCGCGCTATTTAAGGAGTGCTTGTGACCGAACTGTGTTTCCTTTCACCACAAGCCTTTGAAGAAGAGGATTTACCTCGAAACGCATCGGCAGCAGTGGTGTTATGGCTGCGAAAGGAGCAGGCTGACGTTATCCTTTCCGATAAATAAAGGGCTTAAGCTTGAAGCTCTATGCTGGTGTTCGAGTGCTTTTCAAGGGAACGATACAAGCAGGAGCGTGAATTTTAGGCGGCTGTCGTGCTGCCGAAAAGCACCACCCCGAGAACCTGGGGGCCGCAGGGGTCGACATTTGCCAGCCTCTTTATGTGGAACACCAACAAGGAATTGAGGACGACGCCTCGCCTGCCGAGTCTCATTTGGGGGCCTTGAAATTAGCAGGACATTACAACCGGCACTACAACTCCCATAACCATGTGCGTAACTCATACAGAGGAGCCCATCAGAGGGCGCGCTATTTAAGGAGTGCTTGTGACCGAACTGTGTTTCCTTTCACCACAAGCCTTTGAAGAAGAGGATTTACCTCGAAACGCGTCGGCAGCAGTGGTGTTATGGCTGCGAAAGGAGCAGGCTGACGTTATCCTTTCCGATAAATAAAGGGCTTAAGCTTGAAGCTCTATGCTGGTGTTCGAGTGCTTTTCAAGGGAACGATACAAGCAGGAGCGTGAATTTTAGGCGGCTGTCGTGCTGCCGAAAAGCACCACCCCGAGAACCTGGGGGCCGCAGGGGTCGACATTTGCCAGCCTCTTTATGTGGAACACCAATAAGGAATTGAGGACGACGCCTCGCCTGCTGAGGCTCATTTGGGGGCCTTGAAATTAGCAGGACATTACAACCGGCACTACAACTCCCATAACCATGTGCGTAACTCATACAGAGGAGCCCATCAGAGGGCGCGCTTTTTAAGGAGTGCTTGTGACCGAACTGTGTTTCCTTTCACCACAAGCCTTTGAAGAAGAGGATTTACCTCGAAACGCATCGGCAGCAGTGGTGTTATGGCTGCGAAAGGAGCAGGCTGACATTATCCTTTCCAATAAATAAAGGGCTTAAGCTTGAAGCTCTATGCTGGTGTTCGAGTGCTTTTCAAGGGAACGATACAAGCAGGAGCGTGAATATATATATATATATATATAGATATTATCTACTGGCGTTCGCCAGTAGATAGTTATAGTTAGGACCTATTTTCCATAGGAAATCCGCAACATTCGATTGCCAATAAGTCTGGCGCCGATCGACGAATCTTCGCGAAAGTTTTTAAAACTTTTGGCCAGATCCGCTCCGCTCCTACCCTGAAAGTTTCGTGGTGATTCGTCAAGCGGGGGCTGAGAAAAAAGGGGGGTCCCAAAACGCGTTTTCCCCATGCAATTTCCCATAGGATCTGTTGTCGCAGCTACAGCCCGAACCGCTGAACGGAATGACACCAAATTTGGCAAAGAGGTAGTCCTCAGTTCAGAGTCATGCCTTTTGCTCAAATGGTGTAAATCCATTCAGTAGTTCCTGAGAAAATCAAAAGTAAAATCACATATATATCTGGGCGGAGCCTAACCACATATCTCATCGTGAGATCTGATTGGCTGTCAGCACTTCATCCAAGAAGGGTTGGCAGCCATCTTGGGACCAATATACATGATAGCACCTCATTAAAAAGCATTGCAGTTAATAGAAGGTTTTAAGAATTTAGTTACATTATAAATCATTTGTTGATGGTACCAAACCTATTTTAGGAATTGTGGTATGTTCTAAGGTCATTTTACCATGTGAAAAAGCCTTCTGCTGGGATATCATGAATCATGATTGAGAGAAAAATATTTTCCCATGCTTTTCCCACAGAGGTTTGGAAGGTGATCTATAAGCTAAACTGAGAGCTTATTTTCTGTAAATTCACATTATCTTTCTCAGTCATGTGAGAATGAAGTCTGACATTCTCAGTAAAACATGTACATCCAACAAGGGCAGAGACTGTCAGTTGATTCCTTTGTGTTCTACTGCAGCTTCCCAGAGTGTTCCAAAGAACAACTAGAGCACTAACAGTCCTACTTATGATAAACGTATGGCACACCTGAAGCCATCTTGATTGGATTAAAGTGGTAACTCTTAAAACATTTAATTTAAAAAGGAACAAAATGAGGGGGTTCATTTTGCCATAGAAAGTATGATTAGTGCTGCAGAAAGAAAAATTAGGGCACATTTTGAGTGACTTCTCAAATCCTCTTCTATTTCATTAAAAAATTCTGACATGCAGACTGAAACAAGCACTTTCAATACCAGCAGCAGACTTCCCTGGTGAGCAGTAGCTTTACTACAGTGATCTAATGAGCAACTAGAGTGCTAACATTCTGAATTTATGGTAAATGTGTGACACATCTGAATGCCTTCTTGATGGAATCAAAGTAAAAACTGAAAGTATTCCTACTGAGGAGACTGTTGTAAATGAGGAGATTAGGAAACTTCATAACAAATAAGTCTCCCAAGATGGCCACCAGAGACAAAAGAGTCCAAATGTAGCCCAAATATCACCCAGATGTAGCCCAAGTATAGCCCAATGACAGAATGTCCCAGAGTGTTTTAAAGAACAACTAGAGCGCTAACAGTCTTACTTATGACAAACGTATGGCACACCTGAAGCCATCTTGATAGGAAAAAAGTGGTAACTCTTACAACATTTAGTTTGAAAAGGAACAAAATGAGGGGGTTCGTTTTCCCATAGAAATTATTAGTGCTGCAGAAAGAAAAATTGGGGCACATTTTGACTTCTCAAATCCTCTTCTATATCATTAAAAATTTCTGACATGCAGACTGAAACATGCACGTTGAATACCAGCAGCAGACTTCCCTGGTCAGCAGTAGCTTTATTACAGTGATCTAATGAAGAACTAGAATGCTACCATTCAGAATTTATGGCAAATGTGTGACACATCTGAATGCCTTTTTGATGGAACCAAAGTAAAAAACTGAAAGTATTTCCTACTGAGGAGACTGCAGTAAATGAGGAAATTAGGAAACTTGATAACAAATAAATCTCCCAAAATGGCCACCAGAGTCAAAAGAGCCCAAATGTAACACAAATATCACCCAGATGCAGCCGAAGTATAGCCCAATGACAGAATCTCCCAGAGTGTTCTTAAGAACAACTAGAGCGCTAACAGTCTTACTTATGACAAAAGTATGGCACACCTGAAGCCATCTTGCTTGGAATAAAGTGATAACACTTAAAACATTTAATTTACAAAGGAACAAAATGAGGGGGTTCATTTTGCCATAGAAATTATGATTTGTGCTGCAGAAAGAAAAATTAGGGCACATTTTGACTTCTCAAATCCTCTCCTATTTCATAAAAAAATTCTGACATGCGGACTGAAACATGCACTTTGAATACCAGCAGCAGACTTCCCTGGTGAGCAGTAGCTTTACTACAGTGATCTAATGAGCAACTAGAGTGCTAATTAGGGGTGGGCGGAATTTGCGAAAGTGACTATAGCAAATTATCGCGAAAATGTTCAAAATCTCCGCAAACAAGTGGAAATATCGCGAAGATGCAGAAGTTTTTTTCCTGCCTGTTCGGGGTATTTTCTGCGTGGTCGCGGCTCGCCAACTTACCCAATGCGGTTTCTCGCGGGCGCGGCCATTTTGTTTTCACTCTTCTCGCGGTGCATGATCGCGAGAAGAAAGACGTGATAGCGTGACCAATGACATTACTGCAGGCGCGAACTGTAGCGAGACAGTGCAAATGGCTACCAACAATCCAACATCTCGTGGAGAACGCGACCGGATCGGGAAAACTTGTCGGCGATCGCGGTGATTCAGGTAAGGCGATCGCGCGCGAGAATGTATTATTTTACAGCGCGAGCAAGAAACAAATTATCGCTAAGCTGCGGAATGCGGAAATTTTGACATTTTCGCGCTCCCTGCGGAACGCGAAAATGTCAAATTATCGCAATTTCTGCAAACGGAGCGGAAATTTAGCCCAGGCCCAGTGCTCACATTCAGAATTTATGGCAAATGTGTGACACATCTGAATGCCTTCTTGATGGAACCAAAATAAAAAACTGAAAGTATTTCCTACTGAGGAGACTGCAGTAAATGAGGAAATTAGGAAACTTCATAACAAATAAATCTCCCAAGATGGCCACCAGAGACAAAAGTGCCCAAATGTAGCCCAAATATCACCCAGCTGTAGCCCAGGTATAGCCCAATGACAGAATATTCCAGAGTGTTCTAACGAACAACTAGAGCGCTAACAGTATTACTTATGACTAAAGTATGGCACACCTGAAGCCATCTTGATTGGAATAAAGTGGTAACACTTAAAATATTTAATTTACAAAGGAACAAAATGAGGTGGTTCATTTTGCCATTGAAATTATGATTAGTGCTGCAGAAAGAAAAATTAGGGCACATTTTGACTTCTCAAATCCTCTTCTATTTCATAAATAAATTCTGACATGCAGACTGAAACATGCACTTTGAATACCAGCAGCAGACTTCCCTTGTGAGCAGTAGCTTTACTACAGTGATCTAATGAGCAACTAGAGTGCTAACATTCAGAATTTATGGCAAATGTGTGACACATCTGAATGCCTTCTTGATGGAACCAAAATAAAAAACTGAAAGTATTTCCTACTGAGGAGACTGCAGTAAATGAGGAAATTAGGAAACTTCAAAACAAATAAATCTCCCAAGATGGCCACCAGAGACAAAAGAGCCCAAATGAAGCCCAAATATCACCCTGATGTAGCCCACATGTAGCCCAATGACAGAAGTGTGCAAAACACTTATTTTTTGTGTATTTGCAGTTTTATATAGTGCAGACTTGTCAGGTATTGGAGTGCTTTACATGAGCATTGGTTACATCACACAAGATCAAATTTATTTTGGTTGTAGACATGGGGAGATTACGTGATTTGACCAGAATCACAGAATGTTGAGCTGAAGCAGAAACTCCAACCTGGTTCCCCAGTTGCAAAGTCTACAGCTCTGGAAGTAACACCACATCCTCTCCCCTAAGTGCAACATTTCATCAAGTGGTCAACTGGATAAAAAAAATAAAGATTACAAATAATTTAAAAGTTCTTTGTTGCTATTTCAAAACTCAGAAACTATGTCCTCATTTTAGTTTTTTAGAGCACTAACCATCATTTGAATGCAAATAAGACCCTCTCATATATGTAATTTCTAAAGGAAATGCTCTAGGTATTACAGTTTTGATTACAACAAGATGAAGTCAGGCGTTCCACACTTTTGTAATAAATATAGAATGTTAGCAATCTAGTTGTTCATTGGGGTACTGTTGAGAGGCAGAGGCCAGGGGCACAGACTCTGAAAATTGAAGGCAGTTAGGAGAGTGCAGAGGCAACAATTTGACCACACTAGGCAGGCAGGAAGGGCAGTGGCAGCAAAACAGACTATGGAGGGCAGTGGAAAGGGGGGCAGGGGCAACAAACCAACAATACAGGACTGGCAAGAGAGGTTGTGGCAATATAATAGAGCATTTTGGGCAGAAGGAAGAGGCAGTGGTAGTACAACCATACATGCCAACAGACCCATTTCAGCCAGGAAACGTCCAATGTTTTTAAGCTCAAATGGGCTTTATTTGATCTGTCTCCTGCCTACAATCTCCTCTTTTTCAATGTAACTCAAAGGGGAAAAGCAATACCCCAGTTTTTTTTCAAAATCTCCCTCTTACCAAGTTCAAAATGTTTGCAAGTATGGTACATTGGATCATGGTAGGCAGGAGGAATTGGGGTAGGGACATGGACTCGGATAACAGAGAACAGGAGGGACATGGAGAGGTGCACCAAACTGACCCTACAGGGCAGGCATCAGGGTTTGCAGCAGCACAATATACCACACAGGGCATGCGGGACGGGAGTGCAGCACAGCAGTCCATAGAAAGCAATAGGCAGGGGACAGGACCATGCACATGGACAACAGAGAACAGAGGGGAAAGAGACAATGGTAGCTAGCTGACCATAATGGATAGACAGGAGAGAAAGCTACAGCATAACAGACCATAAAGGGCAGGAGGGACGGATCAGGGGCATTACAATGGAACAGACAAGCCAGGTGGGAGAGAATAGGGGTCTGCACATGGAAACAGAGCGCTGGGGGCAAGGGGGCAGAGCAGGAGCAGCAAGGTGACCATGGAGGTCAGGCAGGATGGGCACTAGAAACAAGACACACCATGGAGAGCAACAATGAGACTATGATGGCATACACACAGACCATGGAAGGAAGGTGGGAGGGGGTCAGGGGCAGCTAGCTGACCACACAGGGAAGGTGGGAGTGGCCATGGCAGCACAGAAGACCATGCATGGCAAGCGGGAGGGTTAGTGGCAGCACAATGGCTATGATGGGCAAGAAGGAGGGTGCAGGGGAATGTACAAAGGACCATGGAGGATAGAATGGAGGGTCAGGACCTGGGCACAGACAAGGGAGTTCAGGGGAAGGGGCCTAACAACAGACCGCGCGGGGCAGGCAGGAGGAGCAGTTGTAGCACAACAGACCAGGGAGGGCAGAAGGGTGTGGCAGTACAATGGACCATGTAGGACAGGAGGAAGAGTATAGGGCCATGGCATGTGGACAGGCAGGGTGGAGGTGGCAGGGACAGGTTACAGTCATCTGACAATGCTAGGCAGGTGGGAGGGGAGTGGCAGCTCAACAGAACACTCAGAGTAGATAGGAGTGGCAGGTCCATGGAACATGGTGGGCAAAAAGGATGGAGCAGGGGCATGCACAAAGACATCGGAGGGCAGGGGGAAGGAGAATAGGGGCAGCAAGCTAAGCACAAAGGCTAAGCAGGAGGTCAATGATGGGCCATAGAATTGGGCAATGGAGGGCAGGAGGAGTGGACTGCTACATCATGCTAAATGGAGGGCAGTGGCAGCACATCAGACCATGCATGGCAGGAGGGAGGAGGCTAGTCCATGGATCCAGACAACAGAGGATAGGGAGGAGGTGGATGGGGCAGCAAGCTAACTGTTCAGAGAAGGTGGGTATTAGGAACTTTATTGTTTTTAAAATGTGTGTCTGTGCGAACTACTTAAAATATGAACAAGTATGCAGCATAATCTCACTTTTATTCAGGAAGAAGAGGACGTTTGTGACTGTGACTCTGGGCTCACTTGGCAGAAATACCCCCTGACCCTCCACCCCCATCGCAAAATGTAATGCCCATGAAAAGGGTAGGTGGACGCAGTGTTATATAGAACATAGTCCTGAGAGCACGATTGAAAATGAAAACAAGATATAGTCTATGGTATAAACTATGCACCAAAAAGTGTGATATAAGATGAACTGGGGCGTGAAATATAATATGCAATACATTGTGCGCAATGACAGATTCATTGGAGAGCGCGAGATAGCATAGGCACTAGCGCGCGCTATGTGATATGCGCCTTGGTGTGTAATATGCACAGGGCAGTGTTGTGTTACCTAACTAGTCTCTAAAGTTGTAATATTAAATATGTGCTGGGGAGTGTAACGTTGCATATGCACTGTGGCAAAGATATGGATCCCAGATTGTAATATGTATGGCATAGCACTGTGCGTTATAACATAGGCATCGAGGAAGGCACGTTAGATGGGTAATATAACCCGTGCGAAGGCAAGTGTGGCATGACATATTCACGGGGTGGTGTTACAGTGCACATGGGCTAGAGAGTGTCATAGCATACGCACTTGCTGGTGGAATACAACACAGAGATGTGTGGCACTCGGCGGGCACTGGTGGGTGTAACACAGCATTGGGCTCAGCCAGGAGCATGCTGTGACTCTCAAGTGAGGTTCGTCTCCTTTCCAGAGAGTAAAATAAAAAGTATTACACATCCGGCGGTGGATGTGTGTTTTATTAACCGTAAAGGGGGTTTCTTGCATAGTTTGGTTGAATTTTTGTCGAATCCCCTTTGAATGGCTTGGTGTGCGTGTGTATTAATTTTGCCCGTCAATAGCTACCCATGTTTGTATAAATAAACGTCCCTGAAACCTATGGTTTTTTCAGTGAATTTCAAAGGTTTTTTAAATGAAACTTTCTAACTTTAATGTCCCTTAAACCTATGTTTTTTTCTGTGAATTTCTAAGGTTTTTTAAATGCTAATTTCCAACTATGCCTATAAAGGTAGAACATGTGAAGAAGAGGAAGAAAAGTGTAGAAAGAAGCAAGACAAATGCTGAAAGAGGCAACAGAAGCCCAGAAAGACGAAGAAAAGTGCAGGAAGAAGAAGAGATGTGCAGAAAGTCCTCCTGTGCCCCCAACCTTTTGCTGATGGGTACTGGTGGTAACTGACTTTGAATAACCAGACCTAGAGCCAGTGCAATGCTAAAAGACACTTGGAATACAGTGAAAACACAAGGGGTGGGCGGAATTTACATAGTCGCACTATGCAAAGCTCCGCAAAATGGTAAAAAACCTCAGTGAGCACACAGAAATTCTGCGAACACGCGGACTTGCTTGTTTTTCGATGCTTTTTTCCTGTTCGTGAATGCTGTTTGCGTGCTCAGGGGGAAATATCTCGCAAACACGCATTTTGAGAACGCGAACAAGAAACAAATTCCGCGAAGATGCGGAATGCAGAATTTTGGGCAATTCCGCGTTCTCCGAGGAGCGTGAAATTACCCAAATTCCGTGAGCGGAACGGAATTTACCGCCCAGGCCTAGAAAACACCTACATATACTAGAGAACACTATGCGTTGGGGTACCCCTGTGATTAGCATGGCCACCTCTGTATTTGCCATGAGTTAATGCCTAGGTCATTGCATGAGTACATGAGTAGTGACTGGATGATTAGAGTGCTACAAGGAGAGTGCATGGTGATTTTATAAGTGCTTGGGTTTTGGCACAGTGATTGGATAAGCACATAGGATTGGCTGGGTGATTGGAGGACTGCATAGATAGTACCAGGGAGATTACTGGACTGCATAGGTAGTCCTCAAGGTATTGTAGCAGTGCATGTGTTAGTGACTGGGTCATTGCATGAGTACATGGGTACTGAGTGGATGATTAGAGTACTGCAAGGAGAGTGCATGGTGAACTTATTAGTGCTTGGCTGTGGAGGAGTGTTTGGGTTAGTACATGGTAGTGGCTGGGTGACTGGAGGAGTGCACAGGGAGTTACGTGTGATTACGGGACTGCATGGGTATTACCTGGGGAATTAAAGGAGCAAATGAGAAGTGTGTAAGTGGGTACAGGACTGTATTGGTAGGGCATATGGGATTGTAACAGTGATCAGTTAGTGCCTGGATCATTGCATGAGTACATAGCTACTAACTGAAAGATTAGAATACTGCAAGGAGAGTGCCTGAGTGAATTTATAAGTGCTTGGGTATTGGCGGGGTGTTTGGATTAGTACATGGTAGTGGCTGCGTGACTAGAGGACTGCACGGGGAGTGACAGGGTGATTACTGGACTGCATGGGTACTACCAGGGTAATTGAAGGAGCGCATGAGAAGTGTGTAGGTGGTTAGATGACTGAATGGGTAGTACACAGGGATTGTAGCAGTGGATGTGTTAGTGCCGGGATCCTTGCATGACTACATGGGTCGTGACTGGATAATTAGAGTACTGCGAGGAGAGTGCATGGTGAATTTATAAGTGTTTGGGTTTTGGCGTAATGATTGGATATGGACATAGGACTGGCTGGGTGATAGGAGGACTGCATAGGTAATACCAGGGAGATTACTGGACTGCATAGGTAGGCCTCAATGGATTGCACCAGTGCATGTGTTAGTGACTGGATCATTGCATGATCGCATGGGTAGTGACTGGATAATGAGAGGGCTGAAAGGACAGTGCATGGTGATTTTATAACTGCTTGGGTTTTGGTGGAGTGATTGGATAATTACACACATGTCACATTAGTCCCGCCCTCTCCCTTCACCACTCTGCAAACACACCCCCTGGCATGTTTTAATTTGGGGGATTAATTCCCCTTGAATCCTGAGGGTGCCTGGGGGCCAACTAGCCGACCAGTTACCTCCTGTAAGCGCCACAGAGCTGCATTGCATTGAGGTGGTCCAAGGCCACACCCCTTTTCACAACTCTCTGCAGCACAGATCTGTGGTGCTTACTGGAGGTACCTGATGGGCTAGTTGACCCAAGGGACCCTCGGGATTCAAGGGGACTTAATCCCCTAACTTACAATGCCCCAGAGGGCCCATTTGCACAGTGGTAAAGGGAGGGGGTGGGCCTGATATGACAAGTGTACAAACGCGCCCCGTGGCGCCACGGAGCGCGTTCGCACAATTGTCACATCAGGCCCCGCCCCCTGCCTTCACGACTGTGCAAACGCGCCACGTGGCTCGTGTTAAGTTGGGGGATTAAGTCCCCTTGAATCCTGAAGGTCCCTGGGGTCCAACTAGCCTACCAGGTACCTCCAGTAAGCGCCACAGAGCTGCGTTGCAGAGAGGTGTAAAAAGGGGCATGGTCGGACCACCCCTCTGCAACGCCCCTGGGGCCTGGCCACTCTGTTGGGGACTGTGGCAGGACCCCAATTACCCCACGGTCCTGCCGGCTCGCCGCCTCCCGCGGGAGCCGGCATTGCTTTTCCACACGGGGAGCTGCTGACATGCAGCTCCCCGTGTGGAAAAGCAATCTGGTTTGGAAACCTGCGCTTGCTTACAAAATCCAAACCAGTGTTTGCTATGACAGGGCGGCAGCAGCATGGTTAACAGCAGTGTCACAGGGGTGGGCACCCCGGGACTCTGCATGAGCCGGCCCTGGGGGGGTTGCAGTCCCCGTCCCAACTAGTGCACAGCCCCAGGGAGGTAGTGGTCCCCGGGGCATGTGGGGGGGGCTCAAGCCTAGATAGACCTTTTGTTTGGAGAATTTCGCAAACATTCTTCAAACAACACCAAAGTTATTAGCAAATCAAAAAATGCTTTTCCTATGGAAACTAGGTTCTAACTATAACTAGCTACTGGCAACTGCCAGTAGGTAATATATATATATATATATATATTACCTACTGGCGGTCGCCAGTAGGTAGTTATAGTTAGGACCACGTTTCCATAGGAAAACCTCAACATTCTATTTTGAATAACTTTGGCGCCGGTCGACGAATCCTCGCGAATTTCTCAAAATAGGTGGGGCGCTACGCTCCGCTCCTACCCTGAAAGTCTCGGGGGGATTCGTCAAGCGGGGGCTGAGATAAAAGGGGGGTCCCAAAACGCGTTTTTCCCATGCATTTTTCCATAGGACCTTTAGAACGAGCTACAGCCCGAACGGCTGAACAGAATTACTAGAAATTTGGCAGAGAGGTAGTCCCTAGGTCAAGGAAGTGCCTTTTGTAGGTTTGGTGTAAATCTGTTCAGTAGATTCTGAGAAAATAGCCTTTAAATCAATATATATATCTGAGCCCGCTTACGGTACGCTTACCGTACGCTTACCGTACGCTTACCGTAAGCTTACGGTGGCGTGCGCGAGCGCGATTCTGATTGGCTCTTAGATCTTAGTAAACATTCGAATCGGCCGAAACCAGGAAGCGGCGTCCGCCATTTTGTCTCTCGCACTGAGTGTTGTTTATCAAACATGATGGCCAAAAACATGTTACGGGGCTGTTTTGACAACTCCCTCCCACATAGTCATGTTGAGGGAGTCCCCAAACATCCCCCAAGAGCAAAAACGGTTTTATTTTTTTTTCGGCAATTTCGCGGGGTACGCTTACCGTACGCTTACCGTACGCTTACCGTAAGCTTACCGTACGCTTACGGTAAAAAAATAAAAATAAAAAAAACACTATCCACACTTACCCCACCCCCTGTGCTTTTGGTGGCCGCAGGCCACCAAATGTGCAGGGCTTATTAATAGAGAAAAAAAACGTAATTTTGGCAACATGAAATTATAAAATCGAAATAAAAAAAACACTATCCACATTGACCTCACCCCCTGTGCTTTTGGTGGCCGAAGGCCACCAAATGTACAGGGCTTATTAAAGTTGATAAAAACCGTGCACGGAACGAACTGCGTTAAGTGGGCGCGCACGCCACAAATGGCGTAAAGTAACTTAGCATTTAAAAAACCGTACAAATTCACTGAAAAAACCATAGGTTTCACACACGTTATAGTTAGGAAATAGCATTTAAAAAACCTTGCTAATTCACTGAAAAAACCATAGGTTTCACACATGTTATAGTTAGCTGGACATTTTACTGATAAAAAACCAATGAAATTCCCCCGTTATAGTTACTGTAGGCAACTATAACTCACGCGACCGTAAACCTCTGCTGATGACATATGTGTCTTTATGAAAAAAAAATATTTGTAATATATGTATAGCTAAAATTTAATGGAAGAAGATATGGGCAAATAAGTGTCTAAATACAGTATTAGCATCAGCAGAGGATTGCGGTCGCGTGAGTTATAGTTGCCTACAGTAACTATAACGGGGGAATTTCATTGGTTTTTTATCAGTAAAATGTCCAGCTAACTATAACATGTGTGAAACCTATGGTTTTTTCAGTGAATATATATATATATATATATATATATATATATATATATTCACTCAAAAAACCACAGGTTTCACACTGTTATAGTTAGCTGGGCATTTCACTCGTGAAAAACCAATGAAATTCCCCCGTTATAGTTAGGTCAGATAACTATAACTCGCACGACCGCCACTCTATCACAAGGATGGTGTCATCGGTGATGTCATGAGTAATGCCACTGACCATGTCATGAGTGATGTAATATGTGACGTCATGAGCAATGGATTGCGGGCGCGCGAGTTATAGTTATCTGACCTAACTATAACGGGGGAATTTCATTGGTTGTTCACGAGTGAAATGCCCAGCTAACTATAACATGTGTGAAACCTATGGTTTTTTAAGTGAATTTGCAAGGTTTTTTAAATGCTAATTCCTAACTATAACGTGTGTGAAACCTATGGTTTTTTCAGTGAATTTGTACGGTTTTTTAAATGCTAATTTATGTATTTATTTATTTTTTTACAGTTTTTTCACCGTGCGCGTACCGTGCGCGCACGGTGAAATTCGCGCACCGCGCGCCCACGTTACGTAGTTCGCAGAATTTTTCCGTTTCTAGCGTGCGCATACGCTACGCGCACTCCGCGATTTTTCGTAAAAAAATTAAAATACATTTTTGCCCTTGGGGGTCCTTCTGGGACCCCCTGACCAAGGCTAGGGGGTCAGGAACTGTCCAGCCTGCCCCCTTTTCCCGTTATCCACCTTTGTTTTTCACCCCCTCAGACTGCGAGAGACAAAATGGCGGCCGACACTTCCTGGTTTCGACCGATTCGAATGTTTACTAAGATCTAACAACCAATCAGAATCGCGCTCGCGCACGGCAGCGTGCGCGTACGGTAAGCTTACGGTACGCGCTCGGAGCGCGCCTATAGATATATATATTGATTTAAATGCTATTTTCTCAGGAAATACTGAACAGATTTACACCAGACCTGCAAAAGGCACATCCCTGACCTGAGGACTACCTCTCTGCCAAATTTCAAGTAATTCTGTTCAGCCGTTCGGGCTGCAGCTTGGACTAAAGTTCCTATGAAAAAATGCATGGGGAAAACGTGTTTTGGGACCCCCCCTTTTTCTCAGCCCCCGCTTGACGAATCCCCCCGAGACTTTCAGGGAAGGAGCGGAGCGCCCCACCTATTTTGAAAATTTCGCGAGGATTCGTCAATCGGCGCCAAAATTATTCAAAATAGAATGTTGCGGATTTCCTATGGAAACACGGTCCTAACTATAACTATCTACTGGCGACCGCCAGTAGATAATATATATATATATACATATATATATATATATATATATATATATATATATATATATATATATATATATATATATATATATATATATATATATATTACCTACTGGCGGTCGCCAGTAGGTAGTTATAGTTAGGACCACGTTTCCATAGGAAATCCGCAACATTCTATTTTGAATAACTTTAGCGCCGGTCGACGAATCCTCGCGAATTTTTCAAAATAGGTGGGGCGCTATGCTCCGCTCCTACCCTGAAAGTCTCGTGGGGATTCGTCAAGCGGGGGCTGAGATAAAAGGGGGGTCCCAAAACGCATTTTTCCCATGCATTTTTCCATAGGACCTTTAGACAGGGCTACAGCCCGAACGGCTGAACAGAATTACTAGAAATTTGGCAGAGAGGTAGTCCTCAGGTCAAGGAAGTGCCTTTTGTAGGTTTGGTGTAAATCTGTTCAGTAGATTCTGAGAAAATAGCCTTTAAATCAATATATATATCTGAGCCAGCTTACGGTGCGCTTACGGTACGCTTACCGTACGCGTACGGTGGCGTGCGCGAGCGCGATTCTGATTGGCTCTTAGATCTTAGTAAACATTCGAATCGGCCGAAACCAGGAAGCGGCGGCCGCCATTTTCTCTCTCGCACTGAGAGTGATGTTTTAAATATAAAGCACAAAAACATGTAAAGGGGCTGTTTAGACAGCTCCCACACACATAGCCATGTTGAGGGAGTCCCCAAAGTTCCCCCAAGCCTAAAAACGGAATATTTTTTTTTTCGCTAATTTTGCCGATTACGCTTACCGTACGCGTACGGAAAAAATTATTTAAAAAAAATAATTATACACGATCTCCCCACCCCGTGTGTAATTGGTGCCTGATGGGCACCAATTGTGCATGGCTTCTTAAAACTGAGATAAACTAAAATATTTACAAAAAAAATAATTAAAAAAAAAATTATCCACACTCTCTCCACCCCGTGTGCAAATGGTGCCCGAAGGGCACCATTTGTGCATGGCTTATAACATATACGAAAAATTAAAATATTACCTTTCAAAACGAAGTGCATCATATGTCCTCCATGTGCGGACGGTGCGCGAAGCGCATCGTGCGTACATGGCCCATCTAGCGTAACGTGGGCACGCGGTGCGCTACGCGCACCCCGTGCCCACCGTGCGTGCACGGCACTAACTGCGTAAAGTGGGCGCGCGGTGCGCGAAGCGCCCCGTGCGCGCACGGAACGAACTGCGTTAAGTGGGCGCGCACGCCACGAATGGCGTAAAGTAACTTAGCATTTAAAAAAACGTACAAATTCACTGAAAAAACCATAGGTTTCACACACGTTATAGTTAGGAATTAGCATTTAAAAAACCTTGCAAATTCACTGAAAAAACCATAGGTTTCACACGTTATAGTTAGCGGAAATTTTACTGATAAAAAACCAATGAAATTCCCCCGTTATAGTTAGTGCAGGCAACTATAACTCACGCGACCGCAATCTTCTGCTGATGACATATGTGTCTTTATGAAAAAAAAATATTTGTAATATATGTATAGCTAAAAATGTATGGAAGAAGACATGGGCAAATAAGTGTCTAAATACAGTATTAGCATCAGCAGAGGATTGCGGTCGCGTGAGTTATAGTTGCCTGCACTAACTATAACGGGGGAATTTCATTGGTTTTTTATCAGTAAAATTTCCGCTAACTATAACATGTGTGAAACCTATGGTTTTTTCAGTGAATATATATATATATATATATATATATATATATTACCTACTAGCTAGTTATAGTTAGAACCTAGTTTCCATAGGAAAAGCATTTTTTGATTTGCTAATAACTTTGGAGTTGTTTGAAGAATGTTTGCGAAATATATATATATATATATATATATATATATATATATATTACCTACTGGCGGTCGCCAGGAGGTAGTTATAGTTAGGACCAAGTTTCCATAGGAAGAGCATTTTTTGTTTTGCTTATAACTTTGACGTTGTTTGATGAATCATCATGAAATCTTCCACACTAATTCTTTGTTCACATAAGCTCCTAAGTTGGAAGTTTGGGGGTGATTCATCAAGGGGGGGGCTGAGAAAAAATGGGGGTCCCAAAACATGTTTTCTCCATGTTAATTTCCATAGAAAACTTTAGACAAGGCTACAGATCGAATGGGAGAACGGAATTATCCCAAATTTGACAGGGAGAAGTGTCGTGGTCTAGAAAGCACACTTTTGTTTATTTGGTGTAAATCCGTTCAGTTGTTTTTGAGAAATATCGAAATTTATAGATATCGATATTTGGGAATTCTGCCACCTGATTGGCTGATGCGTTACGAGCACGAGCTTGCTGCTTATTGGTTGGGAGCGCTGCAAGCGGTTGCAACTAGGAAGTGTTGGCCGCCATTTTGCAATTCCGTCGAAGTGAGTAAGGGGGAAAAAGTACAAAAAAGTAGGAAAGAGGACGTAAGAGCACTGTAACCTTTGTGGGGGTGTTTAGGGTGTGCTATAGAGGGGGTGCGAAGCGAACTACTCATAGCTACCGGTCTGAAAGTGCTGTGTACGGAAATTAAATGAGGTATTGTGTAGAGTCTGATGCTGCTAAGGTGAGCTGGTGCGGGAGTCGGGGATGAAAGCGTGAGCCTAAACTGTGTGTCTTATGGTGTGAAGTCATGTGCCCTGGCCGCTGTGCCACACCTGTCTAAGTAGTGTCAGTAATATTTTATATGTAGTAGGAGGAAGTTTTGTTTGGAACACGGTAATTTGTATATGGTGCTTAGGTCATGGTATACAGGGAGTGCGAAGGTAAATCAATACAGTATTTGTAAAGTGCAAACTACACAGAAAATGATAATTGATTGGAAGATAAGCATTAGAAACTAAAAACTACGGTGCATATTAGTTACGTAAAAAAACATGTTTGTCATTGGTTAATAAAGAGCAGTCTAAACGTGGAGTACATACGATAGGATGAAATGTGCAAAGCTCAACCAGATGTGCTACTTGCATTTGGAAGGTACATTTGTAACTTAAAACAATGGTGAACTTTTAAACCGCAGATGGTGTTAAATGTTCGAGAATATGCTGAAAAAGAAAAGGTTACGTTTAAAAAAATCATGAACTTTTAACCTGCAGGTGTCGTCGAATATTCTAGAAAATGTGGTGATAAAATAGGTTGAACTTCTGACCTGTGTGTGGCGCGGAATATTAAGTAGCTTTTCAGATGCAAAATTCAAAAATAACCAATGGAGATAAGTTTTGGAATGTCGATGAAGGAATTAAATATTCAGATTTGTTGTTTACATGTATTTATATGTGGAGCGATAGAGAAATTGTGTCATTTCTTGATGAAAGCGGTGCATTACATGTACTGGGTGAGAAAGAAAGAATTGCATGCGTGTGTGACATTTTAAATCTGCATACCAACTACAAAGGTGAGGTACAAATGAACAAGGTGTGTTATGTGTTCTGTAGTAGTGATTAAGTATTTGAGGTGATATTTTTAAGTTTGAAAGAATTTTTTATTTCAAAATAATATCCTGTTAGTAAAGTTTGGTGTTTCATATTGGTTATAAAATATGCATAAAGTTTGACCTGTTGTTATATAAGTACTTTATATATGTTTAGGAATTTTTCACAAAGAAGAAATGTAGTTTGTCATCTTTAAAGGACTGTATGGTTTTAAAAATGAGGTACAGCGTAAATTTGGGTTTGTTAATGTATTCAGGCGAGATAAACAAAATGTCCAACGTTTGTAAATTATACTTTTTGTGGAAGTAGTGGGGAAGGGGGGATAGTAGATATATGTGTTATTAAGCTAAAAGCAATAAAACCAAACCCAGAAATGTTATGTGGACAGGTTGTGGTCTCATTTTTGACAGTGAGAGGTAGATTTGAATATAAGTCTAGGTAGGTTGTTGTACTGTGAGGCCGTCTACACTGTTTGGAGATTACATGGAGAGGAGATGGAGATAGTAAAAGTGATACGTTCCTGTTATATGTACGCTTAGTTTGAATCTTTTGAATATAGGTTGAGAGGTAATATGAACATGGTTTCTGGTTTGCATTTGGGTATAGTTAATAGTTTTAGTAGTTTGTGACTATTGAATAATAAAAAGGTAGATATACTAAAATATATGGTAGTAAACGTATTAATTATTGTCTGTTCTTATGAAATAGAAGTGGTTGGGGAGTGTTTCTTTAGAAGAGATGTTTTATAAATGTGTGAGATAAAAAGAAATTAAAATGTTCGGTATATTTTCTGTATGACTTTGTTGACATTAGCCAAGTACATGTAATTACAAGTGATAGTAAATACTTGCTGTATGTTGTATGGAACTACCCGTCATCCTACTGCTCCCCTGCCGTGCTTCATCATGTTGCAGCACTGCCTCTGGAAGCCGTCAGTAGAATTTATGTAATTGTATGTTATTATTGTAATATATTGAACTGATGTAAAAAATATTTTAATCTATTTTTTTTCCAGAAAATTATTTTGTTTGGATAAAAATTTGAAAATGCCTAGAAGAACTGAGAAAAAAAGACAAGAAAAGAATCATTTATATTTGCAGAAAAGAAAAGATTTTCAATTACAAAAAAATGAGAGCACTACACAAACAGTTTCTTCTGGTAAAAACACTATTTCTGAAAAAAATATTACGAACATTTAATGAAAATAACATCACACAAAGGAAAAAGAAGAAATTTTCAAGTAAGGAGAAGGAGACTTCAATTTCATATACAAGGAAAAGAAAACATGATAAAGAAACAGTATCTGTTACCCGGAGACAAAAACTATTTCAAGAAATTTGCCAGAGACTTTTTCGAATTAGAGTGATCCAGAATTTAATGAGAACATGCTGTAAATATAAAAAGAAAGTGCTGCAATTCAAACAGAAGCAGCGTACCGAATGTATAGTGGATACTGCTTTTACTTTAAAACTGAAGTTATTCATTGTGATTTTGAAGAGGATCAAAGTATTAGATAAAGAAATCAAAGTGCTGAAAGAGAAAAGTAGAAGAAAAAGACTTGTGAACAGAACCAACTTTTGCAAAATCTTTAGTGGACATTGGAAACATACTTCTAGTAGTGAGCCTTTTTTAATGAGGAAAGTTACTTCCAGGAAAATAGTTTGCCATTTGCAGTTGATACTGGAGGTCGTTGCTACGAAGTTCAGGATGGGTGTCCCCTTCCAAAAGAGGAATTGGTTGGTAAAAGTGCAGAAGAGTTAATAGCTGAAGAAGTGCAAGGGAAATTTACACAAGCTCCTGTGTATTAGTGGGGTTGTAGCAGTATTTGTAGTATTCAACAGGAATCTATTGATATAATGCGAAATTTGCTACGAGAATATGCACAGAAAAGTATTAAACAGAAGATTAAGTTGTTGCAAAGACTAGATCAATGTAAGAAAATATACTGAGAAGCATGGGCATTCGCTGGCTTATCTTTCAAGAAAAGTGTTTTTCATCACTTGAGGATGTTAGCAGTACACCATTCAGAAATGCAGATGTTTTTAAGGAAACTGTACTATGTAAAAAGTCCTGCATTGTGTTTAAGTGAACTGAATACAGCTCTTTTACATGATTCTTTATCAGATGTTCAAAAAAAGTGTGATGATATTGAAATGCGATATTTCGGTTCAGAAGAGCAGTCCATAGAAAGTGAAAATTTGACAATTACAGATGTTGAAGGAGATGGGAAAGTGATTAGCACTGATCAGTTTGAAGAAGAAATTGGAAAGTTTAATGTAGTGAGCTCTGAAACACCAAACTATGTTTGTGTTTGTTGTCGACGTACTCATTATAAAAGTCAAACTAGGAATGATGATTTGTATTTGAAAAGTGAAAAGGAGAACAATAGTAAGTGGGAAGAACTTGCAACTTACTTGTTGGTGGAAGGTCGATGTGAGTTAGGTAGTGATCAACGTATATGTAAATATTGTTACAACAAATTAGAACAGAACAAAATGCCTGCTAGAGCAGTACATAATAACTTAGAATTAGCAGCTATTCGGAGGAACTGTCAGAATTGAATACATATGAGTCGGTTCTAATTAAATCTCTTCATCCTTCTCAAACTATAATTCGGATGGAGCCTAAAGCAGGTAAACTGCCACCAACAGACTTGCAAAGAGGGCTGAAAGGAAGAGTGGTGTACTTACCTTTGGATTTTAAGAAAAATATTGAAACTATTGCTGGAGAGAAAGAGGAAAATGAGGCAGTAGTCATTCCAGTAAATGGTGTACCATCAAAGAGTCGGAAAATATGGCAAGAATTTGTGGATTTAATAAAGTTTAAAAGGCTACCTTATATCTTATAGAGAACAATATTTATTACAAAACTGTAAATGTGGATGAACAGGTGATAAGTTTAGAAGATGAATGTGAACTTTCAAGTGGTCAAATAGAGAAAGTGGACAAGTCAAGCAATGAAGAGATTTATGAACATTACACAATATGTCCTTTGCATTCAAAAGAAGTAATAGAAAGCAGCATTGAGTTATTTCAAATGAATAAAGCACAGGGAACTCCAATGAGTGTATTGGAGAAGAGCTTGGAAGCTCGTTGTTTTCCACAGCTGTTTCCTACTGGAGAAGGTGGACGATATGATGACCGACCTGTATGGATTCCAGCTTCAGAATATCGGTCAACAAGATTATATTGTGAAGATCATAGATTTTGACAGTGTATTCCATACATATTTCACCTTTTGTTTGAAAGTGATCTATCTTCTCTGTCATATGCAGTGAACCACATACTTAAAACTGGAGTTCATCAATCACTTCTTTCTGCGAAAAGATTTGTGGAGAGAGTTCAAGAAACAGATGAAAATTTAGAAGCACAGTTAATTAATTTGATGGCATGTCAACATGGAACAAATGAGTATTGGTATCGTCGTCATGGAGAACTCAAGTGTATGTTACTGAACTTAGGTACACCAACATGGTTTGTCACACTTAGCTGTGCAGAGTATACATGGGAAGATTTGCTTGAGTTTCTAAGAGAAGTGAATTCCAATATAAAAAATGTTGAAATAAAGACTCCTGGTGAACTGGGTTCATTGGATCCTGTAAATGTGTGCAGATATTTTAATCATAGGTTTCAAGCTATGATGTATTTTTATCTGCAATAAAAAGAATCCACCTCTTGGAGAAGTTACTGATTTCTTTTGGAGAAAGGAGTACCAAGCAAGAGGTGCACCTCATATGCTACTATGGGTCAAGGATGCACCTAAATTTGGAACTGATTCTGATGAGACAGTATGTGACATGTGAGATTCCGAGAGAAGAAGGAGATAGAAGCTTAAGACAGCAAGTTTTACATTTCCAAAGGCACTGTTGTGGAAAGTACTGCAGAAGAAAATACAAGTCTAAAGGAAAATTTTACACCAAATGCCGGTTTGGTTTTCCACGTCCAGTCATTTGTAAAGGAAGAGTAAATTATTTTCTTTCTATTGTAAGGCACACAATAACTCAGAAATCTCCAAAGAATACCTACAACTTAAAAAGAACAGAAGTGTCAAAGTATATCAATGACTACAATCCAGTCATTTTAAAAAATATGGAATGCGAACATGGACTTCCAGTATGTTGCAGATAACTCAATTGCTGTTGCATGTTATGTTACATCGTACACAACAAAATCAGAAAAAACAGAGATGAAACAAATGTGGGAAGAAATTGCACAAGAGAAAAGCCTTAGCAAAAAATTGTACAGCTTTACTTTGAAAATGCTTTCCCACTGAGAAATTGGATCCTATGAATGTTCAGACCGCTTGTGCTCTTCAAGTTTATATTCAAAGTCATGAGGAATCAATTGGGTAAGTTTAGGTCTTGCCTGCTCACGGAATAGAGTGTTGAAATCATTAGAAGAAATTGAATACTTAGCAGCAAATGAACCAGACAGTACAGACATTCTTAAAACTAATATGTTGGACACATACTATCCGAAAAGGAGTCGACATCTGGAACAGCTATGTCTATATGAAGTACTTCAACATTACAGCTTCAAAAGAAATGTTAAACAGAATTTAAAAGAAGGAAAATATGCAGTAGTTGGATGTCATGGTTGTTTAGTAAAACATGCAAAGGGTAATCTTATAAACCACAAGAAACTCAGTTGTGAAACTCCAGATAAGCGAGAATTATACTATTGAGCACTTCTCCAACTCTTTAAACCATGGCGTAGCGAAAGTGGAATATTTTGAGACTTTGACTGCTACGAAGATTCTTTAAATGCATGTAAAGATAGCATTTCATGTACAATTTTCCCTACATAATAAAAAATGTTGAATGATGATGTTGAACAGGAAAAGACTATTACAGCTGAAATAGCTAATTAAAGTTCTCAAGATAGGCAAAGTAGTGGTCAATGTAGTCAAGATCCTCTTGGACAACCAATACTGGAAAATGAAGCAGCGATTGCTATGCATGAAGTCGAAATTGCAATGCAACAAGCACACAAGGAGAATATTACATTGGAAAAGTTAGAAGAACAACTAAATGTTGAACAGAGAGAAATATATGTACAAGTGAGAGAACAGATAGAAAATAGTTTGTTGCATGAAAAAAAGGAATGTGGTGTTCATCTTTTAAACCTCTTCCGATGTACATCAGTGGTCAAGCTGGGACAGGTAAAAGTTTTTTAATTAAAGTTTTGACCAGCTATCTTCAAAAAACCTACTGGTTCACATTTATATTCTGTGGTAACAGCTCCAACTGGATTAGCTGCACAGCAAATGAACCAGACAGTACAGACATTCTTAAAACTAATATGTTGGACACATAGTATCCGAAAAGGAGTCGACATCTGGAACAGCTATGTCTATATGAAGTACTTCAACATTACAGCTTCAAAAGAAATGTTAAACAGAATTTAAAAGAAGGAAAATATGCAGTAGTTGGATGTCATGGTTGTTTAGTAAAACATGCAAAGGGTAATCTTATAAACCACAAGAAACTCAGTTGTGAAACTCCAGATAAGCGAGAATTATACTATTGAGCACTTCTCCAACTCTTTAAACCATGGCGTAGCGAAAGTGGAATATTTTGAGACTTTGACTGCTACGAAGATTCTTTAAATGCATGTAAAGATAGCATTTCATGTACAATTTTCCCTACATAATAAAAAATGTTGAATGATGATGTTGAACAGGAAAAGACTATTACAGCTGAAATAGCTAATGAAAGTTCTCAAGATAGGCAAAGTAGTGGTCAATGTAGTCAAGATCCTCTTGAACAACCAATACTGGAAAATGAAGCAGCGATTGCTATGCATGAAGTCGAAATTGCAATGCAACAAGCACACAAGGAGAATATTACATTGGAAAAGTTAGAAGAACAACTAAATGTTGAACAGAGAGAAATATATGTACAAGTGAGAGAACAGATAGAAAATGGTTTGTTGCATGAAAAAAAGGAATGTGGTGTTCATCTTTTAAACCTCTTCCGATGTACATCAGTGGTCAAGCTGGGACAGGTAAAAGTTTTTTAATTAAAGTTTTGACCAGCTATCTTCAAAAAACCTACTGGTTCACATTTATATTCTGTGGTAACAGCTCCAACTGGATTAGCTGCACACAATGTTAAAGGAGTTACTTTGCATAGATTACTGATGTTACCAGTTGAGCATGATAATAAATTACAATATCAGAAGTTGTCTGGAGAAGCTTCTCATGAAGTGTCAAGAGTGCTGAAGAAAATAAAACTATTAATTATTGATGAGGTGAGCATGGTCTCAAACTTAATGCTTGCTTTTGTACACTTAAGATTGTAACAGGTATTAAAAACCGATTACGACGTTCTCTTTGGAGGAAAACATTTAATTGTATTTGAAGATCTGATACAACTAACCCCTGTAAAAGGAGAACCAGTGTTTAAAACTCTTCTACATGAAGACACAAAAAAATCTCTGGGAAGTATTGGAAATGTGAATCTGTGGTTAAATTTTGAATATAAAGAACTCACTCAGAATATGCGACAAGCAAGAGATGAAGATTATGGAAATATTCTAAAAGATGTAAGAATTGGTGTTCTAAGCAAACATGGTAAAGAAACTTTTCAAAGTTGTCTACTAAAGAACTTGTTTACAAATGAAAACACACCAGCAGAAGTAATGTGCAAGAAAATGAAAGAAAAAAAGTATGTAGTTTGCTTAATGCCTACAGTGGAAGAGTGTTATACATTTAATAGAGAGCTTATGAAATTGGAAAATCAAGAAATAGTTCACACTGAAGCTATTGCTAAAATCGAGCATCAAGGAATAATAATTCTTCTTTCAGAAAAACTACAGACTAAATTGGATTTGTCTGGAAAAGTCTGTATCAAAAACTGCTGGCTTAGAAAAAAATGTAGATGTATGTTTAAACTGTCGGGTAATTTTGAGGCGTAATCTGAATGTAGAAGAAGGTTTAGTGAATGGAGCAATGGGGAAAGTTGTTGATTTTGTGAAATAACAAAATAGAAATGGAATTGAATTCTTGAAAGTTAAATTTGATCAGATTACAGAGGTAAGACAGAGTAAAGGTAAGATTTGAAAATTGGAAATAGTATTGGATGTGTTATTTGTGTTGCTTTTGTATTATATTTGCGCGAATTAAGAATTTGTTTTTTTTAACAATCTAGTTGATTGTTTTTTTTACCCTGCTGTTTATGATGAATCTACACTGACATCACTGTGAATAGTGAAGTTAATTAGAAGCTGATGACAGCAAAAAAAGGGAGAAAGATTGTTTTCTGAATGTTAAATTATTTTTTATTATTTAAAAACTTACTGTAATTTGTGAAATATATAACATTACATAGCAGTTTTGCAGTTTATGTTATGTAGTTGAAAAGTAAGAAAAAACAATACTAACAAGTGATGATGTTGTTGGATGCCAATTAGAAAATGCTTCTGGTGTCAACTGCTATGGTATTATTATTCTAAACGTTATATTTTATCTTGAAGATGTTTATGGTGAAATTATGAAAAGTCAGGAAAAAAGATTATGTTCTGCACTTTATACTTTATTTCAAGAATTGAGAACTGATAGAAGTATTCTGCTTCTGGTATTCACCAACTGTGGGATACATGTACTGGATCTTTAACGTTCAGTGCTAATATACAACAAAATGCACAAGAATTTCTGATGGTTATGCTTGGAGTACTAGTAGATGAAGAAATTCAGATTGAGAGTTTATTTGGACTCAGTTACAAATAGGAACATAAATGTGAACAGTGTTCATTAACTTCAAGCACTATAGTTGACAGAGAACGATTTCTATATTTGACAATACCTGACTGCAAATCTGTACCATTTTCCAAATTTGTAAAAGAAGCTGATCACGAGATGATCTGTTCTCGATGTAAATCAACAATGCTATCTACATTATGCCTACAAAGATATGGAAAATATTTGATTATAATGCTGCAATGCTGTAGACCAAATGGAAGAAAAGTGGAAACCAAAATTAAAAATGTTGTTGCTAGTCAAGTATCTATTTCTGGAAGAACTTTTGCAACAGTTACTATTGTTTTCCATGCTGGAAGTACTACCACAAGTGGACATTATACAGTTTATTTAAAGTGTGATAATGGTTGGAGTCACTGCAACGATACACACTTGGAAATGAAACCGCAATTGCCTTATGAATTAACAAACTCATACTTGATATTTCTAAAACAAAGATTTTAGATACATCATTCGGACTAGTGGTAAGGTGTAAAGATACTTTAAGGAATTCATACTGGATGATTTCAAAGCGAAATTTTTGATACATTATTTGGCGTATTGCAAAATGTGAACAGAAACGACAAAGTAAAGGTAAGATTTGAAAATTGGAAATAGTATTGGATGTGTTATTTGTGTTGCTTTTGTATTATATTTGCGCGAATTAAGGATTTGGTTTTTTTTAACAATCTAGTTGATTGTTTTTTTTACCCTGCTGTTTATGATGAATCTACACTGACATCCCTGTGAATAGTGAAGTTAATTAGAAGCTGATGACAGCAAAAAAAGGGAGAAAAATTGTTTTCTGAATGTTAAATTATTTTTTATTATTTAAGAACTTACTGTAATTTTTGAAATATATAACATTACATAGCAGTTTTGCAGTTTATTTTATGTAGTTGAAAAGTTAGAAAAAATAATACTAACGACAAATAGCACAATAGTAGTTCGATATTTAAAAAACCTTTGAAATTCAATGAAAAAAACATAGGTTTTTACAGACGTTTTAGTTAGGAATTAGCATTTAAAAACCTTAGAAATTCATTGAAAAAAACATAGGTTTCAGGAACGTTATAGTTAGTTGGACATTTGACTCATATAAAACCAGAGAAATTCGCCCGTTATAGTTAGTTAAGCTAACTATGACACATGCGCCCGCAATGCACTGGTGATGACGTCACATATTACATCACTCATGACATGGTCAGTGACATCACTCATGACATCACTGATGACATCTGAAATGACATCACTGATGACATCACTGATGACATCATCCATGTGATAGTCTGACACACCTCCTCACACTCTAATATAACCTTTGATACACGTACTCTAAAATAGAGACTACCATTTTCGAAACCATAGACATACCAATACCAGATACTAGATACCCATCCACTGATTCCTATCTATATATTGCAAGCTAGACATACACTCATAGAGTTACTCATACATGCTGTCACTCATCATTACATCAGTATAATATCCACTCATACACCTATACATACATTCACACAGTGCTACTGATCCATACAGTTACTCACCCATCTACTCAGTCATGCCAAAAATGAATCACACCCATGTACTCACCTATGCAGAGATATACACACCACCTGACTTATTTATACACACACCACCTTCCTTATTTATATAGATACTAACACATACTTACTCTCTTGTACAATTACTAGTACAAGTACACATTCATGTATGTAGACACTCTTGCAATCACTCTCTCTCACGTATAGTCAATTATACACCCCAACACTCACATATACTGTCAAAAAACATATATAGTTAGTTACATATATACAACTTTTGAATGTATACAACCAGTGAATCAGCTATTCAGACATGTATGCACAGAGTCAGACACCCCCACCCACCCACATAGACACTCAGACACCCATACAGATACTCATACAATCAATCAATAACCCATATAGACACTGATGTAGCTACTCACCAACCCATGCACCTGCTTACACACCAACTGAGGACTAACATAGACATTCACACAGTTTAGTAACTAACCCATGCATTCAGTAACATAGTTCAATCAGTGACTTATACAGTCAGTCATGCATCTACTAAATAATGCATTCAGGCACTTCTACATCCACTCATTCTTCAATAGACCTTGGCATAGATATATATGAAAAATATTTAAACTTTACAGAAACACACATTCACTGGATGATGTCATCAGTGTTGTCATCAGTGATGTCATATTAGATGTCATCAGTGATGTCATGAGTGATGTCACTGACCATGTCATGAGTGATGTAATATGTGACGTCATCACCAGTGCATTGCGGGCGTTATAGTTAGCTCTACTAACTATAACAGGCAAATTTCTCTGGTTTTATATGAGTCAAATGTCCAACTAACTATAACGTTCCTGAAACCTATGTTTTTTTCAGTGAATTTCTAAGGTTTTTTAAATGCTAATTTCTAACCATAACCTCTGTAAAACCTAGGGTTTTTTCAGTGAATATATATATATATATATATATATACATGTGATCAAGACCCGATTGGGGGTTGAAACGCGTAATGGCATATTTGCTTGGCTTGGAATAAATTGGAAATTGCACAGACTTTGGTGGTCCGCTTTCGTCCTTTGGTCCTTGAATGACTGGTGTTGGTGGCGAACTTCATTCATATATATATATATATATATATATATATATATATATATATATATATATATATATATATATATATATATATATATAGATATATATATATATAGATATATATATAGATATGCAAAAAACAGTCTACCTCCATCCAAGTAGACAAGGGGGCATGGCAGGGTTCAAAATTTCATTTTCATAGCCAGATTCTTGCAGTGCATCCAATTGAAAGCTGGCTGAGAACGTAGTCAGGTTAAGGATTGCGGCGTATTACTGGTCAAAAATGAGTCTCTTAAACCCTCACTTCCAGCCTCGCAGTCCCATTGGTTACAGGTCCGGGACATCAATGAAGTAGCGATGTCGCTCCACGAATTCATGGACTATTGCTGATAGCAGAGTCTCTGTTCCATGGGATGCAGGGCGGTCTGGGTAAGTGCCATTAAACCCAAGACACTGAAGGAAGGGCCTCCCTTGCGCGTCATGGCTACGCGCTAAAATGCAAAAAACAGTCTCCCTCCATCCAAGTAGACAAGGGGGCACGGCGGAGTTCAAAATGTCATTTATTTAAAAAGAATGGCATAACGCGTTTCAGCTTTTGCTTTCATCAGATGCAGTTCCTTTCCAAATGCCACTGACGCTGGAATCCTAAGTGTGTTTTGTATACTGGCCCATCTAAAGTAGAATGTTGCACACCTGAGCTTCGTTCAGCAGAAATCACTTTGGTGATTTGGTGTGAAAAGACTGCAACTCCAAGCATGCAGTTTGTTTGTGTCGCGATGTCGCGGTGAGTGATCCTGATAGCCAGATTCCTGCAGTGCATCCAATTGAAAGCTGGCTGAGAACGGAGTCAGGTTAAGGATTGCGGCGTATTACTGGTCAAAAATGTTATATATATATATATTTGCAGATACATGTGTGCAGAAAGAAGGTACAGGCTAACAGAGGAAAAGGATGCTTGTTCATATGTTTACATGTGGCTATCTGCATGTACATGTACCTCTATTGTATTGTTACAGGTGCATATGAGAATTACTTACATACAAAAGTTCAAAACAAATTCATGTTCAAAACAGTTCATGTGTGGGTGTGTGCATGTGTTTGCATATGTGTATTTGAACGTTGGATAGGTACTGTAGCTCATAAGTAGCAAGTCTCATCCCCTCAATAGCTGATCTGACTGACCTCTGTACATTCTTCCTGCACTGTTCTGCATGTGAGTGTGTGTGCATGCATGTGTGTGTGTATGTGAGTATGTGGGCATGTATAACCCATGCTGTGGGGACTAACTAGGTCATCACAGTGTGGGTTATTCTGGTAAGAACTAGACCAACACTATCTTTGCAGGTTCCGGTGTGTAATGAGGACCTGTCCGAGTAGTCAGTTTAGGAACTTTCAATCAAGTGTTTCAAAAAAATAAAAGTGCAATTAGTTTTGCCTCAGTCTGCTTTATACCCTACCCTACTATCAAAGTGTTATTGAGTTAGGATAGTGTGTGTATATGTGCGTATGTGTTTGTTAATGCGTTTTTACAACTGTGAGGTTAATTGGCTACATGGGTATGTGCAAACGTAACTGTAAAGGGGTGTGTGTGTTTGTCAGTGAATACATCTAAATGAGTCTGCATATATACATGTGTGTGTGTATTTATGCATTTGTGGCGCCAAGGTGTGTGTCAGTGTCTGTGTGATCTTCTATTTGGATTTCTAAATATATTTATGTATCTGTATGCGTGTGCGAAGGCATATTTAACAACAATCTGAGATGACCATGCAGATCCTCAACAGTGTTTGGTAAACCCTGAGAAACAAACAAAATCTCCACCTTATGTAGGATCAGCGTGCTAAGGAGACAGGTCCATGTAGTATTTAGGCAATTCTGCAAAAGCGCAACAGTTAACTAAAAGCACAGTTCTACTTGCTTCCCAAGAATCAAGGGGCACTTGGAGATGGAATAGTAAATACACAATTGATGATGGTCAATGACCGATCCTTATATATATATGTATATATATATTATCTACTGGTGGTCGCCAGTAGATAGTTATAGTTAGGACCGTGTTTCCATAGGAAATCCGCAACATTCTATTTGGAATAACTTTGGCGCCGGTTGACGAATCCTCGCAAAATTCTCAAATTAGGTGGGGGGCTCCGCTCCGCTCCTACCCTGAATGTCTCGGGGGGATTCGTAAAGCGGGGGCTGAGAAAAAAGGGGGGTCCCAAAACGCGTTTTTCCCATGCAATTTTCCATAGGGACCTTTAGTCCAAGGTACAGCCCGAACGGCTGAACAGAATTACTTGAAATTTGGCAGAGAGGTAGTCCTCAGCTCAGGGATGTGCCTTTTGCATATATGGTGTCAATCTGTTCAGTAGTTCCTGAGAAAATCAAAAGTAAAATCACATACATATCTGGGCGGAGCCTAACGACACATCTCATCGTGAGATCTGATTGGCTGTCAGTACTTCATCCAAGAAGTGTTGGCAGCCATCTTGGGACCAATATACATGATAGCACCTCATTAAAAAGCATTGAAGTTAATAGAAGGTTTTAAGACTTTAGTTACATTATAAATCATTTGTTGATGGTACCATACTCATTTTAGGAATTGTGGTGTGTTCTAAGGTGATTTTACCATGTGAAAAAGCCTTCTGCTGTGATATCATGAACCATGTTTGAGAGAAAACTATTTTCTCATGCTTTTCCCACAGAGGTTTGGAAGGTGATCTATAAGCTAAACTGAGAGCATATTTTCTGTAAATTCACATTATCTTTCTCAGTCATGTAAGAATGAAGTCTGACATTCTCAGTAAAACATGTACATCCAACAAGGGCAGAGACTGTCAGTTGATTCCTTTGTGTTCTACTGCAGCTTCCCAGAGTGCTCTAAAGAACAACTAGAGCGCTAACAGTCTTACTTATGACAAAAGTATGGAACACCTGAAAGTATTTCCTAGTGAGGAAACTGTAGTAAATGAGGAAATTAGGAAACTTCATAACAAATAAATCTCCCAAAATGGCCACCAGAGACAAAAGAGCCCAAATGTAGCCCAAATATCACCCAGATGTAGCCCAAGTATAGCCCAATGACAGGAATGTCCCAGAGTGTTCTTAAGAACAACTAGAGCGCTTACTGTCTTACTTATGACAAAAGTATGGCACACCTGAAGCCATCTTGATTGGAATACACTGGTAACACTTAAAACATTTAATTTAAAAAGGAACACAATGAGGGGGTTCATTTTGCCATAGAAATTATGATTAGTGCTGAAGAAAGAAAAATTAGGGCACATTTTGAGTGACTTCTCAAATCCTCTTCTATTTCATTAAAAAATTCTGATATGCAGACTGAAACATGCACTTCTAATACTAGCAGCAGACTTCCGTGGTGAGCAGTAGCTTTACTACAGTGATCTAATGAGCAACTAGAGTGCTAACATTCAGAATTTATGGTAAATGTGTGACATATCTGAATACCTTCTTGATGGAATCAAAGTAAAAAACTGAAAGCATTTCCTACTGAGGAGACTGCAGTAAATGAGGAAATTAGGAAACTTCATAACAAATAAATCTCCTAAAATGGCCACCAGAGACAAAAGAGCCCAAATGTAGCCCACATGTAGCCCAAATATCACCCAGATGTAGCCCAAATGTAGCCCATTGACAGAAGTGTGCAAAACACTTATTTTTTGTGTATTTGCAGTTTTATATAGTGCAGACTTGTCAGGTATTGGAGTGCTTTACATGAGCATCGGTTACATCACACAAGATCAAATTCATTTTGGTTGTAGACATGGGGAGATTAAGAGATTTGACCAGAATCACAGAATGTTGAGCTGAAGCAGAAACTCCAACCTGGTTCCCCAGTTGCAAAGTCTGCAGCTCTGGAAGTAACACCACACCCTCTTCCCTTGGATGCAACATTTAATCAAGTGGTCAACTGGATAAAAAAACTAAGATTACAAATAATTTAAAAGTTCTTTGTCGCTATTTGAAAACTCAGAAAATATGTCCTCATTTTAGTTTTTTAGAGCACTAACCATAATTTTGATGCAAATAAGACCCTCTCATATATGTAATTTCTAAAGGAAATGCTCTAGGCATTACAGTTTTGATTACATCAAGATGACGTCAGGCGTTCCACACTTTTGTAATAAATATAGAATGTTAGCAATCTAGTTGTTCATTGGGATACTGTTGAGAGGCAGAGGTCAGGGGCACGGACTCTGAAAATTGAAGGCAGGTAGGAGAGTGCAGAGGCAACACTAGGCAGGCAGGAAGGGCAGTGGCAGCACAACAGACTATGGAGGGCAGTGGAAAGGGGGGCAGGGGCAACAAACCAACAATACAGGACTGGCAAGAGAGGCTGTGGCAATATAATAGACCATTGTGGGCAGAATGAAGAGGCAGCGGTCATACAACCATACATGCAAACAGACCCGTTTCAGCCAGGAAACGTCCAATGTTTTTAAGCTCAAATGGGCTTTACTTGATCTGTTTCCTGTCTACAATCTTCTCTTTTTCAATGTAACTCAAAGGGGAAAATCAATACCTAAGTTTTATTTAAAAATCTCCCTCTTACCAAGTTCAAAATGTTCGCAAGTATGATACATTGGATCATGGTAGGCAGGAGGAATTGGGGTTTGGACATGGACTCGGATAACAGAGGACAGGAGGGACATTGAGAGGTGCACCAATCTGACCCTACAGGGCAGGCATCAGGGTTTGCAGCAGCACAATACACCACACAGGGCATGCGGGACGGGAGTGCAGCACAACAATCCATAGAAAGCAATAAGGAGGGGACAGGACCATGCACATGGACAACAGACAACAGAGGGGAAAGAGGCAATGGTAGCTAGCTGACCATAATGGACAGACAGGAGAGAAAGCTGCAGCATAACAGACCATAAAGGGCAGGAGGGATGGATCAGGGGCATTACAATGGAACCGACAAGCCAGGAGGGAGGGAATAGGGGTCTGCACATGGAAACAGAGGGCTGGGGGCAAGGGGGCAGGGCAGGAGCAGCAAGATGACCATGGAGGTCAGGCAGGATGGGCACTAGAAACAAGACACACCATGGAGAGCAACAGTGAGACTATGATGGCATACACACAGACCATGGAGGGAAGGTGGGAGGGGGTCAGGAGCAGCTAGCTGACCACACAGGGAAGGTGGGAGGGGCCATGGCAGCACAGAAGACCATGCATGGCAAGCGGGAGGGTAAGTGGCAGCACAATGGCTATGATGGGCAAGAAGGAGGGTGCAGGGGCATGCACAAAGGACCATGGAGGATAGAAAGGAGGATCAGGACCTGGGCACAGACAAGAGAGTTCAGGGGAAGGGGCCTCACAACAGACCGCGCGGGGCAGGCAGGAGGAGCAGTTGCAGCGCAAAAGACCAGGGGGGGCAGAAGGGTGTGGCAGTAAAATGGACAATGGAGGACAGGAGGAAGGGGATAGGGGCATGGCATGTGCACAGGCAGGGTGGAGGTGGCAGGGACAGGTTACAGTCATCTGACAATGCTAGGCAGGTGGGAGGGGAGCTCAACAGAACACTCAGAGTAGATAGGAGTGGCAGGTCCATGGAACATGGTGGTCAAAAAGGATGGAGCAAGGGCATGCACAAAGACATCGGAGGGCAGGGGGAAGGAGAATAGGGGCAGCAAGCTAAGCACAGAGGCTAAGCAGGAGGTCAATGATTGTTTTTAAAATGTGTGTCTGTGCGAACTACTTAAAATATGAACAAGTATGCAGCATAATCTCACTTTTATTCAGGAAGAAGAGGATGTTTGGGACTGTGACTCCGGGCTCACTTGGCAGAAACATCCCCTGACCCTCCACCCCCCATCGCAAAATGTAATGCCCGTGAAAAGGGTAGGTGGACGCAGTGTTATATAGAACATAGTCCTGAGAGCACGATTGAAAATGAAAACTAGATATAGTATATGGTATAAACTATGCACCAAAAAGTGTGATATAAGATGAACCGGGCCTTGAAATATAATTTGCAATAAATTGTGTGCAATGACAGATTCATTGGAGAGCGTGAGATAGCACAGGCACTAGCGCTTGCTCTGTGATATGCGCCTTGGAGTGTAATATGCACAGGGCAGTGTTGTATAACCTAAGTAGTCTCTAAAGTTGTAATATAAAACATGTGCTGGGTAGTGTAACATTGCAGATGCACTGTGACAAAGATATGGATCCCAGATTATAGTATGTATGGCATAGCGCTGTGCTTTTGTTTGTTGTAACGCTTTTCGCCCTAAGTGGGATGGGTATTCCCAGACGTGGGACCCGTGCTCACTACGCCACTGGAGTCAAGCTATCCTGGCTGATGACGGCTGATACCCAGAAACCGGTCCTAGGATGCTTGATTCCGGTCCAGGGAAGACATGGCTTGGCAGTTCGGGCTGGACTGTTCCCATGAGGCACAGGGTCAAGACTGATTTGCATATGGCCATGTCTAAACTGGGGTGGCGTAGTGGGCAAAAGAACGATGGATTTAACCCAGATCTCTTGACTGGGGGAGAATGTCTGCATTGTCAGCATTCCGTCCATCATTTGTTTGTTGTAACGCTTTTCGCCCTAAGTGGGATGGGTATTCCCAGACGTGGGACCCGTGCTCACTACGCCACTGGAGTCAAGCTATCCTGGCTGATGACGGCTGATACCCAGAAACCGGTCCTAGGATGCTTGATTCCGGTCCAGGGAAGACATGGCTTGGCAGTTCGGGCTGGACTGTTCCCATGAGGCACAGGGTCAAGACTGATTTGCATATGGCCATGTCTAAACTGGGGTGGCGTAGTGGGCAAAAGAACGATGGATTTAACCCAGATCTCTTGACTGGGGGAGAATGTCTGCATTGTCAGCATTCCGTCCATCATTTGTTTGTTGTAACGCTTTTCGCCCTAAGTGGGATGGGTATTCCCAGACGTGGGACTCGTGCTCACTACGCCACTGGAGTCAAGCTATCCTGGCTGATGACGGCTGATACCCAGAAACCGGTCCTAGGATGCTTGATTCCGGTCCAGGGAAGACATGGCTTGGCAGTTCGGGCTGGACTGTTCTCATGAGGCACAGGGTCAAGACTGATTTGCATATGGCCATGTCTAAACTGGGGTGGCGTAGTGGGCAAAAGAACGATGGATTTAACCCAGATCTCTTGACTGGGGGAGAATGTCTGCATTGTCAGCATTCCGTCCATCATTTGTTTGTTGTAACGCTTTTCGCCCTAAGTGGGATGGGTATTCCCAGACGTGGGACCCGTGCTCACTACGCCACTGGAGTCAAGCTATCCTGGCTGATGACGGCTGATACCCAGAAACCGGTCCTAGGATGCTTGATTCCGGTCCAGGGAAGACATGGCTTGGCAGTTCGGGCTGGACTGTTCCCATGAGGCACAGGGTCAAGACTGATTTGCATATGGCCATGTCTAAACTGGGGTGGCGTAGTGGGCAAAAGAACGATGGATTTAACCCAGATCTCTTGACTGGGGGAGAATGTCTGCATTGTCAGCATTCCGTCCATCATTTGTTTGTTGTAGTGCTTTTAACATAGGCATCGAGGAAGGCACGTTAGATGGGGCAATATAACCCGTTCGAAGGCAAGTGTGGCATGACATATTCACGGGGTGGTGTTACAGTGCACATGGGCTAGAGAGTGTCATAGCATACGCACTAGCTGGTGGAATACAACACAGAGGTGTGTGGCACTCGGCGGGCACTGGTGGGTGTAACACAGCATTGGGCTCAGCCAGGAGCACGCTGTGACTCTCAAGTGAGGTTTGTCTGCTTTCCAGAGAGTAAAATAAAAAGTATTACACATCCGGCGGTGGATGTGTGTTTTATTAACCGTGAGGGGGTTTCTTGCATTGTTTGGTCGAATTTTTGTCGAATCCCCTTTGAATGGCTTGGTGTGCATGTATATTAAATGTGCCCGTCAATAGCTACCCATGTTTGTATAAATAAACGACAAGGGTGTCTACTTGGAGAGTACTCACCAGCGGGGGCGCCGGGATTAGGCACGGTAGGGTGTCAGACATGTTAGAGCTTCATTAGCGGTGTGAATACATTCTACGTGGATTCATTGTATGCATAGTCGCCTTTTAATGAATATCACGCAAATCGTCATGGTGATAGGTACATACGGTTTGTCCAGCATGTCCTAGGTGTTTCTATAAATATATATTTTTTTAAATAATAAAAATCAAAGGCCGGCCCCGGGGGATGGGGTCCCCGGGGCCATAAGTGGCCTGAGGAGGGGGGCAACACAGCCCCCCTCCTAAAGAATAAAAAAAAAAATAGGCCATGACCCGGGGGTTGGGGTCCCTGGGGCCGATTAAGGCCTTGGGAGGGCCAAATTAATTTTTTTCAACAAAAAAAATTAGGGTGCAGGCCCTGGGGGATGGGGTCCCCAGGGCTAATACATTAGAAAAAGAAAGGGGGCCACACAGCCCTCCTTCAGCTCGACAGAAGAGAAAATTAGATGCCCACAGTGGGCTCCAGGCAGCGAGTTTATATAAAAGCATTTTCTTGCCTTAGTAGGAATCAAGAAGTCGAGGCAATGTCCTTTGTAATTTTCTCTTCTGGGACCACATGTCCCTGCATGCAGTTCGGCGCACGAAGCGCGGCCCACTGGGGGCCATCAATCAATCAATTATGCATAAATTAAGGAGAGTGTTCAGGCGCCAGTAATGAAAGCCAGCCCCTGACGAGAGGCGGATGGCCTCGAAACGCGTAGGGCTCTCTAATCTACATTCAAGATGCCGAGGCAGAGGCGAGCTGTCGAGTGACTCCTTAAAGCTACGGGCTCATTGGAATGCAAAATATCAGCGCGGTTGTTCGTCCGCGCAGGAGAGCACCATCTAAAATGCAGAGGCTGCGGCTGGGAACTATGTCCATCCGAGCAGCACAGCAAACCCAAACTACAAAGGACATTGCCTCGACTTCTTGATTCCTACTAAGGCAAGAAAATGCTTTTACATGAACTCGCTGCCTGGAGCCCACTGTGGGCATCTAATTTTCTCTTCTGGGACCACATGTCCCTGCATGCAGTTCGGCGCACGAAGTGCGGCCCACTAGGGGCCATCAATCAATCAAGTATGCATAAATTAAGGAGAGTGTTCAGGCGCCAGTAATGAAAGCCAGCCCCTGACGAGAGGCGGATGGCTTCGAAACGCGTAGGGCTCTCTAATCTACATTCAAGATGCCGAGGCAGAGGCGAGCTGTCGAGTGACTCCTGAAAGCTACGGGTTCATTGGAATGCAAAATATCAGCGCGGTTGTTCATCCGCGCAGGAGAGCACCATCTAAAATGCAGAGGCTGCGGCTGGGAACTATGTCCATCCGAGCAGCACAGCCAGGCCGAACTACAAAGGACATTGCCTCGACTTCTTGATTCCTACTAAGGCAAGAAAATGATTTTACATAAACTCGCTGCCTGGAGCCCACTGTGGGCATCTAATTTTCTCTTCTGGGACCACATGTCCTTGCATGCAGTTCGGCGCACGAAGCGCGGCCCACTGGGGGCCATCAATCAATCAAGTATGCATAAATTAGGGAGAGTGTTCAGGCGCCAGTAATGAAAGCCAGCCCCTGACGAGAGGCGCATGGCCTCGAAACGCGTAGGGCTCTCTAATCTACATTCAAGATGCCGAGGCAGAGGCGAGCTGTCGAGTGACTCCTGAAAGCAACGGGCTCATTGGAATGCAAAATATCAGCGCGGTTGTTCGTCCGCGCAGGAGAGTGTGGTAAATAATTTTCCTTTACCTGGACTTAATTTGATACAGAAACATAATTAAATAGCTCAGTAAAATGAGAGGCAGAATCCGTGGTATTAGAGGTTCGGAATGGGCTTTATTCCAATGATCGATTATAATCGGTTGCTCCAAGTTCCATCACCACGGAGGTTCAGGAAGTGAAGTACATACTTTATTGACAAGAAGTAACCTTTATAGTACATACATTACAATGAAGCGAATGCAATAGGCGTAACAATTGATAAGGAAAATGACGATCTATCTGCGTAACCAAAAAATGGGTGTAATAAGGAGTAAAAAGGAACATAATTGGTTATGATGTCACATATAGGTGGATCTATAAGATAATACTTGGCATAGATGCGTGCGCAGCAGTATGACGTGTGATTGACGTGCAACTAGGGGGTGAAGGGGACTTGACATTTAGCTCTACATGTGGAGACAAAAAGTCTGGGAGGTCAAGTCAACCTAATCCCAAATCATATCTAACATCCTATGTTTAAAGAACTATGTTATCCACAAAAGAAGGACTCTCGGACAGAATATATTCTATACTGACTGTGCGTGCGTGTACAAGCGTCTAAGTGTCTACACTGAAAGCGAGGGGGTAGGAATATTCCATGGTAACAGGGCTATGAATTACTTGCATGAGGACAGAGAAGTCGAGCCTTTTGCTCGGTAGCTGGAAGGATGTTTACTTAAACTACTAGACAGGAATGCATCGGCTGAGGGGGAAGCAGATAACTCGAAGGCGAAATACAGTTCTTGGCAGAGAATAGGCTGATGTCAGGCTTTGTGAGCCGCGCAGAGAATGAGACAAAGTTCATGGTCACAGATGCAGGCTCGAACTGGAGTTTTCAGAGGCAGAAAGCAAGAGGAGTTTGATGACAGAATCAGGGCCTACTTGCCTGGACTGTAAAATGGCATAAGTGAACCATATAAAGCCGGTGGCCTTTCATATTTAGGAATGGAATATCCGGCCTAGTCATGGCGGATCTGACAGAGGGCATGTTGACGGTGGACGCACATGTATTTGCGTCTTCATAACTGGAACTGGAGGGAACATACATGTACTTGTGACATGCACATAGAACCGTTGGGGTCCAAGATAGGGGACATAACTGATCGGGAAAATCCATATTTCCACATTCCCTCCTTGTCCCCTACTTGCCCGTTAAGAGATATCAATCTTCATCAATCCATTGATCTGTTAATATAACATCATTTGTTCTTCTTTCTTCTTCCGGGACGAACGAAATCTTGGTGGTGGAATACACGATGTGGTACACAGACCACAAATCGCTGGTCCACATTGCAGACATAGACAGCAACTGAATAGTATGAGAAGGCCAATACCTAGGAAGGATAAAACTCTCCATCCCCAGGCCGATATCACACTCCAAAACCAACTGGACCAAGTCCAAGTGCCTGGGTTCTGGTGTATCTGGTTTACAATCTTATGAAGGCGAGTGATGGCTTTATATACAGATGGCGAATTTTCTGGTATGAATACGCAGCAGCTTGATCCGATGACCCTACAAGCTCCGCCCCTATCAGCCAGGATGACGTCAAGAACAAGACGATTTTGAAGCACAACAATCCGCATAGCAGACTGCTCTTCCGTTAAATTGCCTAAGGCGGAAATAGTCTCATTCACTACTGCTTCAAGGGTTCTAGTTAATCTACGTATCAGTTTACTATTAGTAACAGTACCTATATAAGGAAAGATGCCTTTATTGAAATCTGTGTATTTTTCCCATGCTGTTTCAGTGTAATCGACAATTGGGAGATCTCTCCGCTCTCTGTTGTGTACTAAATGAATATTTCTGTAATAATCAGGAGGAGCTAGGAAAACAGGTGGCAAAAGGAATGCAATGTAGCAGGTACCATCCCAGTCTAGAGGTAGACGCATATATGCAGTCTGACCACATATAAAGTAGGAGTGGCGATAAGCTCTAAATGAAGATTTGCCTCGATCACTGAATTCTACTATAGTAGTGCATTTACTATGGCCCATATGTATGGAACCAACCTTTCTTACACATAATTCACCCTTCGCTGGGAATACTGACATGGTGGGCAAGACTAGTTCAACTTCGGATACGACATTTAGAATCATGAGATTAGGTGTAAAATTACCTAATCCATATACTTCATTTTCTAGATCAGTTCCTGTTCTCTTGGGGCGACCCTCCTTGTCAGGGTAGCAGACCTTGAGTAAAACTAGGTTCAGATTTCCCCATACCCAATGATCTTGGTAAACTGCTGTGTCTGAGTCTATGGAATTGATTAAACTAAACCATGCTCCACAGGATCCATTATGTGTAAACGGATGTGGAAAGAAAGGCAGGACTCCTTCATAATTCTGATAGGGAGGGAGTCGGCCACACACCCAACAATTAGTGGCATTACTAGTCTGATGGGAATGATGTAACATACTAATGAAAGTGTTATTGCGCAGCGCAAGTCTATAAGACAATTCATGCGGAGGTAAGTCACTAAAAGAATGTTCAGCAGTAACATTATAAACATGTCTAGAAATAGGGTAATATATGTGCAACAATATGCTTGCAGTAATTATTAAAAGACTCAAGAAAAACAAGATTATTAATGTCACTATGCAATGTCTACGCAGTGATTTACAATACGCCTGTCGTTTCATCATTTTTCGCGACTGTCCATGATTCAGGTCTAGAGGATACATGTCAGAGACAGATTCAACCGCTTCACCTAGGAGAGGACTTAAACAATCAAATCGTCTGACGTTCTAGGCCTCAATTTAACTTTATAGAGTTCGGTTTCAGTCTTTTCAACCAAAGGAAGTTTTGAATCAGTCTGTGAGGGAGTGCAGGGCACGATGTCTATATCCGAGGATTGTCCATGAAATTTCTTGATATGACTTGAATGAATCCAGCCCTTGCGGCCCTCGATCTTCACGGCTGTTCTTGTGGTCAGCAGAACCAACTTGGGTGTCTTCCACCTGGGCTCCAGCTGAGTCTTTCGGTCGAAATTTTTCACAAACACGAAATCACCCGGAACTACGTCATGGGGTTTCACCTCAGTGTTGTCGGGAAATGCTGCAGCAACCTGTGAACGACAAGATTGTAGTGCAGACATCAAGGAAGCCAAGTAATCTGTCAGCATATTACAGTCAATATCAGTTATTTTGCGTGGTATGGGCGTCCCCCACATATTTGGTGGTCTGCCGAAGATCACCTCATACGGGGATAGCCCTGTTCGAGAGTGTGCTACCATTCTCATGTAAAAGAGTGCAACTGGTAATGCTACTATCCAGTCGACACCTTTCTCTCTGCATATTTTGGACAGTCTGATTTTCAGTATCTGATTATGTCTTTCTACGAGACCTGCTGCCTCGGGGTGTCGAACACAGTGGAATTTCCACTGATATCCTAGCAGAAGTGAAACATGTTTCATTAATTCGGATGAGAACGGCTGGCTGTTATCTGAGTAGACAACACGTGGTAAAACGTATCGTGGGAAGAATTCTCGAACCAACTGTTTGGCAGTAGTCGGGGCAGTGTAATCTGAAACCGGGTATGCCTCCGTCCAACGGGACAGAGCGCAGACAACTACGAGAACATATTTGAATCCTCGACATCGTTCCATCTGGATATAATCCATCTGGAGGACTTCAAAAGGGTGGTCAGGAGGATGAAATCCACCCTGTTCTACGGGAACGCTTTTTCCTGGGTTGAACTGACAACAGATCATACAGGTACGGACCTTTTGTTTGGCTGCTGCTCGTAAATGTTTATTGAACCAAATGTGTTGAATGCTGTCTAGCATAGCTTTTTCTCCTAGATGCGCTGGACTATGTATAGTGTTAATTATAACTTGGACCATTGAATCAGGAAGGAACCATACAGACTTTTCCTTCATCATCCATCCTTGGTCCGTTTGGATCCCTCCTAATTCAGTCCATTTCTTTATTTCGTCTGGTGTAGCATGTGTCTGTATGTCAATTACGTCAAGGGTAGGATCTTTAACTGTCATACAATGTGTCGGTGTCGGGACTATTGTCTTTGTCATGTCGGGGGTTTGAGTTTGAGCAGTCTGTTTAGCTGTTCTGTCGGCTAGATCATTGCCTTGGGAAATGATATCAGTAACCTTCGTATGAGCCTTACATTTCATAATTGATATTGCAGTGGGTAGATGTATTGCATCTAATAAGGCATGAATGAGGGGTCCGTGCTGAATGTGGGCACTGTGGGAAGTTAAATAACCTCTCTCTCGCCACAGCACGCCGAAGTCATGTACAACTCCGAATGCATAACGTGAATCAGTGTATATGTTGACTTTTTTATTTGTGGCTTGAATACAGGCTTGTGTCAGAGCGATGAGCTCTGCGGCTTGAGCTGACAAAGTATTTATACGATTAGTTTCAATGACTTCAGTATCTGTGGTGACTGCGTAAGCAGCCACTAACTCTCCTGTACTTGTTCTCATACATGAACCATCTACATACAACGTCAGGTCTGGATCTGACAATGGGACATCTGTCAAGTCTTGTCTGGGTTTTGTCGTTATAGTAATAACTTCAATACAGTCATGAGCTAGTGGGTCTGTTCCGGTTACTGGCAAAAGTGTGGCAGGATTCAATGTGTTACAGCGTCTGATTTCTATTTGTGGCTGAAACAATGTAAGTTCATACCCTGTAAGTCGCGCTATAGTCAAGTGTTGTGTTTGCGTTCTATTTACAAGGACCTCTACTGTGTGTGGTACTTGAACTGTCAATGGATGTCCTAACACTATGGCATCGCTTTGTCTGATTGCTAAAGCTGTCGCTGCTACTGATTTCAGGCATGCAGGCAAAGCCTGAGCTACTGGATCTAATGTACTAGAAAAATAAGCACATGGTTTGTGTGCTCCTGCTTGTTCCTGTGTGAGTACTGACAAGGCAGTACCTTCGCGTTCTGTAACAAAAAGTGTAAACTGTTTTCTGTAACATGGTGTTGCTAAAACAGGTGCTTGACACAAAGCTTTCTTTAGGCTTTCAAAAGCTTGTGTATGTTCTTGAGTCCAAGGGAGAACAGTCGATGTGGCTGCCTCCTGTGTTGTCAACTGAATGAGTGGTTTTGCTAGAAATGCATACTGAGGGATCCACTGCCTACAATATGAAGTGAGGCCTATGAAACCCCGTACCTCCTTTTGTGTCTTGGGTATTGGCATGTTAGCTATTAACTGAATGCGGTCGGGTGTAAGCTGCCTTCCCTCCTTGGACAGCGAGTGTCCAAGATAAACAACTCGCTGGACACAGAATTGCAACTTAGAAGGGGACACCTTGTGCCCCTTTTCGGCTAGAAATTGTAAAACTGTCAGTGATGCTTTTTCACATTCCGGTTCGCTTCTTGCGGTGATCAGCAGATCATCGACATATTGAAGCAGAGCAGTGTTAACTGGCATGTGGATACTATCGAGTTCTCGTTTCAGTGCTTGGCTATAGATGCTGGGGCTTTCTGTAAATCCTTGAGGTGCGCGTGAGAATTTAAAGCTACGTCCATTTAAACTAAATCCGAACAAATATTGGCTTTCCGGATCTATTGGGACGCTGAAAAAGGCATTCTTGAGATCGATTACAGTAAAGAATGTTGCTTCGGAATCAATGGCTGTCAGTAATGACGAGATATCTGGGACCGCAGGGAATTGTGGCACAATGCATTTGTTTAACTCGCGCAGATCAATAACCAATCGAAATACTGGCGGGGCCTTTGGATCTGTTCGTTTAAGAATCGGAATTATCGGTGAATTACATACATTGGAGTCTGTTTCTACAACTACTCCTTGGGCAATAAGCTCGTCAATGATTTGTAGTAAAGCCACTACAGCATCTGGTGGTAACTTGTATTGTCGCATTCGTGGTAGCACCACTCCTGCCTTTAATGTGACTCTATATGGTGTAATATTCATGCAACCAACATCAGTAGGGCCTTGTGCCCATAGACGTGTAGGTAAAGTCTGCAGTCGGGGATCCATGTCTCTAGACACATAGTGACCTTTAAAATCACGTAAAAACAACCTTACTCCTTCCGGAGAACAACATATTATGGCTCCTAGGGCTTTCAATGTTTTTATTCCTAGCAAGTTTTCTGGACATGATTTAGTAAGCAATAAATCTGTAGTTCGGGTCAGAGGTCCTATCGTAAGTGGCAGAGGTTGTGACACTTCATTAACAATAGGTTTTCCTGAAAAACCAAGGGAAATATTCTGTGAGCCTGAGAGGGGTGCCCCTGGAACTTCACTACGTTTTATAGTTGTTCGACTTGCCCCTGTATCGAGTAAAAATTTCCTATCTTGGCCTAATAATTCACTATGTACATAAGGTCCTTCTTGATCTACAGGAATCTCGATAAGGGGTAAATCAACTTCCCTCTCTAGGCTAGTTCATGCGTAACGCTGATACTCAGGATATTCGTACTGTGCGGTCTGATACATTTGTCGTGTTGTTGTCTGTGTGGCAGCAACAGGCAACGGTGGTGCAGCTGGCACAAACTGTATTGGCTGTTGTGCGGCTGGCATGGCCTGGGCATGCTGCAGAGCTCCTTGTTCATTCTGCTCTTATCTAAATGGCCGTGGTCTTTCTTGTGTTTTACCTATGGCGATATTATGTTTTAAAACTGGACAATCGTGTACATAATGACCTGGCTTTTTACAATAATTGCATGTCCCTTTTACAGGTCCTGCTGAATCGGAATGTGTCATACCCTTTTTATGTCCTTCAGCTGGAACTGTCTGGGAAACTAACATTTTCATTTTCGTGTCTTTCATGCGTCTGTGTTCATGTTCTTGTTCCTCTCTAATTCTATTGTGATGGTACTGTAACATTTGTAACATTTGTGATGGAGTGTTACCTTGCCAGGTACTCTCGAATTTTAATACTCTATTCTTTACTGGTGGCAGGGCATTTTCTACTAATTTTGTTACAAACAGATGTGGGTATGATTCGCTACTTGCTTTTATGCCACTATTTATACCAAAACATTTTTCAAATCGGGCATAGTAATCACTAGTGTCTTCATCTTGCTTCTGTTTACAGGCTGAAATTGTACCCCAATCTTCCTTTTTCGTAGTTAATAAACGTGGCAGTACCTGTACTAATAAACCTGGCAGTGCTTTAGTTTTATCCCCAAGTCCTGCTCCTGCAGTTCGGGCCTTTTCTTCCGCTTCTAACACTGACCATTCTATCTTTTGGTCTCCTACCTCCCACTCTTTTTCCTTGAGTTTCTCATAAATACCAGCAGGCATCAATACCTTTAATATTGTCATAATGTCGGGATAGGTATACTCTCCCATGAGTAACATGTCTTTAATTTCTCGGTGAAAACCCGCTGGATCTTTGTCATGACTGGGTACCACTTTCTTCATTTGTAACAATTCTATTTTCGATATGGGCGTATATACAAATACGCGCTTGAACTCGTTGTCCTCGCCTTTTATTGGGTGCACTTCTCGTAAGGGATTCTGTCTATCCATGTGATACGTGGTTCTTTCCTTGACGGGCAATGAGACATGCTCTGCGCATACAAAAAGAATATACTGCTTTCTTGATTCTAGAATTTCTTTAATTAATTTAGTACCTGCACCTCTCCATTTATTCATAAGCAATTCAGTCAGTATGTCAGGTAAGGGACCAGGGTCCGAATGCTGACTTCGATATAGTATAATGAGTTGTTGAATCATATAAATCCCAGCTAACCTCTGTTCATCTGGGGTAAGATTCAAAAATGTGCGTACTACTGTATCATCACTATATTTTCCGGGACTGTCCACCCAATGGACAGCTGCCCTGGCTAAATCTTGTTCATCCATAGAATCGAGAAAATGATAACCCCTTCGTTCTCGGAGTAGTTTGTCGGCGGTTTGGAACGAATGCTCGTTAGACCTTATATTAATTATAGGTATTTGGAAATTCCTGTTATTATCTGGACATATCGGACGTATTGAGTCAGTAAGACGTCTATTATTATTACAAGATCTTCCTCTACCTACATAGGCTATGGTGTCTGACTGTCCTGTGGGCAGTCCTGACCCTTCTTCCTCGCTTTGTTCGAACTCGTCTACCTCTAATCTCTCTTCGTGTAGGCGTTCTATTTCTTTACGGATCTTTCGGCACATGGCTATTATACAATTTTGTTTATCATGTCTCCCTTCTGATATATTCTGGCTCCATCTTGTAAGAATTTGCATTGCTTCCGGGTCTACCCCCGGTCGGTCTTGATTTCTGATCACACAGTTTATGAGGAAACGTAACAGTTCCCCCTGTATCTCTACTTTCTGGTATTCCATAGCTCTGTTAATACATTCTGGATCTCGCCCGGTTTGGACAAAATGATATATTTTATCTAGATGCGCAGTCATTCCTGGTAACTTTCCTAAATACACTGCGGCTCGTCTGATACGCAATGATGCCAGGGTCATTTCGTCCTCTTTACCGGGCACAGGGTCATATCTGCAATCTATAAGAAGTTCCTTCAGCGTACGGGCACTTATGAGTTTGGGTGTACGTGAATGTGCTGACTCTTGAAAAGTAAGTTTATTTATTCTGGGTGGCGTAGAAAAGATATTGGTAGCACCTCCCGTGGCCCCATCTGGGGTGTCGGGTGTGAAAGGATTCGTCGAACGTGACACAGCAACTACAGGTGTGGACACAGCTATAGAAGTAGCTGTAGGAGCGGATGCAGAAACAGATGTGCTTGCCAGAACTTGTGACTCGATTTGTTGCTGTAGGGATACGGGTGCTGGATCTTGGCGTTGGACCTCCCTGGTATGCGGTCTATGCGGGGCGGAATTAGCATATTCGGGAGCTGCGTCATCTAAATATGAGGAAAGAAAAACATCTTCTGCGGTTCTAGGATGCCCCTTAGGATGTACCTTTATTGGGAACAATGGGGGTGGCAAGTCTTTCGGTATTTCTGGAGTAGCCTTAGGTAATCCTTCGGCCAGAAGGGGATACATACCATTCATAAGGGCGTTTCTTTGTCTGTCTACTTGTTCTGATTTCACTCGGATACCTTCCTCAATTAATAGATTTTCTCGAACTTTATTTGAACTTTCTTTATTCTTTTCTTCCTGTCTACGTGCTTTTTCTGTGCGTCTATGAGATTCTTTACGCCATAACTCAACGGCGTCTTTCTGTGACTGTCTGACTTTCCTTTTCCATAACTCTTCCTCGACTTTCATGATGCACTCTGCATCCCAGGTTCCCGCTGCGGGCCACCTCTGACTTTCTGGTAATCCCTTGGTGTAGTCTACCCATAAATCAAGAAATAATATAGCGTCTAAGCCATGTTTGTGATACATGAAGTGCCCTGGAGTGTCCCTAGGAGGAATAGGGACGGCTTCTTCGAGAACCCCTTTTCTAGTAGTGATCTGTCTTAATTTCGAAAAGAGCGGCATATTGACAACTGATCCGATACTTAATCTTGAACACACTTAATACAAAAGCACAGTAATGAACAACCATTCATACCACAATATGCAGGACGTTTAACACATTAAACATTAAACATTAAAACATTTTTAACCTTTAAAATAACCAACAATGATGATCGTCTGCATAACTAATCACCAAGCTTAATTCTTGACAATAACTAGATACTTCGGAATACTTGATATACTGCTAAACAGTACAGATACACTGCTAAAACAGTGCAGACCGGATTTGTGTACCCAAACCCGTCTTGACCGGCACAACCTATGTGCACGTCAGAAATGCCTCCCCAGCAATGGTACTCACCGGGTAGCTTCGGAAACGGAAGGCCTCGGTAACTTGAACTTGAACCGGACTGGACTCGACTCGACTCGCCGGACACTGGGCTTGACTTCGAACTGGTGGGTCTCTGTATACCTCGGATCTTGCTCTCTCAGCTAGGCTCTGGTCGGGATACTTCGCACTCCTCACCGCCTCGTCTGGGTGTTGATCGCAGTCTCAGTCGCCCCCGCTTGACCGGAGGGAGATACAGGAAATCCTGCTGGTACGCGTTATTGTCCGTCCAGCTGTGGCAGGAGACCGGGCCTGCAACGCACCGCCGGCGCGTGAGATGAGAAAGTGTCCCTATTCGGGCGCCATTCATGTGGTAAATAATTTTCCTTTACCTGGACTTAATTTGATACAGAAACATAATTAAATAGCTCAGTAAAATGAGAGGCAGAATCCGTGGTATTAGAGGTTCGGAATGGGCTTTATTCCAATGATCGATTATAATCGGTTGCTCCAAGTTCCATCACCACGGAGGTTCAGGAAGTGAAGTACATACTTTATTGACAAGAAGTAACCTTTATAGTACATACATTACAATGAAGCGAATGCAATAGGCGTAACAATTGATAAGGAAAATGACGATCTATCTGCGTAACCAAAAAATGGGTGTAATAAGGAGTAAAAAGGAACATAATTGGTTATGATGTCACATATAGGTGGATCTATAAGATAATACTTGGCATAGATGCGTGCGCAGCAGTATGACGTGTGATTGACGTGCAACTAGGGGGTGAAGGGGACTTGACATTTAGCTCTACATGTGGAGACAAAAAGTCTGGGAGGTCAAGTCAACCTAATCCCAAATCATATCTAACATCCTATGTTTAAAGAACTATGTTATCCACAAAAGAAGGACTCTCGGACAGAATATATTCTATACTGACTGTGCGTGCGTGTACAAGCGTCTAAGTGTCTACACTGAAAGCGAGGGGGTAGGAATATTCCATGGTAACAGGGCTATGAATTACTTGCATGAGGACAGAGAAGTCGAGCCTTTTGCTCGGTAGCTGGAAGGATGTTTACTTAAACTACTAGTCAGGAATGCATCGGCTGAGGGGGAAGCAGATAACTCGAAGGCGAAATACAGTTCTTGGCAGAGAATAGGCTGATGTCAGGCTTCGTGAGCCGCGCAGAGAATGAGACAAAGTTCATGGTCACAGATGCAGGCTCGAACTGGAGTTTTCAGAGGCAGAAAGCAAGAGGAGTTTGATGACAGAATCAGGGCCTACTTGCCTGGACTGTAAAATGGCATAAGTGAACCATATAAAGCCGGTGGCCTTTCATATTTAGGAATGGAATATCCGGCCTAGTCATGGCGGATCTGACAGAGGGCATGTTGACGGTGGACGCACATGTATTTGCGTCTTCATAACTGGAACTGGAGGGAACATACATGTACTTGTGACATGCACATAGAACCGTTGGGGTCCAAGATAGGGGACATAACTGATCGGGAAAATCCATATTTCCACAAGAGCACCATCTAAAATGCAGAGGCTGCGGCTGGGAACTATGTCCATCCGAGCAGCACAGCAAGCCCGAACTACAAAGGACATTGCCTCGACTTCTTGATTCCTACTAAGGCAAGAAAATGCTTTTACATAAACTCGCTGCCTGGAGCCCACTGTGGGCATCTAATTTTCTCTTCCGGGACCACATGTCCCTGCATGCAGTTCGGCGCACGAAGCGCGGCCCACTGGGGGCCATCAATCAATCAAGTATGCATAAATTAAGGAGAGTGTTCAGGCGCCAGTAATGAAAGCCAGCCCCTGACGAGAGGCGGATGGCCTCGAAACGCGTAGGGCTCTCTAATCTACATTCAAGATGCCGACGCAGAGGCGAGCTGTCGAGTGACTCCTGAAAGCTACGGGCTCATTGGAATGCAATATATATATATATATATATATATATATATATATATATATATATATATATATATTACCTATAGTTAGGACCACGTTTCCATAGGAAATCCGCAACATTCTATTTTGAATAACTTTGGCGCCCGTCGACGAATCCTCGCGAATTTTTCAAAATAGGTGGGGCGCTACGCTCCGCTCCTACCCTGAAAGTCTCGGGGGGATTCGTCAAGCGGGGGCTGAGATAAACGGGGGGTCCCAAAACGCGTTTTTCCCATGCATTTTTCCATAGGACCTTTAGACAGGGCTACAGCCCGAACGGCTGAACAGAATTACTAGAAATTTGGCAGAGAGGTAGTCCTCAGGTCAAGGAAGTGCCTTTTGTAGGTTTGGTGTAAATCTGTTCAGTAGATTCTGAGAAAATAGCCTTTAAATCAATATATATATCGGAGCCAGCTTACGGTGCGCTTACGGTACGCTTACCGTACGCGTACGGTGGCGTGCGCGAGCGCGATTCTGATTGGCTCTTAGATCTTAGTAAACATTCGAATCCGCCGAAACCAGGAAGCGGCGGCCGCCATTTTCTCTCTCGCACTGAGAGTGATGTTTAAAATATAAAGGACAAAAACATGTAAAGTGGCTGTTTAGACAGCTCCCACACACATAGCCATGTTGAGGGAGTCCCCAAAGATCCCTCAAGGGCAAAAACGGAATTTTTATTTTTTCGCTAATTTCGCCGATTACGCTTACCGTACGCGTACGGTAAAAAATGTAAAAAAAAAAAAAATTATCTACACTCTCCCCACCCCGTGTGCAATTGGTGGCCGAAGGCCACCAATTCTGCATGGCTTATTAATTAAGAGATAAACTATAATATTTAAAAAAAAAAAAATAAAAAAAAAAATTATCCACATTCTCTCCACCCCGTGTGCAAATGGTGCCCGAAGGGTACCATTTGTGCATGGCTTATAAAAATTACGAAAAATGAAAATATTACCTTTCAAAACGAAGTGCATCATATGTCCTCCATGTGCGCACGGTGCGCGATGCGCATCGTGCGTACATGGCCCATCTAGCGTAACGTGGGCACGCGGTGCGCGTAGCGCACCGCGTGCCCACCGTGCGTGCACGGCACTAACTGCGTAAAGTGGCCGCGCGGTACGCGAAGCGCACCGCGTGCTTACTGTGCGCGCACGATGCGCGAAGCGCACCGTGTGCGCACGGAACGAACTGCATTAAGTGGGCGCGCACGCCACGAATGGCGTAAAGTAACTTAGCATTTAAAAAACCGTACAAATTCACTGAAAAACCATAGGTTTCACACACGTTATAGTTAGGAATTAGCATTTAAAAAACCTTGCAAATTCACTGAAAAAACCATAGGTTTCACACATGTTATAGTTAGCGGAAATTTTACTGATAAAAAACCAATGAAATTCCCCCGTTATAGTTACTGTAGGCAACTATAACTCACGCGACCGCAATCTTCTGCTGATGACATATGTGTCTTTATGAAAAAAAAATATTTGTAATATATGTATAGCTAAAAATGTATGGAAGAAGACATGGGCAAATAAGTGTCTAAATACAGTATTAGCATCAGCAGAGGATTGCGGTCGCGTGAGTTATAGTTGCCAGCACTAACTATAACGGGGGAATTTCATTGGTTTTTTATCAGTAAAATTTCCGCTAACTATAACATGTGTGAAACCTATGGTTTTTTCAGTGAATTTATATATATATATATATATATATATATATATATATATATATATATATATATATGATTCGGTCTGGCCCAAGGTCGAAGGCTTCCGGGTTCTCTCTGGCGGTGCACGCGAGGCGCAGCAGGACCCGCTGCGGAATAAGTGATTCAGTTTTTCCCGTAGGGAAGGTTTGTTCCTCGTGCACTCCCGTGTAAAAGGTTCAAGGAAAATACCACCAGGTATTCGTTCAAATTTCCAAAACGTTTATTACAGCATCCAGCAAAAGAAAACCTTACGCGTTTCGGTCTCTACGGAGACCTTGCTCACAGGTAAAGTAATGATTGTGATTTTGCTTTTTAAAATGAAAAAACCCTGCGGAAAAGCTCAAACGGGTTACATCACTTCCTGTCAACTATACAGGCATTATGGGACATGTAGTTTTTCAACTAATTACAAAAAACTTTGTACAAACAATAATTATTAACAAGCGATGCTGACATTTTTTGATGATCCCGTATTTCACTTCAGCATTAATTCACAAAGCGATAGGTGTCAATGATTGAAATTCAAAACAGATACAAAAATTATGCCCTCTAGTGGGCAAAGAACTTTATATAAATGATAATCCCATGTTTCACTTAAGCATTTGACTCATCAATCAATAAGTATGAGTGATTAGCATTAAATACGGATACACAGATTAATGCCCTCTAGTGGGCTACATTATTCCACATCCAAATCTGTGGACTGTCCCAGTTTCAACAGTAAGTTCAACCATGTCCCAATACAAAGGGGTTTTTTTTTGAAGTGAAATTAAGAGAGTCGGCATCATTTACTATCTGATAAATGTCATTAAAGGTGGCAGTGTAATTCTTCATCTTGATTATGGCCATGTGGGCTCAAAGTTCGAAAATTCATGATGTGTTTGGATTCCTTTTGTCTCATTACCAATTCCCGATCTCCTCCTCTTTTGTTTGGTCCAACACTTTCAATGCCATAAAATTTTAGGGTTTTCCAATCCCCTTTGTGCTCTTTCTCCACATGTCTTGCTATCGCGTTGCAGCGATCAGAGTTAATTGTGGCACGGACATGCTCCAAAATTCGTAATTTGAGTTCTTTTTTAGTACTTCCAATGTATTTTTTAGAACACGGGCATTCAAGGGCATATACAACAAATTGAGTTTTGCAGTTGATTAATTGTTCAATTTTCCATATTTTATTGTTAGCCATTGGCAATTCCTTCGTTGTTTTGGCGATGCAACAAACTTTGCATCCTGCACACTTATAAAAGCCTTTCGGTCTGCCCCATGGTTGTGGTTTATTAAGTTCCTGAAAATGACTGTGTATCAATTTGTCCTTTAGGTTTTTTGCCCTTCGATACGTCACATTGGGATGGTCTCCCACAATTGGAGATATTGTGGGGTCCATGTGGAGAATGTGCCAGTTCTTTTTCAAAATCCTTGCAATTGAGTTGTTGGAATTAAGTCAAGCTCCACAAGAAGGAGGGGGACAGGTACAAACTTATTGTGTGCAGCTTGGGGCAGGAATCTCCAATATCAAACCAAAATCTAGATTTTACCCACAACTCCCCCCAGGGAACAAAATTGATTTTTTCCATGAATGCGTTGTAAAAGATCTTTATCAGTTAAAACTGAATCATATATATATATATATATATATTTCTCAAATGCGTCTACCCTGTACTACATCAACTATACCTGATCCCCAAGATCCATAAAAATCCAGTGGAACCCCCAGGAAGACCCATCATTGCTGCCATAGGAGGACTTGTGGAAAACACCTCCAGATACATAGACCATTTCTTACAACCTTTCGTGTGCAGCCTTCCTGCATACATTAAGGACACAGGAGATTTCCTCAGAAAAATCTATGATGTTAAATGGGAAAGAGACTATCTGATGATGACACTGGATGTCAACTCTCTGTATACGAGCATTAGACATACAGATGGACTTAAAGCACTTCACCACTTCCTAGGCAGAAAACCTATGTCAATGTTTCAGCATTCCATGATGATTGTTCAGATGACTGAAATATGTTTGGAAAACAATGTCTTTATCTTTGATGGCCTGGTGTGCAAACAGCTGCAGGGCACTGCCATGGGTACCTGCTTCGCCCCCAGCTATGCTAATTTGCATATGGGCTGGTGGGAGGAGCAGGTACTCAAGGAGGAACATCATGTTGCTTTCTCAGAACAAGTAAAAATGTACGTTAGGTATATTGACGGCATATTTATACTTTGGAAAGGCTCTGTAGAAAGCGCTACTGCTTTCTCTGAAGAAATCAACAATAATGTCTTAAATCTTAGCTTCACCTGTAACATGAGCAGAGAGAGCATACATTTTTTAGACCTTGAGCTATTTGTGGAAGGAGATAAATTACAATCTAAAACCTTCAGGAAACCCACTGCAGGTAATGCCATACTCCATGCGCATAGTTTCCATCCCACCTCCCTCAAAGCCAGCATACCTTATGCTGAATGCCTCCGCATGAAACGCAATTGTAGCACTAATGCTGGTTTTGAAGAAACCACAGGCGAATTGTGTAATAGATTAGCTCTCAGAGGATACAGCCAAGAAACCCTCGCCAAATCTAAATCTAAAGTTGCAACCAAAACCCGCAAAGAGCTTTTAGCCATAGGGACAGCCACCCCTGTAGCAACTAAAGAGTGTTCTAACATCAACACCCCAAGATTAGTCACTGGTTTTAATGCCTACCATGCCCAAGTTCACAAAATTATCTACAGGCATTGGAACTCAGTCAGAAATGACCCTGTTCTAGGTGCAACCATCAGTAAGAAACCCCAAATCACCTTCAGAAGAGCCAAATCTCTGAGGCAGGAAATAGTTAACCATGCCCCTAGCAGAACTAAATCTGAGAGCTCTTGGCTTAAATTGCTCAAAGGTTCCTTCAAATGCGCCAAATGTAAGGCATGTAAGCATGGCAGAAATACCAAAGAGTTGCTTTACCATTCAGACAATCCCCATATGTTATCAGAGGGCATTACACATGTAAAACAGACTTTGCAGTATACGTTTTAACATGCACATGTGAAAAAAAGTATGTGGGTAGCACTATCCACCCTGTGCATGTTCGGATATTGCAACACCTGAGAGCCATCACACACAACGACCCTACCTATCCCGTTGCCAGACACATTAACACAGTCCACAAAGGCAAGGCGGAAGATCTGTCTTTCTATGTGGTAGACACCATCCCCAAAAACCCTAGGGGAGGCAACAGACAATTATCCCTCAGGAGATTGGAATCACGCTATATCATCCTTTACAATTCTAAAATTTCCAATGGAATGAATGCGGATGAAGGGTTAACTGTACACCTGTAATTCTGTCCCTCGCTGTCTGTCCCGTCCTTTCTCCTCAATTCTGTCACGCTTTATCCACACTTTCTTTTCATTTTGTAATATATGTTTTTCTAACGTATTCCTTTGCTTTAACATTTCTCTGCAACCCTCCTGTTTTCTTCTCAATTTTCTCTGTCTTTATCCACGTCCTGCTTTCACTTTATAAACTTTTGCCCTAGGGGGCATTTTTCACCAAGTACTGATATCTAGGTCTTGGTTGTCTACTCAATAGGTCCCCCACCCTGTAGCCCACTAGGGCGATAATTTTTCTGATTTTCCAATTTTTCATCTACTTACCCGCTGTTATTATACTGATATTCACGGACTCTCTTTGTTTAGTTAGGTCTACACTTGTACTTCCCGTAACTCTCTTTCCAACCCCCTGTCTGTTTCCGACCCTATTGTTCACTTGGAATGTATTCTATCATTTCAGACACCCGGGTAGGGAACTATCAATCAGAGTCCGTATTTACCATCTCAGGTATCACACGCTTTTAGTAGGTAGATGTATTTAAGCAAACCGACCTGTCATTCGGGATGTAGATTTCTCTTTACTCCTTTAGCTCCCTTAGGCACTCCTATGCTTCTTCTATGTCTACATCTGCAATCAGGACGTTCTGACACACGATCAGTTATAAGTTATCCTTACACGCTACTTCATCAATCCGATATGTGTATGCCATTAATACATGTATCTATTGTTCGTGTTTTTCCCTTTTTTAATTTTATTTCCGGCACAACTGTCATGCTATTTATTTTCCTTAGTTTTTGCTATCTCATGTCAAAAACGACACAGTGTTTGTCTATGTCTATGATGACATAGTGGTGGTTGCCCTGACAACTGTAAAGAAACATATTTATGTGCCACAGAAGTGTGTTTAATACGAAGTGACCAAGGCGGTTCGCCGTCGAAACGCGTCTTGCCTTTTGTTTGGATTTAACTTTGTTTCTGCCATTACTTCACGGAGTCTGTGCTTGACTGTTTTGCTTCCACCAGGATTGGGATTGAATATATATATGTTCAATAGGTTCCCCGGTCGAAACGCGTCATGCTGGCTGAAAGTATGAAATAAAGCACTTGAATTTGAAAAAAGACTTGGCTGTGTGGTGGTCCCTTCCTGCTCTTTTCGTTCAACGGATTAATGCTGGATCGTGCTCGATATATATATATATATATACATATATATATGTCAAGTATGTCATGGTGTGTGTGTATATGTATGCAATGGTGTGTGTATGAGTCACACAGACATGATGGTAACCTACCAGCGAAACGACCGATTCCTCCAAAGTAGATACAGTTTTTCAACTTCCCTGTGCATTTCACAGTTCCTGATGGCTGACAGCTGGTATTATTCAGATCAAGGCAGGCTTCGCAGTATAGTCCATTTTCAGTTGCATTTTGGATTGGAACTGTGAAAAAAGGAAAGGAGCAGTTCATTTTTGAAGTTGCTCATACAAAGGTATGATTGAGGTATGTGCAGTGAAAACTGCTGCAGGTAGGAAGACAAAGAGGTAGGATTGATAATGAATCAAATAATGTTGTGTGAATTGTGGAAGTATAAATAAACATTCAAACGCTAAACTGAAAGTACCAGTTTGGTTATTTTAGTGCTAGAGGAGTAATTAATAAATATATTAGAATTAGCAATGGATAACTGAATTGGTAGTGGAACTGGATTTACTATATGCTGTTTGATTTTAACCCATTTAGGTAAATTTGACGAAAAAGGCTCTTGGAAGCATAATGTACCTTGTTTAATAAGAAAAGCTTTGCAGGCAGGGCCAGTGCTAGGCATGTGTGGGTAGCTGCCCAGGGCCCCTAAGTCAGCCCTCTTACTTCGGCCCGCACCAATGCCACAGTTATCACCTTGCAAGTGCGTTACCTTAGGAGGCCCCTTTCCCCTGGCCTCACTGCTATGGTGTAGCAAGGCAAACTCAAGGGGAGGAGGGCCCCCATTCCCAGATGCCTGAAGACACATTCCTCAGGTTTGTCAGACACTTAGGCCTCCACCCCGCACCCACGAAGTGGCACAATGGGAAGACTATTGCCCATCCTTGTGGCTCCCTAGCAGTCTTAACCCTCTCTGGAGAGAAGCAACCTTCACACCTTGATGAGCTGTTAAGCCATGCTTAAAGGTGGCTGAGAGGGAGGGGCTGCAACCTCAGGAGCAGGGGCACATATTCAGATGCAAACAGCCCTGAATGTGTCACCTCTATGCAATTTATAGGGGCCTCACACGTTTTATTTCTACCCAGTGCCCAAAACATCCTAGAACCGGCCATGTTTGCAGGCATGTTCTTGATTTATTGTATTTAGTTCGAGGTGATTTCTTGTTCCAGATGAATTTGAAGATAATTCTGTCTGTGGACTTGATGACTGTAATGGGAAATTGAATAGGAAGCATTGAATGTATATTTAATATTTGTGAAACAATGCCCATTTTAATAGTGCCTCTCTTACCCTACCAATCTAAGTAAACATATGACCATCTATCAAGTTTCTCTTTGATTGCATTAATAATATATGCACAATTTAATTTTATGTAGTTTTCTTACTGATTTAGAGGACAAATTAACAAGATGTCTTAATTTGTCTTTGCACCATAAAATATTAAAAGTATATCTAGTCACCAAAAGACATTCAATGAGAACATTTCTAGTTTACAAAGAAAAGAAGAATAACCAGATATTACACTATAACTATTTATGAGTTTTAATATAGTTGGAATAGAGCTGCCAGGACTAAGAACAAGTAATAGAAATTCATCAGCATATGTAGAAAACATACGAGTCACTTTTCTAATTTCTATTACTCCGTTCACTTCTGAATTTCTCATGAAACAAAGAAGAGGTTCAATAGCTTGCAATAATAACAAGGGTGATAATGGGGAACATTGTCTGGTGTCTCAATATAATTGAAAAGAGGAGGAAAAGAATCTATTTAAAATTATTTGAGAAGGTAGCGTCTATAAACAGCAACCATTTTTCTAAAGTTATCACCAAAGTGGAAACATCTCATAACCGGAAATAAGGGTTGCAAGTTAACTTTATGAAAAGCTTTTCAACATCTGAAGCAAGAAGGCTCATAGGATCCTATTAAGTAGGAATATTTTGTAATACATGTCTTGTGCTATTAGCTGAAAATCTTTCTTTCATTAAATAGGTCTGCTCAATGATGATGGTATGACTGAGCACTTTAACACGGCAGTTTGCTAATATTTTGCAATCTTGATTGAATAAGAAAATAGAACAATAATTATTTTATAGTGGGATCTGTGTCAGGTTTAGGTAATACAATTTTAAATGATCCAGATCACGTAGTTCACCAAATTCTGCAAAAAGAGGTAGTAGGTACCATAGTAATTCCAGATTGGGGAAGAACATGTAAGTTACACATTTTTCGAAACATATCAATATCAATTGAAATATTAAAGATCCAGTTTATATATAGGGTTGATTGGAATTTAAAAAAATTCATAGATAATATGTAAGGCAGCTACTATAATGTTGCAATTGCTATCTTTTATGACATGTATTTGAGATTTATCATTTTCTATATTTATGTACTTAGCAAGTAATTGTCCTGCTTTACTTTAATTTACATAAAGCTTTGCTTTTCCGATTGTAATCCTGCAGGTTTACTAACCAATGGAAATAATTTAATAGCAAAGATTCTGTAATTTCCACTTATATGCATTGTTGATAGATGTAAAAAAAGAAACGTTCAGAATTGGATTTTTTTTCTATGTCTATTAAATTGGTGGAAGATTGTTGTTAAATGCCATCAATGATATTGTTATGCCTCTTATTTTCGCTTTAAAGCTACCCCAGCAAAAATATATTTTATGTTGCTACATATTTAATAAGCTTCAATAGAAGACACTATTTTTAATGTAGTAGTATCATTCAAAACAACATCAACATTCATTCTCCATTTAGAGTAAGAAGAAGTAAAGTTGTAAATTTTAAGAGCTAAATATATCATAGCGTGGTCAGAAATATCTATCTGTCCTAAATTACAATAAGAAATGAAGGAGCAGAGGTTTTTAAATGGCAAGAGAGAATTAAATTGGTAGTGGCAGAGATGAGAATAAGAAAAGAATGTAAACTCTTTCTGTGTAGGTAAATGAAGCCTTTCACAATTGATAAGCGTGGTGTTTTTGAAAAAGGCTTTATACATCCGAGCAGGTTTTAGAGATTTATAGAGTAGATGATCTATGTAATAGAACATTGTGTATTAAACTGAAATCCTATCTAACAAATAAGGTATATTACTATATCTAACAGCCTCTGTGTAATAGATTTCTAGAATAAAGGGCCATCTCTTATAGGGCCATAAATATTGATTACGTGATAAACAAAATCATCATTTTAACTTTAGCATATACATATTTACCATAACTATCCATTCGTTTGTCTAAAATCTGCAAGCGTATTTTCTTGGAAAATAGATTGCTAGGCCAAGAGACAATACCTTCACCCATCCTTTGTTCATATGAGCTAGAATCTTGTCTTCTATACTCCAAAAATTCCCTCCATTTGACAGGCTGTTTTAAACCTTTTATATTTAAAGAAATAATTCACAAGTTAACTCCTTGAGTGCTCATGACAGTTCCCAGCCATCATGAGTCACAGTAGGAGTGTGCTCATGACGGCAGGGAGCCATACAAACGTTGCCACTCCACCCACGCTGTATTAATTCCCCGCCTGTGTGAGAGAATTAATCAGTGGGCGGAGTTCGGACGGCTCCCGGCCGTCATGAGCACACGCCCAGCGTGATTTATAACGGCCGGGGGCCGTCCTGAGTACGGGAGCCCCACGCCCAACCCCACCCCCTCACGTACCGCGGCTGAATTTGCCCCGCGGCGAAGGTGTTAAGGCATTAGCCATAAGAGATAAGATCACATTGAAGATCAGCATACAGAAAGAAGTAATACAGAAAGAGAAATGAGAAAAGGTAGCTTTAGTGAAAATAATAAAGAGAGAAAAGACAAAAGAAACATAGAAAAATAAATAGTCAGCATACAAATGAAGGATGAGGCATTGAAGAACACATTGTTGTTTGATGGGGTGTGAGTCTTTCTCAAGCAAGATCCACAATCCTTGTCATGGTGAACCACGAGAAGTCACTAAATTACCCTGTGGTTAATATTCTCGTAGCTTGCTACAAAGCAGTCAAGCTTAACTTAGAAGCAATGTGTAAAGTATTTATGCAGCACACAATCAGCAATAAAGTGAAAACACAACACAAGAAAATCCCACACCAAACAGAGTATATTTTAATAAATTATTTAACATCAAAAACAACACAAATCCAATCAGCTAAGCCTGAATTATGAATTTCTAAAATGTAAAGCAAAAAATAGCTCCTAAATTGAAAGTGCCAACCGCAGATATTTAGACACGGGGCAAAGTTGAAAGCTGGATGGAGCGAGGGTCCAATACAAAAAAAAAGTGAATTGGGCCCAGTCTCCACTTACCTTCAAACTTAGAAGATATTTTGGAAACAAATGTCTGAGAAGGTAAAACTCAGTAGAGCAAGGCAGCCGGTCGTGTCCGAAGAGGAGGTGTGGTCCTCGGGGAGCCAATGGACGACGTTTGGGGTGAATATTCCTTTGTTCAGATAGTCTCTTGTTTAGAAGTTAAAAGCTAGAGCATGCCGTTCGTTCTTCAGCTTCGAGAGAGGCACCAGGGCTGATCTTCAGTGGGACAAATCTACAGGCAGAAGCTAACAAGGGCTCCACAAAGCCGGACACCCCTTCTGCGAGAAGCCGCAGAAGAGGATTTGCTGCTGTGGAGAAGAACATAGCGGGAGCTGTCGGAACGTCAGGCCGACCAGTGGTACACCTTGGGGGGAATTGACATGTAGGTAGGGCTCGGTCTCCTCTCAGTTCTCATGGCACTATTTACTCAAACATTTGCCAAGTCCCAAAATTTCTAGACACCTTTAGCATCACTTCCAAGAGTCAAGAACAGAAGGGGCACCACTTGGAGGGTCAGGACTTGCTCTTCAGGGTCCAGGTGCAAGTCCTGTGTGGCTGATTCTGTCCCTGAGGCTCTGATTAGCAAGTTAGTTGATTAGCCCTTGGCATCATTCTGTAAGTCCATGGTTTATTTAGAAGTCCAGGGCAGACCTCGGGGGACTCATAGCAGGCTTCAGGCGGCAGAGAAGAGGATTTTGGTGCAGCAAAGAGTCTTATGAAGTACACAGCAGCACACAGCAACAGACAGTCCTCTAGGAGTCCTTCAGCAGATCGAGAAAGTGAACTGAAAAGTGGGTCTGATGGTTCCCTTGTTATACCTGGTGCCCACTTCAAGTGGGAGAAATGTCTGGAACCCCCCCCCCCCCACAGAGTTGTCTGGAATTTTCTGCCTTCCTGCCCTGGTCCCGACCAGTCTGCAGGCACAGTAGGCTAGTATGACGTTCTTTGTGTATGTGACGTGAAGTCTTTTGAAGCACAAGTGGGGCAGCACACAGTTCCACCTACCACATCTTGCCTGAAATGGCCCATTTAGGCACACCTATGCCCTCTATTCTGTGACTGTATGGGAGCAAAATACAATGGTCAACAGCAACTCACACCTAGTCACGTGACCCAGGAACAGGCTGCAGGCACCAAATGGTTAGAGCAGTAGAATTCCAACTTTCTAAAAGGGGCATTTTCAGAATTGTGACTTAAAATTAGGCCTGGGTGTAGTTTGCGGTGTTTTGCTACACGGAACTCTGCAAAGTTACAAAAAAACTTTGCGAAGTTCGGTGAGTGGCCGAGTGTAGTGTGAACTGCAGTTTGTGCTAGTATTCCTGCTGCTCTGGTAGAAATTCGAACCGAGCGGCAGCTCGCGCTTGCGAACTTACTGTTTCCGATCGCGAACTTACCATTCGGGATCTCGAGCAGGGAAAGAACTACGCCGCACATCGCGAAGTGGAGATTTCTGCACACCGCGAACTCCGCAGTGTGCGGAGTGCAGAAAACTCCCCAAACTCCGCAAATAGAGCGAAACTCGACTGTACTATTGAAGAAGAGTTTAAATTACAATTGCTCGGACATCAAATATGACTTTCCTACACTTTCTTGCCTGCTCCCAATCAAAAGTTAGCACTTATTAAATGTAATAAGGTTAGTTAACCCACTGTTATCCTATTGGAGACATAGGCCTCACAATAGTGAAAAACAAACATAGATGTTTTTCACTACCAGGACATATAAACCTTAAAGGTACATGTGCAAATTTTTGAATGCACTGCACCCTACCCTAAGGTCTGTTTAGGGCCTACCTTAGGGGTGACATGAATGTATTAAAAAGGGAGTTGTAGGCTAGGCAGAGGCATGCATATGGTGTTCCCATAAAGTTGTGTAAAGGCTTGCAGGTAGTGTATCCATTTAGGGATGTGTAGAGGAATGCAGGTGCTGTACTTATGCAGGATGTGTAGGGGTGCGCAGGTAGTGTACTCATGTAGGAATGACTAAAGGTGTACAGGTGCTGTACTCATGCTGGGATGTGTAGAAGCGTGCAGGTACTGTATTCATGTAGGAATGTATAGAAGTGTGAAGATTGTGTACTCATAGGGATGTGTAGAGGCTTGCAGGGGGTGTATTCACGTAGTGATGTGTAGAGGCTGGCAGATGGTGTATTCATGTAGGGATATCTAGATGCATGCAGGTAGTTTACTCATTCAGGGATGTGTAGAGGCGTGCAGGTGGTGTATTCATGTAGGGATGTGTATAGGTTTGCTAGTGGTATATTCATCATGTATGGATGTGTAGAAGCATGCAATTAGTGTATTCATGCAAGGTTGAGCGGAGGCATGCAGGTGGTGTATTCATGTGGTAATGTGTAGAGCTGTGTTAAGGTGGTGTATTCATGTAGGGTTCTGTAAAGATGTGCAGGGGGTGTACTCAAGTAGGTGTGGAGGTGGTGTATTCATATAGGGATATCTGGAGGCATGCAGGCAGTGTTCTCATATAGAGATGTGTAAAGCTGTGAAGGTGGTGTGTTCATGTAGTGATGTGTAGAGGCATGCAGGTGGTGTAGTTATATTGTGTTGTGTAGAGGCTTGCAGGTGGTGTATTCATGTAGAGATGTGTAGAGGCGTGCAGTGGTGTACTCATGTAGGAAAGTGTACAAGCATGTGTTGGGGTATTCCTGAGGGGATGTGTAGAGGCATGAGGGTGATGTACTCATGTATGAAAACTTATAGGCATGCGCTGGAGTATTCACGTAGGAATGTGTAGAGGCATGTGAGTGGTGTATTCATGTAGGGATGTGTACAGGCATGCAGGTGGTGTATTCATGTTGAAATATGTAGAGGTGTGTATGTAGGGATGCATAGAGTTGTTCTAATAAATATTTAAGAGTGGTGGTAGATTCCAGATTTACACTTAAAGAACATCTAATCAAAAGACGAGCACAGGCGAACAAATTACGTTTTGCACTAAACACTCTAAGACAGAAACTAATGGGTCTCTCAAACTCCCATTTACTAAAATGTATTGCTGCTAAGTTTCTCTCAACCCTGACTTATGGCTCCAAATTATTTAAGGGCCAAGATGCAAATGTTTTGAATCTCCTACAATCCGGCCACTTCAAACAAATTTTTGGGTTTCCACAATATACATCTCAGGCACAAGTTCGCTTGGAATTTGGGCTATTCAATCAATTCCCGGAAAGGCAAACAGCAATACTAAAATTGTGCTGGAAACTGAGAGCAGTTCAAGAAGAATCCTTGCAGGGGCTTTGCTGGATGGAACTGAAGAACCACCCAAAAGGAAAGGAAGACTGGCCAGCCGCCCTTGACCAAGCATTACTCACTCTCAACTTAAACAAAGCCTGGGACACAAACTATAGCTACCCTGCATTTAAGAAAATAGCACACAATGCTGCAAAACAAAAAGCCTGACTATTGGACAAAGCTGCCCTGGCAAAGAAAAAACACTGCTGGATGATTTTATCTTCATATGAGATCCGGTCACCACAGCCGTATCTGGTCCAACACATAACGCCAATCATACAGCATTTTCCACTCTTAATTTGACTGGGAACTTTTTGCTCAAAAGATCAGGTCCCAACATGGAAACGAACATAGCCGTCCAATCAGTGCAGACTCTGAGAACAGGTGGAAGAGACACTCTTACGCCTTCTGTGTATCTTCCCAGCTGGAGACTGCGGGCCCGATTCACAGAACAAACTTAAGACAAAATCCTAAACTTAGTACCATTTTGGTATTCACAGAATGCACTTACTACTTCTGGTATTCACAGAATGAACTTACTACTTTTGCGATTCACAGAATAAACTTACTACTTTTGCTATTCACAGAATGGATTTACGACTCCTAACTTTACATCCGCACTGGGGCCGGAATTTCCGGCCTGGAGGCGGAGCTTCCGGCCCGGAGGCGGGGCTTCCGGGCCGGAGGCGGGGCTTCCGGCCCGGAGGCGGAGCTTCCGGGCCAGAGGCGGAGCTTCCGGCCCAGAGGTGGGGGATTCCGGCCAGTGGCGGAGATCCGCCACTGGCCGGAATCCCCACCTCCGGGCCGGAAGCTCCGCCTCTGGCCCGGAAGCTCCGCCTCCGGGCCGGAAGCTCCGCCTCCGGGCCGGAATTTCCGGCCCGAGTGCGGACGTAAAGTTAGGAGTCGTAAATCCATTCTGTGAATAGCAAAAGTAGTACGTTTATTCTGTGAATCGCAAAAGTAGTAAGTTCATTCTGTGAATACCAGAAGTAGTAAGTGCATTCTGTGAATACCAAAATGGTACTAAGTTTAGGATTTTGTCTTAAGCTTGTTCTGTGAATCGGGCCCCGCATTTTCTACTTCCTTCTTTCCGTTCTCTCCTATTTAGATTATGCCAACAAGCCATAATGGCATTACTAAACAGCCAGTCGCTACAGATATTATGCAGGGCAGCTAAATTCTTGCAACAAGTCAGCAAATTACTGCAAATATCAAACAAATAGCGTTTAATATGGTGCCATTCATTATACAACTGCTACATTAAATTTGCTTATTTTGCACAATCTTCAATTATGTGGCTGCTACAAAGGGCACAGTATAGATGAACAGCTGTCATCTGGCATCAACTCGTACATGGTACACTTTTCTCATGTTTTGACGCACTTTGTGCCAAGCTGTTTAAGATTGCACCATCTTTAAAGTGCTCGCTACATTGATTTGCACATTCGCATTTTTTCACACGAACTCCAACTACTTAGCAGCAAAAAAAGGGCCCTGGGATGATGTAAATGACATGGTAATTGAGGAAGATTGTTATTTGGTATTAACTTGCACATAATTTAATTTCCTTTCCGGTTTTAGATGTATATCGCCTATTTCTCAGATTGGTAATAAGAACTGTATTGAATTATTAGTACGGACTTAGAGCTTCCACACAATCACTGTGAAGCAGTTAGCGGACATTTCTACATTTTGGACTTAAATGTTCTAACTTGGTATTAGATACACTATGTTCAAGGTTTTATTTAAGAAAATCAAATGATTCTTTCAACTTTCCACAAATTTAAAATGTAAATAGGAATGTTGTCTAGGCATGGGCGGTGAACTTCGCTCCGTTCGCGGAGTTTGCAGACTTTTCTGTACTCCGCAGAGCTTGTGGAGTGCAGAAAACTGCTTTGCGATGTGCAGCGGAGATTTTTCCCCGCTCGCAACCGCGAACAGTAAGTTTGCGAGTGCGAACTGCTGCTCGGGTAGAATTTCTACCCGAGCGGCAGGAATAACAGCACAAACTGCAGTTCGCACTGCAGTCCGCCTCTCACGGAACTTCGCAAAGTTTTTTTGGAACTTCGCAGAGCTTTGCGTAGCAAAACTACATGAACTGCGCCCAGGACTGATGTTGTCACACTTGATGATTTTATGCTAAAATTGTAATGGTTTCAACTAACTACACAATAAATTCTTATTGCCTATTACCTAGCAGTGTAGAGTTGTGCAGGTTGTATACTCAAAGGGATGTGCAGAGACTTGCAGGTGGTGTATTCATGTAGGGATGTCTAGAGGTGTGCAGGGTGTGTATTCATGTAGGACTGTGTTGAGCCGTGTAAGTGGTGTATTCATGTAGGGATGTGTAGAGGCATGTAGGTGGTGTACTCATGTAGGGATGTGTAGAGGTGTGCAGGTGGTATATTCATGTAGGGATGCGCAAAGGCATGAGGGTGATGTATTCATGTAGAAATATGTAGAGGCATGTAAGTGGTGTATTCATGTAAGGATGTGTAGAGTTGTGCAGGTTGTGTACTCAAAGGGATGTGCAGAGACTTGCAGGTAGTGTATTCATGTAGTGATGTGTAGGGGTTTTCTGATAGTGTTCATGTAGGTATATGTAGAGGCATGCAGGTAGCTTACTCATGTAGGGTTGTGTAAAGACCTGCAGGTACTCTTTTTACCTAGTGCTGCAAAGAGGCGTGCAAGTTGTGTATTCATGTTGTGATGTGTAGAGGCTTGCAGGTGGTGTATTCATTTAGGGTTGTGTAGAGATTTGCAGGGGGTGTATTCATATAGTGATTTCTAGAGGCTTGCAGGCGGTGTACTCATGTAGGGATCTGTAAAGGCGTGAAGGTGGTGTAATCCATGTAGTTGTGTGGAGAGGCTTGCAAGTGGTGTATTTATGTAGTGTTGAGTAGAGGTATGCAGGTGGTGTATTTCTCTAGTGTTGTGGAGAGGTGTGCAGGTGCTGTATTCATGTAGGGATGTGAAGAGTTGTGTGGGTGGTATATTTATGTAGGGATGTGTAGAGGCATGAGGGTGGTGTATTCATGTAGAAAAGTATATAGACTTTTCTTGGGGTATTCATGCAGGGATGTGTAGAGGTGTGTGGGTGGTGTATTTATGTAGTGATGTGTAGTGGCGTGCAGGTGATGTAGTCATGTAGGGATGTGTAGAGCCATGCAGGTGGTGTATTCATGTAGTGATTTGTAGAGGCGTGCGGGTGGTGTATTCATTTGTTGATGTGTAGAGGCGTAGAGGCATGAAAGCAGTGTACAAATGTAGTGATGTGTAGACGCGTGCAGCTGCTGTACTCATGTAGTGATGTGTTGAGGCATGCAGGTGGTGTATTCATGTAGGAATGTGTAGAGGCATGTGCTGGTGTATTCATGTATGGATGTGTAGAGGTGTGCAGGTGGTGTACTCATGTAGGAATATGTAGAGGCATGCGGGTGCTGTATTCATGTAAGCATGTGTAAAGGTGTGCAGGCATATTCTTGCAGGGATGTGTAAAGGCTTGCAGGCGTATTCAGGTGGAGATGTGTAGAGGCATGCTCATGGTGTACTCATGTAGAGACTTGCAGCCTGCTGTGAGCACGCCTACAGAGACCCTCATACTTCATAAAACAGGGTTAGGAGTAGAACCCGAGAGAGGGAGAGCAGTGACTGCAGAGAGACAAACAAGAATCAGAGATCAATGGTAAGGAGAGAAACTGCCGCAGAGAGGATGTCCTGGACCATAAGGCAATAGAAAATTGCACCCTACCTGGATCGGTAAGAGAAGATACCCTTAAGTGAGTGTACTGCGTCCCTCATCCCTTGGGCCCATCCAAGCTGCTGCACTAATGCTGGCTGCGCCCAAGATGGCGGCCGGGTGAGAGGTTAGCACAAAGCTCACACTTACTCTCTATGTCATTCTTGTTGCAGACATCGAAGGTGCAGAAACTCTGAACCAACTGGTAGGTGAAATTCTGGGTCCTCCACTGGTAGGCGGCGTTCTTGTGTTCCCCTTCTGTAGTTGAACAGTTCTTGAAGATGTTATAAATCGGATCTTGGCCAACTTCAAGAAAGCACAAAAAAGGGAAAAATAAGAATCGGAGGCTGATAACACACACCATTAGCAGTCCATTACCCATCACTACATCATCGCAGCAGACGGCACATTACATGTAGTTTGGTCCTTGTGGGGCCTGTGCTGAAAAGGAGCCCATGTGGATAATGTGTTGCCTCTCATAGTGACCTTTGAGTGGGCAGAGAATGTGTCTGGCATCCTGCCATAGCGCTTCCTTGGTGCCAGATTGTACCAGCTCGCGCCCAATGTTGTCCTTCAAGAACTGGACCAATCATTGTCTCTGTTCTTCCTCCTTCGTCCCCCCTTTTCTTCTGCCCCCAATCCCTTTCTGCTACTCTCTCCCTCCTCACAGCCCTCGCCTCTCGCCTTCCCTTCTCTATCGCACTCTCACTCGTGGAGAGGTACCTCTGCCTCCCTCTCACTGTACCTCATGCCTTACCATGCTCTCTTCCTCCGATTCTCTCCTTCCTCTTCTGTCTCTCTCTTTTGTCGTCCCTCTCATTCTCTCTCACTCTCTCTCTCTCCTCCATCTTTCCTCCTGCTCTTCCTGTCTCTTTATCTCAGCCTCTTCTTATCTCTCTCTCTTTGTCTCCATTCTCCACTCTGTTTCGCTGCCTCTTGCTCTCTCTCTCTCTCTCATTCTTTCTCTGTCATCGGTATTTTTATATTTGTGTTCTGGATGGCAGCAGGACTCCATGTGAGTCTCACTGCAGTTGATAGCTGGGATTGCAATGTTTCTGCATCCTCTGCAAGTATCTCTGTTTCTGGGGTCTGCAACAGGTGGCATGTGGCGGTTCACATATGGCGTGCTTGGGGGATGGTGGGGCAGGGTGGGGAGGGGCAGTGTGTGGGGTAGTAAACTTGGTCATACAACAGAACAGAGGTAATAATTACTACCCTCCATTCCGTCGTATGTCTGAGTTTACTACCTCCCCCACTCTGCCCCTCACCCACCCCGCTGCCCCGCAGCATGCTCTATCCGAGCCACCACTGAGGCTGGCTATGGATGTACAAGTGAAGGAGCGTGTGTGCAGGGGCTCGTGTTATATTTAGTTATAGGGAGAGACACTCCAATCAATTGATGGAGAAACATTTACATTCATTGCAAACTATGTATGCGGCAAGGAGCAATTAATGGTGCAAAGTAAATATTCTGGTTCTGTAAGAAAGTACATGTTGCACTATACACCAACACTTGGAAAAATAGAAGCAATTTATGGTGCAATATTATTCTTTTCAAGGCGTAATATAACATATCTTAAAAATGTTTGATTAAATATATCATTAAATGTCATTAAGTACATATAAATATGTCTACGTATGTTTATAGTTCAGTCACACTTTCCATTGCAAAGGCCTTTTTAGGTTGAGCATTTGAGACCACTTTAGTAGATTATATACTTATATGTGTATGTACTTTGTGGGCTCTGGAGATCAGCCCTAGGACTTTTTTTCTGTTCAACTGCCTCTATTTAACTGTCTTTATAGAAAACGACCAGCAGAGGTCAGTAAAATACAAGAATTGCTTTCTGCTGAGGCACTTTCTTTTTTTAAATTTTCTGGCAACTGCTTCTATTTAATTTTTTTGAAAGAAAACGACCAGCAGAGGTCTGTAAAATACCAGAATCACTTTAGCATTCTCTAGATACCAGTCCATAGAAATTGTCTTCCATGAGCACCCGTAGACAATAATATTTTGTATAAATCTTGTATTTTCAGTGAAATGACCACCGAAGGCCCCGATTTTATATTAAAAACAGAGCTTTGGACTATACCACTTCCTGCTGAAGGGCAATATTTCTCTTCATGTGCTCCCAAACCTGGCATGTCACGCAGTTTGGTATTTACTTTCCCTCCATGTTAAAGAACAGTAGAAGTTTCAGCACCCAGGCTAATGTGCTGCATAGCTAAATACATATAACGTCCCAAAGGCAAGACCGATTGCATTGCAAATGCTTTTTTGATTTGCCTAGAACTTTAGACCCCATGGATAGATTTGCTGGAAACCCCGTAATTGCCTCGGTAGTTAGCTTAGAGAACGGCAACCAATTTCCTGTCAGGTCCTTGCAGGGGTAAAAACGTTAAGTGGATGTGTTGAAAAACAATGTGCTTTCAGGTTTGCTCCCAAGAAATAATGTTCTTGTGCCTACAGCTCTCGACAGATCTACACCAAACTTGGCATGAAAGCACAACCTGGCTCGGAAAGCATGATTTTGTTGGCATGGTGTAAATATAGATCAGGACAGGATTTATGAAGTATAATAAGCCAATTAATGGAAGAATATTGAACCATTTGAAATGTATTGTAAAACATTTTACTGTTCAATTCATTCAATGTTTAATATTGACACATCTTCACACACACACGCAAAGTGCAGCTTCATTTTACACCTAGAATACACTGCCCTGCATATTGCCCTATATATTACTGTTTACTGACTTAGTTTCTTCATCCATTCCCTAAACCCAGTTAATGTTTCACCAAAATGTCTTTCCCGTGAAGTTTTTAGTATTCACCATGTGTCACCTCGTTACCCCGTTAAACAACTTTGCACCATGAAAAGACTCTATCATGGTTTACAATGCATTATATATGGTTCAATATTCTTCCATGTATTGGTTTATTGCATTTCATATATAAACATTTATATATACACAGAAGTAAAAGAAAGGTTAAAGTAACATAATAGTTACAATTTTGAACTAAATAAAGCACAGTAATTCAGCAGTTATAGTTAGCAGTACTAACTATAACTTATGGCACCTCCATGCACTGCTTAAAACCTCACATATAACATCACTCATGACATTTTCTATGACATCATTTATGAAATCGATGGAGACAACTTGATGCCCCCCTCCTAGTGCCTTGTTTGACCGAGGGGACCCCTCCCCCAGGGCCATTTCTTTAAAAAGAAATGGGGAGGGGGGGTCTCAGCCTAATGCAGTTCCCTAGGGGCAGAAGCAATATTTTGATCTGTTTCCCTGACCACTTCAGTGCGGGCAGGAAAGAGATCAAAAGTCCGCTTGCAGCATTTTAAAGTTCCCGCGCACTGGGAGCTGACTTTGTGCTTGCTCCCGCTTGGCGGGAAATTTAAAAATGCTCCAGTCAAACCAAAACAAACACAGTTTTCCCTGCAGAGTTGGTGCAGACAGGGAAACCACCATGGAGTCTTGGGGAGGGGGGTTGTGAGGTATATTGTTCAATACTTCATGCAATATTTCATTCAATATTTAATTAGTTCATGGAGACGTGCACAGCACTTCAATGTAAACTAGATTACTAGATTATGGGTTAATATATTTCACAGCTCATGGGTAAATATAAATAATTTCAGCAAGAAAATATATTTATCGATTCCTGATTAATACATCATAGATCATCTCTTCAATAAATATAAATCAATTTACTGCCGAAAATATCTAGTACAATGGGACATAATAAAAATGATCTTTGGTGCAATATAAACTACATCTGACCATTCACACCACAGTTCTGCACTCCCCTTCAAACAAGTCCCTGAAATCATCTGGGCTGATTTTGGGATTTCTCTATAGGTGAGTTGATTTGATTGCTGCCATGTGTGATCTTGTAGTTGTAGACCCATTTCACAAACATGAGCGTGGGCGGCTCCTCCGTTAGAGTGGAGGTGCGTCACCCCACTTAAAAATCCCCCAACAATGAAAAGTACAATGGCAAATAATTGCCATTTTGTTTTTCACCCCGTCCCAAGCGCCAGGACAGGTGGGGAGGGGGCGCTGCTGAGTGCAGGGAAGAGCGTGCGCTGATATGGCCCTGTTTAAAATACGCATGTCTTTTGAGCTGGTTGTCCTGTGACGGCCAGCCTCAAATGAGCACTTTAAACCTCTCACCCCAGGGTAGAAAGACAGTGCAGGCCTCCAGGGTGCTCCGGAGCGGCGAGTGAGGCGGCTCCTACCAATCCTGGCACTGCTCACATGCTGCATGTGAGCAGCACCAGGATTGGGCAAGAGAGTTCCAGCGTCCGCTTTCAGAACAGAAGAGGTCCACAGCAAGAACGTCATGTCAGGTAAGTTTTATATCATTTTTTATAATATTTTTGCCACGTGCGCCCCTGCTCCCCCACCTGGTAGATGCCAGCCACCACTGAACATGAGTAGGTGTGACTTACTCCAACAAAGTGGTTCCTCCACCCCAGAGGTTATGTTATGTTGATTTGTATAGTGCACTAATCACCCGCTAGGATATCCTGGCAGAGTTAGGTTTATCATGATTCAACATTGAAGGCTTTGTTTCCAGCCTCTTTTGAGTCCTGTTTCCCACAGGTGAGCACACACAAGGTTATCACCTGACTACATACAGAATATGATCTCAGTGACGTCCGTCTGGCAACGCGTGGTCCCCTCCTCGCAGGTTTTCATGTCTCCCGAACAGGACTTGCTCGTCCTGTCATAGCACACTTCACACTGAAGGGCGCATCCTGCAAAAAGCAAACTTCATTTATTTATTCTGTATAAAAGAAGGACGCAAATATAAACTGTTTATGACATCAGCAGCAGTTTGTAGTGATTTTCAAACATGGTACATTATATAAAGCTTGCTGGCAGCTATAATTGTCTGAAACTTAAGTTTACTACTGAGCCATTGTTATTGGCAGTAATATCAGTTAATATCAGTAGCCATGTAGGTAATCAACAGAACGGTGATTCGCGGTGATGTACACAATCAAGTGCAACTTGACATCAACAATGACACACATCTGTCTATCTATCTGTCTATCTATCTATCTATCTATCTATCTATCTATCTATCTATCTATCTATCTATCTATCTATCTATCTATCTATCTATCTATCTATCTGTCTGTCTGTCTGTCTGTCTGTCTGTCTGTCTGTCTGTCTGTCTGTCTGTCTGTCTGTCTGTCTGTCTGTCTATCTGTCCGTCCGTCCGTCCGTCCGTCCGTCCGTCCGTCCGTCTGTCCGTCCGTCCGTCCGTCCGTCCGTCCGTCTGTCTGTCTGTCTATCTATCTATCTATCTATCTATTTATCTATCTATCTATCTGTCTATCATCTATCTATCTATCTATCTATCTATCTATCTATCTATCTATCTATCTATCCATCTGTCTGTCTATCTATCTATCTATCTGTCGATATTAATGGTTCACCCACACTTTCCACTGAAAAGTCATTTTTTGATTTGCACATCACTTTTGACTCAGTGAACAGACTTGCATCAAACCTTGTAACACCATGTAATTCCCTGATGCATTCACTTAGGAGCTGGCATGTCATTGTTGGTGCATTTCCATGAAGGGCAAAAAAAGTAAGATGATGTGGTAAAAAAAGATGTGCTTTCGCATTTTTGCGTGCATAGGAAATTTTGCTTGTACCTACAGCCCACCCGCTCATCGCATCTACACCGAACTTGCCCATGATAGTACAATTTCAGATTGTTGGTTTGGTGTAAAACTCTTGAGTAGTGTTTGTGATACAAGCATTTTACAAGTTGTCGAGTGGGCTTTAAAGTGTTACCACATGCAAGACGTCAGTTTAAGTGCTGGATCCAAATACCATGTTGTGAATAATTTGTGAATCTGTTATCATTCAGAACTTTCATACAGTGAAAAGAAATACTGCAGCCAAGGGAAGACACCACAAGTGTCTGACGCCCAGGGATGTAGATCGACAATAATAATAAGGTAACCCAGTCACGTGCAGAATCTGGGGATGGATACGGTACACAAGCAGTGGTTCTGCCAGGAAAGGAACCATTAGGTACAGTACTACGTCCTTACAGCAGTAGGACCATCAGTTAATGATTCAACAAAACACACTACTGATTATACAGACAAAATACTCAACTAAATTGAAAGGTGTTAATCGATATTTTAAAGAAAATCATATATCTTAGGAAATTGGTGATAGACGACAGGACTGATACACAATGTACATAACTACAATAAACAGATTCTACTATATTGGTGACAAAAAAAGGAAGTGACTGAGGTGGTATTTTACATGTATCAACTATACAAAATGAACATCTTCTTTAATGCATCGATTAACACTTTTCAATTTAGTTGAATTTCTTGTCGGTGTAATCAGTGGTGTGTTTTGTTGAATCATTAATTGATGGTCCCACTCCTGTGAGAGTGTAGGGATGTGGAGCATGGAAGGCGCAAGGCTGAAGTAATGGGTTGGGTAAAGGCCCTGCACCCAACCACCCGTTACACAGTTGTTTGAATTTAAGTACATCATTAAAAAGCATTGAATTACACACAAAAAAGAATCCTAGTTAAAATCTGACTTTTGGTTCCTACTTGAACAAGCAAAACCATTCTAATTAGCTGCTATCGTAAATCATTGTCCAGGGCCGGCTCTAGAGCTGTGCGACCGCTGCAACTGCACCGGGCGCTGACTTGCTGTCATGTTTGCAAGTATATTATGGTTTTAAAAGCACCCGCTGCCACGTTCCTGGCCTCCAGCAATTTTCAGGCAACAATAAAAATGTCATAATAACTCCAGCAATTAATGTTTTTCCTAGAGAGAGATCAGAGGTTTGTCTATCGGACGTTTGACTCATAGTAAGGTAGTGAGGAGGATTAATATGCCTGCTGCAAAGAACTTGTACTATGCAGATCACAAGTGCATGTAATGTAAATAGGTCACTGGGTCACTGCCTTTGTCTGAGAGATCCTTTTGTTACTTGCAGTTTATAAGTTAAAATCCTGATATTGAACAGTGAGCTATTAGACTATACTGTCAAATCAGTATGGATGACACGTGTCTCCTAGACCTTGTAGTCCTCTGTCTTATGTAACATTTCCTAAACACTGATTTACACACCTATGATTGATTGTCACTGTGTGTTATGTAATGTGCTCTGACACCCTACTCTGGTATGAGCGCCGCTATAAAACTAATTAAATGCATTTGAGAGAGAGTGGTTATGGAGACTTGAAGGGTGGTAGTGAAGGAATCCGTGGCCGAGGTGGTCGTTGGGGGACACCATCAAACACTGTTGAACTGTGAACCACCTGCGCTGAAGCCAGCTATGCCATGCACACTAAACAGACCATAACTTGCACTGCCCGCCAGGATCAAAACACCAATTTTCAAACAGTACAGAATCAAAGAGAAGAGCTATCAAGGCAAAAACATGGCGAGTGGCACGAATAATGGTGATTGTTCTGTGCACTAGCCATATTATACAGTTGCCGGTTCTAATCAATTGTTAATCGATAATTTTGCAATAGTTGTTTAAAGTATGTGCCATGCTGTGTCCTGAAATTGAATTCAGTCCATTTATGAATTAAAAATCTTTACTGAATAATTTTAAAACCTTCATCATAATATTATGCCTTTACGACTGTTGCAAGTAAAAACATATTTTGCAGAGACATAGACTCCAAACACAGGTTACCACATTCTCAACACACTTAGGGCCAGATGTATCAACATGAGGAAATGCGATTTCCAAATTGCGCGTAGTACTGAATCGCAACTTAAAAATTGCAATTACTAATGAATGACAGTTTTACTTTTAAAATAGCGATTCCTAGTGGGTCTCACATCAACCTACCTCATGAATATTACTGAGGTAGATCACAATTTGTGACCCAGTAGGAATCGCAGCCATCACAGGGTTAGTAGCCTGCAGAAGTCAGTAGACCACTATGTTTGTGATCTCTTTGTAACAAAGCAAACTTTTCTTTTAAATGCAACTTTGTTTCTTCAAAGGAAAACAGAATGTTTTTAGATTTCATTTTTTAAGAGTAGGGAGTGGTCGATTGGACCACTCCCTACTCTAAAAAGTATCTTGTTTAACATTCTCAACAGGAACTGGTCCCATGGGAACCCCTCCATATTTCTAATAGATTACCACCAATTTTGATTTGGTGGTAAAGTATTAATGTTTTGCAACTACACTTCAGTGACAAAACACCAATACATTCCATTCCAATTCGGTATTTGGAAGAGACACCTCTTTCAAACAAGGTATCGGTATGTGGTAGTCAACACAAATATGTTTTGTGTTAACGAATTGCAATTATATATATCTGCACACCAAAAAGCTTTTATGCAGTTGCAAACAACCCGATTCTGCAAATTGGAGCATTTGTGACCTTAAAAAGATATGTACATCTGGCCCATAGTTAAGTTTTAATATATCGACCTGTATCTAATTCATAAATCCATAAGGAAAGCCTAACTAATGTCGCACATAGTTCAGGATTGGTTAGTTTATCTTTATGCCTCCAGACCTAACATATTTCTGCGGCGTGACTTGATAGTGGGTTTAGGTGCAAGTTCACATTTTTTTTGCCATATATTCTGTTTTCAGCTCTATGTTTTTATAAAAGATGTTTTCACAGTGTACAATTTACTTGCTACCCATTTCACAATGAGCGTTAGGCACACATCACATCTATAGGCAACATATGCCTTGTAAGCAACAATCCTTATATTTTGAGATTTACACTCAAAAGCATTTTAACTAGTTGCGATATTTTGGACCTCCACTAGACAATCGTAGATGGCAAATAGTTAATGAATTTTTGGATAAATGTCAATGCTCCACATATAGTGTGACTCCTTCAAGTCCTTATGGGCCTCATTACAATGGCGGTCGAACGTGTATCGTGCAGGTGTCTTACCGGCTATATGTCGGTAGTTACACCTGCCCAATTACTATGCGACTGCCATGCGGGCAGCCGGAAAACTGCTTTTTGCATTACGGGCTGTGCTGCGGCCATAGGAAATGGCCTCAGCACAAACCACAATGAAAAAAGAGCAGTTTTCCAAACATTTATGCACCCTGTGCCAGGCACCATGTGGTGTCTGGCACACGGTGTGTGGATATTTCGGGGGGCATCACATGTGCTTCCTGGGCCCATAGCAAAGGCCCACAGGGAATGGGGTCCTGCGAGGGGCCATTCAAACAACAATTCCGTCTGCCTTTACATGGCGGTCGGACCACTATGTAAAGGCAGAGGGCAGAGAGCCATCGTAATTTCTACGGCAGTGCCTCTGCAGTTTCTGCCCCTATTGTAGGTATTATGGTTGGACCGATGCTCCGACGGGCTCATTGAGTGTTTTGGACATAGGTTGGTTCCTCCGTCCGCTATGGTCCGACTGACCGTATCGCTATGTGGCTGTCCGACCCTGATGGCCCATCCGTGGTGGACCGACAAACCTGGTAATAAGGCCCTATGTGTGTGAGCAGAAGCCCCACACTAATGACAGGCAATTTCTCCAACTCATTTAAAAAATGTACATTTCTTCCTTACATTTACATTTATTTCATTTTAGAGTTGCATCCTTCCTAACTTTTTAAATATATTAAAGAGTAATATTGCAAGCCTGTAGTCCAAAATGGGTATTCAGGAAGAGAACACAAGGACTATCACAAAAAAGTACAACTAGGGCATAACAATGATTACTATTAAGAAATCAAAACAACCCTCTCTGGGGTCTTTCTCTACACAGCACTTCCATAGTTTGAAAATGTACCAAGCAGTGGACAAAAAACTATGCAGATTGAGTAATTGTTGCAACACCTACATTTAGTTCACAGAATCAGACAAACTGGACAATTTTAATAGTTTTTATACAGTACCTAATGAAATGCAACACAATAAAAATGACAAACAGAATTAGAAAAATTAAGTAACATATAATAATAACAAATGACAACCAAAATGAAAAAAATACAATAAGGGGAAAACGAGATATGAATTTTAAATTGTTTCAGTGAAAATAGCACCAAGAAACTCTAATAATGGAGCCAATGGTCAATGGTCATGGTAGAGCAGGACTTAGGTGCAAATTGACACTGACAGAATAGGAGCACAGGTTGGCTACACCAATCAAGTTCATCCTGGTCAAAGATTTCACCTCCTGGTTGTATTCCTTTAAGTCCCAATCCACCACAGACATAGACTTCTAAAGCCTAGCAGGACCTCAGCAGAGGCACTTAGAGACTCACAGGGTGTCAGACAGAGGCCAAACAGCAGTGTCTATTCCAGGTCCAGTCCTACTGAACAACTGGGAAGTTGGAGGACAAGCCTGAATAGAATGCATTGCCACAGTCCAGCTAGCTGAGGATGAGGCCCTCGGGGATAGTTCTGTGTGTTGACAGCAAGTCATTTGATCTTCTTGGCATCTTGAGTGTGTGGGAGCAGGAAATGGAGACTGTGTTCTCTTGGGTGGTCAACATGAGTTGGATGTTGATTACTGTTCTGAGGTTCTTTGCGTGAGTGGTCGGGAGGGGTCTTTGTCCAAGTTCAGCAGGCCACCAAATGGAGTCCAGAGCAAGGTGTCTTCAACATCCTCTGTCCATCAGGTAAAAGTCCCCCAGATCTGTCTTAGCCTGATGCAAAAGTGTGTTGTAAAGTAGGAAAATCACCCTGTTTTTACTGTGATCATATAGATGATCTGAAAGACAGCATGCACCGGGTGTCAGTAGTGCCAAGTCTCCAGTGGGGGTGTATTGTGGCCCTAATGGAGACCCTTGCATAAGAGAACAGCGGCTCCCCCGCTGCTCGGGGAGAGCCAAGTTATCCTCGGAGATGGCCTCACGCTGCCACCTCTCTTCTGAGGGGGGCCCAGTCGTACCCGGACCCCTCTTGCCACAGGTAACCTTCTAGCAGCTCAGGGAGCCCACCCGACTGCTCCTGACGGCTTCTCTCTCGGCCCTTACCTTTGTGTGCAGCCGCGGGAGCCTGTGCATTTATTCTGGTCTGTCCGCTCCGCCAAGACTCCCACTGGCCCAGCGAGGCCTAGGGGAGTGCGATGGCACTCCCCCCTCCTTCCCGCTGCTCAAGGGAGTGCAGCGGCAATTCCCCCTCTCCAGCTTCACACTGGGGCCAGGAGTTGGGGATCCCGGGCCTCTGGGGCAATCTTCACGGGGAGTGCAATGGCGCTCCCCGACTGGTCTTCCTTGCTTCGGGGACCGGAGTTGATGTCCCAGGCCCCAGGACATTCTTCTCGGGGAGCGCGATGGCGCTCCTGACATTATCTTTTGCCACGAGGGGGGCCCCGCGATGGCACGTACCCCTCCTCCTTACCACCATCATGGGGGCCCAGAGTTGGGGGTACCGGGCCCCAAAGGTTTTCATGGGGAGTGCAACGGCACTCCTTGGCTTCATTTTTGGTGGGGCCCGTAGTTGGGGGTCCTGGGCCCCAGAGCTCTCTTCGAGGGGGGTGCGATGGCGATCCCCCTCCTCCGATGTCTTCGGGGGCCAGGGTGGGCTCCTGGCACCCCTCCTGGGCACTTTCACAGGGAGCGTGATGGCGTTCCCTGGCTTTACTTCTTCTGGGGAAGCCCCTGAGACCTGTCCCACCCCGGGGGCCCATGCAAGACTGGCTGCTGAGCCCCACGCGCTTTGTCATGGTTCAAGCCAGGGGTCAAATGTTGCCTACCTTCTGGGGGGCATATCTCAGCCCCCAGGGGACAAATTCTCACCATCTTGGCCTCGTCTGGCTCCTGGTGGTGCACCCCAACTACTGGGAGCACTTTCCGCCGCCCTCCTGGTCTCCAGGAGGGTGAACCCAGCAGGGAGCTGTCTTCACTGGCTCCCTGCTTCAGCCTTTCACCTGGCTCTCCTCCTGGGCCTCTCTTCTTCTTGCGCAGAGACCCAGGCTTCTGCTCACTGGTCCTGGACTCCCCTTCTGGCGCAATTCAGGGTCCAGGGACAGTCAGGGTGTTCTTCCTTCAAACAGCCCATGGCACCAGGCTCCAGCACCCGTCTTCCTCAACAGACCACACCCCAGAGTGGTTGCTGTCCAAGACCTTTTAAAAGAATTTGGAGGGGGCTGGCAGGAAGGCTCCTCTGTCCTATCCGGCAGCGACACATCACCTCTCTGCCCCCTGCTCCCTCCTACTGCACAGGCCTCTGGGATGGTTCAAAATGGCAGCGTCCAGGGGTCTCATGCCACATGGTCTCTGAAAAGCCCTCTTTCTGCCTTCTCTCCAGAGCAGCTTGGTGCCTGGCACTAGGTAACAGCTGCTGATGGATAACCTGCAGCTTCACCCACCATGAGACCTTCGCCCTTGGAATGCTTGCGGTGAAGGGCTAGGCCTCTGATGCTATAGCTTGGGGAGGAAGGTCATTAATCCAGCCTGGTAGGGTCACACCCAGCCAGGGTCTGGTTATGAGTTGAGTTAGAGGAATATGACATTTCTGGATGACCCATAAGCAGGACAGATATGGCTTTGGACTCAGCAGAATACTTCTTCTCACACAACTTACAGTGTACTTTGGTGCGTGTCTGGAATTTGGAGGCCCTAGGGAAGTGAAACTACCCCATGTGGTCCCCTTCTTCATAGGAGAATAATGGAGTGTTCCTTCACTGTAAACAGTAAAGCACACTAACTTTCCCTTACATTTCTCTTCCCATACTATAAAGCCAATTCCATGTTACCATGCAACTCTGAATAATTCCTGCCACACCATTCTATCTGTACCTGCTTCTGGACTGCGCATGCCAGGAATCTCCCCCGCACCGCCCCTACACATGTGCAAACACATGTACACATGGGTCTGCATGCAGCGCAGCGGCCTATTCTCACCCGGGGGACATCAGTAAAATCCACATGCAGTCTCTTTCATCATGAGTTCACTGAGTCATACATATGAGGCTCTCCCACAGTAAAAACTCAATAATTGGGTGTTCAAAAAGCAAAAAATCCAGGCGGCTCAGATGGTCAGAAACACCTTCTACCAGTAATTGAGTAGATAGATGAAACTATCTGATTACTTTTCTGTCGTGAAGGAAGGTCTCCTGTGGAGACGGTCGAGTACATTTTCTCCCGATGACCCAGTGTGAATTGAGACCTCCTGTCCTGTGACTTGTACTCAGTCACTGAAGAGCCATTACTTGAGTTCCTCCCTATCCAACTCCGGTTTTAATTCTCTGTTTTTCCTGAAGAAGGTGTTACCACATCCATGGTGTATCACTGAAATGTGCGTTGGTGCACTTTGTGCTAGTTAAAGCACACCATGTATTAACTATAAAGAACAGAAAGAAAGTTGTGTCTTTCTTTTCTCATATTTACCCCATACAATATTTTCAGTATAAACCTAAACAAAATATGACGCTACAATAATAGATGCTTTTCAAACTAGGGAGGCAATGATACTCCTACATCCTTTGTGTTTTAACATAGCTGTGGTATGAAAGAGTGTGGAGTGCATGTTGTCTGAGTGGATGTTGGGTAGGTGAAAACTGTTTTTCTTCCCAAATAATGTTTGTCATTAACTGTTTTACGATGTTGTTTTGATATTTTTTGTACCGAAAAAGAACAAGAATAAGAAAAAAATGCGTTCAATGGCTAATGGAATTTTGAGAATAAAAAAAAATGAACAACTAACTATTTGTGTATATGTCTTTGGCTCGACTACAAATATGATCATAATTTGAGGCATACCCACTAAAATATTAAAGGGAGTTTGTTGGAGGCTTTCTGTCTTTCCTCAATTGTGTTTACCCTGGTTCCTCGCTCCCTATTTGTTACAGTGGCCCTCTAATTTTTGATAACTCAGCACTCTACTCCACTCTGCGCCATTCCATTCTACTCCACTCTACGGCCTACACTGTACACACTTCCACTCTATGAAATTCTCGTCCACTCTACACAATTCCACTCCACAAGATTTTCTCCACACTATGCCACTTAATTCTAAAACTGCACTCTACTTCACCCTATGCAACTCCACTCTATGCCACTCCACGCTACTATACTCTAGTATATGCCACCTCACTCAGTGATACTATTCCACTCTACGCCACTCCATTATACTCCACTCAACACCTCCACTCTATTCCACTCCATTCTACCACACTCTACTCCACTCCACTGCACCTCACACTAGTCCACACTTCCCACTCTATGCTACTCCACTCTATTCCACTCTACTTCACTCCACTCAACGTCACTCCACAATACACCTCTTCACTCAGTAACGCTCTACTGCACTCCGCTCTATGACACTCTACTCCACAACCCTCTGCTCCACTCCAGTCTATGAAAATTACTCTACAACTCTCCCCTCTAATACATGACACTCCACTCTCACACTTCACTCTGATCCTGTACTCCATTTTATGCTACTTCACTCCACTCTACAACATTCTACTCCACAATGCTATACTCCACTCTACGCCACTCCACTTTACACCACTCCACTGTACGACACTTTACTCCACTTCTATGTCACACCACTTTGCGGCATCCATGCTACTCTGTTCTACTCTTTCACTTCCCTCTACGCCACTGTACTCTACGCTTCTCCACTCTAGGACACTATACTTCACTCTACTCTACTCCACTCCACTCTATTCCACTCTACTCTATTCCACTCAACCACACTCTACTCCACTCTAATCCATGCCCCTCTATGCCACTCCACTCCATGCCATTCTACTCTACTATATGACACTTTATTCGACTCTACTCCACTCTTCAACACTCTTCTCCACTCTACTGCACTTTGTGCCATGTCACTCTATGCCACTCCACTCTAAAACATTCTACTTGACTCTATGCCAATCCACTCTAAGACACTCTAATCCAATCTATAACACTATTCCACTCTGTGCCACTCAACTGTACACCACTCTATACAACTCCTCTCTAGAACATTCTACTCGATTCTATGCCACTCCACTTCACTCTATTGCATTCTACGCTACTCCGCTCTACTCCACTCTATGGCACTCTTCCCCACTCTACTTCTCTCTACTCAATGTCACTCCACTCTACACCACTTTCCTCTATTACACTTTACTCTACTCCACTCTACGACACAACACTCTGCTCTACTCTATGCCAATCCACTCTACAACTCTCTCCTCTAATCTGTCACACTCCATTATATGACACTCCACCATTCTCCACTACACTCTATTCCTCTACAGCACTTTACTTTATGACACTCTACTGTACTCTGAAACTCCGCTCTATGACTCTCCACTCTACGCCATTCTACTTTATGCCACTTTACCCCACCATACACCACTTCACTCTACAACACTCTATTTCACTCTACTCCGCTCCACTCTACAACACTCTCCTCCACTCTACTACAGTTTACGTTACGCCACTCTACGCCACTCCACTCTACAACATTACACTCCACTACTCCATGCCAATACACTCTAAGACACTCTACTCCACTCTTTAACACTCTTTGACACTATTCCAACTAGACCACTCCAGTCTACACCATTCTACACCACTCCACTCTACTCCAGCCTATGCCGTGCCACTCTACTGCACTTCACTCTACTCACCTTATGCCACTCTAAGCCACTTTATGCCACTCCACTCTACTTCACACCACTCAATGTCACTCCACTCTATGCTACGTCACTTTATGAGATTCTACTCCACAACACTCTACTCCACAACATTCTGCTCCCGTCCAGTCTATGCTAATCCACTCTACAATTCTCTCCTCTAATCTGCGCACTCCACTTTATGACACTCGACTCTGACACTCTACTCCACTCTATGCCACTCCACTCCTCTCCACACTACTTTTCTGAACTCTATGACACTCCACTCCACTCTACTCTATGATGCTGTACTCCACTCCACAACGCTCTACTACACAACACTCTAAGCTACTCCACTCTACTCCACACTACGCCACTCCACTCTACGACACTCTACTCCACTTTACAGCATCCATGCTACTTTACTCTACTCTATGTCACTTCACTTTATGCTACTCCATTCTACTCCACTGCAGGACACTCTGCTCTACTCAACTCTGCTCTTCTCCACTCTACTCTACTCCACCCTACAACACTCTACACTATTACCCGCTACTCCTCTTTACTTTATTCTATGTCACTCCACTCTATTACACTCCATTCTACTCCATTCTACTTAATGCCACATTAAGCCACTTTACTCCACTATCTGCCACTTCACTCTACGACACTCTATTTCACTCTGCTTCACTCTACTCCACTCCACTTTACTTCACTTCACACCACACCACTCATTGGCTCTCCTGCACCATGAGTCTAAGCATTTGATCAGATTACAAGTGAGAAGTAGTGCACTTCAGTACCGGGGCTTCAGGGCAAATCTCTCCTTTAGTTTTTAAACTTTTTTTCATACTCTTATTTTCTTTTGCATTACTTTGCAAAGAATGCTTGTTTTAAACCCAGTCATTTAAAAATAATGTGTTCAAAACACAGTGCATCCTTTTGTCGGAGAACTTTATTTAATACATGCAAAAGAATAGAATTTGGGAAAGTTAAAGCCAAGCTATTTTTCAGGGGTGCTAATTCAGTCCTTTTGGACTACTTCGCACAACCCCAATAAACATTTCGAGATAATGCTGGTGATTTATGTTCCTGCTGGAGAGGCATCAGTAGTTTTGTCTAGTAGCATATTTAACTCTTCTAAGGCAGCACAGAGGGTTAACATGCCTGCTGCAAACAACGTGTACAATGCAGACCACAGGGCAGAATTTTATGTAGGTAGCTCAGTGGGCTGCTGCTTTTAGTTCATAAGTAGGATTCGTAATATAGCACAGTGAGCTGGCCAGGAGGCAGAAACTATGGAACCCTAGTACATATTCTTCTTGATATATCTTCCTATATGTTTGGGAGAATTGAGGAATTGGCTGCCCACATATTGTTGATGACTCACGCTTTTGCTTTTTTATTATCTAGGAATGAATGTGGAACTTGTTTGGATAGTTTATATATATATATATTTTTTTTTTTCTGTGTTTGACAAATCTTTGTAATTTACTATTTTTGTTTAATTTCTTTTTTATATCAGGGTCTCAATGAATTTGTGGATACTGTGATAGTTACCATTAATTCAATGTTTTTCTAATAGATTTTTGGGTCATTATGAAGGAAATTATTTTTTTTGTGCTTCCCAGAGTCTATACTAAAATTATTCATGTGTGATATTATAATTGCTTAAAGATATTGTCTGATGTGACTTGACATTCATGTTAATATAGGTTAAGCCCTTTTTTCTTTTGAAATCTGCCATCAAAGAGCTGCAATAAAACAGCATGACACAGGTTTGAAAGTTGTTTTTCCCAATCTGTCATGATGCTAATAATGCTAGGAGTTTGTTTGTCTAGAAATAAAGTAGCACTAGTAAAGACAACACTAACCACTGTGTTGTTACATTTTGAACCCTGTTTGTTCTTCTCCAGACCAGCACTCTTAAAAAATGTCTACCAGTATGGATGACGTATGAATCCTAACCCTTTATGTCACATTTGTCTTACGTAACAGTTTCTATTTACTGCTTTATATTTGTATGATTTATTGTCTCTGTATGTGTGTGCGATGTAAAGTGCTCCAACACCCTACACTGGTATGAGAAGTGCTGTCAAACAAATGAAATACATGTGAGAGAAGGGCTAAAGAGAGATGAGGGGCACTGTTGAAGAGTGATAGTGAGGGAGTCTGTGGAGAATTAGGTCATTGGAGGAGCGACGCCTTAACATATTGTCGCATTGGGTGCCACTTGCGCCAAAGCAGGCTCTGCTGTGCCACTTATTGGGGTGGAGGATGCTAATATTCCTAGAAATGTTCTTACATTGTGTTCGCAGCTTCTTGGTCATTCTTAACAGTGAGTGTATGCACTTATGTCATATTTAAATTCATGTTTCATGCTTGGTATCTTGTTGTGTTCTCCAAATGCATGTCTGGGGCTGTGACTGGGTGTCCTTGTGTACTGTAAGGTCATCATTTACTATGCATTAAAAGCTAACACAATTGAATATATGAGGAAACATTTGCTGTTGAATACACTTTTCTATCTTTTCACAAATGTATTGGGGAACCCCCTCCCATGGGCCTTGCTTGTAGTGGTCAGGATTGCTCGCTTGCTACACACCGTACAAGATGAGGTCTGACAAAATTTGCATCGCCTGCTTTAGTGTGGCTCTGTTTGTAATGAAGCAAATTTTACTTTGGAGAACATGCTGTATCGGCACTGATGCCCCAGAACCTACTACTCTAAATATAGCGAATCATAGCTATGCTTCTGCCACCTGTATCACTCACACCTTAGTCCCTGAATTGCTACAATCTCTTCCTCTCTTCTTTTTTCTGTCAGTCTCCCATCTTTGACTCTCCCTCCCTCCCCCTTTGTTTGTCCTTTTGTCCGCTCTCAATTTTCCACTGCTGTTCTGTAAAGTATGCCTGTCTTCTCTCTATCTCTTCTGCTGAACTTCTTTTACCACCTTCAATCTCTATCATCTGTCCCCCATATACCTTCACTTTTACCTACTCTTCTCTATTCATTCTCCCTTGTAAATCTCCACTTTCCTCATTTTTACTTCCTCTATGTCTCTCCTTTTCCAAACTTTGCACTCCATATTGCCACCTGTATATCTCCACTTCTCCCACTTCATTCCCAACCCATATCTCCATTCTGCAATGCACCTAGCCCTTGGCCTCTACCTCTGTTCTCCTGCATCACTCTAGTCCTATTGTATTGCCTCTCTTTATTTTAGGTTTCACCTGAAATCTATTGTATTTAAAATATCTTAAAAGGGGCTTCTTATCAGTTCCCATCACCGAAGTACTGTGCCCATCCACTTTGTGTGGAAATGTTGTGCCCTGTTTCACCCCTGCCCTCCTTTTGCTGTTACTTCTCCCTCTTTTAGCACAAGATCGCTTTGCCCGACAGGTCTCTGGAGGGTCCAGGTGGACTCTTCTCCAGCCCAGCCATTACCCTAGAGGGAGGCTACAGCTTAAAATGGCTTCACAGTACTCTGAGCAGCCGCTTATCTGAACTTGAAACAAAAGGCAGTGAAATATTTGGGCTTTGTTCATTAAGCGCTAAACATCTGCATTTCCAATGTGCTGTGATCTGGTTCGGAGTCAATTAAAATCACATGTCTTCCCAATTTGCAGTGCATCCGTCTTTCCATTTGAGAAAGCAGGGTTAAAGGCTCAAAAGCACGGAGTACTGGCTTGAAATCATTTTTCCAGTATAAATCGCAATCCCTTTTGCTCTCCAAAAGAATACATTGAATTTAGACTGGCAGTGCCCTCAATCTGCAAGTTGGTTTTATTGATTGGCATGCACATTTTTAGGTTGAAGCATAACACACCCCCCTTTGAAAAAGCATGCAAAATAAAATACTTCAAAGCGTGTCTCACAAGCACACAGATTCCCGTTAATGTTTGGGGAAATCATTGATGTTCAGAATGTTAGGCAATGCTTGTAACGATCAGAGAGGAACTGCAAGTCCCAGAATGCCATGCCTGGTGGAGAGTGCCACACACGCATCCACTTGACAACTCTGTGGGACGCTATATAACTCCATGTCATCAGAACAGGAAATGTCTAGTCCCTGGATTTTCTTTAACAATTAATAATTACAATGCCCTTTACTTCATTTGGTTCATGTGTCGTACACTAAAGACTACAACTACCAGAATGCACTGGCTTCTTATTGCAGATCTTGTACGTCCTCTTGAAGCGTTTCCAGCACTCATCCTCTCTACCATGCACGCCACTCCCCTGGGCTCTTTGAAAAGCACTGACTGCAGGTCCCCATGCCCTGCCCCTCATAACATTACATTGATAGTAAACCTCATCTCGCTTTTTTTGACAGGATTTCATTCAGAGTGAGTATTTGCATCTGGAGCTATAAGGATTAGACCTGGAGCGGTGCCCCAAAACTTTTATCACATGAACAATTCAAACAGAAAAGGCATGTGTTTTTCTCCTCAGCAAAGAACAACATAGGCTGCAGTGGCTGGGTGCCTTTGCTGCGGTTTGGCACGCACTCTAGCCCATCCTTGCTCTGTTGCTGGGTGCCTTTGCTGCGGTTTGGCATGCACCCTAGCCCATCCTTGCTCTGTTGCTGGGTGCCTTTGCTGCGGTTTGGCACGCACCCTAGCCCATCCTTGCTCTGTTGCTGGGTGCCTTTGCTGCGGTTTGGCATGCACCCTAGCCCATCCTTGCTCTGTTGCTGGGTGCCTTTGCTGCGGTTTGGCACGCACCCTAGCCCATCCTTGCTTTGGTGCTGGGCGCCTTTGCTGCGGTTTGGCACGCACCCAAGCCCATCCTTGCCTTGTTGCTGGGTGCCTTTTCTGCGGTTTGGCACGCACCCTAGCCCATCCTTGCTCTGGTGATGGGTGCCTTTGCTGCGGTTTGGCACGCACCCTAGCCCATCCTTGCTCTGGTGCTGGGTGCCTTTGCTGCTGTTTGGCATGCACCCCAGCCCATCCTTGCTCTGTTGCTGGGTGCCTTTGCTGCGGTTTGGCATGCACCCTAGCCCATCCTTGCCTTGTTGCTGGGTGCCTTTGCTGCGGTTTGGCACGCAGCCTAGCCCATCCTTGCTCTGTTGCTGGGTGCCTTTGCTGCGGTTTGGCACGCACCCTAGCCCATCCTTGCTTTGTTGCTGGGTGCCTTTGCTGCGGTTTGGCATGCACCCTAGCCCATCCTAGCTTTGTTGCTGGGGGCCTTTGCTGCACGCACCCTAGCCCATCCTTGCTTTGTTGCTGGGGGCCTTTGCTGCACGCACCCTAGCCCATCCTTGCTCTGTTGCTGGGTGCCTTTGCTGCGGTTTGGCACGCACCCTAGCCCATCCTTGCTTTGTTGCTGGGTGCCTTTGCTGCATGCACCCTAGCCCATCCTTGCTCTGTTGCTGGGTGCCTTTGCTGCGGTTTGGCACGCACCCTAGCCCATCCTTGCTCTGTTGCTGGGTGCCTTTGCTGCGGTTTGGCATGCACCCTAGCCCATCCTTGCTTTGTTGCTGGGTGCCTTTGCTGCATGCACCCTAGCCCATCCTTGCTTTGTTGCTGGGTGCCTTTGCTGTGGTTTGGCACGCACCCTAGCCCATCCTTGCTTTGTTGCTGGGTGCCTTTGCTGCGGTTTGGCATGCACCCTAGCCCATCCTAGCTTTGTTGCTGGGGGCCTTTGCTGCACGCACCCTAGCCCATCCTTGCTTTGTTGCTGGGGGCCTTTGCTGCACGCACCCTAGCCCATCCTTGCTCTGTTGCTGGGTGCCTTTGCTGCGGTTTGGCACGCACCCTAGCCCATCCTTGCTCTGTTGCTGGGTGCCTTTGCTGCGGTTTGGCATGCACCCTAGCCCATCCTTGCCTGTTGCTGGGTGCCTTGCTAGCCCATCCTTGCTCTGTTGCTGGGTGCCTTTGCTGCGGTTTGGCATGCACCCTAGCCCATCCTTGCTTTGTTGCTGGGTGCCTTTGCTGCATGCACCCTAGCCCATCCTTGCTTTGTTGCTGGGTGCCTTTGCTGCGGTTTGGCACGCACCCTAGCCCATCCTTGCTTTGTTGCTGGGGGCCTTTGCTGCACGCACCCTAGCCCATCCTTGCTCTGGTGCTGGGTGCCTTTGCTGCAGTTTGGCACGCACCCTACCCATCCTTGCTCTGGTGCTGGGTGCCTTTGCTGCGGTTTGGCACGCACCCTAGCCCATCCTTGCTTTGTTGCTGGGTGCCTTTGCTGCGGTTTGGCACGCACCCTAGCCCATCCTTGCTCTGGTGATGGATGCCTTTGCTGCGGTTTGGCACGCAGCCTAGCCCATCCTTGCCTTGTTGCTGGGTGCCTTTGCTGCGGTTTGGCACGCACCCTAGCCCATCCTTGCTCTGGTGATGGGTGCCTTTGCTGCGGTTTGGCACGCACCCTAGCCCATCCTTGCTTTGTTGCTGGGTGCCTTTGCTGTGGTTTGGCACGCACCCTGGTATAATGCGGATGGTTTTTCGAAAGCAGCCATTCAACCTCTTTATCCCCTTCCCTAAAGCTCAGCTGAAGGACCTGGGGCCGAGTTGCGATGCTGCCGAGTGGAAATAAAATGGAATGGAATTAGATTGCAGAACAGGGCAAGGCTTTTTGCTTCATTTTAGGAGCACTGTTAATTTTTTGTCTGAAATCTTTCCTTTATTTATGGTTTTCACCCATTTATTTTATTACTGGAAATGGTTATATAAATCCAAAATCAAGTGACAAAATGTAAATGCAAATTACTTTGAAACAACCTTGATTCTAATAGGCAAAGCACTCTAATCTGTTCTATTTTGTATATAACTGCTCCCCAAGCTACAACTGACAACCAAAAAACAGCTTATTGTTAATCACATAGGCAAAACCTAATGCATTTACCAATGCTTGTCTACCTCGTCTTCACTCTCTAATACATTCCTCCTCTTTTCTCTATATTCTCTCTTTTCCTTCCATCTGTCACCCTCCCTTTGCCCTCTGCTGTCTCTCTCTCTCTGCTTCTCTTCCACTCGTACCTTTCAATTCTGTTATTTCTCTCAGTTCTCTTTCTTTCACCATTTTCACATATCTCTCCTCCCCTCTCAGTCTCCACTTTCCCTCCCATGTCCATCTTCCTTTGTATTATCATGGTCTTTACTACTTGTATCACGTTACCCTCCCATTTGTGCCCTCTACTCTCCCCTTATCTTTCTATTCTCTCCTCTATCGCCTTCCTCCCTTTCCCTCTCCTTCCTTTCACTTATCTCTCCACCCCCTTTAATCACTCTCCCCAATATCCCTGTAGTGATGATACCTATCTCCCTATGTACAATGCTAAGTTAGCACAACCGCGTTAGATGTTAGAAAGCCATCTTGATGCTTCTGCTGCTTTTGCACGCGACACTGTTGTCACATGTTATTAATTGAGAAATGCTTACTCGACTTTGCTTCACATGAGAACTGTCTGTTGTTTAACATCCTTAACAGTGAGCAGTGACCTTGGTCTGTACATTGTGTTAAGAACCAGTCTGGGTCGCTAGACGGTGCATGTTGTTGTGTTCAGGTTGATCGTACCACTATTTAGCCATAACATGCACGCAGCTGCAGATACCTGAAAGACGAGTGCTTTTTAATATTGCAGTGCAGCATGTTTTAGGGTTAGTCGGCAGAAGAATGTTCCCACGAGAGAGCCTAGCTGACCCTGTGATGTGATTCCACTAAGCTGATCTATACGGTATGGGGTTCCCCATTCAAGCCTAGAGACCTTCTATTAGTCTAATAATAATACTATTAGTTTGCTAGCGAAAGGAGGGTGGCTGTATTCCACTGTCATGTTATTATGATTGCTCCTTTCATTTTCTATGGTATTGTAACAATGCTGATGGTTCTGATCGTAACCATTTGTCTGCTTATGTTAGCCAAAATACTGCATCTTAGGACACTAGGTTTATAAATTAAACTCTTTAAACATTAACCGTGTCTCTGTTTATTCTGTTGTGGACTGATATGAGAATAATAACGAAAAGGTATTTCTGATTCCTACCATTCCTGAGCATATTCTACGTCGCTTGTTCTGGGTTGTCTATACATTGGGGCCGCCGAGCTAGATCTCGGATAACGAATGGGACACTAAGCTAGTCGGATAAGGGGTTCTGGGTTCTGAGGGGAGTTTTTGGTACACCACAATTCTCTGAGGTCCTGGGTTCCTGCGCATAGTTCTGTGCATAAGCAGAATCCCTGCAACAGCCCTCCATCCAGTCCTGCATTCCTCCACCCCCTTTATTGGCTCCCCCTTGTACCTCTCCATCCTTTCCTATATCTCTGTATCTGTGGAGTTCCTCAAGGCTTAGCCTTAAGCCTGCTACTTTCCAATATTTACTTGACTCCACTGGCAGCTCTCATTGCTAGAAGAGGGCTCAAGGTATCTCTATGCAGATGACAAACAACTGGTGTTTTCCTTTAAAGATCACACTGTTGCAGCTTTCAATTCTGTCAAAGACTGTCTTAAAGACATAGCGATCTGGATGAATGGAAACTTCCTAAAACTAAACGCCGATAAAACAGATGTCTTAGGTTTTTTAATCAAGCTTCCCCGCCCGCCCGCCCGCAGGCCTATGGTGGCCTGGAAAACTCGGTGTCCCACCTGTGCCTAAGGACTTGGTCTAAAACCTTGGTGTCTGGTGGTACAATGACCTAGTCCTTTTGGCCCAAGTCTGACAAGTCTCGGTTGCCTGTTTTGGAAAGATGAGAACTATCAGAAAAGTCCTGGACTTCCCGCCGGAAGAAAGCCAAAGGACCACGCTTTCATGTCCTTGTGACCTCTCACCTTGACTACGCTGACAGCCTCTAACTGGGCTTGCCTCTGTGTCTGATCAGAAGGCTGCAAATGGTGCAGAATGCTGCGGTGAGGCTTGTCCGGAAGTACCCACTGCGCAATCACATCTCCCCGCACCTCAAACAACTCCATTGGCTCACAGTCACCAAGAGGATTGAATACAAGGCCCTGATCATTACCTTTCATGACAACAAGGGCAGGGGCCCTTGCTACCTGAGGAAGAGACTTCGCCTGTACCACCAAGAGCGGTCCTTAAGATCCAATCACCGACGCTACCTTACTGTCCCCCACTTCTCTAAAGCCAGGCAGGGGCGCAGGTCAATCTCGGTGGGGACTGCCAAATTGTGGAATGACTTGCCTCCCCACTTACGTATGCTGACCTCTGAGCAGGAGTTCAGAAAGCCACTGACAGCCTGGCTCTTTAAGCAAAGGAATTAGCTGCCTGATTCTTCTACTCAGCTGTCTCCAGCGCTAGCGCCCGGACAACTCGATTGAGGTAGCTGTGCGCTTTATAAATGCCTATTATTATTATTATTACTATTATTATTATTATTATTATTATTATTACTATTATTATTATTACTATTATTATTATTATTACTATTATTATTATCATTATTATTATTATTATTATTATTATTACTATTATTATTATTAATATTATTATTACTATTATTATTATTATTACTATTATTATTATTATTATTAGTATTACTATTATTATTATTATTATTATTATTATTATTACTACTATTATTATTATTATTATTATTATTATTATTATTATTATTACTATTATTATCGCTCTACTTTCTTTTCTTGCTACTTTCTGTACGTCTCCATCCTTGTTGTGGGTCTCTTCTCCCTCTTTTTTCAGTCTCTCCTATATCTCTCCATACTTTCCTATATCTCTCCATCCCCTTTATTTGCTCTCTCTTGTGCCTCTCCATCCTTTGCTGTATCTCTCCATCCATTGTATGCCCTCTCCTCTGTACCTCTCCATCATTTGCTGTATCTCTCCACCCCTTTTATTAACTATCTCCAGTACCTCTCTATCCTTTGCTGTATCTCTACCTCCCTCCCTTTGTTTGCTCTTTTCTATGCTTCTCCATCCTTTCCTGGCTCTCATCTCACCCTTTTTTCAGTCTCTTCTATCTCTCCATACTTTTCTGTATCGCTCCATCACCTTTATTCGCTCTTCCTTGTACCCCTCCACCTTTGCTGTATCTCTCCACCCTCTTTATTCACTCTCCCCTGTACCTCTCCTGTATATATTCTACCCCTTTATTCGCTCCCCCTTGTCTCTCTCCATCCTTTCCTGTATCTCTCCACCTCCTTTTTTTGCACTTTTCTGCACTTCTCCATCCTTTCCTGGGTCTCTTCTCCCCATTTATTCACTCTCCCTACAGCTCACCATTCTGTCTTGTGTCTCTCCACCCCCTTTATTCACACCCCCTTGTACCTCTCCAACATTTCCTGCATCTCGCCACTCCCTGTACCATCCCCTGCATGTCTCCATCCTTTCCTGTATCTCTCCACCTTCTCTTTTTGCTCTTTTCTGTACTTCTCCATCCTTTTCTGGGTCTCTTCTCTCCCTTTTTCAGTCTCTCCTATATCTCTCTATACTTTCCTGTATCTCTCCACCCCCTTTATTCACTCTACCCCTGTGCCTCTCCACTCTTCCTGTATCTCTCCACCCCCTGTATTCACTCTAACCCTGTACCTGTCAATTCTTTCTTGTATCTCTTCACCCCTTTATTCACTCCCCCTATACCTCTCCATCCTCTCTTGTATCTCTCCACCCCCTTTATTCACTCTCCCCTTCTACCTCTCCATCCTTTCCTGTATCTCTACACCCCTTTGTTTTTGCTCTTTCCTGTACTTCTCCATCCTTTCCTGGGTCTCTTCTCCCCCTTTTTTCATCCTCTCCTATATCTCTCCATTCTTTCCTGTATCTCTCAACCCCTTTATTCACTCTCCCCTATAGCTCACCATCCTCTTTAGTATCTCTACACCCCTTTAATTCGCTCCCTCTTGTACCTCCCCATCCTTCCCGGCATCATTCCACCCCATGGACTATCCCCTGCATGTCTCCATTATTTCCTGTATCTCTCCACCCCTTTTATTCGCTCTCCCTTGTACCTCTCCATCCTTTGGTGTATCTATCCATCCCCTTTATTAACTATTCCCTGTACGTATCCATCCTCTCTTGTATCTCTTCTCCTCCTTTATCTTCCTTTATTTACTCTCCCTTGCACTGCTCCGATTCTTTACTATATCTCTCCACTCCTTTAGGAACTCTCCCCTGTACCTCTTTATCCTTTTCTTTTTCTCTTCTACTCCTTTATCCTTGTTATTCACTCTCCACTATACCCTTCCATACTTTCCTGAATCTCTCCACCCCTTTGCTTGCTCTCCCCTGTACCTCTTCATACTTTCCTGTATCTCTCCAGCCCTTTTATTAACTCTCTTCTGTACCTCTCCACCCTTTGCTGTATGTCTTTGCCAAGTTTATTTGCTCTTTTTTGTATTTCTGCATCCTTTCCTGGATCTCTTTTCTATCTTGTTTGGGTCTCTCCTGTATTTCTTCAGCCTTTCCTACATTTCTACACACCCTTTATTATCTCTTCCCTGTACCTCTCCATCCTTTCCTATACCTCTTCTCCCCCTGTATTCAATGTTCCATGTACCTCTCCATCCTTTCTTGTATGTCTAAACCCCCTTTACTCGCTCTTCTCTGTACCTCTTCATCCTATCTTGTATCTCTCATCACCTTGTGTTCACTGTCCCCTGTACCTCTCTGTTCTTACCAGCCTGTCTCTATTCTCTCATGCATATTTCTATTAACACCTGCATAACTCCGTCCTCCTTTCTCCTCATCCTCCTTCTTCCCTTGTCCCCTAGCTGCCCTCCTCTTTATCATCCATGCACTCCCCGCTATGTCTCCATCCTCTCCTCTATCTTTCTTTTCTCAGCTTTTCTCTTCTTTCAACTTGCCTAACCCCTTTGTCCATGAGCAGACCCTTGCTCTCCCCAATCCTCCCCCTCCATGTAGAATAAACAGTGACAGGTTCTGGTTACTCAATCAAAAGATATCTGTTAAGTAGGCCAATGAAGGAAACTGTAACTGGTGCAGGGTAGCCCCCCCACCCAAACCATCTGGGCCTCAGTGCCACTGTATCAGCTGCACCACTGTAGCTCGGCCCATGCCTTACCTGTGCTGTTAAGTGTAAGTGCTCCGAACATCACCGGTATGGGTGCACCCTCAAGGAGCCAGACACCAGCTGCTTTAGGGAACAAACATGAATGATTAAAAGTATCAGAGGGCGTCTTCCCCCTGAATCCCACAGGTGCTGGTCATGGTTTGCACGTGCGATACGACCTTTGCAAGCTTAAAAGGAGTGAGAAATTCCAATTTTCAAGTTGGAGAATTTCTACGGTCTGGCTGTCACCAGACAATTATGTGAGAATCCCCAGGAGAGGGGCTTTGGCTCCGCCCACATGTTGGGAGCCAAGAGGATATGTTTTTTTTTTAGCAGACATTGTGTGCTTCCACAAACAAATTGAACACGCTCTTCACACAACTTTGATCATTGTATTTATTTATCCAGCTGCCTGAGGTTGAACTGTCAAGGTCACACACATGATATTAAATTGTCTTAGATAACTAGATAATTGATGGTGTTTTTCTCTGGCAGAAGCACAGATGGTAGCAGGCAGTCATTATCCTACATGGATTTTTATGTCTGGCTTTACACTGCAACTGTCACTTGACCATTTAACCTACACCAATATTATCTACAGTTATTTGCTCCACCACAAATGCAAATGCATTGCCATGCTATCTACTTGTTATACTTAACATTACAATACAACATTCATTTAAAGCCAGACTTACTGGCATTGCCAGTGCTTGTTTACTCATTTACAGACACATTCTTTTAGAATATGCAGCCACTGCCAGATGTTATAAGGAATGTAAGTTATGTAGCCTTTGTGGGGGGTGAATGTATGGCTCGATCACCAACCTCTCCTGAGACATCCATGGCCTGACCCAAGTAGCGAGGATGGAACCACACAGCTGTCGGGAAGAATGTGTTAGTTGTTTAAAGTCTATGGTGAGCAGGGACTCGGACGCATCATGGCGTTGTCATGAATTCTGACTATCAGAAGGCTAATGTCGAATCCGAGTTGAGGGAATTGTGGTTTTGAAAGACCGTAAACTACCAGGAGCTGTATTACATAAGTGCCCCGGGGGTCGCAAAGGGCATTTGCACCTGTTGTGCGTGCCCCCTGGACACTTTGGTATTACTGAAGGGGCCACAAATGCTTGTACATCCCTGTTTGTAATACCGATAGCGCTGATGCACATAAAGCTTTCTCTCAATAGCTTGGGGGTGAGGCCCCATGCAAATGAGGGAATCCCTTTGCCTCTGTGCTTGCGCCATAATACAGATGTGGGCTTAAGGGCAAAGAAACTGTCAGGAGGTGCACTGACAATGCACAACCTAAAAGGTGGTGCACCGTCAGTGTGTCCCTTGCTGACAGCGCTCGAGAGGGGTAAAGGGGTCCCATAGACCCCCCAGACATCCCCTTGCAGCTGGGTGCAGTCACTCATGGCACCCGCCTGCAAGGGGATGTCTAATCCCCCTTATGAGTTCAGGTGGAGTGCCGCCTGCACTGTGAAACACAGAGAGGCTTCAAAGCAGCTGCTTCATATTTCACATGAATGCGCTGTTCTGGGGGCAGCGTGAGTTTGCGGCTGCCCTGGGGGCAGCACATTCATCCTAATGCGGTGCCTTTTCCTTGCTTGCGACGGGCGCACCTTTTAAGTGGTGCCGCTGGCACAAACAAGGAAAATGTGCCATATGTATGATATGGCCCTTGGTTTTCATTCCAAATATACATGTTCCAAAATGACTAGGATGTATTCGAGGCAGGGTTCAAAGGAGACGAACAATTGGACGCAGGGGGGTAGCGTGCAGGGCCGTTGGTAGAATAGACGTATGGAGGGGTGGAGGACACGGAGCCTTACTGGATCTCCCCACCTCCCCCAAATAGAGGTTTAATTTTACCCAGGTCCAGTGTAATTATGCAGCAAGGGAAGGCTAAATCATGTGGCAGGGTTGAGTAAATTATGCAGCAAGAAAAGGCAAATTATACAGCATAATGCGGCACATTTTGCGATAGTATTACTTCATTTTTGTTTTGTTTTTTACTTTTTAGCACTGTCTGGAATGTGTTGCAGCTCATTATTACCAGTTCAGCCCCCAAACAGAGCAATAAGGAAGAGAACTGGGACCAGTCAACTTCTGAAGAGGGCCTTCCCCAGCGCAGCAACATGTGTCGCTGCATCTTTAGTAACTGTGGAACCGTTAGAGCTGGAACCAAAATTATTTGTTGTTAGCATCTTCAGATAATGCAGCAGATGTTGGATTATGTGGCACATGTGGCAGATTCCTAATAATACGAAAAATGCTGTGGCTGCACAGTCGTATAATGCCAGAGTATGGGGGATCAAGCTATCAATCCATGCCATGGAATAACTAGCTGCCAGAGAGAAAGAATCTGGTCACCTTTCATCTCCTATCTTTATGGGAGCCCAGTCTGTCCGCTCGAAGCTATCAGCAAATTAAAGATATGTCAAGCCTCACAAAAAAGAACAGGGTGAATTTGAATGAGACCAATAACATCCACAAATGCAACAGAACCAATCATATGTTTTTAATACTGTTTTCATATTTGTAATTTTGCATGCCCCTGCACTCTGGTAATCTATGCAATAAAATCAATAAATAAAGTTTGGAAAGAAAAGTCCGAGAGCTCAGGGCTCACCTGCAGCCATGAAGGCACAGAGGAAGCTGAGGCAAGGGATGAAGGCGTTCATGGTGATGAAGAGGATGGAGCTGGATATGCAGCCCTCGGGAGGTGAAGTTCTTCTCTCTTGCCTGCTCTCAGCGGGGAAAGATGCTATTTATACACTTACCTGCTCCTCTGAGGGAGTCTCTGATGAGGTCACGTGTCTGAGGCTCATTTCCATAACTGGCGTCATCTGCCTATCCTGCTGCTGCTGAGCTTGTTTGCAAAACAAATAATTGTGCCTACAAATCAGAGTGCGCCTGTGGGGAGGGACTAGACCTCCGCCTCCCCTCTTCCCCATGCTCCCAGACCTCTTCTAATAGTTCACCTTATGTCACGCAGAGACAGTCCGCGCGCCGGATTGGTGACAGCAGAAGCACATTGTTGCAGAGCGCCCTTTGAACACACATCTGAGGCCATCGTTGAGATGATGGAATGGAATTAAATGAAAATACTTTTATAATGAGCAATATAGCAATCACCCTCTAGGTGGTTTCCAAAAGTCCCTGACACTGTAAACAATCCTATAAAGAAAGGGGGTGCCTTAGACCCCTGATTTACATCAAAGTGGGAGCTGCTTGAAAACCTTATCGAGTGTCTACCATAGTGGGGGCTGCTTGGGGCAAGACGCTGTATCAAAGAACAACCTGAACTAGTCAAGTAAAAGAACCTAACCTTAGGGAGAAGGAAGGTATCAGAAGCCAAATTGGTTCTGAAATACCAAATGTAGAAAAAGGAAAAGATTGTCCTTTTCTTGAGTCCCCTCACTCACCAGGGTTTCCCCACGGTGACATGCTTCATCATTGGGGTCCTCCCAGTCCTCTACGGACTGAGGTGTGCTGCGACTTGCGGATTACGTAGGAGCACTAGAAAATCAGACTATGTGTAGTGCAAGTGAAGGTGGAGTGGATTGTGAAATTAAAATTAATCAGCTAGTGGGCCAAATAGACTTTATTAATGCTCTAAGCTGAAGAAATTAAAAATGGGGTGATATACTTAGGTCCCTAGTTATAATGAAATAGGTGTACCTAGCATATTGTATTGTCAACTAGTTTCGAGCTTCCCCAGCTCTTCGTCAGGACAACACTGGGACCAGCCCAGTGCGACAGTGCCACTCCTAGTCAACCTTAATGAGGTGCAAAATGAAAAAACGCTGCAACAGTGAGGCATGCGTAACTTATAATACATACGTAATGTACGTCAGGAGACATCTGTGGGATATAATAAGACACATATTATTTCGAAAAAAAGTAGTTAGTAAGTACTATTATCTAAAAAAAATTTTTGTGAGCACACTACACCCAAGTGGTCAATCACTTCAGTCTATGACGTGCCTCGTGGTCGTTTCTTTATAAAAAGAAGGAAAACAGAAGAAAGTTAAATCGCTATCTCCATGCCGGCGTTTTTGTGCTGAAAAGTGATTTGTGGTTTAACATACTTGACCAACATGTCTGACATAACACGAAACACACATACACAAAACATATAGATGACAAAAAAAGGGGGTTTACATACTTTTTAAAAGACATTGATATGCCTCATGGTCAACGGAGGGGCAATGGCGGTCAAATACATCTAAGGAAAAATGTAAAGTTTGCCGTTAAAGCTGTTGAGTGCTTCGTGGTCAAAGCTTGCCCTATTCTGGAGGGAGAAACGGAAAATATCGATGTTCTCCGTGTAGTGGGCGGGATAAATCGAACAAACTGTTCCGGAGCGCTCAGTTACTTGTACCAGGACAGACACGCTTCGGAAAACACCTACTTGGGCCAACACCTACCGGACCGCATTCTGGTGTGTCTCCGGTGTGGTGTTGTTTATGTAGATGTGACGGAGTAGAAACTGAAAAGGGGGGGCCTCGTACTTGGAGAGGCCTCCGGGGGGCGGCCATCTTGGATCGGGACCATTATTAGAGTTAATACCAAGACGTTTTTTTCGCAAAACACTTTGGGTTCAGCGAGGTTATTTTTAATGTAGATGAACAGGAGGAAAGACTTATAAAGGGCAGAAAATTCTTAATAAGTCAACAGGGGATGTTTAAAGACGTATAAAAAACGTATAAAAAAGCTATGTTACAGTTATACCCCTTAATTAGTTCATTTTGTAAAAATGGTTGCTAGGTAATTACACTCAGGGTATTGCAGTCAAAAGGAGTCCCAAGGGGGTTTAATGTTTCAATAAAAAATCAAAAAATGAAAAAACAAAGAATCAAAAAATTCAAAAATTGTTCAGATCACAAGTAGTGGGAACAATAGGAAGAACTTGACAGTCCAGGTGATACAGTATCGGACTTTCACAGTGGGTGTCACTGTCATGTGAATTGTCCCCAGGGAATTTCATCGTTCAAACCATGGATATCAGAACGTAGCTTAAAAACCCATCGCTGTTCTTTTTCATGTAGTTTCTTCTCAATGTTAGGCTGGTTGCTTACGTGTTCCAGAATGACCCAATTAAGGTCGTTAGGTGTGTGCTGTTTCTCCAAAAAATGGGTTGTCATTTTGGTGTTATTGCGTTTGCACCTAAAATTGCTCCGATGTTCAATTATCCTGGTATTTACCTTCCTTGTGGTCATCCCCACATAGTGAAGGTTGCAGATACAGGTAATCAGGTACACCACTCCAGTCGTATTACAGTTGGTGAAGGATCTGAGGTCCCATGTTATTCCATTGTTACAGTTTACTGTTTTTGTCACTTTGGTTAAATGGCATACACTGCAGTTGCTGCATGGGTAGTGGCCCTGAGGTAGTGGATGTAATAAACGTAAAGGGCCCGTGGTATTTGTGGGGTTAGGGCGAGTGTGGACTAAAAAGTCCCTCAAGTTCTTAGCTTTCCGATGGCTGAACATCGGTTTTTGTAACTCTAAACCTCCACTGTTTAGGGTTCGCCAATGTTTTTTTATTATTTTGGTTACTTGATTCGATGCAATATTGAAGGTGGTAATACAAATTTGTCGTTTTTGATCTGGTTGCATGTTCTCAGGTTTGTCTTCCAGTAGTGCCTCTCTGTTGTTGTTTAGAGTTCTTTTATGTGCTCTGGATACAAGATGTTGTGGATATTGCCTACGCAACAGTTTGTGAGACAAGTCATTGGCTTGAAAGTTATAGTCTTGACGAGTGGTGCAGTTGCGTCGCAGGCGCAAAAATTGTCCGAAAGGAAGGTTATCTTTTAGACTTCTGGGATGGAAACTGTCATAGACTAGTAAGCAATTCCTTGCTGTGGGTTTGAAGTGTGTAGTGGTAATTATACGTCCTTCATGTGCTGCTATGTTTAAATCAAGGAAGACCAGATTAGACTTACTCATAGTGAAAGCAAGACGCTGACACCGGCCCCGTGCAATCGGCCGAAGCTTGTGGGAACAGCTGCCTGTGCGAGGGCCAACATTAGCTACAGAGGGCACAGGCGCATGCGCAAAGCCATTTGTGCACGTGTAAACTTAATTTTCCCACGAAAACATATTTTCCGTTTGAAGAAAAAGTTAATAGGTTTGCTTGGACTTCTTTCTCTTGTTTTTCGGGCGGGAGTACATGTTTACATATTTTTGCGTGAGAAAAGGGAACGCTGAAACATGTCCAGGATTCTGCTTCGAAAGAGCCTCTGACCCGCGTTTCCAGACTTAGCCTAAACCTTTTCATAATTTACAAAACTCGTAAACCTGCGCCCATGAGCTGTCCTCAAACTGCGTGAGCAGATTTCATATTTGTCTGACAACACTGGAGAATGTTGTGTACAGTAGGAGATTTCATTTGTAATTGAATTATTGTCGTTTTGAAACTGCTCCCATCTGCCTGCCTCGCTGAAGGTATGTCTCGAAGTCGCTTTACCCAGCCGCTCTCCGGGTCCCTGGGGCTGGCCGGGGGCGTTGGGTCAGGGCCATAAAAATGTTCTTTCGTCCTTGGAAGTGCAGAGGACAAGCCGTCACCTCGGGCCCATGGACCGGCTCCAAGCCAAGGCGCAAATAGGTTTTCAGGATGAGTTTGTTCGTTCATAAACTTTATTCGGGTGCATAAAAAAATACAGCCATAAAAGTACACATCTAAAAATCATACAGATACATATAACATACGTAGAATAAAATCCATATTGTGCATAAAATATTATATAAAAAGGGGTAGTTGAAACATATCTAAAAGAAATCTGTCCAGATGCTCGGAAGGATGGATATTATAAGCATATCAAAGTCCAACCTTTCATAGACCCTTTGGTACATCGCTATACGCTATTGCGGGATGCGTTCCTAATTTTAATAGCATTCATTATAAATAGTGCAACATTCTAACACATGTGGGCCGCCTAGTGACACTAAAAAATTCAGTGCATTATTATGTGTTCAGATTTCTTGGGTGATAGACATAGGTTTCAGAAAGAGGGTCCTCAAATTCAGGTACATTTTACAGAATAATAAAAAGGGCAGAGTGCTTTGTTTACTGTGGCCATTGTGACCTCAAATTGCATCAGAGGGGCACGACCTCATATGTGGGAAAGCGACCAGGTGAGGCACAATAATACCGCATCTCAACCTTGTCAGCACAAAGCGATGTTGTATGATAAATGTCAAACAATGGTTAGCCCCTAATTCCGTCCCGGGTCTTGTAAAATATCACTAGTGATTTTTCCCCCTTGTCCAGTTCATGTTTGGCGGGCCTAGATGGGGAAAAAACGTGTTTCATCCTATTCTTGCTAAGTGATGTAAACTGGGTGATATCAGACCAAATTGACAAGTTACACAATTCACCCAAAAGGGAATTAATATATAATAGCCACAGTATGTGTGAGGCTTTCTCCATACTTGGACAATTAAGAATGATGTTTCTAGTAAAGCTAACCTCACCCTTAGCCCACAGCGATATCTATGATAACAAGTTGAACCAGCAGGATGTCCTCTATAAATTGCAAGTTTACCTCTTAGTGGACTATAGTGTTTGCAGCACAAGGCGGTACATATAGAAGCCTGTTTAAACATTTATTTTCCTCAATTTGCAGGGTATGGGCATTGGCATGGCCCCACAAACCGGCTCCATAAGTTGCTGTTGTCATGCCCTAACTTTATATATAGCCACCATTTCCTTGATAGGACGGCTACCCAGTTTCGACGCAAACTTGAAAATTCCCTGTGAAACCTTGCCCATTTTGGCTCTGGTATTTGATTCATGCTGGGTCCATGAGCCATTGCCCGCAAACAAAATCCCCAGATAACAAAAGGATGTCACTGAAACAATTGGGGTACTATCAATAAAAAAATTCTACATGGTTTGCGTATATGGCCACAGACCATATTGAATGTTTTGGTTTTCATAATAACCATTTTCCTTGAAGTCATACATTCACCAAATGCATTCATCAGTTTCTGCAGGCCTCCTGGTGTTCTAGTTAGGAGTACAGCGTCGTCTGCATAGAGCAGCGCTGGTATTGAGAATCGTCCAGCCTTAGGTGCGTCAGTCTGCATCGACTTAATAAAGAGTCAAAAAAGTAATTGAGCCAAAACACCCCCCTGACGGCTGCCGCGCCCTACTTTAAATTGTGGCGTGCATTCTCCTTGGGGACCAAAACGTACCTGACTCCCTAGCTTTCCATAGAGGTGTGAGTGGAACCCCACAGTCTGTCTTGGTGCACCTAGATCAATCAACAGTACCCACTATAGATTATGGTTAACCAAATCAAAAGCGCTGCTCAGATCAGCAAAACATAAATATAGATTGCCCATCTTAGCCTTGTGCATTTACCAATTACGATCACCAGGTTAATGCACTGTTCAACCGCACTCATCTCCTTCCTGAAGCCGTACTGGGTCGGAACAGGATCGAGTTTTTTTGTACTCATTTCTCCAGCCTTACCATTAGTACTCTACTCATGGCCATTAATGAGAAGTGTAAAAGTGAGAGTGGGCGATAATTTTTGGGGTCTGCTTTGTCCCGCTTCTTGTATATAGTTATAATAATCGATGTCTTCAATGAAGGCGGGATGCAATCTGTCGATGCTGCATTAAAGACCCTGGTCATGATAGGCCCCCAAAGGTCAGGAGCAGATTTAAATACATCAACTGGCCCCCCATCTGGACCAGGGGCCCATCTCCCTGCAATAATTATAATAGCAAATTTAACCTTGTTGAGGGAAATTTCTAAGTTTGCTAGTCCATCATTCCCCCCAGTCATCCATATAGGCCTAACTACATCCTCACTATGCACTTTAGAAATTTCTGGAAAATGTGCCACCCAACTATCACAAGGGACAAGATGCATGAACCCAGGGTTATCATCACTTTTTTAAGAATGGAGCATTCACTGTGTCCCAGAATAGCGTGGTGTTTTTATTCTCTGCCGCAATAGTAAGGTTGTCCCATGCTTCATTCTGGAGTGATTTTATCCTATTATCCCTGGCCTGTTTATATTGGATACGCAGAGTCTTGTTTGTCATGGTGTCCCGCAGTAACCTGTTCAGGGCACGTTTCAACAACCGGAGTGTTTTGGTGCAAGCGGTGTCAAACCTTCCTTTATTCTTCTTCCCTGCCCTAGTGGGGTGGCGAGTAAGTAGTAAATTTATAGAGATGGTAATTTGGCTAAACGTTTTAACTATCAAATTGAGAACAATATCCTCCTGGAGGCAGTGATCAATTTCCACAATATGTTTTTGTACTATTGTTTGCATCATAGTGGTGGGATCAACACCTTTCCATATAATTCTAATACCATTAGGCCTGCTTGCTGTGATGCTGTTTACAGCCGGGAAAACATGCTGCCTCTTAATCCAAAGATATAGTGGTATTGTAATCAAATTATGGTCACTTAGGGGTGCCGTTACGGTGGTGGGCATACCACACAGAACATTTGCTGATACTGATATCAGCAAATGGTCAATGATAGAGGTTGAATTCCTACCCGTAAATGTTGGAACTGTTTCACCATTTATATCACAATCACACCTCAATAATTCAAGATCATATTTGGTAATAAAAAAATTCAAAGATGCACCATATTGATTATTGCAAAAATGGTCATATCCCATCCAATCCCATCCATATTAGTACAACCACATGTCTGAGTATCACCTAGAGCACAGGCTTGTATGTTAAAAGCTCCTACCCATATTAACATATAATTAGTATAAATAACATTTAGGAAGGTTTTCCAAATGGTGATCTAAAGCCGTCGCCACCCTACTACGTGTTGCATTAAACACAATTTTATAGTAGTTTATCATAACCAGGTCTTCCTCTCCATTTTTCTTCAGCCATAATAATTGAAAAAGTGGATCGAGGTTCAAAATCTTCCTCAAGATGGGTTATGGGTAAAGTTTTGTCAATATATTGCTAGAATTTATTCCCTAATTTATGTAGTGCTTGCTCTCGATTTTATCTACTATTGGCACTATACCACAAAAATTATGCTCAAGAATTACATACTTTACAGCAACTCTGAATTATGCAGTTTGTCCTTGTGCTGGTGCAATTTTGTATTTTATGTTTCAATCGATCGAAATCATGTTATTCACTGGTCAGCAGATGCAGACTCTATTTTGCACTTTTCATGAGCTGGAAATGTCAGTGAAAAATTGTGCTTGTACAGATCTACCAATGTAATCGGGCCCTGATAGTGAAAGGAAGGGGAACATATTCAGCTTTGGTTTTAGTGAGATGAGGCACACCCCTTCTGACATATAATCCCATACTAATGTCAGTAGTACATTTATATTCTTTCTCTCTATCACTTGTTTTTGATTCCTTGAGTGTGTTGGTAAACATGGTTCTTGTACTCACTGTGCCACTAGAGTTAAGCTTACTTGGCTGATGCGTTGGTCCGGGGTTGGTTTTGTTCAGGTTCAGAGGACCTGGATTGGATGTTCAGGCTCGTCTGTTTCCATTGGAGCAGGGTCAAGAGTGATTTGCGTATAGCTAGCTCCAAGTAGAGGTGGCATGGTCGGCAAAAAATGATAGATTGGAATGTAGCCTCAAGCAATTGTCAGTGGCTGGAATTAATTCAAGCATTCAAGTTTCTCCCTCTTTTGCCTGTCAGTGCCAAGGAAACTGTGGTCCGGGCTTTGATTTTATCCCAATTGGATTATGCCAATGCTCTTTTGGTTGGTAGTCCAGGCTACCTGGTAAAGAAACTGCAAGTGGTCCAAAACTCAGCAGCCAAACTGCTTTTGGGTCTTTCATCTACACATAGTGTTCGGATCCATTTACGTAGCTTGCACTGGCTCCCAGTTGATTCTCGGCTGAAATTTAAGATGTTATCTATTGCACATCGGGCCCTGTATGGTCTAGGCCCTATTTATCTTCAAAAGAGATTTGCTTTCTATAGACCTAGCAGACAGCTTCGCTCCTCTGACCAGCTGCTGATGCAGATTCCTAGGTTTAAGCGTCAAAGGCTTGGCGGGAGTTCTTTTGTCCGTAAAGCCGGTCTGGATTGGAATGTGCTACCATTGGCACTCCGGGACAGTCAGGATCCATTGCTTTTTAGGAAAAAGCTTAAAACATTGCTTTTTTAGTTTCTGATGTGTGTGTGCAGTTCACTTTTTTTCTGGAGTAAGCGCCGGGAAACTTTGAGTAGCCGTGCGCTTTATAAATTAAACATAACATAACATAACATTCCATCCATCACCTTGTTTATGATGCCCTATGAGGAATATTCCTTAAGCACATTATTTACTGTGCTCATCCACCATTCACTTTTCACAACTGCACTCAGAGATAAGTATTCCTAAATATTAATACCAAACAAGGGGACCATTTGGAAGATAAAATGGCACATGTTCATAACAATATCTCATTTTTACATAGTGCCTCATACTGTTCAGATGCCCACTTAATTGGCACTCAGAGTACTAATTTTGGGTGGACGGAGGGCTGAGTGGCCTTGCTAAGAGTCAGACTGTAGTAATCAAGTCCACTCAGTTGAGATGATTAGATGAGGTTTATTAGAAGATGGTACAAGATCACAGGTAGATTAGAAGAGGACCAGATGATGATCAGTTCAGGTCCAGAGGGAGACCCCACCAGGAGCAGCCAGCAGGCAGCTCAGCACAGTCAACTGTCCCTTCTCTGACAGACTCCCCAACATTCTGACAACATCATCACATTAACATTCCACTTGTTGTAGCATAACATTGGATTAACATTAGCAGGATATAACATATCTCCATTCCTTATACGGGGAAACAAAAAACTAGAAACAGAAGAGAAGAGAAGAACCTGAGAAAGTGAAAGCAAAATGATTATACGATCTTCAAAAAGAACAACAATAAAAGAAGAACATCCATCAAAAGAAGAGCAGTGCGAGAACAACCATAGAAAGAAGAGCAAGCATAAGGGATGGTGTTAATGTCCTGGGCAGCTGATTCACGCGCCCGATGTCATGCTCGACGTACATGACGTTGAATGAGATATGAAGAAAAAGCATGTAATGAAGAACCAGACCGGTGTAGTAGGCATAGGACACGCTGCATTACTCCCTGCATCTTTCCATAATGCCGACCTTGTCTCCTCACACAAGAAAATGGAGAGCCAGCACGTTTGTGTGCCATAAAATTTAACTAAACTTTATAGACAAAGGTTGGCAAAGTGGCAACAAACTCCGGTGGTACCTGGATACACTTCAGCTTCAATTGCGCTGAGTCTTGTAGAGACTGGGTTACTGCCAAACAAAAGATGGCGGCGCGCACAGTGACGCCGTGCCGGGTGGCTCACGGCGCACTCCTGCTGCCAACACGACTGTCAAGAAAAAGCCAACTCTCAGGACGTCATGAAGAGATCTTGAACAACTGCGCACGACAAAGACAAGGTAAGCCGCTCGAGCCGCTTTTGAATTTTGAATCGCCTCACAACTGATATATAAAATATTTTCCTTGCAGCAAACAAGCATTGGTAGAGACAAAGATGAAAACGCTATGCTCTCCGTATATGTCCCCACACTTGCCACATGTAAAAAGAAGCGGCGAAAACACCAAAGAGCCAAGTAATTGAAAACTGGACAAATGGGAACATGCCTATGCAGCGCTGGCAGGAAAAAGCGTTAATAATGTCACACATCCAATTCCACAGAAAGACAATATCGTGCACCTTAACACAGCCATGGATGAGCCTCACTGACACCACAGGAGGCAAAATCTGAGATAGCCACTGGTTACCTTAGTCAGTGAGGCACTGTGGATATTTTCTGAGGCAATGAAGACATAAGTAGTTGCAGCGTGGCTTTGTAAACAATGGTTGAGAAGTAATTTCTTCTGGCACATGTAGACAGCTTTGATGATGAATTACAGCATGCTTGGAGAAGAGTTGTCTGTTGAAAAACAGGAAAGCAAACAGAGCTTTTGAGACTGGAACCGACACTTGTGATGGTGTGGGAACAGCAAACAGAGGCAGGGGCTGCTTTTAGACTTGAACTGGCACTTAGCATTGAGGGCGACCGATGGGAAGTCACTGGTGGGGTCAAGAGTATGATTTGAGAGCGGTGCCAGCTTGAGTTGATTGAAGATTGATGAGGTGGAAGTAGCAGGTTCTTTAGATTCAAATCATCGCCAACATTCTGTAGTAATCAAGTCCACTCAGTTGAGATGATTAGATGAGGTTTATTAGAAGATGGTACAAGATCACAGGTAGATTAGAAGAGGACCAGCTGATGATCAAGTTCAGGTCCAGAGGGAGACCCCACCAGGAGCAGCCAGCAGGCAGCTCAGCCCAGTCAACTGTCCCTTCTCAGACAGACTCCCCAACATTCTGACAACATCATCACATTAACATTCCACTTGTTGTAGCATAACATTGGATTAACATTAGCAGGATATAACACAGACTTATAACTTACAGATCACAGCAGACGTCAGTTATGAGCAATTAACTCACAGAGCCATTTTGGAGCAGGTAGCTTCAAACTTTAAATCATTGAATGGATTAACTCAGAGGGACACATAGGTTTTTGCTGATCTTTGTTTTCATTGTCTATTGTTTTCCTCCCTCATGAGTCTCGAGTTTTATTTATCCAGAGTAGTAAACACGGGGACTGTTGGCATTCGGTATAACAACATTTATTTTATATAGTGCAGTTCTAGAAAGTGGCAAGTTGACTTGCTGTGTTGTGCCAAATGTTAGTAAATTTGGTCCCGGAGCTGCAGGCCGGATGAAGTCCTGCCCATGGATTTCAGGTTCTCTGGTGTACTGCTCTGGGGAAACCAGTCTTCCCTCCACTGGGGTATAACCGGCACAGGTATCCTTTAGGGCAGTGACAGGTATCCCATTAACTGTGACCGGATGGATAGCAACTCCCACCTCGGGGACCACAGGTTACCCTCGAAACATTTAACTGTAAGTATTACAGAAACACACTAGGACAGCCTCGACTTTATGACTGTTAAAACGTTCTTCCTGAGGTCCAACCATCAGCTCAATGAGCCATCATTTCAGTCACCAGACTACTGTAGATTATTTTCTCTATACTTGGGTAACAATGCAGTTAGATGCAGCACACAAGGAAATTCAGAAACAAAAAATAACATTAACAAATATAAACATTAAAGGCTCATTAAGATGAAGTGTGCGTCAATAAAGCACTCAGATGCTGGCGGAAAATGTTACTTCATGAGCATCTTCGAAGCTTTGACTTTCTAAATGTTCATCAACTGCATTTAATAAAAGCAGTAATGCTGAGCACTGGCAGGGGCAGCTGATGGGCCAGCTCCTATGCCAGGTATGAGCAGAGATAAAGGAGACATTCAACCATGGCTGTGAGTTTCAGCAGCGCAAGAGGAAACAGTTCCTGGTAGATACAAAATCTGTGTTTCAACCTCATGAACTGATGCTGCATTGTTAGCATAATTTGTGCAAAGTTTAATCACCCATGGGAAGTTATCTTATGGTATATTATGGTAACTTTGAGTAAGTAATACCATCTCATCCTGGAAAGATTAATTACGCTTCTGTTCCAAATTAAATTTAGTTGCACAGTTAAAGATAGAAATCAACTTGAACTGATGTGTTTTTTTTCGTACTTGGTGTTCCTTTCTTTCCAATAATGACACCGGGGACCACATAATGATGGTTTCTCGAACATGTGAACCTGCTGCTTCTTGCTTGGCTACTGAATGTTCACTCCCATGTAGGAAGCTTAAGATTTGAAAGATTCCAAGATCCTTTCGACCAAAGTAACTTGCTCACAAGGTTCGAAATGTAAGAACCAAGGGAATAAATCTTGTGCGTTGACCCCTGCCTGACTCCATAAACAACCTCAGTGACAGCGAGCACTTGTAATGGATTATGGCCAGGGTACAAGTCTTACAAAAAAAAGTGGGGGGGCTAACCTAGTTAAACACCACGACATGCAACATCACGGCATGTGACATCACGGCGCATGACATCACACATGACATCACAGGAATTGACATCATAGAATGTGGCACCACAAGCCACGACTTTACAGGAAGTGGCATCACAAGAAGTGGCATCAGATCTAAAGCCCTCACACATATGGGGGGGACACGCCAGGAGGGAGGACGCATTGGGGAATGCATTTTAGTGTGCGCACCGTTTCGTCTGCTCACCACCAGCTGGCGCAAAAGGCAGAATCGCGGTCTCACGGGAGGAATGTCCATCGAACGCCCAGCCATCTTCGCGGACACGAGAGCTGGGGAGCGCCAGGGGGTTCTCATGCACTAGGGCTAAGTTGCGATATTAAGGGGGTTGGGGGCAAGGGCGGCCGGCACATGCCCCGGCGAATGCATCCCTGTTACCTCTTGGGACAGTAGCCTGTGCAAATGTATTAATTTAATTATTTCTTTATGCAGGAGTAGGATCGGATGCCAGGCCCCTCCCTTCCTCGCCCCTGCTAGGATCCGCCTAGAACACACAGGTAAAGGGTAAGAGCAGGTAAAGGCAAGGAACACGAAGGGGTCGGAACGCCTACTGCTGCGGTGCAGGGCAGGGGTGTTGCAGCAGGCCTAGGGCCGTGCGCCACAGGGCCAGGTCAACCAGCCCCCTTCCCCCCCCCCGGGGTAACCTGGTCAGGGGATGTAAGCCACTGCCCCCTCTCACACAGCCTGCTTTGTTTTCCAGCTACGTCCCGGGCTTCCGGACATTTCGCAGAGGTGCAGGGTACAGCACCAGTTGCCGGCTGAGGTGTCTTTGAGGTACCGCATGGCGGAGTGTTCCGCCGAGGGGGACAGGCTTGGGGGGGCTCGCAGGGCAAGACCAGCTCAAGGGGGGAGAGTGTCATGATGGTCAGGCATGGACTGGGAGCCGCGCCAGTGGCCGGCAAATCCTCCTCGTACATTGGTTAACAATCTTACCATCATCCCCTCACAGGGTTCAGCAAGTTTCTTCCCAGACTACACGACCTCAGAAGCATCGTCAGGAGGAGAGTAGCGACCGCAGGAAGTAAGTAGGGGGTGAGGGTCTGGGACCGAGCTGAGTAGGCGAAGACTGGAAAGCTGAGCCGTCACCAGCAGTTAGGTTTTGGCTCACAACTCAATTTCTCTTCCAGGTGGGCAGTCGCAGATCCATCCAGATGAATAGCCAGGGATCCCCCCCACTTTTCTCGATGATGTCCCAGGTGGAGGATTTCCAGCCAGGAACCTCCCAAGATGCGCAATTGTCAGCCGTCATGGAGATGGTCAGGGCCAAAGGAGTGGCTTGGGCTACTGAGCTGTTGAGGGAACACAGCCCCGACGATTCGGGCATCGCCATGCCTGCCCAATGCACGGGTCAGGAAGCCGCTGAGAAGAACGGTCCTACCAGATTGAAGAGGGTCCGCAGGCCCACAGTCAAGGACTTTCAAGCTGAACCGCTGGTAGCTAGGAGCCGCACCACGAGCAAAGCGCGGACTGTGGCCATGCCATTGGCCGACGCTCCCCTTCCCCTCGCAGCCGGACCAGTGGCCCCCCTGTTCAACGCAACGCCGCCCACGAACTTTGCCACCTGTGACGACCTGGGTAAGCTCACGGATACGCTAACAAACTTTATGTCGGAGGTCAGAGCTGGTCTCCTGGCGTTCAACAACAGCAATATAGCAAACTGTGGAGTTGGGCTAGCTAGCCCAGCATCTCCTGGGCAGGCACCAGGTGCCCCTTCAGTCACGAACGTTTTGGGTGGTTGTGGTGGGGCAGCCACTGACCAGTGCTGCCGCAGGAAAGCATGCGGTAAGGAGTCCCAGGGCCCGTGCCTGAGCCCGGGACTATCGAGCACTCTCCCTTCCCCGCTTGGGGGGACCTCCCGCAAGTTAGGCAGCAAGATACGAGCAGAGACAGCCATCCGGCCCGCAGCACCATGCACTCCCCCTGCGGTTCCTGCCGCCAATGCCATCCCTCCTCCTGCGTCCCCAGTGTCAGGCACCCCCCTCTCCCCCACGGCTCTGCCTCCTGCACTCCCTGGCCCTGCACCGCTAGTCACGCTGGTCCCCTGTTGTCCGGCCAATGCTCAATAGCGTGGGAGGTGCCTCTGGCGGCCAAGGAAGGGATTTGGAGGAGGGAATTTATTGACATCTTTACACTGTTGATGAAGGTGGCAGAAGGGGTTGATACCAGGAAAATGAGCGGTGAGGAGGAGGACAAGAAGGTTCGCTTCCAAGCTTGGCCTGATAAAAATATCAAAAGGTGGGGACAGGCCTTTGCCATCCTGGCAGCCGTTGTCATGGAACAGTACCCAGATCAGGGGCCGGGGCTGTTCCAATACGCTGGCATCATCACCAATGAGGCGGAGACGAATGGCGGGATGGGCTGGTACAGGTATGATTGCGAGTTTAGGAAGAAGATGGCCATCTGTCCCGAACTAGGGTGGGACCAGTTGGAGGTGCGTCTTTTGGTCCAGCATATGGGCAAGGGCAGGGTTGAGGCTGAGGAGAAGCCTAGCTCCACCATGAAGAAGGGAGAGTCGAGCAAGGGCCAGAGGCAGGACAGGAAGGGGCAGTTTAAACAGCCCTTTCGAGGAGGCCGTGGTGGGGGCCAGAAGGAGGGACCCAGGAGAGCCTTCAATGGCACGTGTAGGCTGTTTAATGCTGGGTCTTGCTCCTGGGGCAAGGCCTGTCGATTCTCTCACACCTGCAGCAAGTGTGGCCACCACCTGCGACAAGCGCGAGCTCGCCTCCATGCCCACCAGACAAGACAAGTAGGCCCGGGGTCCTCTTGCCGGGCCCTCTCACCCCTCCAGAACAACCCACTTGGCATCCCCCCGGATCCCTCACCCTGTGAGCCGCTGGCCAAGGGCCCATCCCCCGTGGTCACCGCCAACCTGCTACCACTACTAAGGGAGTTCCCCAATGCGAAGGACACTCTGTCACTGGTCCAGGGGTTCATGGAGGGCTTCAGAATTCCCTATCTGGGGCCTTTGGTCTATAGGGATACGGAAAACCTCAAGTCAGCCAGGGACCATCCCGATGTAGTAGGGGCTAAGATCAAGAAGGAAGCAGCCCTGGGGAGGGTGGCGAACTTTGTTGTCTCTCCCTTGGGGGTGGTCCTGAAGAAGGAGCCATGGGCGTTCAGGCTGATCCAGCACTTGTCCTACCCGGAGGGGGATTCAGTGAACCACTGGCTTGAGGAGGGTTCATGCTCGGTATCGTACTGTTCGCTCGATATGGCAGTGGACATGGTCAGGAGGGCGGGCAGGGGAGCGTGGTTAGCCAAGGCTGATATTGAGTCTGCTTTCCGCCTTCTCCCGGTCCACCCTGAGAGCCAGCACCTCCTTGGGTTCAAGTGGCTAGGTGAATTCTTCTACGACAGGTGCATGCCGATGGGGTGTGCGGTCTCGTGTGCCTACTTTGAAGCCTTCAGCTCATTCCTTAAGTGGCCCCTCTCAGCAAGGTTCAGCATAGAGGGGGTGACCCGCTACCTGGACGAGTTTCTGTTCCTTGGGAGTGCAGCAGGGGGCTTCAATGTTTCCAGGCCCTGGCCAGACACCTAGGAGTGCCGTTAGCACCTGGTAAGACGGAGGGTCCTGCGCAGGTTCTCACCTTTTTGGGCATCGAGCTTGACACGGTGATGGGCGTGTCTAGGCCCACTGGGGAGAAGGTCCAGGCTTTGCGGCTGGACATCCAGTCACTGCTGGGGAAAGACAAGGCTCCCCCGGGTGTCATCCAAAGCGACTTGGGCAAGTTAAACTTTGCAGCTAGAATCATCCCAGTGGGGCGGGTGTTCGCCAGGAGATTAGCCAGGGCCACAGCTAACATGTCTAGAAAACACCACCTGGTCAAGTTGGGGGCAGGCCTGAAGAAGGACCTGGTCATGTGGGAGGAGTTCCTGTTGCATTTCAATGGGATGGTTATCTGGAGGGCCCCCTGGGTTGACAGTCCTGAGCTCAGCTTGTTCACGGACACCTCAGGGAGGGAGGGCTTTGGGGCAATCCTGGGCGAGGAATTGTTCACACAGGAATGGCCCAACGCGTGGCGCAAGCATGGCATCACTTCCAAAATCACAGTTTTGGAACTCTTCCCTATCATCATATCCCTCCACTTGTGGCCGACCATCTTGTCTTATAGGAAGGTCCTTTTCTGGTCGGACAATATGGCGGTCGTGCAGGCCATTAATGGGCAGACCGCCAAGTGCCCACTGGTGCTCTGCCTGCTCAGAGAGCTCACCAGAGGGAGCCTGCGCTGCAACTTGGAGTGTAGGGCTCGACACATTGAGGAGGTTAAGAATGTTGTGGCTGATGCTCTCTCTCGTTTTCAGTGGCTCCGATTCCGGGAGGCCAGGCGAGAGCGGAGATGACCCCCTTCCCCGCAACCCTCTGGGGGATCTTGGAGTGGAAAAGCAGCTAAGGGCCATGGGGGAACGGGCCTTGGCCCCCGGTACCAGGAAGCGGTACCTGGCAAACCTGACCTGCTTTAACAATGTGGCTGCTGTCTTAGGCCTGGCCGGGGTACCAGTTGAGGGCAAGGTACAGGCTTTCGTGGTGTGGGCCAAGAAACAGGGAAAGAGTCACTCTTGGGTCTGTGGTCATCTAGCGGCGGTCAGTCACGACGCAAAGCTTAGAGGAGGACAGGACCCTACCGAGTCCTTTGCCATCAGGGCGGCTCTAAAGGGGTGGGCTAGGGAAGAGCCCCGGGTACCAGACAACAGGTCCCCCATCACCTTTCCCATCCTGCAGGCCATGCTAGACGTCCTGGGAGGTGTCACCAACTTGCCTTATGAGGCGTCCCTCTTTGCCGCTTCCTTTTGCTTAGCATTCTTTGGTGCTTTCCGGATCAGCGAGTTAGTGGCTCGGTCCAAATCTGATAGGTCAGGGGCCGCCCTGGTCATAGCGGATATCCGGTTGTTGGATGAGTTAACGATACACCTCAGAAGGTCTAAGACAGATCAGAACGGAAAAGGGGTAGGGGTAGGGGTGGTGCTACTGCCTTTAGGAGACCCCAAATACTGCCCGGTTGCCAGGGTCCGGGAGTTTGTTTCTCTTCACCCGGCAGCACCGGGTTAATTATTGATTCACGCAGACCTTGTTCCCTTAACCATCTTCCAGGTAGACAGGGTAATGGGTGCTTGCCTGTCTAAGACCGGCCTTCTCTGGGCTGATAAAAAATATTCAAGCCACTCCTTCCGGATTGGGGCAGCCACCACTGCATTCTCAGCAGGCCTGGAACCGGCACAGTTCATGAAAGTGGGGCGCTGGGAGTCTCAATGTTATAAGCGATACATCCGCCCCTGATGGGGCCTGCTTTGTGTTTAGGACTGTAACTTGCAGTGTGGTGTGCCACTTGTTTGTGGTTTGTTGGTTGTAGTGCAATGTTTTACTGTTTGGTAATAAACTTCTGAGTTGAATCGTGTCCTTTGCTTCTTCAGGGTCACGTGTGTGGGTCATTGGGCACTCTGCCATCTCCCAGTTGGCCCATTGGGCATCGATCAGGAACTGGATGCGGTGCTTCTCGCAGACAAAGTTTGAGTGGTTGAGGTTTCCAGGGATGAGATGGTGCAGCCTCATGAACAGACTGGAGCACTCGCTAGCCACGCTGGGTGCCCCGCCCAATTCTTTGGTGATCCACCTGGGGGGCAATGACTTGACTGCATTGGGGAGGACCCTGCTACTGCATGCCATGAAGACTGACCTGGGGGAACTGAGTAAATGCCTAGGACCGTGCGAGCTCTGGTGGTCAGAGATTTTGCCACGGAGGGTGTGGCAGGGTGCTAAGTCTGGTGAGGCGGTGGAGCGGTCCAGAAAAAGGGTGAACAGCTCCATGTGCAAGTTCACTCAGCAGAGGGGCCTGGGATTTATCAGACACTAAATGATTCAAGAAAAAGTCAAAGGATACTTCGAGTCTGACGGGGTACACCTCACTCGGGTGGGGATGGACCTGTTCCTGCTAGACTTGGATGAGGCACTAGCACACATAGGTTGCAGGTAATAGACTAGAGCAGTTGGTGGGGGGCCCCGGCGGCAAAGGTTGGCCGCCTCCTGGGCTGTGGTGGAGTTACAGGGCGATCTGGATGCATATGGGTACAGAACGGTACCACTGCGCGGCACACAGTGGTGCCAGAGCCGAACCCCAGGAGCCTCATGGGAGGTTCACGGATTCTATGTCGGCGCCCCGTAGTACTTCGGGCTGTTGTGGGCCTGAGCAACCGGGAGCTTGCCTACCTATGCTCCGCCCAGAAGGGCATGAGTATAATGGACCTAGGGTGGTCAGGTGATCCAGGAAGGGGATAACCAAAAGGTGCAGTACTAAGTGGTTCGCCACGGTGCTGCTAGGCTCATCAGGTGGGCTAGGTGGCGAGAAGGCTGCCTGTCCTTGGATCGCCCGTAAGCTATCCCACCAGATTACATAACGTTGTATGTAATAAACCTGCAGCAGTTTCTTCCCAAGTATATCTTGTGTGGTGTGTTTCATTTGCGGGCATTCTTGCTGTGGGGGGTGTCTGTTGCCATGATGGTGCTATGCGGCTTCCCGAGGCCACCACAGGGGGCCACTCAAGAGGGCAGCCCTGTAGTGGCATCGGGCATCCACCCCCACTCCTTTCTCCTCCCCCCCTTCTCCTGGGGGGGCTTGGCCTAGGGAGGAGTCCCCCCTTGGGTCGCGGGTGTCCCGCGTTACGTCCGGTGCGTGAGGTGGTGTGAGGGGTACATAGGTATCCCCCACCCCCTCCTCAGCCTCTTTTCGGACCGGATGCGCCATGGACACCACACTTCCACCACGCTCTCCCACCCTATCGCTTACCCGGCGTGTTGACAGTGGGAAGCACAGTTGAACTTTGTAATGTTGTACTTTTTCGTTGCAGGCGGAGTTACAGGGCGATCTGGATGCATATGGGTACAGAACGGTACCGCTGCGCGGCACACGGTGGTGCCAGAGCTGAACCCCAGGAGCCTCTTGGGAGGTTCACGGATTCTATGTCGGCGCCCTGTAGTCCTTCGGGCGGTTGTGGGCCTGAGCAACTGGGGGCTTGCCTAGCCATGCTCCGCCCAGAAGGACGTGAGTATAATGGACCTAGGGTGGTCAGGTGATCCGGGAAGGGGATCACCAAAAGGTGCAGTACTAAGTGGTTCACCACGGTGCTGCTAGGCTCATCAGGCAGGCAGGTGGCGAGAATGCTGCCTGTCCTTGGATCGCCCGTAAGCTAACCCACCAGATTACATAACGTTGTATGTAATAAACCTGCAGAAGTTTTTTCCCAAGTATATCTTGTGTGGTGTGTTTCATTTGCGGGCATTCTTGCTGTGGGGGGGGTCTGTTGCCATGATGGTGCTATGAGATGACACGTCTAGTAAAAATGCAATGTCTTGGGAGTTCCTCAAGTCTGCCCCCCTCCAGGAAGGCATTCCTTTGGCACACGCCGCTTCCCAGGTCTCTGGCGCGAACAGCATCCTGGAGGCTGGTACGAGGTGTTGAAAATGTTCCTTCTTGCTTCACAGTGCATGAGGCAACCTTTGATTATGTGACTGACTTTCCATTCCGTGTCGTTGGACAGTATCCAAGGATGGAATGTGTTCTAAGGCGGACTCAGGCTTAAAGTGCTACCAAGATACTGGCAATCGAGGTCTTCCTTTCCTACGTGCTACTTACTACCAGTTAAAGCTGAAAATGTATTCCCTGGTAGCGCTTGTTCTCGGTTTTATCTACTTTTGGCACTATGCTCTAAAATTACATACTTTACCGCAATTCTGGGTTATGCAGCTTGGCATTTTGCTGGTGCAATTTTGCATCTACATTTCACCCAATCAAAATTACCTCTTCCTCTGGTCAGCAAATGCAGATTCTATTTTTGTACTTTTCAGGAGTTGCCAAATTATGGTTGGAGCAGATCCATCAATCTAATCGGGCCCTGATAGTGAAAGGAAGGGGAAACTATTCGGCTTTATTTTTGGTGGTCTGACGACGGCCCTTTCTGACATGCAGTTGGCAGTTTTGTATAGAATGTAGAATGGTCAATATCATAAAAGCCCTCAGCAGCAGCACCCCCCGTCTGGTCGCCCTCCCAGGATCCCAAAAACTCAAAACACATTAATTTCACATTTATGGAAGAATTGAGGCCGCAGATTATTAGCCAATTTCAAACTTACAAGTGACCCATTACCCACCATATCTTACTTTCTTCAACAAGTCTGTGCCCTCCTTACCATAGCTACAAGCACTGTGCCCTACATTCATTGCTGGATAGTCTGCCCATGTGATCTATCACCTTGGGTGTAACCATTCCCTTATATTCCAGGCAACCATCTGCTTCCAGCCCAGCCGGATCACCCTTCACTTCCAGCGTAACCACATTTAAAGATATATTTATTGTTTAATTAATTAAATCATTACAATGTGTAAAAAAGGCTTTGATCAAACGTTTTGCCCTGAACTGCTCCCATCACAATCAATAAAAGTGAAACAGTAGAATAATAATAATTAAATGAAAGCTCTCTTGTTTATGTGCTAGCACAAAGTGGGGTTATATTAATAATTAGAACTCCAATGTCCCCTGCACACGCTAATTGTACATAGATTTAAGTTAGCACAGTAATGAGTGTAGGAAAGAAAGAAACAATGTTCATTCAATGCTCTTTGTGGTTCTAGGATTTATTGTCCTTTTTGTTCGTTCCTTGGTACAGATTCTTATCCTAGCCAACACGTGTTTCGTCACTACCATTAAGTACACAGTGACTACTTCAGGGCTACGAAATAAATTAGATACACAATTGTATCAAAGTGGGTTTAAGACAATTAACGCAATTGGCAGACACTCATTGTGACATGTAAAATAGGAGAAAATCAGCACAGCACACATGATTTCTTAACACATATGGAAACCCAAGTTATTATAAACATAGGGGCCGATTCACAGAACTAACTTAAGACAAAATCCTAAACTTACTACTTTTGGTATTCACAGAAGTTAGGATTTTGTCTTAAGTTTGTCTTAAGACAAACTTAAGACAGACTTAAGACAGACTTAAGACAAACTTAAGACAGACTTAAGACAGACTTAAGACAAACTTAAGACAGACTTAAGACAGACTTAAGACAGACTTAAGACAAACTTAAGACAAAATCCTAACTTAAGTCTGTCTTAAGTTTGTCTTAAGACAAACTTAAGACAAAATCCTAACTTCTGTGAATACCAAAAGTAGTAAGTTTAGGATTTTGTCTTAAGTTAGTTCTGTGAATCGGGCCCCTAATGTCTAAGGCAACAAAGCTTTTTTATATAAAAAAAATTCTTTATCAAATGAGGAACAAATCTGTGTTTGGAAAGCACTAGTGAAATTGTGTGACTTGTCATTTTGACAGCATTAATGTGGTTGTGTGGTATTGTGACAAACTAAACAGTCATTAATTCCCTGTGGCATGGTAACTTTCATTACTTAAAATGGTGACTTGTGCATGGTGCAAGTGTGAATTTGTGAGCCTATCCCCCTCGTTTATGTCGCCAATCCAAAGTCCAAGGAAGTATTGAAAGAAAAAAGGGATAGAGTTACCTACATTCCTATAATTATGGTCCTATAAGAAAGCAGAGAAAATTGTTGATCTGAGAGATTACTTCTCCAGAATACACCCATGACATGAAAACACATAATGTGTGGATGAATAGTAATAAAACCAACCTTATTGTTGGTTGTACTTCTGTCCTGAAGGTAAATAGTAGTAGATGGTCTCAAGGGTAACAGAGACCAGAAATCCATTCAATTAAGGCGGAAAGTAACAATCAAAGGTCGGTATTACGGCAGGGAAACTAGGACTCAAAAAGCTTTTAACATAGTAATGTTAATTGCACATACCTATATTATGTGATGCAGACGAGTATTCAGAATATGCAGCTGCTAACTATTGTGAGACCCTATTCGTAGGGTTATGGCTGACAGCAAGCTTTGATTGTGTTGCCGCTGGTCACCCGATCCTAGAGTGGAATTGAGAACAAATAGGTCGAGTTACTGAGGAGAAACTCCAATGTAGGGAGTACTCCATAGCAATGAGCGGCTTGAGCCACCCAACCAAAAAAGGAGGTTGTGGCCATGAGTGTTCAGGCCCTCAAAGGAATCTCTTACCAGTGAAGTAGCTGGTGAAGTCTCCCACATGCGAGAGGGACCACGTTCACCAGCTGAATGATCTCCTTAGTAGGAAAATAGGCAAAATAGAGAGAGGACAAATGATGAAATTGCTGCTCTCTTAAAAGGAGGCTGTACTGATGGTGGAGTTTCGGCCATCTTGGACTACTCTATATTTTCCAAGCAGAGCTAGGCACGATTACCCATTAGCCAAAGTATTCGTAGCCTTTAGTGGTTGGTGATTATTACGTTTTGTGCATTCTATTAAGGCACCTATGGTAGCCTATTGTATCTCTCAGTAGAGAAAGGTATTCGCCATCTGTGCGTGTCAGGGTGGTATTACTTGATCAGGTGGTGGCCATATTGAGAGTGTGTTTCATTGTCACTGTGACTAGAGTGAGCAGTTATAGAAGCTAGTTCCCTGATTGATTATAAGGAATATATAAAAATCAACTTGATCTCTTTGGACTGTATGGTCTAATAATGAACCAATTTGTTCCAAGATGCTATGAAGGATAAGTATTACGTAAATGCTGGTCATCCACAATATAACTATATGAGGAGAGATCAAAAACTAGGAGTATCAAATCCTAAACTAGTGGCAACATTAAGAGACAGTCACACCAGACTTTTAGCCATGTTCAAGAGTTTGTTTTTGCATTGTGTACCAAACTCAAGGAGATTCCAGTGAACTATATATATAAGATTTATATATATATAATTTATAGAGCACATGAATCACCCCAATCGGGGTATCTCCGCGCTGTAACAGCTTTTAGACAGCCAGAATAGGAAGATCAGAGCAGTGAAGTTTTTAACATTTTTCTGAATAATAGGTAGCTGGTACATAGACGGATGTGACTAGGTAATTGGTTCCAAAGTTGAGGAGCTAGATGAGTAAAGGATTTGCCTCCTAATTTAGCTTGCTTTGTGTGGGGTACAAGGAGGAGATCTTTAGATCCCGAACGGAGAGTTCTAGAGGGAGTGTATCTGACCACATTGTCCGAAAGATATCTTGGCCCCATATTGTTTAGGGCTTTAAACACTATGCAGCAAATCTTGAATTTGATTATTTTGCGTATGGGTAGCCAATGCAATTTGCGGAGTAGGGAGAGTGAAGCTGTTCTGGGGGAGCATTGGTCACTAAGCAGGCTGACATTTTCTGGACTTCCTGCAGCCTGTTTAGGGAGGTTTACTTAGCTGAGATCAACAGAGCGTTGCAGTAGTCTAGGCGGCTTAAGACTAATGCATGTATCAGGCTTTTAAGTGTGGATGATTGGAGAAGGGGGGAAGACTCTGCGAAGACGGCTTAATACATGGAAGCAGGCCCTGGTGGTTGAGGTAGCATGCTCCTCCAAGCTTAGTTTCTGGTCAATTTGGACCCCTCAGTTCTTAACCACTTGTTTTGGGGACAGGACTGGGCCCAGCTCACCAGGCCACCAGTTGGGTGACCACCTAGCCACTGCGTCTTTGGATAACATAATTTCTGTTTTTTCCGCATTCAGCTGAAGGAAGTTGTTACTCATCCATTCAGTGATGGTTTTCATGCCCTCCAAGAAGGTGGCCTGGATGTTTGTGTTGCTCTTGTCAAAAGAGAGGAGTAGTTGTGTGTTGTCAGGGTAGGACATTGGTATGAACCCTAAGTTTCTCAGAAGTGACGCAAGTGGAGTAATATAAATATTAAATAAGGTAGGGCTCAAACATGAGCCCAGGGGTACACCCTTGGAAACAATGGTGGTCTGTGATTTGAAAGGACCGAGGTTGACGGTTTGGGTTCTCCCCACCAGGAAATCAGTCAACCATTTTAGTGTATTTTCCTGTATGCCTATAGCTCTAAGTCTCTCTACCAAAATATGGTTAGAGATGGTGTCGAATGCTGCAGACAGGTCGAGCATTATAAGAAGCACTGCTTGACCATTGTCTGCAAGCATTCGGATGTTGTCTGTGACTGTCACCAGTGCCTATTCCGTGCTATGTCTGGGACTCAATCCTGACTTTGAGTAGTTGAGGCAGTTCGAGGATTCAATTAATTTAGACAGGTGGGTGTTAATGTGCTTCTCAGGTAGCTTGCTTTGTAAAGGGAGTAGAGAGATGGGTCGATATTTAGTGATAATGTCTGGAGGCGGTTTGGCATTTTTCCTGATGGGCAGGATCTGCGCTGCTCTCCATTCCTTGGGGAGCTTGCCGTCCTTTAAGGAACAGTTTAAAATGGAACAAATGGGGGCAGCCAGCTGAGTGGCGAGCGATCTGGAGATTTTGGCTGCGATTAGATCTAAAGGGAATCCAGATTTGATCATTCTTAGCAGGGATTCAGTATCTGCGGTGGTGAGCATAGGGAATTCCTCAAGTTGATTTGTGCTAGGCGAGACAAAGAGGGGTTCAAATCTGGGGTTTGAGCGAGAGCTAATGGTCACAGTTATTTTGTTATCAATTTTTTGTGAGAGATATCCTGCTATATTGTCACATAGGATCTGGGATGGCGCCTCTTTCGTGTTGCAATCTTTGGGACTGATGAAAGTATTAAGTACCTTGAATAAGGCTTTGGGAGAGTTATCTGCCTGATCAAGTTGGTTAGTGATATATTTTTTTCTGCAATTTTCAGGCTGCTATGGTATTTAGTCCGGGCAGATTTGAAACGTTCTCTGTCATGGGGATCATGTGTTTGTCGCCATTGTCGCTCTAGTTTATTGCACTGGGTCTTTTCCGTCCGAAGGTCAGTGGTGTACCAAGGAGTCTGGGGGCGTTTGGAGACCACTGGGAATTTTTCAGTGGTACCAATGTGTCTAATGTGGTCTTTATGTTAACCTGAAAGGCTGTGAAGTGTTTTTCAACTGTGTAGGAGTCCGGATGTTGCGGAGGTATAAAAGTATCTTTGAAAAGAGTGGGCGTTAATTTATGCCACTCTCTGTAACTCCTGATAGTTTGTGCTTTCGGGGTGTTGTGTCTATTGATCCCACAAAACAGAATTACATTTTTAAGTAACCTGACCATGTAAGGGGGCATGTTGTTTCGTAAACAATATTGGGTGAGATTGAGAGGATTATATCTAGAGTGTGTCCTGCTACGAGCTATGGTGCGACAGGCACACAGTACGGTAGTATGGAAAAGCAGCGAGTAGCATAACATATCCCAATTAGTTAAACATGAGTAGGGGCAGGACCTGCAGACACAGTCCTATCCCCATGCTGGATACGTAATCAACCACCGGGCATGCAGTGTTATATTAATAATTACATTTAATAAAAGTTAAAATCCCTTCTAAAAACGAGGTAGCCACCAAGCAACAATGAGTGGAATATAGCGCAAAAGGGAATGTTAAGTAGCTTAGCAGCTTGAGACTGTATTGTCCATCAGTTTGTCCATAAAGTGATAAATAGTTCAATGCGTGCTCTAAATCAAATGTTGCTTATTCTGAGTTATGCTGCGCAATTTTAGTCTAAGGAGCAGAGTTACAGTGATCAACAACAAAACATTAATGTTACATCTTTTTCTCAGCCTCCCAGCTTGGAGTTCCGTAGTCCCTTAGGCAGGGTTCCAATGTTATTGAAGGAGCACAGTCTCAATATAGAACATGGGTTTTAAATTGCACATGGAGTAAAACTAGGTCAGGTGGAGTATCATCCCAAAGGTTTGCTGTCGACTTATGGAGTTATTCGCTGTTGTGAAACTAAGATAAGAGTCACCGAATTACCGGATCAGAAGACTAAAATTCGAAAAGGGCTACTTCAATAATATACCAATATTATGTCCACCAGTGACTGTTTCCTGTATTTGGCATGGAACCTGGATTTTCTTAGTGACAAATGGCTGCTTGAACTTACGATAAGCAAGATGAATGAAGATTGTAAAGCTGATGTTTAGGGCTGTAATCTCCGGATTCAGTGCCTCAATGATGTCCTGCATGCAGGATCAGACTCCCAGTTTGTTCCACTCAGGCCTCAGTTTTGATCTACGCAGGTTCATCAGTGCTGGGCAGATGCACACAACGTGCTTCAGGGATTCGACTGATTCTCCGTAACCCCTAAACGCAAGCACATCTGATGGGCGCCGCAAAAGGGGTAGAAGTTTCAAGACGCCTCTCACCCAGTTTAAGTGCCAGGAATCTCTTTTTTAAGTGCAGGGGATATGTGCAAGCAAGGTATTGCGGAAGAGGGCCAGTTGGTAAGAATTGATTACTGCCCACGCGTGCCTGTGTTTGGCAAAGATTGCCTTGTCGGAAGAATAGGAGCACAGTTGGATATACTTCTTGATACCTCATTTGAATGCTTTTTTAATTGGATTAAGGTTCCACAGTTCGCTTGCTGATAGTTGCTGTGTGCATTCATTAAAACATTTACTGTATGACACTGCAGAGTTGTTAGAGTGATGTCTGACTATAACAGGGACTCGAGGGAGCCAGCTCTACCTGGCCTTAACCTATGGCACAGTTTGAGAAAAGCGCCAGTACTTTTCATTTCATAGTCCAGGAGTCCTAGCTCTAATCAAATCTATGCGGTGGATGAAGTTTATTGGCAGCTGAAGAACTTTTTATGTAGCTCTTAGTCACTTGTTGGTTCAGTGGAGAGCTGAGCTTGCCCAGGGAAATTTCGAAGCCGTACAACAACGTAGGGCCTATTTTGGCTTGCATAACTTCCAACATTGAAACCAGGCTCAGACCTATCAGCTATTTAGGCAAGTTTAGAGAGGCTTGGCTTTTATAGCAATTTCACTGCAATGCTTGACTAAGGAGCCCCTAGAGTTCCTCCTCAGGAATTTAAATGTTTTTCCTACCGAGATTTGGAAGTTGTTATATGACCAACCGCCACCTCCATAACACTTCCTGCAAAATATGACCACTTGGGTCTTCTATAGATTTACCTCCAAGTTGTTTGGGGTGGTGTAGCTGTATAATTTATTTAGCAGTTGTTGCAGCCCAACTCTCGTGAGACAGAGAAGAACAAGGTCGTCAGCATATAAGAGATTGCTGAACTGAGCACCACCGATCCTGGGGGAATGGCTATCTAACTGCTGAAAGGTCAGCTAAAAACAAGTTGAAAAGCAGAGGAGATAACACATATCCCTGTTTGACTCTACTCAACATCATTTTATTTTTTTGAATAGGTGTGAGACAGTGGCAAACTTAACTTGGATCAAGGTGTTAGTGTGCAGTTTGACAATTGACAAAAGATGTTTGACCGTAATTCCCCATTTCGTTAGCTTACCCCAAGGGGCCTCTCTTGGTACCCTGTTGAAAGCTGCTTTGAAATCAACAAAACAACAGAAAAGCGCCTTAGAGGATACATTTGCTTCATTGATAAGTATTGATAAGGCTAGTAGATTGAACAGTGGGCATGAGTTTGCCACGAAACCTGTTTGATTTTTAGAAATCAAATCCCAACATCTCAGGTGTTAGAGTTAGAGACTGGCAAAGTACTTTGCCTCATTGTCCAACAAGGCTATCACCCTGTAGTTATTTGGAGATGAACGGGAGCCAGACTTGTAAATTGGGTGGATTATCACCTCGCGCAATGAGTCGGGTATAGTTGAGCTCCGTAGGGTATTATCGAAAAGGTTAGGTAACTGTTTTGACTAAAAATAAATATTCTATTTAAACAGGGCCTGTGGCAGACCGTTTAGGCCAGGCAAGCCATTTGGGCCAGGCACCCAATCAAGTCTTGCTTTGGTTAGTGTTTTGACCAGCCTTGTTTGAGTGAAGGAAATGTCCTCGCTTGGGTATTGCTGCATGTCTTGCGAATGGACCAGCCACTCCTTGTGGGCAAAGTTTGAAGTTGTAACATTATTAATTGATGTAGGTTCAATTCTAGTGTCTGCCTGGAAGTGGTGCCCAGTCAGGAATGTTACCCATTCTTGCTCTGAGATGTTTGCACTCCCCTGGCTGGTATTTCCATTAATTTGCCTATTTACTAGAGGCCACAATGTTCTTGAGTTCTGGCTCTTACTTTCCCAATTAAGAGTAAATTGTTGGAGGTGATGACATTTATCATTTTGGTATGCCTGTCTATAATATTTTTGCACAATTTAGTTGTCGTTCAATAACTCTTTGGACTCCGTATGCCTCCTAGCTGCCCTGAGGGTGGCTTTTCAAATTTTCTTTAGCCCCATACTTTGGATCAAAGTAGGGCTCTGTTTGACTCTTGGATCGACATGATGTTGTGGTGGTAGTTGAAATTGTCTTAAAGGTTGAGAGCAAAAATGTTTCCAGTCGGTTATTGGATAGGCTGTCAACAGATTGCAACGTGTAACCATACCTTTCTCTTCAGGCAAGCGTCTGCTTCCAGCCCTGCCGGATGACTCTTCACTTCCAGGGTAACCATAACTTTTCCTCCGGGCAAGCATCTGCTACCAGTCCAGCCGGAGGACCCTTTACTTCTGGTGTAACCATACCTTTCCCTTTGGGCAAACATCTGCTTCCAGACCAACAAGGTGACCTTTTACTTATGGTGTAAGTCTAGTGGCATACAGTGGAGTGGCATACTGTAGTATCTGTAAGTACTTTTCTTCACGTCTTCTAGTAATGTTTCACGCCACGGCTGTCTATCATCGCGGTGACAGGCACACCTCTGACTTTGATTAACTAACATGCATGTTTTAGGCTTTCAATGCTTATTTTACATTATTTGAGTGCCTGTCTACCTCATTGCGGTGACAGGCACACCACTATCAATGTTTTATTACAAGTTTGTTGTCCTTATCTATAAAGATGTAAGGTTAGAATGTTTTTTTTTCCATAGGCATTTGACATTTATGCATTTACAGTGTCTTGTTATTGAGCTATGCATTTACAGTGTCTTGTTATTGCTGTATGCCAACATTTGATTTCAAAATTGTTCTCTACACGTACATGTTTAGTTGGCATAGGAGTGGGTTTTAGTCCCATGTCCCCATGTTTCATATTTTGTATCACGTTTGTAGTGGGTGTAGGTCCCATCTACCTCGTTCGTATGGGTACAAGTCCCAGGTTTTTGTAGTGAGCGTCAGTCCCATCTACATCATTCTTACGGGTACAAGTCCCATGTTTCTGTAGTGGGTGTCAGTCCCATCTACCTCGTTTTTATGGATTTGAGTCCTATTCTATAGTGGGTGTTAGTCCCATCTACCTTGTTCTAATGGGTTTAGTCCCATGTTTTTGTGGTGGACGTCACCCATCTACATCGTTCTAATGAATATTTTATGTTATCTATGCTTCTTGTGATGTAGTCTCCACAGAATCTCAAAAGGTCTGTTGTTACTGTTCCTACAGCGTCCCAAAAAGTCTGTTCATGCTGTTCCTACAGCCTGCCTCAGTGCTGCCTACGTTGTACAGATTATCCTACGCTACAACAAATGTGTACAGAGCCTCAAGTCAACACTAGGATTGGGGATACCCTCTTACCAACATCCATTTATTTGGTCCTTTTTGTCCTCTCATACTACAGGTATAGAGACCCTACACTCGTCATGCACAAAAGTCGTTTGTCTGCTGTGGATGACGGAGAGCTCTGGACATAGCACAGAGTCTCAGGACAAGCTACTGTTGTAAGAGTTTCCCCTCATTTTGGTTGGCTGTCTGTTGTTGGGTGGTATCGCTTGTTAAGGCAATTACTACTGCAGTACTACGATGGGCAATGTCAAGTGAGACTTATCATTTTTTTTAACTTTGATTTTTGGTCATTTTTTTTACCTGATGTTTGCAGTGTCAACCGCCGCTTTCAAATCTGAAGTTGTTTTGACACGAGCCCGCGACGGCGCGCGGTGTTTCACCGGCATTGTGGTGATGTGCTGTTGCCTCGAGACTCCTCCGGCCATGGTGCTCTCATGCTTGCAGTGCTTCATTGGCATTTCGTATCCACAGACGTGCCGGGAGCCATCCGGGGTTACGTCTGCTTAATACAGCCTGCTTTGCCAACCAATTTTTGTTTTTTCAATAAAGTTCTAGTGACACACAGTGTCATCTGAGGACAACGCAACGAGTACGTCCTCATCGCTTCATTTTTGCGTAGAAGCCTGGTGTAGCGGTATGGAACTCCACAAGATTGTCAGCTGTGTAGCAGACACCGTGCTTTCCCGTTTCATTCGTCACATCTACCTATTACCGTGCGTATGCTGTTACTGGCCATCTACAAACTGTACATTTCGTCGAAATCCAGGGGATTCCTCGGGCGAGATCTTACCGGTGTCATTTCGGACTTCAAACGCTGCAGTTTCGTATGCCATATATTCGTTTTGTATTTCATCTTTTTCTGCAGCTTTGACATTTTCTCCATCACTAACGACATTTCTCCATCTGATGTGCCATTGCCATTTTTTTTCCGGCTTTACAGGGTCTACATATTACTATTCATGACTGTTTTCTTTACAGGTTTGATATCTGGGTGCGCAATTTGGGGTGTGCTCCGTTCACACTACTCGGGTGAGGGATCGCTCACCACCCTGGTTAAGCCTGTTGAACCTGTTCAGAGACGTACGCTAAGTTCTCAGTCTTTTTGTAGCTCTATTAACAGTACACTAGTGCTACGGAGCTGTTTTCTCTGCACTGTGGTATAATGCCATCTAGAGACATGTTGGGAAAATGAATGGAATTTATTCCTACTGCTGGTCTGTTTTTATACATGGAGTTCAATGTTGGCAAGTCTGTATCTGTTAGCTCCATGTTCAGTGCCTCATTGTTCAGTATTGATTTGCCAATTTTGAAGGTCTACATTTTTTTTACAGTTTAAAGAGTTTTGTTCCATTTACATATTACACTGTTTCACCCTATTCTTCAATGCACGATGTCTCTTGACCTCTCCGTGAGGTGTGTCTTTCGGGTCTCACTTTTCTCATGTGCGTACACATTGACCGCCAATCGAGGTGCAACCTCTTACGTTGTCATTCTACATAGGGTGTCATGACGATTTCTGTCACAGCATGGGGTACACAATGTTTACCTCCTTACGAGGTGCCTTTACTCCTTGTTTTTTTATCTTACCTCACTAGTGCATAACGTTTCTTCCCCACACAAGGTGTGATTTTTTTGGGTTGCTTTCGCCCATTGTTACAGTATACAGTGTCTCTCCTCATGTACACGAGGTGTTGCGTGGACTGTAGTCCCACTCACTCATGCACTAATGACCTCTCCGCGAGGTGTGTTCTGGGTTTATTTCCCACTTTAAAGTGCATATCAGTTGACCTCCAGTCGAGGTGCGTCCGTACATGGACATCACATTACATGTCTTATGCCTTCACTGCAGTGCACGTTTTACCTTTCCTAAGGTGTCTAGTGTTGGTCATGTTTTTTTTAACAGTGCACAATATTCAGATCTCCTCTCGAAGTCATTCCTGCACATGCTTAGTATTACTCTTACTGGGTGCCTAGTATGAGTTTTTCTTGTCCTTTTTCTGGCGTGCAGGGTTTCAGTACACTGGGTGTTAGATGTATTTTCTACGTATTGCTTCTTGTTTTAGGAGACTGTTTCACCCAGTGCTGTTAATATTTTATTATCTTAATATTTTCTATTACAGGGAAACATGAGCAATCTTTTGTATTTTTCTTCTTCTCAGTGATTGTATTTCTTTTCTTTTCTGCCAACTTGTTGCTTCCTGATGTGGGTTGCTCTCTCGGATACTTACTTGGCAGAGTTGGTGTACAGAGAGTACTTATCGATTGTTTTTTTTCCTTTTCTTTATTTCTTCCATTATTAGAAAGGAGGATGAGAAACAGGTTATGTTTATCTTTTTCTTTAACATTGTTTTGTTGTTTCCTTTCTCTCTGCTTGTTGCTTCCTTTCTCTCTACCTCTACTTTGTTCTCTCTAGTACTCTCTTCTCTATTTCGTTCTTCTTGCTTCTACATCTGATTCTATATTTCTCTTCTGCTCTCTTTCTCTCTTGTTATTCTAAATTTTGGCATTCCTTTTGTTTTCCTTTTGGGAACAAAGGAGGATATGTAGTATCCTGGTTTGTTATGGTTCATGATGTGCCAGTGGAATGCTGCCTGAATGATGCAAGATGGAATGTTGGGAGTGGGAACTCACAGTTGGAGAAGGGCTGAGCGCCTGGCTGGCTGCTCCTGGTGGGGCTGAATACTACTGTGCTTCTAATCTGTAACCAATTTGAATAAATCTACATAAAAGTACATTCTGGATGTGGACTTGATTACTACACATACAAACAATAGTTTAGAATGGGGTGAGCTGGAGTGGAGTGTTGTAAAGTGGAGTGGCATACAGTGTAGTAGTGCACAGTGGAGTGGCATATAGTGGAATTGTTATATTTAATATAGGTACACCAATATAGGCTCAGGTAGTAATCCAACCTTTCACCTATATTTCCCCTGCCATTTCAATACATAACGGTTCTAGGGACTGACCTTTTACCTAGTTACAGTACTGCTTACAGGACATGGGGTTTTCCCTGAAAACTAGCCTCATTCATTATGCATGAGGATTCATGGAATCTTAGCAGGACTACAATCTCCTGCATAATACCTATGTATGAGGGTCATTCCTTCCGTCGTCCTAAGTATGACATGACACAGCAAGGTAGATCCCCTGAGGTTACCACTTTGGGTACATAAACACGATATTGTTACTGAGGCAGAGAGAGGAGAAAAAGGACTTCCATTCTGACACATTGAAGCGAGACACTGAGGTTCCTGCATGCAGCCACTCGAGCTTGCAGTGGCCTGACATCCCTCGCGGGGTGTCCATCTCAAGATCAAGACAGGGTCCCAAAGTCTCTCTTTTCAGGTAAAGGGGTTGACTTTATCCTAGAGGGATTCTTGGCTCTACATCTACATACATGCTAGGGAATACTTAGGTACATCTAGTTAGGGTCTCATCGTAGGAGTACGCATTATTACTGTCATGTATTTTAATACCTGCCTGCATTCATTGTTTTAGCACTATGGTAGAAATCTACCCTCCTTTACCTCTGCATGTGCTTATAATCATTTTTATCTGTTTCTGTCTTACAGTTGTTTCAGTACACCTATTTTACAGTAGACTGACGCTGGTTCAATAAATGCTTATTGAAAATGTCCCCATCGTTTATTCTGTGTATCTCTTTGAGACAAAGTGAGCACGAGTGACTGAGCGAAAGTACTGTACTGTTTCCACGATCCCTGATAAGACAGAGTTGTCATGTTTGATAGTTGTCAAAAACTATTCGCTCCTTAGTAAAAGGGGTTTCTAGTAGCACTGTGCGCTAGCTGGTATACAGGCAAACATAACTGGTGGGGGTGTCTGGAATCAGTCTGGACACCAATCCCACAATCTATGTTGTCTAAACGCGCAGATCCTATATATGTTTATAGGAACTACACGACTTTGCACCCAGCGTTGGTTTGGTACTTATTTAGCGGTCAAATCTGAGTAGTTCAGTTGTGCTATTCTCAAAGACCCCTACTCACATTTTCCCAGAGACGTCTGGAGTGGGAAGGGAACTATCTATTGGCTGTAGGTTTATCAGGGTTGAAGGACAGATAGTTCCTATTGGGCATGAAACCTTATCTCACTTTCCTTGAAATGTTCTCCTTCTCAAAATAATGTCTGACAAAGAAGCCGCTGCACCAGCACAACGTGCAGCTGCAGCTAGGGAGGAAGAACAAGAAGATTAAATAATCTTTTCAGAAAATGTCATAACTGCCCTTACTTTGAAACTAACAGACTATGGAGTCACAGCTAGGGGTGGGACAGTAACATTTGTGATTGAGGCACATGAATCATATAGAACAGAGGTATTCCATTCACGCACACACAAATACATTTCACTATTACACTGAAGATGAAACACAAGATGAATACTGTCCGTATGAGATCATTGAAGTTCCGTTCACCTAACAGGAGCACATCAACTGGTATAAAGGCACCCTCACACACACAAAAGAAAAAGTGAGACTTGGTCTGCCCGGAAGAGATGGAGCAAATGGCCAGTCCTAGCGGCTTACACACCACATCCAGACATTGACACAATGCCAGTAGAAGACTTTTGTCCACTTCATAAAGAAATACTAAAACTTTACAGAAAACTGACAGTTCATGATGAAAACACTCACACTTCAGCCAGCAAGGGCTATACCAGCAGGACAAATTCAGGGATCTACAACTAAAATAACACAGCAAATGCTACATGCAGCTATGGGTAAAATGCCGACTAGACGTGAGCAAATGCCATTCTGAAAAGCTAAAAAAAGAACACAGTTAGAGGCAGTATTTCCACACACAAGCCCTCAAGAAAAACACAGAATGCTAATAATCTGCTTACCAATGGGGATAGCCCCCCAGATAGAGGATTGTACCTCCTGGGGTACAGTTTTCGCTGCCATATATACCAGAACTTATGATATTCCTTCTTTAGCAGTAATACCAGATGTATTAAGATGAATACAGAATGAGTATGAAACAGAACGTGCTCTGAAGTTAGGGATGAAATTGTTAGGGAATTTTGCCCAGGTGTCAGCTATTATATTAGCAAACATAAAAGGGGAGGCAGTAGCAGTGGCAATGTGGAAATTTAGCGTGCAAACTGAACATTATCTGCGCCATCTTGCCTCTCCCCAGCGCCACGCACAACGAATGCACGGCCGCCATTTTAGGCACCCCGCTCTCTCCCCGCTCACTCTCGACCGCCAGCGTTTTCCCTTGGCGCTGCAAGCATCCCCCGCGCGCCGGCCACCCCCGCTCTCTCATACAGGCCATAAACCCTCTCCTTCTGCGCGACCCTGCTACGGAACCACTTCCAACCGACAACCCATACATGGTCATGCCTCTCCTTTGATAACCCCCTTCCTCTACGCCCCATTGTCTGAACTGGTCCCAGGCCATCACCTAGCCCTGCGGATGCAGTTTACTGCCCCTACTGTAAGGGAAACACCCCACTTCAAAGGGATTACAGTAGATCAAAGCCCCTACCCCCTGAGACCCGGCCAGTTGCACACACCCCCGGGAATTAGCGGAATTCCCTGCTGCGCGATAGCCATCTCCCTCTGCGGGTAGGGTGGGAACTTCTACTGTATCTATGTGTGGGATCGGATCTGAGCCGGGGCTTCAGGGGATGTTCTTTCAGGCATCAAGGGAATCTCAAGAATGTACTATATGTAATAAAGCAATAAACCAGTGTATAAGAGACCAGGTCTCAGAGATGCAGTTAGAGCACCTCGTGACGATACCTTGCTGTCTGATCTGATGTGTTCTGCTCCGACGGAATAAAACTTTGTTTCCTGCCTTCCAGTCTCCGGCGCCTGCCTCTTTTATTGGTAAATTATCGAGTGGTATGAGAGGCGATTACCGCCGGGCAAATACTTGAAAGATTATCAACTGAAAACTGCCGCTACCATTTAACAATTGGCGTCCCAAACGTGGGGCCCATCAGCGACACGTGGATCCAGTGGGAGAGGTCCCGACGACAGAGTGAACGACTGCAACGATCGGGAGAGCTCCTGCCCAATAGACCCTCGTCTGGCAGCCGATCATCCGGACTTCACTGGTTCCGAGCAGACCTCTCTCGAGTGATCTACGGTCCTGACTGGGAACCATCAGGAGTGCCGCGGCAAATACGGAGAATAGAGGACGATCGGGCGCTGGAGGCGGAAGACGAGAAACTGTCCACGCGGTCCGGGTAAGGTCGTGAAATACGACAAAAGTGCGAAATAATTGATTGATTGTTTGAATACTAGTATTGCTCATTGATTATGCTCATTGATTGTTCTCTTTGAGATATTCGCTGTCTACAAACGGGGAGGAGTAGAAATACTCTCTCTCTCTCCCTTTGCAGATGGTGAAGGGTAGGTAACGCAGACTTTTGTCCCCGTTGAAACCCGTCGTGCCTATCTTTATCTCCCCATTGATTGATTGTCCGAACATTGATTGTTTTGAAGAATAGTACTTTTTTGAGATATTCTCTGTTTGCAAATAACGTAGAATAGGAATATTCTGTCTAGTCTTTGCAAATAGTGAAGGGTAGGTAACGCAGACTTTTGTCCCCGTTGAAACCCGTCGTGCCTATCTTTATCTCCCCATTGATTGATTGATTGATTGTCCGAACACTAGTTGTTCGATATTGGTTCTTTGGAGGTATTCTCTGCTTACAAATAACGAAGAATAGAGATATTCTGTCTAGTCTTTGCAAGCAGTGAAAAGATAGGTAGTGCTGACTTTTGTCCCCGTTGAAACCCGTCATGCCTATCTTCTCCCCACTGATTGGTAGTTGGTTCTGCCCGGACCGTTTATTAGAGGTGAACCACCCGGCTCCACTGGAAGGCACCCCTAATAAGGACATGTTCACTAAATATGGACTAGTCGCCGTAGCTTATAGCAAGCTGTGGCATAAATATACCAAGAAGGACCCCGAAAGTCAGTGGCCACTGATGGGATCCTTCGACGACCGCAAGATAGAAGCGCTAGAAGTAGCTCTGCGTAGCAATAAGACGACGCCTACTATGCTTGACAGTATTGGCATGTGGCGCAAAGAAGCGACGCAACGGAAAAAGAGGGAAGAAGTAAAAGCAGAAAAGGAATTACGAAAGGCAGCTCACCTAGCCGCTAAAAAGTTAGAAGAAGACATAAAGGAGAGAAGGGAAACTAAACTAAGACAGGAGCCCGAAACCTCAGGCCAGTACGCTGTTAGGACCCCTTCTTTGCTCTACCCTGTATTGTCCTCCAAGCAGCAAACGAATGACGAATTACTGTTAGGTCCCCCGACTATTTACATGCCCCCTCCGTATGCACCCTCCCAATCGGTAGTGCAACACCCACAACCCCCGAACACGAACGAAAGCAGTACAGGGGCCTCGGCCCTCACGGCCTCGGCCCTCACGGCCTCCGCGCCGGCTGAGCCTCTTGTACTGAACCTAACGTCGACTACAACGCTAGACGACCATGAGATAGGAAAGAAAGAGTCCACCAGAATGAATCGGTTAACTAAAGATGAACGAGCAGGAATTGACAAGATAGTAGGGACGCTGGTGGAGCGAAAAGAAAGTGAGGAGTATATAACGGACGTGTATAAATCGTATGCCGACAGCCGCAGACGACACTTCGTCGTACGGCTCTGTTATCACACCCTGAATACATATGAGGATAGGTACCACGATAAAGGTCCCGAAGGCCTAGCGGCCCTATATAGGAAGGTAGACATTGGGGAAGAAAGAGAGGGCGATGTAACGAACCTCTTCACTCGTACACTCGAGGTCTACCGACACCTTAAAGAACATGGACAGACAACCAAAACAGAAACCCCCATAGCAACTAAGCCCCAGGGAGGAAGGGCCGATGCCATGATGCCCATTAAAGAAGCTGCCCCCTATTGGGTCCCCCCACGGGGTCAGGGAACGCACGACGACATCAACCACCAAGATGCGAAGGGAAGGGTTGTATATAACTGGGTCTACCAGCCGTGGGACCGGCAAGATATTTTGACCTTTAGAAAGACCCTACCCGACTTGAGAAAGAACCCGACTGCCTTCTACACTGAATTAGGCACAGCCTTAGGCTCAACGATAATGACGTTAGCAGATATCGACTTGTTCTTTGGGCTATGTCTGCCGGCTGATGTGTGGAAACAAATCCGGAAAGTTGACCACGCTGAGCCGTTCGGATATACCTGGGTACAACTCGATACCATAGATAAACAACGAGAACCTGGACAGAAACCCCCGAAAGCCATCTTAGAGCTCCCAGACAAGATTGTACAAAAGCTGAAGACTTTAATCCCAGAAAGAAAGGTAGACTGGTCGATAGTGACGGCTTGCCGCCAGAAACCCCAGGAGGATGTGTCTGAATACTTCTCCCGATTCGAGACTGTGTTTTCCGATTACAGTGGCCAAGACATGACCACCGCAACCGGACACCACCTCTTTGTCCAGAATTATGTAAAGGGTCTGTCTCAAGAAGTCTCCCAGAAGCTACAGACCAGCGAGAGTAGTTGGGCAGCCTCCAAACCCGCAGCAATTCTCCAGATGGCCCAATACTACGAAAATCAGAAGAACGAGAACGATAGGGCGTCAGAGAAGAAGAAAAAGGAATTAAAGGAGAGGGTGATGATAGCGCAGTTGCAAGGGGTGACCATAGGAAGGGAACCCCCAAAAGAGAATTACCAACCAACCGCCCCTAGAAAGCTACCCCCTAGAGACCATACACCTACACCCTACAACGGACGGAGAGACTTAGATGGAAATCAATGTGCGTTCTGTAGAGGGTTCGGACACTGGAAATCCCAGTGCCCGGTCCTTCTGGAAATAAACAAGAATAGGGACCCCAGAGACGCAGCATACGACCACAGAAATAGAGGACAGGGACGAGGGCACACGAACAACACCATCAACGACAGGCCAGGCAGACCAAACACCTTTGATCGCCCCCGCCAAAACCAGTGTCAGCAGTCCGACTATGAGAGCACTCATGACTTCGCATAGGACCGCCAGGGGCAAGGGAGGGATCCAGTCGAACTCCGTGTTGACCAGCAAGGTCCTTACGTCACCGCTAAGGTCTTGGGCACAAAATCTCCATTCCTGGTAGATACTGGGGCGACACGTAGTGCGTTATCTAAACGACTGATTCCTAGGGCACCCTTGTCTGGCTCACACGTAACCTCAATAGGCTTTGACGGAACGCCCTCCACTAACCCCTTATCAGCACCAATCTCCTTTGACTTAGAAGATAACACCACTGACACGACCTTTCTGCTCTCCTCCAACACCCCCGATGCTATTATGGGACTTGATTTGCTAAAACATTTTCGAGCCACTATCAGATGCTCCCCAGACGGAGTTCGAGTCATCCTACACGATAACCCAGATCTGTCCAGACCCTGTCACACTCGGCGTATGCTCTCTATAACCGATGCTGATATGTCCCTACTCGACACATTACCTTCACATCTATGGGCTAAAACCGACTCAGATGTAGGGCGCATGGTGATCGACCCGGTACACATAACCGTCCGACCGGACGCTGTGCTCCCAAAGCTTCCACAGTATCGGATATCACCCGAAGGCGAGAGGGCATTGGTGGAAATCATCGAGTCCCTGGTCGAGGCAGGAGTGGTAGAAGAAGTAGTGAGTAATGTTTGCAACAGCCCTATCCTACCCATTGTAAAGAAGCAAGGCGAGGGGGATGAGAAAGCCTACCGTTTCATTGTTGACTTGCGAGAGGTTAACAAAGTAGTCATACCCCAGTACCCCGTAGTCTCAGACATCACCACCATCCTCACCCTGATTCCATCTACCGCCACCATCTTTACTGTTATTGACCTCAAGAACGCATTCTTTTCCATCCCCATCCACCCAGACAGCCGCTACCTGTTCGGCTTCACTTTAAAAGCCCGTTCGTACAGATTCTGCAGGGCACCCCAGGGCTACACTGAGAGTCCCAGTATTTACAGCCAAGCCCTCAAGAGGCAACTGGATGCAGTCCAACTGCCCGATGGAGTGGTATTGATACAGTACGTCGATGACATTCTTTTGGCGGCCGACACCACTCCTCTTGCCGTCACAGCCACCATTCACCTCCTCCGCTTCCTTGCGGAGAACGGTCACAAGGTCTCCAGAAAGAAATTGCAATTCTGCCAGCCCCAGGTAACTTATCTAGGCCACCTACTATCCAAAGACGGGAGGAAACTTACCCCTGACCGAATTCAAACCATCCTAGAAACCCCTGTTCCCAAAACTCAGAAGCAAGTACGATCCCTAGTGGGCCTCACTTCCTTTTGTCGACAGTGGTTGCCAAACTTCAGTCTCACCATAAAGCCTCTGCTTTCCCTGCTGGCTAAGGATGTCCCCTTCCCCCTCCCCTGGACACCCGAATGCCAATCCTCCTTCAAAGAATTACGAGACGCCCTCTGCTCGGCCCCAGTCCTAGGAACCCCAGACTACACTAAACCTTTCTCCCTCTACACCCACGAAAGGGAGGGATGTGCGTTGTCTGTCCTAACCCAGTCCATAGGCCCTAAGCAATGCCCTTGTGCCTACTTCTCTGCCACTCTCGACCCCGTAGCCAGAGCCTTGCCCGCCTGCCTTCGAGCAGTAGCCGCCGCTGCTGTCTCTATCCGACAAAGTGAGGGGATCGTGCTCTCGAACCCCCTCACAGTATTGGTACCCCATGCTGTTGATACCCTCCTGAACCAAACCAAGACTCAACACCTGACTAGCGCACGACTGACTGGGTATGAACTGACTCTGCTTGCACCCCATATCACATTGAAACGATGCACCACTCTGAATCCAGCTACTCTACTACCTCTCCCTGACGCTGACCCCAATGCATCCCCTATACATGACTGCGTGACCCTCACCGACGAACAAACCAAGAGTAGGGTTGACCTCCGGGATACTGCCTTCCCGGACCCTGACGGAGAACTGTGGGTGGATGGCTCATGCATCAAGCTCCCTGATGGCACCCCCTCAGCTGCCTATGCAGTCACCACAGCTCGAACAGTTGTTGAGACAGCCCGCATCACACAGCGATCCGCACAGGCGGCTGAACTAATTGCCCTCACACGAGCCTGCATCCTGGCAGCAGGGACAACCGCAAACATTTACACAGACAGTCAGTATGCCTTTGGGGTAGTTCACCACTTCGGGCTCTTATGGAAAGAGAGGGGATTCTTGACTTCTCATGGCACACCCATCCTGCATGGAGACCTAGTCTCTGCCCTGACCGAAGCAGTCCTCCTCCCCACACGGTTAGCTGTGATCAAATGCCAGGCACACAAGAAGGTGACAGACATTATAGGTCAGGGAAATGCACTAGCTGACATTACTGCCCGAACCACAGCCGAGAATAGGTCCACGACCCGTATGTACGTGACCAGGTCACAAACTGAGAAATGGAAGGATGCTAGGGAAACGATTAGGGATATCCAACTAGCCAGCACACCACACGAATTAACTGAATGGGCCCGGGTAGGATTGAAGGACGATGACGGTTGTTGGCGAACTAAAGACTCGGACAAATGGCTGCTACCCGACTCATACTTGATCCCCATGCTGACCATGGCACACTCCCCCGCGCACATAGGGTCTGCCCCCATGATCGAACTCATCTCCAAAGTCTGGCACAACGACAGAATACCAGACTCAGCCAAACGTCTGGTCCAACAATGCCTAGTATGCCTCCAACACAACCCTGGGAAAGGAACTGCTGTACCCCGGGGAGGGTTTGGGGTCCCCAATCACCCCTTTGAAGTCCTACAAATGGACTACGTCCAGCTAGAAAGGTGCCAAGGTTTAAAGTATGTGCTTGTCGTTGTATGTGCCTTCAGCAAGTGGGTGGAAGCCTACCCGACCCATGATAACACCGCTATGACTACCGCAAAAGTACTACTGAAGGAATTCTTCCCCCGATACGGCCTTTGTCGAATTTTGTGGAGCGACAATGGCCCCCACTTCGTAGCCGAAGTTATCCAACTCATCTTAAAAGGGTTGGGTGTAAAACAGAAGTTCCATGCGGTCTTCCATCCCCAATCTGCAGGCCTGGTTGAGCGACACAATGCCACATTGAAGCTTAAGATAGCAAAAATAGTCGCCACCACAGGACTAAGATGGCCAGACGCTCTCCCACTAGCATTGCTATCAATGCGTTCCACCCCCACCAAACACCACTTAACCCCCTACGAGGTCGTCTTTGGGCGGCCCATGAACCTTTGGACTGCACCAAAACCATCATCCATCCACGACGTCCCGGACGTCCTCATGTCTGACTATTTGTATAACCTAACTAAGACGTTGTCTGTTATCCACCAGCAGGTGCTGCACGCCATTCCCGATGTTTCCAGGGGCCCGGGACACGACATCCAACCCGGTGACTTCGTCTTAGTGCGTAACTTCCAGCGCACCAAGAGTCTGGAGCCCCGGTGGACGGGCCCCCTGCAAGTCCTGATCACCACCCGAACAGCTCTTCGAGTGGAGGGGAAACGCAATTGGCTGCATGCACACCACTGCAAGAAGGTATCACCGACCCTGACAACCACGGACAACATCACCACCCAAGAGGAACTACTGGACAAAGACCGACCATCCCTGAACCGCGGCCCGGATACAGAGACACTTGAGTTGATTGAATATCCCGATCCCACTGTGCCATCCAAAGAAGGGTATAACTTGCGACGAAAGGAGAGAACTTCGGCTAAGCAGACCACAGGCTAAGTGGAAATCTCAGAACGGTAGCCTAGTCACCTAAAAGGCCACCAGGAGAGAAACTAAAACAAAGTCTGTGGTTCTGCCCGCTACCGAGTCTCTTGAAGGTGATGGAAGCGCCCGACATGAAGATGATGGAAGCAACCGGACGTCCGAAGATCCACTACAGAAACCCAAAGACTGACCGAATGCACAGCTTAAAGACTATTGCACTTTTCATTACCCTTCTCTTTTGCCTTCTCCTCATGGTCACCTTCTGGATCATGGAGGAGAGCACACCCGCTCATAAGACATTACTGACCACCGTTCAACCTACCACCACGAAAGAACATCATCTGATCTCGCTTTCACCCCAACTCCGAGAAAGGCGTAAGGAGTTCTGGAATAACTCTTTTGTGCAGTTGCTCCACCAACACAATCTTGCTACCAACGCCACTAATTGCTGGATCTGTGGACTGCTACCACATGCCACTGGACACTCTATCCCTTTCATCCCTTCACCTTTTTCTGTCCATGGTTCCTGCCTCGCCTGGCTAATCCTCCTGCAAGAAAGCTACAAGGACAATGCCACTTCCGGCAGAACCATGTCACACTTTTACCATGGGTTCTGGCTGAACAAAACTGGAAGAACTTCTGCCCTCTTCTGCCCTCTGAGATCGAACACTTCCTTTCACATGGACATCCCTGCCAAAGAACGAGTTGAAATGCAAGTGTTCAACAATCCAGCCAGACCCACCTTCTCTTACCTCCGGAAACGGACGGCCGCCACCCTAACAGTGGCCCTGTCCGTCATCAACATCACTGGGTCTGTATGCCTCGAAGGCCTGGGGGCACAGCTGGTGGGCCACAGCTCCTGCCTCATCACCCGAACATTGGACTCAGTTGACCCACCCTCCTTTGTTGCCTCCCCGAATATGTACTTCGTCTGTGGTACTAAGGCCTACACCTGGCTTCCGAAAGGTTGGGGAGGCACCTGCTACATCGCCTTTGTCCTTCCTCCGACGTATGTGGCTCCAGCAAACCATCACCGACAGAAACGGGCCAAAGACATTGTGCAGGCCGACTCCACCGGAGCACAGTTCATGGACGCAGTCAAAGGCCTTGTTCCACTCTGGGGTCCGATGGCAAACAGCCGTGCCATCCGTCACTTAACCCAGGCAGTCGAAACGGCAATGAACATTACAGCTGGCGCCCTCGCCAACAACACCGCTGAGCTTCAGGCCGTCCGCCTGGTGGCTCTCCAGAACCGCCTTGTTCTAGACGTGGTTCTGGCAGATCGTGGAGGAGCATGCCGCATCATTGGGTCCAGCTGTTGTACCTACGTACCGGATAACTCACCCTCAGTCTACAAAGCAATTGAACATCTCCACAGACTGTCCGCAGAGGTTCATCAAGAACAAGAAGAATGGTCACTGGGGAGTTGGTTTTGGGACACTATTAAAGGTTGGGGATGGAGACTGTTTTCATTTATCCTGATACCGATTGTGTTACTATGTGGATGTTGCTTGGGGATTCAGTGTCTGCCACCTTTATGTTCGCTTTTTATGAACTGCATCTGCCCTAAGACTTTGGACTTTGAAACTGAGCGGATGAAAGCTCTGAACGAGGTGGAGGTACGGGGTATTATGGGGATAGATCCAAACTAGGCAAGCTGGCGAGACATGTTAAAAGGGAGGACTGTGGAAATTTAGCGTGCAAACTGAACATTATCTGCGCCATCTTGCCTCTCCCCAGCGCCACGCACAACGAATGCACGGCCGCCATTTTAGGCACCCCGCTCTCTCCCCGCTCACTCTCGACCGCCAGCGTTTTCCCTTGGCGCTGCAAGCATCCCCCGCGCGCCGGCCACCCCCGCTCTCTCATACAGGCCATAAACCCTCTCCTTCTGCGCGACCCTGCTACGGAACCACTTCCAACCGACAACCCATACATGGTCATGCCTCTCCTTTGATAACCCCCTTCCTCTACGCCCCATTGTCTGAACTGGTCCCAGGCCATCACCTAGCCCTGCGGATGCAGTTTACTGCCCCTACTGTAAGGGAAACACCCCACTTCAAAGGGATTACAGTAGATCAAAGCCCCTACCCCCTGAGACCCGGCCAGTTGCACACACCCCCGGGAATTAGCGGAATTCCCTGCTGCGCGATAGCCATCTCCCTCTGCGGGTAGGGTGGGAACTTCTACTGTATCTATGTGTGGGATCGGATCTGAGCCGGGGCTTCAGGGGATGTTCTTTCAGGCATCAAGGGAATCTCAAGAATGTACTATATGTAAAAAAGCAATAAACCAGTGTATAAGAGACCAGGTCTCAGAGATGCAGTTAGAGCACCTCGTGACGATACCTTGCTGTCTGATCTGATGTGTTCTGCTCCGACGGAATAAAACTTTGTTTCCTGCCTTCCAGTCTCCGGCGCCTGCCTCTTTTATTGGTAAATTATCGAGTGGTATGAGAGGCGATTACCGCCGGGCAAATACTTGAAAGATTATCAACTGAAAACTGCCGCTACCATTTAACAGCAATATGCCAATGCCTGAGGAATTTCACTCCTTTACAACAGGAGTGTGAATAACCTAAAATTATCGAAGACACCTATGCTGAATTAGGTAGAGATAGTTTGGGAGCTGGAGCAACAAAACCTCAACTCATGGGTGGTCCTGAAAAAGAGAACACCAAGCAAGGACCTGATTCTTTCAAGAAGAAATGGGATAACAATAAAAAATGAAGAACAGAGAGAATAAATCACAATCCAGGGGTGGGTCTCCTCAACAGGAGTCCTCCAAAAGGAAGGTACAACCTTAGAATCGTGATAACATAAAAAAAACCTGACCGCTATCCGTATACTGATGCCGTTCCTCTCATTCCTTTCAGGGCTCATCAAAAAACTCAGAGAGTCAAGGACTGACAAAAAACAGACAGGAAGAAAAGTCCAGAGACACGCCACACGCTTCAGACTATACTTCCAAAAAAGGAGAATAATCAAAATCAAAACCTCAATTTAAAAAGAAGAATGTAGCAGGTCTTAAAGTTAGACATGCCCAGAATTCTGAGAACTCAACTTCTGAACAGGGAATAGGCTCTGATGATGCTCAACAGCGCAGCAGAAGTAACAATAGCTTGCCAGAACCTAATGGAATTTCTGGTGAAAGCGGAGTTGAATGAACATATCACGAGACACCTGATACGAGGGTAAGTGTCACAAATAGGTTACATGAAATAACACTCCAAATGGAGGGGGGCAAACCCAGAAAAAGTAAAGTTCTCTTTTGGGTGAATCTGACTCATGGATATGGCATCCTTTTAGCTGAAAAAGTTAGGCCGCCTGAAATTGTTATGGATTGCCCAAAGGTAAAAACACTAATTTTACTGGCTTTTTCCACCCTCGTTCCAATATATTAAAAACATACATAAGCGCAGGAGTGGGCGATAGCACTTGCTCCAGCATTATATTGCAACCATGTTGGGTGGAAATCTGAGTCACCTCACCATGTAATCCCAGTAAAATCTACTCCAGCTCCACAGAGACCGTATCCAATAAAACAATAAGTGACAAAAAATGGTTCAGGGAGATCGTCGATCAACTTGAATACCAGGGTGTAATTGAAACTTGTAGCACTTCAATGAATAATCCCTTGTTTCCCGTAGTGAAACCTGATAATTGATACCATCTAGTTTTAGACTACAGACATCTGAACACATGCACTAAAACATTTGCAGTACAGAATGCTCACAGTGCCGCATTAGTGAATAAGATTGTGCGGAAAAAATTAAAAACAACAGTAGATATCTCAAATGGATTTTAATGCAAAAATATAGCACGTTAAAGCAGATTGTTAACAGCATTCTCAGCTTTTGGTTCTCAGCGTCAATTTTGCCGACTCCCCCAAGGGTATTAGGATAGCCCTGGTTTGTTCTCCACTAGGGTAATAGAGTTACTTCAGAATTTGGATGAAGAGGCATTGTCCTATGTAGATGATATTTATCTGATGGATGATGATTTATAGGATCACTTGACCAGGGTGAGCAACATAATTTTGGGATTCGCCTCTGAGGGCTATAAATTAAACTTAAAAAAATTAAAAATAGCCCACCGCAATGTCCTATTTTTTGGATATGAGCTTTCCAGTGAAGGCAAAAGCCTGGCAGCTACGTTGTAGAAAGGTTTGCGCTGCTCCTCCATTCTAAATTGTTGAACAACATACAATCCATATTGGGATTCTTTAATTTTAGCAGAGCATATATTTTATATTATGCAGAAAAAGTACAACCTATCTACAACCTAATAAGTCATGATTTTTCAGTTAGGCATTGGACTCTGGTCCCGGTCTTAGAGGCTGTTACAAAAGCAAGTTTTCCAAATGCTAAAGCTTTACATCAAAGAGAGATACAATGGGCTAGTTCTCTCACTGCAACAGACGTAGATTACAAATGTTATTCTACACTTAAGACGTAAGCATATCTGCAATAGGAACAAGAGTATCCTCTCCCGAAAGAAATAATTTCTCTAGATCAGTATGAATATGTTATTTACACTGACGGATCTCTCAGCCGGCCATAGGAACTAAACAACAATACAGCGCCGCATGTGCAATTGAAAAGGGTCGGATGCAGGAAGGCAAGGTTCATCCTAGCAGTAAGAAGACATAGTCTCTAGGAGACTGCACGGCACAGCTGGCTGAATTAAAAGCCCTTTTACTGATACTAATAAATACGGATTGAGAATTCCCCACACTGATTGTGTGCGATTCTTTTCACTCTGTCCAGTCATATAATGAATATCTTCACTACTGGGGTCAAAATGGGTTTAAAGTCTCAAAAGTTGGCACAATTAAGAATGAATTGCTATGGGAACGAGTAGCTGAGTTGAAAAACGAACTACAGAGAGCTCACGTGATACACACGTTGAGTCATCAACGTAATGGCATTCACGTTGAAGGGAATTCATTGGCTGATAAAGCCGCAAAAGGGGCAGTACAAACTGCTGTCGTAGCTGCAATCACACGTTCAAAAACAAGAATAGACGGAAGTATAATGATAGCTGTTAATGCTTCACGCAAAAACAGCACAGCCTTGCCGAAAAGTTTCCACTGAAGTACTCCTAAAAGGTAGATGCAAATATCATTCTGTATGCTCTAATTCCAGGAGTGAGGGATAGAATAATAACAAACATAGATCGCAGATTTGGCTCAATATTAGCTGCACAAGAGGGTCTAGCTTCTGCACACGCACAGATTACTGCGACTGCTTCTTTATTGAAACTGCGATATGGGTAGCCAGGTTTAACTAAACAGATGAAGAATTTAGTCTTAAAGTTCAACATTTGTCAACAGATTAAGGGTTCCAACCTGGCACGTCCAGCGCAGACACCATTACTAATATCAGACAAACCACTCACTTGTGTCTATTTGGACCACTGCGGCCCCCTACACTCAGATAGGGCTTACACGTATATCTTGGTGGCAGTGGATTCATGCTCTAGATTCTTGCGGTTTGGGCCTCAGCCCTCGGCTGACGCTTAAACTGTCATAAAAGATTTGCGAGTCTTCACAGGGAAACACGCAGTTGGAACATTACATTTTGTCCGCTGCCCCGCGTTTAGCTCTAGGGCTTACATGGAAGCCATGAGAAGTTTGGTTGTTGCATTGCAGTACTCCTCTCCGTACCATCCCAAGGGAAATTTGGTCATGGAGAGGAAAAACTGGGACTTAAAGCAATTTTTAACAGCAACGGTATTGGGTTCGGGGGGTAGATGGGTCAATAACCTACATGGGGTCCAGAGAACCCTTAAGAATATGCCAAGAAGTTTCCTAGGAGGTGTCACTCCTTATCAAGTCCTATTTGGTAGGAGAACTTGGGTATCTGATCTCGACTATGAAAGCACAGTGGCTGATGAAAAACCATTTGACATCAATAAACATTTGGTTGTTTTAAAAGATCTCAATAAATTCTGGACACTACAAAGCAACGTGCAAGTAAATTGCACCACTACTAGGGAAGTCAAATCAGACACAGCAAGACCTGCCTGGATCCCAAAAGTCAGGGATCTGGTCAGAGACAAGACTGTGGACAATAAAGAATGTGGGCCATCATACACGAAGCCTGCACCTGTCCTGGTTGTCGAAGGAACAAGAACAGCACTTCTTCTGCTTCTTGCTGGCAAAAAAGAAAATAAATTTGTCTCCATAGAACTGATCAAACCACACTATGTGGCAAACACTGAATAGTAGTCCTCATGAGCTCCTGGGTAGCCAACGCTCTCCAAATATCAAATGGGCCTAACACCGACATCTACATAAATATGCCTCTACAAGAGACGTCTGTCAGATCAATAAAACCTGCTGAATCACCAAAAATAGATCGAACTGCGTCTGGCTACTTCATCAATTTTGATACCTTATCTCTGGATCCCAGTGAACCTGAAACAATGCCAGCCAAGTTTTCTGTAAAAGGAAACTTCATGATTTCTACATTTTTCTGAAAAAGACTTACCAAGTATCACCTTGGCTGCAGCTCTGGATAATAATTGGTGAAATAGTTTTTTTCTATTATGGATTGGCCTAGTGACTGTCTTTTGCTTACTCATGAATTGAAACTATCTCCCAGAACACTCTTCAGTATCAAATGTGATCGTGGTCCTGAAACCTAATACATCTTCCTATCGCAAACAAAGAGACCTGTCCTTCGTGAACATTACAACTCTTCCAATTCCTGATGGTATAGTTTGGGACAGAGGATATGATGTATTTGGTCCCACTGAACCTTTGAAAATACCTCATGTATTTAAAATTTACCTAAATTATATCATTACCTCAAGTACATTTTCTGACGATTGGGACTTTGAAACTGTGAATAATATATTGTCTCATTTAGAACAAGCTGCTGCAATTTCAAGCATTGAAATGTTAGAGGACACAACTGATCATGACAAAATGTATTGTTACCAACATTATGGTCATCACTTTCTACATAAATCCAATATCCCACGAAATGTTTTTACATACCACCAATGGGAACATTGCCCAACACCACCGAAAGGTAGATCACGAACATTCGCACAGATATTTTCTTAATTTTTAGGGTTTAACACTTCTAACCCGGCCTCATATTACTATATGGCTGCACCTACAACTGCACAGAAAAATATGCTAACAAAGACAAAAAAGATTTACTCTGCATCCTTTATTTCCCAACTGTCTGAACAGGGTTTCGACTTATTGAAGGATACTATAGACATAATTTCATTATGGTGTTCGAAGGAATGGCAAGTTCCACAGCAGATCATATTTCTGAATGACACTGTGCAACAGACTTCCTGTCTTGGAATAGCCAAGAACAAAGACTTGAACACACCGTGGTTTTCCTCACCATCACACTTTGAGGGGTAACACAACTTTACAACACGTGGTGGGGATACAATAGATGACATCATACATTATAATTCATCAGACCCTAATTTTAAGGGATGGTTAGTTTGGCATACAGACACAAATAGATTTCAGACAAGATTCAGAGGTACCACGAACGGTTTAGTATGCATAGGCTAGAATGAGAACATCCAGTTTTGGTGACATCATTCAGTGTTGGAAAGTTATGCCTTGATTCGCTAAAAACCTCAACACTGTTCCAGGTGAAACAACACTTATCCTTACTATCAAAAGACATGGATCTCAGGGACTTTTTATTGGGCCCCCAAAAGTCATGTCAGAATAGTTTCTTATATGCTGTTTATAATGAAATCTAGAAAATCTATCAACAAGAAGCTGCGGAGAGACCGTGAAATTGATAGAATTAATCTAGAAAAGGCTTTAGCAGTGGTTGACAATGGCATGACCACATTAACATCCAGGAACATTCATTGGGCAACACTGTATCTTCTGCTGTAAATATACAAGAAAAGGATTTGTCCATACTGCAGCACAGACAGTCTCAGCTAAGTTTTATTATGTTGTTAAGCTGGACGCTACAATCATTGCGTTCGGGTTATGTGCCCTGGCGATTTATCAACAGTACGTCCTTGTTCTCTGCATACAATCTAACTAAAAACAGATGACAATGGCACAAAGGGGAGCAAAATGTACAATGCTGCGTATTGAAAGGGTGGACCAATTACCTTTCACTGTGGCAGAGTCACCATCCACAGAATGGTGAATCCATGGCCATATAACATTACCGGTCACAACTTTACAGTTTCAGTGTTGCCTAGAACAACAAAAGGCAGGCAGAGATGAAGCGATGGGTAGGGAATTCATCAAGGAATCTTGGGAATTGCCATACAGATTTCGATGCAGGAATAGGGACATGAAAGTGTTTCTTGTAGGAGAGTAAGATCTGCTTCTTATAGTTACCCCCACTTTTTGCTGATGTTTCACTGTTTTCAACATAGTCTGACGGGGGTCCTACTATTCAGGACCCCCAGTCTATTTGTTTTCTCCTCTAAATTGATTTCATGTACTTTAGGTACACTCCAGATTGGATACTGGGGCACCCTTATCAGTCCCTACTATATGGTATACTTTGTACCAGGGGCTGCAGCATGTATTGTGCCACCCCTGAAAGACCTCAAAAATGTCACCACAGGTCTGCTACTGCAGCCTGTGTAAGGTGGTGCATGCACCCCTTACTTAGATATATAGGTTCGCTATATCTATTCTACATCACTAAATATATAAACCTATCAGCCACCCCTATGGTAGGCCTTATCAATCCTGAAGGCATGGTGCTGGGTTTTATGTGAGAGGGTGCTCTTGCATAAGCAGAGCCCTTCTGCAGCCTTCGGAACCCATTTTCCAGGGTTGTCTGTGATGCAGCCAACCATATATATTTAAGTGCGTTATAACCTCGCGGCAAATGCTAACTTTAAATTGGCTGCTTAAAAACAATTTGTGCTTGGTTTCAAACACCTTGGAATCTTACCTGCACATCATTAACTGGTGGGGGGAGGTATGATTCCACCCTCTTAGAGGGACTTATGTGGAAATCGACCTGGGCATCACAAAATGGATGCTGCCAGCCACAGACACAAGTCTGCCCTCCTGCTGCTGAGCTGAGCTTGAGCAGGGGAAGGCCTGACAATAGGGTTTCTGTCACAGGGAGGTGTGCCCACCTCCCAGACAGGCTTTAGTGAATTGGGACTGGGTGGGTGCACTCTGACAGTGCCAGAAAGTCTGCACTTGGGGCACATTTGGTGTCCCTGTGCTTAGTCTAGCTCAAACCAGTTGCAGGAGCCATTTGTTCCTGCTCTGGCGCGAAAGTGGACAAAGGACATGAGTGTAGCCACCCCTCTGTCCTAACTCTCCCATAGTTGGATCCCCAGAGTTTGTCCCACCCCTTCCTTGGGTATAAAGAAGGAACCCTGACTACAGGACTTTAGATTTTACCTGGACTAAACTCTGCTACAGAAACCAAGTACTTCGACAGTCCACACTTTGCTGGATGACAGAAGAATCTCCCTTGGAGTAAAGGAGTTACTCCCCTGCAGCAGCAGGCACCTTAACACATCTGACCGGTTTGCATCTCCCAAGCTCCTGAGGACTCCTAAGATTTCTGCAACACAGGAGGTGGGTTACCGTGGTCTCTGAGGTTGATCTGCTCTCTCAGCAATTCTGAGACCAATATCCCTCGTTGGGACCGTGCAACCCGAACCCCTGTGCACCGTTCTCTTTTGCAGCAGCATATGCTTTTTGGCAATCCCTGAGGCTGTACTTCGGGCGTATAGTCCTGACCTCGAGCAGTACTTCCACTGAAGCTTTTTGGCCTACACTCCGTGGGCTGGTATTTCGTGATTCAGCTCGAGGTCCCTTCGCGATTCCTGGTCCGTTGGCCTGTGGGTCCCTATGAAGGTAACTTTGACTTTCCTTGGGCTTTCCTGGTGGTTCCAGACAGGCCCTGATTCTGCATAGCTTGGAGAGTCTCCAGGACCTTGCTGGTCCTCACCGAAGCTTGTTTACTCTGCCCGCATGGGTTGCTGTTGCCAAGGCCTGTTGGTATTCAATCCGAACAATGACCCCCCAGCACTCAACATCCTTCCTGGGACAGCTCCCCTTCGGACTTTGGTCATCGTCGACATCTCCTGGTCTCCGTGGCTGCAGAGTCAAGCATCCCATCTTCACACCTGAAGCACCCAGCATTGGTGGGCATTCGTCTAGCGTGCCCCTGCTCAATCTGAAGTGACCCAGACTCTGTCCCCTCTGCTTTCAGGTTCTTCTTACCTCAGATCCAGGCTTAGATTCCACTGGACACTTTTCATCTTCCCGGCAGCAGCACTTCTTCGCATCACGACATTGAAAACTATGAGGGTTTCTGACACCACTTGACCCCTGTGCACCGGACTCCTCAGGGATAGGTAACACAGGTACCTCGGTAGTCACAAGGGTGCTGGCCTTAGAACCTTCAATGTTCCAAAGGGTTTGCTTGAAGTCCTCTCCGAAGTGTCCTTAAAATGTAATTTTCCAACCGCGACTTTCCCATAGAGTTGTACGGAGCTCACGTCTGTGTTCACACACTACACCCGTCCTCCGTGGGTCCCCTGTGTCACTACTTTGGGTGGTTCCTTGGGGTCCCATAAATTCTACGTGCTCTAGGCACTGTGTCTATTGAAGTTGTGGTTGTTATACCACTTTCTTAGTATATGGTTTGGTCTCACCCTGGAGCCCGCTATGTATTGTGCTATTACTGTTGTTCTATTGATTTCATATTGTGTACTTTGTGCTCTAATCTCATAAAGAGATTAGTAGAGTGTTTAATAATAAATACATATATTTTATATATCTCTTGTGTGGTTCTCCTTTCATTTGGTCATTCAGGAGGTTCTGATCTGGTAAAACAAGCTGCTTTACATTTCTTCCAGACTTAGCCTGAAGGCTGCTTTCTATAGCTACCACTAGGATAGCTTTCAATAAAGCTGGTCTTTAATCTAATCGTCAATAAGGGTCGTTTGGACTGGTGCAAGGATTTCACTTTAATTAGTGGACAGCATATACCAGTCCAACTTCTCACATTTCTAAGCTGTACAAACTGTGAGAACTCTAAGTGGATCTCTCATATGCCAGGATATCATGCTTCACGGGGCCTGTAATGGTTCAGATGCAAATTTATCCTGTCACTTGATAGGGTCCCTGGCTACGGCGAATAATCCAGTGTTCAAGTTGCTCTCGAATGAGAGTTACTCGATGCTGAATGATCAAGGTTGTTGTGGGATGCTTCCAGGTTACTTGTTGTATGCAAGTATTGTTTCCCCCAACCCACACAGTCAGGGAGGTGCCATTATTACCTTCATTAAACGTTTCCTTCATAAGATGTGATACTCTGAGCCAAAACAAAGCCATGCTTTTACAGAAAACTGTGCCCTTAAACTCCGCCCAAGAGACTTTTGTTCTCCAGGTCGCAAGATCCTCAGTTGAGATACAGGTGCTAGTACGAACTGTAGGAGAGTAGGATCGGCCTCTTATGGTTACTCCCACTTTTTGCTGATGTTTCACTGTTTTTCGACTTTCGTCTGGCTAGGGCCCTGCTATTCAGGACCTCAGCCTTTGCTGCTTCCTCTCTAAATTGATTCCCTGTACCCTAGGTACATAACAGATTGGATTTTGAGGTGCCCTTATAAGTCCCTAGTATTTGGTATACTATGTACCCAGGGCATAGGTACCCCAGAGGCCTACCAGGGGCTGAAGCATGTAGTATGCCACCCCTGGAAAGCCCTCAAAATTGACACCACAGGTCTGCAACTGCAGCCTGGGTAAGGTGGTGCATGCACCCCTTACTGAGATATAGGTTCACTATATCTCACCTATCACTGCACATAGAAACCTATCAGTCACCCCTATGGCAGGCATTATCAATCCTGAAGGCAGGGTGCTTGGTTTTGTGTGAGAGGGTGCCCAGCCATGAGCTGAGCCCCTCTGCAGCCTTCGGAATCTCTTCTCCGGGGTTGTCTGTAATGCAGCCTGACCATATACTCTTAAGTGCATTATAACCCAACGGTAAATGCTAACTTTGGACTGGCTGCACGGAAACATATCATTTTTGGTGTCAAACACCTTGGAATCATACTCCCACACCAGTAACTGGTGTGGGGGTATGATCACACCCTTCTAGAGGGAGAGACATTACAGCACTGGTATACCCTGTACCAACTTAAAAGAGCCCTGGCATCACAAAATGGATGCTGCAGCCACAGACACGAGTCTGGCCTCATGCTGCTGACCGAAACTCCGGCAGGGGAGGCCTGGACAATAGGTTTCCTGTCACAGGGAGGTGTGACCACCTCCCAGACACGCTTTAGTGTATTGGGGCTGGGTGGGTGCACTCTGAGAGTGCTTTGAAGTCCTGCACTGGGGGCACATTTGGTGTCCCTGTGCATAGTTCAGTTCAAACCGGTCACAGGGGCTACCAGCCCCTGCTCTGGTGTGAAACTGGACAAAGGAAATGGGTGTAGCCACCCCTTTTCCCAAATCCTCCCATAGGTGGGTTACCTGAGTTAGTCCAACCCCTTCCCTGGGTTTAAGATAGGAACCCCTGGCAACAGGACTTTATATACCCCTGGATGAAACTCTGCAACTGAATCCTGGAACTTTGACGCTCTACTCAATACTAGAGGACGAAAGAAATCTCCCTTGGGGTCAAGGAGTGACTTCACTGCATGGCAGGCACCAACGAAGTATTTGCCGGTCTGCATCTCCGAAGCTCCTGACGGACTCCGAAGTATCTGCAGCCCAGGAAGAGGATTTCCAGACTTCTCAGAGGCCGACCCGAGTTCCCAGCAAAGCTGAGAACCGCAGCCCTCGTGAGTGACGTTGGACCAGAACTCCTGGACACCGTGTACATTTGCAAGTGCATTGACTTCTCAACATCTCTTGAAGTTGTGCTTTGGGTTGCTTATAGCCCAAGCCCCGAGCATCTTTTGAGCCAAAGATTGTGGGCCTACACTCACCGAGTGTTCCGTGAGCCTGCTTCCTGCATTTCCGCTCAAGGCTCCTTCATGATCCCTGGTCCTTCGACTGGTGGGTCCCTGTGAAGGCAACTCTGATTTTCCTTGGTCTTCTCTGGTTGCTCCAGATGTGCCCTGACTCCCCACCACGTGGTGAGTCCCTTAGACCTTGCTGGTCTGCACCGAAGCATCTTTCTTTTTTCTGCATGGGTTGCTGTTGCCAAGGCTTGTTGGGTCCAATCTGGGCACCAACACCGCAGCACTCGACATCCTTCATGGGACAGCTCGAATCCAGCTCCTGGTTGTCCTCGATGCCTCCTGGCCCTCGTGACTGAAGAGTCAAGCTTCACCTCCTTCACCTGAAATCACCAGACATCGGTGGGCATTCGTCCATCGTGCTCCTGGTCACTGGCTAGTGACCCAGACCCAGCCGGCTTAAAATATGGAAGGACAGTGGCTTCGAGGACCTGGGCCATTTCTTAATTTCCACGACAGTGATCTCCTGGCAGGAGGTTCAAAGTAGATTTGGCAATCGAAACAAGCCGGGGTTTTTTGAGTACTTGCAGATCGCAAATTTTATAACAAAATACAATCTATTGTCACGTGGTGTGACAACTAATCAGGTTAATGCTCTATATAAAGCAAAATTGATGGGGGTAGGAAATTGGTACTTTCTGTTGATAAAACGCAAGGCACTCCCCCTGCTTGAGGAATTTCTGGGAAAAGTAATTCAGGAAACCAATTGCTCCTTCTCTCACCAGGAATGGCAGTCAATAGCCCAGGTAGGAAGCAAGGCCCTGAGAGCAGCCAATTATAAAAGAATGGCATTTTTGTTGCGGTGGCTGGCCTATTACACCCCGAAAACATTAAAAAAACGTCATGTGGAAGTGGACAATAAATGTTTTCGATGTCAGTGTCAAAGTGAGGGAGACTCGCTACATATATTTTTTACGTGTCCAAAGCTTGAAGTTTTTTGGTGTAAGATCTTCTCTGCAATAAGCCAGGCAATTGAAAAGAATCTAGACCCTGAGGCAGAAGTAGCTCTTTTCGGTTTTTCTAAAGTAAGGTCAGATTTCACCAAAGTAGAAGAGGCGTACATTGCAGTCTGCTCCATTGTAGCTCGTTCTTTGATTCTCCAAAATTGGAGATCTGGGGCCATATGTAGGTAGCTTGACATTTACCGATTCATAAATACCGAATTTTACTGATTCGGTATTTATGAATCGGTAAATAGTATGTAGGTAATTATTCGGTAATCATTACCGATTCGGTAAATATCGGTATTTATGAAGTGGTATTTACCGAATCGGTAATGATGCATCCCTTCCCATTCATGCCTATGGGCCTGGAGGCCCATAGGAATGAATGGGAAGCCAGTTACTATTACCGATTCGGTAAATACCGAATCGGTAATGGGGGAGGCATCATCATGGGTGGCAGGGTGTCACTTTGACACCCTGTCGCACCCCTGATTCGTGCATGTGTGCACATTTGGCGCACATACATGCCCTAAGGGGATGTATGTCTGCCACATGGCACTTCACAAATTGCAAAAAAATGCTTTTTTAAAGGTATTCGTCATTTACCATCAACTTGTAGTTGGTGGTAAATAACGAATCCTGACACCAATGATGCACTCACTTGAGTGCCCCCTACATATCATTTCAGTATTCGGTATTTACCGATTCGGTATTTACCGATTCGGTATTTTACCGATTCGGTAAATACCGAATACTGAAATGATGCCCCCTACATCTCAACTAGCTAAATACCGGTCGGTAACGGGATATTTACCGAATTTCGGCCGTTAACCACCGGTATCTAGCTTCCTACATATGGCCCCTGAAGAGGTACCATCCTATCCCAAATAGTTGAACAAAATACAAAGGATAAAGAGGCTAGAAGAAGCACATGCTAAGCGGGTCAGGGCAACAAAAAGGTTTACAGCGGTTTGGAGGCTCTTTGACAATCGGGAAACAATTACCAAAATTTAGCACTTCAGCACATTGCACTTTATATCCTTACATTTAAGGAAAGTACGACTGCACTTTAATGTCGCCACGTTTAGCATAGTTAGAAGTTTTTAACATTTATTAATGAATTATTTTCATTGCTTGTTCGATAGCACATGATGATCATGGGAAGAAGTGATTAAGGTTTTTATTTTTGGCAATCTTGAGGATGTAACAATGTTAACACAGTTGATAATTGTGCACTTTTCACTTTATGTTCCTATATCTAAGGGAAGGTGCAATTGTACCTTAACGTTGTTTTCTTAAAATAAGCTATAACTGTCTGAAGCTCTTGTTGTATTTGGAAAACAGCAATATGAATTTAGAATCTCCCAACTTATTGCACTTTAATGTAAATAGTGTTCGTAACTATGTTCACCAAGAGGAAGTTTGTATTCAAAGCACTTTAGCACTTTAGGGGAAACTTCTTTTCTGTGTTTGATAGCCAGATTATGGGGTAGTTTTAAATGATTATATGGCTTTGCTGGACTGTGTCTTTTAAAGTATTTTGATTATTTGGTATGTCTATTAATTCTTTATGGGTTTCAGTTGACAAATGAACTAGAACGTGTATCAGTGTAAATTGTCAATTTTTTATTCCTGACAATCAATTTTACCATAACGTTGTCATGTCTTTTTGCTCTGCTCTAGAAAAATAAATTTATTTTAATTTAAAAAAAAACTCTGATTTTCCTTGGGCTTCCCTGGTTGCTCCATATGTGCCCTGACTCCCCACTGCGTGGTGAGTCCCTCAGACCTTGCTGGTCTGCACTGATGCCTCTTTCTCCTTTCTGCGTGGGTTGCTCTTGCCAAGGCTTGTTGGGTCCAATCTGGGCACCAACACCGCAGCACTTGACATCCTTCGTGGGACAGCTCGAATCCAGCTCCTGGTCGTGTTCGACACCTCCTGGCCCTTGTGGCTGAAGAGTCAAGCTTCACCTCCTTCACCTGAGATCACCCGACATCGGTGGGCATTCGTCTATCATGTCCCTGGTCACTGGCTAGTGACCCAGACTCTGTCCCCTCTGCTTTCAGGTTCTTCACATCTTCGATCCAGGCTTGGATCTCTTTGGACACTTCGCATCTTCCCCGCAGCAGCACTTCTTCGCCAGCTTCCATTGAAAACGACGACGCGACCTGACACCATTTGACACCTGTGCACCCGGCTTCCCTGGGTGAGGTAACTCGAGTACTCCGTTACTCCTGTGGATGTTGACCCTAGAACTGTCCAAGTCTAAGTGTCCCTAATCTTTAGAAATCTAACCGCGACTTTCGCCATAGAAGCTAACGGGAGCCTGCAGCTGTTTTCTCACACTGCACACGGCCCCCGTGGGTCCCCTGTGTGACTACCTTGGGTGGTTCCTTGGGGTCAAGCGATCCTACAGGCTCTAGGCCTTGTGTCTAGTTAAGTTGTGGTTCTTTTACCACTATTTTAGTATATGGTTTGGCTCGCCCCTAGGGCCTAACGTATATTTGTGCTACTTTACTGTAATATTTGAAGTTTCATTTATGTGTTTTGACCTCTAGCCTCATAAAGAGACTAGTAGGGTGTGTTTAGTAATAAATACATATATTTTATATATATACCTGGTGTGGTTGCCTTTTATTTAGCCATTCAAGAGATTATAGACTGATAAAACAAGCTGCTTTACATTCCTTCAAGACTTAACCTGAAGGCTGCCATCCATAGCTACCACTAGGATAGCTTTCAACGAAGGTTGTCTTTAACCTATCATCAATAAGAGGTTGTTTGGACTGGTGCAAGGTGCCCACTATAACTAGGGGACAGCATATACCAGGCCAACTTCTCACATTGGTGAGACTCCAGCTTGCTATTGTTTTACCAGATAATCTCAATTGAGTGACTAACTGAAAACAACTAAAGGTACCTAAGGTACATATAATACAAGCTTTAGAATACAGTAAGTTCTACTGAACTTAGAGTTGTGTGTCAAGAGCTTAGCACACTCTTTCTACAACTCAAGAGAGTTTAGTAGGGCACACTAGAGTAGGTGGTGCATACACCACACCTCACTAGTGATGTCTTCATGGCCAGGAACCAGTGGGTTCCTGCCAGAAGCCACTGTGCTTCTTCCAACCAAGTATGATAATCTCCCATTCTTGGAATTGAGAGCATTATGCAGGACTAGGAGACTGACGACAGGCAAAAGTTCAAATACCCAACGCCTCATAGAGGTATTTCTGTTGGATGATCTCAGAAGACCTATAGGGTCTGAAGGGGTAGGCAGAGTGTGTGGGGCAACAGATGAGGAAGGGCCTAGTGGTGAAATTCCCCATGACCAGACCTCTGATGCTGACCAGGAAGATGAGAATGATCTTGACCTGGAAAACCCAGCTCCCCTAGAAGATGAGGAAGAGGAACACAATGGCCCTCTCTTTGCCCTCCTGGGAGAGTTGGTGGTGGGCCTAGAAGGTCCAGATCTCCCTCAGTGGAGTCTAACCATTCTGGTTCATCCATAGGGACCTCTATGTCTGCTCATAGGCGGGAAACCTCCCCGGAGAGGTGAGAGAGACTGCTGAATTATGAGGAAGCTCAGCTTAAAATCAGAAACTGGCTTTAGACAGGGAATCCCTAGAGCTACTGAGAGCTAGAAAAAAGGTGGGGCTAGATTCCCATGGTGGCAGCAACTTCTCTATTGTTAGGGAGAGGTCTCATGACCATAGAATCCTAAACTAGATTGTCCCTCCCTACCAGAATGGGGATGGCATCCACAAATGGATTACTGCACTGGAAAGGGCCTGTAAAGTACAAACGGGCCCCAAGAGCAATGGGCAGCAATCGTGCGGCTCTCCTTTGCAGAAAAAGGTAGAGATAAGATCCTCACTGTTAGAGAGGAGGATGCTGATGATTACTCCAGTCTGAAAAGTGCATTGATTGAAGGGTTTGGCCTAACCACTGAACAGTATAGGTTAAAGTTCAGAGATACCCAAAAGGCACAACATCAAGACTGGGTGGACTTTGCAGATTGTGCTACTAAGGCTCTGGAGGGTTGGTTACTTAGCAGAAAGGCGCATGACGTCGAAGGATTGTACAATTTGATTATGAGGGAGCAAATCCTTAATACTTGTCAAAATCAGCTGTTGCATCAGTACCTGGTGGACTCTGATCTGACCTCTCCCCAAGATTTGGGAAAGAAGGCTGACAAATGGGTCAGAACCAGGGTGAGGCAGGAGGTTCAGAACCAAGGTGGTGACCAGAAGAAACAAGATTCAAAGAACTCTGACAAGGGTGGGAAGAAGGGTAAAGACCAGAAGTCTTCGCAAGGTCCCCAAAAATCTTCTTCAGGGGAGGAATCCCAATCTAATAAAGGAAAAGGCCAAAAGAAACCATGGTGCAAGATCTGTAAGCAGAAAACTCACTGGACTAGTGATTGCACCAAGTCCAAAGACTCAACTCTAGCCACCATTGCCCCTAAGGTAACTGTCCCCCCTAGTGCAGCTACAATTGGTGGTGGTAATACTCAGAATAAGGGTGCAGTATGGTGTGAGAAAGTGCCATCTTTCTTGCATGGTATGCCCCCACTTTTTGCTGAATTGCTGAATGTACTTTGACTGCGTGTGCCCTGGACTCCTGCCAACCAGGTGCCCAGGGCCTATGTTCCTTCCCTAGAAACCTTAAACCCAAATTGGCAAACCCTGGCCACATGTCAGCCCCTGGTAAACGGTAGCCTAGGTACCCAGGGCCTTGTGACCACGGAAGGCCTCTAAGGGCTGCAGCACTTATTGTGCCACCCTTAGAGGCCCAGTACCCTAACACAAAAACACTGCCCTTGCAGGCTGAGTGTCTGGGTACAAGACAAAACAAAGAGTTGACATGGCACACATCTCTGTGTGCCATGCCCACAACCTACACTGTCCTGGCATACATCAGCCACCCCTCTAGCTGGGTGGCCTATGCCAGTGGTGTGGGCACAGGAGCATGAGCCCTGTGCCCCTACAGTACCCAGGTCAATTCCTGGGCACTGTAAGTGCAGTGCTGCCATTTAAGAGTATACGGTGCTGAGAGCTCGTCAAACACGAACTCCACAGCACCATAATGGCAACACTGAAGCCTGAGAAGTTTGGTATCAAACTTCTCAGCACATTAAACCCCCACTGATGCCAGTGTGGGATTTAATGTACAAAGCACTACAGAGGGCATCTTAGAGATGCCCCTTGAAACCTAACCTACAACCCACGTCTGGTCTGAGAGGATGCCTAGGCTGCCACACAGCAGACATGTTGCTGGACCCCTGGGTAGGAGAGCCCCCGCTCTCCTGGGCCTGCAACAATGCACATCCTGGGCGAGGTGCTAGGTCTCCTCCCCCAGGATGGACCGGGGGAAGCTTCAAAGGCATGTTGCCTCTGTGAGCTTCTCCAGGCCACTTGCTGTACCCAGCAAACTGGCCCCCACCGGTTCTAACCCCAACTCTGGCGGGGAGACTGGCAGGAAACCCCAAATAAGGACAGGGGATGTGCCAGCCTGCCAACACCACCCCTCAGGTGGGGGAGGCGAGGTGAAGCACATCTCCGGGCGCTCCCCATCTTGAAGATGGGAGGCACTGCCCAATCAGGACTAGGCTACTGCCCCCCTCCCACAGGAGAGTGACAGGATAGGGGGTGTACCTGTAACGCCCCTAAATCTAGTAATTAGGGGCACCCTGAACCTTCCTTCCTTAGATTCCAGATTCTGAAAAAGCAAAGAAGAGCAAGAAGAAAGAAGACCTGCCGCGCAGCTGCTAAGAAGAGGAAGACGTGTTATAATCAAAAAGATAGAGAACTAGAGAGGCTAGTCCGTTTCCCCAGTTTATGTGTTAGTAATCAATGAGAACTAGCTCTGGTTTAAATTGTTTGTATGTCTGCGGGTGGAAAAAAAAACATTGGGTTTTTTATGAAGGCCCTCACCCACCAACCTAGTTGGTGGCATGCTTCATCATTGGGCCCTACCCGAGGTACCGAGTGTACCTCAGGTGTGCTTCGACGCCAGATTACTGCGGTGCGGGTTTTTTTGGTTCGTGAGGGTCCTGTGAGTGTGCTCTGAGTGAGGTTTAAAATACTGTCCTGGGTGTCCCAAAGACTGTTTTAATGGTGGGCCCCAGGCAGTCGACAAAAACAAAGGCTGTTGGACGTGCACGGTAGGCTTATGGCCTCCGACGTCCTGTGCGGTCAACTAGTTTCAGCCAGGCCTTTTCTTCTACTGCCTTTTGTCAGGACCTTATATGTGTGGGGTGTTGCAGGGGTAGTTATGAGTTTGTCAGTGCCCTGTGTGTAAAGCACACGCTACGGTGCTTATATGTGCAAGAGGTGTTTCCTCTCGGGTTGTACCTGTAGGGGGTAAAAAAAGGGGGGAGGGACAGACATAAGATTTAAGTAAAGGCTCCTAGTAGTGGGCTAAAAGCTTTTAGTGAGGTGGTGCTAGGTGCCTAGAGGTGACTACGGACAAGGCGGTAGTGTTAGCGTCAGTGGCGGGCAGTGAAAAAGTGGCCGGTCTCACAATATGCGTTATTGTGTGTGAAATTAGGCCTATATACTGTAACCAATGTTGGTGAAAACAGTAAAGTGGAGTTGCTTACACCTGATTGTAGCGAACAACTCAGCATGGAGCTCAGCCGGGGGCCGGGACCATGTGCACTCTAAATTGGGGGAAGAAAAGGAAAACTGCTGTTGGGGGAGGGGTTAGTATGCACCCAACAAGGTAACGGTAAAAGGATGCACACACAGACACGGCCGAGGGCAGCATGAAAGGTGGCTGTACCGTTAGCTTGGTCGAGTTCAGGTACTTACTGCGCAATGTCGCTGGACCATCAATGAACCTGTTGTCCGGCAGAGGCTCCGTGAGAAATGAGCTTCAGTGTAGAAAGCGCTTAAATACCTGTGGAAAGCGCCAGGTGTTGCTTGTTAGCTGTGTCAGGTGTTCTGGCCTGGGCACGAGTGACGGGGCGTATTCCGCTTCCTGTTGGCTCGAGGAGGTGCCTGTAGTAGAGGAAATGGAAGAAAGACTCGCATGCAGGTGTATGTAGCGCTCTCTCTATTTATTTCCATGGTGCAATTGGATGTCTAAGTTGCTAACATGCGCGTGCAAATGTGCGGTTATTTACGGGAGTGCTAACCCAATTGGGGGAGTCGTGCTCCATCTGTGCACTGTAATGGGAGGGCACCCTCTCTATTTAAATGTAAGTGGCAACTAGGCGGGGCTAAGTAGGTAACGTACGTTAATGTGCAGGGATGTTATTGCATATTGGTCCTGCAAAAAATAATAATAAGGGTGATGAACCCACTATGTGGTGTATGTAGGGAAGGACCTGTGAGTGAGAAGGTCACCACCTGGATGTTTGAGCCAGTATGACGCCCAGAGGACGTTTTATGTTGGGACATGGTCATCCCGTGCCCTAGGCGGGCCCTGTTGATGAGGTGGCACTCAGGAGAGTGGAAATGATCTGTCAGGTGTGGGGGGCCTCATCTGCTGAGGCTGTTCCACGGAATATTATCATTCAGTCCCTCCGTGTGGGTGGACAATCTGTAGATCCAGCGTTGTTCTTTGGACAGTAGCTGCTTCTCGTTGTCTGTAGGGTGGGCAGGGATCTGTTCAATGACTGTCCATCTGAGGTCATTGGTGGTATGGCCAAACCTAAGGAAGTGGTCTGTGAGTTTGCTGATAGTCTTCTTGCACCAAATCGTACTTCTGTGTTCAGTGATTCTGGTGTGTATTTTTCTCGTGGTCATACCCACGTAACAGAGCTGGCATGGGCATTCAATCAAGTACACTAGATTGGTTGAATTGCTGTTCGTGTGCTTACGTTGGTGCCATGTTTTTCCGGTTTCCAGGTCGAGGGTTTTGGTATGTGTCGTGAGGTGGCATATACTACAGTCGCCACAGGGTTAGTGACCTATAACTTTAGGGAGGTTCCACACTTGTTGCAGTGTGGGGTTGGTGATGGTCTCCGTGGTTCTGGGCCGCGTAGAGATGAGTTGATCCCGTAGGCTGTTTGATTTTTTATAGGCAATAAGGGGCAGGTCCCAGTCTCGTTTGCCCGTGTTGATGATTCTCCAATTTTTCTTGATGATTTTGGACACTATATTGCAGATAGGTTTGTACGTGGTGACACAGGTCAATGGTGTTGGTATTTCTTGACGGGTTGGTGTTTCCAGGAGGGCGTCTCTATTTTGGTTCTTTGCCCGTTTTTTGGTCCTGTTGATGATCCTTGTTGGATAACCCGTTGTTGTAATCTGTGGGACAGGTCTGTGGCCTGTGTGTTGTAGTCTTCCTTATTGCTGCAATTGCGCCTTATGCGTAGAAATTGGCCATAGGGCAGGTTCTCCCTTAGTGGTCGTGGGTGGAAACTATCAAAGGCCAGTAGTGAATTCCTTGCCGTGGGTTTATAATACGTGGTGGTTGACAGTTTACCATTGGCGGCCTTGATCAGTAGGTCCAGGAAAGGTAACTGGTCTTTGCTGCTGGTGTACGTGAAGCGTAGGTGGGGATCACGTGTGTTGAGCCAGGTCTGGAAGTTCTTTAAGGATTCCTCCGAGCCTTCCCATTTCATGAGGATGTCATCAATGTATCGACGCCAGAAAAGTATTGATTGCGTGAATGGGTTGTTGGGCTCGAGGATGTGTGACTGTTCCAGGTGGTAGACGTATAGTCCTGCCACGCTGGGAGCAAAAATACAGCCCATGGACGGTCCAATTGTCTGGAGATAGTATGTGCCCTCAAATTAAAAAAAAAATCTTTTAATGCCAGTCTGGCACAGTCTAGAACAAATTCTCTTGGTGTAGTGTGTTCCCATTGTGAGTTGGTCAAAGTTTCTTCCAAGACCTTAAGGGTGTAGCCTTGAGGCAGGCTTGTGTACAGGCTTTCAATATCCAGTCCCACAAGTAACTGGGTTGTGGGGTTAAAATCCAGGTCTTGAAGGAGGGACAGAAGATGTTTGGTGTCCTTGATGTAAGTGGTTACAGCTTGTACTAGAGGGTTAAGGAAAAAGTCACAAAACCTAGAGTGGGGCTCTAGGAGTGAGTTGCAGCCTGAGACAATCGGACGTCCCGGGGGTTGTCTTGTTTCCTTGTGTACCTTCGGTACTGTGTAAAAATACGGTATCCGGGCTTGTGTGTTGCAGAGGAAGGTGGCCTCCTGTTTGGAGATGTGGTTATTGTTTGCAGCTGTAGTCACCAAGTTGGTGATTGTAAGTTTGAGTTGATTGGAAGGGTCGCTGTCAAGGCGTCTGTAATTGCGCTCGTCTTCGAGGAGTCTCTGGCACTCTGCTCGGTAAGCATGGGTGTCCTGAATCATAATACCTCCGCCTTTGTCGGCGGGTTTGATGGTAATGTTGTCATTGTCTCGGAGGGTTTTCAGAGCTGCCCGTTCTTCTTTAGATAGGTTGTTGTAAGTCTCTGTTTGGTTGGTTTTCTCTGCTTCATTGTAGACGGCCTGCTCGAAGGCAATGATTTCTGCCGGTATACTGCAAGGTGGAGGCATGAATGTTGATTTGGGTCGTAGACCCGTCTCATTGGTTTCCCTTGTGTCATTGTTGGTGTCCTGTCTTTCAAAAGAGGCGCGGAGCTTCAGCTTCCGGAAGAACTCAGCTAGTTCAGTGTGTAGGAGGAATTTGTCAACTCTTTTGGTAGTGACAAAGGAGAGGCCTTTATTCAGTACTTTTTCTTCAGTAGTGGTTAAATCTATGGAGGATAGGTTGAAGAACAGGGAAGGTGTGTCTAATTCCCTGGTTAGCGGCTGGTGCTCGGTTGTTGTTCCTTGCCCTTGTTGCGGGTGTTGGCACTGACCGGTCCGTCTTCCTCTTTCCAGTGTACATGGGGTGTCTGTTGAGTATTTCTTCTGCGGCCTCTTATTCGGCCGCCCTGCCCTGGCATCTGTCATCAAGGCCCATGGGATGAGCCTTACCTCCTATGCAGATGACACGCAACTTGTTCTGGCCATTAATGGTGATGGTGAGAGGGTAGCCGAAAACTTTCAGGAGGGCATGCGGGCAATTGGAGAGTGGAAGGCCTCCAACTGCTTAAAACTTAATTCTGAAAAAACGGAGGTGGTCATTTTCGGACATCTTTCACCTCGCTGGTTTTCTACCTGGTGGCCGCCTATGTACGGGACCCCCCCGACACCGGTCCCTACTGTCAGAAATCTGGGAGTGATTTTTGACGAGAACCTGAATTTTATGGCTCACGCAAATAAAACAGCAGCCACTGCCCACCACAAACTAAGGCTGATTAAGAAAATTATGCCGTTCTTGCCAACTGCTGCTGGGAAGACCCTGATAAGTGCCCTGGTGCTCTCTTCCCTTGACTACTGTAATGGCTTGTTTATCAATGCTCAGGCCAGAGTGACTAATAAACTACAGACAGTCCAGAATGCTGCAGCCCGTCTCCTGTCGGGAATCCCGAACTTCATGCCAATCTCGGAGACTATAAAAGATCTTCACTGGCTCAAGATCAGGAACAGGATTAAATTTAAAACCCTTTGTATAACATACAAAGCACTGTATAACCATGGCCCCCATTTCCTGAAAGCCCATCTCAGGCTTCACTCATCCACTAGATCTCTTCGATCCAACAATCTCAATCTCTTGTCGGTACCGCGAACCAAAACAGTCACGTGGGGCGATAGGCGCTTCCTTGTGGCCGCTCCCAGACTGTGGAATTCTCTGTCAGTAGCCATCAGAGAAAGCTCGTCCTTGATGCAATTTCGCAGAAAAGTAAAGACCTGGCTTTTTGGTCAATAATAGCTGCCGACCAGCCTCTATGGGTATTTCATGCACTGTTTCTAGCATCGAGACGCCTACGGGCATTTGTTTGCGCTTTATAAATTGTAAAAATAAATAAATAAATAAATAAATAAAAAAGGCGGTCTGTTGGGTTGGCCATAGAAGTTCTGGGGTGCTTGGTGGTACAGGGGTGGCCATCCGAAGTAAGGGTTCTGTTGTGGGTGGTTGAACTGTGGTAAATATTTAAATTACCTGTACTATTTTTTATGCGGTAAAGTCTAGTAAGAATAACTCAGTCAAAATAAGAGGCAGAATCCGTGGTATTAGAGGTTCTAAAAGGACTTTATTCCTTACAAAGGAATTATGGTTCGAACCAGGCAATCATGTTCCATCACCACGAAGGTTCAGGAAGGGATAGGCAATACATTATTGACAAGTAACAATATATATATGAAAAGCATTGCATTAAGACAGATGCAGGAGGCGTAACAGCTGATAATACAGATAAGAATACACATACGTAATGAAAATAGGCGTAAATACAGGCGTATACTAGAAACGTCATTTAAAATGATGTCACAAGTGGGTGGATCCATAAGAGAATCCTGCAGTGTCAGCAGAAATATTTGGCAGAGATGCGCGCGCAGCCGCATGACGTGTGATTGACGTGCAACTAGAGGGTGAAGGGGAATTGACATTTAGCTCTACATGTGGAGACAGAAGTCTGGGGGGTCAGGTCAACCTAATCCCAAATTGTATCTAATATCTTTGTTTAAGGAACTGGTTTATCCAAAAGGAAAGGTCTTCTCGGACAGATCCTATTCTATACTGACTGTTAGTGCATGTACAAGCGTCTATGTGTCTACATGAGATGCGAGGGGGCAGGAATCTTCCATGGTGACAGGGGCTATGAATTACTTGCATAAAGACAGCGAGGCCGAGCCCTTTGCTCAGTAGCTGGAAGGATGTTTACCTAAACTACTAGACAGGAATGCATCGGATGAGGAGCGGAGCAGATAACTTGAAGGCTGAATACAGTTTTTGGCAGGCAACAGGCCGCGTCAGGCACCGTTAGCCACGCAGGGAGTAGGACAAAGTTCATGGACACGGATGGAGGTCCAGGCTGGAGCATTTCAGAGGCAGAAGCAGAAAAAGGCTTGATGGCAGAATTCAGGGCCTACTCGCCTGAACTGTAAAACTAGAAAAGTGAACCATATAAAGTCGGTGGCCAATCATACTTAGGAATGGAATATTCGACCCATTCATGGCGGATCTGAAAGAGGGCATGTTGACGTTGGACGCACATGTATTTGCGTCTTCATAGCTGGAACTGGAGGGAACATACATGTACTTATAGCATGTACATGGAGCCGTTGGGGTCTAAGATAGGGGACACAATTGACCATGAAAATTCATATTTCCTCATTCCCTCCTTGTCCCCTACGGACCCTCATGAAATATCCATCTTCATCAATCCATCAATCTGTTCATATAGCATCATTTGTTCTTCTTTCTTCTTCCGGGATCTTGAATGAAAATTTGAATGCGGGATACACGATGTGGCACACAGACCACAAATCGCTGGCCCACATTGTAGACACAAGCAGCAACTGAATAGTATGAGAAAGCCAATACCTAGGAAGGATAGGATCCTCCATCCCCAGGCTGACAACACGCTCCAGAACCAACCGGACCAAGTCCAGGTGCCTGGATTCTGGTGTATCTGGCTTACGATCTTATGAAGTCGAGTTATGGCTTTATATACTGACGGCGCGTTTTCTGGTATGAAAACACAGCAACTTGATCCGATGACCCTACAAGCTCCGCCCCTATCGGCCAGAATGACGTCAAGGACAAGACGATTTTGGAGAACAACAATCCGCATCGCAGACTGCTCCTCTGTTAAGTTGCCCAAGGCGGAAGTAGTTTCATTCACTACTGCTTCAAGGGTTCTAGTTAATCTACGTATCAGCTTACTATTAGTGACTGTACCTATGTAGGGAAAGAAACCTTTATTGAAATCTGTGTATTTCTCCCATGCTGTTTCAGTGTAGTCGACAATCGGGAGATCTCTCTGCTGTCTATTGTGTACTAAATGGGTGTTCCTATGATAATCAGGCGGGGCTAGGAAAACAGGTGGCAGAAGGAATGCAATGTAACAGGTACCATCCCAATCTAGGGGTAGGCGTATGTATGCGGTGTGACCACAGATGAAGTAGGAGTGACGAGAAGCTCTAAATGTAGACTTGCCTTTATCACTGAATTCTATTACAGTGGTACATTTACTATGGCCCATGTGTATTGAACCATTCTTTCTTACACATAATTCGCCTCTAACTGGAAATACTGACATAGTGGGCAAGATTGATGTGGCTTCGGATTCAACATTCAGGATCATGAGATTAAGTGTAAAGTTACCTAATCCATATACTTCATTTTCTAGATCAGTTCCTGTTCTTTTGGGAAGTCCCTCCTTGTTAGGGTAGCAGACTTTAAGTAAAACTAGGTTCAGGTTTCCCCAAACCCAGTTGTCTTGATAAACTACTGAATTTGAATCTAGGGAATTAATCAAACTAAACCATGCTCCACAGGAGCCATTGTGTGTGAATGGATACGGAAAGAGGGGCAAAACTCCCTTGTATTTCTGATAGGGAGGGAGTCGGCCACATATCCAACAATTTGTAGCATTGCTGGTCTGATGAGAATGATGTAACATACTAATGAATGTGTTGTTGCGCAGCGCAAATCTATAGGACAACTCATGCGGGGGTAATTCGCTAAAAGAATGTTCGGCAGTAGCATTGGAAGCACGCTTGGAAATAGGGTAATACATGTGTAATAATATACTGGCAATGATAATCAGAAGACTTAGAAAAAACATAATTAACAATGTCACTATGCAGTGACTACGAAGTGATTTACAGTACGCATGTTTCTAGAGCTGTTTCTGTCTATTTCTCTCTCTATTTCGGTCTAGAGGATACATGTCAGAGACAAATTCAACCGATTCACCTTGGAGAGGACTTAAACAATCAAATTGTCTGACTTGCTAGACCTTAGTTTCAGTTTATAGTTTTCCTTTTCTGGCTTGTCAACCAGGGGGAGTTTTGAGTAGGCCTGGGCAAAAATTTCGTTCCGTTCGCGGAAATTGCGATAATTTGACATTTTTGCGTTCCGCGGAGAGCGCGAAGATGTCAAAAATTCCGGTTTCCGCAGCTTGGCGATAATTTGTTTCTTGCTCGCGCTGTAAAATGATACATTCTCGCGCGCGCGCGATCGCCTTACCTGATTCCCTGCGTTCGCCGACAAGTTTTCTTGATCCGGTCGCGTTCTCCATGAGATGTTGTATTGTTTTTAGCCATTTGCGCTGTCTCGCGACAGTTCGCGCCCGCAGTGACGTCATGCGTCGCGCGATCACGTCTTTCTTCTCGCGATCATGCACCGCGAGAACAACTCAAAACAAGATGGCCGCGCCCGCAAGCAGCCACATGGGTAAGTTGGCGACCCGCAACCATGCAGAAAATCGCGCGAACATGCCGGAAAAAAACTTCCGCATCTTCGCGATATTTCTGCTTGTTTGCGATAATTTTAAACATTCTCGCGATAATTTGCGAAGGTTAATTCCGCAAATTCCGCCCACCCCTAGTTTTGAGTCAGTCTGTGAGGGAATGCAGGGCTGAAAATTCAAGTCGGATGATAGTCCATGAAACTTTTTGATATGGCTCGAGTGCAACCACCCTTTACGTCCCTCAATCTTCACAGCTGTCCTTGTGGTCAATAAGACGAGTTTAGGCGACTGCCAGCGAGGCTCCAGCGGGTTCCTTCTGTCGAAGTTCCTCACAAGTACAATATCTCCCGGAACCACGTCATGGGGCTTCACCTCAGTGTTATCGGGAAAAGCTGCAGCTACCTGTGAACGACAAGATTGTAGTGCAGACATCAAGGAAGCCAGGTAATCTGTCAGCATATTACAATCAACATCAGTTATTTTACGAGGTATAGGCGTCCCCCACATATTTGGTGGTCTACCGAAGATCACCTCATACGGGGATAGCCCTGTTCGAGAGTGTGCTACCATTCTCATGTAAAAGAGCGCAACCGGTAAAGCTACTATCCAGTCGACACCTTTTTCTCTACATACTTTGGACAGTCTAATTTTCAGAGTTTGATTATGTCGCTCCACGAGACCTGCTGCCTCGGGATGTCGGACACAGTGGAATTTCCATTGATAGCCTAACAGAAGTGAAACATGTTTCATTAGCTCGGATGAGAACGGCTGGCCATTATCTGAGTACACGATACGGGGCAAACCATACCGTGGGAAGAATTCTCGAACTAACTGTTTGGCAGTAGTCGGGGCAGTGTAATCCGAGACGGGATACGCCTCTGTCTACCGGGAAAGAGCGCATACAACTACGAGGACATATTTGAATCCTCGACAACGTTCCATCTGGATATAATCCATCTGGAGGACTTCAAAAGGGTGATCGGGAGGTTGAAATCCACCCTGGTCTACAGGTACGCCTTTTCCTGGATTGAACTGACAACAAATCATACAGGTACGTACTTTCTGTTTAGCTGCTGCTCGCAAGTGTTTATTGTACCAAATGTGTTGAATACTGTCTAGCATAGCTTTCTCTCCTAGGTGCGCTGGACTATGTATTGTGTTAATGATGACCTGAACCATTGAGTCGGGGAGAAACCATATAGATTTTCCCTTCGTCATCCATCCTTGATCTGTTTGGATCCCTCCTAATTCAGTCCATCTCTTTATTTCTTCTGGTGTAGCATGTGTCTGTATGTCAATTACATCAAGGGCGGGATCCTTAACTGTCATGCAGTGTGTTGGTGTCGGAACTATTGTCTTTGTCGTGTCAGTTGGATGAGTCTGATTCTGAGCAGTCTGTTTAGCTGTTCTGTCAGCTAGGTCGTTACCCTGAGAAATAATGTCAGTCACTTTTGTATGGGCTTTACACTTCATAATCGATATTGCAGTAGGCAGATGTATTGCATCTAACAGAGCTTGAATAAGGGGACCGTGCTGAATGTGGGCACCGTGAGAAGTTAAATAACCTCTCTCTCGCCAAAGTACGCCGAAGTCATGGACGACTCCGAATGCATAACGTGAATCTGTGTATATGTTGACTTTCTTATTTTTGGCTTGAATACAGGCTTGTGTCAGAGCGATGAGCTCTGCTGCTTGAGCTGACAAGGTATTGATACAATTCGTTTCAATAATTTCAGTATCTGTTGTGACTGCATAAGCGGCCACTAACTCTCCTGTATTTGTTCTCATGCATGAACCATCTACATACAATGTCAGGTCTGGATCTGATAATGGAATATCTGTCAAGTCGTGTCTGGGTTTCGTCGTAATAGTAATAACTTCAATACAATCATGTGCCAATGGGTCTGTTCCACTTAATGGCAAAAGTGTGGCAGGATTTAATGTACTACAACGTCTGATTTCTATGTGTGGCTGGAACAATGTCAATTCATAGCCCGTCAGTCTTGCTATAGTCAAGTGTTGTGTTTGGGTCCGGTTCAAGAGAACCTCTACTGCGTGTGGTACTTGTACTGTCAATTGATGTCCTAACACTATGGCATCGCTTTGTCTGATTGCTAAAGCTGTTGCTGCGACTGATTTCAGGCACGCAGGAAGAGCCTGAGCTACGGGATCTAATGTACTGGAAAAATAAGCACATGGCTTGTGTGATCCTGCTTGTTCCTGCGTGAGTACTGACAAAGCAGTACCTTCACTTTCTGTAACAAAAAGTGTAAAACGTTTGCTGTAACATGGCGTTGCTAAAACAGGTGCTTGGCATAAAGCTTTCTTTAAGCTTTCAAAAGCTTGTGTATGTTCCTGAGTCCAAGGGAGGACAGTTGATGTCGCTGCCTCCTGTGTTGTCAACTGAATGAGTGGTTTTGCTAGAAATGCATATTGAGGGATCCACTGCCTACAGTACGACGTGAGGCCTATGAATGCCCGCACCTCCTTTTGCGTCTTGGGTGGCGGCATGTTAACAATTAACTGGATGCGGTCGGGTGTAAGCTGTCTTCCCCCCTTGGACAGCAAGTGCCCAAGGTACACAACTTGATGGACACAGAATTGCAACTTCGAAGGGGACACTTTGTGCCCCTTGTCGGCTAAGAAATGTAAAACCGGCAGTGAAGCTTTTTCACATTCAGGTTCGCTTCGGGCGGTGATCAGCAGATCATCGACATATTGAAGCAGGGCAGTGTTAACTGGCATGTGGATACTGTCAAGTTCTCTTTTCAGTGCTTGGCTATAGATGCTGGGGCTTTCTGTGAATCCTTGAGGTGCGCGTGCGAATTTAAAACTTCGTCCATTTAAACTGAATCCGAACAAATATTGGCTTTCCGGATCTATTGGGACGCTAAAGAAAGCGTTTTTAAGATCAATTACAGTAAAGAACGTTGCTTCTGAATCTATGGCTGTTAATAATGAAGAGATATCTGGGACCACGGGGTATTGTGGTACAATGCATTTATTTAATTCTCGCAGATCAATAACTAATCGATATACTGGTGGTGCTTTTGGATCAGTTCGTTTAAGAATCGGAATTATCGGGGAATTACATACATTGGAGTCGGTTTCCACAACCACTCCTTGTGCAATGAGCTCGTCAATGATTTGCAGTAAAGCCACAACAGCATCTGGGGGTAACTTGTATTGTCGTATTCGTGGTAGTACTACTCCTGTTTTTAGTGTGACTCGATATGGTGTAATGTGCATACAACCTACATCAGTGGGGCCTTGTGCCCATAAATGTGCAGGTAGATTCTGTAACCGGTGATCCATGTCTCTAGACACGTAGTGACCTTTAAAGTCACGCAAAAATAGTCGTACTCCTTCCGGAGAACAACATATTACAGCTCCTAGAGCCTTCAATGTTTTTATACCTAACAAGTTTTCTGGACATGATTTCGTAAGCAATAGATCTGTAGTCCGTGTCAATGGACCAACTGTGAATGCAAGTGGTTGCGATACTTCGTTAATAGTGGGTTTTCCTGAAAAACCAAGGGAAATATTTTGTGAGCCTGAGAGGGGTGCCCCTGGGACTTCGCTGTGACTGATAGTGGTTCTGCTTGCCCCTGTATCGAGTAGAAACTTTCTGTCTTTCCCTAATACTTGACTCTGTACGTAAGGACCCTCTTGATCTACGGGAACCTCGATAAGGGGTAGGCCAACTTCCCTCTCTAGGCTATTTCATGTGTAGCGTTGATACTCTGGATAGTCATTTTGTGCATACTGGTACATTTGTTGTGTCGTGTTTTGTATTGCAGCAATAGGCTGTGGCTGTTGTTGTGGTTGTTGTTGTTGTTGTGGTGCGGTCTGTTGTACAGCTGGCATAGGCTGTATATTCTGAGCTACTTGTTGTTGGATCTGATCCTGTCTAGGCGGACGTGGTCTCTCTTTCGTTATACCCGTAGAGATATTGGGCCTCATGTAGGTAAATAAATTTTACCGGTTCGTAAATACCGAGCCGTACCGAATCGGTAAATTAGAATCGGTAAGTTATATGTAGGTAAAAATTCGGTAACAGTTACCGATTCGGTAACATTCGGTAATTACGAATCGGAATACACCGAATCGGTAAATACCGAGGTGGAATCCACCGATTCGGTAAATACCGAGGTGGAATCCACCGAATCGGTAAATACCGAGGTGGTATTTAGCGATTCGGAAAATACCGAGGATACTACCACCTACCCTTAACCAAGTAGCCAATATCACAATCATGCCATCATAGAAGGTCTCTCAGGCTTGAATAGGGGACCCCATACCTCAAAGATCAGCTCAGTGAAATCACATCACAGGAGCATCAGGAGTCTCCTCGCAGGAAGGCTCGCCTTCGGTCTGAATAATAAACATGATGTCTGTGATATTAAAAGCACCAACTTTCAGGTATGTGCAGCTGCGCGTGTGCCATGGCTAAATCGTGGGTCGAACAACCCAGAGTGGAAAACATGCATTGTGTAAAATTCCAGACTGTGTGTCACAGCATGTACAGACCAAGGTCGCTGCGCAGTGCTTGGGATGGGAACAACATAATGCACTCGTCTGAAGGAATTTTCGAGTCATCAGTTTATTCAAGAAAGAACATGTAAACGCAGTGTCGTGTGCAAAGACACAAATATGGCTACATAACATTCAACGCGGTCATGCCAACTGAACAATGCATGTTCGTATGCAGGGAGAACTCGCTACACGCCCCCTTGAGCGAAGCAATATGTAATAGGCAAGAAAAGAGAGAAAGCAGAGTTCAGTTTGGTCAGAGCAGGACAGGGCATAACCAATGCAGCGCCAAAGTCCTACAGTCCAATTAATTGCAGCATACAATTGTAAAAAACACAATGCATATATAGTAAACAACTCAAGCAGACCATCAGGAAGAGAAAAACGAGAAATAAAAGAAATGAATGTCGCGCCAGGGTGCTGTCCAGTAGCACAGGCGCAATGGACGACTATCCAGTCAATCCATGAATGTATAGGCAGCATATGTGGCCACGGCTTCCAACAGCCAATCGTTTTCAGGGCCACTAAAAGTCTCAGCCATCCAATTGAGTAAAGAAAAGGAACATACGTGTGCTCCAAACAACGGAGCCTCTAGCACAATCTGAGGGCACCCGGAATGTTCCTCCAAATAGCTCATGGACAAGAAGTCGTAGGCTGCCGCTGAGATGTCCCAATTACCCAGGATACCAAGCGCCGCTCCACACTCCATGATCCGGACACCATAACAGGACAACTCGTGAGACACTAAGGGCCGCATCAGTCGATCGAAATCCGGCACCGGAGACAGCATGTTGGTCAAGCACAAATCCAGAGGCCATTCAAAGGGACAATCCAGGCAGTGCAATACAGGTTGTACGCAGGTGAAGTAGGAATACCTGAAGGATAATCCATAAGCCAGGCTCAAAGTCGCCAATGGCAAAGTACCATAGAAGTCAAGCATCCTATCACGAAGAAGATGCAGACGGGACAGGCGCTCGTGTGGCACAGAAGGAGCAGCCATTCCGTAGTATGAAAAGTTAAAGCAGCACACCTTCCACCAGCGCCAGATGCAGCGGAACACCTCCAAAGATGCTCGGCAACAGTGAATGTAAAATGCCGAAATTACACAAATAATAGTGTGGAAGGAGGTCACGAGACCCGAGCCCCACATGTTCACACAAATTGAGCCCGGCCGGTCGTGGACGAGGCATTGATAATACATTGGATCAAAGAGCCGAAATGCAGGGGGAGGTCAGTATTCAGAAGCGCCTGTTCCTCAGTGCGCGTAGTAGCAACGTGAAGGACAAATATTTCACGAGGGAAGTCAGAGGCACCTGTTTGTGGGACAATGGCGCTCTATTCTGCTCAACTAGTTGGACTCTGCTTTCAAGGTTGGAATCGAAGGTCAGATGGAAACATCCCGCCGCCCATGCGGGGGTGGAATGAGAACAGTATTGCAGCAGACAACTTCATGCGAGACAGTTATGTACGGGATTACCACTCACATCCCGCAGCACACATCATTTCTCATATTTAAATGAATACCGTTTGCAAGCACAGCGAAAGAAGGTGTAATCACAGGCACTGGGATACCTCGTAGGACGCACGCCGAAATCGGGGCTTGTACATTGCATGCGCCGTGTACTTGCATGTGCCCATTGTCTCATGCATGAATCCTAGGAGTGAGAGTGCTAGTGCTAATATCTATAACGGCTTAGGCCTTCTCCATGTTCGCTTGGTCAATGGCTCTCAGTCTGGAGGCCGCCTCACTGTGCGACAACTTGCAGACCTCGTTGTAAATAGCATACGCGCACCTTTTGGTTCTGCCACCCACGGGACCATTCACAATAACATTCCATTCGGTATGCACATTGATGGAGTGGGTGGACTTCCTGATCCTGTAGATGTGCTCTGTGTCAGCTGGTGGACAGAGTGGGATGTGTGTCCCATCAATGCAGCCAATGTAATGGGGGAATGAATTCCTGAAGGAACGGGACAGGCAACTCTGGGATACACCACCCACCGCAGCTGTCACCACCTGCGAAATGCCGGATGCCAGCAGATGTGGGCTGCAGAGCACCTGCACATGTGGGGGTATGGCGTGCGCCCTTCTTATTGGCTGGTCCAGGAGTGGGTGTAGGTCCCTGCTTAAGTCCATGATGGTTTCGGGGTGTAGCCTGTACCTCTCATGTATCTCTGCATCAGTCAGCTGGAATAGTGTGATGCGCTGTCTGTGGATGCGTTCCTTCCGTCGCCAAACCCTCAGTCCTGCTGCCTGTAGACGTAGGCGCATTGCAATGACGTGCATGGCTGCCAGGCTGTCCACGCTGTTGCATTTTGGGATTGCTGAGCTGCACTGCTGTTGGTTACCACCTGCTTTCCTTCCGTGTTAATTACCGACTCTTATTTACCGATTTTCCTGGATTTCTTATTTACCGAGTGCTCCTACATGTCATTTTGATTATTTCCACTTCATATTTACCACTTCATGTTTACCGATTCGTTAATTATGTATTCGGTAACTATGGATCGGTATTTACCGCCTCATATTTACCGAAAAGTGGTTTTTGGACTCCTACATCTCACTTGTCTGTATACCGGTCGGTAACGGCATATTTACCGAAATTCGGCCGTTACCGACCGGTATTTCGCTACCTACATGAGGCCCATTATGTTTCAGAACTGCGCAATCGTGTATATAATGACCTGGCTGTTTACAATAGTTGCATGTCCCTCTAACAGGACCTACTGAATCATTGGACTGTGTCGTACCCTTTTTATGACCGTCAGCTGGAACTGACTGAGCAACAAGCATTTTCATTTTCGTGTCTTTCATACGTCTTTATTCATGTTCTTGTTCTTCTCTAATTCTATTGTGATGATATTGTAACATTTGTAACATCTGTGACGGTGTGTTACCTTGCCAAGTACTCTCGAATTTTAATACTCTACTCTTAACTTGGGGCAGGGAATTCTCAACTAATTTTGTCACAAACAGATGTGGATACGACTCACTACTTGCTTTTATGCCACTATTAATACCAAAACATTTTTCAAATCGGGAATAGAAATCACTAGTGTCTTCATCTTGTTTTTGTTTACAGGCTGAGATTGCACCCCAGTCTTCCTTTTTCGTAGTTAATAAACGTGGTAGTACCTGCACTAATAATCCTGGTAATGCTGTAGTCCTTTCCCCAAGCCCTGAACCTGCAGCTCGGGCCTTTTCTTCGTTTTCTAATGCTGTCCAATCTATCTTTTGGTCTCCCACCTCCCATTCCTTTTCTTTGAGTTTCTCGTAAATACCGGCGGGTAATAGGACTTTTAATATTTTCATAATGTCAGGGTAAGTATACTCTCCCATGAGTAACATGTCTTTTATCTCACGGTGGAAACCTGCTGGGTCTTTGTCATGGCTAGGTACTACTTTCTTCATTTCTAATAATTCAATTTTAGTTATGGGCGCGTACACAAACACGCGTTTAAAATTATTGTCTTCACCTCTTATTGGGTGCACTTCGCGTAAGGGATTCTGTCTGTCTATGTGGTACGTTTTTCTGTCCAACTTGGGGGGAACTGAAACATGTTCTGGGCATACGAAGACAATGTACTGGTGTCGATATTCTAGAATTTCTTTAATTAAATCAGTACCTGAACCTCTCCATTTATTCGTGAGTAATTCTATCAGTATATCAGGTAGGGGACCAGGATCGGAGTGTTGGCTTCTATACAATATAACGAGGTGTTGTATCATGTATATACCAGCTAAACGCTGTTCGTCTGGGGTGAGATTCAAAAACGTGTGTGCTAGCGCATCATCACTGTATTTTTCAGAACTGTCAGCCCATTGTACTGCTGACCTGGCTAATTCTTGTTCATCCATAGAATCGAGCATATGATACCCCCTTCGGTCTCGGAGTAATTTATCAGCAGCCTGGAATAAGTGTTCAGGGGACTTCGTATTTAGCATAGGGGCTTGAAAATGTCTGTTACATTCTGGACGTATCGGACGTATCGGGTCATTAAAGTATCTGGTATTGTTACAAGGTCTTCCCCTACCTACATAAGCTATCGTTTCTAATTGTCCTGTGGGCATTTCTGATTCTTCCTCCTCCTCTCCCTCTGATTCAGTTTTGTCTGCCTCCAATCTGGCTTTATGTATTCGTTCTACTTCTTTGCGGATCTTTCGGCACATAACTACTATACACGTCTGTTTATCATGTTTTCCCTCTGATATATTCTGACCCCATCTGGTAATTACTTGCATTTCATCCTGATCTACCCCAGGCCTATCTCTGTCTCTGATCAAGCAGTTTATGAAGAAGCGTAACAGTAATCTCTGTATATCCACTTTCTGATAATCCATGGCTTCGTCAATACTTTCAGGGCCTTGCCCTGTTTGGACAAAGCGATATATATTGTCTAGATGATTAATCATTCCTGGTAGTGTCGTTAAATATAGTGAAGCTCGTCGTATACGTAGTGATGATAGCAGCATTCTGTCATTTTTACCGGGCACTGGATCATATCTACAATCTACAAGATGTTCCTTAAACATGTCGGACGTTGCTATTTGGGGTGTACGTTGGTTTGCTAAATCTCTAAGAGACGATTTACTTCGTGATGGTGGCGTGGCGAAAATTGCTGTCGCACCTCCTGTCGCACCTTCTGAGGTGCTAGGCACGAAAGGATTTGTGGGATGTAAGGTAGAAACTGAGGATGCAGGAAAAGCGGTGGAAACAGATGGACCTGTTGGATTGTGCGGAGGAGTTTGTTGTTGCGAATGTGGAGGCAGATGATCTCGGGGTTGAGCACCATCGACAGGTGGCGTGTGTGGAGGATCATTAACATATTCGGGAGCTGCACCGTCTAAATAGGAGGAAAGGAAAATATCTTTTGCGGTCTTGGGATGTACTTTAATCGGGAGTAACGGGGGTGGCAAATCTCTCGGTATTTCCGGGGTGGCCTTAGGCAAACCTTCGGCCAAAAGAGGATACATACCATTCATAAGAGTGTTCCGTTGTCTGTCTACTTGTTCTGTTTTTACTCGGATACCTTCCTCAACTAATACGTTTTCTCGGGCTTTATTTGAGTTCTCCCTACTTTTCTCTTCCTGTCTGAGCGCTTTCTCTGTGCGCCTATGCGACTCTTTGCGCCATAGTTCAATGGCATCTTTCTGTGACTGTCTGGCTTTCTTTTTCCATAATTCTTCTTCTACTCTCATGATGCAATCTGCATCCCATGTCCCAGCTGCGGGCCACCTCTGACTTTCTACTAGATTCTTGGTGTAGTCCACCCATAAGTCAAGATATAATACGGCATCTAGGCCATGTTTATGATACATAAAATACCCTGGAGTGTCCCTAGGTGGAATGGGAACAGCTTCTTCGAGTACTCCTTTTCTAGTTTTGATCTGTCTTAATTTTGAAAAGAACGGCATTTTTCAACCTTCCTACTTGATTCTTACTCAAACTGGACTTGAACACAATTAATACAATAAACACAATAAATGAACACTCATTCATATCACAATTTTTTAAACACAGTAAAACATTTGACATTTTAAGAACAATGATAATTAGAAGAAAACTAGTTACTGACATAATACTAATACTAGATAATACTGAATTATATACATGAACATACTGGATATACTGCTAAACAGTACAGATACACTGCTAAAACAGTGCAGACCGGATCTGTGTACCCAAACCCGTCAGGACCGGCACAAATTAATGTGCACGTCTAACTGCCTCCCCAGCAACGGTACTCACCGGGTAGCACGGAACGGAAGGCCTCGGAACTGAACTGAACTGGACCGGACTGGACTCGACTGGACTCGACTCGACTCGGAACTTCGGAACCTGGTGGGCCTCTGTATACCTCGGATCTTGCTCTCTCAGCTAGGCTCTGGTCGGGATACTTCGCACTTCTCACCGCCTCGTCTGGGTGTTGATCGCAGTCTCAGTCACCCCCGCTTGGCCGGAGGGAGATACAGGAAATCCTGCGGGTACGCGTTTTTGTCCGTTCAGCTGTGGCAGGGGACCGGGCCTGCAACGCACCTCCGGCGCGTGAGATGAGAAAGTGTCCCTGTTCGGGCGCCAATTTATGTGGTAAATATTTAAATTACCTGTACTATTTTTTATGCGGTAAAGTCTAGTAAGAATAACTCAGTCAAAATAAGAGGCAGAATCCGTGGTATTAGAGGTTCTAAAAGGACTTTATTCCTTACAAAGGAATTATGGTTCGAACCAGGCAATCATATTCCATCACCACGAAGGTTCAGGAAGGGATAGGCAATACATTATTGACAAGTAACAATATATATATGAAAAGCATTGCATTAAGACAGATGCAGGAGGCGTAACAGCTGATAATACAGATAAGAATACACATACGTAATGAAAATAGGCGTAAATACAGGCGTATACTAGAAACGTCATTTAAAATGATGTCACAAGTGGGTGGATCCATAAGAGAATCCTGCAGTGTCAGCAGAAATATTTGGCAGAGATGCGCGCGCAGCCGCATGACGTGTGATTGACGTGCAACTAGAGGGTGAAGGGGAATTGATATTTAGCTCTACATGTGGAGACAGAAGTCTGGGGGGTCAGGTCAACCTAATCCCAAATTGTATCTAATATCTTTGTTTAAGGAACTGGTTTATCCAAAAGGAAAGGTCTTCTCGGACAGATCCTATTCTATACTGACTGTTAGTGCATGTACAAGCGTCTATGTGTCTACATGAGATGCGAGGGGGCAGGAATCTTCCATGGTGACAGGGGCTATGAATTACTTGCATAAAGACAGCGAGGCCGAGCCCTTTGCTCGGTAGCTGGAAGGATGTTTACCTAAACTACTAGACAGGAATGCATCGGATGAGGAGCGGAGCAGATAACTTGAAGGCTGAATACAGTTTTTGGCAGGCAACAGGCCGCGTCAGGCACCGTTAGCCACGCAGGGAGTAGGACAAAGTTCATGGACACGGATGCAGGTCCAGGCTGGAGCATTTCAGAGGCAGAAGCAGAAAAAGGCTTTATGGCAGAATTCAGGGCCTACTCGCCTGAACTGTAAAACTAGAAAAGTGAACCATATAAAGTCGGTGGCCAATCATACTTAGGAATGGAATATTCGACCCATTCATGGCGGATCTGAAAGAGGGCATGTTGACGTTGGACGCACATGTATTTGCGTCTTCATAGCTGGAACTGGAGGGAACATACATGTACTTATAGCATGTACATGGAGCCGTTGGGGTCTAAGATAGGGGACACAATTGACCATGAAAATTCATATTTCCTCAGAACAACGGGGGTCCATAGGCCTGACTGGGCTGTGGTTGTCTTCCCCATGGTTGGTGCCAGCGACGGCCCGACCTCTGTTTCCTTGTAGTTTTACAGATCCTGAGCTGGAGTCGCTGGACATTGAAGTGTTGCCCCGATGAATCTGAGCCTCTGTCTTGTCTTAGAGGGGCAACATAATCATCCGCTGTGTAAGGGTAAATTTTTGAGTACTTGAATTTCTTTAAATCTTTATCAAATTTAGCTATCTTTGCTTGGGTCAAGTACTCTTTATACTCATTCAGTTATTTATTAGATTCTTCCCGTTTCTTTTTGAACGAAGTTATGGTAGTTTTGAAATGTGATTCGGTGGCCTGTATATCGATGATCCTTGCGTCCGAAAGGTGTTTGGCAGTTTTGATTATGAGGACCAACCAGTATCTTGTGCAGTGCCAAGCTATCTGGGCCCAGTCCTTCCTAAATGTGGCATCATCTAGGAAGATCCTGGGCGCATTGGCGACTAGCAGACCTTTAGGTGCGCTGTTTGTTCGTAGGTATTGAGTTAGGATCACTCCATGTAGAATGGTCCTGATCTTGTTCCTTTTCTTTTCTGTGAGTGAGTCCCAGTCGGTGGTTTGAGCTATGGTCTGGGCGATGTTAATGTCCAGTGTGAATGGCGGATCAGCGAGGAGTTAGCTGATCTCAGTTTCAGAAAACGTGAGGCCAGGGTTTTCAGCCATGTTCTAGACAATCTCTCACAGCTGTGCGCTGTCGAGGAAATGTTATATTCGAAAAGAGAGAGGAGAACTAGAGAGGCTAGTCCGTTTCCCCAGTTTATGTGTTAGTAATCAATGAGAACTAGCTCTGGTTTAAATTGTTTGTATGTTTGCGGTTTAAAAAAAAAACATTAGGGTTTTTATGAAGGCCCTCACCCACCAACCTAGTTGGTGGCATGCTTCATCATTGGGCCCCATCCGAGGTACCGAGTGTACCTCAGGTGTGCTTCGACGCCAGATTACTGCGGAGCGGGTTTTTTTTGTTCGTGAGGGTGCTGTGAGTGTGCTCTGAGTGAGGTTTAAAATACTGTCCTGGGTGTCCCAAAGACTGTTTTAATGGTGGGCCCCAGGCAGTCGATAAAAACAAAAGCTGATGGACATGCACGGTAGGCTTATGGCCTCCGACGTCCTGTGCGGTCAACTAGTTTCAGCCAGGCCTTTTCTTCTACTGCCTTTCGTCAGGACCTTATATGTGTGGGGTGTTGCAGGGATAGTTATGAGTTTGTCAGTGCCCTGTGTGTACTGTAAAGCACATGCTACGGTGCGTATATGTGCAAGAGGTGTTTCCTCTCGGGTTGTACCTGTAGGGGGTAAAAAAAGGGGGGAGGGACAGACATAAGATTTAAGTAAAGGCTCCTAGTAGTGGGCTAAAAGCGTTTAGTGAGGCAGTGCTAGGTGCCTAGAGGTGACCACGGACAAGGCGGTAGTGTTAGCGCGAGTGGCGGGCAGTGAAAAAGTGGCCGGTCTCACAATATGCGTTATTGTGTGTGAAATTAGGCCTATATACTGTAACCAATGCTGGTAAAAACAGTAAAGTGCAGTTGCTTACACCTGATTGTAGCGAACAACTCAGCATGGAGCTCAGCCGGGGGCCAGGACCATGTGCACTCTAAATTGGGGGAAGAAAAGGAAAACTGCTGTTGGGGGAGGGGTTAGTATGCACCCAACAAGGTAACGGTAAAAGGATGCACACACAGACACGGCCGAGGGCAGCATGAAAGGTGGCTGTACCGTTAGCTTGGTCGAGTTCAGGTACTTACTGCGCAATGTCGCTGGACCATCAATGAACCTGTTGTCCGGCAGAGGCTCCGTGAGAAATGAGCTTCAGTGTAGAAAGCGCTTAAATACCTGTGGAAAGCGCCAGGTGTTGCTTGTTAGCTGTGTCAGGTGTTCTGGCCTGGGCACGAGTGACGGGGCGTATTCCGCTTCCTGTTGGCTCGAGGAGGTGCCTGTAGTAGAGGAAATGGAAGAAAGACTCGCATGCAGGTGTATGTAGCGCTCTCTCTATTTATTTCCATGGTGCAATTGGATGTCTAAGTTGCTAACATGCGCATGCAAATGTGCGGTTATTTACGGGAGTGCTAACCCAATTGGGGGAGTCGCTCTCCATTTGTGCACTGTAATGGGAGGGCACCCTCTCTATTTAAATGTAAGTGGCATCTAGGCGGGGCTAAGTAGGTAGCGTACGTTAATGTGCAGGGATGTTATTGCATATTGGTCCTGCAAAAAATAATAATAAGGGTGATGAACCCACTATGTGGTGTATGTAGGGAAGGACCTGTGAGTGAGAAGGTCACCACCTGGATGTTTGAGCCAGTGTGACGCCCAGAGGATGTTTGGTGTTGGGACATGGTCATCCCGTGCCCTACGCGGGCCCTGTTGATTAGGTGGCACTCAGGAGAGTGGAAATGAACTGTCAGGTGTGGGGGCCTCATCTGCTGAGGCTGTTCCACGGAATATTATCATTCAGTCCCTCCGTGTGGGTGGACAATCTGTAGATTTCTTGTGTGGAGTTTCTAAAACTTAAAATATTCACCTAAAATCAACCGAGTAACGAAAATGAAAATACTCACCTGCTATTAGGAGAGATCCCAGTGCTGGATCTTGGTGCCCAGCACTGACCCTGAAAAGTACTCATAACCGTATTTACCATTAACGCAATTTTCTTCCATAGGAAATCATTGACTGTTTTTCTGTGAAATTTCTTCTGTGTCGATTTTTGCAAACTACAAATATTCTTTCAAAATAGTACCAACTGTGAAAACGTAATTACTGATCTGTTTTAGATAGAGGTCCCAGTACTGAGTCTAGGTGGCCAGTATTGGATTACAAAATTAACGAGAACATTCTATACCTGCAATTTGATTTTTCTCCCATGGGGAATCATTGACTGTTTTCTATGAAAATTCTTCTGTCAACTTTTAAAATAGCAAAATATTTCCTAAAAATCACAACAGTAACTAACTCGACTTTAATCACTTGTTTCTAAGAACTATCCCAGGACTGAATCTAGGATCCAGTCCTGGAGTTAGAAAAGTAATCCTGAAAGTAATCTATTGCAAATAAATTAAAACATTCATTGAGCTAAATGTGTTATTGTGTTTGAAATTGTGTTGCCTGTTGCAACAACCTGTAACTACTACATACAAAAGTCTATTGCATATTGCAAAAGTATTTAACTAAAGCATCTCATTCTGAGAAAGTATACCTATTGTTGGTTTTAAAATAAAACAACTATATATTTTTTATATCAACCATTGGCCTAGAGTTCAGTTCCTGAGTGTGTGAGACTATTTGCTGACTGAGTGTGTACAACAAAGGCTTTCTACTGTCCTCTTATACTGTCTTACTGCTCGACCAAGCTACCACTTTAGAGAGAAAGGTTATATCTAACTTTAACCTGTGCCAAACCTCTGGGGACTGTGGACTCTGTACACACTGTACATATTTGGGAACAGTATATAAAGAGCCACTTTCTCACATTGGTGAATCAGCGGTGGGTTACAAACTTGCATTTGTTGGACTACTTGGTTACCATCTGATCACATAACAGAACTCTTAAAATTGCCTTTAGAATTCTGATTGGTCTTTTCCAAAATACTAAAAGTCTTGTCAGAGCCTTGCTTAAGTCCCATTAGAATTTTAGAAAAATAAAAGTCACTATAGTCAGGGTAGAGGATTAGAACTGTCAGGTTAGAATGACTCAAACAAACCCATCTATTAGTGAAAAAAATAACATGGACCTGGTGGAGGAGCTCGACCTCACACCTTACTTACACTTGTCTTTCAAGGAATTGAGGTCCCTATGCAAACTTAAATATTTACCAATGGGCCTGCATCCAACCAAACTAGGGCTCCAGGAGCTCTTGGCTGAGTATGCTAAGGACCACCCATCTGAACATAGTGTTGGCCAGTCAGATGAGGAAAGGGAAGAAGAGGAGGAGGATAATAACCCCCCCCCCCCACACACTATTCCCTAGGGAGGAAAGGGCCCGATACCCTTGAATTGAAGAATTAGCATCTGGGAACCTAGAGTTCACACGGGTGAACCAGGTACCAGTAGATCACTGGGGGACCCACCAGTGAAGAGGACAGCCTTTTAGCAAGGCTGGCCAAAAGATTGGAGCTGGAGTGCAGGCTCCTGGCTCTAGAAAAAGAAAGGAGAGAGATGGGTTTAGCACCCATCAATGGTGGCAGCAATAATAAAATCAAGGATAGGAAGGAAACTTCTGATCCTAAAATCCCCAAAGGGATTGTCCCTAAATTTGAGGAAGGTGATGACATCACCAAATGGTTCACAGCCTTTGAGAGAGCTTGTGAAATAAGAGGAGTAAAGAAACCTCTCTGGGGGGCACTCCTGTGGGAACTGTTCTCTGGTAACTGCAAAGACAGGCCTCTGACCCTCTCTGGGCCAGAGGCAGGATCCTATGACCTCATGAGGAAGACTCTGATTGAGGGATTTGGATTCAGTACTGAGGAGTATAGAATTAGATTCAGGGGGGCTCGCAAAACCCAGACCCAGTCCTGGAATGACCTTGTAGACTTCTCAGTAAAGACACTGGATGTTTGGTTAGCTGGAAATGGTGTGCAGGATTTTACTGTATTGTACAAGTTGTTCATGAAGGAACATATATTAAGTAATTGCACAAATGAAAAGTTGCATCAGCATTTGGTAGACGTAGGTCTAATTTCTCCCCAATAATTGGGGAAGAAGGCAGACCACTGGGTCAAGACAAGGGTGACAAGTACAGCCACTGGGGGTGACCAGAAGAAGGTGGACACAAAACCTCCCCAGGGGAAAGGTGGTGAGAATCCCCAAGATAAAAAGTCTGAGTCTTCCATAGGGCCCCACAAATCTGTTCAGGGGGTTGGACCCAAACTACTCCATATGTGCCTCAACCCTATAGGGGGAAGAACTTTGATCCCTTAAAGGCCTGGTGTAATAACTGTAACAGGTCAGGACACCTAACTGTAGATAAATCTTGCCCCCACAACAAAGCCCCTAAGGCACCCAGTGCAGCTACTCCTGGGGCAGCAAGTATACAGATGGGATCAGAAGTGTACCCTGAGCAAATCTGGGAACACACTGAGGCAAGTCTAGTCTCACTGGGGGAAGTGGAGTCTGCCACTGTAGCTGTGTGGCCACCCAACTTAAAGAAATATTTGCAGTACCCCTGGGTGAATGGAACTAGGGTAGAAGCTCTGAGGGATACAGGTGGCAGTGTCACTATGGTGAAAGACACACTGGTTTCCCCTGAGCAATATTTGATTGGGAAGTCTTACCCAGTCACCAATGCTGACAGTGTCACCACTAGTCATCCCATGGCCATGGTGATATTAGGCTGGCGGGGGGGTTACTGGCCTGAAACAGGTAGTGGTCTCTCCAAAGTTGCCAGCTGCATGTCTGCTAGGAAATGATCTGGAAACCTCAGCCTGGGCTGAAGTTGAGCTGAAGGCCCATGCAGCCATGCTGGCATCTCTGAATTGGTGTGTGTGCAAACCAGAGCACAGAGCAAAAGGAAGGGAGAAAAAGTAGGTCTGGAGCCTGAAATAATGGCCCAACCAACCAAGAGAAAAGGTAAAAAGACTGGGGAGCCAGCTTCTGTACAGCAAAACATTCAGGACCCCTCTCCCCAGGGAGAGGATTTGGATACCCCTTAGGGAACTGAGCCCATGGTGCTTGACCCTTACCAGGTTGAACTTTTGGGCCCAGAGGGACCTTCTAGGGAAGAGCTTTGCCAGGGTCAGATTGACTGTTCCACTCTTGAAAGCTTGAGGCAGCAAGCTGTTTCAGAAGCCAATGGAGATGTCATTGGTACCCACAGAGCTTATTGGGAAGAGGGATTACTGTATGCTGAGGCAAGAAACCCCACTCCTGGAACCACCAGGAGGGTGGTAGTGCCATAGAAGTACAGGGAGTTCCTCCTAACTTTGGTTCATGACATCCCCCTAGCTGGACATTTGGGGCAATCCATAACTTGGGAAAGGCTAGTTAGTCACTTTTACTGGCCCCAGATGCATCAAAAGGTGAAGGAGTTTGTCACCTCCTGTGTTACCTGTCAAGCCAGTGGCAAGGCAGGTAGCCACCCAAAGGCCCCCCTAATCCCACTACCAGTGGTGGTGGTGCCCTTTGAAAAGGTAGGAGTGGACATTGTGGGTCCACTTTAACCGCCCACAGCCTCAGGGAACAATCTGATTCTAGTAGTAGTGGGTCATGCTACTAGGTACACTGAAGCAATTCCACTTAGGACTACTACAGCTCCTGCAGCAAGCAAGGCCCTCCTGGGTGTGTTCACCAGGATAGGGTTTCCTAAGGAGGTGGTTTCAGACAGAGGTTCCAACTTCATGTCTGCTTACCTGACACACATGTGGATGGAGTGTGGGATGCAGTACAAGTTTACTACACCCTACCATCCACAAACCAATGGCCGTATTGAGAGATTCAACAAGACATTGAAAGGCATGATCATGGGTCTCCCTGAGAAACTCAAAAGGAGATGGGATGTCCTGTTGCCATGCCTGCTTTTCGCTTACAGAGAAGTACCACAGAAGGGAGTAGGTTTCTCAACCTTTGAACTTCTGTTTGGTCATCCTGTAAGGGGACCCCTGTGTCTTGTAAAAGAGGGCTGGGAGAGGCCTCTTTAAGAGCCCAAACAAGACATAGTGGACTATGTGTTTGGCCTAAGGTCCAGAATGGCTGAGTACATGGAGAAAGCATCCAAAAACCTTGAGGCCAGCCAGGAGCGTCAGAAGCACTGGTATGACCAAAAAGCTGCACTGGTTGAATTTCAACCTGGGCAGAGAAGTACCACAGAAAGGAGTAGGTTTCTCACATTTTGAACTTCTGTTTGGTCATCCTGTGAGAGGACCACTTTGTCTTGTAAAAGAAGACTGGGACAGGCCTCTCCAGGAGCCCAAACAAGACATAGTGCTTGGCCTAAGGTCCAGAATGGCTGAGTACATGGAAAAAGCATCCAAAAACCTTGAGGCCAGCCAGGAGCTTCACAAGCACTGGTATCAAAAAGCTGCACTGGTAGAATTTCAACCTGGGCAACAGGTGTTGGTTTTGGAGCCAGTGGCACCAAGGGCCCTCCAAGATAGATGGAGTGGCCCTTACCCTATCCTAGAGAGAAAGAGTGGGGTCACCTATTTAGTTATCCTGGGCACTAGCCGGACACCCAAAAGGGTTATCCATGTGAACCGCCTTAAGCTCTTAAATGACAGGCCTGACATCACCATGCTGATGGTGACTGACGAGGAACAGGGAGCAGAGAGTGAACCTCTCATTGACCTCCTCTCCTACAGCCCACAAGATGGGTCAGTAGATGGTGTAGTCTTTTCAGACACCCTCTCTGGCCAACAGCAGACTGACTGCAAGCAAGACTTGCAACAGTATGCTAGTCTCTTTTCCCTGACCCCTGGTCTGAAAAACTGGTGTACCCATGATGTGGACACTGGTGATAGTGCACCTATCAAGAACAAGATCTATCGCCAGTCAGACCAAGTCAAGGAAACCAGCAAACCTGAGGTCAGCAAGATGCTGGAGTTAGGGGTCATTGAAGAGCACCTGGACTAGCCCAGTGGTTCTGGTCCCCAAACCTCATCAACAGGGTGAAAAGAGAGAGATGAGGTTCTGTGTGGAATATAGAGGGCTCAACTCTGTCACCAAGAAAGATGCTCACCCTATTCCAAGAGCAGATGAGCTGATAGATAAATTAGGGGCAGCCCAATTCCTCAGTACCTTTGACTTAACTGCAGGGTACTGGCAGATTGGCATGGCCCAAGCAGCCAAAGAGAAGACAGCATTCTCCACACCTGATGGGCATTACCAGTTTACTGTGATGCCTTTTGGGGTAAAAATGCCCCTGCCACCTTCCAGAGGTTGGTGAACCATGTCCTGGCTGGGCTGGAGTCCTTCAGTGCAGCCTATCTTGATGCTATTGCTGTCTTTAGTTCCACCTGGCAGGATCACCTGATCCACCTTGGGAAGGCTTTAGAGGCTCTGCAAAATGCAGGTCTCACTATCAAGGTATCCAAATGCCAGATAGCGCAGGGCACTGTGGTGTACTTGGACCACCTTGTCGGTGGAGGCCAGGTACAACCCTTACAACCCAAGTTGCAGGCCATCCTGGACTGGGTAGCTCCAACAACCCAGACCCAAGTCAGGACATTTCTTGGCTTGACTGGGTACTACAGGAGGTTTGTGAAGGTATATGGGTCCATTGTGACTCCCCTCACAGAACTCACCTCCAAGAAGATGCCAAAGAAGGTCAACTGGACAGTTAGTTGTCAAAAGGCTTTTGACACCCTGAAAGAAGCAATGTGCTCAGCACCAATTCTAAAAGCTCCAGATTATGCCAAGCAGTTCATAGTGCAGACTGATGCCTTGAGCTAGGGATAGGAGCGGTGCTATCCCAGACCAATGATGAAGGCCAAGACCAACCTGTTGCTTTTATAAGCAGGAGCCTACTCCCCAGAGAGCAACGTTGGAGTGCCATTGAGAGGGAGGCCTTTGCTGTGGTTTGGTCCCTGAAGAAGTTGAGGCCATACTTGTTTGGTACTCACTTCCTGGTTCAAACTGACCACAGACCTCTCAGATGGCTAAAGCAGATGAAAGGGGAAAATCCAAAACTACTAAAGTGGTCCATCTCCCTACAGGGAATGGACTGTGAAGTGGAACACAGACCAGGGACTGCCCATGCCAATGCATATGGACTTTCCAGGTTCTTCCACTTAGACAATGAAGACTGCATAGGGCAAGGTTAGTCTCATCACCTTTCATTTGGGGGGGGGGGGGGGTTGCGTGAGAAAGTGCCATCTTTCTTGCATGGTATGCCCCCACTTTTTGCTGAATTGCTGAATGTACTTTGATTCAGTGTGCCCTGGACTCCTGTCAATCAGGTGCCCAGGGCCTATGTTCCTTCCCTAAAAACCTTCAAACCCAAATTGGCAAACCCTGGCCACATGTCAGCCCCTGGTAAATGGTACCCCTAGGTACCCAGGGCCTTGTGACCAGGGAAGGCCTCTAAGGGCTGCAGCACTTATTATGCCACCCTTAGAGGCCCTGTACCTTAACACAAACACACTGCCCTTGCAGGCTGAGTGTCTGGGTACAAGACAAAACAAAGAGTCGACATGGCACGCATCCCTGTGTGCCATGCCCACAACCTACACTGCCCTGGCGTATATCAGCCACCCCTCAAGCTGGGTGCCCTATGCCAGTGGTGTGGGCACAGGAGCATGAGCCCTGTGTCCCTACAGTACCCAGGTCCATTTCTGGGCACTGTAAGTGCAGTGCTGCCATTTAAGAGTATATGGTGCTGAGAGCTCGTCAAACACGATCTCCACAGCACCATAATGGCAACACTGCAGACTAAGAAGTTTGGTATCAAACTTATCAGCACATTAAACCCACACTGATGCCAGTGTGGGATTTAACGTCTGTTCTGAGAGGCTGCCTAGGTTGCCACACAGCAGACATGTTGCTGGACCCCTGGGTAGGAGAGCCCTTGCTCTACTGGGCCTGCAACAATGCACATCCTGGGCGAGGTGCTAGGTCTCCTCCCCCAGGATGGACCGGGGGAAGCTTCAAAGGCATGCCGCCTCTGTGAGCTTCCCCAGGCCACTTGCTGTACCCAGCAAACTGGCCCCCACCGGTTCTAACCCCCACTCTGGCGGGAAGACTGTCCGGAAACCCCAAATAAGGACAGGGGATGTTCCAGCCTGCCAACCCCACCCCTCAGGTGGGGGAGGTGAGGTGAAGCACATCTCCGGGCGCCCCGTCATCTTGAAGATGGGAGGCCCTGCCCAATCGGGACTAGGCTACTGACCCCCTCTCACAGGAGAGTGGCAGGATAGGGGGTGTACCCACCCCAGGGCAGGGACCCATTGGTCCCTGCACTTTACCTACCTGTAACGCCCCTAAATCTAGTATTTAGGGGCACCCTGAACCTTCCTTCCTTAGATTCCAGATTCTGAAAAGGCAAAGAAGAGCAAGAAGAAAGAATACCTGCCGTGCAGCTGCTAAGAAGAGGAAGACACCAACTGCTTTGGCACAATGGAAAGTATAGATCCCAGGCAACGTTTAAGACTAACAGTTCAAATTGATAAAGCACAGAAATGAAAAAAACAAGCAAATAATGCAATTCACAATTTTAATAAAAAAAGACATATAAAATCGCATGTAATAAAATAACAATGTATACTAAAATTGAGTTTTCCAATGATACAAATCAACAATATATGTTAGAAATAGTGGCAAAAATGGGAATTCTTCATGACGCGCGTTTCGGCACAGGGTGCCTTCGTCAGGAGTAGCCACAACAGATCTAGAGAATTAATTAATTTAGCTCATGGTGAATTTATGTTAGAGTATCTGAAAGCAGGAATCATCCCAAAAGGACTACGCGTTCGTAATATCCCCGGACTCTTTGTCCACTATAAACTGTTTCTCGAAAAGTGGAGCATGATTGCCAATAGATGCTCTAGGGATCTAATGATATTAATAATAGAAACGGCAAAAGAACTAGCAAACTCAATGAAATCTGAGCTTGAAGAATTAGAAGATAAAATCAGAAAATCAAACAGTGTAGAGGAAGCAATCAAAAAATTAGAGGAAACAAATAAAGAAATGATCTCTTATACTGAATATTTAAACAAAAGAAAATCAGATAAGTTAAGTAAAGATAAGAGATTCTATACTTTAGAAAAAACATACCCCTATTTAAGTGAAAACTTTTACCAACAAAATCATTACTCTAATGAAAGCAACTCTAAACAACAGAAAGTCACCACATTTTCTGACACATCCGACTCCGAAGGAGAAGGAAGCTCCCATTATTATGATCCCGAAGGCCCCTACAACACACCTAATGGCAATAGAAATTTACGCCAACCTTTTTTAGGACAACGAGCAGCACGCAGGGGTCGCCAAAGAGTAAGATTCCAACCCCAAACAAGAGGCAACTACCAGAATCACCACTATCAATCAGACCCCCAACACTTTCTAGAAACCAGAAGCAGGCAATATTGGAAACACGAGAACTAATACCCATTTTCAATTTATCATCCCACACTTTAAATGAAGCCAGTATGTCCTTACTATCAAAAGGTCTCTCCTTCGTTCCACATGCTCCCGCCAACAAATTTGAGTTATTTCAAGATATACACTCCTTTTTTCGTAAAATTAGATTACAAAGATATTTTGAAAACCGAGATACTATAGACAATCAAGACACAACTGACCACATAGTATCACTTCCCTCCACATTCACTCCAAGTCTTGAACAAGTAGGACCAGAAATAGCCATATTTGAAAAAACAATTTTAAATCGCCTGAATCAAGCCCTACATTTCATTCCCAAACCTCCATATAACCTCAATAAAGAAGAATTCATGTCTTTAAAAACTCTGAGTGAAAACCAATCCCTTACAATCAAAAGCTGTGACAAAGGTGGAGGCATTGTTATAATCGATTCATCTGATTACGAACTTAAGATGCTCAGAATGCTTAATGATGAGACTTTTTATTCCAAACTAAAATTCAATCCCACAAATACTATAATACAAAAAATTCGGAATATAACTAATCAAGCATTAAATGCAGGCAGTATCACTATAAAAGAATATGACTATCTGAATACATCAAAATTCAAAACTTCTTACATCTATGGAGTCCCAAAAATACACAAAAACACAGAAGACCCCCCTTACCGCCCTATAGTCTCTACCATTGGCACCCCCACAGAACCTGTATCTAAATATATAGATAAAATACTAAGACCATTTATTCCACTTACCAACTCCTATATCAAAGACACAGGAGAAATGATACAACAAGTAGAAAATATTAGATTCAATCCAGACACAGATCTACTGGTAACTCTAGACATAGAGTCTCTTTATAGTAACATACCTCAGAAAGAAGCTCTAGAAGCAGTAGACTGGTTCATAGATAAATTTAACATTCCCTGCTCCAAATCATTCATTCTAACAGGACTACATCTCATCCTCACTGAAAACATGGATGCCAGACCAGGCTTGGCATCCAAAAACCTTGAGGCCAGCCAGGAGCTTCAGAAGCACTGGTATCAAAAAGCTGCACTGGTAGAATTTCAACCTGGGCAACAGGTGTTGGTTTTGGAGCCAGTGGCACCAAGGGCCCTCCAAGATAGATGGAGTGTCCCTTACCCTATCCTAGAGAGAAAGAGTGGGGTCACCTATTTAGTTATCCTGGGCACCAGCCGGACACCCAAAAGGGTTATCAATGTGAACCGCCTTAAGCTCTTAAATGACAGGCCTGACATCACCATGCTGATGGTGACTGACGAGGAACAGGAAGCAGAGAGTGAACCTCTCATTGACCTCCTCTCCTACAGCCCACAAGATGGGTCAGTAGATGGTGTAGTCTTTTCAGACACCCTCTCTGGCCAACAGCAGACTGACTGCAAGCAAGTCTTGCAACAGTATGCTAGTCTCTTTTCCCTGACCCCTGGTCTGAAAAACTGGTGTACCCATGATGTGGACACTGGTGATAGTGCACCTATCAAGAACAAGATCTATCGCCAGTCAGACCAAGTCAAGGAAACCAGCAAACCTGAGGTCAGCAAGATGCTGGAGTTAGGGGTCATTGAACCCTCTAAGAGCACCTGGGCTAGCCCAGTGGTTCTGGTCCCCAAACCTCATCAACAGGGTGAAAAGAGAGAGATGAGGTTCTGTGTGGAATATAGAGGGCTCAACTCTGTCACCAAGACAGATGCTCACCCTATTCCAAGAGCAGATGAGCTGATAGATTAATTAGGGGCAGCCCAATTCCTCAGTACCTTTGACTTAACTGCAGGGTACTGGCAGATTGGCATGGCCCAAGCAGCCAAAGAGAAGACAGCATTCTCCACACCTGATGGGCATTACCAGTTTACTGTGATGCCTTTTGGGGTAAAAATGCCCCTGCCACCTTCCAGAGGTTGGTGAACCATGTCCTGGCTGGGCTGGAGTCCTTCATTGCAGCCTATCTTGATGCTATTGCTGTCTTTAGTTCCACCTGGCAGGATCACCTGATCGACCTAGGGAAGGCTTTAGAGGCTCTGCAAAATGCAGGTCTCACTATCAAGGTATCCAAATGCCAGATAGCGCAGGGCACTGTGGTGTACTTGGACCACCTTGTCGGTGGAGGCCAGGTACAACCCTTACAACCCAAGTTGCAGGCCATCCTGGACTGGGTAGCTCCAACAACCCAGACCCAAGTCAGGGCATTTCTTGGCTTGACTGGGTACTACAGGAGGTTTGTGAAGGGATATGGGTCCATTGTGACTCCCCTCACAGAACTCACCTCCAAGAAGATGCCAAAGAAGGTCAACTGGACAGTTAGTTGTCAAAAGGCTTTTGACACCCTGAAAGAAGCAATGTGCTCAGCACCAATTCTAAAAGCTCCAGATTATGCCAAGCAGTTCATAGTGCAGACTGATGCCTTGAGCTAGGGATAGGAGCGGTGCTATCCCAGACCAATGATGAAGGCCAAGACCAACCTGTTGCTTTTATAAGCAGGAGCCTACTCCTCAGAGAGCAACGTTGGAGTGCCATTGAGAGGGAGGCCTTTGCTGTGGTTTGGTCCCTGAAGAAGTTGAGGCCATACTTGTTTGGTACTCACTTCCTGGTTCAAACTGACCACAGACCTCTCAGATGGCTAAAGCAGATGAAAGGGGAAAATCCAAAACTACTAAGGTGGTCCATCTCCCTACAGGGAATGGACTTTGAAGTGGAACACAGACCAGGGACTGCCCATGCCAATGCAGATGGACTTTCCAGGTTCTTCCACTTAGACAATGAAGACTCCATAGGGCAAGGTTAGTCTCATCACCTTTCATTTGGGGGGGTGGGGGGGGTTGCGTGAGAAAGTGCCATCTTTCTTGCATGGTATGCCCCTACTTTTTGCTGAATTGCTGAATGTACTTTGATTCAGTGTGCCCTGGACTCCTGTCAATCAGGTGCCCAGGGCCTATGTTCCTTCCCTAAAAACCTTCAAACCCAAATTGGCAAACCCTGGCCACATGTCAGCCCCTGGTAAATGGTACCCCTAGGTACCCAGGGCCTTGTGACCAGGGAAGGCCTCTAAGGGCTGCAGCACTTATTATGCCACCCTTAGAGGCCCTGTACCTTAACACAAACACACTGCCCTTGCAGGCTGAGTGTCTGGGTACAAGACAAAACAAAGAGTCGACATGGCACGCATCCCTGTGTGCCATGCCCACAACCTACACTGCCCTGGCGTATATCAGCCACCCCTCAAGCTGGGTGCCCTATGCCAGTGGTGTGGGCACAGGAGCATGAGCCCTGTGTCCCTACAGTACCCAGGTCCATTTCTGGGCACTGTAAGTGCAGTGCTGCCATTTAAGAGTATATGGTGCTGAGAGCTCGTCAAACACGATCTCCACAGCACCATAATGGCAACACTGCAGACTAAGAAGTTTGGTATCAAACTTATCAGCACATTAAACCCGCACTGATGCCAGTGTGGGATTTAACGTCTGTTCTGAGAGGCTGCCTAGGTTGCCACACAGCAGACATGTTGCTGGACCCCTGGGTAGGAGAGCCCCTGCTCTCCTGGGCCTGCAACAATGCACATCCTGGGCGAGGTGCTAGGTCTCCTCCCCCAGGATGGACCGGGGGAAGCTTCAAAGGCATGCCGCCTCTGTGAGCTTCCCCAGGCCACTTGCTGTACCCAGCAAACTGGCCCCCACCGGTTCTAACCCCCACTCTGGCGGGAAGACTGTCCGGAAACCCCAAATAAGGACAGGGGATGTTCCAGCCTGCCAACCCCACCCCTCAGGTGGGGGAGGTGAGGTGAAGCACATCTCCGGGCGCCCCGTCATCTTGAAGATGGGAGGCCCTGCCCAATCGGGACTAGGCTACTGTCCCCCTCTCACAGGAGAGTGGCAGGATAGGGGGTGTACCCACCCCAGGGCAGGGACCCATTGGTCCCTGCACTTTACCTACATGTAACGCCCCTAAAACTAGTATTTAGGGGCACCCTGAACCTTCCTTCCTTAGATTCCAGATTCTGAAAAAGCAAAGAAGAGCAAGAAGAAAGAATACCTGCCGTGCAGCTGCTAAGAAGAGGAAGACACCAACTGCTTTGGCACAATGGAAAGTATAGTTCCCAGGCAACGTTTAAGACTAACAGTTCAAATTGATAAAGCACAGAAATGAAAAAAACAAGCAAATAATGCAATTCACAATTTTAATAAAAAAAGACATTTAAAATCGCATGTAATAAAATAACAATGTATACTAAAATTGAGTTTTCCAATGATACAAATCAACAATATATGTTACAAATAGTGGCAAAAAATGGGAATTCTTCATGACGCGCGTTTCGGCACAGGGTGCCTTCGTCAGGAGTAGCCACAACAGATCTAGAGAATTAATTAATTAAGCTCATGGTGAATTTATGTTAGAGTATCTGAAAGCAGGAATCATCCCACAAGGACTACGCGTTCGTAATATCCCCGGACTCTTTGTCCACTATAAACTGTTTCTCGAAAAGTGGAGCATGATTGCCAATAGATGCTCTAGGGATCTAATGATATTAATAATAGAAACGGCAAAAGAACTAGCAAACTCAATGAAATCTGAGCTTGAAGAATTAGAAGATAAAATCAGAAAATCAAACAGTGTAGAGGAAGCAATCAAAAAATTAGAGGAAACAAATAAAGAAATGATCTCTTATGCTGAATATTTAAACAAAAGAAAATCAGATAAGTTAAGTAAAGATAAGAGATTCTATACTTTAGAAAAAACATACCCCTATTTAAGTGAAAACTTTTACCAACAAAATCATTACTCTAATGAAAGCAACTCTAAACAACAGAAAGTCACCACATTTTCTGACACATCCGACTCCGAAGGAGAAGGAAGCTCCCATTATTATGATCCCGAAGGCCCCTACAACACACCTAATGGCAATAGAAATTTACACCAACCTTTTTTAGGACAACGAGCAGCACGCAGGGGTCGCCAAAGAGTAAGATTCCAACCCCAAACAAGAGGCAACTACCAGAATCACCACTATCAATCAGACCCCCAACACTTTCTAGAAACCAGAAGCAGGCAATATTGGAAACACGGGAACTAATACCCATTTTTAATTTATCATCCCACACTTTAAATGAAGCCAGTATGTCATTACTATCAAAAGGTCTCTCCTTCGTTCCACATGCTCCCGCCAACAAATTTGAGTTATTTCAAGATATACACTCCTTTTTTCGTAAAATTAGATTACAAAGATATTTTGAAAACTGAGATACTATAGACAATCAAGACATAACTGACCACATAGTATCACTTCCCTCCACATTCACTCCAAGTCTTGAACAAGTAGGACCAGAAATAGCCATATTTGAAAAAACAATTTTAAATCGCCTGAATCAAGCCCTACATTTCATTCCCAAACCTCCATATAACCTCAATAAAGAAGAATTCATGTCTTTAAAAACTCTGAGTGAAAACCAATCCCTTACAATCAAAAGCTGTGACAAAGATGGAGGCATCGTTATAATCGATTCATCTGATTACGAACTTAAGATGCTCAGAATGCTTAATGATGAGACTTTTTATTCCAAACTAAAATTCAATCCCACAAATACTATAATACAAAAAATTCGGAATATAACTAATCAAGCATTAAATGCAGGCAGTATCACTATAAAAGAATATGACTATCTGAATACATCAAAATTCAAAACTTCTTACATCTATGGAGTCCCAAAAATACACAAAAACACAGAAGACCCCCCTTACCGCCCTATAGTCTCTACCATTGGCACCCCCACAGAACCTGTATCTAAATATATAGATAAAATACTAAGACCATTTATTCCACTTACCAACTCCTATATCAAAGACACAGGAGAAATGATACAACAAGTAGAAAATATTAGATTCAATCCAGACACAGATCTACTGGTAACTCTAGACATAGAGTCTCTTTATAGTAACATACCTCAGAAAGAAGCTCTAGAAGCAGTAGACTGGTTCATAGATAAATTTAACATTCCCTGCTCCAAATCATTCATTCTAACAGGACTACATCTCATCCTCACTGAAAACATCTTTGAATTTGGGCAACAATGCTATCGTCAGACTAAGGGAGTAAGTATGGGTGCTTCTGTAGCGCCATCTATAGCAAACATCTACATGGCCCACTATGAAGAGAAACATATCTACAACAAGGTAGCACCTTTCTTTGAGTCTGTTTCCCATTGGTCCAGATACATTGATGACATCTTTTTTGTCTGGACCAATGGAGAACAGACTCTCAGAGAATTTCTGTCCTGGCTGAACTTAACAGATGTTAACCTGAAATTCACTGCTAATATAAGTTCAGACAAAGTAGAATTTTTAGATATCTGGATTAGACACAATACAGGAAAACTGGAAGTCAACCTTTTTGTAAAACCAACAGCAAGAAACACCTTGCTACATTTTGAAAGCAATCACCCACGAAGCCAAAAACAAAGCATTCCCTTCTCCCAATTTCTGAGAGTAAGGCGTAACTGCACAAATCTTTCAGATTTTGACATTCAAGCAACCACTATGAAAAAGAAATTCCTAGCAAGAGGTTACCCACATCGATTAATAAGAGAATCATGTATGTATCACCAAACACTCCACCCTGAACCTAAAAGTTAAACAGATTATCAATTCCAACTGGCACCTTTTGAATTGTAACACAGACCAGAAAAAGATCATTAAACCAGTTTTTGCTCACCGTCGAAATAAAAATATTAAAGATCTCATAGTACACTCCAGATTTACCCCTAAAGAAACAAAATCTTCTTTTGTACAAAAAACCATTGATGGCAGTAATCCCATCAAAGGAACTATACGTTGCGCTATGTGTATTTGTATTTGTATTTGTATGTGGATTTATTAAGCGCGATTGATGCCCGGGGGCGTCCAAGCGCTGAGGGACCGACAGATGTATAGGCAGAGGCGGGGATAGTTACCAGAATTATTGTGGGGAGTTGAAAAGAAGAGTCTTGAGATGTTTCCGGAATGAGGTAAGATTAGAATTGGCTCTCAGATGAAGAGGAAGGGCGTTCCATAGCTTGGAAGCGTTATGGGTGAAGGTCCTACCGCCTGCTCTGGCTCTTTTTATTCTGGGTGCGGTGGCCAGAAAAGTCTGGTTTGACCGTAGGTTTCTGCTTGGATGGTAGTGAGAGATTAGGTCACGGGTGATGATTGGGCCTTTGTCCCAGAAAGCCAGGTGGGCAATACACAAGGCTTTGAAGTGGATTCTTTGGCGGACTGGCAGCCAGTGTAGACTGGTCAGACTAGCTCTGACAGATTGTCGGCGTGGGAGCTGGAGCAGTGTCCGAGCTGCACAGTTCTGCACTGTTTGAAGTCTCCGCAGTGTGTAGTCTGGTGCAGCGAGGTATAGGACGTTATTGAAGTCCAGGCGGGACTGGATCAGACCCTGGATGGCCACTTGTTTTGCCTCCATGGGTAAAAGATGAAGAATTTTTTTGAGCATTTTAAGAAGGCCAAAACAGGTGGCGGAAAGTTTGGTAGCTTGTGTGTCGAATGACAGGGATTTATCGAGCCACACCCCAAGACTCCTGATGTTGTCCTTGGGTGTTGGGGGGGTGCCCAGACAGGGTGGCCACAGGGAATTGAAGAAGCTAGGATTCGCGGGACCTAGAAGCATCAGCTCCGTCTTGTCCCCGTTTAGCTTGAGTGATGAGGAAGACATCCAGCTCTTTACTTCCTCAAGGCATTTACAGAGTCCCCCGCTCATGGGAATGTTGGCCTCATGTGCCAGTGAGACCACCAGCTGGGTGTCGTCCACATAGGAGATGATCTTAACTCCATACGGACGAACAACCTCAGCCAGTGGCCTCATATAAATGTTAAATAGCGCCGGGCTTAAAGAGGAGCCTTGTGGGACCCCACACCTTAAAGGTCTGCTGGTAGATACTGATTCACCGTCGAATACCTGAAAGGATCTGTCTTTCAGGAAGGACTCGAACCATAGCCAAGCCTGGTGCTTGACGCCAACATTAGACAGACGGTTCAGCAGGATGTCATGGCTGGCCGTGTCAAAGGCCGCGCTGAGGTCAAGGAGGATCACTGCCACTGATCCTCCTTGGTCCAAGATTTTTCTGGATTCCTTGGTGACCTTGAGGAGGGCGGTCTCGGTTCCGTGCTTGGGTCGGAAGCCTGTCTGGGTGGGGTCTAGCAGTTGGTTGGTTTCTAGGAAGGTGACCAGAAGGCTGTTGATGTATTTCTCCAACACCTTGCTCAGACAGGGAAGCAGGGAGATTGGCCGATAGTTGCTGAAGTCTAATAGGTCCAAACTGGGTTTCTTCAGCAGTGCTTTAACCATGGCCCGTTTCCATCCAGGAGGGACCGTGCTGGAGGAGATAGAGGCATTCAGGAGGTCCATTATGATGGTTAGGGTGACCTGAGATGCCGACATTATAATGTCTGGTGGGGCTGGGTCATTGGGGGAGCCAGATTTGACTTTCCGGGCTACAGTTTCCAGAGATGCCAGATCTAGGGGGGGGAAGTGAGCTAGTGTAGTGGGAGTCTGTAAGGTAGGGTGTGCCAAGACTGTGTTAGTCGAGGCTGGAACGGAGGTGGCCAGGGGAGGAAAGGAGGCGTAGATTTTGTCAATTTTTTGGTGGAAAAAGGCTGCCACATTGTTGCAATGCTCTGTGGATGTGGTTACAGGTAGGCTGGGTGGTAGCTTGGAGAGATTTTTTACTATTAGGAAGATCTCCCTAGGTTTTGATTTGGCTGACATGATTTTGTTAGAAAAATATGCCGCTTGAGTGGCTTTGATTTCTTCTTTGTACTCTTTAAGTAGCGTTCGGTATTGGGTTTTTCCTATTGGAGAGAAGTCCAGACGCCATTTCCTTTCAGCTTTCCTGCATAGGCGTTTCTTTGCCCTAAGGGCCTCTGAATACCATGGTGCCGATTTGTGGGAACGTTTTAGAGTGGTTTTTCTTTTGGGGAGAGTGTTGTCAAGGGATTGGGTGATCCAGTCTTCATAGGACTGGTCAGCTAGGCGTGGATCCTTATTATGGAGAGATGGGTTGCTAGCGAGTTTGCTCATCCATTTGTCGACTGGGAGGCGGGACCAGGCTCTGGCTATTCGTACTGTGGGTTTAATGGTTGGAGGTTTGAGTGTGGTCCAGGTGAAGGGGACTAGTAAATGGTCAGTCCATGGAAGGGGGATTGGTAGGCTAGATGTAAGATCTGCGCAATTGCTGAACACAGGGTCCATCAAATGGCCTTTGACGTGAGTGGAGGACCTAACGATTTGGGTTAGCTGCAGCGCTGCTAGGTCATTTATCATCATAGTGGCTATGTGATCGGTTGTGGAGTCAAAGTGGCAGTTAAGATCCCCTAACAGGGTGAAGTTCGAGGAAGTGCTGACGCGTTCCGCCACAATCGAGGCGAGAAGATTGTGGAATTGTTTGGGAGGGCCTTGAGGGCGGTAAATTAGAGTACCTGTGAAGCAGGTGTTAGGGGAGAGTTCGAGGCAGAAGGCTAGGCTCTCGCAGTCAGGGATGGTCTCCGGAATTACTCGACAGAGGAATTGGTCTTTATAGATAATAGCTAGACCTCCTCCTCTGCCCTCAGGGCGGTCCTGCCGAATGATTTGGAAGCCGGGAGGGAGGGCTGTGATTACCGCGGGGTCCAAATCTGTGGCCAGCCATGTTTCTGTTAGGAAGACAATGTCTGGCATACGTTCTTCCAGCAATAATGCGAACTCTGCCCTGTGTTTGGGCAGGGATCTGCAGTTGAGCAAGAACATGCGGTACTCATGTGAATGGTCTGGAGCCGGCTTAGGTTTAAGGGTTGATTGGCAGGAGGGGCAGGAATGTGGGATGTTATCTGCATGAAACTGGGGCTGAAGGCAATCTCTGCCGGTGGGTCTTAATCCCATGAGAGTTTCCGAGTTGTAATGTCTGAGTTTTATAGTCGGGGATATAGGGGGGGTGGCCCTAGGCCCGGTCTCGGCACGGACGAGCACAGACGAGCTTGCCTTATGCTGCGCTTCCGGTACATGCACATGTTTTGAAGAAGGGGAAAGGTGAAGGCGTGGCCTCTAGTGGGCGTGCCCAATCAGGGCGAGGGGAGATAATTAGGCGGGAAATGCGGCGATTTCGCCCTTCCCAGCGCTCGTTTTCAGCGTGGAAGGGTGCCTGCACACAGAGGATGTGTCCCAGGAGGGGTGAGTGAGTTAAAATCCAAGTGACAAAAATACAGTATTTTAAGTTTTAAAAACAGTAAATAGTTCTGTCTCCTTCTACTCCCGGCTGCGCCTCAGGAGGGTCCAAGTTATCTGACTCGCTTGTAGTTCAGTGCGTTTTTTATAGCTAGGACTAAGGGGGCGTGGCCTCTAGTGGGCGTGCCCAATCAGGGCGAGGGGAGATAATTAGGCGGGAAATGCGGCGATTTCGCCCTTCCCAGCGCTCGTTTTCAGCGTGGAAGGGTGCCTGCACACAGAGGATGTGTCCCAGGAGGGGTGAGTGAGTTAAAATCCAAGTGACAAAAATACAGTATTTTAAGTTTTAAAAACAGTGAATAATTCTGTCTCCTTCTACTCCCGGCTGCGCCTCAGGAGGGTCCAAGTTATCTGTGTAAATCATGCAACAATATACTAGAAGGTGAAAGCATGATATTCAACAATGTCACCATTAAAGCACAAGGGTTATGGAACTGCAAAACCCAAAATGTCATTTATCTCCTCCTCTGCCCCTGTAATTTAGGCTACGTAGGGGAGACATCCAGAACTATTCAGACTAGACTTACAGAACACCGTTCAGCAATTAAGACCATTAAAATGACAGCACCTCTTGTCAAACACTACACAGATTTCAAACACAAACCAGATGACATCCGATGGCGAATACTGGAAAAAATTAAGACCTCAGACACAGAAGGTGGCCAAAAAATCCGGAAGAAAAGAGAAGTGTACTGGATTTTTAACCTGGACACATTTAAAAATGGTTTAAACAATGACTTACCATGGGAAAATGCCATCATTTAATACCTCTAATCTATGAAATCTACTAGTCTCTCTCTACTCCCACACACGATACACTACTCGAGCACTTTAATCAGTATACTGCCTTCCACAATTATCCCTCATAATGTTCCATAAACACTGCCTCGACATTAATCTTCGTATTTCACATATATAACTAGTTTGTTTTTCGATATAGAAACATACCTTTACTGTGAACTTTTCATCCACTTGATAATATTGCCATTTGTCCTTTTTTGCCTACCTTCTCATCATATTGCCAAATATCCTGCCATTTAGCAGTCACAGTAGTAGCCAGGTTTTCCTTTTCGACCGTTTCCAACATTCGGAGGTCTTTACAACAATTTTGGAATTTCTCTATTGTTTGTTGTTTCTCCCATCATGGACCTATTACATCTGTCCACACATATTGTTACCCTACACCCCACTGATAACCAATGAGATACATCCACTCGCTTTCCTCCTACAATCGCATAGTGGGTCTTTGAAGCACCACGCGGACCAATCACATACAAGCTATCTTCGGTTTTGGGTCACTCTACCCAATCAGATGCTAGCATTCAGATCTGGGTGCGCACGCTGCATCAGAGCCATCACGTGAACTCGCGTTCTCTCCCGCTCCCCCTATTTAATGCTTCATAGCGCGTTTCACTTTTGACTGCATCATACCAACTTTTGCCAGCTCCAGTACCTTTTTCAATCGAGATATATTGCTATCCGGTAAGTGAACTAACCGCCCCCAAGCTCTTAATTTTAAATCCGTATCACTATCCATTTTGTATACTCACTATTCCCTGTGTGTTCTCTTGTTTTGGTCTATATTAGATCAGTGAGACCATCTCTGGTAAGCATGTATGTGTATACTTATATCCTTGAACATTCATTTCCACATTTATTTTAACCTAACTCCCAGTTCATCTTCTCCTTTGAAGCATATCTCTATGCGCGTCTCCCAGTTCCGCTAACATTTCACTCGCAAGCTTATCATCTACTCGTTCTCCTGCAACCAAGCGGACGTCAGAATATCATCTGATATAAATTGCACTTTAAGGTAAAAATAAATCAAAGTATCATAACTAGATCACACACACAGTCACGTGTTCAATTATAAGTCATGGCCATTAGACTTCAACAAAAAGTTCTATTTATCCCACTAATATAGAATCAACTTTAGAGCTGACGTATTTCTAAGATCTTCGTACAGCTCGCAGTTCACACCCCTACTTTATAATTAGTTAGATGATACTCTATTGATTAAAGTTTCAGGTACCTTTTCCCTGGTAGTAGGCAATCATTTTCTATCATGTACCTATCAGAAGAACTAAGTTGCAATTTAATATATATTCAATACACATTATTTATTAAATATGTAGAATTATCTGCTCAAACCAGGACAGTATTGTTGTTTAGAAATTTAATGAGATGTTTCTTTCCCCTTTTCCCTCATTTATCTTATTATCTCTATAGTTGCAGATTTTATCTCTCCCATTAAAAATATTTCTACAAGATAAGTCACGGTCTGGCATATGAACAGCTGATTACCAACCTTTTGGTTTGAAAATAAATAAATATCCCCTTCCCTACAAGGAACCTTCAAATAGGCAAGTAAATATTAATTTCTCTTATCATCTATTCCACATGAACCCCTTTGCAATAACAAACACTTCTAATCCTGGTATGTGTTTTTTGTTATAAAAAAAAAAATTTCGCCAAGGTTTTCCCCAAGCTCATACATATCAATGATCTACCTCCTGCTAAATATATATAAGTAAGCATCATATTATTAATAATAGCATCTCTTTATTCTTTCTTGTCACGGGTGTTTTACACATTCACAATTATGAGGAATACTTAAACACTTCAAACTCTTTTGGTATTCTTTTATCACACACACCATTATTTCTTTTTTCATCCATACACACTTCTCTCCTCTCTTCTTTCTTCTTTTTCTTCCTTCACTTCCTCTCTCTTTCCTTTTCTTCTTTTCTTCTCTCCTTTTTCTATTTTCTCTTTCTTGATGTATCACTTGAATGAAATTACCAGTCACATATAATTCCTTAAAGAAAAGAACCGGTTTCCAGACAAACTCAGCATTGTTAATCAAAGTCATAGCACAGAATTGTATGTATAATAATTACTGTTTTAATTAATTCTCTAGATCTGTTGTGGCTACTCCTGACGAAGGCACCCTGTGCCGAAACGCGCGTCGTGAAGAATTCCCATTTTTTGCCACTATTTGTAACATATATTGTTGATTTGTATCATTGGAAACTCAATTTTAGTTTCCATTGTTATTTTATTACATGTGATTTTATATGTCTTTTTTTATTAAAATTGTGAATTGCATTATTTGCTTGTTTTTTTCATTTCTGTGCTTTATCAATTTGAACTGTTAGTTTAAAACGTTGCCTGGGAACTATACTTTCCATTGTGTTTATACCCTGTCCCAGGAATTAGATTATTCCACAGGGGGTCCTTGATACCTACAACCAACTGCTTTGGCCCCAGCCCTACTGGCCTGTCGACCCACAAACCTGCTCCTGCTGAGTCCCGGCACCTCTTGTGGCCAGCAACCTCACAAACCCCGGAGGACCTGGTTACCTTGTGACTCTGAGCATCTGGGACTCCCATGAGCAGTGGCTCTGCTTAAAACAAGCTTCTAACCCCTGGCATCAGCCCCGGAACCACGAACCCTGCACACTTTGCACCCACCAATCCTGACCTGTGCCGGAGTGAACAAAGACCCTGAGGATGGGGGAACAACCTTTACAACGCAACTTTTACAATGCACTACACTTACAACGCAATTTTTACAACGCAACATCCACTACAACGCATTCCATTACATAGCATGACACTACAACGCATTTTTAAAAACTACATTTACAACGCATTCCATTACATCGCATACTACCTTTACAACGCATACCATTACAACGCATAATATTACACTACACTATCCAACACTTACCCTACTGTTGCACCCCCTGGAGTTAGAATAGTAATTTTTACCCCTATACTATCCAATACTTACCTTAAATGCAATGTAATATTATGCGTTGTAATTGTATGCGTTGTAAAGGTAGTATGCGATGTAATGGAATGCGTTGTAAAGGTAGTTTTTAAAAATGCGTTGTAGTGTCATGCGATGTAATGGAATGCGTTGTAGTGGATGTTGCGTTGTAAAAATTGCGTTGTAAGTGCATGCGTTGTAAAAGTATGTGTTGTAACGTCATACATCCCTGAGGACGTCCCCCCGGCAACTGTGACCCCGAATCTGGCACCTAATGACTCACCTCGATGCTTCTGACGACGCCTGCAGCCTCAGAACCAGGTACCCCCCCAACCGCGATCAACAGAGGGTAAGATTTCCGGGCACCAAAAGGCACCCCTGCACCCTGCGCCCTGCAGCCAATTGTGCCCAACTCCTGGGTACCTACCTATCCTCCAACTACCCAACTTACCTCTCAAAGTGGTGGTGGCACCTTAAGAATCTCCATCCCCGGGCTTGCATCCTTTGTTCATCTTGGAGCTTTCCCATTGAAATCCATTGAGCGCCCAAAGTCTCAAAAGCACCCTGCACCCAGCCGCCCGAGTGGCCCTGGCAGTGCAACTTCTACTTCTACTTACTTCCCCATTTGCTCTGAGCAAGTGACCAGGAGCCCAGCTCCAACAGCCGCGTTGCCTGCTAGTCAGCAGCCACCAACCAAGGCCCCCCTGCCTCCCATAGGATAACATAGGGCCTAACTCACTCTGCACCCGGCTGACCCAGTGCCGCTGAGGGTGTAACAACAGTACTTACCTGACCCTGGGAGACCCCTGAGTCTGTGCCCAGAACCTTAACTCTGCCAGTCGAGTACTTACCCAAAAGCCGATAACTCACTTTTCTTCCATTGGATAACATTGACTTTTTTTGTCTGAAATTTCTTGTGTGGAGTTTCTAAAACTTAAAATATTCACCTAAAATCAACCGATTAACGAAAACGAAAATACTCACCTGCTATTAGGAGAGATCCCAGTGCTGGATCTTGGTGCCCAGCACTGACTCTGAAAAGTTCTCACAACCGTACTTACCATTAACCCAATTTTCTTCCATAGGAAATCATTGACTGTTTTTCTGTGAAATTTCTTCTGTGTCGATTTTGAAAACTACAAATATTCTTTAAAAATCGTACCAACTGTGAAAACGTAATTACTTACCTGTTTTAGATAGAGGTCCCAGTACTGAGTCTAGGTGCCCAGTATTGGATTACAAAATTAACAAGAACATACTATACCTGCAACTTGAATTTTCTCCCATAGGGAACCATTGACTGTTTTCTATAAAATTTCTTCTGTCAACTTTTAAAATAGCAAAATATTTCCTAAAAATCACAACAGTAACTAAGTTGACTTTAATGACTTGTTTCTAAGAACTGTCCCAGGACTGAATCTAGGATCCAGTCCTGGAGTTAGAAAAGTAATCCTGAAAGTGATCTATTGCATATAACTTAAAACTTCACTTGAGCTCAATGCATTATTGTGTTTGAAATTGTGTTGCCTATTGCAACAACCTGTAACTACTACATACAAAAGTCTATTGCGTATTGCAAAAGTATTTAACTAAAGCATCTCATTCTGAGAAAGTATATTGTATTACCTATTGTTGGTTCTAAAATAAAACAACTATATATTTTTTATATAAACCACTGGCCTAGAGTTTAGTTCTTGAGTTTGTGAGACCAATTGCTGAATGAGTGTGTACAACAAATGCTTAACACTGTCCTCTGATACTGCCTTACTGCTCGACCAAGCTACCACTTTAGAAAGTAAGGTTATATCTAACTTTAACCTCTGCCAAACCTCTGGGGACTGTGGGCTCTGTACACACTATACCTATTTTGGAACAGTCTATAAAGAGCCACTTTCTCACATTGGTGGATCAGCGGTGGGATACAAACTTGCATTTGTTGGACTACTAGGTTACCATCTGATCACATGACACAACTCTTAAAATTGCCTTTAGAATTCTGATTGGTCTTTTCCAAAATACTAAATGTCTTGTCAGAGCCTTGCTTAAGTCCCATTAGAAATTTAGAAAAATAAAAGTCACTATAGTCAGGGTAGAGGATTAGAACTGTCAGGTTAGAATGACTCAAACAAACCCAGCTATTAGTGAAAATAATAACATGGACCTGGTGGAGGAGCTCGACCTCACACCTTACTTACACTTGTCTTTCAAGGAATTGAGGTCCCAATGCAAACCTGAAAATGTACCAATGCGCCTGCATCCAACAAACTAGGGCTCCAGGAGCTCTTGGCTGAGTATGCTAAGGACCACCCATCTGAACATAGTGATGGCCAGTCAGATGAGGAAAGGGAAGAAGAGGAGGAGGATAATAACCCCCCCCCCCCACACTATTCCCTAGGGAGGAAAGGGCCCGATACCCTTGAATTGAAGAATTAACATCTGGGAACCCAGAGTTCACACGAGTGAACCAGGTACCAGATAGATCACTGGGGGACCCACCAGTGAAGAGGACAGCCTTTTAGCAAGGCTGGCCAAAAGATTGGAGCTTGAGTGCAGGCTCCTGGCTCTAGAAAAAGAAAGGAGAGAGATGGGTTTAGCACCCATCAATGGTGGCAGCAATAATAAAATCAAGGATAGGGAGGAAACTTCTGGTCCTAAAATCCCCAAAGGGATTGTCCCGAAATTTGAGGAAGGTGATGACATCACCAAATGGTTCACAGCCTTTGAGAGGGCTTGTGAAATAAGAAGAGTAAAGAAACCTCTCTGGGGGGCACTCCTGTGGGAACTGTTCTCTGGTAGCTGCAAAGGGAGGCCTCTGACCCTCTCTGGGCTAGAGGCAGGATCCTATGACCTCATGAGGAAGACTCTGATTGAGGGATTTGGATTCACTACTGAGGAGTATAGAATTAGATTCAGGGGGGCTCACAAAACCCAGACCCAGTCCTGGAATGACTTTGTAGACTTCTCAGTAAAGACACTAGATGGTTGGTTAGCTGGAAATGGTGTGCAGGATTTTACTGTATTGTACAAGTTGTTCATGAAGGAACATATATTAAGTAATTGCACAAATGAAAAGTTGCATCAACATTTGGTAGACGTAGGTCTAATTTCTCCCCAATAATTGGGAAAGAAGGCAGACCACTGGGTCAAGACTAGGGTGACAAGTACAGCCACTGGGGGTGACCAGAAGAAGGTGGTCATGAAACCTCCCCAGGGGAAAGGTGGTGAGAATCCCCAAGATAAAAAGTCTGAGTCTTCCAAAGGGCCCAACAAATCTGTTCAGGGGGGTGGGACCCAAACTACTCCCTATGTGCCTCAACTCTATAGGGGGAAGAACTTTGATCCCTTAAAGGCCTGGTGTAATGAATGTAAGAGGTCAGGACACCTAACTGTACATAAATCTTGCCCCCACAACAAAGCCCTTAAGGCACCCAGTACAGCTACTCCTGGGGCAGCAAGTATACAGATGGGATCAGAAGTGTACCCTGAGCAAATCTGGGAACACACTGAGGCAAGTCTAGTCTCACTGGGGGAAGTGGAGTCTGCCACTGTAGCTGTGTGGCCACCCAACTTAAAGAAATATTTGCAGTACCACTGGGTGAATGGAACTAGGGTAGAAGCTATGGGGGATACAGGTGCCAGTGTCACTATGGTGAAAGACACACTGGTTTCCCCTGAGCAATATTTGATTGGGAAGTCTTACCCAGTCACCAATGCTGACAGTGTCACCACTAGTCATCCCATGGCCATGGTGATATTAGGCTGGGGGGTGGTTACTGGCCTGAAACAGGTAGTGGTCTCTCCAAAGTTGCCAGCAGCATGTCTGCTAGGAAATGATCTGGAAACCTCAGCCTGGGCTGAAGTTGAGCTGAAGGCCCTTACAGCCATGCTGGGCATCTCTGAATTGGTGTGTGTGCAAACCAGAGCACAGAGTAAGAGGAAGGGTGAAAAAGTAGGCCTGGAGCCTGAAATAATGGCCCAACCAACCAAGAGAAAATGTAAAAAGACTGAGGAGCCAGCTTCTGTACAGCAAAACATTCAGGACCCCTCTCCCCAGGGAGAGCATTTGGATACCACTTAAGAACTGAGCCCATGGAGCTTGACCCTTACCAGGTTGAACTCTTGGGCCCAGGGGGACCCTCTAGGGAAGAGCTGTGCCATAGTCAGCGTGACTGTCCCACTCTTGAAAGCTTGAGACAGCAAGCTGTTTCAGAAGCCAATGGAGATGTCATTGGTACCCATAGAGCTTATTGGGAAGAGGAATTACTGTATGCTGAGGCAAGAAACCCCACTCCTGGAACCACCAGGAGGGTGGTAGTGCCACAGAAGTACAGGGAGTTCCTCCTAACTTTGGCTCATGACATCCCCCTAGCTGGACATTTGGGGCAATCCATAACTTGGGAAAGGCTAGTTAGTCACTTTTACTGGCCCCAGATGCATCAAAAGGTGAAGGAGTTTGTCAGCTCCTGTGTTACCTTTCAAGTCAGTGGCAAGGCAGGTAGCCACCCAAAGGCCCCCCTAATCCCACTACCAGTGGTGGTAGTGCCCTTTGAAAGGGTAGGAGTGGGCATTGTGTGTCCACTTGAACAGGCCACAGCCTCAGGGAACAAGTTTATTCTAGTAGTAGTGGATCATGCTACTAGGTACACTGAAGCAATTCCACTCTGCACTACTACAGCTCCTGCAGTAAGCAAGGCCCTCCTGGGTGTCTTCACCAGGATAGGGTTTCCTAAGGAGGTGGTTTCAGACAGAGGTTCCAACTTCATATCTGCTTACCTGACACACATGTGGATGGAGTGTGGGATGCAGTACAAGTTTACTACACCCTACCATCCACAAACCAATGGCCTTGTTGAGAGATTCAACAAGACATTGAAAGGCATGATCATGGGTCTCCCTGAGAAACTCAAAAGGAGATGGGATGTCCTGTTGCCATGCCTGCTTTTCGCTTACAGAGATGTACCACAGAAGGGAGTAGGTTTCTCACCCTTTGAACTTCTGTTTGGTCATCCTGTAAGGGGACCCCTGTGTCTTGTAAATGAGGGCCGGGAGAGGCCTCTTTAAGAGCCCAAACAAGACATAGTGGAATATGTGCTTGGCATAAGGTCCAGAATGGCTGAGTACATGGAGAAAGCATCCAAAAACCTTGAGGTCAGCCAGGAGCGTCAGAAGCACTGGTATGACCAAAAAGCTGCAATGGTTGAATTTCAACCTGGGCAGAGAAGTACCACAGAAAGGAGTATGTTTCTCACCTTTTGAACTTCTGTTTGGTCATCCTGTGAGAGGACCACTTTGTCTTGTAAAAGAGGGCCGGGACAGGCCTCTCCAGGAGCCCAAACAAGACATAGTGGACTATGTGCTTGGCCTAAGGTCCAGAATGGCTGAGTATATGGAAAAAGCATCCAAAAACCTTGAGGCCAGCCAGGAGCTTCAGAAGCACTGGTATGACCAAAAAGCTGCACTGGTAGAATTTCAACCTGGGCAACAGGTGTTGGTTTTGGAGCCAGTGGCACCAAGGGCCCTCCAAGATAGATAGAATGGCCCTTACCCTATCCTAGAGAGAAAGAGTGAGGTCAGCTATTTAGTTGACCTGGGCACTAGCCGGACACCCAAAAGGGTTATCCATGTGAACCACCTTAAGCTCTTAAATGACAGGGCTGACATCACCATGCTGATGGTGACTGACGAGGAACAGGAAGCAGAGAGTGAACCTCTCATTGACCTCCTCTCCTACAGCCCACAAGATGGGTCAGTAGATGGTGTAGTCTTTTCAGACACCCTCTCTGGCCAACAGCAGACTGACTGCAAGCAAGTCTTGCAACAGTATGCTAGTCTCTTTTCCCTGACCCCGGGTCTGAAAAACTGGTGTACCCATGATGTGGACACTGGTGATAGTGCACCTATCAAGAACAAGATCTATCGCCAGTCAGACCAAGTCAAGGAAACCAGCAAACCTGAGGTCAGCAAGATGCTGGAGTTAGGGGTCATTGAACCCTCTAAGAGCACCTGGGCTAGCCCAGTGGTTCTGGTCCCCAAACCTCATCAACAGGGTGGAAAGAGAGAGATGAGGTTCTGTGTGGAATATAGAGGGCTCAACTCTGTCACCAAGACAGATGCTCACCCTATTCCAAGAGCAGATGAGCTGATAGATAAATTAGGGGCAGCCCAATTCCTCAGTAGATTTGACTTAACTGCAGGGTACTGGCAGATTGGTATGGCCCCAGGAGCCAAAGAGAAGACAGCATTCTCCACACCTGATGGGCATTACCAGTTTACTGTGATGCCTTTTGGGTTAAAAAATGCCCCTGCCACCTTCCAGAGGTGGGTGAACCATGTCCTGGCTGGGCTGGAGTCCTTCAGTGCAGCTTATCTTGATGCTATTGCTGTCTTTAGCTCCACCTGGCAGTATCACCTGATCCACCTTTGGAAGGCTTTAGAGGCTCTGCCAAATGCAGGTCTCACTATCAAGGCATCCAAATGCCAGATAGGGCAGGGCAATGTGGTGTACTTGTACCACCTTGTCGGTGGAGGCCAGGTACAACCCTTCCAACCCAAGTTGCAGGCCTCCTGGACTGGGTAGCTCCAACAACCCAGACCCACGTCAGGGCTTTTCTTGGCTTGACTGGGTACTACAGGGGGTTTGTGAAGGGATATGGGTCCATTGTGACTCCCCTCACAGAACTCACCTCCAAGAAGATGCCAAAGAAGGTCAACTGGACAGTTAGTTGTCAAAAGGCTTTTGACACCCTGAAAGAAGCAATGTGCTCAGCACCAATTCTAAAAGCTCCAGATTATGCCAAGCAGTTCATAGTGCAGACTGATGCCTCTGAGCTAGGGATAGGAGCGTTGCTATCCCAGACCAATGATGAATGCCAAAACCAACCTGTTGCTTTTATAAGCAGGAGGCTACTCCCCAGAGAGCAGCGTTGGAGTGCCATTGAGAGGGAGGCCTTTGCTGTGGTTTGGTCCCTGAAGAAGTTGAGGCCATACTTGTTTGGTACTCACTTCCTGGTTCAAACTGACTACAGACCTCTCAGATGGCTAATGCAGATGAAAGGGGAAAATCCAAAACTACTAAGGTGGTCCATCTCCCTACAGAGAATGGACTTTGAAGTGGAACACAGACCAGGGACTGCCCATGCCAATGCAGATGGACTTTCCAGGTTCTTCCACTTAGACAATGAAGACTTCATAGGGCAAGGTTAGTCTCATCACCTTTCATTTGGGGGGGGGGTTGCGTGAGAAAGTGCCATCTTTCTTGCATGGTAATCCCCCACTTTTTGCTGAATTGCTGAATGTACTTTGATTGAGTGTGCCCTGGACTCCTGCCAATCAGGTGCCCAGGGCCTATGTTCCTTCCCTAAAAACCTCAAACCCAAATTGGCAAACCCTGACCACATGTCAGCCCCTGGTAAATGGTACCCCTAGGTACCCAGGGCCTTGTGACCAGGGAAGGCCTCTAACGCCTGCAGCACTTATTATGCCACCCTTAGAGGACCTGTACCCTAACACAAACACACTGCCCTTGCAGGCTGAGTGTCTGGGTACAAAACAAAACAAAGAGTCGACATGGCACGCATCCCTGTGTGCCATGCCCACAACCTACACTGCCCTGGCGCATATCAGCCACCCCTCAAGCTGGGTGCCCTATGCCAGTGGTGTGGGCACAGGAGCATGAGCCCTGTGTCCCTACAGTACCCAGGTCAATTTCTGGGCACTGTAAGTGCAGTGCTGCCATTTAAGAGTATATGGTGCTGCGAGCTCGTCAAACACGAACTCCACAGCACCATAATGGCAACACTGAAGACTGAGAAGTTTGGTATCAAACTTCTCAGCACATTAAACCCGCACTGATGCCAGTGTGGGATTTAATGTACAAAGCACTACAGAGGGCATCTTAGAGATGCCCCCTGAAACCTAGGACTAGGCTACTGTCCCCCTCCCACAGGAGAGTGGCAGGATAGGGGGTGTACCCACCCCAGGGCAGGTACCCATTGGTCCCTGCACTTTACCTACCTGTAACGCCCCTAAATCTAGTATTTAGGGGCACCCTTAACCTTCCTTCCTTAGATTCCAGATTCTGAAAAAGCAAAGAAGAGCAAGAAGAAAGAAGACCTGCCATGCAGCTGCTAAGAAGAGGAAGAAACCAACTGCTTTGGCCCCTGCCCTACCGGCCTGTCGACCCTCGAACCTGCTCCTGCTGAATCCCGGCACCTCTTGGGGCCAGCAACCTCACAAACCCCGGAGGACCTGGCTACCTTGTGACTCTGAGCATCTAGGACTCCCATGACCTGTGACTCTGCTCTAAACAAGCTTCTAACCCCTGGCATCAGCCCGGAACCGCGATTCCTGCACACTTTGCACCCACCAAGCCTAACCTGTGCTGGAGTGAACAAAGACCCAGAGGACGTCCCCCCAGCAACTGTGACCCCGAATCCGGCACCTAATGACTCACCTCGACGCTTCTGACGACGCCTGCAGCCTTAGAACCAGGAACCCCCCCAACCGCGATCGACAGAGGGTAAGATTTCCGGACACCAAAAGGCACCCCTGCACCCGGCGCCCTGCGGCCCCTGTGCCCAACTCCTGGGTACCTACCTATCCTCCAACTACCCAACTTACCTCTCAAAGTGGTGGTGGAACCTTAAGAATCTCCATCACGAGCTTGCATCCTTTGTTCATCTTGAAGCTTTCCCATTGAAATCCATTGAGCGCCCGAAGCCTCAAAAGCACCCTGCACCCAGCCGCCCGAGTGGCCCTGGCAGTGCAACTTCTACTCCTACTTACTTCCCATTTGCCCTGAGCAAGTGACCAGGAGCCCAGCTCCAACAGCTGCGTTGCCTGCTAGTTAGCAGCCACCAACCAAGGCCCTCCTGCCTCCCATAGGATAACATAGGGCCTAACTCACTCTGCACCCAGCTGCCCCAGTGCCGCTGAGGGTGTACCTACTGACCCTGGGCGACCCCTGAGTCTGTGCCCAGAACCTTAACTCTGCCAGTCGAGTACTTACCTAAAAGCCGATAACTCACTTTTCTTCCATTGGATAACATTGCTTTTTTTGTCTGAAATTTCTTCTGTGTGGAGTTTCTAAAATTTAAAATATTCACCTAAAATCAACCGAGTAACGAAACCGAAAATACTCACCTGCTATTAGGAGAGATCCCAGTGCTGGATCTTGGTGCCCAGCACTGACTCTGAAAAGTACTCACAACCGTACTTACCATTAACCCAATTTTCTTCCATAGGAAATCATTGACTGTTTTTCTGTGAAATTTCTTCTGTGTCGATTTTGAAAACTACAAATATTCTTTAAAAATCGTACCAACTGTGAAAACGTAATTACTTACCTCTTTTAGATAGAGGTCCCAGTACTGATTCTAGGTGCCCAGTATCGGATAACCAAATTAACATACTATACCTGCAACTTGAATTTTCTCCCATAGGGAACCATTGACTGTTTTCTATTAAATTTTTTCTGTCAACTTTTAAAATAGCAAAATATTTCCTAAAAATCACAACAGTAACTAAGTCAACTTTAATGACTTGTTTCTAAGAAATGTCCCAGGACTGAATCTAGGATCCAGTCCTGGAGTTAGAAAAGTAATCCTGAAAGTAATCTATTGCAAATAACTTAAAACTTCCATTGAGATAAATGCATTATTGTGTTTGAAATTGTGTTGCCTATTGCAACAACCTGTAACTACTACATACAAAAGTCTATTGTATATTGCAAAAGTATTTAACTAAAGCATCTCATTCTTAGAAAGTATATTTTAATACCTATTGTTGGTTCTAAAATAAAACAACTATATATTTTTTATATAAACCATTGGCCTAGAGTTCAGTTCTTGAGTGTGTGAGACCATTTGCTGACTGAGTGTGTACAATAAATGCTTTACACTGTCCTCTGATACTGCCTTACTGCTCGACCAAGCTACCACTTTAGAGAATAAGGTTATAGCTAACGTTAACCTCTGCCAAACCTCTGGGGATTGTGGACTCTGTACACACTGTACCTATTTGCGAACAGTATATAAAAAGTCACTTTCTCACATTGGTGGATTAGCGGTGGGATACAAACTTGCATTTGTTGGACTACTTGGTTACCATCTGATCACACGACAGAACTCTTAAAATTGCATTTAGAATTCTGATTGGTCTTTTCCAAAATACTAAAATTCTTGTCAGGGCCTTGCTTAAGTCCCATTAGAATTTTAGAACAATAAAAGTCACTATAGTCAGGGTAGAGGATAAGAACTGTCAGGTTAGAATGACTCAAACAAACCCAGCTATTACTGAAAATAATAACATGGACCTGGTGGAGGAGCTCGACCTCACACCTTACTTCCACTTGTCTTTCAAGGAATTGAGGTCCCTGTGCAAAGTTAAAAATTTACCAATGGGCCTGCATCCAACCAAACTAGGGCTCTAGGAGCTCTTGGCTGAGTATGCTAAGGACCACCCATCTGAACATAGTGATGGCCAGTCAGATGAGGAAAGGGAAGAAGAGGAGGAGGATAATAAGACCCCCACACACTATTCCCTCGGGAGGAAAGGGCCCCCATACCCTTGAATCCAAGAATTATCATCTGGGAACCTAGAGTTCACGCGGGTAAACCAGGTACCAGAGAGATCACTGGGGGACCCACCAGTGAAGAGGACAGCCTTTTAGCAAGGCTGGCAAAAATATTGGAGCTGGAGTGCAGGCTCCTGGCTCTAGAAAAAGAAAGGAGAGAGATGGGTTTAGCACCCATCAATGGTGGCAGCAATAATAAAAACAAGGATAGGGAGGAAACTTCTGATCCTAAAATCCCCAAAGGGATTGTCCCTAAATTTGAGGAAGGTGATGACATCACCAAATGGTTCACAACCTTTGAGAGGGCTTGTGAAATAAGAAGAGTAAAGAAACCTCTCTGGGGGGCACACCTGTGGGAACTGTTCTCTGGTAACTGCAGAGACAGGCTTCTGACCCTCTCTGGGCCAGAGGCAGGATCCTATGACCTCATGAGGAAGACTCTGATTGAGGGATTTGGATTCACTACTGAGGAGTATAGAATTAGATTCAAGGGGGCTCACAAAACCCAGACCCAGTTCTGGAATGACTTTGTAGACTTCTCAGTAAAGACACTGGATGGTTGGTTAGCTGGACATGGTGTGCAGGATTTTACTGGATTGTACAAGTTGTTCATGAAGGAACTTATATTAAGTAATTGCACAAATGAAAAGTTGCATCCCAGATAATTGGGAAAGAAGGCAGACCACTGGGTCAAGACGAGGTTGACAAGGACAGCCACTGGGTGTGACCAGAAGAAGGTGGTCACAAAACCTCCCCAGGGGAAAGGTGGCGAGAATACCCAAGATAAAAAGTCTGAGTCTTCCAAATGGCCCCACAAACCTTTTCAGGGGGGTGGGACCCAAACTACTCCCTATGTGCCTCAACCCTATAGGGGGAAGAACTTTGATCCCTTAAAGGCCTGGTATGATAACTGTAAGAGGTCAGGACACCTAACTGTAGATAATTCTTGCCCCCACAACAAAGCCCCTAAGGCACCCAGTACAGCTGCTCTAAGGGTTGCACAATAAGTGCTGCAGCCCTTCCTACTATATATTTTTTATAGAAATCATTGGCCTAGAGTTCAGTTCTTGAGTGTGTGAGACCATTTGCTGACTGAGTGTGTACAACAAATGCTTTACACTGTCCTCTGATACTGCCTTACTGCTCGACCAAGCTACCACTTTAGAGAGTAAGGTTATATCTAACTTTAACCTCTGCCAAACCTCTGGGGACTGTGGACTCTGTACTAGGCCTGGGCTAAAATGTATTTCGATAATTTTACATTTTCGCGTTCCGCGGAAAGCGCGAAAATGTCAAAATTTCCGCATTCCGCAGCTTAGCGATAATTTGTTTCTTGCTCACGCTGTAAAATAATACATTCTAGCGTGCGCGCGATCGCCTTACCTGAATCCCCGTGTTCACCGACAAGTTTTCCCGATCCGGTTACTTTCTACATGAGATGTTGGATTGTTGGTAGCCATTTGCGCTGTCTCGCGACAGTTCGCGCCCGCAGTGACGTCATGCGTCACGCGATCACGTCTTTCTTCTCGTGATCATGCACCGCGAGACAACTGAAAACAAGATGGCCGCGCCCGCGAGCAACCACATGGGTAAGTTGGCGAGCCGCGACCAGGCAGAAAATACCGCAAACGGGCGGGAAAAAACTTCCGCATCTTCGCGATATTTCCGCGTATTTGCGGAGATTTTTAACATTTTTGCGTTAATTTGCGAAAGTGAATTTTGCAAATTCCGCCCACCCCTACTCTGTACACACTGTACCTATTTGGGAACAGTATATACAGAGCCACTTTCTCACATAGGGTTAACCCTGGGTTCTGAGATGGACTTTGGCCTAGTCAGAGTTCCAACTCAGGCTGTCCTGATCTGTGATGGAGGCATGGACATGTCCTCCTTTGTCAGTCCCAGTAACTTTGGCAAATACAGACAGCAGCATTTGATTCATGGAAAAGAGGCTTTGGCATTCAGGGACACGGGAGCAAGTGTCACAATGGTGACAAAAGATCTTGCGGATCCTGGGCAGATTATGCTTGGTGAAATGTACCAAGCGACCAATGCTAGCAATGCCAGGACAGACCATTCATTGGCAGTTGTTAATTTCTCCTGGGGAGTGGTAACTGGCCTCAAAAAGGTTGTGGTAAGTGCAGATCTCCCTGTTGAATGCTTGCTTGGCAATGATCTGGAAACTACAGCTTGGGCTGAAGTGGAGCTCAGTACACATCCAGAAATGCTAGGGATCCCTGCACATGTATTTGCTGTGACTAGGTCACAGTCCAAATTATCTAACACTGGACAGGCCCTGTATTCTGGAAGAATGGACCAGGTGCCTCCCAAGAGGAGGAGCAGTAGGGTTAAGGCAGTGCCTTCCCCCCTGACTCAGAATACAGATCAGCCTCCTGAGGGAGATGATCTTGGACGTCCAAGAGGAGCTTGAACCTGACCAGGTTGAGTTCTTGGGGACAGGGGGCCCTTACAGGCAGAAATGAGCCAGGAGCAAAAAACCTGCCCCTCTCTTGAACCACTCAGAAAGCAAGATGCTGAAGGGGCTGCTGGGAATGCTAGTGTCACCCATAAAATCTATTGGGATGATGGACTCCTTTACTCAGAGTGTAGAGACCCCAATCCTGGTACTTCCAGGAGGTTGGTAATACCTTTGAAGTTTAGGGGCTTCCTACTGACACTAGCTCATGATATTCCCTTAGCAGAACACTTGGGCCAAAACACGACTTGGGACAGAATTGTTCCTCACTTTCATTGGCCCCATATGTCTGAAGACACTAAGGAGTTTTGTCACTCCTGTGTGACCTGTCGAGCCAGTGGCAAGGCAGGTGGAACCACAAAGGCCCCCAATACCACTACCTGTGGTGGGGGTTCCATTTGAGAGGGTTGGGATTGACATTGTCGGTCCCATGGATCCTCAAACAGCATCCGGGCACAGATTTATCCTGGTAGTGGTGGACCATGCCACTAGGTACCCAGAAGCCATTCCCCTTAGGACCACTACAGCACCTGTGGTGGCAAGGGCCCTCTTGGTTATATTCTCAAGAGTGGGTTTTCCTAAGGCGGTAGTATCTGACAGGGATGCACCCTTCATGTCAAGTTACTTGACTGCAATGTGGAAGGAGTGTGGAGTGAATTATAAATTCACCACACCCTATCACCCACAATGCAATGGTTTAGTTGAAAGATTCAACAAAACCTTAAAGGGCATGATCAAAGGTCTCCCAGAAAAGCTTAAGCGTAGATGGGACATCCTTTTGCCCTGCCTTTTGTTTGCCTACGGTTAGGTGCCTCAAAAGGACGTTGTTTACAGCCCTTTTGAACTTTTGTTTGGCCATCCTGTTATGGGTCCTTTGTGTCTGGTGAAGGAGGGATGGGAGTTACCTCTCAAATCCCCTAAACAGGACATAGTGCACTATGTACTGGGTCTCTGCTCCAGGATGGCAGAGTACATGAAAAAGGCAACTAAAAACCTTGAGGCTAGCCAGGAATTACAAAAGTCCTGGCATGAGCAAAAGGCTGTGTTGACTGTTTACCAGCCAGAGCAGAAAGTGTGGGTTTTGGAGCCAGTGGCCCCAGCAGCCCTCCAAGACAAATGGAGTGGCCCCCATACCATCGTTGAACAGAAAGGGGAGGTCACCTACTTGGTAGACCTTGGAACCCCTAGGAGTCCCCATAGGCTACTTCATGTCAACAGACTAAAACCATATGTTGACAGGGCAGACTTGGGCTTGCTAATGGCTACTGATGAGGGACAGGAGCAATAGAGTGACCCACTCCCTGACCTGCTGAACCCTGATGATAGATCAGTAGATGGTGTAGCCTTGCCAGGTAGCCTCACTGTCCAGCAGAAAACTGACTGCAGAAAACTTCTCAGCAATACATATGTTTTCTCTGACTCCAAGTCAGACTACCTGGTGCACTCATGAAGTGGACACTGGGGACAGTCTGCCTGTGAAGAATAAGATCTGCAGGCAACCTGATCATGTCAGGGACTGTATAAAGACAGAAGTCCAAAAGATGTTCGATTTGGGAGTCATTGAACCCTCAGATAGTCCTTGGGCTAGTCCAGTAGTCCTTGTGCCTAAACCTCACACCAAAGATGGCAAGAAAGAGATGAGGCGTTGTGTGGATTACATGGGTCGCAATGCAGTCACTAGTACTGATGCCCATCCCATCCAAAGGGCAGATGAGCTGATAGATACTTTGGCCTCAGCCAAGTTTCTGAGCACATTTGACTTGACAGCTGGCTACTGGCAGATCAGACTAGCTGATGATGCAATGCCAAAGACAGCATTTTCTACACCTAGTGGGCACTATCAATTTGTGGTAATGCCCTTTCTTTGAAGAATGCACCTGCCACTTTCCAAAGGTTGGTGAATCAAGTCCTTACAGGCCTGGAAGACTATAGGGTGCAGCATATCTAGATGATATTGCTGTATTTAGCTCTACCTGGGAGGATCACCTGGTCCACCTCAGGAATGTTTTGGAGGCCCTGCAAAAAGCAGGCCTAACTATCAAGGCTACTAAGTGCCAGATAGGGCAGAGTCAGGTTGTGTACCTGGGCCACCTTGTAGGTGGAGGCCAGGTTCAACCATTGCAGAGCAAAATCCAGACCATAATGGACTGGGTTGCTCCCACTACCCAGACTCAGGTGAGAGCCTTCTTAGGCCTGACTGGGTATTACAGAAGTTTGTGAAAGGTTATGGATCCATTATGACTCCATTGAATGGCCTTACTTCCAAGAAAATGCCCAAAAAGGTTCAGTGGACAGCCAGCTGTCAAAAGGCATTTGATGACCTGAAGCAGGCCATATGCACTGCTCCCATTCTGCAAAGTCCTGATTACTCCAAAAAGTTCATTGTGCAAACAGATGCATCTGAGTTGGGGGTAAGGGCTGTACTGTCACAGTTGAATGATGAAGGTCAGGATCAGCCAGTAGCTTTCATAAGCAGAAGCCTGACCCCCAGAGAGAAACGTTGGTCAGCCATTGAGAGGGAGGCCTTTGCTGTGGTTTGGGCTCTGAAGACATAGAGGTGTTGTAATGACATTCATATGATGCTTTTGGTGTTTATGCCATCTTTGGTATCTAACAGTGACTTGTTAGTGTCTGCGGGCCCGATTCACAGAACTAACTTAAGACAAAATCCTAAACTTACTACCATTTTGGTATTCACAGAAGGCACTTACTCATTTTGGTATTCACAGAAGGCACTTACTCATTTCGGTATTCACAGAAGTTAGGAGTCCTAACTTTAGGACTCCTAAATGCCTTCTGTGAATACCGAAAGTCTTAAAATTAGGATTTTTCTCAGTTTAGTAGTAGTATAGTTAGGACTCCTAACTTTAGGACTCCTAAATGCCTTCTGTGAATACCGAAAGTCTTAAAATTAGGATTTTTCTCAATTTAGTAGTCCTAAGTCTAAACTTAGGACTACTAAATTGAGAAAAATCCTAATTTTAAGACTTTCGGTATTCACAGAAGGCATTTAGGAGTCCTAACTATACTACTACTAAACTGCGAAAAATCCTAATTTTAAGGCTTTCGGTATTCACAGAAGGCATTTAGGAGTCCTAAAGTTAGGAGTCCTAAACTTAGGACTACTAAATTGAGAATAATCCTAATTTGTTAGTGTTCTAGAATGTCAAGCTGCCATGAACTCATGGTGAGAATGTTTAGAGCTGACTGGAGATGAGCCTGCGGGCAGTTGGGTGGCTCAGCTGTTCATACCTACAACTATGAAAAAACCTCTCTGGAAACCTGCACGTTGAATCTGCATCTTCATTCATCAAAGAAGCATCTTTTTAAAAAGAGGCCATACTTGTTTGGTACTCACTTCATTGTTCAGACAGACCATAAGCCCCTCTTATGGATAAAACAGAAGAAGGGATAAAACCCCAATCTTTTAAGCTAGGCCATTTCCCTACAGGGGATGGATTATACAGTGGAACATAGACCTGGGAGTAACCATGCAATGCAAATGGACTCTCCAGATATTTCCACTTAGAACATGAAGACTCAACTGGTCAATGTTAGTTTAATGTCCCTGCTTTTGGGGGGTTGTGTAGGAGAGTAGGATCTGCCTCTTATGATCACCCCCACTTTTTGCTAATGTTTCACTGTTTTTCGACTTTAGTCTGGCTGGGGCCCTGCTATTCAGGACCCCAGCCTATCTGCTTCCTCTTTAAATGTATTCCCGGTACCCTGAGGTGCCCTTATAAGTCCCTGGTATATGGTATACTATGTACCCAGGGCATAGGTACCCCAGAGGCCTACCAGGGGCTGAAGCATGTAGTATGCCACCCCTGGAAAGCCCTCCAAAATGATACCACATGTCTGCTACTGCAGCCTGGGTAAGGTGGTGCATGCACCCCTTACTGAGCTATAGGTTCACTATATATCACTACACATAGAAACCTATCAGTCACCCCTATGACAGGCCTTATCAATCCTGAAGGCAGAGTGCTTTGTTTTCTGTGAGAGGGTGCCCAGGCATGAGCTGAGCCCCTCTGCAGCCTTCGGAATCTCTTCTCCGGGGATGTCTGTGATGCAGCCGGACCATATACTCTCAAGTGCATTATAACCCAACGGTAAATGCTAACATTGGACTTGCTGCATGGAAACATGTTGTGTTTGGTGTTCAAACACCATGAAATCATACCCCCACACCAGTAACTGGCGTGGGAGTATGGACCCACCCTTCTAGAGGGAGAGACATGACAGCACCGGTATACCCGGTTACAACTTAAAAAAGCCTTGGCATCACAAAATGGATGCTGCAGCCACAGACATGAATCTAGCCTCCTGCTGCTGTCTGAAACTCCGGCAGGGGAGGCCTGGACAATAGGTTTACTTTCACAGGGAGGTGTCACCAACTCCCAGACAGGCTTTAGTGTAGTGGGGCTGGGTGTGTGCTCTTTGAGAGTGCTTTGAAGTCCTGCACTGGGGGCACATTTGGTAGTCCAACCCCTACCTTGGGTATAAGATAGGAACCCTTGGCAACAGAACTTCAGATATCCCTGGATGAAAATCTGCAACTGAATCCTGGAACTTTGACACTCTACTCAAGACTAGAGGACTGAAGAAATCTCCCTTGGTGTCAAGAAGTGACTCTCCTGCTTGGCAGGCACCAACAAAGCATTTGCCGGTCTGCATCTCCGAAGCCCCTGATGGACTCCGAAGTATCTGTAGCCCAGGAAGAGGATTTCCAGACTTCTCAAAGGGTCCACAGCAAAGCTGAGACCCGCAGCCCTTGTGAGTAACGTGGAACCGGAAGCAGAACTCCTGAACACAGTGAACATTTGCAAGTGCATTGACTTCTTGAAGTTGTGCTTTGGGTTACTTGTAGCCCAATCCCCGAGCACCTTTTGCACCGAAGATTGTGGGCCTACACTCCCCCTTCTTGCATTTCTTCTCGAATGTCACTACCTTGGGTGGTTCCTTGGGGTCCCAGCGATCCTACAGTCTCTAGGCCTTACGTCTAGTTAAGTCGTGGTTCTGCTACCACTATTTTAGTATATGGTTTGGCTCGCCCCTAGGGCCTAACGTGTATTTGTGCTACTTTACTATAATATTTGAAGTGTAACTTATGTGTTTTGACCTCTATCTTCATAAAGAGACTAGTAGGGTGTGTTTAGTAATAAATACATATATTTTATATATATACACCTGGTGTGGTTGCCTTTCATTTCGCCATTCAAGCGATTATAGACTGGTAAAACAAGCTGCTTTACATTCCTTCAAGACTTAGCCTGAAGGCTGTTCTCCCTAGCTACCACTAGGATAGCTTTCAATAAAGGTTGTCTTTAACCTATCATCAATAAGGGGTTGTTTGTACTGGTGCAAGGTGCCCACTATAACTAGGGGACAGCACATACCAGGCCAAATTCTCACACAAACAAACTGCCCTTTCCATTTCACAGAAATTGTACAATGTATCTTTAACATGTCTGATACAAAGGGTCCAGTACACCTATTTAAGACCATAGGTTTGGGTCTGTTAAGCACCTTTCAGACAGTCTTCGGAGTGATTCCAGCCTTCATACACTCCGCCTTTGAAAACATTTTTGGAGGACTTCCGCTGATCCTGTTCCTAATAGCAGGAATCCTGATTGTAATTTTTCTGGTACGCAATGGATATCCCAGTCACCAAGAAGATGTAAAAAACGCTCTTGGAGCGCCGATACTATGATCGCATGGTATTCCATCTGGGCACACCTCACCTTCGAGAACTGAGCAAGTCTTAGTTCTTATCGTTTCGACAAGTCTAGATTGACTGTGTTCTGCCTGTCCTCCAATGCCTGTTCTGAGGAGAAGAATGCATGTTGGGTCTCTGTCTATCACATTCATTGGTTGCGGGACTGGACGTGGATGCTTTACTGGAACCGATAAAGGCCCATGTACTACTGTGTCCTCGGCGTATTCCCATGTTGATGTCTACATTCTAAGAGCAACCACAGGATGCTTCAGCTCCTGGTGGAACAGATACTGGCTCCTCTACAAACACTCAGGCCTTGGATATCATACAAGCTTCTCCAGGATCGTCTGTGGGCAATAAAGAAGATCATCTGTGCTCAATTGATCTGATCTGTGAGGTGCTGCAGGAACCGTCATCTGCGATGGAAAGCAACAGTGATGTTGTGTCTCCCAGCCAGGACTTGCCTCATTCATTATGCATGAGGATTCTTGGAATCTCAGCAGGACTACCATCTCCTGCATAATAACTATGTATAAGGGCCGTTCCTTCCGTCATCCTAAGTCTGACATGACAAAGCACGGTAGATCTCACTGAGGGTACCACTTTGGGTACATAAACACCATATCTTTGCTGAGGCAGAGAGGGGAGAAAAAGGACTTCCATGCTGACACACTGACGCGATTCGGTGAGGTTCCTGCACGCAGACGCTCCAGCTCACAGTGGTCTGACATCCTTCGTGGGGTGTCCATCTCAAAACCATGACGGTGTCCTAAGGTCTCTCACTTCAGGTAATGGGGTTGACTTTATCCTAAAGGGATTATTGGCTCTACACCTACATACATGCTAGGTACACTTAGGTACATCTAGTTAGGGTTGCATCGTAGGAGTACGCATTATTACTGTCATGTATTTTAATACCTTCCTGTATTCATTGTTTTAGCACTATGGTAGAAATCTACCATCCTTTTACTCTGTTTGTGCTTATAATCATTTATATATGTTTCTGTCTTATGGTTGTTTCAGCACACCTATTTTACACTAGAATGACGCCGGTTCAACAGATGCTTATTGAAAACGTCCTCATCATTTACTTTGTGTATCTCTTTGAGACAAATTCAGCACAAGTGACTGAGAGAAAAGCACTGTACTGTTTCCACGATCCCTGATGGGACAGAGTTGTCATGTTTCATAGTTGCCAAGAACTATTCTCTCCTTGGTAAAAGGGTTTTTAGTGGCATTGTGAGCTAACTGGTATACAGGCAAACATACCCCGTGGGGGTGTCTGGAATCAGTCTGGACACCAATCCCACAGTCTATGTTGTCTAAACGTGCAGATCCTATATAGGTGTATAGGAACTACACGACAGAATAGAGTAGAATAGAATGGCATACAGTGCAGTGGCATAGACTGGATTGGAATACATTGGAATGAGATAGAGTGGAGTGCTATGTAGTATAGAAAGGAATGCCCTGGAGTGGAGTGGCAAAAAGTGTAGTAGTGTACAGTGGAGGGCCATACAGTGAAATGGCATAGTGTGGATTGGTGTCGAGTAGAGTGGCATACAGTGGAGTAGTGTGCAGTGGAGTGGCCTGCAGTGTAGTGGTGTAGAGTGGAGTGGCATAGAGTGAATAGTGTAGAGTGCAGTGGTGTAGAATGGAGTGTAGTAGAGTCGAATACAATAGCGTGGAATAGCTACAGTTTAGCGGTGTACAATGAAGTATCATACTGTGGAACACCATACAGTGGAGTGGCGTAAAGTGGAGATTGGTAGATTGGAGTGGAATACAGTGAAATGGTGTGAATTATAGTGGTGTAGAGTGTAGTTGCGTACAGTGGAAGATCAGATAGTGGATTGGCATAGACAGGAGTGGGGTACAGTGGAGTGGCATACAGTTAAATGGTGTAGAGTGGAGTGGTGTACAATGTAGTTGTATACAATGGAATAGCAGACAGTAGAGTGGCATGGAGAGGAGTGGGGGATAATGGAATGTCGTACAGTGAAACAGCATACAGAGGGTGTGTAAAGTGGAGTGGTGTAGATTGAAGTGAAATAAACTGGAATAGCGTAGAGTAGAGTGGAGTGGGATACTGTAGATTTGCACACAATAGGATAGCGTACAGTGGAGTGGGGTAGAGTGGAGAGTTGCACAGCAGAGTGGCGTGGGCCGGAGTGGTGAAAAGTGGAGTGGCACAGAGTGCATTGGGGTAGAGTGGTATTTTGTAGAGTGGAGTGGGTTAAACTAGCATGGGATAGAATGTAATTGCATACAGTCTATTAGCGTAGAATAAAGTGGTGTAGGGTGGAGTGCTGTGGAGGTGAGTACTGGAGAGTGAAATAGCATAGAGTTTAGTGGTGCAGAGTGCAGTGGCATTCAGTGGAGTAGCATAGAGTAGAGGGGACTGGCATGGGCGGGAAGGGTTTAGAGGTTTAGAGAGGAATAAATTATAGTGGAGTGGCATAGAGTGGAGTGCAGAGAGTAGAGTGACATAAGCTGGAATAGCATGCAATGGAGTGGCATACAATGATTAGGTGCAAAGTGGAGTGACGTACAGTGAAACAGCGTAGAGTCTGGTGGCATACAATGGAGTGGTATACAATAGAATAGTATAAAGTGATGTGTGGCTTTAGTGGAGTTTTGTAAACTGGAGCAGCGAACAGTGCAGTAGTGCACAGTGGAGTGTTATACAGTGAAACAGCATACAGTGGATTGGCATATAGTGGAGTGGCCTACAGTGGACTAGCGTAGACCGAAGGGGTGTACAGTGGATTGGATTAGACTGGACTACAGGAATACAGTAGAGTGCAGTAGCGTAGTGGCGTAGAGTGTAGCTGTATACAGTGGAGTGCCATACAGTGATATAGAATAGAGTGGATTCGTGTAGAGTAGAGTGGCATTCAGCGGAGTAATGTACGATGGATTGGCATACATTGTAGTGGTGTGGAGTGGTGCGGCATAGAGTGGAGTGGTGCAGATTGGAGTGTAGTAGAGGGGAATACTGTAGAGTGGAGTAGCGTAGAGTGTAGTGGTGTAATGTGCAGTAGCGTACAGTGGAATACCGTAGTGTGGTGGTATCATTTGGTGTTAGGTAGAGTGGAGTGGTGTACAGTGGAATAGCATTAAGTGTAGTTGCATAGAGTGTAGTTCCCTACAGTGGAAGAGCGTATAATGAATTGGCGGAAAGTGTAGTGGGGTACAGTGTTGTGGCGTAGACTGGAGTGGACGTACAGTGGAGTGGTGTAGAGTGGAATGGTGTACAGTGTAGTTGCATATAGTGGAAAATCAGACAGTAGTGTGGAGTGTCATAGACTGGAGTGGGGTACAATTAAGTGCCATGGAGTGAAACAGCATACAGTGGAGTGGTATAGAGTGGAGTGGCAAAATGTGAAGTGTGGTAGAGTGTAGTGGCATTCAGTGGACTAGCATACAGGGGAGTGGGGTATAGTTGAGTGGTATAGAATGGAGTTGCATAATGTGGAATATAATACAGTAGAGTTATTTATAATTGAATGGCGTACAGTGGAGTGGCATACAGTGGAGTGAGGTACAGTCTACAGGTGTAGAGTGGAATGCATAGAGTGGAGTGGCATAGAGTGGAGTGTGGTAGAAAGGAGTGCCAGAGTGGAATAACATAGAGTGGACTTGTGTACAATGGAATAGCGTAGGGTGGAGTAGCATACAATGGAGGTCGTACACTGGAGTCACATAGAGTGGAGTGCTGTACAATGTAGTGGCATAGAGTATAGAGGTTGTAGAGTGGAATAGCTTAGACTATAGTTGCATAGAGTGAAGTGATGTAGAATGTTGTGGCATATAGTGGAGTAGCATACACTGGAGTGGTATAGAGTAGAATAGCCTTGAGTGTAGTGGCGTACAGTGGAGTGACATAGAAGTGAGTGCCATATAGTGGCATAGCATAGAGTGGAGTGTTGTACAGTGAAATAGCATAGACTGCAGTAGCGTACAGTGGAGTGGCATACTCTATAGTGTCATGGGGTGGACTGGTGTAGACTGTAATACCGCACAGTGGAGTGTCGTAAAGTGGAGTGGCTTATACGGCTTATATGAAAGCAGGATTTGCTGTACTGCTTATTCATTAAACATTTCTTAAATAATTGCCTTTGGAACATCTGTTGTATTAATGGCTTGTATACACTAGTTCAATTGGAATGCAGGGTCTGTTTCCCCTTTTCTTTAACTAATCTTTAAATTGTGTAAAGGCAGTTATTAACCAATCATATAATGATTTCTCATCACTAACTACTGTGGTTTTTCCATGCAATATAGCTAAGTTCAGCTACCTTTCGCAACAACAGATATCAATAAGTTAATATGCCTCATAACTTAAAAATACTTACTTGTTGTACCCAAAAGGATCTTCTGCACACCATAATATGCTATCCTGTCAAATCAAAATCCAACTGGGCATTTTGCCGATGCGTATGTGTACAAAGTCTATGGAAAAATGCAGTGGTGCCCAAACCCATTTTGGGACCCCTACTTTTATAGTTGCTCCCCCTTGACCAATTACCTCAAAACATTCCATATTCCAACAATCTAGAGAAATAGGTCTGGAAAGTTTTGTGAGGATTTGTCAAATGGCACAAAGCTGTTAATGTTGAAAAACCTGAGGAATTCCTATCTCAGGTAACCCTAACTATAATTATAACTATTTTTCCCATTGTTAATTCTGATACAAAACTTTGCTCTCTAAGAAAAACCGGCAGAATTTAATTACATCAAATGAGGCAACATGTCAGATTTATAATCGGAGAGTGTGCATTTTGTGAGTTAGTTTAGATCTGTTTGGCTGTTTTTGAGAAATTTGCATTTAAAAAGGACATTGGGATGTAATTGAGGTTAAACATCAATGGACGTGAGCGGTACATTAGTTTAAAAGAATGAGGCCTATGATTGGCCCAGGTAGTTTTTTTTACACATGGGCCTCTTCAGTACACTGGTACCGGTTGTTGTACTGCGTGACCTAGGAATTGAGTGAGAAAAAAAGTGGGAGTAGCCATAAGGCTGCAGGGTGGACAAACTCTGAACCACTGCCCCATTTCGAGGGTCCCCAGCAGGTAGGGTGCGCCAGAAGCTCTGATGGTGCAAATGGACAATGGAGGTTGGATTGTAGAGGCTACAGAACCACACAAATGGAGATGCTGGGGCAGCAAGCAGACAATGGGGGTGGAGGACAGGGGCTGAGGAAGATAGCTAACAATGGGTGTGGGTGAAATGTTCAGTTCCACTGGTGGAATTTTGGCCACTCCGCATTACGTTTATAACGCGGACTTCTGGCCAACTTCCACTAACTGCCACGTGGCGTAGTTTTTTTCTCGCTTGTGGCTCGAAAGCGATACGTTGGAGAGAGAGATTTGGCATCTGCAGCTCGATTTTCAGTCACTAGGAGGTCACCTTGAGAATCAGTTATGACAGTTCGCGAGCGTTTACTAACAGAAGGCTGCCGCTTGAATAGAACATCTACTCAAACAGCAGTAAAATTGATTTGAGAAGCTGCCCCCTCTGGTGCACAGTGTGGTGCAGTTTGCGCTGATTTTTCAGCGCTTAACAAGCCCCCGGAGTAAATCTCAGCGCAACATGCCTATTTTCACCCATTCATAAAATTCTGCTAAATCACGTGGAGTTCTTTTGTAGCTGCGCAGAATTCCGCTAGTAAAACTCTGCGAGTTCCACTCAAGCTTTGCTAATAATCAATGGTGGGCTAGAGGGGATGCAACAGCAAGCTGATATTAGAGAGGGATGAGGACCTGCAAAAGCAAGCCTACAATGGAGGGTTGGCTGTAGGGACTTGGTTAGAAACCTGACAATAGAAGTTGGGTGAGAGGAGCTAAAGGAGACAATCAGAAAATGGGGGGAAGAAGGGAGGGGCTGGAGCAGCAAATCTGCGTAAGTTTATATGACTTGATGCAGACAGTGTTTTGATTACTATGGCAACTCGGAAACCGAGATAGTTAGTGTTTTAACTGGCCCTTATGCAAGAATGAGTCCTGCTCAATCATGTTGCTCAGCTAAATATCAGTCGGCCTCATCGGTGAAGCTACTAGATATATGGACCTTTTTGTCGGTGACAATAGTAATAATTATCTGTATGATTCTGTTGTACAAAAAAAAATAAAAAAAAAATGTTGACCTAATTCCTACATGAATGTTATTCTCATGCTTGCTACAGGTTCATAATAGTCAGAAAAAACAGAAAAACAGATGCTCATTTGGCGGGTTCGCATAAAACCGCAGAAGATAAGATGCCAGGATGTGAATGGTTAAAGGAATGATACATTATGCGGACAGCACTAGTTGCTTAGTTAGCCACTCCTGCTCTCAGATCTAAACAGAGGCAGCTCATTGTCCGTTTCTTATCCCATTCTTGCGAATGTCATTGTCGTCTGTGAAGAGAGACCCATGGTATTGCATCATTTAGTCCTTGGGTATCACTGGATAATTTGTATATCCACTTCTGTTCTCGTATGAATAAAAAAATTGATATGTCACTGATGTGGACCGGAATGAAAGGTTTCTCCAATACAGTCCATAAAAAATCATCTGCGCTGTGAACTTGGTCTGCAAAATGTCTTGTTAACTTAGTCATTGTTTTTTTTGCACCTGAATGTACTTTTATGTTCCAGCATTCGTAGTTTCACTTTTCTTGTTGTCATGCCAACATATCGTAAGCTACAAGGGCATGTGATCAGATATATTAGATTATCACTATTACAGTTGGTAAAATTTCTTTGGATCCAGGGTCGGTTTATCCCAATATTTACAGATTTTGACTGTCGAGTTTGAGGACGTATGGCCACATGGATGGTGGCCTTGTACTGCCGGTAAGTCCCACAACGTACCTACTGCACAAGGTGTGTCACCAAGAGGTTGTGCGTGGACAAGTTTGTCTCGCAGATTTCTGACTCTTTTTAATGAAAACAAAGGCAGTGGTATCTTATCTGTGCAGCAATTCAAAATGCGCCAATGTTTTCTGACAGTTTTTTGTATGTCATTGGTTAAGGAACTGAAAGTGCTTACAAAAGTGAGGCGTTCTAATTGTGGTTTTGCTACAGAAAGTTCTAATAAAGCATCCCTATTGTTATTAAGAGCTCTTTTGTGAGCTTGTCTGATCAATTTCTTGGGATACTGTTTTTCTTTGAGTTGTTCGGCAAGTTTTACTGAATGTTCTTCAAATTTGTCCAAAGTGTAACAGTTTCTCCGGATACGGAGGAACTGTCCATATGGCAAATTTTCCCGAAGAGATTTGGGATGTTGACTATCAAAACGAAGAAGTGAATTACGGGCCATTGGTTTACGATATAATTCACTTTGCAGTCCTGTAGGTGTGCTAAAGATGGACAGGTCTTTTATTTTCTTTCTTCTTTCCTTTTTTCTTTTGAGATTGCATTTTGAGTACCAGTACTTTTTGTGCTTATGATTGTCAATAATCAACAGTTGCATTTACAGACCACGGATTTTTCTAAGCTACCCAAGATGTTCTGTGTTTGTCTCATACCAAACCGATCTGTTGTTTTTAATCCCTACTACTCCCTGGCCGTCTACTCTATGAACTTGTTCAGCATCTGTGCAGCATGTCTGGCTGGCACCATAGTTTAAACACCTAAAGATGAAAAACGCGGTGCTATTGTCCAGTGCCCACAATAATTAGGAAATATCACCTCAAACAAGAGATGTGGAGCGGGAAAGTATCAAGCACGCTGCCATGGTAAGGGACAAACCCTAATGGGTCAGCTGAGTCAAGGGGTGTAACGTTGCCTTCTTTAGGAGAAGTGTTTTAAAAGAAGGATGCCCTCCATTCATCCAGGCCTATGCACAGTGCCTTTTACAGCTACATAGTGTGAGCAGCTATTGTCACATTCCAGCATTGCCTTTCTTACTCATCTGTGTTCCATCCTTTAAGAGTTCAGACGCAGACCATTGGTAACATGTTGACTAGGTTTAAATCACCTACAAAATCATCCTTAAATCATACCATTTATAGGAAACTTCACTATTTTGGTATTGTACAGTTTGCTTAAAAATTGGTTAAATAACTTGGTCTTACAGATAATTTGCTGGGCATACAAAAGCAAAATATTGGTTGCATATTGTTTCAACCTAGAACTGACAGTTGTAGCACTATGGGTTGTGTTGGCACCAGGAGCCGAAGTGTTTAGCCAAGGAACTAAAGTCAATAAGATATATGATTTCTCGTTCCACTTCACTTTAAACATTGTTTACTCAGCCGTTTGATGTTACTAAATGTCTCTGTTTGCTTTGTATTTCTGGATAGCTAATGTGCCACACTGTGCTCTTAGCAAAACTGAAAAAAATATGTAAAAGTTTATACTGACTTTCAGCAGCAACTTGTACATATGTATATGCCACGCAGACCCTCGAATCTTAAGCCATTAAGCACATCGCCATGGACGGTGATTGCTCTGCAGTTTTGAGAATCATTTTAATGTCATGAACCTTGCCAGCACAGAGGTGCCCTCTAAGGCAGTGTTCATTGACTTTTCCATGGAATGCATAAAATGTCCTGAAAGGGGAGTGCGAGAGAGTTGGCCTCTGTCACCTTGATAACTTGTATGAAGCCCCGTGTGTTTGTTTTCATTTATTTTTTCCGTTGCTGGCATCTCCCTGCGCGTGCCTGCCCTGAGCAGGCACCTGTGCACCCCCTCTTTGCTTTGGTAAATAATGGCTGGTGTGATTGTAAAATCCTGTGTGGGGTCCGGTCCAAAACCATCGTGCTTTTCTTTTAAACGAAAAGGAGCTGGAAAATAGTTTGTAATCTCTTGGCTCCAAACAACATATCTTAGCCTTAACATATTGTTCAAGCAATATCTCTGACCACATTTTTGTTATGTAGATGGCCTGACGCCTCTACTTTTTGTTACCTACACCTCTTGAGGTGAAGTGTTTTGCCAAAGATCACACGGCTCAAGCAAGGGCGAATGCTGGGATTGGAATTTGGGTCCCCCGGTGACACGACCGATAATATCACATAAATGCCACCTCCCTATGGGGCATATCAACAACAACCGGCGATAATTATCGCTCAGCGCTCTTAGCGTGAGGATAATTATCGCCGGCTAGCGTGAATTTTTATCGCTGAGATAGTGTGCTATTAGCAACGCTTATCTCAATAGCGATAAAAATCTACACGCTAACAGGCTAACGTGAGATTATCGCTGGAAACCCAGCGATGATCACACGTTACCTTGTTGATAGGGACAGGCAAACTTAGCCATGATATCCTCCTTCCATAGGATATCATGGCTAAGTCTGAAAATTAGCAGATGTAAAAAAGCAGCGTTAACCGCGGTTAGCGCTGCTTTTTTTGTCTCTAACAGGGTTAGCGACATTCTTGATAATAGGAGAAATGTCGCTTAGCGACATTTCTCCTATTATTTTACTCTGGAACGCTTCCTTTGCATCTCATTAGAGATGCAAGGGGAAGCGTAGAGTAAAAGGGTGCTAACATGCAAATTTGCGTGTTAGCACCCTGTTGTTGATAGGGCGCTAGTTTTATCTCTGCTTTTTTGGCTTTTAAAGCCAAAAAAGCAGAGATAAAGCCCTTGTTGATATGCCCCTAAGTCTCCTGCATTGCTTATGTATGAACTGGTATAATGCAGAGATGGGAGTGCAACATTTCACTGCACGTGGATGCTTTCCAGAAAATTCTGGAAAATATTGCGCTTTGCCTCTCTGAAAATCTATGTAAAATCAGTTTGAATAACCAATTGCTCCTGCTTCATAGTGTAGACATGCTCTGCTTCCTGTCACCTCGCCGTGCCCTCCCTGCCCTGAAACCTCAGCACTCACCATCAGTAGCAGCTGATTCTCGTACCACAGGCCGCAGCGTAAGGAAGCAGCACCTGGCTTCGGGATGGTCAGCTCGGAGGCCTGCCAGTGTCAGGAAGAGCAGCGGGAGCAATCAGTAACAGAGGATGCCAGCGATGTGGATGGAGTGCTGCGTGGCGGGGCCATGCTGGTGTCAGTGACGAGACACACAGAAACCAGGGACCCCTCAGCTACCCAGAGAAGCAGCCAAGCCAACTGCTCTGCCTCAACCCTTTGCTTATTACAGTGGTTGCTCCAGGGGCTTGTAAAGGTTGTCCTCTGGCACCATGGCAGGAGCGGGCCAGAGCCACTGTATTTTTTCATATTTTCAAATGTTCCCTCCGGGTGCCGGTTCGAGAAGGCTGATTGATCTTCCCGGGAAGGAGTAGAGGCTGCGCTGCTTCTTTTAGGCAGGAGGGACAGGACATCATTACAGGTGGAGAGAACGATGTATGTTGCCTTAGGCAGGAGTATGGGCAGGCACTGCTTCCCTGTGTTCGCTCGGGCAGTCCCTCCCCAGAGAGGCGGAATGTGCCTCATAATAAGGCATGCGTCTATGTGGCATCCAATTTGAAATATTTTAAGGCGTTTACCGGGAAGACCCATGTGAAATTAAGTGAGTCAATATTGAGTGTAGACCCGGCACTGAGAAATAAGTGCCAGTGCTAAGCACCGGAAAGCACCAGCACAAATTAAGCACTGCTTGTGAGCCATCTACAAAAATGCTGCCCTTTAAATACTTCCTTTGACCCAGTCCGCTATGCTGAAAACTAACTGGCCGCCCCTGCGCATCATCAATTGACTATCATCAGAGGGTTTGTGTGCCACTGCTGCGTGTGCATATAATGTTCACCGAGGTCTGCCCTTTACTAGGGGTCAACATACCCTTACCATTGCATCCCCTCCTGCAGAGGCCCAGTAGAGAGTGGGTATGCTGGCAAGCCTGCAGGTCCTGGAAATGCTCAGAGCTACAATGTTGGAGGGCCAGGCATTGCCTGATGGGACTGGAAACTGCCCTAGAACCAGAAAACATAGGAGCAGAGAGAATAGAAAGTGGAAGATTTTTAACAGATTAGGAGGCGGCAATGTGAAGAAGTGAAAGCTTGAAAAAACAACTAGACTAGAAACTACATAGATGTGGAACCAAAACTAAGAGAAAGAATTGGAGTACACCGAGAAATCAAGTAAGTTAGCTGGGGCAAGAGAGTGAAGTACCTTGAAGATAACACAAAGATAACAAAATCTAAGCTGGAAGGAAAGCAGTGAACAAAGAATCTGAGCTAAATATGAAGTCGGAGTAAGATAGTTAAGAGAAACGAGGAGGCGAACACAAACGTTTTAAGTAGCTTTGGAGTAGGAAGAGCAGTGATTAAGGGACGTCAACATATAAAGAAAGAAAGTAGTTGATTCAAGAAAGGGCCAGACACTGGACCAGGAGGAGGATGGAGGAGAAAGGGAGAAAAGATTTGACTTTCTGTATATTATGGGGATGTAAACAGCAAGACGTGACCACAGAACACAACTGTTCTGAAAAAGTCAGAGAATAATTAAACATAACACAAGGATTTCTAACTGGGGAGAAAGTAGGAATAGTGAATAGTGATATATATATAAAACAATAGGACACTGGGTGGTAATAGCAGCTAAAGCTGGGAATAAGAGGATCTTATTAAAGTACATAGTAATCCAGTTTTCAGCAATAGATTAACAAGCATAAATACGGTCAAAAAGGATGTCAGATAAGGAAGAAAGGCAGAAACAGATTTGAGAGTCGTCAGCATGGAAATGACAGAGAAAGTCAAAGGATTAAAGGACAGAAATGAAAGGAATAGTATACAATGAGAAGACCAGATTACTAGAACCAAGCCCCCAGGACAACTCAGAAAACAGGGTGAGCTACTGGCCTGCTGAGGATGCTGTTTTTTTTTCTAGGAAACTAAGCAGGAGAAGAATGAAACCAGTTAAGAGTAGTACTAGAGACCTGACATGTAGATAAGGAAAGAGTGATCCGCTGTGTCAAAGCAGCAGAAAGGTCAAGCAGAAGAATAAGTGAAGAGTGTTTGGGTTGACAAGCACGAAGCTTTGAGTTAGAAACTGAAAGTAAAGTGTATTTTGGTGAATGACCACGATGAAAACCCTTCTGAACTGGGTAGAGAAGGTCATTACCTTGAAGAGAAAGGGAAAGTTGAGAAAACACAATATATTCCAGAATGTTTTAAGGAAGCAGATAGTCCGGAAATTAGAGATGTCATTAGGAGCTAAAGAAGGCTGCTTATGTTTAAGAAGAAGAACAGCTTATTTGAAGGTAGAAGAAAAGAGGCCCAAAGTCAGAGAAGAGTTAAAGAGAGAGCCCAAAAAGAGGAATAACAGGTGAGCTATCTCCAGGGCCGGCTTTATCACTGGTGGCGCCCTGTGCGACAATGTTTGTTAACGCCCCCCCAATGACCACCTCTGCCACGGATTCCCTCACCCCGCCCTTTAACAGTGCCCCTCAAGTCTCCAGAATTACTGTCTCTCAGATCCATTTAGTTTAATTGCACCACTCATACCATTGTAAGGTGTCAGAGCACTTTACATCATACACACATTGGACAGAGACAATCATAGGTATGTAAATCAATGTATGGGAATTGTTACATTAGACAGGACTACAAGGTGTAGTGTAGGAGTAACATGTCATCGATACTGATAGGCAATATAGTTTAAGTGTCCTTGCATAAATCCAGAATTGAAAATGTAACACCAGTGTTAGGGGTTCTCTTTAATAACAAGAATTGTTTTCTACCCAAATTGCCCTTTTGGCAAGATTAGGATGATGAAAGACTGGGTAAAAAACATATTGCTCTAACATAATACTTGTAGTTTACATGCATCTGTTTGACTGTTACTGGCTCAATTCTTAGCAGCAGTCATTTTAACCGACTGTGCTACCCTTGGATGAGTCAAAACTCTGTCTCTTTCCAAGAAGACATTAATCACCGGAGTTATCTTGGCATTTTTATTGATGCCTGATAATTGCAGGAGGCCAGGAACTCCGCTGCTGCAGGTGCTTTTTAAATGACAAAATACTTACAAAATCTACGCCCCCTCACCCCAAGTCAGCGTCCGGTGCGGTGGCACAATATCACACCGCCGACCCGGCCCTGGCTATCTCTCCAGTGCGGGGAAGATTGTCTACATTAGTTTAAGTATTCATCTTAATCACAGCCCCTTGACGGGCTGTGATTAACATGAATACTTAAACTAAAGCACACAATCTCTCTCGCAGCCGCGCTTTACTAACAAGAGTACACTGTGTTTTTAAACTTGATGTACTCTTTTGTTAGTAAAGCGCGGTGCGGGGAAGATTGTGGGCTTTTGTTTAAGTATTCATGTTAATCACAAAAGCCCACAATCTGCCCCGCACCACAAGCCAGCCTTACCTGCACTCCAGGAAGTGCCTGTTTTTCGCACCACTCGCTTTTTAAAGTGGTGGCGCAAACTCTCTGTGGGGATGTCCTGTGTCTGTGTGTGCTCAACAGATGGCAGTGCGCGCGCACCTTATTGGGAACAGTGGTGGTCAGTCCAAAAAGGTTCTGTGGTGTAGCTGTCGGAAATGCTGTTTCCTTCTGCAAAGACGGGGTCGAGTGTGTGTCCCTCTGTGTGCGTGGGGACAGTGACAAGTTGCTTCAGTTTTATGTTGGCAAAGTTCTCTAGGAGGGCGGTGGTGTTGGGGTCTCTGAGTAGGATGTAGTCCGTGGAGGTGAGGGCGTGGGGTGCGATGAGGTCGGTAATGGTGTCAATGAAAGGAGCATGGGGCTGAACGGCCTGTAGGTAAGGGTTCCACAGAGAGTCATTATATGGTTGGTCTGGATCTGGAAGTGGAGATGAGGGTCATGGAGTCATCCCGGCCGATGGTTGTCATGCAGAGGGTGCTTTGGTGGACGATGGCGATGCCCACTGCGAGGCGCATTGGGAGGTCTTTTCACAGTATCTTGTATCCATTGGGAATGTTGGTGGTGATGTCGGGCATGGAGTTGGCGTTGGTCCAGGTTTCTGTGAGGAAGGTGACGTTGGGCGTGTGGGTGTTGAAGAGGTCACATATTTCTATGGTCTGCATATGTAGCGAGCATACGTTGAGGAGGATGCAGTTGAGTAGTTTCTGAGCAGTGATGTCGGTATGCTGGGGGCTGCAGCTGCATGGTTCTGGCTGGGGGTGAAGGTGCAGCTGCAGTGTCGGCAGGAGAGCAGGCATTAGGTGTTTCTCTGTGTTGAAAGCTGGTAGTTGTTGCTGCGTCTGGAGTTGAGAGCGTGGAGGGATCTGGAGTTGTAGCAAAGGCACAGCAGAGGACCAGGGTCCCTGGGGCTGGTCACGTTTGGGTCATGGATTGGGGCTGATGGGCTTGCAATTAGCGCTCCTTTGGCACGCCAGCGGCCGCCATTAAATATTAAATAGGGGTAGGGCAGTCAGCTGGGAGGCTGAAGTGGGAAGGATACGCTGGAGGGGGGAGGGGCCATAGGGGCAGCAGCGGCAGTGAGCACAAGAGGAGAGTGCAAAAAGAATAGGAAAAGAGGGAATGAGAGCAAGAGAAAAAAGAGAGCAGGGAGAGCAAAAATAGAAAACAGGGCACAGAAAAGCGAAGTGAGGTGGAACAGCAGAAAAGCAGAGTGCTCTCCCACTGGACCACTAGGGATGAAGCACACAAAGGAGCATGCGGGTGGAGAAGGGCCTCCAACACTTACCGAAAAACATAGAAATAATAAGGTAAGCCTTCGCCATTCAAATGGCTTCCGGAAATTCCTTTCCGCGTAGATGGTTAGCGATAGTTCTAAATGCCACCCCGCCTGATTGACAAGCTTGTCCTATGACCGTGAGTGGTCTAATGTAACTTTCCCGATATCGTCAGGACTCTGTCTCTAGACCTTACTGAGGTCCAATGTTTCTTTGAACTTAGAACCCGCTTTGTTGTGCTAGTCATTAGCGGGTATTTGAATCCGTGCACACACACCCCCCCAGGGATCAGCGCCCGATTCTATGATACTTGCGGTTTCATTCACGCCGCCCTCGCTTGTAGTCCGGACTCCGTCTGCGGCGCCATTGAGGTGTCGAAGGGATACGGAAATGCCTCCGGTCCAACCTCAACCCGCAGGTACCGTCGACCAAGCAAGCACAGAATCTCCGCCTGGCTCAGATGCCGAATTCCTCGGCCGAAAACAAACTCAATCCCCCGCGGCTTGCACTCCAACAGCGGGAAAAAACATGGGCACGAGCAGCCGCTCGTCGGTTTCAAATTGTATCGTTAATTACGCACAACGTAGTGCGTGTCATGGCCGTTTTAAGCCCTCTGGCTCCTCCCCCTTAGTCGCAGGGGTTTCTGGGAGTGGTAGTTCTTGTAGGCGCAGTGGGCCTAGATCATGACAGTAGGTCCCCCACCAGGCGCCTCCTAGAACCAGGTTTATCCGGGTGCTTCTTGTAGAAAGCCCTGATCTTGGCTGGCGCGTGCACATTGGCACTGGGTACCCACGAATCCTCCTCAGCAGTGTACCCCTTCCAGGAGATCAAATACCACAAGTTACCTCCCCTGTACTTGGAATCCACTATGTTGCGCACCTCATATTCCTGTCCGTCTTCTGTGGACATTGCCGGTGGAGGTTTCCGCAACCCACCCTTTGCCGGTTTTAGAAGACTACAGTGGAACACCGGGTGTATTCTCAGCGAGCCCGGAAGACGCAATTTATACGCTACCGGATTGATTTGTTTAAGCACTCGATACGGACCAATGTAACGTGGGTGGAAAACGCTCCGTAGCTTAAACTCAAGTTCTTTGTGGACAACCACACTCGGTCCCCTTTTTGATACTGTGGGCCCTCCACCCTATGTTTATCAGCCCAGTTCTTATATCGTATCTTGGACTTTACCAAGAGTTTCTTTACTCGTGAGTGTCCTTGACGCAATTCATTCATGTGGGCTTGTATCGATGGTTGATTTATGACCCTTCCTGGCATGGCGATCAGCAAAATCCTAGCATCATACCCAAAATTGGCTACAAATGGCGAGACCCCAATGGAGCTGTGGGAGGAGTTATTATACGCCAACTCTGCCATCCATAACATCGACACCCATGAGTCTTGCGCGCTTTCAGCAGAACATCGTAGGTATTTCTTTATCGTTTGGTTTAACCTTTCGGTTTGTCCATCTGTCTGTGGGTGGAAACTTGAGGACAGCGCTGAATCTATATGCAGAGATTTACACCACCCTTTCCAGAAACGTGCAATGAACTGGGGGCCTCTGTCGGATACGATAACCAGCGGAATTCCATGCAGTTTCACTATGTTTTGCAACAGCAATTGCGCGGTTTGTCCCGCTGTAGGCAGTGTCTTACAAGGAATAAAGTGGCCCATTTTCGTGAGACTGTCAATCACCACCAGTATGGCGGAATGCCCTTGATCCACTGGAAGCCCTGTGATAGAATCCAGGCTGATGTTCTGCCAAGGTGCTTCGGGTGTGGGTAAGGGGACCAATTTGCCCCTGCGAGTGGTTGTGTCTGTCTTCCCCTGGCGCAGTCTTCACACATCGACACCCACTTCTTAACGTCCGGAACAAGGGTTTTCCACCAGAAATATCTTTGTACCAGTAAAGTGGTTTTTTGGATACCCGGGTGCCCTGCTAAAGGAGAGTCGTGGCACCATTCAAAGGCTCGTCTTTTAAGGGCTTGTGTAGGCAGAAACAATTTCCTATTCCGAAAAGGCAGACCCCCCTGGATCGTGCGTTCCGGGCCTTTTTCCGCCCAACTGCTCCAAGCCTCCTGACTCCGGTTGTTCCTTATGTTGTCTAGATATTCTTCTGCGCGTAGAGCACATATCACCTTGGACGGAGGTATGATGGCCTCTTTGGTTTCCTCCTCGGTGCCCTCCACATTCATCACTCTAGAAAGAGAGTCGGCCTTCCGGTTGTCTGCTCCTGGACGGAAGGTGATTATGAAATTATACTCTTCGAAGAAAAGCATCCACCTCATTTGTCTTGGTGTAAAACGCCTAGCTGTTCTCCGATACTGTAGATTCCGATGATCGGAATACACAGTCACCGGAAATCGGGCCCCCCATAAATACGGACGCCATTCCTGAAAAGCCTTTTTTATAGAGAGGAGCTCTTTTTCTGCAAGGTTATAGTTCCTTTCGGCCGGTAACAACTTCTGGGACAAATACGCCACAGGGTGTAGCTGCCCGGTGTTTTTGTCTCGTTGTGACAGGATGGCCCCTATAGCTTCATTTGAAGCATCGGCCTCCACGATGAAAGGAATATCCAACTGTGGGTGCCGCAACACTGGTGCGGATGTAAAAGCCTTCTTTAGATACTCAAATGCCTGGTTTGCTTCGGCGGTCCAGGCGAACGTCACCCCTTTCCTAAGCAGACGAGTAATCGGGATGGCCCTTTGTGAAAAACCTTGAATAAACCTCCTGTAGTAATTAGAAAACCCCAGGAAGCATTGTACGTCGCTCACGTTTGTGGGGACCGGCACTCCTGTACTGCAAGTATTTTTCGCTCTGACATTCTCATCCCATCTGGACGGAGTATCACTCCCAAGAATTCCACTTCCATCACCCCAAACTCACATTTACTTATTTTGCAAAATAAACTGTGCTTTCGTAACTCTCTCAACACCTGTAACACATGTTCGTGATGACATTCTACCGCCTCAGAATAAATCAAAATGTCATCTATGTAAACGACTACGGTTCTATCCACGAACTCCTTAAGCACATCATTCAAGAAGTACTGGAATGCCGCCGGGGCGTTGCACAACCCGAACGGCATTACCATATACTCAAAAAGACCATAGCGGGTCTTAAACGCAGTCTTCCACTCATCCCCTTTTCTAATGCACACCAGATGGTACGCTCCTTGGAGATCCAACCGTGTGTAAATTCTGGCTTCCCTTACTTGGTCCAAAAGGACAGGGATGAGTGGTAGAGGATATCGATTACGAACTGTGTTTTTGTTGAGCATGCGATAGTCACAACATGCTCTTAAGTCCCCATTGGCCTTCGGTATAAAAAACAAAGGAGAGGCCGCTGGTGAATGGGAGGGGCGAATGAACCCTATTTCCAAAAAATGGTCTAAATACTCTCGCAGATGTTTAGTCTCGGGTTCAGAGAGCGCATAGACTCTGCACGTAGGAATCGCAGCTCCTTCCACCAGATCTATTTGGCAGTCGTACGAACGGTGTGGAGGAAGCTCCTCGGCCTGTTCTATGCTAAACACATCTGCAAAAGACCTTTCTGCTGTGGCTGCTACCCATGTGTTTGCCAACACTGTGACCCCCGAACTCCCCCCTAGTATCATATGCTCCTGACATTCCTCAGATAAAAATTGAATGGTTCGGCCTCTCCAATCTATGGTGGGATTGTGATGGCTGAACCATGGCATTCCTAAGATTACCTCGTACTGCGGTGCATCTATGATATTTAAAGCCAACGAGTCTATGTGGCGCATATCGCCTGCTCTACACGTTAATCTTAACGTCTCGGTTTGTTCTAGGAGTAGTCCCGAGGTGAGAGGTTTGCCATCAACCGCTAAAACCTCTTCGGCAATGTCACGGGCGATCCTTCCTATCGCTAATTTTTCCACCAGTCCTCGATGGATAAAATTACCGGTAGCCCCTGAATCTAACATGGCGCTGATCTGACATGTTTGTTTGCTGGTTTCTAACCACATGATTATTTCTATATGCCTTTCAGTATCACCCTGTTGAATGGTGGACAAAGATGGGATAGTCCACCTGGGAACCTCGACTTTCTCTGAGGCTTCACCCCCCTTTCCTGGACTTTCCACTCCCGACACTGTGGCTATCGCCTTTTGATTCCTGTAATTTCCCCCTGGTCTCATGGGACGAGCTGGACACTCACGGACATAGTGCCCCTTTTTCCCGCAGTACATACACAAGCCTTGTGTTCGTCTGCTCTCTCTTTCATTTCTTGATAACGGAGCACGGACCGCTCCCACTTCCATGGGTTCAGATGCCGCCTCGCTGACTGTGGCTTCCTTTTTTACTTTCTCTACCCGGAACCTCTCACCTCCCCGGTCTGTAATCCGACCGTCCAAACGTAAGGCCAAGCTGATGAGAGCTTCACAGGTACGGGGCTGAGGGTCTATGCGAGCGATAATGTCCTTTAACTTGTTGCATAACCCCTGATAGAAAAGAGACATTCGCTTCTCTTCCGGCCATGCAGCTTCCGCTACCAACTGATTAAATGTGGTTAAATACATCACTAACTGTTCTCCCTTGCTTTAGTTCAAGGAGTTCCCTATCTGTGCTGAACGTGGTAGTTCTCCTGTCAAAAACCCCCTCCAACGCCGTTCAGAAATCGTCCCAGTCTGATAAGACCGGATCGTTGTGACGTACTAAAGGCACCGCCCAATTGGCTGCATCGCCAGCCAAGTAGGAGATAGCAAACGCCACCCTAGAATGGTTCGTAGGGAATGAAGATGGCCTACAGGAGAAATGCATCAATACCTGAGTGAGGAACACCTGTATCTTGTGGGGGTCTCCCGAATATCTCTCTGGATTAGCTAATGGAATGGGTGGAGCTACATTAACCTGTATGGGAGGCGCACCTGATCCTACATCAAAAGGGTTCCTTGACAGCCTATCCACTTTGTCCCGTAAATCCGCGGTTTCGGCCCTAGAGGCCGCCAACTTCCGCTGTACTGTGGTAAGTGCAGCTAAGACCTCTTCCATACTGCGTCTACTACCCACCTCCCGAACCGGGAGGAGTCTCAATACGTGGGTGCGTAATTCTGTTGCGAATCAGTCCCAGGTCCGATACTCCTCAGGATTCGGGCGACGCTATATGGGGTCCATCTCTCGACGTCACCAACTTCCTGCACTAAAGGCACGGAAGACTGGAGCAATCAAGCGAGGGAAGGGAAGGATGGGAACAGCGGGGGGTAGAACCTGTAAAGAAAGTTAACATGCAAACAAAAATAACAATACAGTGCAATACCACTTATCTACTCTCAGTAGGTCTCACTAATAGCATTTACTACTCTTGAAACCAGAGTACTAGTTTCGCTTACACACGCACACCATAACCCATTTTTGTAACCATACACCACATGACCGCTCTCAGACTATCACTAGATGCCTTGGGGTTGTAGTGTACTTCAACTTTGTAAGTGAAGGAGAGGCTCTGTTGGTAAGCTGAGGGATATGTAGAACGCTGTAATAGGCACTCTTATAGCGTACACCCTTTACTCTCAGGATGCACACATAACAGAAATAATAAGGTAAGCCTTCGCCATTCAAATGGCTTCCGGAAATTCCTTTCCGCGTAGATGGTTAGCGATAGTTCTAAATGCCACCCCGCCTGATTGACAAGCTTGTCCTATGACCGTGAGTGGTCTAATGTAACTTTCCCGATATCGTCGGGACTCTGTCTCTAGACCTTACTGAGGTCCAATGTTTCTTTGAACTTAGAACCCGCTTTGTTGTGCTAGTCATTAGCGGGTATTTGAATCCGTGCACACACACCCCCCCAGGGATCAGCGCCCGATTCTATGATACTTGCGGTTTCATTCACGCCACCCTCGCTTGTAGTCCGGACTCCGTCTGCGGCGCCATTGAGGTGTCGAAGGGATACGGAAATGCCTCCGGTCCTGCCTCAACCCGCAGGTACCTTCGACCAAGCAAGCACGGAATCTCCGCCTGGCTCAGATGCCGAATTCCTCGGCCGAAAACAAACTCAATCCCCCGCGGCTTGCACTCCAACAGCGGGAAAAAACATGGGCACGAGCAGCCGCTCGTCGGTTTCAAATTCTATCGTTAATTACGCACAACGTAGTGCGTGTCATGGGCGTTTTAAGCCCTCTGGCTCCTCCCCCTTAGTCGCAGGGGTTTCTGGGAGTGGTAGTTCTTGTAGGCGCAGTGGTCCTAGATCATGACATGCCTTGCGTCTTACTGCTCAAGTTCGGATTTCCTGCTTGAATTGAAACATTTCAAAGTGACTCCAAGGGCTAGTCGTCTTGCCTCCTGATCAGAGCCTCAGGAACATAAAAGGCTTCAACGATCTTGAAACTGCCCCATGATCCAGCCTGAGTGAGCCCTAACCACCCAAATGGTACCCCTCCAGTCATGGACCATTGGAAGTGGTGCTTAAGATGCCCATATAGACCAAATCCAGAACTTGGGACATTGAAGAGAGGACACTGGGACTAACCTGGGACTAACCTGCTCGATGGTCTGCCCAAGGTGCATATCCGTTCAGCCTGAATTTGCAGCAGCACCTACTATGTTCTTTTCCGTAGCAGCAAATCCTGTTCAGTGGCTTCTTGCAGAAGGGTTATCTGGCCCTGTGGAGCCCTTGTTAGCTACAGCCTGCAGCTCCATCCCACTGGAGATATTTGACTTCCATAAAAGAGACTATAAGCCCGATTTATTTCCTGCAGAGGAATTTATGTCTACTAGACCAAGACTTCTCCACCCATCAGATAAATAAATGATTGCCGAGCAGGCAGTCATTACAAAGGCATGCCACCATGTTGTACCTAGTGGTAAGGAACCGTAAAAAATGACTACATGTCCACCCATCCAAATTTGATGGAAAGACATGTAGACATTTCTCTGACAGCCCTGAGGGCTATCAGAGGGTATTAATCACAGCAGAGACAGAGTAGTCTCCTCAGACAGCTAGTGACAACTCTCACCCACTCCGCCGGCCACACACTGGATCCCATCTTCTCCGCAAGCTCCCACGTCTCCTTCAGCCACACTTCCGAACCTCACTGCACCGACCATCACTGCATCCACTTCACCTTCCGGAAACCCACCATGCACCACCGCACCCAACAGATCCCCCGCCGCTGCTGGAGCAAATTCACCTCAGACCAACTAACAACCACCCTAGCCCGGAGCCCACCCACCGACCCAGACGTCGGATCGACAACTGGGCCAACACCCTCGCCCCGGTCAATAACCCCTCCAACAGACTCTCCAAAAGGAACACCAGCTGGTTCACCGCGGACCTCCCGACCTCCAAACAAAACTGCCGAAAATTGGAGAAGAAATGGCGCCACAAACAGACACCAGTGAACCAAGCAGCCCACAAAAACGCCATGCGCCAACACCATCACCTCATCAGATCCACCAAAAAGACCTCCTTCAAAGACCGCCTTGACAACAATGCACACAACAGCAAATAGCTCTTCAACATTGTGAAAGAACTCTCCAACCCCAGCTCCAACAGCAACAACATCCCACCATCGCAAGACCTGTGCAACTACCTTCCACTGCAAGATCGCAGACATTCACGACAGCTTCGATATCCAGACCACCTCGACAGCCAATGACACCTCGGACCCCACGACCACCACCCACAGCTCACATGGACTAACATCAACGACGACGATACCATCAAAATCATGAGCACCATCCACTCCAGCTCCCCGTCAGACCCATGCTCTCACCACATCTTCAACAAAGCCAGTGTCACCATCGCACCCCACCTCCGCAAGGCCATCAACATCTCCTTCGAGACCGTGACCTTCCCAGGGAGCTGGAAGCACGCCAAAGTCAAAGCCTTGCTCAAGAAACCCAAGGCAGACCCAAGGGACCTCAAGAACTTCCGGCCCATCTCCCTGCTCACATTCCCGGCGAAGGTCATCGAGAAGACCATCAAGAAACAACTGACCCACTACCTTGAGGAAAACAACATCCTGGACCCGTCCCAGTCTGGGTTCCACAGCAACTACAGCACCGAAACAGCCACCACCGACGACATCAGGGCCCTGCTGGACCGCGGCCCTCATGCTCCTGGAGCTCTCAGCTGCTTTCGACACGGTCTGCCAGCGCACCCTATGCACTCGCCTCCACAACGCAGGAATCCACGGCAAAGCACTGGACTGGACCACCTCCTTCCTCTCTGACAGAACACACAGCGTTCGCCGCCCCCTTTCCGATCCGAAGCATCCAAAATCATCTGCGGCGTACCCCAAGGATCATCCCTCAGCCTGACCCTGTTCAACATCTACATGGCCCCGCTCGCCCGTGTCGCCAGACTGCACAACCTCAACATCATATCCTATGCCGACGACACACAGCTGATCCTCTCCCTCACCAAAGACTCTTGCACCGCCAAAACCGACCTCCACGAAGGAATGAAAGTTGTCGCTGAATGGATGAAGAACAGCCGTCTGAAAATGAACTCGAACAAGACGGAGGTCCTCATCCTCGGCTCCACCCCCTCAGCCTGGGATGACTCCTGGCGGCCGACTGCCCTGGGCGCAGCACCGACACCCACCGACCACGCACGCAACTTGGGATTCATCCTCGACTCAACACTCTCCATGATCAAGCAAGTCAATGCCATCTCATGCTCCTGTTTCAACACCCTCCACATGCTCCAAAAGATCTACAGGTGGATCCCCACCGACACAAGAAGAACGTCACCCAGGTTCTCGTCAGCAGCAGACTGGACTACGGAAATGCCCTGTACGCAGGAGCCCCGGCCAAGCTGTTGAAACGACTGCAATGCATACAGAACACCTCCGCTCGCCTGATTCTTGACTTCCCTTGCCACAGCCACATCACACCCCTCCTGAGAATCCTGCACTGGCTTCCCATCAACAAAAGGATCGCTTTCAAGCTCCTCACCCATGTACACAAGGCACTCCACAACACCGGACCAACATACCTCAACAGACTACTCACCTTCTACACCCCAAACAGCCAGCTCCACTCTGCAGACCTCGCCCTCGCCACCGTCCCCCGCATCCAAAGAACGACCACCAGCAGCAGATCGTTCTCCTACCTCGCCGCCAAGTCCTGGAACGCCATCCCCATCCTCCTACGGCACACCGAAGACCTTCTGACCTTCAGGAGGCTACTCAAAACCTGGCTGTTCGAGCAGGGTCAGTAGAGCACTCTATAAATGCCTTGATTGATTGATTGATTAACCCTTAGGTCTGCCTGCATGTAAATGCAGTGGGCGGACCACATTCTTGGTGGTAAGGATACTCCGTCGCTGTTGTGATGGAGTATCCTTACTGCCAAGAAATAAATCTACCTTCAGAACATAGAAATCTTCACTGCGACTTAATCCAGAGGCCCATGATGAGGACATCTCCTCCTCGGATGCTGCTGGTTGCCTTGCCCCACCTAACCTTACCTTCTCAGACATTTCTCTTTAAAAATGCTTCTAAGTCTAAACGTAAGCAGAGAATGGGCCCAATCCACTGCTTGTATTAGAAGCACAGTGCTTCATCACGGTCAGCCATAACTTTTTGTCCAGTCTCATGAGGCTAGATGTCCGTGGTTGGCATTTTGATCTTCTTGGCCCACTTTTTTATTTACAAAATGTAACAAATTTGGTTTTCTTTATTACTGTATAAACATTTTACACATTGGCTGTAATTGAGGGGGATTGAGTGCAGGGCCCGACCCCAGGCCAGGCCCTGTTGCGTGGAAATTCACTGAAAAATTGAAGTTTATAAAGAAATTTTAGTAAGGTTTGGTAATACAATTTTACTTTACATTACCTTACCTTACAAACCCTAGAGATTCTCAGGCCAGAGTGGCATTATAGTAAGTTGAGAAAGTCAGTTTAAACATAACATTTTAAATTTAAAAAACACAAAGGAAAATATTACATTCAAAAACAATTACACAGTTTGCACCACCTAAAAGTCTGGAGGCTGTCTGAGGCTCCTCATTGCAGAGTAAGCATCTGAGCCATCCCCCGGGGGCAGAGTGGGATCTTGATGCGACAATCCTAAGGTGGGTCCCCCGCCTTGTTGAAGTACTCCCATGGCAGCCTCACTTTTCTGGCGAGGTGGTTGTTATTCAGATTTCAAATCTTGTTGCTCCCAGTGAACCCCACTGGCATATAAGGTCACCGTATCCTCTCTGTGCATGGCCTCCGGCATGTTCAGCACAGCCAGCATGGAGACTGGCAGCCCTTAGCCCCCAATCCTGGTCACAGGCAGAAGTCTTGCAGAGCTTCCCTTCCTCACACATTCTGGCTGGCTGCTTGGCGGATGAGTTTTTGAAGTGTATTTTGAGAGTCTGTTTCTTTTGAAGTGCCACCTGCTCTGCCCTCTCTTTCTCTTGAAAGCAGTCAGTCACAGCAGAAGCAACTCCAAAGCTATTCCAAACAACACAGTTCATGGGAGCTACTGGAGTTCACAATTGAATGTCAGTCATAGTGATATGTGTATCAAAAGGTTAGCCCAGAGCTCCAGCTCTACTCTTTATGAATCTCTTATCAGCCACATTTCCTTCCTGAGATATGCCCAGGCCACTTCCTTGTAACTTCTCACTGAATGAAAGAGCACTCTATGAAGTGTGCAGGGGGAGCCTGGCTTTCCCCTCTCCAGTGTGTGTCCTGCCCAGCTTTCATGGATGGAGCAATACACAAATCTTTCTGGCAGGATTCCACTACATTCCCTTCATGTTTCACCATTCAGGCCTGGGTCTCCCAAAATTTAACCCAGGGCCATCCATGTATTTTACTATTTCCAAGAGCATGTGCACCTAGTCCATGTATACAGCATAAACACACTGCACAGCACCGTATCCTTCCTGTACTGTGCCACTCATAGGCACACATATATCTAGCACATACATTTATCATACACACACAGCACAGCACTACATCCTTCATGTATTGTGCCACTCATAGGCATACAGCAGATGCATTCAGCATGCACACATTACACAGTACTGTTTCATCCCTGTATTGCACCCTTCCCAGGCACACATACACCCTTTGCAGATACTCCACTTGTGCTATGTAGCACTACACACCAAATCAATGTAGGCCATGGGTGAGTTAAGCACACAGAAGCTGAACTTTGGCTGAGTAAAGTTATAGGCCTCACTCCAGTGACACAGGTTAAAAAGAACCTGAAGCATGCACGTTATGCAGCCACCTCAGCGCTTGCACTGCTTAACTTCTGGTGAACGCAGTAGCCTGTTTCCAGGCTCTGTGTCCAAGCCCCCCAGGGGGCTGCCAATGCCGTGCACAACCTTTGGCATGTGCGGCATAGGGTTGGCCATTGGGCTCCATGGACCCCATACCCTTGTGCCAAAACGTATATATTAAGGGGAGAGAGTTTGCAGTCACCCCGTCTTCAAGCCTTGATAGCCCCCAGTGACCACATCCCCCAGAGCCAAATTCCAATAAAAAGGAAAGGGAACCTAGCGGCCCCCGATCCTTAAATGACCATCCACTGGGTCCAACAACAAATAAACAGGGGAGGGGGTGTGCGGCCCCCCTCCATGAGATTTCTTAGGCCTTGGTGCCCCCATTCCACAAGGCCAAATTCTAAGGGGAAGGGGTACATACAATAAAAAAGGGGAGGGAGGCTGTGCAGCACCCTTTCTGACCCTTTTGGTCCCCATGGATCCCACCCCCTGGGACAGCATGTTATTATACCCAATGCCCCAGGTCCAAGTGTTATTATAAAGGGGAGGGGGCCAGGCACCCCCAGATCCCCAAGCCTCTTTGGGTCCCGAGATCCCCATCTCAAGGCCTGCATTAATTATAGTGCCTTGGTGGTCCCCTGGGGCACCCACCAACCACCAAGTTGGGGGCTAGAGGGGGAGCGAGCCCCAGGGTCCCTGCGGCCCCTGCCGGCTCCCCTCATGGTGCGGGAGCCAGCATTGCTCCAACCCGGTGGGAGCAGCTGTTTTATTGCATGCTTCCTCTGGGTGGGAGAAATATGTATTCTGTTTCCCTGCCTACAGGCGTGTGTCAGGGAAACGGAACAAAAGTCTGATCTAAGCTGTTGGAAGCATGTTTAAATTTCCTGCCAGGGGTTAGCAGACTTGCATGTTTGCTCTAATTTGGTGAGAGATTTAAAAATACTTTTGCCAGAAGGCCAGGGAAAGCACGTTTCCCTGCCCATGCTAGCGTGGACAAGAAAACTACTGTATCTGGCGTGGGCTCTCTAGGAAAAAGTTAGTATTCCGGCCTCTGGGGATGGACTCCCTGTGGCCCATAAAGTCTAAGGAAGCGGGGCTGCTTGAACTTTATTTTGGCTCTGGGGATGGGGTTCCCGTGGCCTACAATGGCTCCTTGAGGGGGGGCTACTTGTCTTCCACTTTTCTTTTAGAGATCGGCCTAGGGGAATGAAAAACTGTAGCCTTCAAAGGTTCGAGGAAGGGGTGCACGCACTCACTCCCCTTGTTCAAAATTTCAGCCAAATGATGGGGCCCTGAAGGCCCAAAATGGGCTCAATGAAGGGGAGGGGGGGTCTACTCACACGCCATCCCTATATATTTAATTTAAAAAATGGCAGTTGCCATTTCCTTTATTTGTTTCTTTTACCACAATCTCACCGGAGTCCTGTAGGATCATGGCAAAAGATGTTTTTTTCTTTTTTTTTTTGGCCCCAGGGGGTTCCATCTGGGTACCCACCAAGGGCCAAGGGAGACAGCGTATCCCTACCCTGACCCCTTATATAATTTTTTTTAAACTTCAGGACAGGCGACTAAGTCCCCGAGTCCTGTAATAGATGTCAGCAATATTTGTCTCATGTCTCTGGCAGCCAACCTCTGGTCTAAGGAAGGTCGTGTGAAAGGGGAACAATTGATTACCTGTGGCAGGAGCGGAGCAAGGTGTTTAAACAGCGAACTTTGATTTTTTTGGGGAAGTAATTCAGAGGTGCCGCACAAGCCTGCTTTGCGTGAGCCGTGCTGTTTCTATTTTGGCAGCAGCCCAAGGGTTTACGTTCAGCGCAAGGGAATCCAGCCACTCTCACTGCACAAATGCAAGCGCGAGACGAGCTGGAGCATGAAGAAGCTTGAGAGCGTTACCAAGCCTCATGAAGACATAACGGAGAAGGACGCACCACGGGATCACTTGAAGGAAGTGAGGGCGCACTTCCTGGCCCGTGCTGCAGTCTGAGACAGACTTGCAGTGTGCAATGCGGCCCCCGGGGGAAGTGAAGGTCGCAGACCAGTCTTCCCCCGTGTATTCACGCAACGACCGGAAGGAAAAGGTGGGGGTGGGATCATAGGAAGGAAGGAGGGGGGCGGGAGTTGGGAGGGTATATGGGTGTCAGGAGAGGAGGATCCGGCCTCTTCCTGACACCTGAGCACCACCGGGGGGGAAATAAAAGTTTGTGTAGTTAGGCAGTGTTAGGCCACCTGCCGATTGGTCGATTGGCGGGGGGGGGCTGGCACTGGTAGGCATGGTTGAGAAAAGGGAATTTGCCACAGCGAGCGGGAAGACACGGTGTCATCGATGCTGCGGAGGTTTGCGCGGCATGAGGTCTTGGATGGCCCGGCCGGGTAGATATCTTCCGTCCTGGGGCGTTATCATGAGTGTGGGCCGGGATGGCCTCGCGTGCCCTGGAGGCTGGATTACGTGTGCTGGATGGCAGGCGCGACCGGCCGTTTCAGGTAGGGGGCGGGGGCTGCCATGCCATGGCTGTCCGGGCTGCGCGGGGGCAGGGGGGGCTCTGAAGGCGGGCGCGGCTGCCGTGTGTCGCGTGCGTGCTGTCAGGGTTCGTGCGGGAGGGGGGGCGGGCTCGAGGACGGCACTCACGGCGGCGCGATCTTGTCAGGCGGCCCAGGGCGGGTGTGAGGCGGGGTATGCGGGTGTCGCCCGGCTTGGTGGGAGCGCTCCGGTTTCTTCACGCGGGGGTATGACGGGGTCTGGGGGGCAGAGGCGGGACCCCTCCTCGTTCTGCTTCCCGGAAAGGGGGATCTGGTTTTTCCGTCGGCCTGCTGCGCTGCCGCCTCCGGTACAGTAAGCCCGGGTTTGAGCCTCGTGGTCACGCCCTCATCCTGTGATTCTGGGCGAATCGCTTAATCTCCCCGTGCCTGAATGGGTAATGCAGATACGGTGCTAAGGAAAGCGCTCCAATACCTTGGGGGCGAGTTTGCGCGGTCTACATATGCAAAACGGGCTCTGCTCATTGCCCACGTGGGTTCAGCGGTGCGGGGGTTTGGGGTGGGGGGGCGGCATTGGTAGTTCATTGCGGCTTGCCCCAGCAGGTGTGGAGCCTACTCATGGTAGCGGGCAGTGGGCCCACCCCGGCGGCTTTCCCACCGCTAGGCCCAGGGTCCGGCATCGGTTTTTGGGGGGGGGCTGGAGTCAGGTGGCAGTGTAGGAGCAGCGAGGCAGGGCGTGGCATAGGTGCTGCTGCTAGGGAAGGAGGTGTAGGGGGTGGGCCTAGGGGGAGGCGGGGAGCTGCAGACAGTAGGGGCTGGGGTCATCAGAGTCCGGGTGAGGGACTGCCAGCACGGCACGAGGCCCGGAGGTGCTGGGGACCCACTTCATTGGCGCGACTGAGTGGGGGGGATCCATGACCGGCCAATAAGGCTGGCAGATAAGGGGTGATACCAGTGGGGCGCACAACGGCCACGAGATGCTGGCTAGAAGCAGTAGGGGGGTCCGCGGCGGCCTGACCTCCTTCGAGGGATTTGCGCATGGAGCAATACAACCTTGTGCATATTACCAAGTTCTAAGTATGTGCTGTGTGAAGGGTGGCATGGATGGTGTTGGGGGTGAGGATGGAGGAATGTGACGGTGTGCGACGGAGGGGAAGTTGGCGTGCCGGATACAGTGCGATGGAAGGAGGATGTCCGATGGGGGCCTTGGAGTGGGGGTTGCCTGGGGGGTGCGGGGGGGGGGGAGTTTCAGGTAACCAGTCCATTTTGTTATGTGTTTCAGGCGAGTGCGGCGCTCCAAGGGGGATGGCAGCTTCGCTCTGGAAGAGGAGGTCCCGGACGGACACTCAGGTACATGAATTGGGGGTTAAAGTCTTGGAGTTGTACGCGGAAGATTAGGTGTTCACGCCCTGGTTGTCACCGGGTGCTCATGGTATTTCCTTCAGTAAGGTTGGGACAATGCTGGGGGCCTGGGGAACCCAGGGCCCAAATGACGCACGGCTGGTCAGCTGGGGAGTTCGGGGGTGTTACACGCAAGGAGGCGGCGTACGTCAGACGATGGGAACCTTGGGGCCACGCGAGGAGAAGGTTTTTGGGTTTCGAACGGCCGATGGTGATATCAGGCGAACAGACGGCTGGCAAACGAAGGGTGGCTTGTCCCTATTTGCTGTGTTCAACGGCTCTTTGCCATGCTTGAGGGGTGACTTTTGAGCCGGGGGTGCCAATTGACGCAGGTTGTGGATATCCGTTTCGAACGCAGGGGAGAGCATATGGTGGTTTGAAGCCGGGGGACAGCTGGGGGTATAATAAGACGGAAGGGGTTGTGCGCTGGGCTGGAATGGTGGGAGAAGGGTTAAGGTATGCCCGACCGCAGCAACTGGGGGTGGTCTTTTCTTTGACGCAATATTCATTCAGCTGTTACCCACAGCTGGGAAGGCAGGTAGGAGAATTGTTTCTCGCCGCTTACGCGGCTGGGCAAGTGATCAGACGAGGGGTGGACCTGGAGGGGGATGGGTGCAGGTTTTTCGGGGGAATATTTCTAACGGACAGGTCACGGGGGGACGGGGGCAACTGGTGAGGGCTCACGTGTCGGTTGGACAACGACGTGGGAGGGACGGAATCATTCCTGGGGCGGGCTGGGGCGCACCGGTAGAGGGGGGGAGAAGCTCTTGGGGGTAGGCAGGGGCCTGGAGGTCTTTCACGATTTGTTGGAGGCCATGGGTCCATGGCACTAGTTGACTCACAAGAGGAATCAGTGGCTGCGGCAAGGGTGCATTTGAGGACTGGGAGTAAGGGCAGGTCTCCGGGTGGGGGGGTGAGGTTGCTGGGTGTGAGGGCAGCTGTTAGTCTGAGCCAATATGCAGAGGAAGCCGGATGGCCTGACCGAATGTGCACACGGGGTGGGGGCAGAGGTCTTGGTGAACTGCGGGGGCTGGAGCCTCAGTACCTGGAGCGTGAGCGTCGCGAGGCGTGACGGGGGCGGTGTTTTTACGGGCAGGGACTTGCCGGGGGAGTGGGGACTGGCAGAGGTAGTCTGTCGGCCGCTTGATAAGATAATCACCTTTCGGTAGGCATCGCAGTAAAGGAGGCTGAGGGGGTGCGCTGGACGGGGAGCTGACGAGAAGGCTTGGGCCACTGCTTGGGGGACCCAGACAGGGTTAGGGCCTTCAGGCACTGCAAGATGCGTTTGGGTGTGAGATGGTCACCTGGGTTGTGGCGGGCAAGATTTGGAAGCAGGGATTCTGGCTTACAGGACGCAGTTTAGTTCTAGGGGGGGAAGATGTGTTGCATGTCTGGAGTAAGGAGCCAGCACACGGTGGTCGTGTCGCAACACCACTGATAATAGGGCGATTTCTTCAGGGGCATCTGGGAGTATGTTAGTGCAGGACGCAGGAGATGCGATGAAATGGGGCCGGGGGGGGCAACAGACGCGGGTGCAGTGGCTGTGGTGACGGGCGGTTAGTGCCTTGCTTGTTTGGGTGGAAACAGGGGCTCGACGTTTTTTCGAAATGGGGCAGCGTTGGAGCTTTAGGCGTAGTTGAGAAGGAGGGTAGTGGCCCGGGAAAGGGCAATTGGGAGGTTGTGAGTTGTTGTCGGCTACAGCGGTGGGGAGGGGGAAGTGGAGCGGGTGGCAACGGAGCTGGGGAAAGCCAGGAGGGGGAATGAGGCACTAGTGATTGGGGCAAGAGAAGGGAGGCCTATGGCTGGGGAATTGGGGTTGCCAAATGCGGAAGGTAGTGTAATGGCTACAGGCTATTTAAGTTTTGTTTGAGGGCTGGGCCGACGGGGAGCGGCTCCTTTACGGAGAGGTACGATTTTTACGCCGGAGGGCTGGCACAGAGGTGACATCAGGAGGGCTGTTTGGGGGTGGGGGGGAAGTCGGAGAGTGGGGAGTTGGCAGTATAGTAGGGTGGTGCCGTTATAGGTAAAGAAGGGGTTTAGGTGTGGTTTTTGGAGAGACTGGTGATGGAAGGGAAAGGGACTTGCTCCTTATGGGACTAATCATTTTTTTTCCACTGCAGGTAGTGAGAGTGGCCTGGGATCCAGTGTGGTCGCCTGGACAGGCGGACATTCTCCCGAACGTTGGGCAGCAACGGAGACGACATAGCGGGTGTACGGATGTCATCAGGCGGGGAACACAGTCATGGGGATGTTTGATGATGGAAGGGGCAACAGTAGAATTGACTCAGGGTGAGCGTTTGCGGCCAGTGAGAGTGACTGGGTCATACGATATGGGAACTTGCTCCAATACAAGCAAAGGCGGTGGAGAGAAGGTACTCAGGAAAGTGGCAGGTCTGGTTTAATCCCCAATGCATGGCAGGGGATATGGTTCAATGACAAGGAACTTGGGAAAGTTGGTTATGGGGTAGCACTGTGCCTTGCAATGAATGGCTCTGGGGACATCTAGCATGCTTACAAGGAAATGGTCTGCAGTGAATAAGAGGGTTCAAGGGAAAACTGGTGGCCTGGTTGGGGATGGGGCACTTTCATGGATGGGGATGGTCCTGGAAATGTTACTTGTTTAAATGGGACACTGGAGTACGGGTGGATGGTCATCCACCGATGGTGCCTTGAAGAGGAGGGAGTTTTTTGGGGGCTGTTGAGCATACTTAACAACTAATAGCCCACAGGTAATGGGGACTGTTGAAGGGACATGGGGCGGTTTTGGTTTAGGTTTGGGAATGGAGCATTTTTCATGGATGGGGATTCCCCTGGAAATGTAACTTGTTTGCAAGGGACACGGGCTTTATGGGTGGATGGTCGTCCACCGATGGGGCCTTGCAGAGGATGGACTTTGAGGGCTGTCGAACATGCTGACAGGGGAATGGCCCGCAGAGAACGGGACTATTGGAAGAGACACAGGTGGTCTTGTTTGGGGGCTGGGACGCTTTTCATGGATGGGGGATTGGCTTGGAAGGTTACTGGATTACAACGGACATTGGCTGTACGGGTGGATGGTCATCCACCGATGGGGCCTTGCCAAGACAGGAGTTTGAGGGTGATGGAGCAGGATTACAAGGGGGACGGTCCGCAGTTAAGGAGACGGAGGGAAGGGAGACAGGTGGTGGTTTGCGTTGGTACATTTTTGTCACTGATGGGGTTTGTTCGGTAAATGCTGCTTATTGACACCGGACACAGGTTTCAAGGGTGGATGGTCATCCACCTGTTGCCTTGAGGGGTGGGGGAGGCGTTGGGTGCACGCAACCTGGAGGGACAGGTAGTCCTACTTAGAATAGGTGCACCTTTCGCAGTCTGGGGTGTCCCGGCAATAGCGAACTTTATACGGGACGCAGGTTTAGGGGATGGTGGGTCGTCCACAGGGTGCTGCAAGGTAGACTGGTTGGAGGCGAAAGGTGCACTAGAACTGGGGGTGGGGCAGGGAACCGCCCTTCGGGGGTTTCCCTGGTTGGCGGTACTTTGGAGGGGTGGGTAGTCACATACGGGCTGATCCACCCCTCGGGGGGGGGGAGAACGGTACACAGGTGACTGATAGCGGGCGCGGGAAGCAATGACCAAGGAAAGCAATTACACATAGGATGCTTGGAGGGCAAGTGAAGGTGAGAATGGGGAGAGCAAGGAGGTCACCGAGTGAATGGGGGAAGAGTCTAACAGGTGAGATGGTTTTGAGAATGGATGAAAGGAGAATGAGTCGGTATGGGATGGGTGAAAGTATATTTATTGCAGTTATGTACTGTCGAATAAAGTCTAAATGATTGCAACCATGTCCTAATAAAATGGCCTTTTACGCTTCAAGTAACAGCGTGGAGTGTGGTTCTTGCGCGAAGAGGTGCTAATGTAGGAAGTCCTGCGTGACAGATCGCAACGGTATGCTGCAGTAACTTAGGCAACCAGAGACATGTGTGGCGTGATTGACGCGGCACCATATTGGATCAGGAAGAATACACGCTACACCCTCGCATACGAGGAATGATGGCGTTCGTTCTACCATTTGGCACAATGACAGGTCAGCGACGGCCTGTGTAGGGCGTTTTACCAGGCGGTGACGTGGGGCAGAGGAGGGGCTGGGTGGGGGGTTGCAAAATGAAAATGCCCTACACAGGCCGTCGCTGTGACAGGTACACAGTCTGTTAGCTACGCTGTGAGGACCATCAGGGGCTGGCACTCTGTTGGAAACACTGCACAGGCGTAGCTGGGGGGGGGGGCGGTCCGCCCCATGCGGCACTATTTTGGGGGCGGCAAGGCGGCGGCTGCGCTGCACACGTGTATGAAGTGCAAGCGCAAATGCTTGCAAATGCTGCTGCACGCACGTTTCCAGGCCGGCCTGGTGTCTCCTGGAGAGTCGAGGCGAGTTGCTTCCAGCAGGCTTGGGCGAAACTCGGAGTCGTACTTCTGATTGCGGCCACAAGCGCCCTTTACCGAATTGCCGCGCTCGCAAGCTTTAAATTGCAGCAGAAACTAAGTAGAGCGGGGCATTCTCCGCTTTTGTTTTCAAAGTCATCATTTAAATAGGCAGCCGCCAGCCCGGTAACTGTTAGGATAGGGCACTGAGGGCAGGCTCTCACGGCGTGGATCCGATCACAGGGGGCGAAGCAGTGGAAGTTGTGAGAGGGTGTGTGTCCTGTTATGTGGGGTTCCTCCTCGACAATGCCCCACCCTTCCGCGGCAGAAGCACACTCAGCATTCCCTCATTCATCTACCGCGCCCAGCAGTACGTTTCTTTTCTCCGCTGCTCACCCGTCTGTTTCGTTTCACTGGTCCTTTGGAGGCTTGTTTACTTCTGTTGCTGTTGGACCTTCACCTATGAGGCTAGCAGGAGCAAGGCTAGTGCTAGAGGCAAGAATGGTAAATCAGGTGTAGCAGCTGCTAGGCCCGGCTACCCTTCATTGACATAGATGAGTGTTGTATTATGGGTCCTATTTAGTTTCGCTTTAGTTAGGCCACATTATAAAAGAGTGCATGTCTATTTTTCTGTGAATGAGCTGAGCAGGTTCATGTTTTATTTGGCTTTCAGAAAAACTCAGCTGAATTGTAAATTCAGCTGGAAACCATGGTCTCATGTAATAAAATAAGGTTTCACTAGCATCCCTGGGCCAGGATGTTCTGATGTTGCAACATTGTACGGCAGCTTTGCTGAGCCTCCGTTAACAGTCAGTTATTTTTTTTTAAGAAACATATTTTATTTTGTCAGTTATTACATACCATACGACGCTCCCCATCTCAGGAAACCTTCCATATATATCCGGCCACAATATATTGACAAATGAAACAAATATAAAGCAATAACCGTCTCCCATTGTAACCTCCCCCCAGTGTATGGCAACCGAGTCATGCCCCAAATCTATTAAGCTACTCAACCACTACATAAGAACCACATAGTGTCTCTTCACACCACACACTGTCCCGCATCTTCCGGTGTCTACGCTAATGCATCATTCACCCTTGATGCGTTGGCTCCAAGCAGCTCCTTTCAATGCACTCATGCATGCCTCCACAGCCTGGCTGGCTCTGTCAGTGGATGGCGCGTGACTTACTCCAGACAAGTATGTTTTTTACAAGTCCTGCCGGGTCCCCAAGAAGACATTGCTGCGACCCTGGTAAGGCCTTGGCAAAAGAAAGTACTCCACTTGTTTCCGGTTATGTTACGGTGAGCATTGTTTTCAAAAGACACCCACCGCGCACACTGCAGTTCGGTGCTGAGAGCGTTGCCCTGTCTGCCCCGGTCACAGCGCCGCGGTGTATGGACTGCCCCAGAGCAGCTGCCAGCAGTGAGTTCGCCACTGCAGCTCAGACACTACAGCCCCATGCAGGATTTTCCCATTGGTAAGCACTAGAATCAGTGCAGTGATGTTTGTGTTTAGGAAGAGAGCACGCAATAAGGTTCAGATTGCAATAAGAAGATGAGTTGAATTGCTGAACTAAGTGTGATAAGGGGTTCCATAGATAAACATGATCTGGCAATTTTAGACTGTCCAGTGCAATTTGTCTGTGGCTTTGCAAGAAGCAGTAATGATTACAAGTGTAAAATCATGTAAGATAGTCGTTTGTGGGTATATAATCGTTTTACAGTAGGATCAGGTGTCTTGCAGCAGTTCCATGTTCTTTTCATAACTTGTCCTTGCTCAAATTAGTGAATTAGAAATTAGTGTAATTTCTTAATGTTTATCTGTTTCCATGTACTTAATTTGTTGATTTTGCTCGAAACATACTGTCATACATGTAGTACTTGAATGTCATTCATAGGTGTCCTGAAACCTTGAAAATGTCACACATAAGCACTCTTAAAACGTGGCAGCTATGCAGTCTGTGTTTCATGTGAGACAGTGCCCTTCCATTTCTGGTGCTTTGCAATAGTTTTAAGATCTTTGTAGAGTTTTTCACTGCTGAAATGGCTGTAACTTCTGATATATATGTTTCCCTCATCTTCATTGCTTGATTTTTGCTGGCGAGAAAGTGTCACTCATAGTTGTTGAATGTCACTCATAATTAATTACATTGAAAATATGAAAATGTCACACATAAGCAATCTGAAACCTTGGCGGCTATGAAGTCCGTGCTGGAGGTGGGACCGGAGTGCCGGCTGCTGCACCCTGTAACAGTCCGGTGAGAGAGGAGCCGGGGCTGTCCGATCTGCTGGCGGACGGCAGCCCTGAGCCCTACCCACGGCCTCACGTTTAACTTTGGACCAGCAGCAGGGCATCGCTGACTTTTGAACCCTTAAGTAATATACAAACACACCCTGAGCTCTGCACCACCACCAACCTGTTTATTGGAGGGTGTTTCGCAGCAACCCATAGCAACCCCCTGGTCCGGGATCAATGTGCGAGGCTCCTGGGGAGGCCGGGGGTGAGAAAGAGCGACACATCCTGAGACTCAGGGCCGTTTGTGACGTTTGTGGCACCCAAACACATCCTTTTTCCCCTTCCTATAGCGCACTGCGTCATTCATAAAGCACGCGGTGGAACTTTCAGGCCCACCACCACCCCATGTCTAAATTATTGCTAGAGCTCCTATTGCTTCCGCCCAACACCCATCTTGGTAGCCTTTAGGCAAACAACCTTTAACAAACGAGCCCCCCTCCGAGGTTAGAAGAGAGTAGTTCTCGCAGTTTTGACTGTTTAGTCACTGACCTCTGTTACTTCAGCAATACTGGAAGTTATACAGTTCTTTTACCAGGAGTGCAGGCCCTTGGAAGGCATGTGGATGAGAGAGCATGAAATTGCCTGCGCTGTGGGCACAAATAGGTACATTGTATGTTTTTTTTACTCTTGAAAGTAAAGGGGGGTAATTTTGGGAAAAAATTGGCAAAGCAGGTTTTGTTTTTGGGTAAAATTATTCCTTCCTAAAATGGAATGCCTTGAAGCTGTGGACTTTCTTGCAGCTCCAGCACATGGATGGGAACTAACCTAGTTAGTCAGTATGCAAGTGACATCATGGTGTGTGCCATCACAGTCAGTGATGTCACAATGCAGGACATCACACATGGCATCACAGTAAGTGACAGCACAAGAAGTAACATCAGATATTATGATCTCACACATTTGTTTTTATTAGGTATATCATGAGTGCATTTAAGCACATTATGAGATTTAACAAATTAGATTTTGCTTTGGGGTTGTGCTAAAAAAAAAGTGGTGCAATCCCGATGCAAAATCTGCGCCTCAACTAATTTTACAAATCTTTTATAACTCTGTCACAAAGAAATTGGCAACAAGGTGAAGCATGTTAGTAGATCTTTTATAATTAATTTGATTAAAAAGTCTGCGTTTTCTAATATTTTTATAGGGTTAAGACATCTGCTGCAGAGGTGCCCAGTAAATATCAGGGAATAATAATTGGTGAGATAACTCTGGAGGTTAAAATATTTTTGGGAGAGATTTCTGTTTGTGTAGTACCAGATCTGACTCAAAGTAGTATAGAAGGTTAATGTGCCTGCAAAGCACATCATGTAATATGCAGATGGCAGAATGTTTTTTTTTTATGTTGCTAGGTAAGTGGGTTACTTCTTTGAACACAGATCATTTTGTTACTTGCAGTTCCTAAATACCAGGGGCCTCATTTATGAGAAGTGACGCATCGCTGCCTGAAAGCGTCACTTCTCAGTGCGCCCTCCTTGCGACACCAATGATGCATCATATTTATAATATGACGCATCATGTCGCAAGGAAGGACAGATACGTCAGTATAACTGACGTATCTGTCGGCGCAAAAACTGGCGCATTGCTGAAGTTGTGCCGGAACCCTGACGCAACTCCAGCAATGTTCCTTTCACATGGGGCAAGCCCCATGTGAAAGAGCCTGCGTCACCCTTACGCCTGGTAATACATATCTTATTGGCTTTTTCACTAACAAAACCATGAGATTGAGCCCTCTAAACCACATTTATCCGTATTTGTTCGTTTCTATTTCAGATTGGCCCCTGATGAAGGAACCGGCTGGTTCCGAAATGCATTGGGCATTTGCATACATGTTGTCATAAATCTGTTAATGTGATACATCATTGTTTACGTGTTCATGAAAGTACAATGAACAACAATCACTGTGAATTTTCAATATGATAATCTTTATTGACAAGCATTATTGTAATAATGTTATACTGTACATATTGACTTGCTCATGTAAAAAGAGTCAGTTGTAACTTTGACAAATAAAAGTACAACTTACCTAAAGGATATACAGTGTCGGTCTAGACACTTTGTGAACAGTGCGCAGTTATATACAGGCACTCACCCTGTCACTAACTCTGTCACCCTTACGCCTGCCATGTGGCAGGCGTAAGGTTTCGACGCATTGGCGTCCTATAAGTGAGGCAGCGAAATCTCATAGATTTCGCTGCGGCACTCCTACGACCCTTTCTTGCGGGGGTACGCCCACCCTGCATACATTGTACCTGGCGCAGGTATAATGTAGTGCAGGGGTTTACGAAGTGACGCATCTACCTAGATGCGTCACTTCGTAAATATGGCGCAACATGGCGCATGTTTTACGCCACTGGTGCGTCACAAAAAGTGACGCACCGGTGGCCCAAAAGTGACGCAGGGGCTCATAAATGAGCCCATAAGCCTTTTAATATAGCATTGTGAGGTATGTAGGATATGTGACTGCTACACCTTTTAACCCTCACTGACTCATGCAACACATCTTGTACACTGATTTACACGCTTGTGTGATTTATTGTCAATCTGTATGTTATGTAAATCTCTCTGACATCCTGCATTGGGATGCGAGGTTAGTGTTGGGCACGTTGCACCTCCGCTCCGACCTTTGCTTTCACCTGCAGTGGTGTAGAGAGTGGCGTCATAACTTAAACACTGCCAATCCACCCCCGCTGCTCCCGTCCTTTTTACCCCCTCACCCCCCCGCTACCTGCCATGGGCGGGAATCTGGGGGATAGCCCCGGGCGCCAGAAGCTCTAGCTACGCCACTGGGGTCCAGTAGATAACCTCTGTTGTTTAAGATCTAAGAATGCTTTTAGAGTTGAATGAATATATTTTAGAAATTCCTCAAATCTGCTTCCCTCCCTGAAAGGATTCCTGTGGCATACACCGCTTCCCACGTCCCCTGCGCCAGTAGCAGCCTGGAGGTTGGCACAGGCTGTTGGGTCCCAGCCATAGAACTGCTCATTCGTGCTTCCAAGTTCTTAGACAAGGTTTGATTAATGGAGCTGGCTTTCCATTCCGTGTCCTTGGACAGAGTCGACGGATGAAACGTGTTCTAAAGAGCAGTTATGCTTAATGGTTTTCCAACATACTGGTAATATGGGCTCCCTTTCCACCTGCTTCCATCAGCTATTACTGAAATGTATTCCATGGTTTATGTAGTGCTTGCTCGCGATGTTGTCAGCTACTGGCGCTACCCAAACAAAGGCTGTGAATTAGAATGACAGGTTTTCTATTGAGAGTTCTGAATTATGGGGCATATCAGCAACAACCGGCAATAAATATCGCTAAGTGCGCTTAGCGCTAGGATAATTATCGCCGGCTAGCGTGGAAGTTTATCGCTGAGATAGCGTGCTATTAGCAACGCTTATCTCAAAAGCGATAAAAATCCTCACGCTAACTGCCTAAGGTGAGATTATCGCTGGAAACCCAGCGATAATCTCACGAAGATTGTCGTTAGCTTGATGATAGAGCCCCACATACTTAGCCATGATATCCACCTTCCATAGGATATCATGGCTAAGTCAGTCCTGAAGCAGGTGTAAGGAAAGTAGCGATAACAGGGGTTATCGCTACTTTTCTTGCCGCTATGCTTCATAGCGTGGGGCTTGATGATAGGGGAAATGTAGCTTAGCAACATTTCTCCAGTCATGTCAGGTCAGGAACGCCCACTTTGCATCTCATTAGAGATGCAAAGCTGTGCGTTAAGAATTCGTGCGCTAATGCAAGGTTTCACGCGTTAGCGTGACCTTGCTAATTAGGCGATAAAATTATCGCCGCATTTCGGCCGTAAACGGCCTCAAAAGCGGCGATAATTTTCTATCGCCGCCTTGTAAATATGCCCCTATGTTGGTTGGCCTTGCGCTCATTCAATGTTGCATCAATATTTTAACCAATCAAAATCACGTTCGCCACTGGTTAGCAGATGCATATTTGATTGTTCACTGTCCAGGAGCTGAGATTGGGAAAGCTGATTAACACAGCAGAAAAATATTTTAGTAGCTGCTTCGACACTAGGCCTTAAACATGTTCGACTAATAAATGTGTTTGCTTTTTTTTCTCTGTGGAATAGGAAAATGTTGCAAAGTGGTTGAATCTGGGATAACCACACAGAAGTTATAGTTCGGTCAGAGTCTCCATATAAAAAGCTTTTTTTGTTTCGATAATAACTTTGTTGCACTTTGACAAATCTTCACGAAATTTTCGGAACACAAATTTCTGCCACTCCAACTCCATCATGAGAAGTGAGATACAAATCCATTACGAAGTGGCCAATAAAAAGGAAGGTCCTAAAATATTGATTCCCCATGTTAATTCCCATAAGAAAGTTTAAAGCAGCTACAAAAAAAAGCATTGAAAATGCAATAGGTCTCGCATTTGAATGAGTGAGAGCAACTGGTGCTGTAAATGACAATGTCTTTTACCTATGTGTTATGGAGTGTATTTATGTGGTGTGTAATGCAATTATGTGGTGTTGTTTGGAAGTGTTAATTGTGTGGTGTGGAATACTGTGGTGTGAAGTGGATTTGTGTAGTGGAAATATGTGGCGGAATTATGTGACATGCTGTGCAGTGGAAATATGTGGATAATTATGTAGTATTGAGTACTGGAATTATGTGGAGTGGGATTGTGTGTTATGGAGTGTAATTAAGTGTAATGTTTTTTTCTGTTGTGGAGCAGTATGTAGTGAAGTTTAATTATGTGGTGTGCTGTTGCACTGTGTGGTGTGGAACTGTGTGGATAGTTTTGCTTTTTTAATAACAAAAAAAACCACAAATAGGTAGAAGCAAAGCTCTAGATCTGTCTTGTTTGGGCTTTAAAAAAAAAAGACAAGGGCAGCAAACATTCCACATTTTCCCCACCAATGACATAACAGGGTTGCCTCTGTATAGTAGTTCTTTAAGTACTTCTCGCTGTAGCCAACTCCTGCATTAATGAAAATGCAAAGTTGATTTAATAAAAATTGTGGTATTTTATTTCTGCATAGCTGCGTGAAAGGGTCGGAAAATAAGTGGATGGATGGATGAGTGAAATGGTGGATGGGTGGGTGAGTGAAGGGGTGGATGGATACATGCATGAATGAATAAGTGAAAGGATAAATGAATGAATGAATGGATGGATGGCTGAATGGATGTGTGAAAGGGTGTATGGATGATGAGGGAAAAAATTCATTGATTGATGAGTGAAAGGGTAATTGGCTGGATGAGTGAAAGGCTGGATGGATGGATGGGTGGGTGGAATGAGTGGATGATGGTTGGATTTCCATTTCTCTTCACAATCATGGGGTCTCCTCACCCCTGGAAAATGTTACACTTCCTAACCTCATCAGTAACATGTCGACAAAATTTATGTTTTTGCTAATCAAGTGCATTTTATTTGAGTTTTAGTAAATGAGTGCCTAATGAAAGGCTCGCACTTGAATCCCTCTAATGTTAGAACAGGTAGCGCTGTGTCCAAGCACTTACCACTAAAAACATGACAGAAAATGGATTGTTTTCCCCAGGTTCTCCAGGGTAGCCAAGACTGCCTTTTATTTAGTGTAAGTGTGTGTAAACTGCGACACACTTTTAGGTGCATTAAGAGTCAGATTAGACAGAATATCTGCCCCATTCAGCCTGAAAAACCTCTGCAGGTCCATAGCTAAGAGGCTTCAGAAACTAGTGAGCTGAAATCTTTTCACTCCACCTGTGCCCTCACACAGACACTTTCCACCTAAATGTCAGTGGATTTCTCTCTGGAACCCGCCACAACTGCACAAGAAATGGCCAAATGTTTCCAGGTTCCTTCAGTCAAACCCCTTTCTGGTAAAAATTGTAATTGCCAGAATTTGGTGTGAGAATACCGGGCAGGTCTGGAGATTTCAGTCCTTCCAGTATGACGGCAGCAGGCCTCCCACTCTCATAATCAGGTATTAAGTTTGATATGTAAAAGCTTGATCAACTCAATTTTCTTATCAGACTAATTATTGACAAAGTCACATGGCGTTTGCTCATATATACAAGTTCCCTGCTGACTTAGAGCTGCTTGTTTAGCAATCCCTTGAAAGACACGGATACCTCTTTCGGTTTATATAATGCTCTTTCCCGGGCTCCCCTGGATGCTCAGGGTTATTTTGAGTTTTATCAAGGTATAAAATGAGGGAACTAGTCTGACAGACTGCATGCAAGCCCACCGAGCCACAGTCGTAAACAAGCATTGGCATAGCCAATAGGTCTCGCCTTTGGGACCTTCTAAGTGTTTAGACATGCAACAGTTGATATTGTTGCACCAAGGATATTGTGCTGCATAACTAAATACTTATAAGGTCCCAAAAGCGAGATCTATTGGCTATGCCAATGCTTGTTATGTAATGGCAAGACAAGAAAGTAATGGAGAAGACAGCAAACAGCAGAATGGAAAAGGAAGAAGTAGAATGACAAAGGAAGCAACACAGGGAGAATAGAAAGAATAGTAATGAAGGTATTAATATTTACAATGAGCAATACATCACTGAAATATGGGCATTAAACCTACAATGTTTCCAAGAAACACAAATCCTACAATTTTGCTTGAAGTGGAACTTTGTCATTACAGTCGAAGACCGAGAAGTAGTTTATTTTCTTTGTCAGCTGGCAATCAAATTGTAGCTCCTTTACCTTCTCTTTGACCTGGATTGTGTTTCCGTTTGGGAAATGTGACCCTCCACCTCACAATATTTCTTGAGGGGCAGAGGGAAGGGGTGGAACTGCTCCTCAAACCAACTCCTTCAGGTTCAAACCATGTTAAACATCACAGAAGTCCTCATCATCTGGACACTTATCATCCATTCCAGTAGCAAAGGCGTTTTGTAGGTCATGAGAGTATGGTCTGTGGGTGATTTTATAGGTAGAGCTCCACTGAAATCGAAGTGTCTGACCTGAATGCTTATTTGTTAGACAAACAACGTGGGCCCCAAGTGTCAACTGCCACAAACACAAACAAAAGGCTTTTCCCATGACAGCTATTCGCTCAAGTAATGATTTTTGCTATGCTACACATCATGAGGATGCAAATGGGCAATAGATTATGGGGGTGCAACCAGAACACGGAGGGTGGACAGGAGGGGCTGGAAAAGCAAGCTGACAACAGAGTACCGGTGGAAGGGAATGGGGAGCAAGCGGACAATTGTGAAATGGTGGGAAAAGATGAGAGATCAAGCTGACAATGGAAAGCAGGTGGTAGGGGATGGGAGAGCAAGTGATAATGAAGTGCGGGATCGAGGGATTGGGAAGCAAGTGATAACGGCGAGAGAGCACGCTGAAAATGGTGGCCGGAAGGTGCAGGATTTGTAAGCAGACAATTAAGGACATGTGGGAGGTGTTGAGTTAGCAATCAGACAATTGAGGGTGGGTGGGAGGGGCTGGGTTAACAAGCAGGCAATGGAGGGCAGGTGAGAGGGGCTGGGTTAGCAAGCAGGCAATGGAGGGCTGGTGGGAGGGGCTGGGTTAGCAAGCAGGCAATGGAGGGCAGGTAAGAGGGGCTGAGTTAGCAAGCAGGCAATGGAGGGCTGGTGGGAGGGGCTGGGTTAGCAAGCAGGCAATGGAGGGCAGGTGAGAGGGGCTGGGTTAGCAAGCAGGCAATGGAGGGGGTTGGGAGGGGCAGGGTTAGCAAGCAGGCAAAGGAGTGCAGGTGGGAGGGGCTGGGTTAGCAAGCAGGCAATGGAGTGCGGGTGGGAGGGGCTGGGTTAGCAAGCAGGCAATGGAGGGCTGGTGGGAGGGGCTGGGTTAGCAAAGTGACAATGGAGGGTGAGTGGGAGGGGCTGGGGTAGCAAGTTGGCAATGGAGGTCCCGTTGGAGCGGCTGTGGGCGCGAGCTTACAACCGAGGGGAGGCCAGAAGGAATGGGGCCGTAAACTGACAATGGAGTGTGTGAGGAAGGGGATAGGGCAGCAAGCTGACAATGGAGGGCATGTGGGATGGTCCAGGTCAGCAAGTTGACAACGGAGGACTGGCAGAAGAGGCTGGGGGTTGGTGCAGCAGGCTGACAACCAAAGGGTGCGAGAGGTGATGGAGATGTAAGCTGACAATGGGGTCAGGGCAGGAGGGAAAGCAAGCTGGTGACTCATGGCAGGCAGGCAGGCAAGGGGCTGCAATCAGACAACGAAGGGCAGGCAGTAAAGAATTGAGAAGCACATGGACAATGGACAGCAGGCAGGAAGGGATGGTAACACAGGCAATGAAAGGTTGATGGGCAGGAATGGGGGGCAAATGGACAAGGATGTGGTGGGGAAGCCAGAACAGCAACGGAAGTTGGCTGGAAGAGTCAAGAACACCAGCTGAGGAAAGGAAAGAAAGAGGAACGTTGTGGGGGTGAGGAGTACACGAGGGAGGAACCTCGAAACAGTACACTTTTGATGAGTGCTTAAACAACAAGGCAGGGCTGAGAAGAAAGACGAGCGAAGGAGGTGCGCGACGCTGGAAGCTTGTAATAAGAGACCCGGCGTCCGATTCAGAAACACGCTAGTGATGCGCGCACACCCAAAAATCACACTAGTGATGCGCACGTGCGCGGGGCGATGGAGATGTAAGCTGACAATGGGGTCCGGGCAGTAGGGAAAGCAAGCTGGTGACTCATTGCAGGCGGGCAGGAAAGGGACAGCAACCAGACAACGAAGGGCAGGCAGGAAAGAATTCAGAAGCGCATGGACAACGGACAGCAGGCAGGAAGGGATGGGAAATCACAGGCAATTAAAGGTTGATGGGCAGGAATGGGGAGCAAATGGACAAGGATGTGGTGGGGAAGCCAGAACAGCAATGGAAGTTGGCTGGAAGAGTCAAGAATACCAGCTGAGGAAAGGAAAGAAAGAGGAACGTGGTGGGGGTGAGGAGTACACGAGGGAGGAACCTGGAAACAGCACTCTTTTCATGAGTGCTTAAACAACAAGGCAGGGCTGAGAAGGAAGACGAGCGAAGGAGGTGTGCGATGCGGGAAGCTTGTAATAAGAGACCTGGCATCTGATTCAGAAACACGCTAGTGATGCGCGTACGCAAAAAAATCACGCTAGTGACGCCCGCGCACGGCAGCAGGCAAAAGTGAAAGTGATTTCGCTGGAAGGGAGGCAGATGGCGGCTGCGCGCGTGCAAGCGAATGGCAAAGCTGGCGGCTGCGCGCGTGCTCGCATGCGGACACGGACTCTTGAGGCCAGCAAAAGCGTGTGGCAGCACTTTGAAAACCCACACACTAAATGTCTCGCAGGGCAGCGCATGCGCTGGCTCAGCGAGACCTAAAAAAGGGCAGGTGGTTTAAATGGTGTGGCACTGGCAGGTACTGAGATGAGCATGCCTTTAATATGAAAGCTGAACCAATCATCAAAAATATGAAATACACACACGGGAAATCTCTTTGTGAAATGATCACAAATCTTTTTATATGTCAATTCAATTAAAAAGGAGTACAAGTAAACAATTGAATGCGCAATGAATCATGAAAAAGGAAAAAAATGAATATTATCCACATTTCATGACAGAACATCTATTCCAAAAGAATTGTTCTTTTTTTCAGAACTCTGCAGTGACAATTTCTAACCGAGAGTAAGGAAAGCTAACGCCAGTCCACACGACTGGCGTTAGCTTTCCTTACTCTCGGTTAGAAATTGTCACTGCAGAGTTCTGAAAAAAAGAACAATTAACTAGGAAGGATAGTCTCCTCCTTTTCGACACCCAAGAGTGCCACATTCACGGTGTTGCCCCACGGTGTCGTCATGTCTTTCCAAAAATAAGAGGAAGGATCATCCCCTCTACATTAATTTGCAGTCAGTAACTTGACCAGGATCTGAACCAGCGTAAACCATCAGGTTATGAAAAATTTCTCGCATTAAGCATAAACATCTAAGGGTCTTCCTTTTTAATGCAATGCCTACTGTCCTGAAGATGGTCTGACGGATTGATGCCATCTAAGACCGAAACGTCGACTTCATCATCTATTTCCATAACATTAATTATGTACAGTTGATTATTATTCTCTCAGAATGAGATAGATCTCTGTTTTTTCTTTTGGAATAGATGTTCTGTCATGAAATGTGGATAATATTCATTTTTTTCCTTTTTCATGATTCATTGCGCATTCAACTGTTTACTTGTACTCCTTTTTAATTGAATTGACATATAAAAAGATTTGTGATCATTTCACAAAAAGATTTCCCGTGTGTTTATTTCATATTTTTGATTAAGCCTGGGCCAAAATTCCGTTCCATTTGCGGAAATTGCGATATTTTGGCATTTTCGCGTTCCGCGGAAAGCGCGAAAATGTCAAAATTTCCGCATTCCGCAGCTTAGCGATAATTTGTTTCTTGCTCGCGCTGTAAAATAATACATTCTTGCGCGCGCGCGATCGCCTTACCTGAATCCCTGCGTTCTCCGACAAGTTTTCTTGACCCGGTCGCGTTCTCCACGAGATTTTGGATTTTGATAGCCATTTTGCGATGTCTTGCGAGAGTTCGCGGACGCATTAACGTCATTTGTCACGCGATCACGTCATTTGTCGCGCGATCACGTCTTTCTTCTCGCGATCATGCACCGCGCGAGTATGAGAAGATTGAGATCTCGAACATGTCATTCTACATCGCGAGCCAGAGGATGAGGACGCGGGCACGTGTAATCGAACGCGAACAGGAGAAGGAGACCGCGAACACGTCATATCCAACGCGACAGGGACAAAGAAGAGAACGCGATCATATCGTTTTCGACACGCCGGCGGAAGTAATGTGAAGCTCGAGAACTCAACAACGTAAAATATACAATTTGGAGAGGAATATCGGCTCTAGCAGCATGAAACCATCTGCAAATGCTGATTTTGGATGAAAAGAACTCCTTACATTGACATTTTTGTGCAAGGAGTCATTTTTTTTAAAGGTGGAGAGAGGGAGGAAGTGACACAGAATCTCCAACTTCCTGTTCCTGTCCAGCAGGCTCCTCCCAGTGCTTTGTCCATCTCCTGCTCATTCTGTCTTTGGATTTGGAGCTGGAAAGATCACTCTTTTTGTCTGCTGCATCATTGCAATTGGATTTCAGGATTTTTGGAATAGGATATTTTACAAGTAAGTGGTTGTTGTGTTTGATTGTGGGCATTGCAGTTGTTGTAACTACAATTTATTTTTGTTAATTAATTAATTATCATCATTCCTTTTTTTGTTTTTTAAATTTTGTGGGTTGTAGTAGTAGGCCCGAGCTAGCCATGGGCATGGCCTCATGGGTGTGTGTGCATGATGAAGCAACTGTTCCTTTTGTTTTTTGAATGGATTTCATTTTCAAGCACATTTAAGGCATGAATGGCATTGGATTGAGTTGGGGAAGTGTGTTTTTTGGGGTGGCCTTTGTGATGTTGTTGGGCCTGGCCATGTGGCTGGTGGCCATTTTGAGGCCTAGGCCTGCAAGCTTGCCTGGCCATGTCTGCCAACAGGCCTGCTTTTTCCTCCACTAGGATCAGAGCAGGTAGCCACAGCTTTATTGATCAAGTGTTTTCTATGTGATCTGTTGAATTTAGACATCATTTAGGGCATGGATGGCATTGGATTGAGTTGGGGAAGTGTGTTTTTGGGGGTGGCCATGCTGATGTTGCTGGGCCTGGCCATGTGGCTGGTGGCCATTTTGAGGCCTAGGCCTGCAAGCTTGCCTGGCCTTGTCTGCCAACAGGCCTGCTTTCATCCACTAGGACCAGAGCAGGTAGCCACAGCTTTATTGATCAAGTGTTTTCTATGTGATCTGTTGAATTTAGACATCATTTAGGGCATGGATGGCATTGGATTGAGTTGGGGAAGTGTGTTTTTTGGGGTGGCCTTGCTGATGTTGTTGGGCCTGGCCATGTGGCTGGTGGCCATTTTGAGGCCTAGGCCTGCAAGCTTGCCTGGCCTTGTCTGCCAACAGGCCTGCTTTCACCCACTAGGACCAGAGCAGGTAGACACAGCTTTATTAATCTACTGTTTTCTGTGTGCTCTGTTGAATTTAGACATCATTTAGGGCATGGGTGGCATTGGATTGAGTTGGGGAAGTGTGTTTTTGGGGGTGGCCTTGCTGATGTTGTTGGGCCTGGCCATGTGGCTGGTGGCCATTTTGAGGCCTAGGCCTGCAAGCTTGCCTGGCCTTGTCTGCCAACAGGCCTGCTTTTTCATCCACTAGGATCAGAGCAGGTAGCCACAGCTTTATTGATCAAGTGTTTTCTATGTGATCTGTTGAATTTAGACATCATTTAGGGCATGGATGGCATTGGATTGAGTTGGGGAAGTGTGTTTTTTGGGGTGGACTTGCTGATGTTGTTGGGCCTGGCCATGTGGCTGGTGGCAATTTTGAGGCCTAGGCCTACAAGCTTGCCTGGCCTTGTCTGCCAACAGGCCTGCTTTCATCCACTAGGACCAGAGCAGGTAGCCACAGCTTTATTAATCTACTGTTTTCTGTGTGCTCTGGTGAATTTAGACATCATTTAGGGCATGGATGCCATTGGATTGAGTTGGGGAAGTGTGTTTTTGGGGGTGGCCTTGCTGATGTTGTTGGGCCTGGCCATGTGGCTGGTGGCCATTTTGAGGCCTAGGCCTGCAAGCTTGCCTGGCCTTGTCTGCCAACAGGCCTGCTTTTTCATCCACTAGGATCAGAGCAGGTAGCCACAGCTTTATTGATCAAGTGTTTTCTATGTGATCTGTTGAATTTAGACATCATTTAGGGCATGGATGGCATTGGATTGAGTTGGGGAAGTGTGTTTTTTGGGGTGGCCTTGCTGATGTTGTTGGCCCTGGCCATGTGGCTGGTGGCCATTTTGAGGCCTAGGCCTACAAGCTTGCCTGGCCTTGTCTGCCAACAGGCCTGCTTTCATCCACTAGGACCAGAGCAGGTAGCCACAGCTTTATTAATCTACTGTTTTCTGTGTGCTCTGTTGAATTTAGACATCATTTAGGGCATGGATGCCATTGGATTGAGTTGGGGAAGTGTGTTTTTAGGGGTGGCCTTGCTGATGTTGTTGGGCCTGGCCATGTGGCTGGTGGCCATTTTGAGGCCTAGGCCTGCAAGCTTGCCTGGCCTTGTCTGCCAACAGGCCTGCTTTTTCATCCACTAGGATCAGAGCAGGTATCCACAGCTTTATTGATCAAGTGTTTTCTATGTGATCTGTTGAATTTAGACATCATTTAGGGCATGGATGGCATTGGATTGAGTTGGGGAAGTGTGTTTTTGGGGGTGGCCTTGCTGATGTTGTTGGGCCTGGCCATGTGGCTGGTGGCCATTTTGAGGCCTAGGCCTACAAGCTTGCCTGGCCTTGTCTGCCAACAGGCCTGCTTTTTCATCCACTAGGATCAGAGCAGGTAGCCACAGCTTTATTGATCAAGTGTTTTCTATGTGATCTGTTGAATTTTTAGACATCACCTTCCTGAGAGTGTAGTGTGTGGCTGTACACAGTACTAGTAGTATAACATAGCTCTAGTTAACAAAAAGTCATAAATGGCTAGACTATCTTTTGTTTGCACTAGTACAGCACTGTCAAGAATTCCTGTCATACAAGGGAAACACGCCCTTATGTAAACAGGAGAGCTGTTACATAACTCAAGGGAAACACGCCCTTATGTAAACAGGAGAGCTGTTACATAACTCAAGGGAAACACGCCCTTATGTAAACAGGAGAGCTGTTACATAACTCAAGGGAAACACGCCCTTATGTAAACAGGAGAGCTGTTACATAACTCAAGGAAAACACGCCCTATAAAGGGAGGAACCGGGAGGTACAAGGCTGTCGGATATTGCGTTTACACCGACGTACCTGCTTCGTGAAGAGCAGTGTTCCGGAGTGGTGCTCCAGTAAGGCAAGAACGGAGGTAGGTCGAGTCGTTACTCCCTGGGCCGTGTCTTGCCCCATCGTCACCTGTGAGGGACCCGGAAGCTCTACCGGTCAACCATTGAGCTTCGCTTTTTGACTCGGCTGAGTCCAAGCGCAGTGGCGCTTTTGCTGGTTGGAGTCGTAACTCCCAGCCCGACCAGAGACACAGGGACTGCCAGCTGTAACGCACACCAGGAGGTGTTTGCCGCGTTACAGACTCGGAAGTCCACAGGATCGATCGAGCGGCTGCTCTCGGTTCAGTCTTCTTGCTTGTGATTGGGGTATCGGTGACGCATCACCAGGAGGTGACTCCGCGTCCCGGTGCAGTCTGAGGAAGAGGTTGAGCGGCTGCTCCCTTCAGGTAGAGACCCCGGCTGGGTGTTTCCCTGACTCCTCGATTCTCCCCAACACTCTTCGTGCCCCTCACAGCCTACCGATTGGCATTGTCGGCCATTTCATTTCTGCCCTCTGTTGGCATACGCCGGGATCGGCGTATATGCAGAGGACGGTTAGGACCATCCGTGCTGTGGGCTGGTAACGTACTTAGCCTGGAGGATTCCAGTGACTATAACTTTTGTTTGTTCTTTGTATTTTATTTGCCTTCGTTAAAAGAACTAACCCTTCACAAGTGGTTGCGTCCTCATTGTCGTGTCTGTTAAACAATCCTGAGACGTTCAGGGCGTTACAAAATATCCGACCTTAATAACACTAACTGTCTCCCGGTCGATAACAGACATGGCAACACTTGATGATGTGCTGGCTGCTTTAGCGGCCATGCAAGTTGAAGTGGCTGCCTCTAGGCAAGAAACAGCCGATGTAAAAGCCAGACTGGATGCTATCCAATTGGACCCGCTCACGCCCAGCACCTCCCTCACGAACCAGACCCCTGCGGTAGTAGTGGAAATGCCGGTAGCCATCCCCTTGGCAACACCAGAGAGGTACAGTGGGGATCCTAACACAGTGCAGGTATTCCTCACACAAGTGGCGCTACATTTATCGTGCAAACCAAAGGCGTTCCCCACGAGTCAGGCTCGTGTGGCTTTCCTTATATCCTATTTGGCTGGAAACGCGGCACAATGGGCCGTACCTCTGGTGAGCAGGGACGACCCCCTCTTATGTGATTGGGGTGCTTTTCGCGAGGAATTCCTGAAGGTATTCGACAGAAGGGCTGACTCGTACACGGCGGACCGTGAAATGCTTGAGTTGAGACAGGGATCCAACGACCTGGTGCAGTATCTCAACGCGTTCCGAAGGCTGGTTGCGGAAACCAAGTGGCCTGTTGCTAAACAGACGGCGCTCTTCCATCAAGGGCTGTGCGATGAGCTCAAGGACGCCGTGGCTCATATTGACCCTCAACCCAAGACATGTGAGGGCCTTATCAACCTGGTATTACGGCTGGAACATAGGCTAAGTGAAAGAAAGGGGGATCATGGGAGAAAAGGAAAATCCCTTCCATACTATGTGACGGTGGGAAGTCCTGAAACTTCCACCGCATCCAAGGGAGAACCCATGGACATCAGCGCAATACGAGCGAGCCTCACAGCCACGGAGAAAGAGTCACGCCGTAAACAAGGATTGTGCCTATATTGTGGCAAAAAAGGCCACTACGTACGTGAATGCCCTGCCAAACCGAAGACGTCACGTTATCGGGCCAACCGGTCGGTAACAGCCGTGGTGGACATACCGGCGGAAAACTAGAGGACTCCAAGACCAGAGAAGGGGCATCTCGGAGTCACTCATCCATCCCTTCACTTTCCAACTCGGTCACTAAGGGACAACGACACCTGTTTATCACGGTGCACGTGGGAGTGCATGACCAGTGGATACCCGTTGTGGCCATGGTGGATTCAGGGGCCACTGGCATGTTTATGGACCACAACGAGGCATGCAGGCTAGGGCTAGTGCTTCTTCCCAAAGCAGTACCCGAAGACGTCTATGCGGTAGACGGAAGGCGATTGGTGACGGGGCCCATCGGACAGCACACGGGGGTCCTTCCGATGAGATATGGGAGGAACCATTTGGAACAAATCGATTTTAACATCATCCGAGCGCCCCAATATGGCGTCATATTGGGATTGCCGTGGCTACAGAAACACAACCCCTTTGTGGATTGGCCAACACATCGCATCGAAATGACGTCACCGTATTGCATCCTGCATTGTGGAATAAGAACGGAATCCCTTGACGCAGATGAGAGCGGGAGTCAGACGGTGGCTACAGCGGCAGAAAAAGATGTGGCTCTCCCCCAGGCTTATCACAGTTTTGAGGATGTATTTGATGAGGTGAAGGCGGAAGTGCTACCACCACATAGACAGTTTGACTGCCAGATCGACCTGGTGCCAGGGGCCAGCGTTCCCAGCGGCAGGCTGTATGCCCTGACGGAGCCTGAAAACGTGCATCTCCGGGGGTACCTGGATAAACTCCTCAGGCTAGGATTCATCCGCCCGTCCAAGTCTCCGGCCGCCTCGCCACTCTTCTTCATCCCGAAGGCTAATGGGGAGCTGAGAGCCTGTGTGGACTTTAGGGCATTAAATGCGATAACCATAAAAAATCGGTACCCCTTGCCTCTCATCAGTGTACTTCTGGAACAGGTCAAGAAAGCTCGTATCTACACCAAGTTGGATTTGAAAGGGGCATACCATCTGGTGCGCATGAGGGACGGAGACGAGTGGAAGACCGCCTTTAAGACCAGGTTCGGCCTTTTTGAGTACCTCGTCATGCCGTTCGGTCTGTGCAACACCCCGGCAGCCTTTCAGTACTTTTTGAATGAGGTATTCAGAGAGGAGTTGGATATCTACGTGGTCGTATATATCGACGACATCCTCATCTATTCGTCCAGTGTGGAGGAGCACGTACACCACGTCAAAGCTGTGCTCCAAAAGCTGAGGGAAAACATGCTGTTTTGTAAACTCAGCAAGTGTGACTTCCACGTCACATCCGTGGAAATCCTCGGAGTGATGCTGAGTCCAGAGGGACAGGAGATGGCAGAACGAAAGATCAAGGCGGTGAAAGAATGGCCGGTGCCCCAAAGCGTGAAGGACGTCCAAAGTTTCATTGGCTTCGCCAACTTTTACAGGCGGTTTATAGATGGATTTTCAGGAGTGGTGGCCCCAATCACACAGCTACTGAGGAAGTCCAAGGAGTTTGTCTGGTCCCCTGAAGCGAACAAAGCCTTTGAGGCCCTGAAAAGCGCCTTTGGTAAGGCGCCGGTGTTGGCTCACCCCGATCCGGATCTCCCCTACGTGGTGGAAGCGGACGCGTCGGATGTGGCGCTGGGGGCTATCTTGTCCCAACGCAACCACGACACAGGGGTGCTTCATCCCGTTGCGTACATGTCCCGCAAACTCAACGACGCCGAACGCAACTACCATATTGCGGAGAAGGAGCTTCTCGCAATCAAGGACGCCTTCACCGAATGGAGGCATTGGTTGATGGGGGCAAGACATGTGGTATCGGTGTACACGGACCATCGGAACCTACAGTTCATGACGGCCACTAGACACCTTTCTCCCAGGCAGCTGCGGTGGATGATCTTCTTTGCGGGGTTCAACTTCCGCATCACATATCGGCCGGGGACTGAAAACCGGAAGGCGGACGCCCTGTCCCGTCAATCTGCAGTTAAGGAACCATTGCCTGCAACCGAGCGTTCCATCATTTCCCCGAGGATGGTATTGGGGGTTATCCAACCGGATACTTTCCTGAGGGGAATAAAGAGAGGGATCAGGTCATTCGCATGGCGGAGGTGGCTCCTCAGTCACAGAGAATGGCAGCTGAAGGACGGGATACCCCTGAAGGGCAGGTGCCTATTGATACCCACGCCTAGGCTAAGGAAACAAGCATTCATCTGGTGCCATGACTCTCCATGCGCAGGTCATTTGGGCTTTGAAAAAACGGTGGCTAGCATGGGACGGCATTTCTGGTGGCCAACCATGAGAGTGGATGTCAGGAGGTGGGGACAGGAGTGTCCTACGTGTGCTACCATGAAGGCCGACCATGGCCGAACCCAAGGGCTCTTACATCCACTTCCGACCCCGGATAGACCATGGGATAGCATATCACTGGACTTCGTGGTGGGCCTACCGGTAGACCAGGGGATGACGGCAATACTGGTGGTGGTGGATTACTTGACGAAAATGGGGCACTTCATCCCCTGCAAGAGAGTCCCTACGGCCGGGGAATTGGCGTCACTACTCCTAAAGAATGTGGTACGACTGCATGGATTACCTGGGGTGATCGTGTCGGACCGGGGGTCGCAGTTTACTGCGCAATTCTGGAAGACTTGGTGCACTGCGCTGCATGTTAAGACCGCCCTGTCCACCAGCTACCACCCTCAAACGGACGGCCAAACCGAGCGCCTGAACCAAACGCTCAAACAGTATCTGCGATGTTTTGTGGACCAGGGCAGGGAAGAATGGGTCGACTTGCTATGGGTTGCAGAGATAGCCTATAACAACGCCACTCACAGCTCCAAACAGTCATCTCCGTTCTATAGCAACTATGGTCAACATCCCAGGTTCTTGCCATTTCTACATCCGTTCAGAGAGGACAGGATTCCCGCCACAGCGGACAGGGTGGCACACATAAAAGACACGTTGATGCGCTCAAGGGTTGTCCTAATAGAGGCCAAGAGAAGATACAAGGCTGCGGCAGATAGGAAGAGAAGGCCCGGGCCACTGTACCGCACTGGAGACTACGTCTGGATATCCACAAGAAACATGAGGTTTCGAAAGAACAGTGTGTTCCATCCCAAGTACATGGGCCCCTATCGAATTACCAAGTGTATGGGTCCCGTGAACGTGAAGGTGTGCTTGCCCCAGTCATTGTGGATACACCCTGTCTTTCATGTATCATTGCTCAAACCAGCACCCTCCAAGCCGTCTGGGACACCTAGGCCGGTATGCGTGGAGTCGGAGGTGGAGTATGAAGTGTCGGGCATACGGGCGTCCAAATGGCGCAGGGGGAAGCTGTGGTACCTGCTTGCATGGAAAGGCTATGGCCCGGAGGAGCATTCATGGGAACCGGCTGAAGGGGTTCATGCTCCGCGCTTGGTCTCCTTGTTCCATCGGCGTTTTCCTGCCAGCGCTGGACCCGTGGGGAGCCGCTGAGAGGGAGGATGTACTGTCAAGAATTCCTGTCATACAAGGGAAACACGCCCTTATGTAAACAGGAGAGCTGTTACATAACTCAAGGGAAACACGCCCTTATGTAAACAGGAGAGCTGTTACATAACTCAAGGGAAACACGCCCTTATGTAAACAGGAGAGCTGTTACATAACTCAAGGGAAACACGCCCTTATGTAAACAGGAGAGCTGTTACATAACTCAAGGAAAACACGCCCTATAAAGGGAGGAACCGGGAGGTACAAGGCTGTCGGATATTGTGTTTACACCGACGTACCTGCTTCGTGAAGAGCAGTGTTCCGGAGTGGTGCTCCAGTAAGGCAAGAACGGAGGTAGGTCGAGTCGTTACTCCCTGGGCCGTGTCTTGCCCCATCGTCACCTGTGAAGGACCCGGAAGCTCTACCGGTCAACCATTGAGCTTCGCTTTTTGACTCGGCTGAGTCCAAGCGCAGTGGCGCTTTTGCTGGTTGGAGTCGTAACTCCCAGCCCGACCAGAGACACAGGGACTGCCAGCTGTAACGCACACCAGGAGGTGTTTGCCGCGTTACAGACTCGGAAGTCCACAGGATCGATCGAGCGGCTGCTCTCGGTTCAGTCTTCTTGCTTGTGATTGGGGTATCGGTGACGCATCACCAGGAGGTGACTCCGCGTCCCGGTGCAGTCTGAGGAAGAGGTTGAGCGGCTGCTCCCTTCAGGTAGAGACCCCGGCTGGGTGTTTCCCTGACTCCTCGATTCTCCCCAACACTCTTCGTGCCCCTCACAGCCTACCGATTGGCATTGTCGGCCATTTCATTTCTGCCCTCTGTTGGCATACGCCGGGATCGGCGTATATGCAGAGGACGGTTAGGACCATCCGTGCTGTGGGCTGGTAACGTACTTAGCCTGGAGGATTCCAGTGACTATAACTTTTGTTTGTTCTTTGTATTTTATTTGCCTTCGTTAAAAGAACTAACCCTTCACAAGTGGTTGCGTCCTCATTGTCGTGTCTGTTAAACGATCCTGAGACGTTCAGGGCGTTACAAGCACTAAGTAACTGAACCACAAAAACAAATGCAACATTTCACTGATGTTCTTCTCCTGTCTTCTTTGCTTTTAGGTGCACAAAAGACAGAGTAGGAGGTGTCATCGGCATCACCTGGCTACCCGTTGTACTGCCAGCCAGACAGAAGTCCTGCTGCGCATCACGCCCACGTGTGACCAGAACTTGTTGTGCATCTGCCTCCTGCCTGACATCGGAAGAAGATGGCCCCAAAGAAAGGTACCAGGTCCAGTACCAAGAAAGTTGCTGGTGAGAAGAAGGAACAGAAAAAGGAAGTGCCATTAACCACGACTGGTGGTGTGCCGGCCAAGGTTTTTTTTGGCACCAAAGCGTTGTCCGGGAACGAAGCTGGGAGCAGCACAGCGGTCCAACCCCACCAACCTAGGCCCAAGGGCTTTACTGTCGCAGAGGTAGCCAGTCTACTAACGAGCAGCGATGTTGAAGAAATGTAATTACCGCAAAGTAGTACACAATCAAGTTCAACGCAGGCGCAAACTCAGCAGATCAGTGTCAAGCCGCCGCAACCAGAACAGCAGCAGCCGCCGCAACCAGAACAGCAGCAGCCGCCGCAACCAGAACAGCAGCAGCCGCTGCAACCAGAACAGCAGCAGCCGCTGCAACCATAACAGCAGCAGCCGCTGCAACCAGAACAGCAGCAGCCACTGCAACCAGAACAGCAGCAGCCGCCGCAACCAGAACAGCAGCAGCCGCCGCAACCAGAACAGCAGCAGCCGCCGCAACCAGAACAGCAGCAGCCGCCGCAACCAGAACAGCAGCAGCCGCCGCAACCAGAACAGCAGCAGCCGCCGCAACAGCCCACCATAGTAGTTGTTGCTCCTGACGTAGGGGCATTTCAGGAAATCGAGCTTCCTGCAGACAAAGTGGAGCGAAGTCAAACCACTGTTTCAGAACATCAATTGTCTTCCAGACCACCAGCAAGGAAAAGGAGGCTTAGTCCATCATCTTCTTCTTCAAGCCCCGCTTCTGATGATCGTGATGACACTTGGGTCCCACCAGCTCGGTCTGAGAGTGAAGTACGCCACAAGACATTGCTTCTGAAAAGGAAGGTCCCAGAAAAACTTAGAGTTATGGAGGTAGATGTAGAAGAGGGGGGTGATGATGTTGATGAAGACGAGCCAGTCATCACGCACATTACTCCCGCCTCAAAGGGATTGGAGACCGACATTCTCACCCTATCCAGAAAGGCTGCTACTGAGCGGGATGTAGCACGGATCTCACCAACACAGGTTACACCACCACTACCTCCAGCTGCCATATTTTCCAAGGCCCGGCAGGGACCTACATCCAGTTCAACCATCTCAGTAGGAAGTGGTAGTAAAAGTCACAGTGTAGGTGGACAGGGTCACATATTTTCAAGCACCCCCTCAAGTTCATCTGGTGTTGAAAGTGGCACATCCAGCAGTGCCAGAAAGTTCTCCTCCCCAGTTTGGGACTTCTTTTCTTTTAGCGCCAAGGAGGAGAACGTTGCTATATGCTCAATTTGTCGGCAAGGTGTTCGGCGTGGTAAGCTTGGTACAAACTATGGTACCGGAGGACAAGCAAGTCATCTAAAAATACACCACAATATCGTGTGGGAGGATCACCTACGTAAGTTAAAAGAAAGTAGGAAAACTAAACCCTTTGAAGTTGGTCAGGAATCAGGGAGCGATATTATTGTGGTGGCAGGTGAAGAACAGGGAGGCATTTCTAGCCCTGTCTCCAGTAGTGCAGTCACTGCAGTGGTAACGCCCACATCCTCCTCAGTAACATCAGAGTGGCACCGCAGTAAGAGCCATACTCAGAGTGTGGGTGAGACACCAAGGCGACCGGCGAGTACCTCAATGAGACAATCTGTGTCGTTGAGCCTTAGTGGGTTAATGAAAACAGCACCACTAAGGAAAGTAAGCCAGCCTACCATTGTGAGCATGTTTAGGTTGGAGGGGCAGTTCCAACGCAACCACCCAACGGCACGATTGTACAATGCGAAGCTGGCTAAAATGTTAGCGCTGGACCTTCTTCCTTTTTCATTTGTGGAAGGGGTGGGTTTCCTTGAATTTGTGTCTGCCATCTGCCCGAAATGGAAAGTTCCCAGCCGGTCCTATTTCGCAAGAATTGCTGTTCCGGCACTACATCATGATGTGCTGGAATTGGTTGGTCACGGTTTGCAGCAGAGTGCTGTGCACAATATCCACCTGACAACAGACATGTGGAGCAGTTGCCAAGCCACAGATTACATGTGCATCACTGCACACTGGATCTCTTTTGTGGGGGTTAGAGATAAACTATCTGCACGAGGTGTTGTTGACACAGCTGCGATTTTTGAAGGTACTCGGAAACATGCAACTGTAGCCATGTTCGCCATGGAGAAATCTCATACGGCTGAAAACATTTTAGAAGAGTTTCGCACCAAGGTTTTGGAATGGCTGCGGCCCAGAGGGCTTGGTATTGGTTTTGTTGCCACAGACAATGGCAGTAATGTACTTAAGGCCATGGAACTTGGTTCCTATTTCAGGGTTCCGTGTTTGGCACACTGCATAAATATTATAGTGCAAGACTTTCTGAAAAAAGAACCCATAGTAAGCAATTTACTGGCCATCTGCCGAAGAATATGCACTCATTTCAGCCATTCTTTTAAAGCTCGGAAGCAGCTGAGGATCATCCAACGTGACCGTAGGTTGCCAGTCAAGGCACTCATCCAGGAGGTGGCAACACGTTGGAACTCAACGTATTACATGCTTGATCGTCTGTACGAACAGCACAGGTCACTCAATGAATATGTCTGGTACAGAAGCAGTGATGCTAGTGTTAAAGGCATGACCCTTCAGAGGGAGCAATGGACCCTAATTCAATGCCTGACTGAGATGCTGTCTCCTTTTGAGGTCTTCACACGTGAAGTCAGCAAGGAGGACTGTACAATGGGCCAAGCTATCCCATTGTTGCAAATGCTAGAGCATGAGTTGAATAATGTGTCTGAATCCTACAAAGGTGTAGAGGACAGAAGGCAAGCCCATGACTTGGTGGAGAGCTTATCCAGGCGCTTATCAGAAAATGTAAGGATACAAAATAAAATTTTGTCACAAGAACATTACATTTGTGCCACAATTCTGGATCCACGTGCAAAATTAGGACTATTCCTTTCTTTTTCCGACAATGATGTTGCCCGCTACAAAAGTTGTATAGCTGAAGCAGCCATCAAGTTTGAAAATGAAGGGCTGCTAATTAAAAGCCCGCCACATCAACCCACAACAAGTACTGATACTGAAGCAGGCCATGCAGAATCAAGTGCAACTTCGTCGGCTGAGGGCAGTGCGGTTGGCTCACAATCGCAACACTCACCATCACCATCGACTACAAAAACAATAACTGGATCATTCGGCCGAGTACAATCATTATCAGATTGGTATGTAAAGATGGGCCTTAAGCACAGTGCTGATGCACAGAAAAAACAGCACAAAAGCTTACCAGCAGCAACCCTGAACATTGAGCGGATGGTCCAGGCCTATCTGGACGACCCAACAGAGGTGTACGTTGATCAAAACCCAGTGCAGTATTGGTATAGGAAAAGGTCTGAATGGCCACAGCTCAGCAGGCTGGCGATAAGCTATCTGGCTTGCCCTGTCGCAAGTGTCTCTTCCGAACGTGTTTTCAGTGCTGCTGGTTCCATTGTAACCTTGAGAAGGACCAGTCTATCTCCCAAAAACGTGGAGAGGTTAACAATGATCAAAATGAATCAGCACTTCATACCACCGAATTACACAATGCATGAATCAACAGAGGAAGATGAGGACAGCGGCTCAGGTGACGGAAGTATTGTGTCAGATGATTACCTACTACTGGAAGATCCCCCAGAGTTTGAGGACGAGCTATACTTCCCTGACAATTAGGCTCGCACTTACTGTCTTCCTCCCTTTTTTCCCCCTTTGTTTGTGTCTGTCGTTCTGGTTATAAACTTGTGAATCGCAACAAATGCATTATCACCGTCTTCTACTCTTCTAATTTAAGATACAAGTTTCAGGTGTCTGCCATTTGACACTACAGTCCTCAGAATCCAGCTCCTCCGCTCGATCATACTGCATCTCCTGCTCAATTCCATTTCCCTCATGAATGATGATTGGATGATGGTAACAACAAATTCAAACTTTCCTAGTCCTTCCAAAACAAGTGGACCATGAATCTGATGACTTCTATAGCTATCCTCCTTCAGAGCCGAGAGAGACTGGCCATTAACTGAAAATAAGATGCAACAAGTAATGATTGATGCCATGCATTGGCCGCAGAATAGCAGACTGAATGATGTAGATTTTGTTGCGCATGAATTGATGTAATTGTGCACTGCCACTAATCAACATTCTACAGAACACACTAATTTTCCCCTTCTTGCAAACAAGAAATGTGTACTTCTCCCGCATCTTGGTGATACATTGCTTTTAATTCAATACAGGAAGGGGACTCACTCAATCTGCGCAATGCAAATGACTGTGACTTAACAGCACCGTCCATCATGATGATGGCGAAAGAGACGGCCTGCAGCGTTAACGAGATGAGATGCAACAGGTAATGATTGATGCCATGCATTGGCCGCAGAATCGCAGACTAAATGATGTAGATTTTGTTGTGTGTGTTGCGCATGAATTGATGTAATTGTGCACTGCCACTAATCTACTTTCTACAGAACACACTAATTTTCCCCTTCTTGCAAACAAGAAATGTGTACTTCTCCTGCTTCTTGGTGATACATTGCTTTTAATTCAATACAGGAAGGGGACTCACTCAATCTGCGCAATGCAAATGACTGACTTAACACCGTCCCTCATGATGATGGCGAAAGAGACGGCCCGTTAACTTAAGATGAGAAGGAACAGGTAATGAATGACAATTAATGGCATGCATTGGACACCTGACTCTGAGCTATTGGTCTTTGTGTTTGCGTTGTTTGTTGTGCACAAAGTGATGTCAAAGTGTACTAGTAGTAATCTATCTTTCTGTACACAATAAAGAATGACTCAAGTCAGTAATATTTATATTTCTACTCTGGGTGATTCATAAAAATTATACTTATACTGCAGGCCGATCTTCAGTCAGTAAAAGTATCGATTCAGAGATGATGATGAAGTCAGGAGGAGGATGTTTCAGGAGTGGCAACGGAAAAGCCTAAAGGTAAACACGTCAACAACAACCACAGCAGACCCAAATGTCTGTGTAGAAGTTGAATAGAGTCTAGCGGTGGGATGACTGCAGTGCATTGATTTTACTAACTTTAACTGTAAAATGCTATGTTTGGAATGGATAATGTGCTTTGCGTTTGTCCAACTCTTTGAGAGAAAAAAAAAGGACTCTAAAGTGTTAACGTAGGATGTGCTAATGGTAAGCACTGTGGGCCTGATCTCTCCTGTTACTGTTGAAGGTCAATGCTGGAAACAGACTAGAGTAGAGATGATGCATATGCATACATGCCACCTCGGAAAGTGTTCTTGTTGCACTACACCATCACTTGTGCATTTGTTTTCACTTTCTTTCTCAATATCCCCTTTGGTTTTCAATCTATAATTACAGGCCGGGCCTTGGCCAAAACTTTGTAAAACATTACAATGCATATTAATTACCTTACCAATCAATCACCTTTTTTTTCCAGCCGGGCAGTGGCGAGTGGCGAGGCGACACACCCAAGATTGATGGACGAGAGGAGCAAGAGGAATGCCGAGATGCAAAAAACCAGTCCACCTTTTTGACCAGGATAAGACAGTAACAGTATCCACTTAACTTCTTTTAAATAATTTGATTACTATCTTGTATACAATCTTTACAACAGTGTGTTCTTGGAGTTGTTATTATCAATCATCATTACGTTTGCTCTGTGTTTACGATTCTTCACTACCAATATTTAAAATTTCTATTTGCTATCTGTTAAAGTATTAAGGCCGGAACAGAACAAGAAATAGAAGTGTATGTAATCCGGGTCTCATCATCATGCATGCATTGCCTTTTTCTCCCTTAACATATGGAATGGATATGGTATGGTAGTCTTCAATGATTGTCGTTTGTTTGTCTATGTATGCATACTGTTTTTCTATGTCAAACCTTTCCCAAAATCCCCCTTCCCATCCATTCAACAAACCCTAACCCTCTTCCCCCGGGCTGTGTGACTTATTGTCGAGGTGTAACTAAATTAAATGTACACCAATACTTAATCACACACTTGCTGGGGCGGATGTGGTGAAAGCAACACTACTTAAATTTCTGAGTGGTTGCATGGAGTGTTAGTGATTGTTTGAGTGGTTGTTTGAGTGGGTGTTTGGTTATGTGTTTTGGTGAGTGAGTGGCTGTATTGCTGACTGAGTGTGTGAGTGGCTGTATGGGTTAGTGAGCAGGTGTGTGAGTGCTTGTATGGATGTGTGAATGGGTATGTAGGTGGTTGTGTGTGTGAGTGCTTGTATGGGTTGAGAGGGGCTGTATTGAGAGGCTGTATTGGTGAGTGAGTGGGTGTGTGAGTGACTGTAAGGGTGAATACATGGGTGTGTGAGTAGCTGTATGGGTGAGTGTGTGGCTGGATGAGTGAATGATTGGTTTATTAGTAGCTGTATGGGTGAGTGAGTGGTTGAAAGAGGGGCTGTATGAGTGAGTGAGTGGCTCCATGGATATGTGAGTGGGTGTATGAGAGGCTCTATGGATGAGTGAGTGGTTGTGTGAGTACTTCTATGGGTCTGTGAATATGTGTGTGAGTGGTTGTGTGGGTGTGTGAGTGGGTGTATGAGAGGTTGTATAGTGGTTTGAGTGGATGTGTGAGTGGTTCTGTGTATGATTGCATCAGTGATGTCATCAGTGATGTCACTGGCCATGTCTTGAGTGATGTGATATGTGAGGTCATAAGCAGTGCATTGCAGGGTATAAGTTATAGTTAGCTCAGGTAACTATAACTGCTGAATTGCAGTGGTTTTGTACAAGTGAACTCTCAGCCTAACTATAATGTCCCTGTAGCCTTTGTTTTTTCAGTGAATTTCTTCTTTTTTTTTTTTTCTGTTTGCTGTCCTTTTTTTTTTATTATTATTTTTTATTGAGCAGAATTCATACAACCTAATATATCATAGAATATATAAAAAAAAGAAAAAAAGAACAATGATAAATCTGATATAGAGAATCATACAAACGGTTTACATCAATATAAAACCCATCAGGTAAACTTAACTTTGACTGGTTGTACAAAACAAAGAGAGAAAAAAAAAAGGAAACAAGAATAGAATACATCATTCAGTTCGAGGGAAGTATGTCATTAAACCTATGTTTTAAATACCATTTGGAAATAGGAGCCCAAATATGGATCCCAAAAAGCCTAGTTGTTTTACCTCTGGAGCTATATATTAAAAGCTCCTGTTTATATGTTGCCAAGAAACGGCTAAGCCACATATGAAAAGTAGGTAATTCAGGGTCCTTCCACCGCGCAGCTAAAATAATACGAAAAATAGCAGTGCCCAAAAAAAGAATCCTTTGCTCTTCAATACTGTGACCAAGAGAGTCATCATGTCCCATTAAATAAAGAGTTACTGAGTCTTGGATATCATGACCAAATACCTGAGCCCAGAATCCCATAAACGTAGTCTTTAATACACCTAGTTTGGGGCAATCCGCGAACATATGGATTAAGTTCGCTTGGGGTTGGCTACATCTCGGACAACTATCATCAGCCCGTAAGCCCCAGGAAAATAACTTTGCAGGCGTGAAATAAAGGTTATAAAGAACTCTATAGTATTGGGCTTTGAGATTCGATGCAATAAAAAGTTTAGATGAAAGGGCCAGGCAGAAATCAATATCGACATTTGGATTAGTTAACCTTGTGGCCCAAGCCTGCTCAACCCGCTCTACATCATCTGCAGTGCTTTGGATCAGCAGTTGATAAAGAGTGCCGATTCTAGTAGAGCGTTTTCCAATAATAGAAAACAATTTGATATTATCCAATTTAATTCTAGGAATACAATTACGAATGCTTGTTGACACCTGAAGGTATTTAAAAAAATCAGTGGTTGGGATAGTAAATTTCTGCTGCAGCCATCCAAAAGACGAAGTGGTATCCTGGCCGAGAAAGTCGCCCACTGTATTAATACCTAAGGATTCCCACCTGCGGGCGGTAGAGTCATTAAGACTACTAGAAATAATGGAGCTACGCCATAAGGGGGTATATTTTGTAAATTTTGGAATTACTAAATATTTGGATACAGATTTCCATACCTTCCAAGCATCCGTGACTACCTTTAACTTAATTTTTTTATAGTATAATGGTTCAACCTGCCGTAAGAATAGGCCTTGGCATTTAGTCCCAAGACTCAGCTCATAAATGGAAGGGATAAAAGATTCCATAATAAGTGAGGTGGTTGATTTATGACTGAGTAATGGGGCCATATGTTGAAGAAGTGTTGCCCATAAGTATAATGTTAAGCTGGGGATGCCTAACCCGCCCCTCTCCTGAGGTAGAGTTAAAAAAGGTAGGGCTCTTCTGATCTTTCCGAAGCTCCAGATGAACTTGGACACGGAGGAGTCAATGATCTTAATAATACTACCTCGAGGCAAAATCGGAATTGCTCGAAACAAGTAGAGTATCCTTGGAAAGATATTCATTTTTAGATAATTAGCCCTGCCAATTATAGAAAGATGTAAATTATCTACTCTCCTGAGGTCTGTCTTTATTTTATTAAGCAGGGGGGTATAATTAAGATGGTCAATTTCCCTCACATCGGAAGAGAGGCAGACAACTAAGTAGGTGGCTTGCTTCACTCTAAGGGGGCTGTCAAAAACCGTGTTATTTGTACAGAGAACCATTGTTTTATCCCTATTTAGGGAGTAACCTGAAAAGATACCAAAGGCCTGGGTAATTAGTTCGATTTCATGAACTGCGTCAGCAGGATTTGTTGTTAAGACAGCCACGTCATCGGCATACGCCAAGACCTTCGTTGAAAACATACCAATATCAACAGGCCGAATACCGGGTGAGGAAAGCAATTTGAGAATTAAGGGGTTAATATATAAAGCAAATAATATAGGAGAGCAGGGACAACCCTGCCTCGTACCCCTCTGTATGTCAACAAACTCCGACTCAAGACCAAAAATGGAGACCTTTGCCTTAGGATCTATATATAAGGCCTTTATAGCTCTAATAAACTTATTCCCGAAGTTATTAAATTCCAGGACACTCCAGAGAAAGCTCCATGAAACACGGTCAAAAGCCTTCTCAGCATCGAGAAGGATCATCGACATCTCCCCCCCCGTGCTGCCCATGGTGTCAAATAGGGTGATGGCTCTCCGTGTATGATCCGTAGTACCCCTACCAGGGATAAAGCCATGCTGCCACGGGGAGACAAGACGTTCGACAATCCCACTCAACCGATTAGCTAGGATCTTGGCATAGAGTTTTGAGTTGGAGTTTATTAGAGATATGGGTCTGTAAGAGGATGGGAGATGCGGGGGTTTACCTTTTTTCGCAAAAATAGCTATATTGGTATGTTTCCAGGATTCAGGTGGGAGTGAATGATACTGAACCCCCAGAAACAGGTCCAGTAAATAGGGGAGTATTTGTTTACCTAACACCTTATGCAGATCGAGGGGAATTTTGTCCGGGCCGGCTGCTTTGCCGTTTGCAAGATCAGAGAGTGCAATCTCCAGCTCGGAGATTGAAATTTCTCTTTCGAGATCTTCTTTAACTAGTTTGTCAACCGAGGGATTAAAATCTTGGTCCTGTAACCAGTTATTAAGAAAAGTTTTTATGGCAGCATCAGGATATGAATTATCGCTATGATATAGTTTTTGATAGTATTTTCGGAATACCTCCACGATATCTTGTGAGGAGGAATATTCCTGGCCCTCATACTCAATCCGCTTGATCTTATTTTGAGATTGTTTTTGTCGTGTTCGAAGCACTAGATATCTGCCTACATTCTCTCCAGAGTCATATAATTTACTTTTATTGGCTTCATATATTTCTACGGCTTTTAGGGTTAAAGTACTGTTAATTTCGGCTTTTAATAAAAGTATTTTTTGAAGAGTATCGAGGGTTGGAGCTCCCTGTTGTATCTGGGCTGCATGATAAGTCTCGAGATTAGCCAATTCGCGCATTAGATTCATATTAATGTTATCCTCTACCTTTTTGCGTTTAGCAACAAACGCAATAGTCTCCCCCCTTAATGCTGCTTTAAAACAGTCCCATACAATCAGTCTAGAAGCACTAAACTGATTGCAATCGAAAAATTCCTGGGCCCATGATGTTATATGGGCTATATATTGGTGGTTAACGAGTAGCTTTCTATCAAAGGACCATTGCATTTTCAACTTCTCACAGCTTGGCAGATCAAAAATAAGGGTAAGTGCGTTGTGGTCTGAAATCGTTTTTGGGGATTTAATTATATCTAGCAAAAGTGAGTCCTCTAGTGATGACATAATATAATCAATTCGGACGTACTTGTTGTGTGGATAAGAGAAATAAGTAAATCCATCATCATTTTTCTTCCTTAACCCCCAGACATCCAGTAAATTATGACTATCCATCAATTGGCATAAGGCCCTGTATACCCTCGGCTTACGTCCTTTATAATTTGCGGATGATTGGATATGAAAACGCCTCCCTACGGCAATGTTAAAATCCCTGCATAAAATTAGAGGACCAGACCAAGAGGCCAGTTCAAGCTCTAGATCTCTAAAAAGTAGGGGATCATCCTGATTTGAGCCATAAATTGCACAGATTACAAGACCGGATTTAAATTGAGCTATAGCCCATCTGCCATGTTTATCGGCCAATGTACGACTAGAATCGCCAATTATAAACTTTGCAAGAATAGCAACCCCTCGTGTTTTAGATGTTTGTGAGGTGGCTATAATAACATTATACCCTGGAATATTTAAGAGTTCTTTATCGCAGTCTACAATGTGCGTCTCCTGTAAGCACAGGATATCAACAGGGTCCTGCCGTAATAGTTGAAATAATTGTGCCCTTTTATTTCTGTCATTAAGACCCGCGATATTCCAACTGCAAAGTTTTAATCTCCCCATCTAAAAAACAGAAAAAAAATTCCCCAACCCGAACGTCAAAAAACAGAAAGCTATATAGGAAACAAAACAGAGTTCATAATCTGGTTCTCTCTTATTACTACAATGTATTATATATTCAACATACAAAAAACTTGAAATTAACTTATTTGTACGAAATTGCTCATTTTTATGCTTTTCCCTCCCTCCCCTCCCCCCCTCCCCCCTGTCCCCCCCTCCCTAGACACCAACCACCAGGGCATTTAGACTCCAGAGGAGTCTGTGGTGATGGAGAGATATTCCCTAACCAGCACCAACACAAATACTCATAAAAAAAATGAAGACCAATAAGGCCGAGTAGGTGCAAACATAGTGCAGAAGAGCAAAAAGATAAAAGAAGAGAAGGAAAAAAAAAAAAAAAAAACAAGCAACCTAACCCATTCTTCACTCCTAAGCTCAGCATTTACTGATATATAATTATTCAATTACTAGCAAAAAAGAGAACAAAAAACGCTTAAAGCTTCAGGGAAGGCTATCTAGAAATTCCTTGGCTTTAATTTCTGAAGTGAAAAATTTAGCCTGACCATTATGGATGACTTTAAGCTTAGCAGGATTGTTGAGATACACCTGAACTTTTTTTTCCTGAAAAGGTTTGATCAATTGGCGGAGACGCCAACTCCTCTCCACAGTAGTGTGGCAAAAATCAGGCCTCACAAAGTAAGAGATAGCGCCTCTGCTGCGCCGAGCTTCAGGTCTTGCTTTCTCAGCAATAGCCTGACGGAGTAGAAAATTTCCAAAAAAAAACAAAACTGCGCGAGGGTATCCCCCTTGTGATGAGGTCTTTAAAGTAAATGGGATTCTGTGAGCGCGTTGAACTTCCAAATCCCAATTCCAGGATACAAGCTCAGGGAGTGTGTCCTTGAACAGTTGAATTATGAAGGAGCGTATATCGTCGCCCTCAATTTTTTCCGGTATTCCGAGTACGCGGAGATTATTGCGACGAAGGCGGTTTTCCATTACCTCCAACTTCCACCTAACGTCTTTCAACTCGGCTCCGTGAGCTTCCACTTTTTCCTGAATCACCGTGGCTTCGGCTTTGTTCGTCACTATTCGATCTTCGATCTCCGTCAGTCTCATATTGGAAGCTGCAACTGTTTTTGAAAGTTTTCGAACAACACCCTGAACTTTATGAAGGGCTAATTGTGCCCTACGACCATCCCTGGAGGTCTGTTCCCGATGGGAGGCAATAGCCTGCAGTACTGTGTCCATCACAGAAGATAATGTAGTGCTTTGCGGGTCAGTGACGGACAAATCAGGATGAGATATAGAGGTATGATCCTGCGGGTTTGAAAATGATGCTGGGGAATAATCCTGTGCTAGCCCTGAAGCTCCGTGATGACTCCTTTTCTTCCGCAGCACAGATCTCCTGCTTTCCCTAGACTCTCCCTGAGCTGGGTCATGATCACTTTCAGTTGCACTAGTGTCAAAACCAGTGTTGACTTCTGAGTCCAAGTCTGAGTCTTGTGACCACCTACGGTCTTCCAGACCTTCAGATATTGAATAGAAATCCGACGGGTCTCTATCTGTATCGAATGAGTCAGAAGCAGCATAAGCCTTACAAGCCTTCCCACTAGTGCCCAAAGCCCGATGTACAATATTTTTGGATGTGTTTGGTGCGACACCGGTCAGAGGCATGCCCCCTTGATTGGAGGAGGAAGTCACTGGCGGTTGTGTCGAGGCTGCCGCAGCTGTAGCTATAGCTGAAACTCCACCTGTAAATTCAGCAGAAACAGCAGGAGATACAATGTCCGCTGAAGAGAGACATAAACCTTGCGCATCCCTACCTTCAAGGTTTTCAATCATTTGTCCTCTCGTTTGCGGATGGATGCTCCCCTCACTCCCTAAACTGCCCAGTATAGAGCTTACCGGTTCTGTATCGGTTGACTTCGCTGCAGCTTTCTCTCGCTGGGTTTGCTCGAGAGCACCACCTCCAGGCAGCACACTCTGGTTCAGTGATATCGCTCCCGTGGTTGCAGGTATGTGAGCGGGGGAGGGAGCACCAGGCGTTTTTTGTAAAAGCTCCATCACTGAGGGGCCGGGTCCAGGAGTAAGTGGCAATTGTTTAGATAACTTTGCCGGTTTCACGGGAGGTGAATCCAAGCAGCCGGGTCTTTCCGGGTCAATGAGCTTGCCGCGCTTCAACGCCAGCTCCCGATCTCTAAGAGCCTGCTTTGCTGCCCGGGTTTTAGAGGTGGCCACTGCTGCGGCGTTATTCGGTGCCATTGTGCTGCCGTAATCCACCCGCGCCGTGTCCAGAGAGCTGGGAATGATCTGTGCACTCGCTTTAGCGTCTTGTAGATCGGCAGCAATGACAGGGGTTCCAGTGCGGGTTCTGGCCAGCTGCGAGTGTCCGATAGCTCTCAACACCACAAAGCCGATCAACGACGCCAGGACACGCAGGTGAGAGCGAGTGCGAGTGCGAAGTAGCAGGGCGGTGCTTTCGTCTTGTGGGGCTGTAGCCGACGAACTGACCCACTCCATCAGGCTTGCAATAATCCCACGGCGTTTCTTCCCCTCAGGGTTAGTTAGGAAGTCTCAGCAAGTTCATTGCGCTTATGGTTCTATTTTCAATTTTATTTCTCTTCTAAAATTGGAAAATACACCCCTCAGTCGATCATAATCAGTGCTGGTTAGAGGAGCATCTCACAGCGGTCTAGAACGCCGCCGCCATCTTGCCCCCCAGCCTGACTGTCTGCCCCATGGGCGCACAAAGCCACACTACTTCAATTTCAATGCAGAGCGATGATCTTCTTCTGCTTGCCCACCCATGAGTAGGATATTTCAGAAGTTATTTTATTTAACAAAGGAACATATACCTCAGCATGAATTGCCGGCATTGATTGGATTTGTTTGTTGTCATTCCTCATATACAGCACTAACTGTTAGACTGTAGGCATAGTCAAGTGACTCGAGTCGACAAAACTATAGTTTGTAACTCTGTCTAGTAGGCTATCCTCATAATAACCACCATTCAGTTTTTTTGTCAAATATTTGAGCATATAATTGTTGCTCGGTAAATTCTGTGATGTACTTCATTCAACTACTCCTCTAACAGTCTCTCAAAGGCGATTGACTATCTCCTTTTCTTTTTTTGGAAATGCTGCCACCCTGCCAGTGTATACTACTACTACTATACTACCACCACCACCACCCCAATCATGGCATGTATGAAAAAGGAAACCATCTTCACCATGCAGCCAGTGCTGTGCCACAGTTGGACATAAACATCAAGCACCGGTAAGAGAGAAGTTTGGGGGAGGCAGAATTAATAATGGACATGTTGTCAATGATTTCATTTTCAAACACCACTCCAAAGAATGCATATACTAGAGGACAGACTGAAAGTACTAGAAGGACCAGTCAATGAGTGAGGTGTGTCGCATCTATCTGTTTGTGTCTTATACAGTCAGCAAATTATTGAAATCAAACACAGGCTATGGGCGGCCATGCACCAGCAAGGAAACAGTGTGATGTAAAACAGTTACCCCACCTACAAAACATTAACAACATTGCATGTAACATAGAAAAATATATTTAATTTACCCTAACAAATAAACTAAACCCACAAAAGCTGACCCACCCACCTCCCTAACCCCAACCACTGTCCACAGTAGAAAAAAAGTCAAACGCCAAACGAGGAACAGGAATTAAAAAAGGGGCAGTGACAGGGACTAACTGGTGGGGCGGGACTGGAGGAGGACACGCATCTGGCGCATCTCCTCCTCTAAATGGGCGACGCGGCATCTAAGGCCGCGGCAGTTGCAGCCACAGTGGGGGGGGCACCGGAGATGACACGGTGGCGGCGGGCAGCCGCCAGGCGGTGGCGCCGTAACGCTGGAGGGCGGTGGCTGGGGCCCAGGGCACTGGAGGAGGCTTCAATAGCTGCTGCAGTTTCCTCCTCCTCCTCGGCTAGGACCACCAGCCGCCAGTATTCCTGCTGGATTGCCTCCAGCTTCCGGCACCGTGCCTTGGCGGCCAACTCCTTACGGTTGACTTTCGGAGTTGCTGTGTATCAAAAAGAAAAAAACAAGACAATTGTAAAATATAGTCTTAATAAAACAGTAGGACAAGGTAATTATTTATACACATAGTGGCATGGTAGAGTAGCACTATAAAATAAAGCACAGTAGTACATAACATTTTAAAAGGCGCCCGTCCTTCTTCCTTCCACCTGTCTTACACTTTTTAGTTGAACAGTGCACCAGGTGCTCTTCTCCATAAAACTTTCAAAGCGGAGTTCAAATCAGATAGATGAGGCCATTGGTTACTCAATACTCCGGCTCCTAGTCCTATACCAATTAAAGGGAATTCTAGTCTTCTAGTTCACTCTTCAAACGTCCCCAAGAACTCATACTTACTTACGACATCGGATAGCGGGCGGACTTTGTCCGCCCGCCATCCGACTGCTAAAAAGGGTGGGGGTCCCGTGGGGACAATTAATTAGGATGATGCGCCCGGCACAGTGGCGGGCGCACCCTGTTTTTTTAAATTTAAATTCTGGTTGGCTTTGTTGAAAGCAATGCTAAAATGTTGTGCTGCTTTTCCAAGCACAACATGACGGGCCCCGCACGGAGCCTGTCACGTTTTGCTTTGAAAGTCGGGGGGGTACCATAGCATCGGTAGGTACCCTCCATGGGGGCCCCCAAGCATACTCTGCAATGTGTGCATGCCTTTCCGTGGCGGACGGCAATGCCGCCACGCAAAGGCATTCCAAAATGCAGATTATATGGCTGGCGGTGTGGTGAGAGAGACACCACCGCCATATTGAACCCTTTTCCGCCTGGACATGTCTGAATATTTTCTACAGGGATGGCGGGAGGTTTGCCCCTGCGGTGACGGCAGTTCCAGCCGGCCCGGCGGGGGCAATACGCCCACCATCCTAATGGGGGCCCTAAGTCACAACTGTACAGTATACATATACATACAGTACACCCTTGCAGTGAGTGTGCTGTCAAGTTCAACAATAGTTAAAGATTATGAATCTAACTTACCACCGCCTGCCACTGGTGCTGCCACTCCCCCTACCGCTCCATCATCGGTATCGGCAGCAACTGCCGCATCCTCTCCCTCCGCGTCGCCTTGTTCACTGGCCCCAGCACTGGTGGTCGGTAGTGCGCCTAGAAAACATTACACATTTATTAGGCGTCATATACACCTCCCCCTATTGATCAGTAGCAAGGTTGAAAAATGAGTTAATACTAACATACATCACTAGTACAAATCAGGTAGTAGTAGAGTAGACACTAATAATTATATGATCATTGTAGCCTTTGCTTGATTAGCCCTAGCCTTGCACATGTGACGCTACCTTTACCTTGCAGCTTCTTAAGACACCTTTGAGGCCACATGACCTGCCTCACACTGCTACTGTCTAGACTACGCGCTGCGTACAAGCGGTCAACAAACATTAACAAGCCACTTTTTTAGGAAGAACTGGTGTACTACTGTTACTGTTAGTCCATATTGCTTATCCATAGATGCTACACTTTTTGGCACGGCTGAGAAATGCTTGCAAGTTGCAATATACTAACGCACACCATTTCTTTTTTCGCATTAGACGCAAGATTCCCTTCTACGAACCAGAGCTTCTGAACGATGCACAAACTACCAGTACTAGGTTCTTCTGAGGTGAGGGGTCCATTCACTCACATCTTCATTTATAATTGTATATAAACTAAATTGCTATGGGATGGTGGTGCTGCCTTCCACCACTTCAGTTATCATGATTTAATTCCCAACTGTATAAGTGTAACAATGTATATTGTTTTAATGTTATTGATTTGCCGGTTGGTGCTGCTAAGAAAACAGTGTACAGACCTTCTCAAATTGAAATAAACATTTTAAACTTACATAGACTTCGTGGTATTTGGTGTGGAGTGGACTAAGTTACACGAGTGAGCAAATGAAAGTAAGGGTGTGCATGTGAATTGCTTCCACGACAGAGGTTGGGTGTGTTATGTTCTGGGTTGTCTACTTGTTGGTATCTTGGGGGGAGGGTTCCGAGACCTAATAGGTATGACAAGACAGTACTATAGTCAAGCAGTGGAATTGTGGTGGGTGCGGAATTTCTGATTGAGGTGTGCAAGGAAGGTCCAACCTACCATCACCAACATCCTATTTTCTGGTGCAAATGTATGTGCAAGATCCCTACAACAGTGGTATGTCCTATAGGGTATCATATCAAAATATTAAGAAATCTGGTAGGGCTGTTGCTGTGAATTTTCAAAGCCTCAACATCAATAAGAGTAAAAGTAGTACAAGACAACGACCCAACGGATTGTACGTGCTACTGGTGAATATGAGTTTTATATTACAACCTTTCACAAAGAGTGGCACTGGCCAACTGGGCAAGACTAGCTACTACAGTACAGACAGATTGATAGGATGTAGTAGTACTCAGAGTCATCATAGCGGAGGCAGGGATAAGATTTTTGAAACCGTACAGATCGAAGGATAATTGGTGGTAAAAAAATAGCATTTGGAAACACACTATAGTTCGGGAGAAATGGGGCAGTAAAAGTTATGGAATAAGAAATATTATTAAAAACAAGAAGACTTACTGGGGCCAGCAGAGGAGCCCTCAGCGGTGTCCTCCTGGTGGTGTTCCTGTCCCGCCGACTGCCCAGTCCCTGCCCGTCTGCCCCTGGGTGCTGATGAACAGGAAAGATATAAGAAAGAGACAAACATTGATGGATGGTGTCAAACAAATACAATATTTTTCAACAACGGTCCAAAAACACTTATGTAAACAACAATTGCAATAACTACATTGACCGATCTCATCTGGTCAAACATGTAATATCGGGGGATTCGCAGTTCGACTACTTAAGTTACTATTTATCAACATTAATCCAGTCTTCCATTCTGATTCCAGAAAACTAAGTTACAACTAAGCCTAAGTAGTAGTACAACGTACCACCCAACCTAGCCCACCTATTCCAGGCATGCCAATTGTACATTAAGTATGCATTTCCACTGTATTCCTCTACAATGCGTATGGTCCAATCATGGAGGACACATGAACATGACTACATTTTTTGTATACACCAAATTTTGGTTTGATTGGTGCTGATCTGCTACTGCTAAGTAACTGCTAAGCCTACCTCCACTCATTGAACAAACTAGAAAAGGTTCTAAAGACTGCCGTACTAGCAGCACGTCACGTAACTGAGTGAGGGGGGGCATCACGCATACCACTAACCAATTAGAAGCTCATACAAAGTACCTAAACCTAAGTATCAATCCGCCCCTATCTATTAGTGACAGGACAAAGTAAGGAGTGGACGTGAGTCACTGTAGCATTACGTAACTTAATTTCTCTAAAATAAGCTCGTAAACAATCACGCTAAGCAAGCGCAAACGCAAAGCTGCAAACAAGTAAGATTAGTAGTAGCGCAGAAGAGCACCTGTGTCATAATCACAGAAGACTTTTAAACGTTATTAACCTGGAATGTATTGTAAGCAGCAACATTCTAGCTGGTTGGAAGGAAAAAAAGATATTCACAATATATAACATAGAGCAGAAGAACAGACACAAAGTTGTAATAATTAAATAGGTACTCACCAAGCCCCGGGACCTCCACTCCTAGCAGGTCCAGCAGATCCTGCTCACGGTCCAGGATGTCGGACCACTGGTGCGTCAGCTGTGCCTGGGTGCGCCGGACCCCAGAGATGCGCGACACTGTCCGGCGCACCTTCCCCCACCGCTGCCGAAGCTCCCGGAGGCCGTACCCGGACCCAGGCCTGCCACCTGCTGCCAGGGTTGAGGGGAGGTGGCGCTGCACAAAGAAAATGAGTGCAGCCAACTCCACCTCCCCAAATAAGGCCCGTGCCTGCACCCCTTGTGGGCGCCGCCTTCCACATGGAAGGCGGTCGCGGCTCTGGCTGCGGCGAGCCCTACCCTTTGACATGGTTCTGGGGATGAGAGACGGGGTGGGAAAGAAAAGGTAATAAAATTTAAAAAGTAAGTAAAGGAAATAAATAGGCAATAGAAAGAGTGAAAAAGTAGCTAAAAAACAAAAAAAAGTAGACAAAAACCAAAAATATAGAAGCAGGAAAATAGTTAGAGAAAGAATAAGTAATAAAGATCCAAAAAAAGTGGCTATAAACAAAGGATTGAAAAGATTTAGGGAGGATTGAAAATCAGGCCCCTGAACCATGCAATAGAGTGAAAAACAAGATGGCCGCGCCCATTGCGACCACGTGCGCAAGTTCGCGCGATATTTTCTCCCCGAGCAAGCAAAAAGCAATGCGATCAAGTAAAAGCGGTCGCGAACAGGAAATATCGACCGCAAACAGGCGCGAACATGCATTGCGCGACCCGGAACAGGAAGTAAGCATCGCGAGAGGGCGGGACAAGTGAAAACAAGATGGCCGCGCCCGTGAGCAACCGCATGGGTAAGTTGGTGACCCGCGATCACGCAAAAAATACCGCGAACTGGCGGCAAAAAAACTTCTGCGTCTTCGCGATATTTCCGGCGTGTTTGCGGAGATTTTCTGCATTTTCGCGATAATTTGCGGAAGTTAATTCCGCAAATTCCGCCCACCCCTATTTTTGATGATTGGTTCAGTCAATTGACATATGGGTTGGTATTTGTCTTAAACTCACCCGCCAAATTAATTTCCTAAAGTCAACAACGATAGAATTTGTTCAAATAAAATCCCTTGTTGGCATATTACCTCTTCATTGAACCTGCCCAAGCCCTCAAGGGTATATTGGGTCTGTTTCCCTACGGTTACACTTTAATATGAAAGGGCGTGCACCAGCACTGCTCAGTCGGGATGCAGCAGGGCAGTGGAAGAGGACAGCAGACAGGTAGTCTGAGACAGAGAGTCCGGCACTTTAACATGTTCATGTCAAGCACTGGAAGGGGAGCTGCCGATGGATGATTTTCAGCTGAAAAATAAAATGCAGAAGAGCATTTTCACCTGCAGTGGACAGACTATACTCTCTCTGCTGTTCTTGCGGATGAGTAAAATGATAGACTTTTTAAAGGACACAGATTAGACATCCGCGTGATTTAGGAAAGGTTGTGATCTTTAAATGCAAATTATTCTGAACAAAACCCCCCTCAGCACCGCGTCAAATCACTCCTGTCTGCAGCTCATTAGGTTCAGCTGCAGCCACTAAAATCCTGGCTCATGCACTCATCTTTTTAGGAGGAAATGGAGGCTTGTCTAAACGTTCCTTCCCTTTCCTCCTGACCTGCTTGTTTACACGTCCAATTCCTATCTATGTTTTATCTAAGTTTTAATTTTCTTGATACTTTAACTATGCGAAAAAACAGAAAGCAGAAGCAAATGTTTGCCTCTAGTATTTAGAGGAGAATTTGCTGCGTCTACCGGTTTACTGTTGCATACGGGTAAAGGAGGAAGAAAGTTTCATGAAGCTTTTTGTCCTAAACAATCTACTCATTGGCGACAAAACAATACTGAGCTGCCAAAACCTTTATGGTTTGTCATTGAATCTTCATTTATATCTCCCTTTTCTTTTGATGGATTTTTAAGCCCTTTCATCCAAAACGGGTTTTCTTTCTCATCCCTCTATTGCATACTCGTGGAAACTCCTGAAACCTCTTTTTTTCCAAAACATATAAGTCATGACAATTTTATAAAGTCCTACCCCCTGGCATATTAAATCTAAAAATAAACAATAGAACCCTATTTATGAAAATATGGAAGGATAAAGGCATTCATTTGGTTAACCAATTAATTCTTAATGCTCCCCTCCCTTTTCTTCAGCCCAAACTCCTTTCCACCTACCACAATCTATCTTTCAAAACTTCACACAACTAATCTAGCAGATTCAAAATTCTATGACGTTATTACAAATTTATGATATATAATGTACATTCAAAAATGTGTTAGTTACTATGCAAACACATAACTTCAAACCCTCTCTACTCTATAAACTCCTTGCCTTTTTCTCTTTTGTTGGAAAAAAATCTTGAATTGCAATGGGAAAATGTCCTGCAAGCAGAATGGTCTGCTCAATGTTGGGATAAGATCTGTTCTAAATTACATACAACATTGAGAAGGCAAAGGTCACCCAAACAATATTTGAAAATACAACAGGTTACTTATCATCCCTGTGTTATTACATACAATGAATGTTGCTTCACAGGATTACTGCTGATCTTGTACTGCACCTCACTGTGATCTGTTGCACATGCTATTCCTATGTCCTCATATTCATGCTTTTTGGTTGCAAGTTTGTAATCAAATTACTAGATTTTTTGTTATGCTAGCATCCTATATACTATATATATTATATTCTAAGGATGTTTCTCTCCGGTTTGGTCTCACTTCCTGTACCCACCTTGTTTATAAGTTATTTTACTTGCTGTAGCTTTTCAACAAATACATTCAAATTTGGAAAAACAGCATGCATGTTTCATTTAAGGCATGTAGGTATGCTGTTTGTTTTAATCATAGCTTGGACAGAGCCTCTGCACATCTGACTTCATTTGTGCTGCTGTTGGGGGCTTCTGTGTGCGGCTGGGCTTACGCTCCGCTGAGCACACTTTCCACCTACTTCCCTCTTCAATCTACCGACCGGCCGGGCTGGGCTCCGCCGGCCGGGACTACACCTCCCAGCATTCCCTCACCTGATGACGCTCCCGCTGACGAGCTTTCCCGCGCCTGGAGGCGATTAAATCAACGGGCCGTAGCTCGTCCCGCGAGGACGCGCGCGGGACGCGCCGAGATAAGCCCGGGCAAAGGGCGGGCCGTCGTGTGGCCATCAGGGGGCCGGAAGAGGCCGGGCCGTGCCACCCGCCTAACCAGCAGAAAAAGGGAGCATCATCGCCACATCTGTTGGCAGGACACTAACGGACTATTAGTTGTTTGGTAAGGTTAATGTTGTACCCAGTAGTATTTACAATTGCATGGTGTTGAAAGCCTTTGCTGCTAATCATGACTAGCGGCGAATGCCTGTAACACCATAGACACTTATTTGGTCAAAGCGGTCAGCGCCCTAACTAAGGAAATTGACCGCACAGAGAGACGACTCTCCATGGGGCCTATTATAAATTTGTGTGAACAAATCGACTCAGGCACGAATAGCAGGGAGAACTTTGAAATAATAACTGATATCGATCTAGAAGAGGGGACAAACACGAAGGAGAAGGACGGCTCACGAGTGTCCCTAACCTTTGGGTCACCGTTAGCCACTACACCTTCCAATACTCCACCTCCGACAAACAAATCTAGGGGACCTAGAAAAACGGGGGTTAGAGGTTCAAAACGGAAAAATGAAAATAGGCCTCCATCATTACAAGGCAATATGGCGGTCACAAGATCCAAACGCACCACTTCAGTACCTCATAAGAATACCGACTGTGAGGATATTTATGACAAACTAGCCGAGCTCATCCGACCCATCCATGAAAAAATAGATAACTTGGCTAGAGAAATACATAAGTTAAGGAATTATGTGGAAAAACTCAATATAGTGACCCAGTCCCACGGCCCTATGATATATCACGACAAAGGTGAACTAACTGATAACGGTCGTCAGAGTGAACCATATTTATCTGGCCCTTTAAGAGGGTCAACAATCGTTAAAGAGACCCAGCCATCCAAAACTACTGATCCTAAACCCATCCAGAGGACTGAGGCTAATGTTCTAACTCCCCCATTAGTTAATTCATATACTGCTTGCCCTACCCCGGATGCAAGTCAGACAGTGCAAGCTAGACCTATCAAATCTGGCACTCTACCCCCGAGTAAATTACTGAGCAAAGTACCAGATAGAGAAATCATCAGATCGCCTAAAGTCCCTGACGTTATTTACCTGCCCCCTGAATGTGCAGCCTACGTTGCAGTTCTTGTAAATATACCTAAACTAAGGCCCACTCAAATCGAAACCCATGACATGCTCAAAAATAAAACTTGACATTGGCTTTCCAGAAACTGTGGTTACCCTATGTATGGGGCCAATCAGATATTAACGACCCAAAGGGTAGGATGGGTTGGCCCTTTGCGAAAGGACATCAAAGGTGACTGTGTCATCATTAACTTCAGAACACCCGACTGGACTCGTGATTCTATCATGAACGCCCCACCTCTTTCTAACTGAGAGCATAATACAACCTTATACCCATTAGATTTCTTCTACAGATTTCCAACAGGTAACCCAAGGAATGCCCACAACAATGGCTATCTTTATGATGACCATTATACAAACCCTTATATACCAAATAACTTTTCTAGAATCCCGACCTCCAATCGATTCCAGGTTCTCGAATCACTGGAGGACGTTGATTGACTCTCAGGATACTGTACTGAGAAGTACATTGATAATACACCTATTTCCCCGAGGGCAGTAGGTGACCGCAATAGTCATACCACTAATAGGGAAGCATTATTAGGGGTTAGACCGAGTGCCATATCTAGAAAACCCCATGTGGTGGAGCCCAATGAAGTACCCTTGAGGACATCAGCAGTAGAACAAAATACTCCTGAGGCAGGTGTCGTCAAATCGACAACTAGCCAAATAACATGCAAGATTGCTATATTACCAGAGGCAGGCCTTAACATCATGACCTGGAATATAGCCGGCCTCAGTGCGAATCTGAACACCCCTTTTTGGAATGACTTTATCACGCAAGGGTTTGACATTATATGTCTCCAAGAGACCTGGTACAAAGAACCAATTCATGTGGAAGGCTATACATCCCATTGGGTACTGGCAGTGAACTCGGCAGTAGGAAGGGTGAAAGGCGGCCTTTTAATTTTAACATCAACCAAGCTAATCAAGTTTAAACCCAACACTCATCATGAGGTGGCCCCCTACGCCCAGTTACTACGCCTGGAGCATGTCACGGGCAAGGATTTAATTATAATTAACTACTATAATAATACCTTTGATGCACGCAGGGGTCCTATAGTGTATAAAATTGGGAGAGAGATTGATAAGATGTTGGCTCTATCTAAGAGCCAACCAGTCCTCTTATGGGCAGGAGATTTTAATATACAGGCCTGCCCATATGCAAAACAAAGGACATGCGGCTTCTTGGGGGAGCCAGACCTTAATGCTAGTATACCATATATCCATTTCCCACATAACGACTATGGAATTGCACTTAGCAACTTGATAGCCAAACTGGACCTAGAATTACTTGACTGCTCCACAAAAAAGGGCAACATTAAATGCCCAACTTTCAAAGGCAGGGATGCCCACTCTAACATCGATCATATCCTCGTCTCCTGCAACACTGCGTATACCGATTTATGGATAACAGAGCAAACAGTAAGTGACCACAATAGTATCTCTGTAACATTACTGACCTGGGGGCACATACACCTAGACCCCAGCAGTTTTGTTAGAGACATAGTTGCAGAGAGACCCAATGGGGCAAGAATTAAGTGGGCCAATGTTAACCCTGTTATACATTTGGACGAGATCAAAACCAAATGTACAACAGAAATTGACTACTGTCTAAGTAATGAGATAGTACCTGCCATATTGCTCTCTAAATTTTATAAAATCAACACTGTCATTGAGGGCTTACTGACAGGTAGGAGTAGGCCAACGAAAAGTAGGTTAGTTGGCTGGTTCGACAATAATTGTACACAGGTCTTGTCGAAATTAAAGGCCGCTCTGGCCGTTAAACCCAGGGACACCACTCGTATTAAGGCCGAACGCCATAACTACAAGATCTCCTTGGAAGTTCGGAAAAAAGAAATACAAGAGGAGTTATGGCATAAACTCAATTTAGCGGCAGATACAAATAACAATGGATTATTTTGGGAGACCATTAATTGTCCTTTTTTAAAGAATGACAATATTCCCGAACTAACATCACATGTAAACTGCAACGCCTGGATAGACCATTTTACTAACATTTTTAACCCAGATAGGCTGGTTTTAGATTTTGTAACGATCAACAATTCTGTATGGCTATCGTCACCTTTATCTATCAGTTTGGATGAGGTTTATTTGGGGCTGTCAAAGAGTAGCGGGGATAAAGCTCCGGGCCCTGATGGTGTTCCCGTGGACTTGTATAAACAGGAGATGAACTTATGGGCACCAATTTTAACCCGCTTCTTTAATGCTGCTATAGAAGGCAACATTCCTTTGACCTAGGGACAATCTATAATTATCCCCTTATTCAAAAAAGGGTCCAGGTCCGAGGCACGTAACTACCGACCGATCTCCCTCCTGGACTCATCAATCAAAATTCTGAGCAGAATCCTCCTAAACAGATTAGAAATATGGGCAGAGGATAACACCATTTTATCGCCAGTTCACTACGGGTTCAACAGGGGATTAGGTACAATGGAGCAGTGCCTGAACCTCGACCTCATTATAAACAAATACACTACGGTCAAAAAAGGGAACCTATTTTTATGTTTTGCTGACCTTAGCAGCGCTTTTGATTTGGTCGAACATTCAATTTTATGGCCTTTACTATTGGAGATGGGTGCACCAAAAGATATCGTACACTTCCTGGCTAGATTATACGAAAGGCTATCCAGTAAAGTGCGTTTTGGGTCTAACGGGGAATCTACACCTTTTTTTAGAGTGACCAGAGGCATCAGACAAGGTTGTGTTTTAGCCCCCCTGTTATTCTCCTTATTTATTAATCAAATTGATACAATCCTCAAACAGGTCCCAGCTGATGCTCCTCGAGTAGATGGCGATCCAATCCCAATACCGTTGTATGAGGATGATGCCGTCCTCTTGTCACGTACCAAAGTCGGCCTCCAACGCTTAATTGACAGCTTCCTGCGGTTTATTGACAGCAGGAAGCTGCTAATTAACAAAGAAAAAACATTTGTAATGTCTTGCGGGAGGTAGATTGGGGTTAAAAGGACTTTCCACCTGGACGAGGCAAAAAATCCAAACCGTTAACAATTTTTGTTATCTTGGTGTTACATTCTCTGGTGATGGGAGATGGGACAACGAATGCGAGAATGTGCGCCTTAAAATGGTAAAGAATAACAACGGCGTATTTAGATTTGCCTCCAAGCTTGGGAACCGTAGAATTAAGGAAATGATCTCGATTTACAAAGCCAGATGTCTATCATCCGCTTTGTATGGGGCTGGCGTGTGGGGCCACCATACCCATTGTGGTAACCGTATCCAACTTGACGAAAACTCATTTTTGAGACGTCTATTGTGTGCCCCCGCATCAGCTTCTACAGAGCTAATCCACAGAGAAGTGGGTCTAGATTACATTAAAGATCTTGTAGCTTTACGGCCGTTGGACTTATGGCGATCTATTTGGTCTAAAACTGAAACCATATTCACCCAAAAAGTAATCAGAGACTGCCTAAGGTTGGACCACTGTTTGCATATTCCCTGGCTCAGACACATCTACTACTGGTACAAGCTTCTTTTTAATGTGGATCTTTTTTTTGCGCCGGACGAAGCTGCCAGTATATCTAAATCAGAGCTTAAGGTGACCTTTCTATGCAACTCAAGAAAATCTTGAGAACCTGTTTGTGCAAGCAATGTACCTCCGTTTTTTACTGTGAAAACAATGTGAGTGAAGGTTTCCAGCTATACTTAACGGAAGTCTCAAGAAATTCTCACCGTTTTGTTCTTACTCGTTTAAGGTTTGGTATAGTACACCACCTTGTGTCTTTCCCCATCATTAGGCAGCACAGTAACACTCAATGCCCCTGTGACGATATATCCAAACAGAGTTGCTGTCATTTTATGCTGTTTTGTAAATTCTATACTTCTTTAAGAAGATATTTTTTAAAACCTATCTTTTTAAAATATAATGTCCAGTCTACCGGGAACGCGATGCAGTTAATGTTTACTCTGGAAAGTGCAGATATACGTTTTTATGTAGCTACTTATATTTTAAAATGTATGGCCGCTAGAAAATCCATTGTTATTTAATCACTCAGAATTTTAGCAAGTTGCATTTGTCACCTTGCCGAGTACAGCAGAGCCTTTTCTTTGCGATATTTGTACATGGTCCGACACGGGAACTGCACCTTATATAGCGTTTTTTGCACACTACTCAGCACCTTAGCAACTAACACATGTCAATTTATTGAGTTCACCAGACAATTCCAATATGTACTGGTATTGTTAGAGGAGATTGTACCCTAGTTAGCATGTCTTGCACATATTTAATGTATTTGGTCTATGTACTTTGTTCTTTTTACTGTTTTATTGTATGATTGTTGTATGTTTTATATCTTATGTCTGCTATATGGTTGTGTAAACAAACCGAATAAAGCCTTTTGAACTGAACTGAACTGACTTCATTAGCTCTTGAAAGAGAACGTATATGAAACTTCAAATTACCATAGTAAATCAGTAGACATTGTTGCTGAAGAGGTTTCATGACCCCCTGAAATGTATATTTGTTTTACCTACAATTATATGTTGGTTTACATCTCATAAAGCTCATATTTAGTGCTGAAAATATTTTATATCATGAGTTTTTTTCTTCATTTTAGACAATATATCAGGACTGTTTTTTCTGCCTCTTTTCTTTCTCTTACTTTCACTTAATGTTTTATTTCAACTTTATCCTATCCACACTTCTTTTTGATTACTCCCTACTCTTAGCATATATACTTGAATGCAAACGTAATAATGTACATTGTTGGAATACCTTTTACATGTTAATCAACACCCTGTTCCTTTATTAATATTTATGTTTACTTTTTAATGAAAAAAGAATTTCAGGGAATATATAAAATAAGTGTACATACATGGACTTCAAATCTCTTCAGAAATGCCAAATCACTGCACATTACAAAGCCCAGAGTTGATGTACTGATAAAATGTATTGTACACAATTGTAATGTGTACGATATTGTAATAAAGAAAAGTGATAAAAAAGTATATTCCAGAGTTAGGCATCCATGGGGCACCCCTGCAGCACAGTGTCATGCAATGTCCTGACACTTGGTTAAACAGCTTCTTGAATGAGGATCAACATTAGCTCCCTAGACGTACTCGGCCAGATGTTTGCAAGTGTAAGTTTCATTGCAAAATAACATATATATACCAAGTAGAGAAGAACAGACAAGCCTTTAGAAAGTGTGTTTACGTTCCTGTTTTTTCCTAATTCATATTATTTGTGCATAGATGTGCTTGAGAAAACGGAAGATGAAAACTTGTCTTGGGTTCTGCTTGGAAGGTGCAACTGGCCGAGTTACCGGCCTAACTTCTAAATGTTTTGAGAATAGAAAAAGGTCCTAAATCTGCGCCAATGGAAGGCGAGTCTGTGTGGGTAGACTTAAACCGTTGCTGTTTTTTTCGATGCAGACCCGCGCCCTGTGGCTAAACCGAGGCGTGATTTTAGATTACATGTACATTTAACTTACGTTTTAGAAATTCCTGTCTGCTTCCGTCCATGAAGGCATTCCTTTGGCACGCGCCGCTTCCAGGCCTACTGAGACACTGCCAGCTTGGAGTCCCTGCCAGAAAAACGTTTGAGTAAACGCCTCTTACTTTCCTTTCCGTGTCCTTGCTCAGGGTTCACGGATGACACGTGCTCTCAGGAGGACTCGTGCTTAAAGGTATTGTAAATCTAGGGCTCCCTCTGACACGTGCTACCACCAGTTAAAGCTGGTTTGCGTAGTGCTTGCTCTCGGTTTTATCTAGTTTTGGCACTATACAAAAACAACGATCTGGACTACAATTACATATTTCGTGCAGGCAATTGTGAATTACGTAGCATGTCCTTATGCTGAGGAAATTTTGGAATTATATTCCAACCAATCCAAATCACTTCATCCTCTATTTTTGCACTTTTCAGGAGTTTCAATTGTCAGTGAAAAAGTGTGCTTGGAGCAGATCAATCAATCTAATCGATAGTGAAATGAAGGGGACACTTTTCGGCTTTGGTTTTAGTGGGATAACGAACGTCCGTTCTGACTTGCAACGCACAGACACTCTGTCCATTAGTACACCCTTCTCCCACCTTCTGGTGGATGGAGGGCTGAGCGGCATTGCTGAGATTCAGACTTGTAAGCTGTAGATCACAGCAGACGTCAGTTATGAGCAATTTACTCACATCGGCCTTTCATAGAAGTGTGGTAAATATTTCTCCTTTACCGGGACTGAATTTGATACAGAAACATTATAAAATAGCTCAGTAAAATGAGAGGCAGAATCCGTGATATTAGAGTTTCGGAATGGGCTTTATTCCGGTGGTCGATTATAATCGGATGCTTCAAGTTCCATCACCACGGGGGTTCAGGAAGTGAAGTACACACTTTATTGACAAGCAGTAACTTTTATAGTACATACATTATAATGAAGTGAATACAGTAGGCGTAACAATTGATAAGGACATTGACGTTTGGTTTGCGTAACCGAAAATGGGTGTAATAATGAGTAAAAAGGAACATGATTGGTTATGATGTAATACATAGGTGGATCTATAAGATAATACTTGGCATGGATGCGCGCGCAGCAGTATGACGTGTAATTGACGTGTAACTAGGGGGCGAAGGGGACTTGACATTTAGCTCTACGTGTGGAGACAAGAAGTCTGGGGGGTCAAGTCAACCTAATCCCAAATCATATCTAACATCCTATGTTTAAAGAACTATGTTATCCATAAAAGAAGGACTCTCGGACAGAATCTATTCTATACTGACTGTGCGTGCATGTACAAGCGTCTAAGTGTCTACACTAAATGCGAGGGGGTAGGAATATTCCATGGTAACAGGGCTATGAATTACTTGCATGAGGACAGAGAAGTTGGGCCTTTTTGCTTGGTAACTGGAAGAATGTTTACTTAAACTACTAGGCAGGAATGCATCGGCTGAGGGGGAAGCAGATAATTCGAAGGTGAAATACAGTTCTTGGCAGAGAATAGGCTGATGTCAGGCTTCGTGAGCCGCGCAGAGAATGAGACAAAGTTCATGGTCACAGATGCAGGCTCAGACTGGAGCTTTCAGAGGCAGAAGGCAAGAAGAGTTTGATGACAGAATCAGGGCCTACTTGCCTGGACTGTAAAATGGCATAAGTGAACCATATAAAGCCGGTGGCCTTTCATATTTAGGAATGGAATATCCGGCCTGTTCATGGCGGATCTGTCAAAGGACATGTTGACGGTGGACGCACATGTATTTGCGTCTTCATAACTGGAACTGGAGGGAAACATATATGTACTTGTGATATGCACATGGAACCGTTGGGGTCCAAGATAGGGGACATAACTGACCAGGAAAATCCATATTTCCACATTCCCTCCTTGTCCCCTACTTGCCCTTCAAGAGATATCAATCTTCATCAATCCATTGATCTGTTCATATAGCATCATTTGTTCTTCTTTCTTCTTCCGGGATCTTGAATGAAAATCTTGATGTGGAATACACGATGTGGCACACAGACCACAAATCGCTGGTCCACATTGTAGGCATAGACAGCAACTGAATAGTATGAGAAGGCCAATACCTAGGAAGGATAAAATTCTCCATCCCCAGGCTGATACCGCATTCCAAAACCAACTGGACCAAGTCCAAGTGCCTGGGTTCTGGTGTATCTGGCTTACAATCTTATGAAGGCGAGTGATGGCTTTATATACAGATGGCGAATTTTCTGGTATGAATACGCAGCAGCTTGATCCAATGACCCTACAAGCTCCGCCTCTATCAGCCAGGATGACGTCAAGGACAAGACGATTTTGAAGCACAACAATCCGCATAGCAGACTGCTCTTCTGTTAAATTGCCTAAGGCGGAAATAGTTTCATTCACTACTGCTTCAAGGGTTCTAGTTAATCTACGTATCAGCTTACTATTAGTAACAGTACCTATATAGGGAAAGATGCCTTTATTAAAATCTACATACTTGTCCCATGCCGTCTCAGTGTAATCGACAATGGGGAGATCTCTCCGTTCTCTGTTGTGTACTAAATGAATATTTCTGTAATAATCAGGAGGTGCTAGGAAAACAGGTGGCAAAAGGAATGCTATGTAGCAGGTACCATCCCAATCTAGAGGTAGACGCATATATGCAGTCTGACCACATATAAAGTAGGAGTGGTGATATGCTCTGAATGAAGATTTGCCTTGGTCACTGAATTCTACTGTAGTAGTGCATTGACTATGGCCCATATGTATGGAACCAACCTTTCTTACACATAATTCACCTTTTGCTGGGAATACTGACATGGTGGGTAAGACTAGCTCAACTTCGGATATGACATTTAGAATCATGAGATTAGGTGTAAAATTACCTAATCCATATACTTCATTTTCTAGATCAATTCCTGTTCTTTTGGGGCGACCCTCCTTGTCAGGGTAGCAGACTTTGAGTAAAACTAGGTTCAGGTTTCCCCATATCCAATGGTCTTGGTAAACTGCTGTGTCTGAGTCTATGGAATTAATTAAACTAAACCATGCTCCACAGGAGCCATTATGTGTAAATGGATGTGGAAAGAAAGGCAGGACTCCTTCATAATTCTGATAGGGAGGGAGTCGGCCACACACCCAACAATTGGTGGCGTTACTAGTCTGATGGGAATGATGTAACATACTAATGAAAGTGTTATTGCGCAGCGCAAGTCTATAAGACAATTCATGCGGAGGTAAGTCACTAAAAGAATGTTCAGCAGCAACATTATAAACATGTCTAGAAATAGGGTAATATATGTGCAACAACATACTTGTAATAATTATTAAAAGACTCAATAAAAACAAAATTAATAAGGTCACTATGCAGTGGCTACGCAGTGATTTACAATACGCCTGTCGTTTCAACATTTTTCGGGTATTTTCTCTACTCAGGTCCAAGGGATACATGTCAGAGACAATTCAACCGCTTCACCTTGGAGAGGACTTAAACAATCAAATTGCTCGACTTGGTGGGCCTAAGCTTTAGTTTGTAATTTTCAGATTTGTTCGGTTCAACAAAAGGGAGTTTTGTATCAGTCTGTGAGGGGGTGCAGGGCACAATGTCTATATCCGAAGATAGTCCATGAAATTTCTTGATGTGGTTTGAATGAATCCAGCCCTTGCGGCCCTCGATCTTCACGGCTGTTCTTGTGGTCAACAGGACCAACTTGGGTGCTTTCCACCTGGGCTCCAGCTGAGTCTTTCGGTCGAAATTCCTCACAAATACAAGATTACCCGGAACAACGTCATGGGGTTTCACCTCAGTGTTGTCGGGAAAGGCTGCAGCTACCTGTGAACGAGAAGATTGTAGTGCAGACATCAAGGAAGCCAAGTAATCTGTCAGCATATTACAGTCAACGTCAGTGATTTTACGAGGTATGGGCGTCCCCCACATATTCGGTGGTCTACCGAAGATCACCTCATACGGGGATAGCCCTGTTCTAGAGTGTGCTACCATTCTCATGTAAAAAAGTGCAACTGGTAATGCTACTATCCAGTCGACCCCTTTCTCTCTGCATATTTTGGACAGTCTGATTTTCAGTGTCTGATTATGTCTTTCTACGAGACCTGCTGCCTCGGGATGTTGGACACAGTGAAATTTCCACTGATATCCTAACAGAAGTGAAACGTGTTTCATTAATTCGGATGAGAACGGCTGGCCGTTATCTGAGTAGACAACACGTGGTAAACCGTATCGTGGGAAGAATTCTCGAACCAACTGTTTGGCAGTAGTCGGGGCAGTGTAATCTGAAACCGGGTACGCCTCTGTCCAACGGGACAGAGCGCAGACAACTACGAGAACATATTTGAATCCTCGACATCGTTCCATCTGGATATAATCCATCTGTAGGACTTCAAAAGGGTGATCAGGAGGATGAAATCCACCCTGTTCTATGGGAACACTTTTTCCTGGGTTGAACTGGCAACAGATCATACAGGTACGGACCTTTTGTTTGGCTGCTGCTCGTAAATGTTTATTAAACCAAATGTGTTGAATGCTGTCTAGCATAGCTTTTTCTCCTAGATGTGCCGGACTATGTATAGTGTTAATTACAACTTGGACCATTGAATCAGGAAGGAACCATACAGACCTTTCCTTCATCATCCATCCTTGGTCCGTTTGGATCCCTCCTAATTCGGTCCATTTCTTTATTTCGTCTGGTGTAGCATGTGTCTGTATGTCAATTACGTCAAGAGTAGGATCTTTAACTGTCATACAATGTGTCGGTGTCGGGACTATTGTCTTTGCCATATAGGGGGTTTGAGTTTGAGCAGTCAGTTTAGCTGTTCTGTCGGCTAGATCATTGCCTTGGGAAATGGTATCAGTAACCTTCGTATGAGCCTTACATTTCATAATTGATATTGCAGTGGGTAGATGTATTGCATCTAATAATGCATGAATGAGGGGTCCGTGCTGAATGTGGGCACCGTGGGAAGTTAAATAACCTCTCTCTCGCCACAGCACGCCGAAGTCATGTACAACTCCGAATGCATAACGTGAATCAGTGTATATGTTGACTTTTTTATTCGTGGCTTGAATACAGGCTTGTGTCAGAGCGATGAGCTCTGCGGCTTGAGCTGACAAAGTATTTATACGATTAGTTTCAATGACTTCAGTATCTGTTGTGACTGCATAAGCGGCTACTAACTCTCCTGTACTTGTTCTCATGCATGAATCATCGACATAAAATGTCAAGTCTGGATCTGACAATGGAACATCGGTCAAGTCTTGTCTGGGTTTTGTCGTTACAGTAATAACTTCAATACAGTCATGGGCTAGTGGGTCTGTTCCGGTTACTGGCAAAAGTGTGGCAGGATTCAATGTGTTACAGCGTCTTATTTCTATATGTGGCTGAAACAATGTAAGTTCATACCCTGTAAGTCGTGCTACGGTCAAGTGTTGTGTTTGTGTTCTATTTACAAGAACCTCTACTGCGTGGGGTACTTGAACTGTCAATGGATGTCCTAACACTATGGCATCGCTTTGTCTGATTGCTAAAGCTGTTGCTGCCACTGATTTCAGACATGCAGGCAAAGCCTGAGCTACGGGATCTAATGTACTAGAAAAATAAGCACATGGTTTGTGTGCTCCTGCTTGTTCCTGTGTGAGTACTGACAAAGCAGTACCTTCGCGTTCTGTAACAAAGAGTGTAAACTGTTTTCTGTAACATGGCGTTGCTAAAACAGGTGCTTGACATAAAGCTTTCTTTAGGTTTTCAAAAGCTTGTGTATGTTCTTGAGTCCAAGGGAGAACAGTCGATGTGGCTGCCTCCTGTGTTGTCAACTGAATGAGTGGTTTTGCTAGAAATGCATATTGCGGGATCCACTGTCTACAGTATGAAGTGAGGCCTATGAAAGCCCGCACCTCCTTTTGTGTCTTGGGTATTGGCATGTTAGCTATCAACTGAATGCGGTCGGGTGTAAGCTGCCTTCCCTCCTTGTCCAGCGAGTGTCCAAGATAAACAACTCGCTGGACACAGAATTGCAGCTTAGAAGGGGACACCTTGTGCCCTTTTTCGGCTAGAAATTGTAAAACTGTCAGTGATGCTTTCTCACATTCAGGTTCGCTTCTTGCGGTGATCAGCAGGTCATCGACATATTGAAGCAGGGCAGTGTTAACTGGCATGTGGATACTGTCAAGTTCTCGTTTCAGTGCTTGGCTATAGATGCTGGGGCTTTCTGTAAATCCTTGAGGTGCGCGTGAGAATTTAAAGCTACGCCCATTTAAACTAAATCCGAACAAATATTGACTTTCCGGATCTATTGGGACGCTGAAAAAGGCATTTTTGAGATCAATTACAGTAAAGAATGTTGCTTCGGAATCAATAGCTGTCAATAATGACGAGATATCTGGGACCACAGGAAATTGTGGCACAATGCATTTGTTTAACTCGCGCAGATCAATAACCAATCGATATACTGGCGGCGCTGTAGGATCTGTTCGTTTAAGAATCGGAATTATCGGTGAATTACATACATTGGAGTCTGTTTCTACAACTACTCCTTGGGCAATGAGCTCGTCAATGATTTGTAGTAAAGCCACTACAGCATCTGGTGGTAACTTGTATTGTCGCATTCGTGGTAGCACCACTCCTGTCTTTAATGTGACTCGATATGGTGTAATATTCATGCATCCAACATCAGTAGGGCCTTGTGCCCATAGACGTGTAGGTAAAGTCTGCAGTCGGGGATCCATGTCTCTAGATACATAGTGACCTTTAAAATCACGTAAAAACAACCTTACTCCTTCCGGAGAACAACATATTATGGCTCCTAGAGCTTTTAACGTTTTTATTCCTAATAGATTTTCTGGACATGATTTAGTAAGCAATAAATCTGTAGTTCGGGTCAAAGGTCCTATCGTAAGTGGCAGAGGTTGTGACACTTCATTAACAATAGGTTTTCCTGAAAAACCAAGGGAAATATTCTGTGAGCCTGAGAGGGGTGCCCCTGGAACTTCACTACGTTTTATGGTCGTTCGACTTGCCCCTGTGTCGAGTAGAAATTTTCTATCTTGGCCTAATAATTCACTATGTACATAAGGTCCTTCTTGGTCTACTGGGATTTCAATAAGGGGTAAGTCAACTTCCCTCTCGAGGCTTGTTCATGCGTAACGCTGATACTCGGGATATTCATACTGTGCGGTCTGATACATTTGTCGTGTTGTTGTTTGTGTGGCAGCAACAGGCAATGGGGGTGCAGCTGGCACAAACTGTATTGGCTGTTGTGCGGCTGGCATGGCCTGGGCATGCTGCATAGCTCCTTGTTCATTCTGATCTTGTCTTAGTGGCCGTGATCTTTCTTGTGTTTTACCTATGGCGATATTATGTTTTAAAACTGGACAATCGTGTACGTAATGGCCTGGCTTTTTACAATAATTGCATGTCCCTTTTACAGGTCCTGCTGAATCGGAATGTGTCATACCCCTTTTATGTCCTTCAGCTGGAACTGTCTGGGAAACTAACATTTTCATCTTCGTGTCTTTCATGCGTCTGTGTTCATGTTCTTGTTCCTCTCTAATTCTATTGTGGTGGTACTGTAACATTTGTAACATTTGTGATGGAGTGTTACCTTGCCAGGTACTCTCGAATTTTAATACTCTATTCTTTACCGGGGGCAGGGCATTTTCCACTAATTTTGTTACAAACAGATGCGGGTATGATTCGCTACTTGCTTTTATGCCACTATTTATACCAAAACATTTCTCGAATCGGGCATAGTAATCGCTAGTGTCTTCATCTTGCTTCTGTTTACAGGCTGAAATTGTACCCCAATCTTCCTTTTTCGTAGTTAATAAACGTGGCAGTACCTGTACTAGTAGTCCTGGTAATGCCTTAGTTTTGTCCCCAAGCCCTGCACCTGGACCTCGGGCCCTTTCTTCTGCTTCTAATGCTGACCATTCTATCTTTTGATCACCTACCTCCCACTCTTTTTCCTTGAGTTTCTCATAAATGCCAGCAGGCATCAACACCTTTAATATTGTCATAATGTCGGGGTAGGTATACTCTCCCATGAGTAACATGTCTTTAATTTCTCGGTGAAAACCCGCTGGGTCTTTGTCATGACTGGGTACCACTTTCTTCATTTGTAACAATTCTATTTTCGATATAGGCGTATATACAAATACGCGTTTAAACTCATTGTCCTCACCCTTTATTGGGTGCACTTCTCGTAAGGGATTCTGTCTATCTATGTGATACGTAGTTCTTTCCTTGACGGACAATGGAACATGTTCTGAACATACAAAAAGAATATACTGCTTTCTTGATTCTAGAATTTCTTTAATTAATTCAGTACCTGGACCTCTCCATTTATTCATAAGCAATTCAGTCAATATGTCAGGTAAGGGACCAGGGTCCGAATGCTGACTCTGATATAGTATAATGAGTTGTTGAATCATATAAATCCCAGCTAACCTTTGTTCATCTGGGGTAAGATTCAAAAATGTGCGTACTACTGTATCATCACTATATTTTCCGGGACTGTCCACCCAATGGACAGCTGCCCTTGCTATATCTTGTTCATCCATAGAATCGAGAAAATGATAACCCCTTCGTTCTCGGAGTAGTTTGTCGGCGGTTTGGAACGAATGCTCGTTAGACCTTATGTTAATTATAGGTATTTGAAAATTCCTGTTATTATCTGGACATATCGGATGTATTGAGTCTGTATGATATCTAGTCTTATTCCTATTACAAGATCTTCCTCTACCTACATAGGCTATGGTGTCCGACTGTCCTGTGGGCAGTCCTGACCCTTCTTCCTCGTTTTGTTCGAACTCGTCTACCTCTAATCGCTCTTCGTGTAGGCGTTCTATTTCTTTACGGATCTTTCGGCACATGGCTATTATACAATTTTGTTTATCATGTCTCCCTTCTGATATATTCTGGCTCCATCTTGTAAGAATTTTCATGGCTTCCGGGTCTACCCCCGGTCGGTCTTGATTTCTGATCACACAGTTTATGAGAAAACGTAACAGTTCCCCCTGTATCTCTACTTTCTGGTATTCCATAGCTCTGTAAATACATTCTGGATCTCGCCCTGTTTGGACAAAATGATATATATTATCTAGATGCGCAGTCATTCCTGGTAACTTCGCTAAATACACTGCGGCTCGTCTGATACGCAATGATGCTAGGGTCATTTCGTCCTCCTTTCCAGGCACCGGGTCATATCTACAATCTATAAGAAGTTCCTTAAGCGCACGGGCACTAAGGAGTTTGGGTGTACGTGAATGCGCTGACTCTTGAAAAGTAAGTTTATTTATTCTGGGTGGCGTAGAAAAGACATTGGTAGCTCCTCCCGCGGCCCCATCTGGGGCGTCGGGTGTAAAAGGATTCGTCGAACGTGACACAGCAACTACAGGTGTGGACACAGCCATAGAAGTAGCTGTAGGAGCGGATACAGAAACAGATGTGCTTGCCGGAACTTGTGACTCGATTTGTTGCTGTAGGGATACGGGTACTGGATCTTGGCGTTGAACCTCCCTGGTATGCGGTCTATGTGGGGCGGAATTAGCATACTCGGGAGCTGCGTCATCTAAATATGAGGAAAGAAAAACATCTTCTGCGGTTCTAGGATGCCCCTTAGGATGTACCTTTATTGGGAACAATGGGGTTGGCAAGTCTTTTGGTGTTTCTGGAGTAGCCTTAGGTAATCCTTCGGCCAGAAGGGGATACATACCATTCGTAAGGGCATTTCTTTGTCTGTCTACTTGTTCTGATTTCACTCGGATACCTTCCTCAATTAATAGATTCTCTCGAACTTTGCTTGAACTTTCTTTACTCTTCTCTTCCTGTCTACGTGCTTTTTCTGTTCGCCTATGTGATTCTTTACGCCATAATTCAACGGCGTCTTTCTGTGACTGTCTGACTTTCCTTTTCCATAACTCTTCCTCGACTTTCATGATGCACTCTGCATCCCAGGTCCCTGCTGTGGGCCACCTCTGACTTTCTGGTAATCCCTTGGTATAGTCTACCCATAAATCAAGAAATAATATAGCGTCTAAGCCATGTTTGTGATACATAAAGTGCCCTGGAGTGTCCCTAGGAGGAATAGGGACGGCTTCTTCGAGAACCCCTTTTCTGGTAGTGATCTGTCTTAATTTCGAAAAGAGCGGCATATTGAGAACTGACCTTATACTTGATTTTGACCTGATACTTGAATTTGAACAGACTTAATACAATAAACACGATAATGAACAGTCATTCATACCACGATATACAGAACATACTTAAACACTTTAAACATTTAACATTAAACCTTTAACTGAAACAACAATGATGATCGTCTGCATAACTAATCACCAAGCTTAATTCTCGACAATAACTAGACAATAACTAGATACTTCGGAATACTTCGGAATACTTGATATACTGCTAAACAGTACAGATACACTGCTAAAACAGTGCAGACCGGATTTGTGTACCCAAACCCGTCTTGACCGGCACAACCTATGTGCACGTCAGAAATGCCTCCCCAGCAATGGTACTCACCGGGTAGCTTCGGAAACGGAAGGCCTCAGTAACTTGAACTTGAACCGGACTGGACTCGACTCGACTCGACTCGTCGGACACTGGGCTTGACTTCGGACTGGTGGGTCTCTGTATACCTCGGATCTTGCTCTCTCAGCTAGGCTCTGGTCGGGATACTTCGCACTTCTCACCGCCTCGTCTGGGTGTTGATCGCAGTCTCAGTCGCCCCCGCTTGACCGGAGGGAGATACAGGAAATCCTGCTGGTACGCGTTATTGTCCGTCCAGCTGTGGCAGGAGACCGGGCCTGCAACGCACCGCCGGCGCGTGAGATGAGAAAGTGTCCCTGTTCGGGCGCCATCATGTGGTAAATATTTCTCCTTTACCGGGACTGAATTTGATACAGAAACATTATAAAATAGCTCAGTAAAATGAGAGGCAGAATCCGTGATATTAGAGTTTCGGAATGGGCTTTATTCCGGTGGTCGATTATAATCGGATGCTTCAAGTTCCATCACCACGGGGGTTCAGGAAGTGAAGTACACACTTTATTGACAAGCAGTAACTTTTATAGTACATACATTATAATGAAGTGAATACAGTAGGCGTAACAATTGATAAGGACATTGACGTTTGGTTTGCGTAACCGAAAATGGGTGTAATAATGAGTAAAAAGGAACATGATTGGTTATGATGTAATACATAGGTGGATCTATAAGATAATACTTGGCATGGATGCGCGCGCAGCAGTATGACGTGTAATTGACGTGTAACTAGGGGGCGAAGGGGACTTGACATTTAGCTCTACGTGTGGAGACAAGAAGTCTGGGGGGTCAAGTCAACCTAATCCCAAATCATATCTAACATCCTATGTTTAAAGAACTATGTTATCCATAAAAGAAGGACTCTCGGACAGAATCTATTCTATACTGACTGTGCGTGCATGTACAAGCGTCTAAGTGTCTACACTAAATGCGAGGGGGTAGGAATATTCCATGGTAACAGGGCTATGAATTACTTGCATGAGGACAGAGAAGTTGGGCCTTTTTGCTTGGTAACTGGAAGAATGTTTACTTAAACTACTAGGCAGGAATGCATCGGCTGAGGGGGAAGCAGATAATTCGAAGGTGAAATACAGTTCTTGGCAGAGAATAGGCTGATGTCAGGCTTCGTGAGCCGCGCAGAGAATGAGACAAAGTTCATGGTCACAGATGCAGGCTCAGACTGGAGCTTTCAGAGGCAGAAGGCAAGAAGAGTTTGATGACAGAATCAGGGCCTACTTGCCTGGACTGTAAAATGGCATAAGTGAACCATATAAAGCCGGTGGCCTTTCATATTTAGGAATGGAATATCCGGCCTGTTCATGGCGGATCTGTCAAAGGACATGTTGACGGTGGACGCACATGTATTTGCGTCTTCATAACTGGAACTGGAGGGAAACATATATGTACTTGTGATATGCACATGGAACCGTTGGGGTCCAAGATAGGGGACATAACTGACCAGGAAAATCCATATTTCCACAGAAGGAAGCTTCAGTTTTGATGCACTGAGTGCATTTACTCAGAGTTCCTCCCTTGTGTGCCTCCAGGTATAAAATATTATATTCATTCAGAACATTAAACAAGGGGAGTGTTGGCGTTCGGGGCAGAAGGACTACCCAATATGTGTCTGTCAATGCAATGTCCCATGTCTGCTCTGTGCTGGCTGAAGATGAGAGTGCTTCCCTGAGCAGCGCTCAGTTGTGTAAAGAGAATTCAATTATCCCTAAACAGTATGCTAAAATCAGAATAACTGCCAGTGGCGGTCCACGCAGGTAAGTGCGGCGGGGCAGGGCGAAGGGAGTGGTGGTGGTGAAAGTGACAAGCAACGGGATAAGGAATGTAAAATAGATCAATAAATATAACCACTTACCCTGAGTCGGCGATGCGGTAAGCGCAAGGTAAGTGGTTTTATTTATTTATTTATTTGACATTCGCTATCCTGTTACATTCACTCTTCAGCACCACCACCCCGCCCCACTGCCCCAGCACGCTTACCTGCATGGACCACCTCTGATAACTGCATTTATTTTATGTAATGCAATTCTAAAAGGTTAAACAGATGCACTTCTTATCACAGCTGTTAATTGTCTTTAATGAGCAGTTTTGTATGGAATGTAGGAGAGTCCATAGCATCAATGCGCTTAGAATGAGCACCAACATTTCTAAAGTCAAGGGACTCCCTCTCATAGATTGAAAGCCTATAGTTTAACCTGTGCAGTACATAGATCCTGTAAGAGAAGGACACAAATCATAAACACGCAGATTATGAGCCTATATTATAACCTGTGCAGTACATAGATCCTGTAAGAGAAGGACACAAATCATAAACACGCAGATTATGAGAGAAAACGTCAAAAGATACCTGATTTACACATGCACTTTGCACCTGTCCTCTGTGACATCACTGATGAATGACAACACACTCAACATTGTTGTGAAAGCATGCCTTATTTTAGAACGTGTGCGTTTACTCATTTAGGAGCAAACGTACAACTGTTTTTAGCAGTAGCAAATGGCGATTCGGGGTGCATGCGACCGATAAAAAGGCCTGTTTTGGGAGTCGGTAACCTGCTTCTGACTCACAAAATAGGGTTTGCGAGTTGCTATTAGGAAGGAGCGTGCCAAGGGCGTCGCTTCCTAACAGCGAACTGCAGAGCAGTGTACGATTGTTTTGCAACCTGAATGCGGTCGCAAAATTGCAGTTTACCCCCTACTTCAAGAAGGTGGTAAGCCACTCGCCAACAGGAAGGGGTCTCCTTTGTGATTGGCAGCAAAAACATTTTTTGAGAGAAGGCACTGGTCCCACGGACCTCTGCCTACTCTTAAATGAAAAAGAAAAGTTTCTTTTTTGTTTTTGAAATGCATCCAAGGCTGCACTTCAAAAAAAAAAAGAAGTTTCTTATTTAAATAACAAACACGGACATGGTGGTCTGCTGTCCCCACCAGGCCACCATTCCTGTGTTATTGCTCATTCCCAATGGGTCGCAAACTGTGACCTGCCTCATTAAATATTGATGAGACAGGTCAATTGCGACCGCATTGGGAATCGCACAATGTGTCTGAGACCAATTAGTACATTTCCTTTTGCGACCCGCAAAATGTGAGTCGCTAAAATTAGCAAATTGTAAGTTGCAAAAGTAAATGGTCGTACATGTTGCCCATAATATTTAACAATGTTAATTGGATTATTATTTGGGAGACTGTCCTTAATTAATAGACAATGATTTAGAAATAATCATTTGATGAAATGAAAACAATTGTTTCCTTTACATTATTGTGCCTCATGATTAACTCATGGTTTATGAAAGTCTAGACGTGTGCAAACATGTCTGTATAGCCTTTAGTGACGTCATTTCTAGTTCCTAGACATCGTCACAAGTGTTACTTGGGATTTTATGAAAAAACAAATTAATTATGCAATGTTTGCATTAATGGTACATGTAGGTGTCAAATGTAGTTCTTAGTCACACTTACAATTGAGAAATGTGACTATTCATTGAATGCTAATAAATCACGAACTAAATTTATAAAGAAAGTAAAATCATTTATGTTTAATTGCGCACACGTATATAAAACGTGCACCTTATGATTTAATAGCTTAAATTGTCATGATTCTGTTGGCCTGTCCTTAACATGTTGCATATTAGATTTTCACTGTCTGCTGTTTCTGCTGACTTAATAAATTCCTGCGGGTGTTCTCTTGCTTTGCTGGTTTGTACATTATTGTATAAGCTATAGATACATGCACTGAGAAAAGGACCTTTTTCGGGGAGCACACAGGAACTGTAAGGCAGATAAATACACAATGGCACGCACCCAACTCCAGGGTGAGAAGGACACTACGGGCCCGATTCACAGAACTAACTTAAGACAAAATCCTAAACTTACTACCATTTTCGTATTCACAGAAGGCACTTACTCATTTTGTTATTCACAGAAGACACTTACTCACTTCAGTATTCACAGAAGTTAGGAGTCCTAACTTTAGGACTCCTAAATGCCTTCTGTGAATACCGAAAGTCTTAAAATTAACATTTTTCTCAGTTTAGGAGTCCAAAAGTTAGGACTCCTAACTTTACTACTACTAAACTGAGAAAAATCCTAATTTTAAGGCTTTCGGTATTCACAGAAGGCATTTAGGAGTCCTAAACTTAGGAGTCCTAACTTTACTACTACTAAATTGAGAAAAATCCTTATTTTAAGACTTTCGGTATTCACAGAAGGCATTTAGGAGTCCTAAAGTTAGGAGTCCTAACTATACTACTACTAAACTAAGAAAAATCCTAATTTTAAGGCTTTCGGTATTCACAGAAGGCATTTAGGAGTCCTAAAGTTAGGACTCCTAACTTCTGTGAATACCGAAATGACTAAGTGCCTTCTGTGAATACCAAAATGAGTAAGTGCCTTCTGTGAATACCAAAATGGTAGTAAGTTTAGGATTTTGTCTTAAGTTAGTTCTGTGAATCAGGCCCTCACTTTCCATGTCTAGTGTGGGGTTTTCAACAGCTGTCGCAGCCTGTGACGTGCAAACCCCTTGGACAATTTATTCCTTAGAATGTTGCAACTAAAGAGGTGTGACTTGCAGTTTTATGGACTACAACCTACTATTTGCCTGCAAGGAGGTGTGCAGACTTTCCTTTCCCTGAACGAGAGCAAACCTCGTCTCTGGACTCTTGTGGACTTCCTTGCTGAACCCCTTCTGCAGCCCGACGCAGAGCTCCCCTTAAACCCTTCTAACAGCCCCTTGAATAGACTTTGAAAGGTTTAACATCAAAGATTCTTATGGACTCTACTCTAAGTGGGGAAACTTTATCCGGCGGCAGAACCTCAACCTGCCTATACTCCGCAGACACTATCCCGACTGCGACATAACAGACATTACCACATGTTCATGTCATGTCCATGCTCATTTCAATTACTTGCTTAAAGGGGTGCGTTGTTGGACTGGTGTTGGATTTTAAGTCCAAAACATTTCCTACTGATAAACTGACTGGAGCTGGAATAGTAATTTATAGAATTCCAAAGTCCCGTGCCCCCATAAGCAAGCCGTTGTAACGACTTGTGTGGTAAATGAACGTGTAGTAACATTGCAGTCGGAGTAGTGACTGTGGAGTAAACGCATGCGTGGGAACTGCATCCAGGGTTTTGTCATACATCCTTCTAAGTGCGCCTTAAGCTGACACGTTCCTGATTCCTTGTAGACTCTTGACAGAGAGGTGATGTAAATGATTGTCCCTTCATATTTGCTGCGCCATGCGTTTCTTTCCCGTATGGAATTCTTTGACTACTAAGACTCTTCAAACAACTATATCATTTTTCCTTGAAGGGCTGTGCTTCTGATATTTAGATTTCTAATGTATAGTACAAATAACTTTAGAATGTTTTCTGAACATCAAGTATTAGTGCCGATGTTCTGCATAGCAGCTGTTGAGCTTCTTGTTTCTATAATTCTGGTTTGCCTACATTTCTTCCGGAGACTTGGTCTCCCTGTTGCCATATTGTACCTCTACTGCATGGTAGTGAGAGTGAGCTATCTGTACCTTATTCCTATTTTGTAATGAAGACTGTTCAACTTGGTTAAGGATCCATGGTCCTAATTGTATAGCCAAATGGTTGCACTGTATAATGCAAGTACACCACTGTGGTGTACTTACATTAAACAGTAGGAAAGTGCCCCTTTGTGCATGGTTGCCCCCATTTTTTTCCAAACTCGTGATGTACTTTGACTGAGTGTGCCCTGGGTTCCTGCCAACCAGGTACCCAGGATCTATGTTCTTTCCCTAAATTGCACTGTTGTAAAACCCAATTGGCTATTCTCTGGCACATGCAAGTCCCTTGTAAAAGGTACCATAGGGCACTGTGACCAGGGAAGGCCTCTAAGGCCTGCATCACTTGTTGTGCCACCCCTAAAGACCCTGTACCTTTATACACACACAAACTGCCCTTGCAGGCTGTGTGTTTTGGAGCAGAACAAAGTAAAGAGTCGACATGGCACACATCCCTGTGTGCCATGCCTATAACCCACTGCCCTTGCATAGGTAAGCCACCCTTCTAGCTGTGTGCTCTATACCAGTGGTGAGGGTACAGGTGCATGAGCCTCCACAGCACTATGATGGCCTTACTGAAAACGGGAAAGTTTGGTATCAAACTTCTCAGCACATTAAACCCACATTGACGCCAGTGTGGTATTTAATGAAAAAAGCACTCAGAGGGCATCTTATAGATGCCCCCTGAAAAAAGACTTAAGTCTAGTGTCCTGGCTGAGTGGCTGCTTACCAGCTGCCACCACCAGACATGTTTCTGGAACCTGGGTCGAGAGCCTGCCACTATCGGGGTCCTGAAACAATGCATATCCTGGGACGAGGTGCCAAGCCTCCTCCCCATGATGGACAGGGTCCACGAAGTGGAAGCTTCAAAGGCTTGCCGCCTTTGTGAACTACCCCAGCCAATTGCTGCTCCCAGAAATTGGTCCCCACCTGTTCTGATCCCCACTTTGGCTGGGAGAATTGGTGGGAAAACCATGTCAGGAGGAGAGGTGTGCCCACCTTTGCCAACCCCACTCACAGGTGGGGGAGGCGAGCTGAAGCACAACTCTCAGTCTCTGCCATTTTGCAGATGGAGGGACACAGCCAACCAGAGTGAGCTTATGCACCCCTCCCACTGGAGGGTGGCATAATAGGGGGTGTACCCACCCCAAGGAAGGGACCCATTGGCCTGACCTGTTCCTACCTGTAACGCCACTAAATTTAGTATTTAGGGGCAATCCTGAACCTTCCTCCTCAGACAAGAAGAGAGAAGAAGAAGGACCGAAGAAGCCATGCTGAAAGAAGAAGAGGAGGACACCAACTGACTTGGCCCCAGCTTTACCAGCCTGTCTCAACCTCGAACCTGCTGCAGCGAAATCTCGGTGTGTCCTGTAGCCAACAGCCCCCAAGAACCTGCCCTGCCTTCCTAAATGAAGACTTTGTCTCCCATGAGTACTGGACGTGCTCAAAAGTAACCGATTCAGACTCTGGCCGACTCCAGGAGTCTGCCTCATTCTGCTCCTGGTGCCCTAAGCCCGAGAGAACCAACCCCCTAAGGAGGTGCACCCAGCGATCCTAGCCTGGATCCCAGTGACACCTGAACCTCAACAAGCTCCCAAATCAAACCTGCATCCAAGAACTGAAAGGTCCCCTCAACAGCGACCGCAGGCAACACCCTGATCGACTCCATAAATCAAAGCGCTCCAGAAACAGCAACCGTGTCGACTCCGCAGCATGAGCCAAGACCGCATCCTACAACCGGCCGCCCCTACGCTGCTGGTAGTGTAGTTCTTGTGTTGGCCACTGGGCCCTACAGTGCTGACCTCGACCCCCTGAACTTTTGTGCACCAACCTGGTGGCCTGCTTGCCGCAGTGCCTAATCCCACGACCATGCTGAGCCTGTTGGCTAACGTTTGGTCCATGCACTCTGCACCCGGCCGCCTTTGTGACGGTGGCGGTGCAACTCGAGTGTCCACTGACCGAATTCTACCCGTGGACCCGTAAACTGATTTCTGCCTTTTCAGGACTAAATGTGGCTTGTGAGTAATACTGTGAACCTGTATTTGATTTGCAAAACGCATTGATTCCTGTTTTCTCTCCCAGAGGAAATGTACCAGCCTTGTATGTACAGATAATTAGCTGTGTAAGAAAAGTAATTGCACAGTAATTCTGCCTATCTGCAAATGCAAAACAATTCTACTGTAACTAAGTCATTGCCTTCAAACTGTATTTCTACTGTTTATGCTTGCAAAATATTTCTATATAAACCTGTACCAGGCCTTGCTTGGTTCTAAGAAATAAATGTAACTAAATAATATTTTCATACCAACCAATTGGTTGGGGTTCAGTCCTTGAGTGTGTGAAATAATCTCTTGCCTGAGTTGTCCAATAAATGCTTAGCACTACCCTCTGATAAGGCCTTACTGCTCACCCACACTACCACAAAATAGAGAGTAAGGTACGGTCTACTTTAACCTCTGCCTACCCTTGGGGATCCTCTGGACTCTGTGCGCACTATGCCTTACTTTGGTATAGTATATACATAGCCAGCTTCCTATAACCACTAACTCTCTTTCCCCTCAGTGCGCACATACAAGATCTATCGGAGGACTAATAACAAGAGTAAGTTGTGTAAAAGTGTGGGCCCAGTAACACTGGATCAGAACCTATATACAGATTCAAACCATAGTCCAGCTCATACAATAAGATGTATGCTCACTAGTGCCCAACAACCACAGTGTAGAATAAATAAGATTATTAAAAAAATTGTAAAATATTAAGAGAGGGTAAGTAGTAGGAGCGCGGGGGAGAGAGAAGAAAGAAAACAGTGTAAGTTCAGAAGCATCAATTTCTAGAAGCTGGAAATTGATGCAATGGTGCTCATGAATTGGGATATGAGGTACCAAAGTTCCAAACCGGTGTCAGCAACCAGAGAATAGTTGGTCAGGGGTATTCAGAAGAAGGGTGTCAGAGCTGCACAGGTGACACGACCCCCTTAAAATCAGAAGGTGCCAGGACAGGTAGGAGGAAATATCAGAGTGAATGAGTTTTATATAGATCAGTCCTCACGGAGGAGACAACTAAGGGAGAACAATATGGTGGTGATGTGGTTTAATAAGTCTCTTCTGGAGATAACTCTCGCTGCAGCATGAAGGGTAGCTTTACTGGGAGCAAGGTGAATTTAAGGATTGCCACTAAGAATGGAGCTGGTCAATTTTAGTGGGCTTTAGAGTTTACATTTTTTTCAGAGAATATAAAACTATGTAACATATATAGGTGTTACAAATTGGGCTATTAGTTGAGAGGGGTGGAAGCCCCACTCAGATAATAAACCCAATCCTTGGCAGGGTGAACCACAAAAGTCACTAATCAAACCTGTGCTTAACCGTCTGATAGCTTGGCACAATAGGAGTCAGGCGTAACTTAGAGCCAATGTGTCAAGTGTTTATGTAGCACTCAACTAGTAATAAAGTGAAAGCACAACATAGGAAAAATCCAAAACCAATTTAGAAAAATGTAGTAAAACTTAACAAATAAAATACAGCAAAAAGATCAAAATCCAATCAGTACAACCGGGTACCCTATTGGGTGATAGTGTGCTTTACAAGTCTGCATAACATAATAGATACAAACTTTTCAATTTTTAGGTGAAGTTATCATCAAGAAGCAGAAAGTGACACTGGTGGTTATCTGTTCGGGAAAGTCACAAGTTTAAGCCACCCGTGAATGAGCACAGGTCAGATACAGAGGGCAGGTTAGTCTTGCTGAAGACTTAACTTCACAAGTCTGGCGCAAAAAGTTGAGTTTGTTTTGCAACGGGCCTAGAGGTTGAGGCTTTCAACGTAAGTGAGCATCTAAACGGTCATTGTTGTGGCCCGAAGAGCCGCTCATTGGTGGTATTTCTCACTGCATGATCAATGGATGATCATTGGAGACAGTTGCGGTAGGCGCAAAGTGCAAGTCTCGCACTGCCAGTCGTTGCTGACTGTTGAACAGGGTTGGGCAGGAGAGACCACAGAGGCACACAGGTGGAGAAGCTGGGGCAGAAAGCTGATATTAGGGGATGGACGACAGGGGCTGAGGTAGATAACTAACCACTGATAGCAGGTGGAAGGGGCTGCAGTAGAAAGTGTACAAAGGAGGGTGAAAGGGAGGGCTACAAAGCAAGCAAGTTGACAATGATAGGTAGGTGAGAGGAGCTGAGGGAGGCAAGCTGACAACTAGGGGAGGAAGGGAGAAGATAGGGCAGCAAGCTGATGATAGAGGGTGGGCAGGAGGCTCTGGGAGAGCAAAAGGAAAATTGAGGGTTGGCAGGACAGGCTGGGGAAACAAATAGACAATGACTGGTAGACAGGAGTTACTGGTGAAGCAAGCTGAACACGGAGGGTCGGTGGTAGGAACTGAGGTAGCAAGCTGACAACATAGGGCAAGCAGTAAGGACTGGGAAAGCAAGCTGACAATTGAGGGCGTCAGGAGGTACTGGGGAAGGTAGCTGACATTAGAGGGTAGGCATGAGTTGCGGTGGAAGCAAGCTGACAGCAGAGGGGTGGCAGGAGGGACTGGGGAGCACACAGACGATGGAGAGTGAGCAGGAGGGGCTTGGAAGCACATGGAAAATAGTGGGTGCACAAGAGGGGCTGGGAGAGAAAGCTGACAAGGAAAGGTGGGGAGAGAGGCTGGTTCAGCAAGCTGGCAATGGAGGGTGATCAGAAGGGACTGGGAGAGCAATTTCACAATAGAGGGCAGACAATATGGTATGGAAAGCAGGCTGATAACAGAGGGCTGGAGTGGCTTGGAAAACAAATTCACAATGTAGGTTGGCTTGAACAGATAAGCAAGCCGTTGTAACGACTTGTGTGGTAAATGAACGTGTAGTAACATTGCAGTCGGAGTAGTGACTGTGGAGTAAACGCATGCGTGGGAACTGCATCCAGGGTTTTGTCATACATCCTTCTAAGTGCGCCTTAAGCTGACACGTTCCTGATTCCTTGTAGACTCTTGACAGAGAGGTGATGTAAATGATTGTCCCTTCATATTTGCTGCGCCATGCGTTTCTTTCCCGTATGGAATTCTTTGACTACTAAGACTCTTCAAACAACTATATCATTTTTCCTTGAAGGGCTGTGCTTCTGATATTTAGATTTCTAATGTATAGTACAAATAACTTCAGAATGTTTTCTGAACATCAAGTATTAGTGCCGATGTTCTGCATAGCAGCTGTTGAGCTTCTTGTTTCTATAATTCTGGTTTGCCTACATTTCTTCCGGAGACTTGGTCTCCCTGTTGCCATATTGTACCTCTACTGCATGGTAGTGAGAGTGAGCTATCTGTACCTTATTCCTATTTTGTAATGAAGACTGTTCAACTTGGTTAAGGATCCATGGTCCTAATTGTATAGCCAAATGGTTGCACTGTATAATGCAAGTACACCACTGTGGTGTACTTACATTAAACAGTAGGAAAGTGCCCCTTTGTGCATGGTTGCCCCCATTTTTTTCCAAACTCGTGATGTACTTTGACTGAGTGTGCCCTGGGTTCCTGCCAACCAGGTACCCAGGATCTATGTTCTTTCCCTAAATTGCACTGTTGTAAAACCCAATTGGCTATTCTCTGGCACATGCAAGTCCCTTGTAAAAGGTACCATAGGGCACTGTGACCAGGGAAGGCCTCTAAGGCCTGCATCACTTGTTGTGCCACCCCTAAAGACCCTGTACCTTTATACACACACAAACTGCCCTTGCAGGCTGTGTGTTTTGGAGCAGAACAAAGTAAAGAGTCGACATGGCACACATCCCTGTGTGCCATGCCTATAACCCACTGCCCTTGCATAGGTAAGCCACCCTTCTAGCTGTGTGCTCTATACCAGTGGTGAGGGTACAGGTGCATGAGCCTCCACAGCACTATGATGGCCTTACTGAAAACGGGAAAGTTTGGTATCAAACTTCTCAGCACATTAAACCCACATTGACGCCAGTGTGGTATTTAATGAAAAAAGCACTCAGAGGGCATCTTATAGATGCCCCCTGAAAAAAGACTTAAGTCTAGTGTCCTGGCTGAGTGGCTGCTTACCAGCTGCCACCACCAGACATGTTTCTGGAACCTGGGTCGAGAGCCTGCCACTATCGGGGTCCTGAAACAATGCATATCCTGGGACGAGGTGCCAAGCCTCCTCCCCATGATGGACAGGGTCCACGAAGTGGAAGCTTCAAAGGCTTGCCGCCTTTGTGAACTACCCCAGCCAATTGCTGCTCCCAGAAATTGGTCCCCACCTGTTCTGATCCCCACTTTGGCTGGGAGAATTGGTGGGAAAACCATGTCAGGAGGAGAGGTGTGCCCACCTTTGCCAACCCCACTCACAGGTGGGGGAGGCGAGCTGAAGCACAACTCTCAGTCTCTGCCATTTTGCAGATGGAGGGACACAGCCAACCAGAGTGAGCTTATGCACCCCTCCCACTGGAGGGTGGCATAATAGGGGGTGTACCCACCCCAAGGAAGGGACCCATTGGCCTGACCTGTTCCTACCTGTAACGCCACTAAATTTAGAATTTAGGGGCAATCCTGAACCTTCCTCCTCAGACAAGAAGAGAGAAGAAGAAGGACCGAAGAAGCCATGCTGAAAGAAGAAGAGGAGGACACCAACTGACTTGGCCCCAGCTTTACCAGCCTGTCTCAACCTCGAACCTGCTGCAGCGAAATCTCGGTGTGTCCTGTAGCCAACAGCCCCCAAGAACCTGCCCTGCCTTCCTAAATGAAGACTTTGTCTCCCATGAGTACTGGACGTGCTCAAAAGTAACCGATTCAGACTCTGGCCGACTCCAGGAGTCTGCCTCATTCTGCTCCTGGTGCCCTAAGCCCGAGAGAACCAACCCCCTAAGGAGGTGCACCCAGCGATCCTAGCCTGGATCCCAGTGACACCTGAACCTCAACAAGCTCCCAAATCAAACCTGCATCCAAGAACTGAAAGGTCCCCTCAACAGCGACCGCAGGCAACACCCTGATCGACTCCATAAATCAAAGCGTTCCAGAAACAGCAACCGTGTCGACTCTGCAGCATGAGCCAAGACCGCATCCTACAACCGGCCGCCCCTACGCTGCTGGTAGTGTAGTTCTTGTGTTGGCCACTGGGCCCTACAGTGCTGACCTCGACCCCCTGAACTTTTGTGCACCAACCTGGTGGCCTGCTTGCCGCAGTGCCTAATCCCACGACCATGCTGAGCCTGTTGGCTAACGTTTGGTCCATGCACTCTGCACCCGGCCGCCTTTGTGACGGTGGCGGTGCAACTCGAGTGTCCACTGACCGAATTCTACCCGTGGACCCGTAAACTGATTTCTGCCTTTTCAGGACTAAATGTGGCTTGTGAGTAATACTGTGAACCTGTATTTGATTTGCAAAACGCATTGATTCCTGTTTTCTCTCCCAGAGGAAATGTACCAGCCTTGTATGTACAGATAATTAGCTGTGTAAGAAAAGTAATTGCACAGTAATTCTGCCTATCTGCAAATGCAAACCAATTCTACTGTAACTAAGTCATTGCCTTCAAACTGTATTTCTACTGTTTATGCTTGCAAAATATTTCTATATAAACCTGTACCAGGCCTTGCTTGGTTCTAAGAAATAAATGTAACTAAATAATATTTTCATACCAACCAATTGGTTGGGGTTCAGTCCTTGAGTGTGTGAAATAATCTCTTGCCTGAGTTGTCCAATAAATGCTTAGCACTACCCTCTGATAAGGCCTTACTGCTCACCCACACTACCACAAAATAGAGAGTAAGGTACGGTCTACTTTAACCTCTGCCTACCCTTGGGGATCCTCTGGACTCTGTGCGCACTATGCCTTACTTTGGTATAGTATATACATAGCCAGCTTCCTATAACCACTAACTCTCTTTCCCCTCAGTGCGCACATACAAGATCTATCGGAGGACTAATAACAAGAGTAAGTTGTGTAAAAGTGTGGGCCCAGTAACACTGGATCAGAACCTATATACAGATTCAAACCATAGTCCAGCTCATACAATAAGATGTATGCTCACTAGTGCCCAACAACCACAGTGTAGAATAAATAAGATTATTAAAAAAATTGTAAAATATTAAGAGAGGGTAAGTAGTAGGAGCGCGGGGGAGAGAGAAGAAAGAAAACAGTGTAAGTTCAGAAGCATCAATTTCTAGAAGCTGGAAATTGATGCAATGGTGCTCATGAATTGGGATATGAGGTACCAAAGTTCCAAACCGGTGTCAGCAACCAGAGAATAGTTGGTCAGGGGTATTCAGAAGAAGGGTGTCAGAGCTGCACAGGTGACACGACCCCCTTAAAATCAGAAGGTGCCAGGACAGGTAGGAGGAAATATCAGAGTGAATGAGTTTTATATAGATCAGTCCTCACGGAGGAGACAACTAAGGGAGAACAATATGGTGGTGATGTGGTTTAATAAGTCTCTTCTGGAGATAACTCTCGCTGCAGCATGAAGGGTAGCTTTACTGGGAGCAAGGTGAATTTAAGGATTGCCACTAAGAATGGAGCTGGTCAATTTTAGTGGGCTTTAGAGTTTACATTTTTTTCAGAGAATATAAAACTATGTAACATATATAGGTGTTACAAATTGGGCTATTAGTTGAGAGGGGTGGAAGCCCCACTCAGATAATAAACCCAATCCTTGGCAGGGTGAACCACAAAAGTCACTAATCAAACCTGTGCTTAACCGTCTGATAGCTTGGCACAATAGGAGTCAGGCGTAACTTAGAGCCAATGTGTCAAGTGTTTATGTAGCACTCAACTAGTAATAAAGTGAAAGCACAACATAGGAAAAATCCAAAACCAATTTAGAAAAATGTAGTAAAACTTAACAAATAAAATACAGCAAAAAGATCAAAATCCAATCAGTACAACCGGGTACCCTATTGGGTGATAGTGTGCTTTACAAGTCTGCATAACATAATAGATACAAACTTTTCAATTTTTAGGTGAAGTTATCATCAAGAAGCAGAAAGTGACACTGGTGGTTATCTGTTCGGGAAAGTCACAAGTTTAAGCCACCCGTGAATGAGCACAGGTCAGATACAGAGGGCAGGTTAGTCTTGCTGAAGACTTAACTTCACAAGTCTGGCGCAAAAAGTTGAGTTTGTTTTGCAACGGGCCTAGAGGTTGAGGCTTTCAACGTAAGTGAGCATCTAAACGGTCATTGTTGTGGCCCGAAGAGCCGCTCATTGGTGGTATTTCTCACTGCATGATCAATGGATGATCATTGGAGACAGTTGCGGTAGGCGCAAAGTGCAAGTCTCGCACTGCCAGTCGTTGCTGACTGTTGAACAGGGTTGGGCAGGAGAGACCACAGAGGCACACAGGTGGAGAAGCTGGGGCAGAAAGCTGATATTAGGGGATGGACGACAGGGGCTGAGGTAGATAACTAACCACTGATAGCAGGTGGAAGGGGCTGCAGTAGAAAGTGTACAAAGGAGGGTGAAAGGGAGGGCTACAAAGCAAGCAAGTTGACAATGATAGGTAGGTGAGAGGAGCTGAGGGAGGCAAGCTGACAACTAGGGGAGGAAGGGAGAAGATAGGGCAGCAAGCTGATGATAGAGGGTGGGCAGGAGGCTCTGGGAGAGCAAAAGGAAAATTGAGGGTTGGCAGGACAGGCTGGGGAAACAAATAGACAATGACTGGTAGACAGGAGTTACTGGTGAAGCAAGCTGAACACGGAGGGTCGGTGGTAGGAACTGAGGTAGCAAGCTGACAACATAGGGCAAGCAGTAAGGACTGGGAAAGCAAGCTGACAATTGAGGGCGTCAGGAGGTACTGGGGAAGGTAGCTGACATTAGAGGGTAGGCATGAGTTGCGGTGGAAGCAAGCTGACAGCAGAGGGGTGGCAGGAGGGACTGGGGAGCACACAGACGATGGAGAGTGAGCAGGAGGGGCTTGGAAGCACATGGAAAATAGTGGGTGCACAAGAGGGGCTGGGAGAGAAAGCTGACAAGGAAAGGTGGGGAGAGAGGCTGGTTCAGCAAGCTGGCAATGGAGGGTGATCAGAAGGGACTGGGAGAGCAATTTCACAATAGAGGGCAGACAATATGGTATGGAAAGCAGGCTGATAACAGAGGGCTGGAGTGGCTTGGAAAACAAATTCACAATGTAGGTTGGCTTGAACAGATCTGGGGCTGCATGTTGACAATGTAGGTTGGGAAGGAGAGGCCGGGAGAGCACGTAGACAATGGAAGGTTGGTGGGAGAGGCTGTAGCAGCAAGCTGACAAGGAAGGGCAGGTGGGAGGTACAAGTGGAGCACATGGACAACAGAGGGTGAACGGGAGAGTCTGGGATGCACATGGACCACAAAGGATGGGTATTAGGGGCTTTGAATGTGTTGTAACCTGTGGATGTTGCCAATGTGTCCACTTTTCTTTACTCTTACTAAGTCTCCCACTTTTAGTTTTACTACCTTATTGTTAAGTTTCTTGTTATAGTATTTTTTACACGCTCTCTGTGTTTCCTCTAATTTAGCTTTGACTACCTCAGATGACCAATTAACCCTTCTGGATGCTTCCATCCAACCTACATTATCCTTGGACATGGGCACCCTACCTTTCATAAGGTCAAAGGGACCGAGACCTGTGCTACCATATGGAGTGATTCTGTATGGCCAGAAAGTTTTATGTACTTCAGTTCTCCAGGCTAGGCTATTGTTGGTAGCTAATTAAACTATGCCCTTGTAAACACGGTTTTGTGCAAAATACTATTTCAATGCAAGTATGCCTTAAAACTGTCAGAAATAAATTGTGGGGCTATTGTCACTCAGGAATCTCTTGGGTAAACAATCGCTGATGAAGAATTTATCTAAAATACTTTTAATGTTACCTGCATCATCCTTTTGCACCACCTCAATTTTTGGCAACTTGGAAAAGTGGACGATAAGGACTAACACGTACACCTGCTCATTCTGTTCCCGTATGGCTCCCATTATATCCACACCCACTTTTTCCCAAGGCCAGGCAATTCGTTGGAGGGGGGGTCTGAAGGTGACCTGAATTTGTCGGAATTATCAGAGTATGCACTCCCTGACCTTCCTTTCTATTTCTTTATCAACTCCAGTAACAATTGTTCACTCTTTCAGGCACATGCATCAAACCTATTTGCGATCGCAAACGGCGCGAATCGCAAAAATCGGCCGTTTGCGATCGCAAAAATAGCTTTTGCGATGCATGAAACAACTTGCCACTCGCAATTTAAGAAATCGCAAATTATTGTGATTTCTTAAATAGCGATTGCATTTAAGGAATCCCTAATTGAGATTCCTTAAATGCAATGCATTACAGTTTAAAAAATAGCGATTTCGCTATTAGCGTGAGCAAATTACCATGAGGCTGGACCTCATGGTAATTTGCGAAAACTTAGAAAAATGCACTTATTTGCATTTTTCTAAGTTTCATGTTGCCCACACACATGCCCTTAGAGCATGTGTGTATGCAACATTTGTGCAGAGTGAACATACATGGGTGCAATAGGGTGTCATTTTGACACCCATGCACCATCGACATTGCGGGAGCAATTTGCGAGTGCCTACTGGTACTCGCAAATTGCTCCCGCAATCTCTAATTCATTCCTATGGGCCTGGAGGCCCATAGGAACGAATGGGAAGACATTCCTTAATTGCGACTCGCAATTTGCTAGTCGCAATTAAGGAATTTGTGGGAATCGCTAGTTCTTTAGCGATTCCTACATGCATAGGGTTTTGCTATTCCTTAATTGCGATTCCTTAATAATCGCTATTAAGGAATCCCAAAACCCTATGATGATGCATGTGCCTGTTTGTTCTTAATGTGAAAGGGGGAATGATTATTATACTTCTTCTTTCTAAACCACCCTCTTCCGATAATTCTTGCCTTATCTCCCAAAAAGGCAACATCTCTTTAGGGACAGATTTCTCATAAGGCCTACCACCAGATAACATACCTTGACCACTCACGAGTAACGTATCCTGTACCTGTTCTAGCTTCAATTCCTCCAAAGTTACACCATGCAACTCTTCATGTCATGTTTGCCACACAAAAATCTTCAACCATGACATCATTTGCATCATTCAAGGGTTCAGGCATGCAACTTAGGAAGTTTGCTACAACATTCTTGTCACCTGGTACATTTCTGTACTTGAAAATTGAAGTCGAATAGGTGAACCAACATTTGGGCTAATCTTGGGGAAGCAGCGTACAAACCTTTTGTGGTTAATACCTTGGTGAATGGCTCATGATCGGTGCACAAAATGATTGTGTTATCCCAGACATATAGTCTGAAGTTTTCTAACCCCCACACACACGCCAATGTCTCCCACTCTTTTACTGAATACATTACCTCAGCAGGTGTCAAGGAGCGACACAACTGCTATGGTGTCTTCTTCCCCATAAGCATTCTTTGAGTGAATACAGCCACAAGACCTCTTCAACTCTCATCCATGGTGACAATGTTCGTTAGGTCAAGGTCAAAACCTTGTTGTGGGGGATCTTTGAACAAATCATCTTTAGGAGAACAAAATGCATCATGACACACAACTGTGTTCCTTTGTTTAAGTAGCTCTCTCATATCATAGATTTTTGTGGATTTTGTTTTTTACATATTTCACATAGAATTCCACTGATCCAAGGAAGGTGGATAACACCACCCTATTCTTAGGCTGAGGTGAATTACTAATGACATCCAGTAGTTTCTTCTTAGGTTTGATGCCATCACCTGTGACCAGATGACCCAAATACGTAATTTCCTTGCATGCAAACTTATACTAACTGTGTCCTGTAGTTAAAACTCTGCTCTCTGAAATGCTAAGTAACTGGAATTATTTTTTGTCATTATCTTCCCTGGTCTTGCCCATTATCAATATATGGTACTGGAATTTGAGTAAGTTCTTTACATCTTTAAAAATGTAGCTGCATGAGCTTCTGAAACATGGCCGCTGCAGAGGCCCGGCCGAAAGGTACCCTCTTGAAACGGTAAAACCTGAATGATGTAATGGACGTAGTGAGGCATCTGCTGTCTGGATGTGGTGGAACCTGGCGGTACGCTGCTTTAAAGTCAATAGTGGAAAACCACCTAATTCTTTTAGTAAAGGCCAACATTTAATTTATACGAGGTAGGGGGAATTGGCCAATAAGGATATTATTGTTGAGGTCACAAAGGTCTATGTAAAGCCTCAACTTTCCATTTTCCCTTTTGGTGACCGCTAGGTGAGCCACCCTCTCAGAGGACTCAACATGCCCAATGACTTCCTTCTCTTGTAACTTTTCCAATTGCATCTTAGCCTCATTTAGTATTGCAAACTGAATTTTTCTCACCTCATGTATCTGGACTTTGGCATCCTGTTTCACACAAATTTTATGTCTAAACTTTCAACTTCTCAATATCTCCTGAAAACACCTTGGGAAAATTCTTTAACACTCCATTACCAAATCCTTCCTTTAGTTGAATCATGAGTACCGGTTTGGGGCTGTTGGGGTCCAGTGTGATCCCTTACTTACCTTGGTCTATCCACCCTAACACCGACTGACCTCTCTATTTTTAAATTGGAATTTAATCCTAAACCACTCAATGTCTATAGGTTCCTTGTTAATGTTTGGATGGAAATGCCAGATTGTTCTAAATGTCCAACTAAAACCTGCACAAATTTCTCTTCCCACACTTTTGTCAACGATAGTGTAAGGAGAACCTGATTTTGCAACAATAGACATGTCAATACCTCCCATTGTCATTTTTCATATGGTTTTTTCCCTCTCTCCTCACTGCCAATTTTTAAGACTTGTACATCCTCCACGCCTAATATGCACATGTTCAATTCATCACCGTCTGACGTATTAGAGAAGCCCTCATTGTCCAGTTAAACCAACTTGACAGAGCTGCTAGACTTTTTCAGTCACACCTTTTGAAAGTGACCCATAATTCCACACATGGAACATTTCTGTTTTCTTGTAGGGTATTTCTTGTCATTGGCAAGATAATTGGCAATGTCACATCTGTAACATCGTCTCCTGTTAAATCCTTTGCAATATTCATTAACTAGGTCAGTTGTCTCCTGACCTTTCTTCTTGTGCATTGCTAAAGTTTTGGTACCACTTATTTTTGCCACCACCGACTCTTCTCTCTTTTCTTTGTTTTCCAAAAGGACAGCCTTGACACACCTACCTGTTAGCTACGCTCTATTGACAATGTCAATGTCATCTTGTAGTGGAGTTTTCCCTTTAGCCCATAGATTGTCCTGGATACTTGGTTTGGAGATTGTATCATGCAGCAGCTGGGGGCAATTGCCTATTGAAACCAGCGTTAAGCGATGCACGCCGTGCTGGCAAGACAAATTCTATCAACCTTTAAAAATGTTGTGATGCATTGGTGGCCATTTTCTTCAATTGGGATGTTTTATGAGCTACTATGGTCAATAAGGTGAACACCGTAGGGAGGTGCACATGAAGTGTTTCATTTTTCTGTTTCCTGTCATCAGTACATCAAGGATTGCAGCAATGGCATCTGTCTAGTCACTCTTCCATGAGTAAGGAGTATGCCGTGATGGGCACACCTTGGGACTATGTGTCTATTATCATCATAGCAACAGACTTAAGAGTGAGAAATGATTTACTTAAATTGACTTCGCAAGTATACAGCTGACTGTCCAGTGTAAGCTTTCCAGTTGTAAAGAAAAAACTTGAGCGCTAATTTTGCATTGAAAAAGTGATGCATACAGTGGAGATTTTCAGCTGTTTTCCTGAGGGACTATAAAGTGTCCAAGTATCAAAGAGTTGAGTGTTGAGTGTATTTCGAGTGAGAGATCGCTAACCGGGGATTTTGGTTGTTATCATTATGCTAAGCGGAGTTTGTTTGTAATGCCATGCTTGTGTATATGTCTGGATATATTTTCAGTAACTGTTTTACGGTCCAAAGAGGACCTGGCCTGGCAGTTCAGGCCGGACTGTTCCCATGGACAACAGGGTCAAGGCTGATTTGCGTATGTTTGGGTCCAAACTGAAATAGCGTGGTGAGCAAAATAACGATGGATTAAACCCAGATCTGTGACTGGAGGTGAATGTTTTACAATGTTCAACATTCTATCCATCATCTTTTTTATGTTGCATTTTCAACCTAAGTGGAAGGGTATGCTTAGACGTGGGTCTCGTAATCGTAACACCACTGGTTTTAAGCTAGCCTGGTTGATGAAAGGTGATGCCCCATAACCAGCCCCAGGATGCTGGTTTTCTGGTCCAGGGAGGACCTGACCTGGCAGTGTGGGCTGAACTGTTCCTATGGAGAACAGGTTCAAGGCTGATTTGCTTATGGCTGGGTCCAAACTGAAATGGCGTGGCGAGCAAAATAACGATTGCGTTGTTCACCATTACGTCCATTATTTGTTACTTTTGCTTTTGTTGCCGTAAGTGGGAAGGGTATGCCCAGACTTGGGTCCCGTGTTTACTGCATCACCAGTTTAAAGCTAGCCTGGCTGATGAGGGGCGATGTCCCAAACTGGTCCTAGGATACTTATTTTCTGATCCAGGGAGTACCTGGTTCTGGCAGTTCAGGCTGGACTGTTCCCCTGGGGAACAGTGTCAAGGCTGATTTGCATATGGCTGGGTGCAAACTGCAATGGCGTGGTGAGAAAAATAACGATGAATTAAACCCAGATTTGTGACTGGGGGGTGAATGTTTGACAATGTTCAACATTCTATCCATCATCTTTTTGTGTTGCATTTTCACCCTAGGTGGGATGGGTATGCCCAGATGTGGGTCCCGTGCTCGCTACCACACCAGTTTCAAGCTAGCCTGCCTGATGAGGGTGATGCCCTGAAACTGGTCCCAGTATGCTTGTTTTCAGGCCAGGGAGGACCTGGCCTGGCAGTTCAGGCTGGACTGTTCCCATGAGGAACAGGTTCAAAGCTGATATTCTTGGGCCCAAACTAGAATGGTGTGGCGAGCAAAATAACAATGGATGAAACCCAGATCTGTGACTGGTGGTGAATGTTTGACAATGTATAACATTCCATCCATCATCTTTTTGTGTTTCATTTTCATCCTCAGTGGTAAGGGTATGCCCAGATGGGGGTCCCATGCTTGCTTTGCCACCGGTTTCAAGCTTGCCTGGTTGAGGAGGGGTGATGTCCCGTAACCAGTCCCAGGATGATGGTTTTCCAGTCCAGGGAGGACCTGGCCTGGCAGTTTGGGCTGGCCTGTTCCTATGGGGAAGAGGGTCAAGGCTGATTTGCATATGGCTGGGTCCAAACTAGAATGGTGTGGCAAGCAAAATAACAATGGATTAAACCCATATTTTTGTGACTTGTGGTGAACGTTTGCATTGTTCAGCTTTCCGTCCAATATTTCTTACTTTTGCTTTTGTTGCCCTAAGTGGGAAGGGTATGTCCAGACGTGGGTCCCATGCTCACTGCGCCACCAGTTTAAAGCTAGCCTGGCTGATGAGGGGTGATGCCCTAAACCGGTCCCAGGATGCTTGTTTTCCAGTGCAGGGAGGACCTGGCATGGCAGTTTGGGCTAGACTTTTCCCATGGGTAACAGGGTCAAGGTTGATCTGCATGTGGCTGGGTCCAAACTGGAATGGCGTGGCAAGCAATATAACAACGGATTAAACCCAGATCTGTGACTAGGGGTGAATGTTTGACAATGTTCACTATTCCGTCCATTATCTTTTTGTGTTGCGGAACCAGAGAATAGACAGACACATATATGTCCTTAATTTTACATCGCCTAGTAAATGTCTGTCATCAAACTAACCATGTTCTAGGCGTTGGTGTATTCCACTGCGCCTGAAGATGTATGCGTCATGGATGCTCCCGGGGCATTTTGCCAATATATCGGTGATGACATTATGGGCATCGCATACCATTTGGACATTGAGGGAATGGTTACTTTTCCTATTGTGGAACAGATATTCGAGATGAGCAGGAGGACAGATGGGAACACGTGTCCCATTTACATACCCTAATACATGGGGATTGGGTATCCTGTAAAAGTTCAGTTTGGTGTTGTTTATTTCCTCAGCATTCCTGGGAAGGTATATGTAGTTGGTCATGTGTAAGAGTATAGCATCTAGAAACCTTCTAAAGAAACATGACAAGGCACTTTGGAACATTCCAACAGCAGCAGCAATCAACCCTGGTAGCTACCTGAGGCCAAAATGTGCAGTGAGCACACGACTTGCACGTGTGTGGGGATGGAGCAGCTGCACAAGGTACTCCTTTCTAGATGTGGTTTAAGCATTTCACTGTGCTACTCAGCCTATATTTCGCATATATTTCCTCCTTGTCTGTTGAAATATGGAGGATCTGGCTCTGTAGATCCTAACCTGCCCCCGCCTCCTCCTATGCTGGGCAGCTAGGAATTGCCTCCTCCTCACAATCAAATAAAATGAAGCCATTGTGGAAAATCCTGATGCATTCTGGGTCATGCTTTTATAGTTTGAAGCGACTTACCACCTGTATGGAGTCAGTGCTAAATTGCATGTGCAAACGGGCGTTTTTGCAGCCAGTCACAAATTGCGACACCCTTGAACATACATTTTGTAATTGCTTACACGCCCTAGCACACATAAAATGGTTATCAGTATACATTGTTCATAATAACAAACATGGCACAGTATGGTTTTATACACAACTTCTTAGGATTTAATTTTCTTTCCGTGGTTGATCCAGCCAACACGTGTTTTGTTGTCTAGAACTGAGACCCACAACTTCCTCAGGGCTGAAAAATCATATACAGAAAATATTTCCCAATGTCTTTTGGCAAGCTCAGTACATTACATGTTGGTGAATTAACATGGCACCCAACCACAGCATTTTGTATCAATGGTCATCAATACTTGGGATTTGATGTGAAACAATAGGTATTGTATATTCATGCATCTTAAATGATATTGATTCTGACGTTATAACATAAAATTGTTAGTTCGTAAAAGCCTTTTATATATATACATTTGATATTGTAAGTTCTTTCTGTGTGAGATTGTGTGACGTGGTACACTGATCAATATCCACGCCACCGGATTGTGGGGAGATAGGGAGAAAAGGGATGTGAAGGACGTCTAACCTGAGCTTCAATTGGAATTCCATAGAGCATATTATCAAGCCCATTATCGCCGTTTTAGCGGTGGTTTTCTGCCGCTAAAGAGGCGATAATTTTATCGCCCGTCTTGATAATATGCCCCTAAGACTTTTACTTTAGACTCGATATTCCTCACTGCGCAGTGCACTACTTTCAGCCTGGTCCCATTTCTTCACCTCTTCATGCCATTTAGAAACCAGGGCAGGACAGGACTTCTAACGCTTTCTGAGTTGGCGTCGAGCTAACAGCAACGTCAAGTCGCTACAGTGCGAAGTCAGCTCAGCATTTTTTGGCCTGGGAAAAAGGTCCGAGTATACAACATTCTAATGTGTGCCAGTGTGTCTGTTCTGTGAAATCTGATAGAATGGACGAGGTTTGTGTCCCATAGCGAGTCAGAATGGGGCATGTTCATAGCATGTATAATAAATCGGCGTCTTGTGTGCGACAGCGTGGGCAGGCATACTTGGGAACATGATATGTAGTCTGTATGGGGTGAAATGTGCGGGATGTAAGACAGTGAACTGAATAAATTTAAGTTGGGAATTACAGGAATTAGCTAAGGAAGCAAATGTTTTGAAGTGCCCAGCCATCGCGTGTAGATTGAGGCGAGGTCCTTAATATATAGTATCATGTCATCCGCGTACAGCAAGACAGTATGAGGAGTGGGTCCTACAGGGATGCTCCGTGTTCAGGCTTCCTGGCATAGCTGCCCAGCTAAGGATTCCAAGGCTAAGGCAAACACGAGCTGCGAGAGGGGGCGGCTTTGGAGTGTGCCTTGCTGTATCACGTATTGGCCAGTGCGGTCTCGTGCAATAGGGCCAGAGTAGAGCAGTTTTACCCACTGAATATATGTGGGAGGCATACCATAGTGTGTAAGGGCTGCGAACAGGTATACCCAGCTAAGCGTTTCGAACGCCTGTCTGGGGTCCAGGGATATACAACCCACCCAGTTATGTGGCCCACGAGCCGCATCTATCACTGGATGTAATCGGCGAATATTAAGTGAAGTATTATGATTGGGGACAATGCCTCATTAAGCACAATGTTGGAGTTTAGGAAGTAAGGGGAGTAGTCGGGATGGCAGTACTTTACTGAGGATTTTGTATTCAGTATTAAGAATGGAGAGAGGCATGTAAGATGCATATCTGAGGGGTGTTTGTAGGGTTTTAAAAGAGAAGCGATCAGTGTCTGTGCCGTGGTCGGAGGTTGTGTTCTAAATATTGTTCACATAAATATCTTGCGATTGAGATGAATGACAGAAACTCAACAAGATGTGACCAAAGGTGGAATAGGAGGTAGCATGAGCTGGTGGGGCAGGCTGGACAGGAAGCCAGGATCATCAGTAAGTTATAACAATTAGGAAGTTAACAGATATATGTGTTGCAAGTGTTGTGTGCTAAAGGGAATTAGAGGGTCTTTAGTAACCCTGGGCGTAGTTCGCGAAGTAGCACTACGCAAAGCTACGCAAAGTGCACTTCGCACTACGCGAGCTACGCGTAGCACTTCGCGAACTGCGTAGTACCCTGTTCGCACTGTGCAAGATGTCGTTTTCAATGATTGCACAGTGCGGACAAGCAACCGGCACTGTGCAATCATTGAAAACAGCATCTTGCACAGTGCGAGCTGTAGTTTTCTGCCGCTCGAGTAGATTTTTTCTCGAGCGGCAGCTTTCTCAACGCGGACTGGTAGCTTCTCATCCCGAGCGGTCGTGAGCATACGCGACCACTCGCAATGAGAAACCTGACCTCCTCGCGTTGAGAATCTCGCCGGGAGGTTTATTTTCCACGCTCGCGATCGCCAACTTGATGTTGCTGATCGCGAACGAGGAAAAAGTCTCGCCGGGATGTCATTTTGCTTGATCGCGGTCGCCAACTTGACGGTGAGGACCGCGAGCAAGCAAAAAATGACCGCTGCACTACGCAACACTACGCTATGTTTGCACTGTGCTACGTGCAATTCGCGTAGTGCGAAGTAGCGCAAACTTCGCAAACTACGCGAGCATAGCGTAGTGCTTTGCCCAGGCTTAGTCTTTAGAGGCTTACTTGGTGGATTATGTGTAGGGATGGGGGTGGAGTTTATTGCTGGAACGGTGTCTAGGGACATGTAGTTTGTGTGTGCCGCGAAACTGAGAGATTGTCAGTTGTTGTCTGTTATTGTGAATCCTGCTTGCTTCCAGATAAAGCAAACTTGTATACAAAAAAGTTGAGTTCTGGGGGCGTGGCCTAGCAAGCCATCATGGCAGACGTGTGCTAGGCGAGCTCCATCCAGCCTCGATTAATATCCTCAAATTATCTTGCTTCTCCGGTCTGTACCTATACACAGACCGTGTCCCAGGAGTGGTGCGAGCGGGGGCTGCACCATACCCCCAAGTGTCGACCTAAAACACTGATCTGAATGGCAAGACAGCGGCAACCTGGGGCTTGGCCTGTGGACAGTGGAGCCTCAAAGCCTGGTGCAGCGGCCGGAGGGACGGATCAGGCCGTGCCTGAGGTCCCCGGCGGGAGGCGGAGCCGATGACGAGGAGCCGGTGGGATACCCTTGCAGTGAGGGGCTCTTGGAACGGAGGGAACCTTCCAGTTGGAACATTTGTCACCGGGCTCCTTCCTCTCCCTCCTCCCCCCACGAGGTGACATCTGACAGTCGGGGGCCATATCGGGCCTTGGGGGGAGCCGTGCGGGTGCACGGCCGGGCTGAAGGGCCGGTAGGCGCTGCCTAGATCCCGGGCTGAGGCGGTGATTGCGGCCTTCCTCGAGCTCCGGCGCCCGGTGGAAGACACTCTGCGTACTCTCCCCCACTGTGCAGAGTGCTCGCATCGGCGGCCTATCGAGCCACGAGCGATTTCAAGGGCTATTGGTGGTGGGGGCCTCCAAGTTTGAACAATTCCCCTTGGCAGCCGGACTCCTCCTTTCCCCTCATCCCCCCACGAGGTGAGATCTGCCTATTGGTGGCCATATCAGGCCACGGGGGAGCCGCATGGGAGAGCGGCCCGGATGAAGGGCCAGTGGGTGCGACCTGGATCCCAGGCTGGGGCGGTGATTGCAGCCTTCCTTGAGCTCTGGCGCCCGGTGGGAGACCCTCCGCATACTCTCCCCCCCACTGCACAGAGTGCTCGCATCAGCGGCCTATCGAGCCGCGCGAGCGAACCCAGGAGATTTTGGTGGTGGACCTGGGACGGAGCACTGCCTGTGGCCCATTCAGTTATCTGGCGCCCAGCGGGAGGGAGGGCCCTCTGCTCCTGCTCTCCCCTGCGGGGTGGCATACTCACGCCGGTGGCCTATCGGGCCGCGCGGGCCCAATGCGGAGCTACAGGCTATGCACCTGGGCCGCTACAGTGACATTGGGGTGCTGTGTGTGGGCCCTCGAGGGGGTGGGGCAGAGCCTGTGGGCCCCCCCAAGCTTATCGGCTGAGAGCGGTAGCAAGAGCGGTGCCCAGGGCTGTGGGGCGGTCTAGAGGATCGGTGCACTGAGCTCCAACGGGATACCTCCCCAGCGGCGTGCACTGCCGGCAATTGTGACCCCAGCTATGTTGGGCTCCCTGGCCCCTTCCCATCCTCCTTTCTGACGGTCCTGTGATCGGCTGTCAGGCCTCCACCAGGCTCAAATAATCTGCTGACTCCAGCATTGAGGTAGGTCGCTGGGAAAGGGAAGCGCGCTTACTCTTTCCCCGCTTTTTCTGCAGTCAGAGGCCCGTTGCTTCTTGGCAGATCTGCACGGTGCGCTGGTGTGATGATATCCAGGGTGCCGGGAGGCTTAATGACAGCCATGACGAGAGACAAAGCAGGTGGGGGCTCAGTCAAACAGAGTACGATTGACAAATTTACAGGCCCTGGGGCCTCTGCAGCAGGGTCAGGGGGACTCATGGAGACATGCCGGACAATGCCGCACTCATGGCTGCCATCATCCAATCAAGAGACGCCCTGGACGCTAAAATAGGAGCGGTCGGCTCCGACTTTATGGTGCTGCAGCAAGATCTGCGCAACGCAGTGGCGCGCATCACAAAGGCTGAGACGAGAATATCTGGGGTAGAGGACATGGTCGTCACCCTGCAGAAGCGAGTGGCTCGCTGGATACTACCCAACTTGGGCTGGCGTCACGATTGGAGGATACCAAAGGAAGGGTCCGGCGCAACAATCTTCGCTTTGTTGGTTTCCTGGAGGGGTGTGAAAGGGGAGACATGGAGAGGTTCCTTACCAAGTGGCTGGAGAGCTGGCTCCCCTCGGAGTCATTGTCCCGATGTTTTGTGGTGGAACGCACCCATAGAACCCTGATGCAGAAGCCCCCGCCTGATGCCCGCCCGGTGCCTGTCATTGCAAAACTGCTAAATTATCATGACCGGGACATTATCCTGAAACAGGCTAGGGCCAAGCAACCGTTGCTATTTGATAATGCCCGCATCCTGATATTTCCCGACTATACAAAACTGGTCCAGCAACGGAGACAGTCCTTCATGGCGGCCAAGCCTGAAACAGGCTAGGGCCAAGGAACCGTTGATATTCGATAATGCCCGCATCCTGATATTTCCCGACTATACGAAACTGGTCCAGCAACAGAGACAGTTCTTCATGGCTGCCAAGGCTCGTCTCCGAGATCTCAAGCTTCCCTATGATTTGTTGTACCCGGCCAAGCTACAGGTGGTGTACCAGTCCCGCACCCATTTCTTTGACTCGCTGGAGGAGGTCTTCCAGTGGAAGGATGAGACAGTGCGGCTTCGTCCTCATACGCCGCCCCGGAGGGAGTCGGACTCTTCGTCTAGCGAGGCGGCTCGGAAGCAGCCCAAGTTGAAGTTAAAAGGGAATAGACGCTCCAGGTCCAGATGTACATCTCAGTCATGCGGTGCTTCTTCCCAGGCTGGGTCAGCCTCTTGACAGCACACATCAGCGGCCTAACAGATGGAGGTGATCGCAGTCCCATGGGTCTTTGACGTTTTCGCCTTGACCGGAGAAGCACAGATGAGGCCAGTATCTCTGTTGGATTTTGTCTGACAGAGAGAGTGCCAACTGACAATGGGCTGTAAGTTGGGGATCCATTGGCGGGTGTGGGGTGGGACCTCCTGTTGGGATTCTGCTGGCTACACCCGCCGTGACATGTACTTCACTGTTTATGAGGTATAGGGTGGGGGGAGGATTGTTGGATTGTTTTGGGGGTTTTTGTCCTCTGATCACACTGTCCTACACTAGTTCAGAGCCACCTTGCACATACCATTCTCTGTTACATGTATCAATGATCTGCATCAAGACCTCACATGGGGCTCTGTCGGGTAGCCAACGGGATCCCTCCGGGACCCTTCGGATAAACAGCTGGAATGTCAGGGGGGGCACTGGACAAAATCAAACGCAGGGCTATACTCAAGCAGGCAAAAAGGGCCCACGTCGACATTCTCTTGCTACAAGAAACGCACCTCATGGAGACTAAGGCACTATAGTTTTAACGTTTTTGCTTCACCCAGGTATTTCATTTGGGATTTGTAAGGGGGTCTTGGGGGTTGCGATCTTGATTCATCGCCGGGTTCCCTGCACACATGTCAAGACATGAGGAGATACTCAAGGCAGATACCTGTTCCTTCAAGGTACAGTGGGTGAAGAAACTATGGTACTGGGGTGTGTTAATGCCCCCCACCACTTTCCTGGGGTATGGTAGAGAGACTTATTACCCTGTGGACGGATATACCAGATAGCTTGTCTGTGGTTGGGGGGATTGGAATGACATGATGGATCTCGCCAGGGACCGCTGGAGGCCCGGGGATCAACAAATGCCAGACAACCTACCAAACTGCACTCCCTGGTGATGGGGCTTGATTGGGTGGACCCTTGGCGCAAATGCACGGTGCAACGCAGGGATACACATACCTCTCGGCAGTTTATGATTCCTATTCCTGCCTTGACTATTTATTTGTCCCCTGGGTGGCTGAAGGCAGGGTGGTAGAGACAGATATCCTTCCACGGGGTCTATCGGACCACTCGCCGGTGGCCCTCACCTTGCAGGTGAGCCGGGCGTGTCAGCCTTTTCGATGGCGCCTTTCAGCTTGGAACCTACTGAAAGATGACTTTAAGGAGCATATGGAGGGCGCAATTGATCAATACCTGATACTTAACATAGGTTCGGTGGATGGGGCTGAACCTCTATGGGAAGCAATGAAGCCCACAATACGAGGCGTGGACATTTCCTTCTGCACGGCAGCCCACAGAGCGCAGAGGGAGTCCCTTGTACAAGCTGAGGCTAAGATTATTGATCTGCAGAACCACAGTAGGTATGGCTGGGGCAAGCAGGTCCGTCAAAAAATGCTGCTGGCACAACAGGGCTATTCGGATCTCCTGCTGAATGAGGCCTGCAAGGCTTGGTTAGCGACCCGTAGCAGGATTTACCAGAGGGGAGATAAATCCAGTAAGTTGCTCCAGAGACCTTGTCAGGGGACACTGTACCCTCAGGCCTTCCCTGGTGTTGTGGGCCCGGATGGGGTGCCCCTTACGGATTCCTCTGCAATTGCAGAAAGCTGTGCTACGTATTATGCAGTTATATGGCCCCAGAGAGTGTTTGCATGCAGATGTGATAAGCCGCTTATTGGATGACCTCCCGCTTAAGGCATTATCCAACGAGGCGAGTGCGGAGCTGGATCTCCCGATCACAGAGGAAGAATTGGGTGCCGCTCTAGGGGACATGCATACGGGAAAGGCCCCAGGGCCGAATGGCTTTTCATGTGAATTTTTTAAACAATATTTTTTGCAGCTAGGGCCCCATTGCCGATTGGTGGTGGAGGAGACCAGGGAGCGGGGCTGTCTGCCTCGAGATTGGAGACATGCAGAAGTGGTGGTGTTTAACAAGCCGGGTAGACCTCCCGATCAACACTTGTCCTACTGCCCTATCTCTCTTCTGAACGTGGAGGCCAAGATTCTGGCTAAGGCATTGGCCAACCGCCTTCGGTCTCATATTACTTCCCTAGTCCATCCCGATCAAGCTGGATTTACTCCCCAGTGGGCGACTCGTCACAATATTCGTCGTGCACATGTTGCTCTTGCGACCGTTTAGGGGTTAGGAGAATGAGCAGCATTGTTACTGGCAGATATGGATAGGGCATTTGACTCCCTTAGTTGGGTATATCTATTCGTGCTCCTACATAGGCTGAATATTGGACCTCACTTCCTGTCCTATCTGACATTGTTTTATACCGACCACGCCGTGTCTGTGTGCGTGGCGGGCTCTATCTCCTCCACGTTTTCAATTGGACGAGGCACCAGGCAGGGTTGCCCATTGTCTCCTTAACTGTTCGCGTTAGCTGTGGAGCCCTTAGCTGCCTGGGTGCGGATCGACGCACAAGTGAAGGGTTTTGAATGGGCAAATGGACTGTCGGATGGAATTGCCTCACCAATTTAGATAGGACGGGACCGAGGCTGCTTCGCATCATGCAGATTTTCGGAGAGACCTCTGGCTTGTACAGGAACCCTCGAAAGTCCACACTCTGGGTTCTCGGGGATGTGGCGGGTCTCGTCTCCTGGGCATCCTCCGTTCAGGTAGTCTCTGGGGGGATGAACTATTTGGGGGTGTTTTTATCGGACTCGCCTATCACACCTTGGGATAGAAATCTGGCTCCAGTATGGGGCCGTGTGCGGGAGGATCTTAAGACTTGGTCCCATATGCCTTTGTCTACATATGGCAGGTCGGCCATCTTCAAGAAGATCTCGCTCCCACGTCTACTCTATCATCTGCAAAATCACCCATATCTGATCTCTCCAAGATGGTTCCAACAGGTCAACGCAGCCCTGGGACAGTTTCTGTGGGCTGGTGGAGTGGCAAGAGTTGTCCTTCTGACTTGTTTTCAAGCTACCTACAGATATCTTATCGTATTACATGGCCTTGCACCTGCTAGTCCTTAATAAATGGTGGTATGGGTATAGGGCTGACCCTGCGTACGCTGTCGAAGAGAGGTGAATGGGGGATCTTTCTTTACACACTATACTATATTCTGCACTGCTGCGCAACTCCTTGCCGTCTGTCGCGAAGATTATAGTCCAAATATGGCGGCAGGCTCTACGGAGGATGGGCTGCTGGAATAGGTTGACGTGGGAGACTCCTCTCTGGCAGAATGGGAGACTGCCGTAATTGGCTACTTTACCTGGGTTTCGTGGTTGGGACAGTATCTTTATTCTGGGTGACGTAATGCGAGGGCCGGTCGTGAAGTCCTTTCAAGATCTACAGAAGGATTTCCAAATGCCAAAAACCCAATGCTACAGATATCTTCAGTTCAGGCACGCTATTTCCCCTAGTTTGGACGGCTTAGAGATATTGGCCGAGTTTAGCCCACTTGAGGCGAAGGTGTTCATGGGAAATCTCCAAGATAACAAGATCTCAAACATTTACCAGTCCCTGGTTACTCATCACTCCCCCACAATGCAGAACCTTAGTGAGGCCTGGGAGGGTCATGTGGGCCCACTGGAAGAGGAGGACTGGACGGAGGCCCTGGCCTCCCCGCGGGGGGCTGCCATAGCCATATGTCTACGCCTAATCCAGTTCAAGTATCTTCATCGGGTATACTTCACCAGGGTTATGCTGTGAGGGCAGGTCTGGTGGCTTCCCCTGTGTGTCTGAGATGTAAGCGGGAGGAGGGTACTCTGCTGCATACAGTCTGGCACTGCTCTGTTTTAGCGTGATTTTGGAGGGGATTTATGGCCTGCCTCTCTGAAGTGTTGGGTTGGGACCTTCCCTGCTCGCCGAAGCTGGTACTCCTACATGTTATGGACGGGGTGGGGGGAAACATATACAAACACCATCTTATGCTGATAGGGTTCACTTTGGCTATAAGAGCTATTGCCAGGGCTTGGAAGGCACCGGTGGCGCCTTCAGTGTCCGCATGGAAGAACGGCCTGGACTTCTGCATGTGTTTGTGGATTCCCATCTTCGCAGCCAGAGGGTGCCCGCTCAAACACTTTAAAATCTGGAAGCGATGGGCGGTCTACCGTGGCTTGGAGTTGGAGCCTGTTCGATGGCGGGGCCCCTCAAACCGGCATAACTTTCTACTTTGTTTATACAGGACATAGTCTCTTGTGCAAAGACAGACCATGCTTTTCACAGACGATGCCTTTGCTTTTTAATGTGCTGCTCTGGAGTGGACGTTAGTGCGATGGGGGGGTAGGTTTGTGGGGTTATGGTTATTCTGTTGGGTTATTCATTTGTATTGCTCTCCATTTTTCCTTGCTTTGCTCATGTAAACAGTCAAAGTCAGAATGATGTACGTTTCTTATGCAGAAGTTTCTGGGGTACAGAGCTCTGCTCTATATGTGCTATTTGACAAATACATTCTGTTTAAAAAAATTTTTTTAGTTCTTTTCCCGAAGTCCCAATCTCTTAAAAGTGAAACTTGTGTGTATCCCCCTCACCCCCCCAAAAAATAAATCCTGGTGCATTAGAATGTTTCCATGTTGGTATGTAGCATGCATGTAAAGTGTATACCTAGCAAGTAAGCTTTGCAACAGCGGCATTACCCTCTCAATGCTGGTGACTCAATGCTTAATCATTAAAACAAACAGACAATTAATTGATTATCTTCTACTGCTCCAGTAACCAAGTAGCTCCAGTTACCCGCCAAATCTGGAATGACTCATAAGGTTTGCTTATAAGCAGAGCCTACAAACAATCCCTAATCGTTAAAACAAGCACTGAGTGTATTGTACTTCTGTGGTTGCTAACTTGCTGGATAAGCACAACTCTGGTTTCCATTATGGGATAATCCTCTCGGAGTACATGCTGTCATGACAATATTGTTCAACTGCATCCAAAGGCATCTCCATGAGGTGTTTATGAAAGGGCTTAGCAGCTGGTTCTTGATACCTGCTGGCTACAATAGACCTAAATAATATGTAATAGCTGCCAAGGGAGCCAGCAGGCCTTGTTTTCACAGGATGAAGCCAGAAGTCCAACACAGGGCAGAAACTAACATATATATATTTATATTTGTAGAATTTAGATCAGGGATTCTTATTTTGAATAAATTATTCACAAAAATGCAAACCTTTCCACGAACAAAACCGCATCCAGAGCTGGACTGGCTACAGGGTGCCAGGGGCTGTTGTGAGGTGTGGATGGATGAAGATTCTCACCCTACGCCATCCGGGTACCACCTCTCATGGAGCAACATCACACACCTGAGACATGGATGCAGCCCTGCCAAGGAGCAGCTATTCTTCTCCACAGAATGACAGACTTTGAAGTATTGGGAGGGAAGGCTCCACCCCTCAGCTGCAGAGGGGCGATGCTGACACTTTACAGGGCTGCACTTAACTTTGTGCCCATCACCGATAAAACAAGATGTTGCATTTTTTTCTATCAAAATGTAATAGGACCGTTTTCTAAACAATGCCCAGCGCATTAACACCCTTAGGCATTTGCTGCACTATATAAATGTGGATCATTACGTGTCATTGCAAATGTCTGTCTGTCCACATTGAGATCACGTGATTCAGTGGTAGACCCGGCCAGCAGGTGCAACCACAGCTTCCCTTGTAAAAGCGCTGGATTTGCCTTTTTGCGTCTGGTCCTAGGAGTCCTGGGGGCATATGTATCAAAGGATTTTGTATTCGCAAACGCTGCGAATCGCAAAAAAACAGCGTTTGCGAATACAAAATCGCAAAAGGAGATGTATGAGGCATTTCAGCCTCGCAATCTTAAGGAATCGCTAAATTTGCGATTTCTTAAGTTTGCGTAAGCATTTAAGAAATCGCAAATTGCGATTTCTTAAATGCAATGTAACACGTGCTGGAGCAGGGTTTTCTATTTAAACCCTAACATCAGTTTATATTTTTGTATGTCATAATTAAAATTACTAATGATTATTAAGCTGATGACTATAACTGATGACATGATTTTGGATTACTGTAAAGGCCCATGATCTGAGCCCAGGGGACTGGGTGAGAATAAAAGTGCACAGAAGAAGAAATTGCTTGGTTCCAAGGTGGGGAAGGCCAAGACAAGTCATTCTGACTACGACGACTGCTGTAAAGTGTGCTGGAGTGAAGAACTGGATTCATGCAAGTCATACTCTGAGAGTTCCAAATCCAAAGGATGGGACTGGGAAAGAGTACTTTGAAGAGTCAGATTCCAGTGATGATGCGGACACTGAAACAGTGAGAAGAAAAAAGAATCCTGAAAGGGGGGAAAGAGAGTCAGAAAGAGAGTCAGGTGAGTCTTTTTTCTTACCAGAAGAAGTTTCAAGAGGAACATTGCGAACCTCAGAAGAGAGTTCAGATTCTGGAAAAGTGCCTGAAGTTCCAACTAACTGTGGAGAAAATAGAGAGAAAGAAAGAAAAGAAAAGAGTGATTCCACAGAGACTATACATGAGTCAAATGAAGAGGTTTAGAGGAATCCATCTGAGATAATTCTTGAAGAAGTAGGGTCAGAAGAAGATAGAGAGGGACAGATTGTGGAAGACCCCCGAGGAGGTGTAGGGAACATTCATGATAAGCTAGGTGAAGGGATAAGTAGACAGCAAGAAGATTGCGTGTTGGAGACCCGAGGAGGGACAGTAGCAGGGAAATCTCAATCGGTGGAGAAGAAGACTGTGGAAAAAGAGAGAGTTGTTGATGAACAAGAGGCAAATGAGACAGAATCAGATGAGAGTGAGAATGAGATACCAGAGGGTCGAGTTCTGAAAAAGAGAACTTGGATTGGAGAAAGGAATAATAGAGAAGTGAGACAGAAAAGAAGTGTAAAAGGAGATCTTTGGCCTAACAAGATAAAGAGGCTGAGATATCGACTGACACGAGTGAATTCATCGAAAGCTGAACAGGTGAACGAGGTGTCAAGTCAAAATCAAGCGAAAGAAGAAGAACCAAAAGAACCAAAAGAACCAGAGGCGATCAAGAGAATCAGAAAGCCCAACCAGAAGTATAGGTCACCAGAATGGACGTATGTGGCACTGTCTGAAGAAGAAGAAGAGGCAGAAGGTCAAGGAAATCCAGAGGGGACCTTACTGAAAGTGGTTGAGGAGGAGAAAACTGTTGGAATCCTGAAAGTTATCTTGTCTGACATTGAAGAAGAGACAGATGTTCAGGATCTGATACAATTTGATGTTGATGAAGAGGAAGTGAAAAGTGATGAAAATCCAAATTGAGTGAACTAAAGGAGTCACTTGGAGAAGAGTGAAGAAAAAGAAATCTAAAAGAAAAATTAACAAATTGTAACGATCTAGTGGATGTTTGCTGTTCTAGAGATTCAGTAGTGGAGTAGTAGAGGCTAAGTCAAAAGACACAGTCAAAGTAATAAGATGGCTAACACAGAAAATAATCAAAGTAGATGTACCTTCCTGAAAAGGTGGTGCAAAATGTGTTGCTGCTGTACAGGACTATTGATGCTACTATGGAGTGTACTTGCTTTATTAGTTACTTTTAGAGTTACAGTAGACACTTTGAGAATACATACTGAGAATATGACTAGCATAGGGAAGAATTCACAGAAAGTAGTACCAACTAGAATTAGCAATATATACATACACAAGGATAGGTCAATTAATGATTTCTCTAGCAATGTTTTTTCAAAATTATTGTATGAATACGTAAAGAAAATGGAAGTAAGGGATTGCTACGTCTGTATGCAATTACCTGCATCCGTTTCAGAGGGAGTTACTTATCATCATCTTCCAGCTACGTATGGAATTTCATGTAGTGTGTTGATTAGTATTTTTTATTTATTAGGGAAAATAGATTATGATATGTCTAATAAGGATAACATTTTTGGGCAATTGCCTGTGAATAAAAAACTGAATCCTTGCTAAAGAAGCTAACATTTTAGGTGAGATTTTTATTGAAACAGAAGAATTAACATTAGATTACATTTTTAGAAACAATTTAACTTGTAGTTTGAAGGAAGAAGAAGAAGCTTTCCTAGACATGGTAGAGAAAAGGAGAATGGGTATGCATGAAAAGGCAGGAGGATATAAAATGAGTGAGACGATGTGGGACATTGAGTTGGGAAAAGAGTTGAAGAATGGGGCCAGTCTAACTTTGGCTTTAGATGCACCACAGAAGGGTAAACTATGCATTACCAGAGGGAAATCCCAATATGATTATTATTTTGTTGGGACTAGTGAGTGCCATGATACATATTTTATTGCAACGGGATGGGGATTTAAAGGAGGAGAAGATCCAGTTTTCCCGGGAGTATATTATATTTGTGGGAATAAAGCTTATTACAGGTTGCCTGACCATTGGTATGGCACATGTTATGTTGGCCTGGTCTTTCCAAAGATTTTCCATATGGATAGAATAGAAGATGCAGAACAAATTAATCTACTAACACGTTTTAAAAGAGAAACTTGGACAGAAATTGTAGGAGATATTTTCGGAGCTTTGATACAAGCAGTGGGAATTTCATTAAATGCATATGGAATTCGAAAGTTGTCAACAGTGGTGGATCGCTTATCGACAAGCACCGCTGGAGGGTTTCTATTGGTAAATACAGAGATGGTTGCCTTACGCGCTATGTCTATGCAAAATCGACTTGCCCTTGATATTCTATTGGCAAAAGAGGGTGGAGTCTGTGGAATGCTGAAAGTTCAACATTGTTGCACTTACATTCCTGATGAAAGCAAAGATCTAAAAGTCTATATCAAAAATATTGCTGATTTGCATGAAGAATTAGTACCACTGGAAGCTGAAAGTATCTGGACTAAAATGGCTAATAAGATGATTGCTGTTAAGAATTTTATTGCTAAGATAGGTAGTACCATTTTTGGTAAGATATTATTTCCATTGACATGTGTGATTGTTGCTTTATTGATTCTTAGATTAGGATGTTTATGTTGTAGATATAGGAGGAATAAAAATAAAATAATATAAGAAAATGTTGAAAAGAGACAAACGAGGTCGAAAAGAGACCCACAAGAAATAGAATTGGAAGAATTTAGGGAGAGCATGTACTTAGAAACAAAAAGAGATGACGAAAGAGAAACTGGAGTTTAATGAAAGAACAAAAAGACATTTGGATTTTTCCTAAAAAGGGGGAACTAAATTTTTTGGGTTGGATTTTTGTGGTGATGATATATCACCAAAGGGGGGATTGCTGGAGCAGGGTTTTCTATTTAAACCCAAACATCAGTTTATATTTTTGTATGTCATAATTAAAATTACTAATGATTAATTATTAAGTACTAAGTTTTGTCGAGTTTTTTATTAACCAACCTTATTAATGAAAGAACTATACGTGGGAATGCAATTGCATGGCTAAATTAATAAGTGAACTAAGTTGGTGAGCAAATTAATTTAATAAGTGTGGCTTATGTGATATTTGTTATGTGATTGCGCTTTAAAATAATATGCTTTAATGCTTCTTTATGTCGCAAATGGCTAGATAAATACGTACACATAAGGGTATTAGTGGGAATTAACACTGTAAAATCAATACGATATAGTAACGTTGTTTTATGTTTCTTTTTAATTAAGTTGTCCAACGTGGCCTGTTAAGAAAATGGCCGACATCTACAGCCTGCATTTGAGTAGATGAAATATGAAGAGAGGCCTCGCTGATTGTAACCTCGGCCTCTGCCTGAACTAAAGCTATGAAAAAAGATGACAACTCTGGGATGACCGCCAGTTATCCTTGGTAGAGAACATTTGTCACAAATGAACATTTTGATAAACTTGTGTGGCTTCACTGCGAGTGATACAATTCTGGAGAAGAGCATTCATGGATGTTACAAATTAGTTTTTGGACTTCCTATTTCCTTGTTTTGAATTTTGAGATATCCGAGAGCGGAGATTTTTCTAATGTTGCAAGCTAACATCCTTTCCTGCTCAACGGACGTTTTAGAGTTTGTTTGTAACTTTTAGTATGTAAATTTTAGTATACATATTACTAGACTAGAGAGGGTCTAGGGCCACTTCTTCCTGAACTTATGCTCAGAAGACCGATGCTGACTGAGAGGACGGTGACTCTACATTACAGCTTGAGAGACTTTAATTCTTTGCTGAGAGACCTGTCTTGACTTAGAGAACGATATTTAGCCAGAATAGGTAAATATGAGAATAATGATTTTGCAATTAAATGGCTTGTCATATGAATTAATTTAGATAAAATAATTCCTGTTTGAATTACAGTGTCGGGTGGTTATTTCTTTCTCATGTTATTGAGATCTCAAATGTATTTTAATTGTTTAAATCAAGACTCAAGATAATTCAATTTCGTTGCATTGACCTCAAATTAAGGTGCAGATTGATTAAAGAGTTCTCTCTTATATTCAGTGTGGATAGAGTAATGGAATGAATGTTGGTGTAATGGGCCCCACCAGCGTATGATGAGTGTATGTGCGCATGACTGTGAAATTACTCTGTCCGTGGAAGTAGGGAGAATTTATAAGCACTGATCTGCAGCACACGCACCCGAGTTGTGCGAATTCTCCTTAAGAAATCGCAAATTACCACCAACTTCAAGTTGGTGGTAAGTTGCGACTTCTTTGAAATATGCAATTTTTTGCATATTTCTAAGTGCCATGTGGTGCACATACATGCCCTTAGGGCATGTATGTTCGCCATATGTGCACACATGCTGATTTCAGGGGTGCATCAGGATGTCATCATGACACCCTTGCACCTTTGAAAATATTCTCAATTTGCGATTAGCAAATAGCGATTCGCAAATTGAGGAGGACTTCCCAATCATTGCTATGGGCCTCCTGGCCCATAGGAATGAATGGGAAGGTATTCCTTAATTGCGATTTCGCAATTTGCTAATCGCAATTAAGGAATTTTAAGAAATCGCAAAATTTGTGCGATTTTTTAAATACATCCCGTTTTGCAATTCTCAAATAGCGATTCTCAAAAAATCGCTATTTGAGAATCGCAAATGGAGATGATGATACATATGCCCCCTTGACATTTAAAAGATGTGCTATTTTCTGTGGTTTCTCTGCCCTCTCTATGGAGGATCCGTAGCAGTTTTCGGTTATCTAAGAGGTCCACCAAGAGACGTCATTGTTGGGAGAAGGGAGCATGTTGGTTGAATGTCGGGATCCCACACGGGAACCTTGTCTGACATAAATATCTTGTCCAAAGTATCGCTTTCAAAAATATTGTTCCAGTTGGTATAGATTTTCTTTATTTAACTCAGCTCTGTTGCTATTTTTGTAGACATTGTAGATATTTTGACCCAGGCGATATTCGAAGTGCTACACTCTCGTACCACGCCATGCAAACCATTGTCACCACACGCAGGAAGTGACGCATCCATATGATGTCATAGTAATTATGGCAGGACCTCTCCGGAATGTTTAACCGTTGGTCCTGGATGCCCTTATCACTGAATGACTTACCTGTATTCAGTTATTCTCACCTTAATAGTGCTTTGCGGGACATGCAGTCTATGTATGAGCTATGTTTTGTGCGAATGTGTTTAATGGCTCTGTAGTGAAAACAGTGTGGTGTTTGCACTGAACATGCATGCACTGCTGCTTCCAGAGCCAGTGTGCCATTTGCTACTGTTAAGTCCCAAAGTTATGGAAGGGGGACAATTTTCAGAGTCAGGGAAAATGTATGAACCAGTCTGTTCCTCAAAGCAAAAGATGGCTTGGGCAGGATGGGTTAATCCCTGATTATAGAATGTCATCTCTTTCTTATTCAGACCCGTTATGTCAATAATTTCTCGAGCCTGCCTATTTTTTTCCTTCGTAGTACGGTTTCTCCTTATTTGAAAATACTTGCCACATGACAAGTTTATTTTAATACATTTAAGTTTCTATTGTGTGCAGCAGATCCCAAAGCTAAAGTCTGAATGCAAGGCCCATGATTGGAGTAAGAGAGACACCCACCCCCAAACTTGCCTCCTGCCCATTTCAACTCATATAAGCTGCCATTGAGGATTCAATCAATATTTGGTCATTTGGTCCAGGCGGCAGTGGCGTAACGAAACTTGAGGGGGCCTCCCTGCAAAGTATATGGAGCCCCCCCCCCAATTCCCTGCACCAGTCAAGAGCTCTCAGGCCAACGACCCTCCATACTGCAGGTGCTGCAGGGCTTTTGTTACGCCACTGTTACCAATACAGCCATTACAAGTAACCTTGGATGGTGGAGTTAATAGTTTGGCTTAGTTTGCTGGCAGTCTATCATAGGTGGTGGTCTATCCACTACAGGGCCCTTTCATCAGTACGCCAGGGAAGTTTGCCCTATTTAGGTGGGTTTCTTGATGCAGGCTCCTGTCATGATATACAACATTGGACCCACTCATCGTTCAGTTTTGGGAAAAGTGCATCCACTGCTCCTTCTCTTTCACACCTCCTTCCTCTCTCCTGCTTTCTTTCCATTATTTGTGAGCATCTTATCTTTTCTTTTTTCTCATCCCAGCATTTTTCTTTCTATTCTCTGTCACTTTTATCTCCAACTTTTTCTCTCCCATAGTGTCAAAATCCTTCCACTATGCTTTTCCTATCTCCTGTGCAGTATTTCTCTCCCTTTCTCAGCTCTTCTTAGGCTATCTGCTGTGTATATCTTCGTCCATTTTCTCACCCGCTCCATTCCCTACCTCTTTTCTCTTTTCCTCTTTTATGCCCCACCATCTCTTCCTTATCAGCTTTCCAGCTGACCTTGTCCTTATAGCACCTCGTGATTTCTTTCCTGCATACTTTCACACCGTGTCCCTTGATTAGAGCGTCCAGCGCATTCTTATCTATCACTATGATCTTCATCAATCCAATACAGACCTGAAGCCTGGATCAATCATCTTGAGCTCTTATTGCACTTCTTCTTCCTCATACTCTCCCAGAACCCCTAGCCTCAAAGGTTGTGTTTATTTACTCCAGAGTCTTCACTGGTGTCTCTAGAGAGGCCAGATGGTGCCTGTCCCCCATTGCTATTTGTCCTGGCTCCCATGGTGCCCACAACCGCAACTGCTCAATGTATTGGGTGACGACACAGAAAGAACAGACACCGCGCCTTGCCACACACATTAAATTGTCCAACTACCTTTTGTAGCAAATCAGTGTTGTTTGATTAAAATGTTTGAATCTCTCTCTCTCTCTTCCACACACACACACGCACACACACACACACACACACATACAAAAAAGCCACTGGTGGAGGAGGGGATTTTGCTGGAGTGGGGGACACATCCTTACCTCTGACCCACCACAAGCATTTAATTTTTGGACCCTGTATTATAGCCTTGTTCAAACCCCTTTACTTCCCTTATCACACATACAGCATGCTTTTTGTTTTCTGTACAGTGACATAGCAATGTTGTTGTGGACTCATGCAAACAAAACAAAAAGCCCCCAGCAGCAGCTTAATAACTCATATATCGAGGCAGCCACGTTGACACAATTCCCAAAACCCCCCAGGCGTAATCCAATAAAGGAAAAGGTAAAAAAAAGAGTATAATGCATGAGGTGCATCATTTAGGTCAGCACAGTGGCTTAAAGAGGATGTACATTTTTCTTGTGGTCAAAGTTCGTTTATCAACATTTTCCATCAGCTGTGACATTAGTAAACCTGGTCTTGGAATCTCTGCCTGCTGCATTTTAATTTTGCTAATTCATTGGTGACAAACTCTGATAATAAATTGTAAAGACCAGGCAGGGCTAAGGTTTTTAACACATGCAACTGTCTGTTACCATTCTTGGACAGATGTATTTAAACAGTCCATTGTTGTATTTCCTGGATGCTATCAACTCTTGCTTCTTTTTCAACTTCCATGCCACCACCTCACAAAGCCATTCACTGATAAGCACCACCATCGATCAAGGACAAAATCACCCCAAAAAAACAAGATGTGTTCCAACCCCAAACCGTCTTCCCAATAACTCACTTTAAAATACTCTGCAGAGGGCTGATCCATTTAATGTTTGACAACAGCCCTTGAAACAGACTTCCTATAGCGCATCACAACCCATCCAACCTGCTACTGTCCAGAGAACTACTCTAGGATCTCCTGCCAACACCCAACCTTCCAACATGGGATGCCGCTACTCAAGACTCACTAGTGTGAAGGTTCCTCAACTCCTGACTTATTGATTATTAGCCAAAATCTAAGACCGACCTCTTTCTCCAACCTACTGTCCTGCAGAAACAATCCAAGGTGTCTTCCTCAAATTTCTCCGAATCGATAAAGACAAAGACAACCAGTCACAAACATAATCTTTTACACTGTGAAGCTTTCTCTCCCAGGGTGTCTGAGAGACTGTCAGAGAGACACACGTTCACTGTAGAGTGAATCTCAGCACTTCTCTTGTCAATTGACAGAGACAAGGCATTTGATCGAGTGCATTGCTTTTTTCAGTGGGAAATACTGGATAAGGCAGGTCTGGGAATTGTGCAACTATTCTAGCCCCGCAGCTCGGAAGCTGAGCTGGACTTTCACTTCATCCAAAAGAAATGGACACACCTCCTCATTCTGTGCCTCAGGAAAAGAAGCAATGCTTAAGTTTACACACTATTGGTACTACACCCCAGCCAAAAGTTGAAATGGAAACTTAACAGTCCTAATTGTTGTTAATGCAACTTCAGCCACCCAGACACACTGGCTCATCTCCTCTGGCTCTGTCTCAAACTCAAAGGCTACTGGTAGGCAGTGCTGAAAGATATCAATGAAATGTTTGCAACAGCCATACCTTGTCTTTCTCGCTATGTCCTACTGACACTCCCCAATGCTGAAATTACCTCTACACTCTAACAAAGGGAAGGCAATGATGATGGCTTTGGCGTTGTGTTGGGCTAAACATGTCATCAAAACCAAATGAGGCACAGATACATTGTCGTCTCACTTTGACTGACTACATAAACTGTGGGACTTTACAGGGACGGAAAAGCTTACTGCTTCCCTGCAGAACAAGTTGGTAGACTTTGACAAAATATGGTGCACATGCATCTAATCTCTGGCACAGGACTTTTGGGTACTTACTAGTCCTCTTTACTTATGAGTACACCAGCTTACAGGACGAGAGGACACACCTGACCAGCAAGACAAAGACTAACCACAGTGAGTACGATGCACTAAAAGGCCCAGCCTGCTGACACAGAATACATTCTGAAAGAGCTAATTCTAGCAAGAGAGACTATGCTCCCTGGGTGACAACCCCTGATATTTTATCCCTCCCCTCCTGCCTGCCCCTAGTCCCCTTCCGGTATTTTCCCTTCCATGCCTCCCATCTCCTTCTTCTGTTCTCCCACTGTTATGTCCCATAGTTCTACCTCATGGGCCGTTGGATTTAGGTAAGAGTATTTGTTACTGGATAAATTAATAGAAAGATCTGAACCATAAAAGATCAATGGGTCTGCAAAATATTTATATTTTAACATTATTAATATAGTATTTCATCAACACAAGTAAAATTCAAAGTGGTGTACGTCAATAAGAAGCACTATTTACAATGAGAATAAAGCGAATGAAAACATTGTAGGGAAAAAGCCAAGACCTCATTATATCAAGCAGAATAGAATATGCCACCAAATACTTAGGTATTTTATAAACAAAAACATTCTAATTGCACCAAGATTAAAGAAGAGTACATTCAGGTTGATTAGTGTGATGGTAAATGTGAGCCTCAAAAGTCAAAACATTCAATGTATTAAAAGTTATCAGCTTGGGAAGTTTAATCCCTGACTTAGAGTTGGATTTTAATTATGGAATATGCAGTAGTGGTCCATGAGCCTTAAGTAATGAACCTCGATCCTTTGGGGGATACGGCAGTGGCTGATCAGACCAGTGTGAGCTATTTACATTTAGCTAGAGAACATCAAACTCTGTGCTCACAATTCAGTACATCACACATGCACTGAACACTGACAGCCAACTTATGTAAAGGGAATACTGTTTTCCTCTCCCTCTGGTGTTTCCTTTATCTAACTTTCTTCCTGTGTGTCTCCTTTACCCTTGTTTCAGTGGATTTCTCCTTCCGCATTATTTCTCTCTCTTTTGCAAAGTCTTAATACTTTTCAGAAGCCTTCTCCCTTTTCCCTTTGTTTTTCACTGACTCTCTTTTACTTTTTCTCTCTCTTCCATCCATTTTCCTATTTGGGATCTTTTTACCCTTCATTTATGGAGTTCTCTCTTTCTTTCTCTTTCCAACATTTTTATCATCTCTCTCTGGGCTTGTTTCTTTCACCCTTTCTGCCTCGCTGGGGCCCATACTATTGCTCCCTGAGGCCCAAATTCATCCATATTCGCCCCATCTCTCAATCTATTTGAAGGGATTTCTTTCACTGTCTCCTAGGTTGTCTAACATTACCTTTCTCTATTTGCTCATCCTCTCTTTATCTATCCCCTGACACCAGTCCACACAACACAATCTACCATCTCTGGCTTCTTTAATTTTCTCTGCACAATATATTTTGATGAGGTTCAATAGAAAGAGAACGTATTGTTTTTCAGTGATCCTTACAAAACTCAAAATCCATATGCTTTCTCTCTCCCGTGGCTTAGCTGCCTTTCTCCCTCATTCTCAAGGGAGCCTCATTTCCTCTTGTGGGTCTCTTTCACTCTTTATGTGACTCTCTGGGTTTCTCAAGTTTTATACTTTCTCTTTGGGGCTTTCTTTCACCTATTGATCTTATATTCTTTCATATGCCAGAGTGTTTTTTTCCTAAGTGGAAATTAATGCATTTTCCTGTTTTCTTTCTCACATGCACACGTTTGTGCTCTTTAAAGATTACTTTTTTCCTCTCTGTTTATATGATCACATCTCGGGGTGCTTTAATGTTTCTCAGATTTGTTGTGTTATATTGTACTGTTACTCTCATATTTGTCTTATATTTTGCTGTTACTCTCAAACACTGGAAACGTTTTTCACTCTCCTTTGGTCTGCAAAACTCTCTGATAACCCTCTTCACCTCAATGCACCTCTTATAATACAGTGTTTCTTTGTTCTGTATTTCTACAGTCTCAAAAGCATTACTGTACAAATTTGCCAGCCTCAAAAAGATGAAACTATGACTTGTCCTTGTTGAGATACAAATTCATTCACAACAGATCACAAAACATGTCTTCTCTTTTGGTCTCACTGTATCTTTCCCTCACTCAGTCTTCTTCTTCTCTTCTTAGTTCTCTTACCCTTCGTCTCTCGTTCTCTCTCTCTCTATCTGCATCACTTACTCTCATTCTTTCCATTTATCTCCTTCTCATTATCTTGCTCCTCCTCTGTTTATGTTCTGCTTTTCCTCCCTCTCTCGTTCTTCACCCCTTATGATCTGTTTCTTCTGTCACCTAAGTTTTTCTCTGGCTTTTCACATTTGTTTCCCCTCGTATTAAAACACTTCTCAATCACATGTTTCCTTTCTCTCATTTTCTTGCTCTGACAGACACGTTCTCAACTTTAATTTCATCTTACACTCTGTCCCTTATAGTTCTCTCTGAGAGTTCAGACTTCTTTATGTGTAGACGTCTCACTTTGCACTTGAGACTGAAAGTATAAAATAAGGTTAGAATCCCATACTGGAGTAATATGTTAAATAACTCCAAGGGCTGTATCCCCTAATGGATAGGCAGCATTCTAATATAACACTTCATATAGGTTTTAACAACATAATGCCACTGAAAAATACAAGTGCAGCATTTTTGCCGGTGCTTTGTGTTCTTGGGTCCTCTGCAGTGTTTACCATGGAGCTCAGGTCAAGGAACCTTTCTCCAGCACAAGGGCTGTCCCTAAATGGACTGCTATGAATCTAAGCACATTTATAACATTGTGTTAATGAGCTCTGGTATCCCCCAAAAGATGGAAAAGACTTTGCACCCCAGGAGAGACTGTATGTACAGACAACAAACTTTAGTTTAATGCTAAGTAAGTGTCTAAGTTTCTACAACACGTACAGAAGCACGCACCTTCGTTTAGCCTGGAAAATCACTTTGTCTTCCTTAGATGTGTTTATTTCAACTTTTCACTACTGGTTCATTTTTATAAGTTCTTCCAGCTTTTAAGGGAAAATATGCATATAGCAATTGAGCTTGGGAGTGGTGAGCAGGGCTGGCTTTAAGTCAGTGCGAGTGGTGCGGCCGCACTAGGCGCTGACTTGGACCAGCCTTTAACAGTGCTTTAAATCAAATGAAATGTATGTGAGAGAGGGGCTATAGAGAGATCAGGAGCACTTTTGCAATGTAGTTGTGAGGGAATCCGAGGAGGAGGTCATTGGAGGAGGGGCGCCAACAAAGACTGTAGTACCAGGCTCCATCAGAGCCCTGGTGGTGAGTGACAAACTGAAAGTATTGCATGTGCCGAAAGTGCTTACCCTGCCTTCTCAGCACCTCCTCTAAAGTGTCTTTATTATGAACTGCTCTTTCATTGGATGGCTGAAGCTACACCACTCACTTATAAAGCATCACAACTCCTGACAAGCAGCCAGAGAACCATCGCGATACTGTCTCTCAGAAATAATGTACAAATTAAACCACTGATCCTCTCTGATGCCTATCTGCGGCCGGTCTGTTTTTTTTCTACCTGCCCTTCCAGTTTCTTTCTCTCCAGCGAGTGGAAACTGAGAGGTTGGTGCAGGGCAGATACGAGGAAAAACACATATCTTTGGAGCCAACAAGTAAAATAAATGCAGTCTACACAGGCAAGATGCCCCCCAAGCTCCTGAACCCTGGTGCCACTGCACATGCTGCACCACTGAAAGCTCGGCCTCTGACTTTGTACCTTCATATGCATCCCAGCAGAGTCCTGTTCCTGGAGAAGCAAACCTTCTTCTGCCCCAGTCAGCACTGTACTGCATCGTCCCTTTTCAGAGGAGCAGTGCCCTATGGAGAATGCTCTCTCTGAGGGCCCCCATCCCCACCCTTGTCAGGGTCCTCGCAGGCTCTGACTGAAGAGAAACAATGTAAGTTGTTACTTTGTTTCCCTTCAGTCCTGTGTGAGTGGGAGGAGATCATAGCAGGCTGCACACTGCAGCTGCTTCAGAGCAAGACACACACAACTCCCAACAGATGAGCTCAGGGGGCCCCCCTTCATGTACTGAAGACTTCCGCTCACCACAGGAGCTGCATGGGTGTTTATTATACCCCTGCCAGATGGTTGATTCTTGTAGGTGAGTGTTATCATGTCCTGTTAATCTAGCAAGCCTGAGTAAGTACGTACTGAGTTCAGAAATAAAGTCTCTGAGCTAACAGATTGTTTGCCCAACTAAAACTCAATTAATTTCTACCAATATTCCTTGACTATCACATTTAACAAATGGAAGATGACACTAGCCTGAATCATTATGATTCTTGTAAGATCTGCACAAACACGGCCATGTGATTGAGTATCCTGAAACCTCAAATGACCTGTAGCTCCTACTAGCCTATTATGGGCCATCTGTTACAGGTTACGTTTTGTAGTCCTCGCAGTCGGCTCTTTGCTTAATAGGTCCACCTCTTGACAGCCTCAATTCTGCTTGTTGTAGTAGCCCAGAATTTTAAGGTGATCAAGCGTGGGAAGGAAAGGGAGGGAACAGCAGGGAAGACCTGTAATATAAATAACAATCTGTGTTACACTGTGGATAGTCTCTAGATTATACAATATAGTTGTAGGAATAACTGATTATACTGTAAAGAAATAAAACCATGTTTCACTATACAAAACTGAAGTCATCTCTAGACACCTGGTTGAAGATAGGGTATATGACTTAATTCTCTGTTCACTAGCGAGTGAAGAGTCAGTTTGTTGGATATCACTTGTTCCTGAAAATAAAAGATGGCAGGACTTTTCATATGCATTTCTCTTTGACTCTCCTTCCTTCCCCTTTCCAACAAGGAGCTCACAACATGTTCATACAAATACCCACCTAACTCAATATGTGCCTTGCGTCACAGGATGTGAACCAATTATGTTCTAGGACTCACAAATGACCCCTGTTCAAAACGGCAGGAGGGTAAAAAAGAAAACAATTTAGAATGATACCACCAAAGCAGTGTTCCTTGCAAAAACTTGATTCCAATGAAAAGCTGCTCTTGTCCCAATTGATGACGGGACTATGTACCCTTAACAACGGCAATCCTAATATCACTCCATACTGTGGGCTTTTATGATGTCAAAAAGTAAAGGCTCAGAATGCAACTATTCACATATAATCATAAGCTCCTCACTATGGAACCGTATGGGACCAGAGGTGATTTCCCTTCCATCAACCGCTAGGACACTTTCCGGTTGTTTCTTATGCACTAATGACTTGTAACTCCTGAGCTACAGTTTCATCCATGAAAAGCCTGTAGCCCCTGAATCAATCATAGCTTGGACAATCTTCCATCCACCTGGTGTCTTTATTTGGATGGATAAAAAGAAATGTCGTAACTAGAGCTTGTTTACTTCACTTAAAGAAGGGATGTCAGTAAAGCTCAAGATCCTCCACCCTACGGTGCACAGACATAATATTGAGTTTTAAATATCAACATACATTAATATCAAGTTTTAAATATCGTGGGGACAGATTATCGACATCAAGAATATCGATGACCAGAATATCGAACTGACGGTAAGAAATATCAGTTTTTTAAAATAGCGAAGGTAGTAATATCAATAGCAAAAATATCGATGTTAATAATATCAATGTTTATATTAGTGTTATGTATTTTAGTATGTATTTTATATGTATGTGCTCTATATTTTTTGTATGGTATTGTACTGTATTTTTTAATTATATGTATACATTTTTTAGAAGTTACTAATTTTTTTTAAAGTAAATTATGTGTTTTAGTACTGTAGTGGGTTGTGGGTTGATGGGAAAATAGGGTGGGAAGTAATTTAATTATAGTACATTAAGGTGCCGATTCCGAAAAAAATTACCGTACGACTCGTATCCGTATTTTTTTACGTACGAATCGTACAAGTCCCGTACAACCGGTGAAGTACGATTCGTACTTTAAAAAATACATATGAATCGTATCGGGAAAAGGTCTACGAGACGTCCCCGAACAGTTTTACGTACGAGTCGTAAAACTGAAGTCCGAGCGCACAAGTCCGATCCGTACCGGCGTTGCGAATACCCAAGCGTATGGAAAACATCCCGTACGGAGCGAAATTTGTACGACCCCTACCCCGGGTACACTTGTGCCCGGGGTACGAGTCGTACGGCCACCCCAGCCACCCCCCCACCCGCGTATGTCCGCACCGTACCCCCCCACCGTATGTACGGTCCGTACATACGCGAGGATTGGGGTACGCCTGGGGTATGGTGCAGACATACGCGGGTGGGGTGTACGGTGCAGACATACGCACCGTACATACGTACTGTTGGCCTATGTATAGTACGTACCCCAACAGCGCGTATGTACGCACCGTACATATGCAATGTTGGGGTACGCACCGTACATGATGACACGTACGATGTGGTTGATGGCATGTATGTCGCGTACCGGGCCCCCTTTTCGTCATGCATCGCAGCGTACTTAGCTTTTCCGGCACTTTTTGGCTCCCGTAAAAAAATAGCCGTGCGGAGTGCTGTAGGTACGAATCGTACTTGCTGGTCCGTAAAACGCTGCCTGACTCCATGCAAACGTCGCGTACGCGCTGTCCAGGATCAGAATAGTAGGTATTTTTTAGCCGTACGGTGTTTTTTACGATTCGTATGGAAATAGTATTTCTGTACGAATCGTACTTGCTGGTTTGTAAGGTGGATTTCCCGGGTACGAGTCGTACGGAGAATACGCTCCGTATGACCATTCGTACCCGGGTTTTACAGGTTCGGAATCGGCACCTAAATTATCATTTTTAGGAATTATTAATTATTTTTAATTACATTTTACGTTTTAGTTCTGTAGCGTGTTGTCGGTTTATAGGGGAATAGGGTGGGAAGTAATTTAATTGTAATTAAGTAATTATTAATGTTTAATTATTTGTATTGATAATTAATGTATTGTTAATTAATATTAATTGGTAATTCATTTTATTAATTGATTAATTGATAAATATATTAATTGCAATAATTTATTATTGGAGAGAGTTGTGGGTTTATAGGGGAATAGGGTGGGAAGTCATTTAATTGTAATTAAGTAATTATTAATTTTTATTTTTGGGTATTGATAATACATTTATTGTTAGTTTACTATTAATTGGAAATTAATTTTTACTAATTATTATTTATCGGTATTGATAATTAATGTATTGTTAATTATTAATTTTTGATTATTTTTGATTAATGTATTAATTGATAATTAAATTATTTGCGTGAGATTTTATGCAGAGTGGGTTGTGTGTTTATTGGGGAATAGGGTGGGAAGTAATTTAATGTTATTAAAGTCATTATTAAATTTAATGTATTAGTATTTTTAATTAATTAATTGTTAATTTATTAATAAATCATTATTTAATTACAAAAACTATTTAATTTATAAGTGTGTTATTTTTAACCCCTAAGCTATCCAACGCTTTCCCTACTGTTGCACTCTTTGGAGTGGGAATAGTAATTTTTACCCCTACGCTATCCAACACTTTCTCTACTGTTGCACGCACTGGAGTGGGAATAGTAATTTTTACCCGTACGCTATCCAATACTTTCCCTACTGTTGCACTCACTGGAGTGGGAGTGGTAAGTTTTACCCCTATGCTATCTAACACTTTCCCTACTGTTGCAGTCTTTGGAGTGGGAATACTAATTTTTACCCCTACGCTATCCAACACTTTTCCTACTGTTGCAGGCTTTGAAGTGGGAATAGTAATTTTTACGCCTACGCTATCCAACACTTTCCCTACTGTTGCACTCTCTGGAGTGGGAATAGTCATTTTTACCCCTACGCTATCCAACACTTTCCCTACTGTTGCACTCTCTAGAGTGGGAATAGTAATTTTTACCCCTACGCTATCCAACACTTTCCCTACTGTTGCACTCTCTGGAGTTGGAATTGTAATTATTACCCCTACGCTATCCAACACTTTCCCTACTGTTGCACTCTGTGGAGTAAGTATATATATTATTTTATATATGTATATCAATAATTTATTTTAACATTATGGGGCCGATTCCGATCATGGTAAAAGGCTGCACGAATCGTTGTACAGAGCGTTTTCTCCGTACGACTCGTACCCTGTAAACTTTCCTTACAACCTAGGAAGTACGATTCGTACAGAAAGCCTTTTTCCGTACGAATTGTACAAAAGACTATACGGGGAAAAAAACCCAACGATTCTGATCCGGAACAGCTTGTACGCGACATCCGGACGTATTTAAGCAGCGATTTCCGGCCCAACAAGTACGATTCGTCCCTACGGCACTCCGTACGGCTCTTTACTTACGGGAGCCAAACACAGCCGGAAAAGCAGAGTCCTATGCGAACCGCTACGCAACGGAGCCCCGGTACGCGACATACATGCCATTAACCCCATCGTACGTGTCACCCCGGTCCTCTTGGCCTACGACCTGGTGCACCGGACCTGACGCACACGCCGCAGAAGGTGAGAACAACACCCAGGGGCCAGGGTGGGGGTGAGGGGCAGGAAACATACCCCATACCCAAACCTATAATATGGAGACCATACATTATCACCAGGGTCTGGTCACTTTGGGGGCGGGGCCAGCAACCCCTGCGTACCGCAACAATGGAAGTGGGCGTGTACGGTGCGTTGCACACGTACTCCTACGGCACCAGTAGAACAGCGATACGGACCATACACTCGCAATGATTGCGGGTGTACGGTGCGTTTCACACGTACCCCTATGGCACTAGTTGTACGGTGCGTTGCACACGTACCCCTACGGCAATAGTTGTACGGTGCGTTGCACACGTACAGGTATGCACTAGTTGTACGGTGTGTTGCACAAGTACAGGTACGCACTAGTTGTATGGTGCGTTGCACACGTACCCCTACGGCACTAGTTGTACAGTGCGTTGCACACGTACTCCTACGGCACCAGTAGAACAGCGATACGGACCGTACACACGCAATGAATGCGTGGGTACGGTGCGTTGCACACGTACTCCTACGGCACCAGTAGAACAGCGATACGGACGGTACACACGCAATGAATGCACCAGTACATTTGTGCTACGAGGCGTACACATGCCATGAATGTGGGCTTAAGGACTGGCCCTGCATGTTACCTTCATATTGGTGTGTGTGTAGGTCCAGGCCAGCAGTGAACTGCTCCAAGGGGGTGGGTGGGTGGATGCAGAGGATTCCCAGCAGTGGCCAGCCATATGGGGGTGGCTGCAGATCAATACCAACAGTGTCCAGACATATGGGGGTGGGTGCAGAGGACTCCCAGCAGTGGACAGAGAAATCGGGGTGGGTGCAGAGGACTCCCAGCAGTGGTCAGCCATATTGGGGTGGCTGTAGATGAATACCTGCAGTGTCCAGCCATATGGGGGTGGATTCAGAGGACTCCCAGCAGTGGACAGAGACATGGGGGTGGGTGCAGAGGAGTCCCAGCAGTGGACATGGACATGGGGTGGGTGCATATGACTACCAGCAGTGGCCTGCAATATGGGGGGTGGGTGCAGAGGACACCCAGCAGTGGACAGAGACATGGGGTGGGTGCAGAGGACTCCCAGCAGTGGAGAGAGACATGGGGGTGGGTGCAGAGGAGTCCCAGCAGTGGACAGAGACATGGGGGTGGGTGCATATGACTATCAGCAGTGGCCTGCAATATGGGGGGTGGGTGCAGAGGACTCCCAGCAGTGGACAGAGATATAGGGGTGGGTGCATATGACTACCAGCAGTGGCCTGCAATATGAGGAGTGGGTGCAGAGGACTCCCAGCAGTGGACTGAGATATGGGGGTGGGTGCATATGACTATCAGCAGTGGCATGCAATATGTGGGGTGGGTGCAGAGGACTCCCAGCAGTGGACAGAGATATGGGGTTGGGTGCAGAGGACTCCTAGCAGTGGACAGAGATATGGGGGTGGGTGCATATGACTACCAGCAGTGGACAGAGATATAGGGGTGGGTGCAGAGGACTCCCAGCAGTGGACAGAGACGTGAGGGTGGGTGCAGAGAACTCCCAGCAGTGGACAGAGACATGGGGTGGGTGCAGAGGACTCCCAGCAGTGGACAGAGATATGGGGGTGGGTGCAGAGGACTCCCAGCAGTGGACAGAGACATGGGGGTGGGTGCATATGACTACCAGCAGTGGCCTGCAATATGGGGGGGTGGGTGCATATGACTACCAGCAGTAGACAGAGATATGGGGGTAGGTGCAGAGGACTCCAAGCAGTGGACAGAGATATGGTAGTGGGTGCAGAGGACTACCAGCAGTGGACAGAGATATGGGGGTGGGTGCATATGACTACCAGCAGTGGCCTGCAATATGAGGGGTGGGTGGAGAGGACTCCCAGCAGTGGACAGAGATATGGGGGTGGGTGCATATGCCTACCAGCAGTGGCCTGCAATATGAGGGGTGGGTGCAGAGGACTCCCAGCAGTAGACAGAGAAATGGGGGTGGGTGCAGAGGACTCCCAGCAGTGGACAGAGGCATGGGGGTGGGTGCATATGACTCCCAGTAGTGGACAGAGATATGGGGGTGGGTGCATATGACTACCAGCAGTGGACAGAGATATGGGGGTGGGTGCAGAGGACTCCCAGCAATGGACAGAGACATGGGGGTGGGTGCAGAGGACTCCCAGCAGTGGGCAGAGATATGGGGTGGGTGCAGAGGACTCCCAGCAGTGGACAGAGATATGGGGTGGGTGCAGAGGACTCCCAGCAGTGGACAGAGATATGGGGGTGGGTGCAGAGGACTCCCAGCAGTGGACAGAGACATGGGGGTGGGTGCATATGATTACAAGCAGTGGCCTGCAATATGGGGGGTGGGTGCAGAGGACTCCCATCAGTGGACAGAGATATGGGGGTGGGAGCAGAGGACTCCCAGCAGTGGACAGAGACATGGGGGTGGGTGCAGCGGAACCCCAGCAGTGGACAGAGATATGGGGGTGCGTGCAGAGGACTCCCAGCAGTGGACAGAGATATGGGGGTGGGTGCAGAGGACTCCCAGCAGTGGACAGAGATATGGGGGTGGGTGCAGAGGACTCCCAGCAGTGGACAGAGACATGGGGGCGGGTGCAGAGGACTCCCAGCAGTGGACAGAGACATGGGGGTGGGTGCGGAGGACTCCCAGCAGTGGAGAGAGATATGGAGGTTGTGTACATCATTATCAGATGACCACACCTACATGGTGGTATGGACGCATCCCTGACTTTGGACTATGATGATAATGCTATAACAACACATCACTGACAGCAGTGTCCCACTCCCAGGAGGATAGATGTCTTTCACACACTGCATGACACACCACATGTGGGTGAGAGGACATATAACACATGCATACCCACCCATGGCGGATGCAGCACAATACACACCCTGATATCATGCCACTAGACTGTATAGTCATGTAACTGCCTACAAAACTAAGATAGCCAAAGGGAACACACACTGTCACGCACATCCCAGGAGTGATAGGAATGTCCAGGTGCTGGTCCAGCCACAAAGATGTTGTCTCTCATGGATGGAATAGGGTGGAATTCCCCTACATACAATGCCCACAATTGTGAGTCAGGTGCCCAAATAACCTGCATAACAAGTACTATTTGTGTGGTAGGCCGTGATTACACACATGCATAGTGCTGAAAAGGGGGAATTTGTCCCTGAAGGCATTCCTACATACTGAAAACACAAGTACAGTGACTAGCAAGGATGGCACAGACGATTCAGCAGGAGACATCGGTGAGCAGGCATGGCCATTGTTGAAGAGATCCGTCACCAACAAAGGGAATGTTAACACAGGTCAGCACAACAATAGTGCAACTGTTTGCAGGGAAGATGGCAGGTGCCACAGAGGAAGGAACACTCCTTGGGACAATGTCTAAAAAAAAAATGAACACACAATACCAATGATTCTTTGCAGACACATTGTGATGGCACACAGATACCATGGTCCACCTCATGACCATCATACAAAAAAAATTCTCAGAACCCTAACACATTACCAGAACACCAACTCCAGGAGCCTCATCACCAACATCAAGTACCTGAAATGCAATAGTGTTGAAAGTAAAACAAAAGGCTTTATTCAGCACAAACCAAAAATTTGAATAATTTGAATATTTACAAAGGCCAATGGCCAGTCCATATTTCAAGTCCAAGGGTGGACCGAGGGGACCCCGTCTACCCCGAGCTTGCCTGCACAAAGGAACCTCAAGGTTTGTCGACTGGTGGGGGGGCATCATATGTGGCAGGACCAGGCACTGCAGGGACAGGAGGGGTAAGGCTAGGTGTGGTGGGTGCAGGGGTGGACGTCTTCACCACAGGGGGTGGGGCAGCGCCGAAGGTGGATGCGAGCTCGGCGCTGCACACTGCTGCTAGGACGTCCATCCTAACCCCTGCACCTGAGGATTCCCCAGGGTCAACAGAGGGTGTGGTGGGTGAGGGAATGGGTGCAGCACTCTTGGTGGAGGGGGTGGACATGGTGGGGGACTCAACTCCTGTGCCCGGGGACTTCCTCGCCCGCTTGTGGGGTGGTGGCTTAGTGGGGGCGAGGTCCAGCCCACCCATAAAGATCTGCTTGGGTGAGCGTTTGGCAAGGGAGCCAAGGGGAGTGGTTTTGGAGGGACAGGGTTGTGAGGACTGCGGACTGCGACTGGGGCTGCGTTAATGTCGTATGTCCCCAGACCCTGTGGGTGTGCCTACATCCCCCTCAGTGTGCGTGCCAGGAGGTGTGCACTTTGCATTTCTTGGGGGTGTGCTGGCTGTGTCTGGTGGGGTGCGTGCCCGTGAATGTCTGGGTGTGTGTTGGGCAGGCATGGGAGAGGGAAGTGTGGATGGGTTTTGGGTAGGGGGGGACAGAGCACTGCAGGAGAGTAACTGCTGCCGTCAGGGAAGAGTCCATGGACCGCAGAATCCTGCGTTGGTCATACATCGTTGCTGACATGCCCTCCATGAATGACACCATCTGTGTGAGCAGTTTAGTGTGTCCATGGAGGATATTCAGTACCGATGCCTGCCCAACCTGCAAATGCCGCTGTATGTCCACAGACTCTTCACTGAGGGCAGCAGGGGTGACAGGGGCAGGGGGTGCGGTGCCTGGGTCAAAGGAGACATGGTGTGGCTCTGCACAGACAGAAGGGATGGGAGCAACTGGGAGGGCGGAGATGGTAACGGAGGAGGCAGGGACAGATGTGGGGATGCTGCCAGGTGTTGTTGCAGCCTCTGCCTCCTCGAGGAGGTCAGCGTCGGACCCGTCGGCATCGTAGCTTGTATCACCTCCAGACAGGTCCTCTGACTGACTCCCCTCACCCTCCGTGCCACTGGCGCCTTCTGACTCCACAGCACTGGTGGCACTGTTGCTGGGTCCCTCCTCCAGGTCCGTGCAGGTGTCTCCCTCTGTTGCGGATGATGATGCTGTGGGCAAGAAGAAACCAAAATGCATCAGTCAGCTGTATACATCTGACACATGAGCACAAAAACAATTGGTCACAGTGCATATCAGGCAATGCATCATGAGTAACACCTAGATCCCTCCGCACATATGTAAGCCCTGTACTGCCCAGTTGGTAGACCCACTATGCCACTTGGACACCAGGAAAAAAATAACGCAACGTGCCACAACTTGAATGAGAAATACACTGAGAAGCTAGTGTCTGTGAACCGGTGAGCACAGCAATACAATGAAGTCATGCCACCTCTTGTTTACCCTGAAATAAACAGTAGTGGTGCACCCGAGGTAAACTAACACACCTCAATACTCAAGGTGTCACCACACTCAGAGACCTGTAAGTACTTTGGAACCCAAAAACGAAAAAATGTTGGTACCTTGGGACTCACAATACTTTACACAATCGACATGTTTTGAATGTGCCAATTCGCCATTTCGTGAAAAGAACACTCATGTGCCTGCGTGAAATATGTCTCACAAGGCAGTGCACACAAAACTACATTTGCACTGTCATTGAAGAAGCTGGCACCTTTTCTAAGAAGCCACTGTCCGAAATAAATGGTGTTTCCGAAAGTACATATACATGGTCCCACGGAGGTATTGCTGTCTTGAGACTCGTTAGTTTGGATCACCAACAACAAAGGAGTCTCACAAAATCAAGACCACTGTGGGAACATGTATATGGAGAATCAGCAACACCATTTAATTCTAACAGTGGCTTCTTTGAAAAGGTGCCAGCGTGTTCCATGAAAGTGGAAATGTCATTTGGTGTGCACTTCCTTGGGAGACAGCTTTCATGCAGGCACATCAGTGTTCTTAACACAAATCATCAAATTACCACATTTAAAACAGGAAGAACTGTTGACAAGTGCTGTGAGTGCCAAGGTACAATTTCTTTTTGAGTAACAACTTGAATTCTGTCAGTTGTCACATGGCCATCCGTCACCTGATTACACAGTTGGCTACACATATGACCTACTGCCTGTCATCTGGAGTGGCACACATGTCCACACCCAGGACAATGCATAAGCTAATGGGCCTGCAATTGGGTTGTAAAAAAGCATAGCTGTACTGTGGAGACACCCTCATGGCAAGTCAGAATGTACACACAGATGTCAGCACACAAAGTCCAAACTGCGTTGCATCTGAACCACACACAGGTGCCAAAAATGTATGAGCAGGAATCACGTTTTTAAAAAACTGACACAGGCTGCAAAGCACGAACATTAAGCACTGGCCAGCATCACAGGGGCACTGCACGGTGAATCTCTGTACAGCCAATTCTCACACAAAAGGAAAAATCAGGGTTGCCCATGTAGGCCTCTCCCGCAAAACCACCCATACCTGAGTAAATGTGATTGATACAGATCAAGAAGTGACACCTCTTATTCAAGGTTACAAAAACTGTGCAGCAATAATTGCTACATTTACACACCATCACCTCGTGGGGCTGCCAATACATATTTGTGACAAACAACCATCAACAGATTGTTGTGAATAGCCACACAGGCACTGCCCAGTGGGAGTATGCACAAGCAAAATGGTGTATCCCTGTCCAGTGGACACATGTAGCACAGATTAGAAAAATACAAACTAGGCCAGGGAACAATGCCACAGAGGCAGGACTATGCTGAACCCACACAGAACGTGCACAGTGTTGGATGACACACATGATTATGAGACCAGGGTGTCTCAGGGGACTGTAGTGGGCACACTGATCCGTGTTCCTGGAATGAGCTGACTGTACCATGATCAACTGTCGTGGCACTATGCATATCTCCCACTCATGCACATCATGTCTGAGGCCGCAACATTGGTCATGCATGGTGCAAGGGTGTTCAGTTGAAACATCACACTCCTATGTTGAGAATCATCATCATTGGCAACAAATATGGACCTCCAATATAGTGAACAGGTCATGGCACAGGCAAGGTACCAACACAAGTCACAGACCACCCTCCCACATGATGCAGAAAGCAATGTGCACTTAGATTTACTGGCACCCTAGATGACCATGTGCAAATGTGATTACACACAGACCAGGGGACAAATGTCAAGGAGGGGAAGGGATGAAAAAGAGCACCAGGTGACATTGGGGAACAGAAAATGCACTGCACATATAAACTCTGGGAGTGTATCCAGGCTACAGAGCACTTCCCAAAGCTGATAACACATAACACAACAAACAGCCATGTACCTACCTCCTCCTTGCTGCCGTCTCTCCTGTAACTGCCTATCGAGGTCAGGGAATACCACCGCCAGGATACGGCTCAAATGGGAGGTCAGGCGTCGGCGCATGCCATGGGGGCAAGGAGGGTCAAGCCCCAGCTGGACCCGGGCGATCTGCCGGGTCCAGCACCGGATGTCCTGCCACCTCTTGCGGACCTGTGGCAGCTGCCGACGACGCTCCCCCGCAGATCTCACGGCCCTGATGATGTCCCGCCAGATCTCCCCCTTCTCGTAGGCAGTTACCTGTCAGGATGACAAAGTGACACAACATCAATACACCTGCTCCATGTCCCAGAGACACACATTTGAACATCTTTGAAATGTTGAACAGGGCATAGGATGCAGACAGGAATTGCATCATACACAATAAGAAATTTACCTGTGTGCAAGCCCCAATGCACTAGATGGCATTTAAAGTCAACAGGTGGCATAAGGGGTGCGACACACTCACTGATCATGCCACACACTGTGCAGCACATGCAACAGTAGGCTGATGGCCAGCACGTGCCAAGCAGTCACATGTCCCACTCCACTGACGCACCCTCAGCAGACTAGACAGACACACCCAGGCACAGATCACTCGCCTGTCATTGACAACAGTGGATACAACCCTCACTCTGCACATGTGCCACTTGCCAGTGGGGTGTCACAGGTGTCCTGCTAGCTCTGCAAGTCAGACACACAGCACGGCTTACTTGTCACATCAGATGGGTAGATCTATTATCTCCTCCATGCAGCTGTGGTGCAACACTTCACATAGACACTCACCCACATGTCAAGGAACATTCACACACATCAATGTCCAAGAGTTCGTACACATCATTTGGACACTCTCACCACAGGTCCACTCAACTCATACACATCTGTGGGTACAGTCACCTGTCACACCGGGGGGACCACTGAATGACCTCAGGACAATAGTAAAAAAAGCCACAAAGGATTTTCCAGGCTGAATGTGTCATGCACTATGCAATGAAAGTCACAGTAAGCACAATGCAAGTGAGGAGTGCACACAGGAACTACATTATATTGACAGTCACACAACAGGTGCATAGGCAAAGGTAGTGGAGTCAGCACTCACCTGCTCCCCTGGTCTCCCATACAGCTTGGTGTACTGTGGGAGGAGGCAGTCCTGCAAGGCCTCATTCTTCTCAAGGCTGAATGGCTAGGCCCTCTCAACAGTATGTGACAAGGTCCAGAGGAAGCAGAGACAGCAGCAGTGCGGTCGACTCAAAAGTTGTGTAGGCAAGTGCCCTCTCATGGGTTCGGGCTGACTTATATCTGTGTTGCTGAGGGGCATTCATTTTGAGGAGTACATAGTGATTGGTCAGAATCATTTGCATCGTACGTTTACTCCAATCCCTTTAAACATACACCAATGACACCATTCGCATCGTTCAAATTTTGAGCATCATGTCAAGTCAACAACCACTTTGCAACATTGTATTTTGTGGCCAACTGACTGTTCCAGGACACCTGATGGACACATTTCAACTGAAAACTCTGTATCCATGACAACCAGCATGCATTTAGGGCCTAATACTTGTCCCTTATGTGTCCCCTATGTAATTTTGAAATCCACACACAGGTACGGTGCGTTTCACACGTACACCTACGGCAATAGTTGTACGGTGCGTTTCACACGTACATGTATACACTATTTGAACAGTGCTTCTCAAACGTACATGTATGCACTAGTTGAAAGGTGCGTTTCACACGTACATGTACGCACTAGTTAAAAGGTGCGTTTCACACGTACATGTACGCACTAGTTGAAAGGTGCGTTTCACACGTACATGTACGCACTAGTTGAACGGTGCTTCTCAAACGTACATGTACGCACTAGTTGAACAGTGCATCTCAAACGTACATGTACGCACTAGTTGAAAGGTGCGTTTCACACGTACATGTACGCAGTAATTGAGCGGTGCGTCTCAAACGTACATGTACGCACTAGTTGAAGGGTGCGTCTGAAACGTACATGTACACACTAGTTGAAAGGTGCGTTTCACATGTACACCTACACCAATAGTCGTACGTTGCGTTTCACACGTACACCTAAGCCAATAGTTGTACGGTGCTTCTCAAACATACAAGTACGCACTAGTTGAAAGGTGCGTTTCACACGTACACCTATGCCAATAATTGTACAGTGTGTTTCACACGTACACCTACGCCAATAGTTGTACGGTGCTTCTCAAACGTACATGTACGCACTAGTTGAAAGGTGTGTTTCACACATACACCTACGCCAATAGTTGTACGGTGCATTTCACACATACACCTACGCCAATAGTTGTATGGTGCGTTTCACACGTACACCTACGCCAATAGTTGAAAGGTGCGTTTCACACGTACATGTACGCACTAGTTGAACGGTGCTTCTCAAATGTACATGTACGCACTAGTTGAAAGGTGTGTTTCACACGTACACCTACGCCAATAGTTGTATTGTGCGTTTCACACGTACACCTACGCCAATAGTTGTAAGGTGCATTTCACACATACATGTACGCACTAGTTGAACGGTGCTTCTCAAACGTACATGTACGCAGTAGTTGAACGGTGCTTCTCAAACGTACATGTACGCACTAGTTGAAAGGTGCGTTTCACACGTACACCTACGCCAATAGTTGTACGGTGCGTTTCACACGTACACCTGCGCCAATAGTTGTACAGTGCGTTTCACACGCTTACAATGGTAATACAGGCGTACACATGCAGGTATGGAGGGCTACGAGTCGCACAAGGATGTCCATCAAGTACTTGTCATTGCATACTTACATGTGCAGACCCTAGGTGTGGCAGACAGTTATATTGCACAGGTCATCTCATCTAGTTGCACAATTGATGTGTGATGACCTGTGGACACATGTCATGTGTGATGGGGCACTATGTGGCACACATCACCTTGACACTTGACACATGTGTGTCTGAAGTCCAACTGTGTCATGCACAGCAGCAGTGGGATGGCACAGTCAACAACACCCGCACCTGTCCCCTGATGCCAGGGACAGGGACACTCTATCAACTGACAAGTCACGATCAGCGTGCCCCTTTGTGACTATGTCAGGTGTGTGTCATGTGTTCCCATGAGCTTGCTGTCAGTGTCCCGTCAACTGCATCTGCTGTTGGTGCATCCAACATGGGTCTGTGTGGAGATGGGCATGGCACACATCTATGCACACCATGTGTATTCCCATGGCTGTAGGATCTGTGTGCATCGGACATCATATTTTCCCAGGCATACATGTCTGCATTGTCTCAATGGCTGTGTTTTTCTGTTGTCACGTGTACCCCTTCATCGCAATGTGTTTGATATGTACATTTAACATTCCATGTGACCTGTGCATGTGCCTTGCAGTCAGCTGTCTGGATGAGATGACATCCTTCCAATGCAGCTATGTGGTTGTGTGTCACTCCGGTGATATCTCTGGCTGTTCACTCAGACTGGCCCCCAGCTCATTTCAGGGCATGTCATGTAGACTTGACAATAAACAGGTGTATCTGGCTTTTTGTAGGAGTGCCAGCAAGCTGGCATATGTGTCCTGGAAGTATTGCACACACCTGACTCCATAGTTACCTGATGTGTATTAGCAGTGTAGCATGTGCTATGTTCATTGAGGATGCCCGACTCTCAATCTTCATTCTTCCAAACAATGTTTTGCAGGGCACCGCCTGTCCAAAGACCAATGCCAGACTTGGGTGCCATGAGGGAACGTGCCTGCATCCGCCGTTACAGATTCACTCGCCAGTTGATTGAGGACTTGACAAACAAGCTGGCACCACACCTCCAACCGCGACACAGGTATCCTACTGCGCTGACCCCCAAGATGAAGGTGATGGCAGCCCTACATTTTTTTGCCACAGGTACGTTTCAATTGACCATAGCTGATGTTTGTGGGATGTCACAGACAATGTTCAGTCGTGTCCTGTGTGATGTTTTGGCAGCCATGTAGGAGCACCTTGATGAATTCATCAACTTTTCTACTCCTGAGGAGTTGACAGATGTGAAGGATGGTTTCTATGCCCTGGCAGGGATGCCCCATGTAATTGGGTCTATTGATGGGACACATGTGGCTTTGGTACCACCACAGGCACAGGAGCAAGCCTATTGCAATAGAAAACATTACCACTCGATAAATACCCTTGTGGTGTGTCTTGCTAACATGCTGGTTTCCCATGTCTGTGCACGTTTTCCAGGATCAGCACACGATGCCTACATTATGAGGCGTAGCAGGGTGCCACAAATGATGCAGCGGCTGCCCAACAAAAGAGCATGTCTTGTTGGTGGGTATACTCTGTTTGTCCTGTGTGTTGCGGTATCTTTGCCTCTTACGGCATCTCCTGACCCACTTATTTAAATGATGTTTCCATGTAGGGGACTCTGGCTATCCCAACATGCCATGGCTGCTGACACCTCTCCACAACCCAAGAACAGCTGCAGATCACCGGTACAACAATGCACACGGGCAGACCAGGCGAGTGATTGAGAGGACGTTTGGACTCCTGAAGAGCCGATTCCGGTGCCTTGACAAAACAGGCGGGTCCCTCCCATATGCACCGGAGAAGGTCTGCCAAATCTTCCTTATGTGCTGCATGCTGCACAACATGGCAGTTGAGAAGGCAGTGCCACTCATCCTGGATCTGGATGAGCAGGAACATCTACCCATGGAGGATCAAGGGCTTGGTCACAAGGCTAGTGATGAGGAGGAGGAGGATGATGTCCGGAGTCTGCTCATACGCAACTTCTTCTCATAATGGTGAGTCACTGGGTATGAGTGTGCAAGCTTGTAGCATTGAGTGGCATGTGTTGCAATGTGTGTGTCCAGCTGACTGAATGCAAGGTGACTTTGACGTGTGTTCAGATGTGTCACTCGAGTGATGATGTCATGCCACACAGTTTAGCGGAGATAATTTCTTTGAAATTTGCATGTGTGCAACATTGTTCATATTTTGTAAATGTCCATGAGTGCGGCAAGAACTGTCTCAGGTGACTTCTTGTGTGTCTGTCATTCCCAGGTTTTTGCGCCTGTTGTCTGCTCGTGTCATCGTTGTCCTGCTATTCCTCATGAGGATTGCAACGTGTGCTGAATCAGCGTTCCATGCACGGACATGTGGAAATGTCCGTTTGGGTAAGGATTGCAGCAAGGCTTTTTGGTGTTGGTACGGGTTGGGAATGTGTGGGGACTGCTTCTGTGCATGTTGTGGTACCATGCATACATGTCTTCTCACCATGGAGCATATCACATGTAGCCTCACTCCCATGACATGTAAGTCACCCTTCTTGACAGTCATCTGTAGTGGAGTGTGGCGTCTGATGAAGGCATCAATGTGTGTAAACCTTGCCTCTGAGACATTGCGGATGCTAAGGGTGGACATAGTGTGGGACATCACAACAACAGGCTCTATGGGGAATTGCAGCCTCTCCGTGTGCAGCAGGATGTGTTTGGCTCATCCCCTTAACTTGTGTGCCAGTTCATTGGGATTTACATAATCCGTATTGGGAAGGGGGGGTCCAGCGTATGTCCCACATGTTATGTCAACTGACCTGTGAGTCTGTTCATATGGATGCATTTCCCTTTGTGTGTGTTTGTGGAATAAAGGTGTTCAGCACAATCCAAAGTGCCTCATCTCTGTCAGTGCAGCTCTCTTGCCAGTTTGCATGCGTCATCTATGGCATAATTGTCAAAGATTGAGCATATGAGTGTATGTGTACTTCGGAAACATGCATGCAGTTCTTCGTGGCTGATAATATCTATTGTGCATGAAGTACCTGGTTGTGTATGTATTTGTGCAGGTTGCTCCACACAACGGGACATCAACCCCTGCTGACGGTGTGTCTCCTGTGCGCAGCTCCGCATTTTGTTGCCTGATACTGTGTCCGTAATTTCTGGGGATTGTTCATACATTTTCTCGGAGTGACCCATGAGTAACCTGACACTCCTTCCTTTACATACACCTGTTGCACTGGGCCTTTCTGACCTCCTTGTCTTTGTGTGCTACTAATTGCCTAATTTCTCACCACTTCTGCATGCTGCTGCCTCACCTGCAGCACCGCCTCACCGAGTGCCCAGATTCTGCAACCCACACACCTCTAAAATGCTCCTCTCTTCCCCCTCCACCCATTCTAAATGCAGCCAACAGTTTTTCTGTGCCACTGTTGCGCCAATGCCGTGCCAAAGGCAGGACCGTCTGCGCCTGCAACGTGCACAGTGCACAACCCTCTGGTCTTTGCATGACCTACGTCACACAACAGGCTCATGCTGCAGCCACCCTCCATGCAATGTCCTCCAGACAATCAACCGCCTGCTATCAGGCAACCCCTAAGCACACACACAACACCTTCTCATGCTGAGTGTGCAACACCAACTGCCTACATAGCGCTGCCCAGCCTACCAGACCCTGTCAGAACAACCAGGTCATGTGCCTCCAACTCCACACCCGCTCCGTCCACCAGCACGCCATTGGACTCTGTTACCTCCTCAACACAACAGCCCCACACATCACCTTCATGACAGTAACCTGGACAAAAGCATCCTCAGCACACAGCTTCTTCATTGCCATCTCAGACGGATACAAGATCACCTGCAGGGACGGTACCAACAATCCCGGAGGATGAATTGTAATTTATTCCCACGTACACCCTCAGAGTCACAAATCCGGTTTAGCACCAACCCCCTGCCAACCCTCAGAGTAACACTCCTCTACAGATCTCCAGGCCTACATCCACAATTCCGCTAAGCCATCAACATGTACATCTGCACGCACGCCCTCACCTACACAAGCTACATGTGGCTGGGGGCCAGTAACTTCTTGCTAGAGTAGAACCACAACACCATCCATCATTGGTCTATCAACATTTGCATCCATGTCTCTGACAAGCAACACACTGCCCCACACCCTGCTACTGATCCCCAAAGATGCTTGATGTAAGTCACCACAGACAAGCTGTGTGGGACACTCGAAACAACACCACCGCCACACCCTGCCACCTCACACACTGGATCAGCAACTGATCCAACAATCTTGCCACATTGGTGGACATTTCCTGTGAAGCACAACAACAGTTAAGCCACCTGGGACAAGGCAGACCTACTGGACTCATACAGATCTAGCCGGACTCTTGTGCAAACCTTGCAACAAAAAGAACCATCAGTTACCTTACAGCCCTGGAAAACGCCACACACAGCCATCACCATATCATCAGCAAGGACAAGTGGAGATCCTTAAGATAGGGCCGAGGCACCAAAACACACGACATCAAGGTGCTCATCAGCATTGTGAGTGAACTGACAGCAGATCTCCATCCAAAAGACACCCCACCCTTGCAAGGCAGATCACATCCCTTGCAACTATCTACCACTGCAAGCTCATGGCCATACACAACACCGCCTTGGCACACAGAGGCAGACAGCACTATTATCCGCAGGACAAACCCCACTCAGGTTCTGGACTCCCGTCAGCAGCAAATACACCACCTGGCTCATGTGCACCATCCACTCTGGCTCTCCATCAGGCCCCTTCACACACAACATCTCAACCACATCAATCCCCATCCTTGAAGCCCACGTCCAGCACGTCATGAATGTCTCCTTTGAGATAGCCACATTCCATGGGAGGTGGAGGCATGCAGAGACCCAGGCCCTTGTTAAACAACAGACGGCAGTCCCGCAGGATCTCCTGGGACATCACCCTGCTTCCCTACCCAGCAAATGTAATCAGGAAGACACTCAACGAGCAACTGACAAATTTCCTCCACGCAAACAGCTCCAGGCAACCGGCAGCAGACCATCTTCCACAGTAATCACACCACTGCAACCGTCATCATTGCCAACACCAATGACAACTTTGCCCTTCTCAACAATGGTGAGCCCACCCCCCTTGACCTCTCAACGGCATTCTACACCATGTGCTACCACACTGTCAGCTCACACATCTCCAACACTGGTATCCAGAGGAGGGCCCAGGATTAAATCAACAAGTAGCTCACCAGCAAGGCCCAGGGAGTCAGCCTCCACCCTGCAGCATGTAGTACATTGGAGTCATCTGACCCATGCCCCAGGGCTCTTCTCTCAGTGTGACGATCTTCAATGTCTCCATGACCCCCCTCTCCACCATCACATGCGCACACGACCTCATCATCATCTCATATGCCATTGACACCCAGCTGCTCCTCAAACTCACCAAAGACCCAGCCACTGCCAGATCCAAACTTCAAGAAGGCATGAGATCCGTTGACGAATGGCTGTACATCAACCACCTGAGGCTGGACTTGGACAGGACTGAGGTCATCATCTGAGGATTGTCCCCTTACGGCTGGGTCAACTCCTTGTGTCCCACTGGTCGGGGCACCGCACCAGCACCCAGTGGCCACGCACGCAAGCTGGTGTTCATTATGGACCCATCGCTCACAATTACCATGCAACTCACCACCATCTGTACCTCATGCTGCAACACCCTCCGCATGCTGCAAATTATCCACAGATAGATCCACTCTAAGGCAAGACAGACCGTCCCCCAGGTCCATGACACCAGCTGGTTCAACTACAGCACCGGCCTCTACGGAGAACAACAGCAAAACTGCAGGAGAACTTGTCCATATCCAGGGTGCATTCGCACACCTCATCTTCAACATCCCCCGCCCCAGCCACATCACTGTCCACCTGAGATAGCTACAATGGCTCACTGTCTGCTGCAGGATCACCTTCAGACTCCTCAACCACACTCAGGAGGCAGTCCACAGCACCAGACCCAAAACAAACCTTGGGCGTCTGTCATCCAACACCCCGTTGGCCCAACTCCATGCAGCCCACCGTGCCCTGGCCACCATTCATCACATCCACATAAAAACTGCATGCAGGAGATAGTTCTCCCACCTCGCCAAACAGACCTGGGACTCACTCCCCGGGCACATCAACATGACCCATAACTTCTACACCTTCATGATACTCTTGCAAATTGGTCTGTCTGAGCAGTATTGCAAGCCCCCCTCAGCAGCTTGAGGCCATCACGGGTGAGTATTGGGCTCCATGTCTGTATTTGGTGATACATTGTGACCCATGTGTGTCCTCGACCGGACTCAGATCCAAGTGTATGGATGGCTGGAGTTAGTTCCACACTCAGGCATACTTTGACATATCCCCACACGTATGTTGTGGACTCATGCTAAATGACTGTAACATAAAATTTCAAGTATTAATTTTTTAATTATAGCTCTGGGGTGTGATTTGTGCACAGAAAAAGGTGCAATGCAGGGACCATAGAATCCAAAGTTCACAAGGGGAGATGGGATCCTTGCCATTTAAAGTCATCAGACCGCAGTGTTTGGCATCATTGGTCAGACTGCGACCAGCAGGTCCATGTGGCAGATGATGTCAGTCAATGAGGTGATGCTGTCGCACATGAAGGCCAGTTGCCAGGCCAAGTGACCTGGGAGATGTGGATGGGACGCTGCCTCTCACGGTCTTTTCCGTGGACGACCCACCTGCCTCGGGGACCCTCAGATGCAGGCCTTGACGATGCTTGGGATGCTCCGTCGGATGAATCCTCCTCCTCCCCCCTCCCTGTGGCTGGTGGTGGTCTTCGCCTGGTGGCACAGGGAGGGTTGCCCATGTTGTTGGTAATCCGACGGAGTGAATGGCTTTTGTCCCTTTGCACCACCAGGAGCTCAACCAGTCTTGCCTCCATCCATCCTTGGTGTTCTTGTTGACTGGTGTGTTGCTCGGCCTGCTGGTTCTTGATCTCTCTGAGGGTCACCACTACCTGGCTGAACTCCCTTGTGTCACGCCGGTATGCATCCATGATGTTGTGTATGTGTGACATACCGGTCCCTTCAGCTGGCTGGTCAGGTTCTCGCCTCCACCTGCCTCCACTCCCACCACCCCTGCCCACACGAGCCTGGCCTGCCGTTGTGGGCACATCGGGTCTACGGGACCCCTGAGGGATGGCAGTGGCGGTGTTGTCTGCCTCCTCCTGTGTGCCCGCCGCACCTTGTCCCTCCTGGTCAGACTGGCTCAGTTGTTCACTGCGGGAAAGGCTCCTCGGTGTCTCCTGGGATGTGGTAGTGTCAGGAATCCCCTCCCGCACATGGATTCCCTCCCACGATGCCACTTCCGTGAATCTGGTGCGCTTGGAGGAGAGCGGACTACAACTCCCAGAATGCCCTCCGGCAACAATTGCCTTATGCAACTCAAGAGTTCTGGTTACATAACACCAAGGGTAACGCCTAGTTTTCATGTTATGCAACTCAAGAGTTCTGGTTGCATAACACCAAGGGTAACGCCTAGTTTTCATGTTATGCAACTCAAGAGTTCTGGTTACATAACACCAAGGGTAACGCCTAGTTTTCATGTTATGCAACTCAAGAGTCATGGTTATACAACGCCGAGAGTACTACTTAAGGAGAAGATCACTGGGACTCGCCGTCGGATATTCTGATCTTTGCAAGAGTACCTGGTTGAGGTACACGGACCCGTTGGTGAGTTGAGCGGCGGAAGGAACATTCTAAGGAGCGGAGGAGAGGTGCTGGTGTGTGCTTCCTGCCCGTGTCCTGTCCCGTTCTGAGAGCCGTATTCAACGTCATTGGGCACAAGTCCCATTGGTAGAGCCGAAGCTCCCAACGGCCTGACAATTTGGAGAAAACGAGGTTGGTGCGAGTCGAAGCTCCCGACTCTCGTTCCTTGGGTAAACACACGCTTAGAGCTAAGACGCTATCCAGGAGGTGTTTCCGCGTCTTAGCCATCGACACTCGTAGGAGAACTGGGATAGGTAGAGCGGCTGCTCCCATCCATTCTCTGCGCCACCTTGGGTATCATCACTTAAACCCGGATACAAGAGACGCACACTAGGAGGTATGCCCAGCGTCTTTGTGTTGTGGCAGTACTCTGGGGGATACTGGTAGAGCGGCTGTTCCCAGGTGGTAGAGAGCCCAGCCGGGTGACTCCCACGTGCCCCCCGGTAGATTACACAACCTTGGAACTACCCTTCACGGCGGTTGAGTGGCATTGTCGGCCACTGCTTAGCACTGTGCCCTCCGTTGGAGCATACCGGGCCCGGTGTGCATGCGGAGGACGGTTAGAAGAGCTGTGAATGGGTATCGTACTTTAACTGGTGATTCCAGTACCGGTATTCTTTGTTGTCTGTAGTTGTTTATCTGTTTATTAAATCATCCTTAAACTTCCATTTCTCTGGTCCGTCGTCTGTTTGTCCCAACCCCGAGAAAGCCAGGATGTTACAGGTAGGAATGTGGGTGGTGATTGGAACAGATGTTCCTGAACCAGGTTCTGCAGGGGCTTGGACACTAGAGGGTCCAGGTCGGTCGGGGTCATCCGCGGAGTGTTGAGAGGCGTCGCTGCCGGTGGGATCAGGTTCCTCCCGAGCCAGGGACTGTGAATCTTCACCCCCATTGTCGGGGGGAGATTCATCACGTTGCCCTGTGTGTGAGAGACAGACAATGTTAATGCTGTTTCATGCAACATGCATGTTTCATACACATTCAAGTTGGTACTGTTCCTCCAGGTAGTTGTATGTGCCTAGCATTCTCCTCAATGTTCACTTGTGGATGGGTATGTTGCGGGGGACAGATTGATATGTTCTCCTGAGTCTTTGACATGTAGAATTTTGGCTTGGATGCTTCTTCGGCTATGTATTGGTCTTGTTGTGTTACATGTCCATTGTGACAGTGGGTAAATCCATTGCCTGTCTCGGGGGTGTCTGCTTGTGTAAGGGGTGTGTGTGACAGGGCCTACTGGTGTGTGTAGTGTGATTTGGCCCTGGGGCTCCGAGTTGATGTAGCTGTCCCCCCATGGAGCATGCTGCCATGACAGTGAGTGTGAGTTCCTGTCCTAGATATCCGTCCTTGTTGTCTTGGTGTTTGTGTTTGCACTGGTCACAGGAGGGCCTTGTGCTGCCTACACCCGGGCCGAGTGTGAGATATCTTGTCAGTACTTTCCCAATCTCTGTGCATTGCGCATGGTGCATGGGTATGTACCTGGGCCATATGGGATGAGGGCAATTGTGTCTGATTTGGAGTTCAACAATGTGTTTTGTGCCACCCACCCTCCCAGCATACTGGACATCCATTCTTGGGTTGGTGCTTCGTGTAGCATGGTACATAGCATGGCCTTGCTTTCTCAATGGGGCATACACATGTTAGTGGCATTAGCGTTATTTTTGACTGTGGTTCTGGCCGGTGAGGGCTTGGGGGTAGTTGCGTGCATTTGGTGTAGTTGGGGTGTGGATGCCATTACCCCCATGTTACCTAAGTTGTTTGTGTACTCACCAGGCTCTGGAACTCCATGTACTTCCACTGGCGGAAGCAGGGCCATCACCTTCTCCTCCCAGGGATGGAAATGTACTGGTCCGGGGGGCCCACCACCTCCAGTGATGTTGCTCTGGTCATAGTCATCATTCATTTTGCGCTTTACCGCCCTCCGCAGATCGTACCACCTGGCTTGGCATTCAGTCCTGGTCCTTCTGATGGGTGCAACAGCATTCACCCTATCGACGATCCTCAGCCACAGGCGTGATTTTTTGGCTATGCTGGTCTGTCTGACCAATGTTCCAAACAGCTGTGGCTCGACTCTGATGACTTCATTGACAAGGATCTCCAGCTCCTCCCTTGTGAACTTTGGATTCTTGTCTGTGGGCATGGTGTGGGGTGAGGGTGTGGATGGTTGTGGGTGTGTGGGTCTGAATGTGACTGTGTGGGTCTGAATGTGAAGAGGGGGTATGTGTGAAGGAGGTTGTGTGAAGGTGTATATGTTAAGGTGGATGGGTGCAGTGAGTCTGTTGCAAAGGCTCATGGTCTGTGTGTGTGGGCCCTTTTTATTGGTCCATTTGTGGGTGTGCCTCAGTTTGAATTTTTGGTGGGTGTGTTATAAGGGGTGGTTGTGAGTTTGCCCCTCTGTTTGCCTGTTTGGATGTGTCCAGGTCAGTCATTTCCATTTTTTGTGCACTGTAGACGTGTTTTGTGGTGTTGTGCGAGTCAAATAGACCCTCCTTATGCTGTTTTACAGTGTCCATGGTTCAGTAAGGTACAGGGGTACGAGTCGTACAGGCACACAACCCCATGCGTTGTGTATGTACGGTGCGTACACGGATATTGCTATGTATGGTACGTACACCGCCATTGCTATGTATGGTGCGTACACCGACATTGCTATGTACGGTGCGTACACCGGCATTACTATGTACGGTGCGTACACGCCATTGCGTATGTACGGTGCGTAAACCGCCATTGCGTATGTACGGTGCATACATCGCCATTGCGTATGTACGGTGCGTACACCGACATTGCTATGTATGGTGCGTACACCGCCATTGCGTATGTACGGTGTGTACACCGACATTTCTATGTACGGTGCGTACACCGCCATTGCGTATGTACGGTGCGTACACTGACATTGCTATGTACGATGCGTACACCGACATTGCGTATGTACGGTGCGTACACCGCCATTGCGTATGTACGGTGCGTACTACAACATTGGTGCGTACAACAACATTGGTGCGTACAACAACATTGCGTATGTACGGTGCGTACACCGCCATTGTGTATGTACGGTGCATACTACAACATTGGTGCGTACAACAACATTGGTGCGTACAACAAAATTGCGTATGTACGGTGCGTACACCGACATTGCATAGATACAAGTCATTCCCCGTGTACGGGACGTTTTCCGTACAATTTGTAAATCGGAAAGCCGGTCCGGATCGTACTTGTACGGTCGGACTGTATTTTTAGGCTTCGTACGGAAAAGTGTCCGTGCCAATCTGATTCGTACGGATAGGGCAGATCCGTATGCATTTTTCACATACGAATCGTACTTCCTGGGTCGGACGGGACTTGTACGATTCGTATGAAAAATTTACGGATACGAGTCACACGGGAAAAAAAAATACAGGATCAGAATCGACCCCTATATGTATGAATTATTATTTTTAAAAATGTTTTAATATTTTCAACTATTTTTCCTTTAATTATATGTATTATTTACTTTATTTTAGATTTTTTTTAGCATAAAAAACAATATTTTTTACAATTATATTTTTGACATCGATATATTTTTTCAATATTTTTGTACTTACCATGATGTAGATAGGATGTCGATATTCTTGACTTCGATATTTTTGTGTCAATATTTTGCTACCTCGATATTTTCGGTCCATCGATATTTAGTAAGTGATTCCCCCCTACAACTCTTGAGCTGTTTAGTTTTCTGACTTTTTATCAAGATTAGCAGCTAGTGCCTTAAACCCACTAATACGTGTTTTGGGATTTACTAAACAGTCTTTCACATAATAACCAGTTTTTATGTCTTTGATCTCTTTCTTTGGACATTAAGGAAGCTCTAACAGAACCGATATCCATGGGTTTGGAAGCAGGACTAACTCCTCGTCCCGTGTTTCGATTGCTCTCAAATTTGGTTTGTGTTCTGTCAAATCGCTCCCTATCTCCTTTTCGTTAGTTTATCCTATAGTCTAAACGCAATGCCAAGTTGATTAAATCAGTACAATTGGTGGGTTGTGGATCTGTTTTGGCCAAGACATCTTTGAGTTCATCTCATAATCCCTGATCAAACAGGGCATCTCTTTTCTCTTTTGGCCAGTGTGTTTCAGATACAAGTCTTGTGAAGGCATTGAAATATACCACTAAATCTTTAGTTCCTTGTTTTAGCTCAAAGAGTTCTTGGTCTGCCGAAAAGGATGTAGCCCTACGATCAAATCCCTTCTCAAATTCCAATTTTAAAGAAGTGGATCATCTCTTCTTACTAACAGAACCACCCATTGAGCAGCATCCCCAAACAAGTGAGATATCGTGAATGCCACCCAGGCCTGATTTGAAGGAAATGCCTTAGGTCTGCAGGAAAAATGTAATAACACCTGAGCTATAAAAGCCTTTACCTTTGTGACATATTTATGGCGTCGCTCAGGAACAACTAATGGTATGGGAGTGGGAACCTCAAGAGTGAAAGGAGAGGTTTGTGTAGGGATGCCACTGTCTGATCATTAAAATCCCCCGGACGTTCTCCCAGACTGAGCAGTAAACGGGTTTCTCTGCATTCTACAAAGTCTATCCTGAAGTACTGCAGTTTCGGCTCTAGAAGCAGCTACCTCCTGTTGAACCACCACCAATGCTGCCAGTACATCCTCTAAAGTGGCCATATTGAGAAACCAACCAACCAAGAGGACCTTTTTAGCTTGGGCAGATTATTCTGTAACAGGTTAGTCCTCGGGTCGGCTCGTTGCTCAACAGGTCAACCTCTTGACAGCCTCAATTTTCTTGCTGTAATAGCCCAGAATTTTAAGGTGATCAAGCGTGGGAAGGAAAGGGAGGGAACAGCAGGGATGGAGACCTGAAATATAAATATAAATAACAATATGTGTTACACTGTGGATAGTCTCTGGATTATGCAATATAGTTGTAGGAATAACTGATTATACCTGTAAAGAAATAAAACCATGTTTCACTATACAAAAATGAAGTCATCTCTAGATACCTGGTTGCAGATAGGGTATATGACTTAATTCTCGCTAGAGTGAAGAGTCAGTTTAGTCGTTATCACTTGTTACTGAAAATAAAAGATGGCAGGACTTTTAATATGCATTTCTCTGTGACTCTCCTTCCTTACCCATCTCCTACAAGGAGATCCCAACATGTTCATACAAATACCCACCTAACTCAATATGTCCCTTGTGTCACAGGGTGTGGACCAATTATGTCCTAGGACTCAGGAATAACCCCTGTTCAAAATGGCAGTAGAATAACAAAAAAACTATTCAGAACGATAAACCACCTAATAAGTGATTGTACTTATTCACGATACTTACACGATTCATACACCCCAAGGTAGTTTGGAATTCAATACACTTTCATGCAGTGTCAAATTGGCCAGATTAGATCCAAGGAACCAAATGAGAAAGGTACAATCTTTTCATCTTGGAGGTTAACAAACGTCAGTAAAATGTGCCTTCAATCAATCAATGAGGCGTTTATTAAGCGTGACTACTCACCCATGAGGGTCTCAAGGCGCTGGGGGTGAGGGGTTGCAGGCTCCAGTGCCTCAGGGTGAGGGTTTGTTGAAAAGCCAGGTTTTGAGGTTTCTTGCAAAGGTGGGGAGCACTGCTGTCTGTCTGAGGTGGAGCGGAAGGGTGTTCTAAGCCATGGCTGCGAGGAAGGAGAAGGAGCGGCCTCCCAATCTGGTTTTTCTGGTACGTGGGACCACGGCGTAGTGGAGCTGGGCTGTTCATGTATGCTGGTCTGGTGTCGTGAAGGGCCCTGTGTGCGTGGGTGAGCATCATGAAGGTGACTCTTGCTTCGTGCAGTGCAGTGTGTGAAGGTGCTGGGAGATGTGGCTGTGCTTTTGCAGTTTGAGGACCAGTCTTGCGGCGGCGTTCTGGATGTTCTGTAGCTTGCGGGTGAGGTTTTTGTTTATTCCGGCTTAGCATGCATTGCCATAGTCTAGTCTGCTGGTGACCAAGGCGTGTGTGACAGTTTTCCTGTGTTCAGTGGAGATCCATTTGAACATCTTACGTAGGAGGCAGAGGGTGCGGAAACAGGAAGACGAGAGTAAGTTGATCTGGCGGTCCATTTGAGCTCTGAGTCCTTCATTACATCCAAAGGAAAGGTTTTGTTTTTGACAATCTCACCGCACTCATCACTTTGTTTGGAGAATAAGCAGGTTCTCCAGGTAACAATACAATTAACACACAGGGAGCAGAGAGTTATACTCAGTAATTATCTAGGAACCCAACTCCTTAATGCGGTTGCAAGCAGAGTTCGTAAATAATTCAAATTGTTAATAATAAATGAGCTTAAGAAACCTTGTTGTTGCAAGCACACTTACTTCACCAGGGATTCCTGGCTGAGGCAGAATCCTAGGGAACCAAACAGTGATCCAGGATAATCCACCTGCGATGGATGCGGAAGCAGTTTATATCCCTTCCTGGTCGTATCCTGCCCCTTCGACACATTTCCTCTTCCTATACGGAAGAGAAGGGTTGAATTGCAGTTCTCCTTTCCTCAGCGTTCAACTCCTCTCTCGCGCTCCACCAGTCCTGCAGTAATGAAACAAAGAGACCACCTCACCAATTCCGCATAAGGGTTCAGCTGTTTTTAACCCCTCAAGAGTAGCTTTACTGTTCCCCAGCACGTTCAGTCCGCTCTGCGAGGTAGCCCTTGATACGTGTGTAACACCATCAGATCGTGCTGCCACCTTGGACGTGGTTCTGTTGAAACCACACCACTGACCTGTTTATGCTCCTGACATCCAATATATGTGACATTCCTAGAGGCTGAATTACTGACTGCAATTTCTGGAGATCATCTCAACTTTAAGGTGAAACCTGCAAAGAAAGTACAAAAAGAATAAATAAAAAGGAAGGAACCATTGTCTGATACCAGACAAAACCTAGCATGTATAGATAGACTGAAAAGCGTATTAGGCTCTACTGGAGAAGAGGCTTTTTTGTTGCAGCCGCTCCATATTGAGTAGATTTCTGTTCAATAATATTATAGATTAAGGGTCATACCTGTAATGTGCCATGACATGAAGGCCCTCATTTGTGCTCCTGGTCTGCAGAGTGGTAGTCCTGACATTTCAATGAGGTGTGGTAAAATCACCATAACTGCAGTGAATCTATGGTAGAGACTGATGGTAGTGTCTTTGTAGGAAATTGGGTTATTAGTTGTGTGGCCTGCACAAGTAATAGGTCCTCAATTGTCCTTCCTGGAAAGAAAGCACGCCATTGTAGCACTTGACTCTCTCAGCGGAGTGAGGCAGAGCAGTCCAAAGCCTACTCAGGGGAGGTGAAGTGGACTAGTTACTGTCACATAATATTAACACTCAATAAATGATTATCCAGTCAGTACATTTTCTTTAGAAAAAGGAGAAGTATATTTATTGCACACACTACTAACTGCTACGCAATAATTCACAAATATGTACATAGGCAGATGGAAAATACCATATATGGCATTGCATATTCACCATTGCCCCCTAAAGGGGTCATACAAGCACATCAGGTAAGTCTATTGGCTTGGTCAAGGTTCAAGAGCAACAAACCACATGTTAAAATCATCATTGCATACTGAAATGCGATCATCAAAAAAAGAATCCTGTGTACATGCACTCATTAATGTTATTAAAGCGTTTTCCTGCATTATTATCTTAATAAACCATTTAAAATGAGGAAAACATGTTGGTGTATTTTTTGTACAATTTCTAACCATAAAAATTCAATTATAAATGCATCCCTTAGATAGCTCCACATTTTAATTACATTGCCCTGCAACCACAGATTTGGCCCCTAGAAAGCACTTCAGGACATGTATCTCCTTTAACCAATTTCCGGCCTTTCAGACCACAACAACTGCAACCATAAACACAACTCCTAAAGTGCATAGCAATCCCAGCTGTAGAACTAAAGCTGCAGACTTGGAAATGCTTGAAAACATGAAAGAAATTCTGAAGGGGCCATGGATTTATTAACCCAGCAAACTTAGGGTCAGTACTTTAATAAAAGTTACTTTAGGGGAGCTGCTATGTTGGTGTTGCACCCCTGTCCTTTTTTGGGGCCAGCACAAGCAGCAAGCTATCCAAATAAAGAAACGCCCCTCAAGGCATTATGAGGCACTCCTACAGGAGCAGTGAATGTTATAACAGCAGTTATCTCGCTGTGGCAGAAGCCCATGTCGCTTTCCAATTTTTGTTGTTTTTTTATCCTGGGGCGCTCAGTCCTATCCGAGCACCCCCCGTATGCCTCTTTTGTCGGGGAAGCTCAGGGAGGAGCCCACCCTGGCTGCCCCGCCGGCTCCCTCGCGACTGTCATCTCCATGTGCGACCATAGGTATTGGCAGCATTTCTGTCCATTCTTCTGCAATGGTTTTCCTGCTCTCCACAGTCATGGGTACAGAAAGAGGGAGCGAAGCCATCACCATTGGTGGGACACCACAGCACTCCCCCATCCTCCCTTTGCCTCAGGGGCCTGGGATGGGGTCTGGGCCCCCTTTTTGTAGAAATGGCCTGGGGAATGGAGTCACAGGGGGCAGTAGGGACTCGGAGGAGGTCACCTCACACATGGCCGCTCCCTGCAAAAAAATGTATATAGGCTCCTGTGCTGACCCCCGGGCCCTGGCCCACTGCAAGGGTAAGTAGAGAAACGGCAATGGAGCCCTATGCCCCTCATCAAACAAAGGGTCAAAGGTCACCAAAATGTAACATTAAAGTCTGATTTTGATGATCTTGGCTCATTTTACTCCTGGTGATGAGCTCTAGCTACCAGGGACAGTCGCAACAGACCTCCTCACCTCCTAAGAGGTGCAGTCATCAGGAAGCTGGTTATTTTGGCCCCCTGCACCAGCCTTCCTCTGGGTCTTGGTTTCTGGGTACAAAGGTCCAGGGCTTTCAACCAACTGGTCCTGGTGGGATTTAAGAGGGGTTGCCTCACTGGCCCTTGGGGATACCCACTGGTCCTGGGGCCAACTGGGCAGGGACCTTAGTCCTTGAGGGCATCAGTGGGTTGGTTCCTCCTTCCATTTCTAAATGGTAGTCCCAGGGTCCAGGAGCAAAGTACAGAGAAATCACCAAGTAAGATCGACTCTCCCCCTTGTGCAGGAATCTTTAAAGGTGAGAGAAAGGTTCCAGAAGCCAGGCACCCCTGCCCAATTCTAAACTGCCATGTCACCCCTCAATCCCTGTCCCAACCGTACTGCACAGCATGCTGTGACAGTTCAAAATGGCACTGACTGTTTTTGAGGTCCTAAAGCAAAATGAGTGCAAACTCAATAAATGAGTATTAGTCCATTCGAATTTTGTTCAATATTCTCAGATCAAGAAATATTATTTGGTTAGGCCAACATGTGGTTCACAACAACATGTCGCTTCATCATGGCCATGAGGTATATTGTAAATACAGGTGCTGAAATGGATGATTTAACATAATCTTTATTGGATATAATGATCAACAATCTATGATGTGTTTTTCATATGTTACACTTTGTAAAATGTGTTATACTTCAAATGAGCACTGGAACATCAGAAATAGAGAACACATTTTACAAAGTATATTCATGAAACATATGAAGAACTCATCATAGATTGTTGGTCATTATATTCAATAAAGATTGAATAAAATTTGAATGGACTAAAACTCATTTATTGAGTTTGCACTCATTTTGCTTTAAGACCTCAAAAACAGTCAGTGTTTTCGTATTTTACACAAGACAGAACGGTTTAGTGTCAAGCCCTTTAGAGTGCCTGTGTTCTCCTCCCCCTCAAACTTTGTAACAAACAGTTCAAAATGGCATCATCCAGAGGTCAATGGTCTCATCTGCTTCTGAGGTCTTAACTCCACACTTCAATGACATCACTGCCCGGGCCTTGCATTTCAGCAGTTCAAAGAGAGCTCCCCTCCTGAATTGGCTCCAGCTATCCGGGCTCCCTCTTTTGTTCAGTGGGCTGGGGCAGGCTCATTCCGTGGTACGGTGTGACAGCTGATTGATTGATGCAGATCATTCTGCCCCACCCGTTCCTCATACGGAGCTGGATGAACTACTGTTAATTGCTCCCTTTGTGTGGGTAAGCCTTTATTCCTGTTGCTGGAGAGAAATGTAATTACCTAGCAGCAGCAGGGTGACAAATGACCTGGGCTCTGATCCTGAGCTGAGCCAGTGAAATATCAATATTCTGGATGACCCATAAAGTGTACAGATATCATTTTGGAAATTGCAGAATTTTCCACACAGGTTATGCCCCAATTCAACATGTAAATTGCCTCTGTAGGCTAAAGGGAAGTGAAACTGCACTCTATGGCAGTTCTCTCCCTATGTGTATAATAATAACGTGTCACTACAGACAAAACAGTCAAGCACTCTGGCTTTCCGTATTAGTGTACACTAACTTTGTAAGGCCTACCTCAGGTCAATAGCACTTTCTCACGCCTAACCTAGGTCAATAGCTAATCCAGCAGAGTCCCCATTGTGCCAGGCTCCCTCTAAGTAGTTACCGGGCACCGCACAACAGTAGCCGCCCCCGCACAACTCCACACACATGTGCACACGTGTTCACGTGTACTCAGCTAAGTGCCCCTTGCCAGTGCTTTAAATGGAAAAATAGAAGTGCAGGTACCCTGTTCCGGAGTTCCTGCCTGTTCAAGAGTTCCTGCTTGTTTCTGAGAAGTGCCGGTACTCTCCAATTAAAAGTATTGCTTCACTCTTCATAAGTGCCAGTACTCCCCCTCTCAAAAAAGTACTGGTACTCACTACCGGACAGTACTGACCCATTTAAAGCACCACCCCTTACCCTTGCTGCATCGCATTTGCCTCATTTTACAAGTCGGACACTCGCAGTAAACATGCACAGTTCATTTGCCATGTGTTTTCCAGGGTTAAGAAACATCTATTGAGACTCCCCCACAGTAAAAAGTCCAAAACCGGGTGATCCAAAAAGCAGAAAAATCTGATGGTACTGAATGGGCAGAACCTATTTGCAACAGGCTTCCACACATAGACATATTAAAAAAAGAAGGGACATCTGCACATTCAAATGTTTCAGTGACCTGTAATACACTTACATTTGGGGACAAGGTCAGTGGGGTTGTGTTAACAAGTTTTTTCATCCTGAGAACCCTGGGGAAAATAAAATTCTTCCTTGCTGAAGAAAGTTTCAGAACAGTTGTCTCAGCCCTCATTCTGTCCCATGTGGATTATTGTAACAGCCTGTACTTGACTATTCATAAGAAACATCTTAAAAGATTACAGATGGTGCAGAATGCGGCGTCTAGGCTGCTTACTAGCACTCCAAGGTTTAGTTTGGTTAGAAATGGCCTACGTTACCTTCATTGGCTTCCGATAAAACAACGAGCTCTATTCAAGGCTCTCTGTACGGTTTTTAAGTCCCTGATGGGGATCGGCCCAGAAGACCTAAAAAAGCGAATTCAATGGTATGTCCCTGGGAGAATGCTGCGCTCACTAAAAGCAAGGTGGGCGATCGTTCCTAGAGCTAAAAAGGCTAACTGGGGTGGAAGGAGCTTTGTCCAATGCCTGGAATGACCTTCCGTTACATCTAAGGACTGCCACGGATCTCATTTTGTTCAGGAAAGGTCTGAAAATGTGGTTGTTCTCAGTTTAGTCTCAGTCTGGGCTCAGTGGCAGAGGGTACGAGGTAGTTAGTATGTATGATTACAAGCAGTGACAAGTTGAGGAAACTCCTGCTGGCTCCTGTTTTTCTCTTTTGAGTTTTTTTCTGGAAGATCATCAACTAACAAAATAGAATGATTTCAATAATATGAGAACAGTAACAAACAAAGGATTTATAACAAGCTTCCTTTATAAAGTAGAGGGGCAGTTATCAGTCAGTCAGTCAGTCAAAGGCTTTATTTCGATAAAAACATATCATAAAAGCATAACAGTTAAAAATGGAATAAGTTAATTTCATTTAAAAAAGAAGAAACCTATTTTTACAATAAAGTGCAAAACAGATCATAAATAGTTATTTAAGAATGAATTAAACAATTTCCTTAAGCCTTTTACTTCTGATACGCCATGCCCAAGATAAGAATTTTGCAAGGGCACAAACGTATAAAGGGCGAGCATCTGACATTAAAATACGGAGTGCCACAATATAGTGTCTAGTTCCCAAGGAGCGGCACAGTTGCTTAAGCCATCTTTTCCTTGGGAGGGCGTACTCATGGCATTCGAATAAAAAGTGAGCCACAGACTCACGTCTGGATGTGCAAAAAGGGCAAAGATCGGAGGTCTGAGGGAAGGAATTCCATCGTGATGTAAAGCTATAGAGTAGGAGGGTCCCGGTCCTAAACTTAAAATACAAAGCTCTATCAAAGGAGCTCTCGATGATGTCGAGATATAGTTCCCGGATTGGGTGATCCTTAAAATTCAGGAAGACCTCAGTAAGTCTCCCCAATGATGTGTTCGTGATCCGTTGGGTCGCAATCCAGTTCCAATATAAGAGCTTAAGCGTGGCTTTCGGAGGGGAAGATTTATTTTCCCATGATGCATTTAGCCCCAGATTATGCAAAAGGGCCTTCATGTCACGCAACCATTTTATCCTATGCCAACCTGGGAGTGACATGATTTCCGAGAGACCTTTGGCATATTTGGCTAGTTCCGGGACCCGCCACAAGCGAGCCCATAGCAATAAAGGGCGAAGTTTCGCCAGATCACCGATGGGGCGACAACCAAGATCGAGCATTAGTGGAATTGGGGGGGTGCCTTGGGGAAGTGACATAATGGCCCTGAAAAACTTCCTCTCTGCTCGTGACAAGTCGCCAGTGTCACAAAACCCCCAGAGCTCGGCACCATAAAGGGCAGAGCTAACTCCTCTTGCTGCATAAATGTCAATAACGGGGGCTATCGGTCTTATAGCACAGGAGCGCTGCTCCTTCACGAGAGCCCCTGTAACTCTTTTATGAGATAACAGCATCTTGCATAAATGGGGGCCCCACTGCATATTATGGGATAAACGAATCCCTAAATAGTCAAACACATCCACCCTCCCCAAAGGTTCATCATTCAATTTTGGGGGGCGTATGGGTTTTTTAGGGGGATTTAACACAAGATACTTTGTTTTATCTCTATTAATTACCAAACCCCGCTCTGTACAGAAGAGCTGGAAATTATTTAAGAGTTTTTGGAGGCCCATTGGGGTTTTGGAGAGCAAGAGTGTATCATCCGCGAAGAGGAGGGTCGGGATGCGTTCCCCCGCCAGGGATGGTTCATCTGAGGGGTCTTTCAATAGATGCTCAACCACACCGTTGATATATAGCGAAAAAAGGGTGGGAGCTTGAACACATCCCTGGCGTACCCCTCTCTCTACCGGGATTTTGTTAGTTTTCTCACCATTCCTCCCCCACCTAACTTGGGCAAAAGTGTTTACATGCAGCCTTACCAATAACAGGAGCAAGTAGTTGGGCAGTTATCTCAAATATAAAACACTAAGGGCCTCATGTAGGAAGCCAAATACCAGTCGCTAACGGCCGAAATTCGGTAAATATCCCGTTACCGACCGGTATTTAGGCATTTGCTATGTAGGGGGCTGATTTCTGGATTCGGTATTTACCGAATCGAAAATTAAGAAATCGGTAAAATACCGATTCGGTAAATACCGAATCCAGAAATGCAATGTAGGGAGCACTCTAAAGAGTGAAAATCAGGATTAAGAATTCGTTATTTACCACCAAATACAGGTTGGTGATAAATAACGAATACCTTGCAAAAAGCAATATTTTGCTGATTTAAGAGTGCCATGTGGCAGACATACATGCCCTTAGGGCATGTATGTGCGCCACATGTGCACACATGCAAGATTCAGGGGTGCAACAGGGTGTCAATGTGACACCCTGCCACCCTTGTATATGCTCCCCCCATTACCGAATCGGTATTTACCGAATCGGTAATGAGGCATACCTTCCCATTGATTCCTATGGGCCTCCAGGCCCATAGGAATCAATGGGAAGGTATGCCTCATTACCGAATCGGTAAATACCGATTCATAATTTCCGATTTTTCTCCGAATCGGTAAACTTTACCAATTCATTACCTACATCACATTTACCGATTCATAAATACCGAATCGGTAAAATTCGGTATTTATGAATCGGTAAATGTGGGGCTACCTACATATGGCCCTAAATATTTTCTCATACTTCTAGAAAATCACAAGTTTTATTTCCATAGTGACTCATTTTTAATCTCATTCACTAATCGCCAATTTTGATAAAACTTCTACATTTGCTTTAACACAATTGCATGTTCATAACTGCAATCGAATTACAATGTACTAGTGTTTGAAATTATATTTTCATGGGAAACTTCTTTCCACTTTCAGTTAGCAAGCAAAATTCTACTGATCTCTAAAGCAAAACATCATACACTCACAGAACACTAACATATGTATATAGGCTCCTACATCCTGTTGACATATCAAACACACATCTGAATCCAAAAATATTAATATTTTAATTTTTTATAATGCCAAAATGTTCTGAGTCAAATCTTGTAATGTTGCAAGCATATCCACCACAGATTCTACATTAAGGGTCCGATTCCCATCCTGTATTTTTTTTCCCGTCCAACTCGTATCGGTAAATTTTTCCATACAGATCGAACAAGTCCGTCCGACCCGTGAAGTACGATTCGTACGGGAAAAATACAACTTTTCCCGATCCGATTTGTACGGATCGGCCCGATCCTTACAAATCGGATCGGGAAAAGTTGTACCAGACGGACCCAGACACTTTTCCGTACAAATTGTAAAAATGCAGTCCAACCGTACTAGTACGATCCGGACCGGCTTTCCCATTTACGATTTGTATGGAAAACGTCCCGTACACGGGGAATGCCATTACCCGCTACGAAGTGAACTTTGTACGACTCGTATCCCGGGAACAGTTGTTCCCGGGGTGCGAGTCGTACAGGGGTACGAGTCGTACAGGCATACACCCCCGTGCGTTGTGTATGTACGGTGCGTACCCCAATATCGTGTATGTACTGTGCGAAACCCCAACCTCACGTACCCCAACATCGCGTACCCCAACATCGCATACCCCAACATTGCGTATGTACTGTGTGTACCCCCAACCTCGCGTACCCCAACATCGCGTACTCCAACATCGCATACCCCAACATCGCGTATGTACTGTGCGTACCCCAACATCGCGTATGTACGGTGCGTACATACGTGATGTTGGGGTATGCGATGTTGGGGTACGCGATGTTGGTGTACGCGATGTTGGGGTATGCGATGTTTGGGTATGCGATGTTGGGGGTGCGCACAGTACATACATGATGTTGGGGGTATGCACACTACATATGCAATGTTGGGGTATGCGATGTTGGGGTACGCGATGTTAGGGGTACACACAGTACATACGCAATGTTGGGGTACGCACCGTACATATACAACACACGGGGGTGTATGCCTGTACGAGTGCCCTAGGGACGAATCGTACTTTCTGGGCTGGAAACCGCTGCTAAAATACATACAGACGTCACGTGCAAGCTGTTCCGGATTAGAATCGCTGGTTTATTTTAGCTGTATGGTCTTTTGTACGATTTGTATGGAAAGAGGCTTTCTGTACGAATCGTACTTCCTAGGTTGTAAGAAAGGTTTACCGGGTACGAGTTGTACGGGAAAAACGCTCCATACAACGATTTGTACAGCCTTTTTCCAGGATTGGAATCGGCCCCTAGATGTAAATGCCTTGTATCTTGTCTTGTATCATACCACCTTTGTATATCAAAATTGAATTCCACCTTCCAGTCATCCAATCACTTAGGGAAAAATGGTATGCAAGTTTGAAACCAAAATTTGTTTGATTGTCAATTACAGACTTAATACAACAACCTTACGCACAACGGTCCACATCCTTCCATCCATATCATGTTTCAATGCCATATAATTCAATATTTCTACCAATTATTGATTATTTATTGTATCCATATGATTAAATGACAAAACATTCCAATTTAATTGTTTTCAGATGATCTGCAATTTCTAGTTCCTAATCTGGATAGCTCTGTTTCAGAAACTGAAGTTTAAGTCTAAGCTATAATCACTGGCCTTGCAGAATCCACACTAACCCCTCTCCAATGGCATATAAAAGGCTGCAACGTGCAGCATAAAGGGCATGAAGAGGTATGACCACATCACCCATACCTTGATGAAGCTCATCTGGCTCCCCTTGCCAGCCTTCATCTTCAAATCCAACTTCAATAATTACAGACCTAATGCAATCGTTATCTCCACCTGTTTAGCTGACAGGTTCAGCATCTTGGACCCACGGCCAGCACAACATCAGACTGCAGATGAACAAGTGTACGAAATGAAAAACACAGCAACAGGCCTTTTCTGTTCATGCACTCTGGATCTTTTACAACATCCCATAGCCATCTTGACTGTTACAACTGCTCCAAGTTAGTAAAGAGCTGAAGACACCTGTTAGACCTGGCATCCTTGGCGTGGGTTCCCCCAGTATTTTTTGCCTTTCCCTCCCATGTTTTTACTGTGTGTTGGACTTAATTTTTGCTGGTCTAGATGCTTTGAACACATTGCCACTGCTGTTCAGTGCCAAAGTGCAAGTGCTCCCTCTGTAAACTGTTGCCATGGATTTGTGTTTCCTTAATTGGCCTTTTTGGTTTACTGATGATTCCTAGTACAGTGCACTGTGTGTGCCCAGGGCCTGTAAAGCAAATGCTGCTAGTGGGCGTGCAGCACTGATTGTGCCACCCACACAAGCAGACTTACAAAAGGTTCTCAGACCTGCCATTGCATTGTCTGTGTACATTAGAACTGCCATGTCGGCCTGGCAAGTGTGCCCTTTTGCCAGGCCCTAACCTTCCCTTTTCTTCCATGTGAGTCACCCATAAGGTAGGCCCAAGATACCCCGGTGGGCAGGGTGCTGTGTATGTGAAAGGCAGGACATTCTCTGATGTGTGTGGCATGTCCAGATAGCTAAATACTGCCAATTTCGTTTTTCACTATTGAAAGGCTATCTGTCCCGTAGGATAGAATGGGAGTTTATTTATAACATATTATAAATATAACTTTCCATGGGGACAAGATGGGAAGATAAAGTTTAGTATGCCTGAACTTAGAATCTAAAGATGCATCTTTTAGGAAGGATGATTTTTACATTCTGGGTTTAAAAAATATCACTTTTAGAAAGTAGGTATTTTCTTGCTTAGCCATCCTGTGTGCCTCTGCTAGGTTTGTGTATTTACTGTCTGGCGTTGGAGTGACGGGGCTGGGGACATGCATTTTGTTCAGACAGCCACTTGGGGGGTGAGGTGTGTCCTGCCTTTCCAGGGGACTCAGGGCTGGGCTGAATAGACCTGGGCTGCATTAAGAGTTGGGGGAGGAGATTTCTTTGATACCTGAATGGGCCTGGTCCGCCATGGACAATGTTGGCTCCGTCGCCTGCTAGGCAGCTGTACCAGAGAGGACATAACTGTTTTTGGCTGGACAAAGAGCTTCTCTGCCACCAGAGAAAAAAGGAATTTGTACCATAAAACATGGGGTCCAGACCCCAGACTTTTGGGTCACTTTTGGACTTCAAAAGGACCCTTTGCCAAGGAGAAGAGCTGGAAGAAGCTGGAGGAGAAGTACTGCCTCTTTGCTGTGTGATGTCGGGGGTTGGCCTGCAGGAGTTGTTTCTGTCAGGGAGAGGAACTGTGTGTGTATCCTGCTTGACAAGGTATCTCCAAGGGCTTGAGGCAGAGCTTGCTCCCTGTTCAAGAAGTCTCAGGAACAGCAAAGACTTCACCATCCTTCTGGGCACCGTCTCTGGAACCGCTAGTTTCAGTTGCCGCAAAAGAAAAGAGTAGCCGACTCTTTCACCGAGTCCGTCACTTTTCCGTGTCTTGAAGGCAATGCAGAGGGCACCGCCTCACTTCACACTGCATCCCTGGTCTCACCGACGCTGCTGGGCAACCGTCACCAAGCAGTGGCTTGCACTGCGTCCTGAGGGCACCGCACTCCACACCGCCTCGTTTTACCCTGCCCGGGTTTCACTGACACGGTCTCAGCCTGACCCAAATATCGACAGGCTTTGTCGCCTGCTCCGTGACCTGCCAGCATTGCATCCAGCACTGCCTCACTCCGCATTGCCAGCCTTGGCCTCACCAACGGTGTTGGACGACTGTCACCAAGCCGCTGCCTGCACCGCGCCTTGAGGGCACTGCCCACTGCACTGCTTTAGTTCACCGCAACTGCGACAGTTACCTTGACCGACTTGTAATAATAATAATAATAATAAGAAAACCATTTCTAAAGCGCATGGTTACACTAGCACAGTGTGTCCCCGCGCTGGCAAATGCTGTAACTCCCCAAAAGGTCAAGGTCAGGGACACTCCTGGAATCCTAGGGGACAAGGCTAATATTTACGTGGGAATAGGTAAGTTTTAAGTTTTGTTCTAAATCTTGTTTCGGAAGGCTCCATGCGTAGATCAAGAGGAAGCCTGTTCCAGTGTTTGCTGGCTAAAAATCTAAAGGAACCACCTCCCATCTTGGTCTTGCGAACACGAGGGAGTTGGAACAACATTGCTCCGGCAGATCTAAGATTTCGGATGGGACGATGGATAGTAAGAAGGTTACGCAGATAGCCAGGGCCTTTTCCCTGGGCAATTCGATGAGCAAAGCAGAGAGCCTTGAACCTAATTCGCTCCTCAATGGGGAGCCAGTGGAGTTCAAGCAGTGCCATTTTACCTGATGCTCTGCGTGGGAGGTTAAGCACCAATCGAGCAGCAGCATTTTGGACTCACTGCAGTTGGTGGATACCTTTTTTGCTAAGGCCCAGGAGAAGAGCATTGCCATAGTCTAAGTGGGGCGTGACTAAGGCATGAATAAGTGTTTTTCTAGCACTGATAGGGAGTAGATCAAGAACTTTACGGAGTGTTTTAAGTATTCCAAAGCATTTTCCAGTGATTTTACTAATCTGATGCTTAAAGGAAAGCTCCGTGTCCAGCAAGATCCCAAGTTTTCTGACGGACTCCACCGGATGGGGAATTGCCCCTAATTCCGTAGGCCACCAAGCCTGCGACCATGCGGAGGGGGATTTACCAACCACTAGAAGCTCAGTTTTGTCGCCATTAAGGCGCAAACAGTTGGTATTCATCCACCCTGCTACAGCGAGCATGCAGTTTGAAAAATTAGTGGCCGCCTCTGCCTGATTATCAGTGAGTTTAATTATAAGTTGGGTATCGTCAGCGTATGTGACGATATCCACACCAAAAGCTTCCACAATGTGAGCCAGAGGCTCCATATAAAGATTGAACAACGTAGGGCTCAGACTGGAGCCCTGAGGAACTCCATGTCTGAGCTTTCTGAGGGAAGATTTGTAGGGGGGACAATGCACTTGGAAGCTCCTGTTTTCTAAAAAGGATTTAATCCATTCCAGTGCAGATCCCTCCACTCCCATGTCTGAGAGGCGAGACAGGAGCGTTGAGTGCAGCACAGTATCAAAGGCTGCACTTAGATCTAATAAAACCAACGCTGCCGTCTGCCCCTCATCTACTAGTTGTCTTAGACATTCGATGGAAAAAAGAACCGCTGACTCCGTGGAGTGGCCTGCTCTAAACCCAGACTGTGTTGAATGGAGAAGGGAATTCTCCTCAACAAATTTCATGATTTGTAAATTTACTACCTTCTCTACCACTTTCGTACAAAAAGGGAGAAGGGAGATAGGGCGAAGATTTTGTAGCTGGGAAATATGCATGGTAGCTTTTTTCTTTAAGGGAATTACTTGAGCCATTTTCCAAACATCTGGCACATAGCACTCCTGAAAAGACAAGGTGATAAGGTGTTCGATCTGGTCAGTCAGATATTCTGTAACTCCCTTACACCGCTTAGGCGAGATCACATCAGATGGGGAGCCAGACTGGATGCTGTTAATGATGGTGAGCAGATCCTGCCTCTCAGGGACTTTAAAACATGTTAGGAGGGGTTTGGAGGCAAGGTCATTTCTTACCATCATATGATTAATTGGCATGTTATCAGCAAATGTGGCATGGATTGCGTCTACTTTCTTGACAAAAAAGTCCGCAATATCATCACATAGCTCATTAGAGCAGGTATCTTGGGCCTCCAATCTAATAGGAACGGTAAGTTCTTTATAAATAGTAAAAAGCTCTTTAGTAGGGTTCTTTGAAAGTTCAATGCGTTCCTTAAAATATGCGCCTTTGGCTGTTCTTATGAGTTTGTGATAGATTTTTAATTCTCTTTTATAATTCAGCATATCTTCCGAAGTATCATTTTTCCTCCAGCCACGTTCTAAATTTTTACATTTGGCCTTAGCTATTATAAGTTCTTTTGAGAACCAAGGGGCAGTTTTGATTTTTCTAGCTGGGGGCTTGAGTGTCCAAGGTGCTACAGAATCTAGAGCCCTAGACATCCATGTCTCATAGTCATTCCAGGCCTTACACAGTGTATCACTAAGCGGAGGAGGATCTTTTAATAAGGCGGTATGAAAGTCATCAGTCGTGAACTTTCTCCAATCTCTTCGTTTTTGGGGCTTGGACTCAATCAGTCTGTCTTTCTGTTTGGCCATAACTACCTCAATGGGAATGATAAAATGATCTGACCACGTTATTTGAATCGGCGTGGCAACTGTGATCCCTTCCCAGTTAGCAAAAACAGGGTCTAGGAAATGTCCTAGTTGATGTGACGGGGAGGTAGATTGAAGTTTGAGTGTCAAGGATTTAAGTACATCTACAACTCCCTGTGCCTCCCTACAATTGGGATCCTCGAAATGAAAATTAAGATCTCTCAAAATAAGAAATTTCTTGTACCGCAGTACGTGCTGAGTAATAAGCTCTGCAAGTTGATTACTAAATCGGGAGGCCGATACAAGAGTAGTTCATTAATGATAGTTTTAGGATTGACTTTAATAGTAAAGAAACCACCTTCACAATTGGGCAGCGTGGCTTTCTCTAAGCTGCATTGAAGATTGTTTTTATAAATTATAGCCAATCCCCCCCCTTTCTGCTTTTCTCTGTCAAGTCTAAGCAAGCGGTAGTTTTCAGGGACAGCTTCCAAAGTCTCTGGTGTAGAAGCGTCATCTAACCATGTCTCAGTTAACAGGAGCACATCAAGATCCCTATCCACTACTAGGTCATGTATTTCCTGTTTGTGCTTTTTCATTGATCTGCAGTTTAGTAATATAAGTTTCATATTAATAAACGTCAGCTCGTCATTACTCCGGCCCCGGATGGCAAAGTGACAAGTAGTGCAGTAAAGTGAGGGTGAATCTACTGACATAATATGGCGACAGCTGTCTGCAACCTTAGGGCGGAGGGCCAGTAGATCATAGGAGGTATAATGGATAGGTCTGCTTTTGTTACTGGCAGTAGAGGATAAAGGGGCAGGGGTTCTGGCCCCGTGCCCCGGCCGGCCTCGGACGGGCGCAGACGGGCTTGCCTTTGGCGCGCCTTCGGTGCGCCGCCGGCGCGCCCGCTGCGCCCACCCGCTACGCGGACGGGATGGTCCATTGTTTTTATACATGTGAGGAGAAGGGTGGAAGGGAGGAACAACTAGACCGGCAGCCTTACCCTGCTAAAAATGGCGGCTGAGGGAAAACGAGTGCTCAGAAGCCAGCGCCCAGCAGCAGCAGCGTGGTGTCAGGGCAGGAGAGTAGACAGCCTCGGAGCGACGCCAAACTCGCAGCGAGGTAAAAATACTAATTAAAACGGCATGTTAAAATATGTACACCATTTAAAAAAGAGTATGTAAATAAGTGCTGTGCAGTCTGATAATAATTTAAAAACGATCCCAAATGTAAAGAAGAGCAGAGAACCCCCGGCTTCCGCCTCAGGGGAGAAGCAAGCAAAAGTGAAACGGGCCACTGAACCAATCCTTAAGTAACCTGGGAGGCCGGAGGGAGGAACAACTAGACCGGCAGCCTTACCCTGCTAAAAATGGCGGCTGAGGGAAAACGAGTGCTCAGAAGCCAGCGCCCAGCAGCAGCAGCGTGGTGTCAGGGCAGGAGAGTAGACAGCCTCGGAACGACGCCAAACTCGCAGCGAGGTAAAAATACTAATTAAAACGGCATGTTAAAATATGTACACCATTTAAAAAAGAGTATGTAAATAAGTGCGGTGCAGTCTGATAATAATTTAAAAACGATCCCAAATGTAAAGAAGAGCAGAGAACCCCCGGCTTCCGCCTCAGGGGAGAAACAAGCAAAAGTGAAACGGGCCACTGAACCAATCCTTAAGTAACTTGGGAGGCCGGAGGGAGGAACAACTAGACCGGCAGCCTTACCCTGCTAAAAATGGCGGCTGAGGGAAAACGAGTGCTCAGAAGCCAGCGCCCAGCAGCAGCAGCGTGGTGTCAGGGCAGGAGAGTAGACAGCCTCGGACCGACGCCAAACTCGCAGCGAGGTAAAAATACTAATTAAAACGGCATGTTAAAATATGTACACCATTTAAAAAAGAGTATGTAAATAAGTGCGGTGCAGTCTGATAATAATTTCAAAATGATCCCAAATGTAAACGTACCAACGTGATCAGCCGCTACGATAAAGGTACTGTCTATGTGTCTGTCATTTTCAGCATCACAGCAGCCTCAGACAGAGCTACCGACTCAGAAGAACTGTGGTTTTGAGATATTTCTGCAATTTAAAAGTTATCACACAAAGTAACAATTTTTACAGTATTGTATGTTGGATTTTTGTCGTATTTGGTCTTGTTGGTTTAAATAAAGTTTTGCTTATTTTTCTAAACTGGAGTGGTTTCCATTTGTAATGTTTTCACTGTGCTACTGTATACATGCACAAATGCTTCACACACTGCCTCTGAGATAAGCCTGTCTGCTCGTGAGAAGCTACCAAGGGTGTGAGCAGGGGTTATTTTGGAAGTGTATCCCCCTTACCCTGACTAGGAAGAAGGGTCTCTACTTTGACAAAGGTCCCTACCGCTGCCAAATAGAAACCCTAATTTCTAACATTGGTGGTCAGCGGTGAGGATCTTGACTTGCTTTTGTGCCTTACAGACAGTAATTGGTGTACACTACTAGTATAGTGCAGACCATTACGCAACCACATACTATTGGTGATCTTTTCTTTTTAGATTTTTTGTAACTTGAGAAGTGCCAATTTTCTCATCATGACCAAGCCAGCATCTATTGCATCTATTGACAGCGAATTTGAAGAAGATAGGTTGGAAACCTACACTGTGTCTCAAGTAAAAGCCATCTGCAAGAAATGAAAAATCTTTGTAAAAGACCTCACCAGAATGGAGGAATACCAAAAGGCACTGAGGGCCTGGTTGGAATCCAGAAATGCCAGTGGGCAGGATGAGGATCCCATGGTGAAGGCGGAGAATTTGGATGGCCAGGAGGAGGGGCTGTTGAATCTAGTTAACTGAAAATCGATGCCCAAAATATCCCCATACACAATTATCGGCACAATGGATTTAATATACATTTTAACAAATATAAGAAATAAAATTAATTTAACAAAATTAAACATACATATATGAAATGTAATATATATATATGTATATATATTTACTTTAAAACAATTAATACACTATTAATTTTAATTTAGTTTTGCATTTTATAAATATATAAAAATGTACAAATAAATATTTGTAGATGCATACACCTATAACATAAAATCTAATAAAAAACATTATATTATAAATTAAAACATTAAAATATTAAGGTGCCGATTCCGATCCTGTAAAACCCGGGTACAAATGGTCGTACGGAGCGTATTCTCCGTACTACTCGTACCCGGGAAATCCACCTTACAAACCAGCAAATACGATTCGTACAGAAATACCATTTCCGTACGAATCGTAAAAAACACCATACGGATAAAAAATACCTACTATTCTGATCCTGGACAGCGCGTCCGCGACGTCCGCACGGAGTCAGGCAGCGTTTTACGGACCAGCAAGTACAATTCGTACCTACAGGACTCCGCACAGCTATTTTTTTACGGGAGCCAAAAAGTGCCGGAAAAGCGAAGTACGCTGCGATGCACAATGAAAAGGGGGCCCGGTACGCAACGTACACGCCATCAACCACATCGTACGTGTCATCATGTACGGTGTGTACCCCAACATTGCATATGTACGTGCGTACATACGCGCTGTTGGGGTACGCACCGTACATTGGCCAACAGTGCATAATATATGGTGCGTATGTCCGCACCGTACCCCCACACCCGCGTATGTCCGCACCGTACCCCAGGCATACCCCAATCCTCACGTATGTACGGTCCGTACATACGCGAGGATTGGGGTACGCCTGGGTACGGTGTGGACATACGCGGGTGGGGGGGTACGGTGCAGACATACGCGGGTGGGGGGTACGGTGCGGACATACGCAGGTGGGGGAGGCTTGGGGGGCCGTACGACTCATACCCCGGGCACAAGTGTACCAGGGGTAGGAGTCGTACAAAGTTCGCTCCGTACGGGATGTTTTCCATACGCTTGTGTATTCGGAACACCGGTACGGATCGGACTTGTGCGCTCGGACTTCAGTTTTACGACTCGTACGTAAAACTGTCCGGGGGACGTCTCATAGACCTTTTCAGGATACGATTCGTATGTATTTTTTAAAGTACGAATCGTACTTCACCGTTTGTACGGGACTTGTACGATTCGTACGTAAAAAATACGGATACGAGTCGTACGGTAATTTTTTTTAACGGATCAGAATCGCCACCTTAATAGTCTTTAGGCTTACATTTTTCCTTCCATTGAGTGCAACAGTAGGGAAAGTGTTGGATAGTAGAGGTGTAAAAATATTTATAGATGCATACACCTATAACATAAAATCTAATAAAAACATTATATTATACATTAAAATATTAAAATATTTAATAGTCTTTAGACTTAAATTTTGCACTCCAGTGAGTGCAACAGTAGGTTAAATGTTGGATAGCGAAGGGGTAAAAATATTATATTCCCACTCTAGTGAGTGCAAAAGTAGGTAAAGTGTTGGATAGGGGAGGGGTCAAAATTATTATTCCCACTCCAGTGATTGCAACAGTATGAAAAGTGTTGGATAGTGGAGGGGTAAAAATTACTATTCCCACTCCAGTGAGTGCAACAGTAGAGAAAGTTTTGGATAGTGGAGAGGTATAAATTAATATTCCCATTGGAGTCAGTTCAAAATTAAAAACAAACAACACAAAAGATTTAAACTACAAAAAAAAGAAAACATATATATAAAAATATTTAAAATATACAAAAGATAAAAACATAGGGGCTCATTATGATGGCGCGCCCGCCACTGTAGTGGTGATTGGGTCAGACCGCCATGCGTGTGGCGGTCTCGCATATCCAATTATGATGGGACCGCCACCACTGCGGTCGGATTCCGCACCTTTAACTTTGCGGCAGTGGCTGCTGACAGCAGCACCGCCGCAATGTCAAAAAGAGCATGTTGTGCATTTCACTGCACCAAGTGGCAGGCACTACACTGTGCCTGCCACTTGGTGCAATGAAATTATGGTACCCCCCAGTGCACCCACACCTCCCCCAACACAAGGGGGGCCTGCAACTGGCCCCTGAAGGCATTCTCTGCTAGCCTTTCAAACGCCACAGAAGGGATGGTTTCCACCGGCATCATAATTGTGCCGGCGGAGTCTGCTAGGGTCCACCGCCATTGTGAGCATGCTGACCGCTCCGCCAGGCAATCGTGATGATTGCTACCAGCGGAAAAGCGGCAGACGGACTTTCCGTCCGCTGCGATATCCACCACCATCATAATGTGGCAGGGGTAAATCTCATGCTGATGGCAGAATGATCGCCACCACTGGCCTGGTGGTGGCTATTTTTCAGCCATCGTAATGAGCCCCTTAGTATTATGTCAAAAAGATCTAAAACGGAAGGGGAGTACCGGACACTCCAGGACCTTTTCATGGGGGACACTTTCTAATCCTTCGAACAATGCAAACAGGAATTTCAACTTTCTGAGGGCGCGAGTTTACAATACCTTCAATTTTGACACTGGGTACAGGCATTGTCTGCTGTCCAGGGAGCCACTCGTCCTTTCACCCCCTTTGAACCTCCTTTGAACTGCTGGTGCTTTCCTATGATGGATCCAGGGGACTGACCTCTCGCACATACCAAGTGTTTCAACATGCCCCTGGAATCACTCCACATACCTACCAGTCGCAATGGTAATCCAGTAGTCCTGATGAATTCACAAATAAACAGTGGGAGCAATTATGGCGGGAAATCCCAAGGGTCTTCCATAGCAGGTCCCAGAGGTAATCTGACTATAAAGTTATGACACAATGGTACTACACCCTACACAGGCTACACAAAATGTTCCCCAACTCTTTTTCTGTTTGTTAACGATGCGCGAGCGCTATTGGGGATTTCTTCCACATTTGGTGGCTGTGCCGGTTATTGGCCACTTACTGGAAAGAGCTCCCTAGTCACATTAAACAGGTGATTGGTTACCCTATACCTGAAGTCCCGACCGTACTTATTATGGGTCTCAAACCTGCGAACCTTCTTTCTATGACACACACTGACTGGCGCTTAATCTTGCACATGCTTGGTGCAGCTAAACAGACAATAGCAGTGTACTGGAAAAAGGCTGAAGCACCCCAAGTAAATTTGTGGTTCACTCGCCTTTGGCATGCCATGGTGATGGAGCTACTCACGGCGCGACTCCAGTTTCATAGGAACAAATTTACAAACACTTGCCAACCATTTATAGATTATTTCTGCAAACTCGAACATGCCCACCTTTGGCCCCCGAAGCTCCGGGCCTTACACCTCTTTGAGGATAACATACTCCCTTCATGCGTGTACAGACTTTGGGGGCTAAACAGAGATAACACTTAATCAATCTCCCACATGGTGCTGGTTACCTGCATATCTATGACCTTCCATGGGTCCTTCTCTATACTTGGTTCCTCTCTATACAGGGGCTCCCTTCATTGCTGTGGGCCGCTCTGCCTCCTCTGCTCCCATCCTACATAGGTGTCTCTTTCCTTTTTATCAACGCCATTTAGTCTCTTCGCGCATGTTTAATGCTTTCGACTTTATGTAATATCCTTTTACATGTTAAAGAACTGTGACATGCAATTGCTTTATACTTCTGCTTTAGTATATTGATTTTCTGGGCAATACGGTGCTTCTTAACAGCGTTGTTTTGCTCTTCCGCTTGTCCTTCCCCTCCAATTCCTTTCTCCCTTTTTCTTTCCCGGACTTTTTCTTCTTTCTTTCTTCTTTTCTCCATTTTCTCTTTTATGTTGGTTGTTGTTGTACCAATTTAACTTGTATTTTCAATAAAATAGATTTGAAAGAAAAAGATCTAACAAATACCTAGAAAGATTTTTTTTTACATATAAAAATAATTTACACACAAATATCTAGTTTTAGGAGAAATTATTAAAATCTAAAATGTTAATTATTACATAAAAAGTATCTTTTTTATTTCCTACCCTATAACACCACACAATTCACAACACATCTAAATTTAATGTATCTCCATAATTAACATAATTAATTATCAATTAAAGAAACATAATTATTTAAAACGAAAATTAAAATAGATACAAATTAATTTACTCCCCACGCGTTACCCCTATAAAACCGAAACCCACACACGAAATAAAAATCAACAAATACCATAAATATTTATGAATTAATAAATTAATATTAATGATTAACTAATTATTAATTAATTAAACAGAAATTACTTTTCACCCTCTACTCCAATGAGCACCTCAACCCACACCTAAAAATCATTACACAATTTCCATAAATAATTTTACATTAATAAATTGATATTAATTAACAACAATGTATTAATTAATTTATAAGATTTAAATTCCCACCCTTTGTAACTATAAATCTCACAACTCAAAAATAAAATTAATTACACAATTAGCATATTTAAATCTTAATTAATGAATTAGCATTAATTAACAAATAATTATTTATTAACTATAAATAAATTACTTTCCACCCTCTTACCCTATAAACCCCACCACCAGCTGCTAATAAAATAACACAATTAACATAATTAATTACCAATTAATTAATATTAATTAACAAGCAATTAATACATCATTAATAATAAATTAATTACCACAATTAACATAATAGAATATAAATTAAATATGAATAAATAACAAATATTAATAAATGGATTTAAATTAAATTACTTCACACCCTATAAAACCACAACCCGCTCCTAAAACAAATGACACAATTAACATAATTACCAATTAATTAATTAATAATAAATAGCAACCAATTAATCTATAATTAATTATAAATTAATTCCCAAATTTAACACTATGAATTAAAAATTAAATACATATTAATAAATAAAAAATATTGGGCGTGGTTTCGGCGCTTGGCAAGATGGCCGCCTAGCAGAGACGCTCCACTTCAGCGGGACTCTTCGGAAATGTAAAAGGCATTTTTTCTGCGATTTCACTGATCAGGCTGCTCCGCATCGTTCACCGGAACATGTTGAGACTTTGGTGAGCGGCTTTTAGCCCTACAGCACGTCGCCTTTTTCCTGCATTTTCCTTCCGACGCTTTCCCTTCAAAATCAACTGCCATTTTTACTGAAGTCCGGCTCTCCTGATGCGGCACGCATAAACCACTGTTGTCCTGCTGCCCTTAGCGCCTGATGTGCCGCTTGCTCAATGCCTGCTGCTAGTTTTTCCTAGTGGATAACTTCATAACCTCGGCAACAAATTACCTGTGACTTTTCCTTTACTGCTTATGCATTCCTCAGAATGCTCATCATTTTGCCGCCACTGTCCTGTCAGATTAATTTTTGCTACAACTGCTCCTCATAATTTTGAATGGGTTACATTTGCTGTCTCCTCAGGTACCTTATTACGCACCATATATTGTTCTTCCTGAAGCAGTTTGACATGGCAATAGTTGTATAACTTTCCTCTGCTACCATTTTTGTGCATCATTTGTTGCTTCATTTATCTAGTGTATCCTCTGAATAACACTGCTTAATTCACCTTCTTGAATGGTTCCTGCTGCATTTTATCATTTTTACTCATTACTTTGACTGTGTCATTTTTCCTCTGCTTTATTACTTACGGCCATTTGTCTCTCTTCTGAGAGAACCTGCTACAACAATTGTTTTTTGGTGAGAAAAACTTACCTCCTATGGGAAAATTGCGCAAGCCACAATTTGTTTTTACTCCTAAGATACGTGCATCAAACTCGCCTCCTTCACAATTACAAGCAGTACATTCATCTGTTATTACTGGAGAGATGGCTGAAGTTCCACCTCTTCAGCACATCCTGTGGCTAATAAGCCTTCTCCTGCATCTTCAGCCACTAAACGCTTGAAGAACGACCCTCCCTCTCCAGATAGGTCATCTCCTACAATATCTATGGAACTGTTATTAGAGGAGATTCGTGCTATACGACCGGTTGTTGAGGAAACCAACAACAGAATGCAATCTCTAGAGGAAAAGTGGCTCTCCATGGAGAATAGAATGTCTACAGTCGAACAGCAAATTTCAGTTGTTCAAGGTGTCTCTCAAAGAATTACTTCTTTGGAAAAAGAGGTACACAGGCTCCAGCAACATACTGAGGACTTGGAAAACCCGGAACAGAAGAAACAACCTGCGCATTTATGGACTACCCAAGACTTTGGAGGGAGACAGTCCTGTCTCTTTTTTTTCTTCCTTTTTACAGAAGTTGATGGAAATGCCATCTGCAACATCCCTCAGCATTCAGAGAGCTCACAGACTTGGTCCTCGTCCATCACTCTCTGCCTCATCAGTCAGACCTAGGGGTGTTATTATTGTTTTCTTGAAATTTACTGATTTGCTATCAGTCCTTTCTGCTGCCAGAGCTAAACACCAACTTTCTTGGCTTGGCCAAAGGGTCTTTCTCTCCCAAGATGTTTCAAACACTACTGCAGCCAGGTGAAAGGAGTTTCTCAATCTTCGTGCTCCTCTTCGCACCCTTGGAGCTCGTTATGGTCTTTTTCATCCCTGAACATTCAAAGTGACTTTTCAGAACAACACTTCAACATTTGAAGATCTGGCGGAACTCAGGAAATTCATTCACTCCCATTCTGCAAGCAATATGGATATTGCTGGTCCTTCTTCTGGTTGACTATTCATAATCATATTTGTATTTTTATGTAATTCTCTACATGGTTGCTGTTAGACTCTTTGTGCATTTCCATTCTGGTCTTTCCTGTTTCCTATGTTTGTTTGGGAATTTTTCTCTCTTTTTTGATTCTTTCTTTGTTAAACTCTAGTTGCTGTTATTTTACTAATGCTGGATCTGTTTAACATTCTTACTATTTTGTTTTTCCTTCCTCTCTTCATCTTTGCTATTCTGTAATTTAATTGTAATCCTGTTTAACTTTGCCCCAGCTACATGGTTTAGCTCTATTTTACTTTGTCTTTCACCTTAGCTATTTCGTTCTTTTATGTCTGAGATCCGTTGACGAATAGCTGAACATCAGCCACCTGAGGCTGGACTTGGACAGGACTGAGGTCATCATCTGAGGATTGTCCCCTTACGGCTGGGTCAACTACTTGTGTCCCACCGGCCTGGGCACCGCACCAGCACCCAGTGGCCACGCACGCAAGCTGGTGTTCATCATGGACTCATCGCTCACAATTACCATGCAAATCACCACCATCTGTACCTCATGCTGCAACACCCTCCGCATGTTGAAAATGATCCACAGATAGATCCACTCCAAGGCAAGACAGACCGTCCCCCAGGTCCACGACACCAGCCGGCTCAGCTACAGCACCGACATCTATAGAGAACAACAGCAAAACTGCAGGAGAACTTGTCCACATCCAGGGTGCATCCGCACACCTCATCTTCAACATCCCCCGCCCCATCCACATCACCGTCCACCTGAGATAGCTACAATAGCTCACTATCTGCTGCAGGATCACCTTCAGACTCCTCAACCACACTCAGGAGGCAGTCCACAACCCCAGACACAAAACCGACCTTGGACGTTTGTCATACAACACCCCGTTGGCCCAACTCCATGCAGCCCACCTTGCCCTGGCCCCCATTCATCACATCCACAGAAAAACTGCATGCAGGAGATAGTTCTCCCACCTCGCCAAACAGACCTGGGACTCCCTCCCCGGGCACCTCAACATGACCCATGACCTCTACACCTTCATGATACTCTTCCAAATTGGTCTGTCTGAGCAGTATTGCAAGCCCCCCCTCAGCAGCTTGAGGCCATCACGGGTGAGTATTGGGCTCCATGTCTGTATTTGGTGATACATTGTGACCCATGTGTGTCCTCGACCGGACTCAGATCCAAGTGTATGGATGGCTGGAGTTAGTTCCACACTCAGGCATACTTTGACATATCCACACACGTATGTTGTGGACTCATGCTAACTGACTGCAACATAAAATTTCAATTAATATTTTTTAACTTATAAGTCTGGGGCGTGATTTGTGCTCAGAAAAAGGTGCAATACAGGGAGCATAGAATCCAAAGTTCACAAGGGGAGATGGGATCCTTGGCATTTGAAGTCATCAGAGTCCAGACCACAGTGTTTGGCATCATTGGTCAGACTGTGACCAGCAGGTCCATGTGGCAGATGATGTCAGTCAATGAGGTGATGCTGTCGCACATGAAGGCCAGGTGCCAGGCCAGGTGACATGGGAGATGTGGAATGGTCCGCTGCCTCTCACGGTCTTTTCCGTGGACGACCCACCTTCCTCGGGAAACCCTCAGATGCAGGCCTTGACGATGCTTGGGATGCTCCGTCGGAAGAATCCCCCTCTTCCTCCCTCCCTGTGGCTGGTGGTGGTCTTCGCCTGGTGGCACAGGGAGGGTTGCCCATGTTGTCGGCGATCCGACAGAGTGAATGGCTTATGTCACTTTACACCGCCAGGATCTCAACCAGTCTTGCCTCCATCCGTCTTTGATGTTCTTGTTGACTGGTGTGTTGCTCGGCCTGCTGGTTCTTCATCTCTGTGAGGGTCACCACTACCTGGCTGAACTCCCTGGTGTCACGCCGGTATGCGTCCATGATGTTGTCTATGTGTGACATACCGGTCCCTTCAGCTGGCTGGTCAGGTTCTCGTCTCCGCCTGCCTCCACTCCCACCACCCCTGCCCACATGAGCCTGGCCTGCCATTGTGGGCACATCGGGTCTACGGTACCCTGAGGGATGGCAGTGGCGGTGTTGTCTGCCTCCTCCTGGGTGCCCGCCGCACCTTGTCCCTCCTGGTCAGACTGGCTCAGTTGTTCACTGCGGGCAGGGCTCCTCGGTGTGTCCTGGGATGTGGCAGGAATGGGGGTGGTGGTTGCCACAGATGTTCCTGAACCAGGTGCTGCAGGGGCTTGGACAGCAGAGGGTCCAGGTCGGTCGGGGTCATCCACGGAGTGTTGAGAAGCGTCGCTGCCGATGGGATCATGTTCCTCCCGAGCCTGGAACTGTAATTCTTCACCCCCATTGTTGGGGGGAGATTCATCACGTTGCCCTGTGTGTGAGAGACAGACAATGTTAATGCTGTTTCATGCAACATGCATGTTTCATACACATTCAAGTTGGCACTGTTCCTCAAGGTAGTTGTATGTGCCTAGCATTCTCCTCACTGTTCACTTGTGGATGGGTATGTTGCGGGGGACAGATTGAAATGTTCTCCTGAGTCTTTGACATGTAGATTTTTGGCTTGAATGCTTCTTCGGCTATGTATTGGTCTTGTTGTGTTACATGTCCATTGTGAAAGTGGGTAAATCCATTGCCTGTCCCGGGGGTGTCTGCTTGTGTAAGGGGTGTGTGTGGCAGGGCCTGCTGGTGTGTGTAGTGTGATTTGGCACTGGGGCTCCCAGATGATGTAGCTGTCCCCCCATGGAGCATGCTGCCATGACAGTGAGTGTGAGTTTGTGTCCTAGATATCTGACCTTGTTGTGCTGCCTACACCCTGGCCGAGTGTGAGCTATCTTGTCAGTACTTTCCCAATCCCTGTGCATTGCACATGGTGCATGGGTATGTACCTGGGCCATATGGGATGAGGCCAATTGTGTCTGATTTGGAGTTCAACAATGCGTTTTGTGACACCCACCCTCCCAGCATACCGGACATCCATTCTTGGGTTGGTGCTTCGTGTAGCATGGGACATAGCATGGCCTTGCTTTCTCAATGGGGCATACACATGTTATTGGCATTAGCGTTGTTTTTGACTGTGGTTCTGGCGGGTGAGGGCTTGGGTGTAGTTGCGTGCATTTTGTGTAGTTGGGGTGTGGATGCCATTACCCCCATGTTACGTAAGTTGTTTGTGTACTCAAGAGGCTCTGGAAGTCCTTGAAGTCCATGTACTCCCACCGGCGGAAGCAGGGCCATCACCTTCTCCTCCCAGGGATGGAAATGTACTGGTCTGCGGGGCCCACCACCTCCAGTGATGTTGCTCTGGGCGTAGTCGTCATTCATTTTTTGCTTTACCGCCCTCCGCAGATCGTACCACCTGGCTTGGCATTCAGTCCTGGTCCTTCTGATGGGTGCAACAGCATTCACCCTATCGACGATCCTCTGCCACAGGCGTGATTTTTCGGCTATGCTGGTCTGTCTGACCAATGTTCCAAACAGCTGTGGCTCGACTCTGATGACTTCATTGACAAGGATCTCCAGCTCCTCCCTTGTGAACTTTGGATTCTTGTCTGTGGGCATGGTGTGGGGTGAGGGTGTGGATGGTTGTGGGTGTGTGGGTCTGAATGTGACTGTGTGGGTCTGAATGTGAAGAGGGGGTATGTGTGAAGGAGGTTGTGTGAAGGTGTATATGTCAAGGTGTATGGGTGCAGTTGTTGGTGTGTGCTCTCTAGCTGCAATGAGTCTGTTGCAAAGGCTCATGGTTTGTGTGTGTGGGCCCTTTTTATTGGTCCATTTTTGGGTGGGCCTCAGTTTGAATTTTTGGTGGGTGTGTTATAAGGGGTGGTTGTGAGTTTGACCCTCTGTTTGCCTGTTTGGATGTGTCCAGGTCAGTCATTTACATGTTTTGTGCACTGTAGACGTGTGGTGTGGTGTTGTGTGAGTCGAATAGACCCTCCTTGTACTGTTTTACAGTGTCCGTGGTTCAGTACGGTACAGGGGCACGAGTCGCACAGGCACACACCCCCATGCGTTGTGTATGTACGGTGCATACACCGACATTGCTTTATGTAGGGTGCGTACACTGACATTGCGTATGTACGGTGCGTACACCGACATTGCGTAAGTACGGTGCGTACGCCGACATTGCGTATATACGGTGCGTACAACAACATTGGTGCATACAACAACATTGGTGCGTACAACAACATTGCGTATGTACGGTGCGTACACCAACATTGTGTATGTACGGTGCGTACAACAACATTGGTGCGTACAACAACATTACGTATGTACAGTGCGTACACCGACATTGCATAAGTCATTCCCCGTGTACGGGACGTTTTCCGTACAATTCGTAATTCGGAAAGCCGGTCCGGATCGTACTTGTACGGTCGGACTGTATTTTTAGGCTTCGTACGGAAAAGTGTCCGGGTCCGTCTCGTACAACTTTTCCAGAGGTGATTCGTACGGATAGGGCAGATCCGTATGTATTTTTCACATACGAATCATACTTCATGGGTCGGACGGGACTTGTACGATTCGTAGGGAAAAATTTACGGATACAGGTCGTAGGGACACAAAAAATACAGGATCGGAATCGGCCCCTTTGTCTTGCGTTTCTCTTAATTATTGGTACCATAATATTCTGTTAGCTTACAATATATGCCTTTCAGGCATGATGTAATAAGAGGTATTATATTGGTATATGGACTTTACTGATGATTAATATGTTTACATTTACAGCCTTGAGAAAGTCTTTAGTACTGACCAGTACTGTCGAAACACGTGTTGGCTATGTTCTATCTGCGATATTGGTTTCTTAAAGAAATAAAAAGTACGTCTTCTACTGACATCTCGTGGACTTTTCATCATATCTTGTTGGACTTTGTATTGCTATACATCCCTTTTGCATATGTACTGTCTCCTCTTAGCTTTCCTTTCCTTACCCCTTCATTGTTTTGTCTTCTTTCTTTTTTCTTTTCCATCTTTCTCCCTCTATTTCTTTATTTCTTACCATTTCATCTTATTACTATCACTTATCTCCTCCAATTTTTCATCTACTCATTTTATGTTTTATGCTCAATTGCATTTGTGTTTTTCAATAATATACTGTTGTTTCTATGATGTTAATTTGTACCATTCAGAGTTATTACATGGAATGTAAAAGGTTTTAATAATCCTATCAAGAGGCAGAGAATACTTTCACATTTTGCCTCATATAATCCTGATTTAGTTTTGTTACAGGAAACTCACTTATCTTAGGCTGAAGATCTTAAACTTAAACATAATTGGGTTGGTTCAGTACTGACCTCCCTTACCAATACAAAAAAGAATGGAGTTGTAATTTTATACCACAAAAGACTGAAATGCACTGTTGTCACACAAGATATTGACTCCTATGGAAGGTGGATTCTGGTCAAATTATTAATTAACAACATCCCTCTCTCTGAGTTTAACCTCTATGGCCCAACTCAAGCTGATTCCTCCTTTTGGCCTACTATTACAGATAAATATTTTCAAAATAAGGATGAATTGTTTATACTGGGAGGGGATTGTGTAATCAAATTGTAGACCCTTTTATTGATCCCAAATCCCAAGTACGTTTTATCTAGGGGTGGGCGGAATTTGCGAAAGTAACTTTCGCAAACTATCGCGAAAATGCTGAAAATCTCCGCAAACACGCCGAAAATATCGCGAAGACACAGAAGTTTTTTTCCCGCTTGTTCGCGGTATTTTTTGCGTGATCACAGGTCGCCATTTCCTGTTCGCAACCGCTTTTACTTCATCGCGTGGCTTTTTGCTTGCTCGGGGAGAAAATATCGCGCAAACTTGCGCACATGGTCGCAATGGGCGCGGCCATCTTGTTTTTCACTCTATTGCATGGTTCTGGGGCCTGATTTGGAATCCTTCCATAATCTTTTCAATCCTTTGTTTATAGCCACTTTTTTGGATCTTTATTACTTATTATTTCTCTAACTATTTTCCTGCCTCTATATTTTTGGTTTTTGTCTACTTTTTTTGTTGTTTTTTAGCTACTTTTTCTCTTTCTATTGCCTGCTATTTATTTCCTTTACTCCTTTATTTATTTTACCTTTTCTTTCCCGCCCCATCCCCAGAACCATGTCCAAGGGTAGGGCTGTTCGCCGGCGCAGCCAGAGCCGCGACCGCCTTCCTTGCGGAAGGCGGCGCCCACAAGGGGTGCAGGCACGGGCCTTATTTGGGGAGGTGGAGTTGGCTGCATTAATTTTCTTTGTGCAGCGCCACCTCCCCTTAACCCTGGCAGCAGGTGGCAGGCCTGGGTCCGGGTACGGCCTCCGGGAGCGTCGGCAGCGGTGGGGGAAGGTGCGCCGGGCAGTGACACACTTTTCTGGTGTTTGGCGCACCCAGGCGCAGCTGACGCACCGGTGGTCCGAGATCTTGGCCCGTGAGCAGGACCTGCTGGACCTGCTGGGAGTGGAGGTCCCGGGGCTTCGTGAGTACCTATTTAATTATTACTACTTTTTGTCTGTTCTTCTGCTCTGTATTATATATTGCGAATATCTTTTTTTTCTTTCAACCAGCTAGAATGTTGCTGCTTACATTCCAGGTTAATTACGTTTAAAAGTCTGTGATTTTTTTGACACAGGTGCTCTTCTGCGCTACTACTAATCTTACTTGTTTGCAGCTTTGCGTGATTCTTTACGAGTTTATTTTAGAGAAGTTAAGTTACGTAATGCTACAGTGACTCTAGTCCACTCCTTACTTTGTCCTGTCACTAATAGATAGGGGCGGATTGATACTTCGGTTTAGGTACTTTGTATGAGCTTCTAATTTCTAAGTGGTATGCGTGATGCCCCCTCACTCAGTTACGTGACGTGCTGGTAGTATGGCTGTCTTTATTAGAACCTTTTCTAGTTTGTTCAATGAGTGGTGGTAGGCTTAGCAGTTACTTAGCACTAGCAGATCAGCATCAATCAATCAAACCCAAATTTGGTGTATACAAAACATGTAGTCATGTTCATGTGTCCTCCATGATTTGACCATATGCATTGTTGAGGAATACAGTGTAAATGCATACTTAATGTACAATTGGCATGCCTGGAATAGGTGGGCTAGGTTGGGTGGTACGTTGTACTTAGGCTTAGTTGTAACTTGGTATTCTGGAATCAGAATGGAAGACTGGATTACTGTTGATAAATAGTAACTTAAGTAGTCGAACTGCGAATCCCCCGATATTACTTGTTGACCAGATGAGATCGGTCAATTTAGTTATTGCAATTGTTGTTTACATAAGTGTTTTTTGACCGTTGTTGAAAAATATTGTATTTGTTTGACACCATCCATCAATGTTTGTCTCTTTCTTATATCTTTCCTGTTCATCAGCACCCAGGGGCAGACCGACAGGGACTGGGCAGTCGGCGGGACACTCAGAACACCACCAGGAGGACACCGCTGAGGGCTCCTCTGCTGGCCCCAGTAAGTCTTCTTGTTTTTAATAATATTTCTTATTCCATAACTTGTACTGCCCCATATTTTTCCCGAACTATTGTTTGTTTCCAAATGCTATTTTTTTACCACCAATTATCCTTCGATCTGTACGGTTTCAAAAATCTTATCCCTGCCTCAGCTATGATGACTCTGAGTACTACTACATACTATCAGTCTGTCTGTACTGTAGTAGCTAGTCTTGCCCAGTCGGCCAGTGCCACTATTTGTGAAAGGTTGTAATATAAAACTCATATTCACCAGTAGCTCGAGCCATTGAGTCCAATCCGTTGGGTCGTTGTCTTGTACTACTTTTACTCTTATAGTTCTTGAGGCTTTGAAAATTCACAGCAACAGCCCTACCAGATTTATTACTATTTTGATATGATACCCTATAGGACATACTACTGTTGTAGGGATCTTGCACATACACAGACATTTGCACCAGAAAATAGGATGTTGGTGATGGTAGGTTGGACCTTCCTTGCACACCTCAATCAGAAATTCCGCACCCACCACAATTCCACTGCTTGACTATAGTACTGTCTTGTCATAACTATTAGGTCTCGGAACCCTCCCCCCCAAGATACCCAACAAGTAGACAACCCAGAACATAACACACCCAACCTCTCAGTCGTGGAAGCAATTCACATGCACACCCTTACTTTAATTTGCTCACTCGTGTAAGTTAGTCCACACCAAATACCACCAAGTCTATGTAAGTTCAAAATGTTTATTTCAATTTGAGAAGGTCTGTACACTGTTTTCTTATAAATGCAGCACCAACCGGAAAATCAATAACATTAAAACAATATACATTGTTACACTTATACAGTTGGGAATTAAATCATGATAACTGAACAGTGGTGGAAGGCAGCACCACCATCCCATAGCAATTTAGTTTATATAAATTCATAAATGAAGATGTGAGTGAAGGGACCCCTCCCCTTAGAAGAACCTAGTACTGGTAGTTGTTGCATCATTCAGAAGCTCTGGTTCATAGAAGGGAATCTCGCGTCTGTAATGCGAAAAATGAAATGGTGTGCTTTAGTATATTGCAACCTGCAAGCATTTCTCAGCCGTGCCAAAAAGTGTAGCATTTATGGATAAGCAATATGGACTAACAGTAACAGTAGTACACCAGTACTTCCTAAAAAAGTGGCTTGTTAATGTTTGTTGACCGCTTGTACGCAGCGCGTACACTAGACAGTAGCAGTGTGAGGCAGGTCATGTGGGCTCAAAGGTGTCTTAAGCTGCAAGGTAAAGGTAACGTCACATGTGCAAAAATAAAAGACACAAAGGTAAAATGGTAGCATGGCTAGGGCTAATTAAGCAAAGGCTACAATGATCATATATAACTATTAGTGTCTACTCTACTACTTCCTGATTTGTACTAGTGATGTATGTTAGTATTAACTCATTTTTCAACCTTGCTACTGATCAATAGGGGGGAGGTGTATATGATGCCTAATAAATGTGTAATGTTTTCTAGGCGCACTACCGACCACCATTGCCGGGGCCAGCGAACAAGGCGACGCGGAGGGCGAGGAAGCGGCAGTTGCTGCCGATACAGACGATGGAGCGGTAGGGGGAGTGGCAGCACCAGTGGCAGGCGGTGGTAAGTTAGATTCATAATCCTTAACTATTGTTGAACTTGACAGTACACTCACTGCAAGGGTGTACTGTATGTATATGTATACTGTACAGTTGTGACTTAGGGCCCCATTAGGATGGTGGGCGTTTTGCCCCGCCGGGCCGGCTGGAATTCACTGCCGACACCGCAGGGGCAAACCTTCCGCCATCCCTGTAGAAAATATTCAGACCCCCCACATGTCGACCAGGTGGAAAAGGGTTCAATATGGTGGTGGTGTCTCTCTGAACACACCGCCAGCCATATAATCTGCATTTTGGAATGCCTTTGCGTGGCGGCATTGCCGTCCGCCACGGAAAGGCATGCAGACATTGCAGAGTATGCTTGGGGGCCTCCATGGAGGGTACCTACCTATGCTATGGTACCCCCCCGCCTTTCAAAGCAAAACGTGACAGGCTCCGTGCAGGGCCCATCATGTTGTGCTTGGAAAAGCAGCACAACATTTTAGCATTGCTTTCAGCAAAGCCAACCAGAATGTAAAAAATAAAACAGGATGCGCCCGCCACTGTGCCGGGCGCATCATCCTATTTAATTGTCCCCACGGGACCCCCACCCTTTTTAGCATGAGGATGGCGTAAGTAAGTATGAGTTGTTGGTGACGTTTGAAGAGTGAACTAGAAGACTAGAATTCCCTTTAATTGGCATAGGAGCCGGAGTATTGAGTAACCAATGGCCTCATCTATCTGATTTCAACTCAGCTTTGAAAGTTTTATGGAGAACAGAACCTGGTGCACTGTTCAACTAAAAAGTGAAAGACGGGTGGAAGGAAGAAGGACGGGCGACATTTAAAATGTTATGTACTACTGTGCTTTATTGTGCTACTCTACCATGCCACTATGTCTATAAATAATTACCTTGTCCAACTGTTTTTCTAAGAGTATATTATACAATTTTCTTGTTTTTTTCTTTTTGATACACAGCAACTCCGAAACAAAATCGGAAGGAGTTGGCCGCCAAGGCACGGCGCCGGAAGCTGGAGGCAATCCAGCGAGAATACCGGCGGCTGGTGGTCTTAGCCGAGGACGAGGAGGAGACTGCGGCTGCAATTGTTGAAGCCTCCTCCCGTGGCCCGGGCCCCAGTCACCGCTCTCCAGCGGTACGGCACCACCGTCTGGCGGCTGCCCGCCGCCACCGTTCCATCTCCGGTGCCCCCCCCACTGTGGCTGCAACTGCCACACCCTTAAACGCTGCATCGCCCGTTTAGAGGGCGAGATGCGCCAGATGCGTGTCCTCCTGGAGTCCCGCCCCACGACTTAGTCCCTGTCATCCTGTTCTGCCCCTTTTTTAATTCTTGTTTGGGTGGGTGGGTGGGAACTTGTTTTGGCGTTACGGACTTCTATGGACATTGGTTGGGGTTAGGGAGGGGGGTGGGTCAGCTTTTGTGGGTTTAGTTTATTTGTTAGGGTAAATTAAATATATTTTTCTATGTTACATGCAATGTTGTTAATGTTTTGTAGGTGGGGTAACTGTTTTACATCACACTGTTTTCTTGCTGGTGCATGGCCGCCCATAGCCTGTGTTTGATTTCAATAATTGGCTGACTGTATAAGACACAGATAGATGCGACACACCTCACTCATTGACTGTTCCTTCTAGTACTTTCAGTCTGTCCTCTAGTCTATGCATTCTTTGTACTGGTGTGTGAAAATGAAATCATTGACAACATGTCCATTATTAATTCTGCCTCCCCCAAACTTGTCTCTTACCGGTGCTTGATGTTTATGTCCAACTGTGGCACAGCACTGGCTGCATGGTGAAGATGGTTTCCTTTTTCATACATGCCATGATTGGGGTGGTGGTGGTGGTAGCAGCATAGTAGTAGTAGTAGACACTGGCAGGGCGGCAGCATTTTCAAAAAAAGGGAAGGAGACAGTCAATCGCCTTTGAGAGACTGTTAGTAGTAGTTGAATGAAGTACAGTACAGAACTTACCGAGCAACAATAATATGCTCAAATATTTGACAAAAAAACAGAATGGTGGTTAGGAGGATAGCCTACTAGACAGAGTTACAAACTATAGTTGTGTAGTGTCACTTGACTAGGCCTACAGCCTAACAGTTAGTGCTGTATATGAGGAATGACAAGAAACAAATCCAATCAATGCCGGCAATTGATGCTGAGGTATATGTTCCTTTGTTAAAAAAAATAACCTCTGAAATATCCTACTCATGGGTGGCCAAGCAGAAGAAGATCATCGCTCTGCCTTGAAAATGAAGTAGTGTTGCTTTCACCACATCCGCCCCAGCAAGTGTGTGATTAAGTATTGGTGTACATTTAATTTAGTTACACCTGGACAATAAGTCACACCGCCCGGGCGAAGAGGGTTAGGGTTTGTTGAATGGATGGGAAGGGGGTTTTTGGGAAAGGTTTGACATAGAAAAACAGTATGCATACATAGACAAACAAACGACAATCATTGAAGACTACCATATCCATATGTTAAGGGAGAAAAAGGCAATGCATGCATGATGATGAGAGACCCGTATTACATACACTTCTAGTTCTTGTTCTGTTGTTCCGACCTTAATACTTTAACAGATAGCAAATAGAAATTTTAAATATTGGTAGGGAAGAATCGTAAACACAGAGCAAACCTAATGATGATTGATAATAACAACTCCAAGAACACACTGTTGTAAAGATTGTATACAAGATATTAATCAAAATATTTAAAAGAAGATAAAAGTGGATACTGTTACTGTCTTATCCTGGTTGAAAATGTGGACTGGATTTTTGCATCTCGGCATTCCTCTTGCTCCTCTCGTCCATCAATCTTGGGTGTGTCGCCTCGCCACTCGCCACTGCCCGGCTGGAAAAAAAAAGGTGATTGATTGGTAAGGTAATTAATATGCATCGTAATGTTTTACAAAGTTTCGGGCAAGGCCCGGCCTGTAATTGTAGATTGAAAACCAAAGTGGATATTGAGAAAGAAAATTAAAACAAATGCACAAGTGATGGTGTAGTGCAACAAGAACACTTTCCGAGGGGGCATCTATGCATCATCTCTACTCTAGTCTGTTTCCAGCATTGACCTTCAACAGTAACAGGAGAGAGCAGGCCCACAGTGCTTAGCATTTAGCACATCCTACGTTAACACTTAAAATTCTTTTTTTTTCTCTCAAAGAGTTGGACAAACGCAAAGCACATTATCCATTCCAAACATAGCATTTTACAGTTTAAGTTAGTAAAATCAATGCACTGCAGTCATCCCACCGCTACACTCTATTCAACTTCTACACAGACATTTGCGTCTGCTCTGCTGTGGTTGTTGTTGTTGACATGTTTACCTTTTGGCTTTTCCGTTTTATGCCACTCATGAAACGTCCTCCTGAATCCTGACTTAATCATAATCATCTCTGATACTTTTACTGACTGACTGTGAAGATCGGCCTGCAGTATAAGTAACATTTTTATGACTCAACAAGAGTAGAAATATAAATATGACTGACTTGAGTCATTCTTTATTGTGTACAGAAAGATAGATTACTAGTACACTTTGACATCACTTTGTGCACAACAAACAATGCAAACACAAAGACCAATAGCTTAGAGTCAGGTGTCCAATGCATGCCATTAATTGTCATCATTACCTGTTCCTTCTCATCTTAAGTTAACGGGCCGTCTATTTCGCCATCATCATGATGGACGGTGCTGTTGTGTCAATCATACTCATTGCGCAGATTGAGTGAGTCCCCTTCCTGTATTGAATTAAAAGCAATGGGTCACCAAGCTGCAGGAGAAGTACCAATTTCTTATTAAAGTTGATTAGTGGCAGTGCACAATTACCTAAATTCATGCACAACAAACACAACAAAATCTAAATCATTCAGTCTGCGACTCTGCGTCCAATGCATGGAATCAATCATTACCTGTTCCTTCTCATCTTAAGTTAACAGGCCGTCTATTTCGCCATCATCATGATTGACGGTGCTGTTGTGTCAATCATACTCATTGCGCAGATTGAGTGAGTCCCCTTCCTGTATTGAATTAAAAGCAATGGGTCACCAAGCTGCAGGAGAAGTACCAATTTCTTATTAAAGTTGATTAGTGGCAGTGCACAATTACCTAAATTCATGCACAACAAACACAACAAAATCTAAATCATTCAGTCTGCGACTCTGCGTCCAATGCATGGCATCAATCATTACCTGTTCCTTCTCATCTTAAGTTAACGGGCCGTCTATTTCGCCATCATCATGATGGACGGTGCTGTTGTGTCAATCATACTCATTGCGCAGATTGAGTGAGTCCCCTTCCTGTATTGAATTAAAAGCAATGGGTCACCAAGCTGCAGAAGAAGTACCAATTTCTTATTAAAGTTGATTAGTGGCAGTGCACAATTACCTAAATTCATGCACAACAAACACAACAAAATCTAAATCATTCAGTCTGCGACTCTGCGTCCAATGCATGGCATCAATCATTACCTGTTCCTTCTCATCTTAAGTTAACGGGCCGTCTATTTCGCCATCATCATGATGGACGGTGCTGTTGTGTCAATCATACTCCTTGCGCAGATTGAGTGAATCCCCTTCCTGTATTGAATTAAAAGCAATGGGTCACCAAGCTGCAGGAGAAGTACCAATTTCTTATTAAAGTTGATTAGTGACAGTGCACAATTACCTAAATTCATGCACAACACACACAACAAAATCTAAATCATTCAGTCTGCGACTCTGCGTCCAATGCATGGCATCAATCATTACCTGTTCCATCTTATTTTCAGTTAATGGCCAGTCTCTCTCGGCTCTGAAAGGAGGATAGCTATAGTAGTCATCTGATTCATGGTCCACTTCTTTTGGAATGACTAGGAAAGTTAGAATTTGTTGTTACCATCATCCAATCATCATTCATGAGGGAAATGGAATTGAGCAGGAGATTCAGTATGATGGAGCGGAGGAGCTGGATTCGGAGGACTGTACTGTCAAACAGCAGACACCAGAAACTTGTATATTAAATTAGAAGAGTGGAAGACGGTGGTAATGGATTTGTTGTGATTCACAAGTTTATAACCGGAACGACAGACACATAAACAAAGGGGGAAAAAAGGGAGGAAGACAGTAAGTGCGAGCCTAATTGTCAGGGAAGTATAGCTCGTCCTCAAACTCTGGGGGTTCAGCCAGTAGTAGGTAATCATCTGACACAATACTTCCATCACCTGAGCCGCTGTCCTCATCTTCCTCCGTTGATTCCTGTATTGTGTAATTCGGTGGTATGAAGTACTGATTCTTTTTGATCATTGTTAACCTCTCCACGTTTTTTGGAGATAGACTGGTCCTTCTCAATGTTACAATGGAACCAGCAGCACTGAAAACACGTTCGGAAGAGACACTTGCGACAGGGCAAGCCAGATAGCTGATCGCCAGCCTGCTGAGCTGTGGCCATTCAGACCTTTTCCTATACCAATACTGCAATGGGTTTTGATCAGCGTACACCTCTGTTGGTTCGTCCAGATAGGCCTGGACCATCCGCTCAATGTTCAGGGTTGCTGCTGGTAAGCTTTTGTGCTGTTTTTTCTGTGCATCATCTTTACATACCAATCCTGTAATGATAATGATTGTACTCGGCCTAATGATCCAGTTATTGTTTCTGTAGTCGATAGTGATGGTGAGTGTTGTGATTGTGAGCCAACCGCACTGCCCTCAGCCGACGAAGTCGCACTTGATTCTGCATGGCCTGCTTCAGTATCAGTACTTGTTGTGGGTTGATCTTGCGGGCTTTTAATTAGCAGCCATTCGTTTTCCAACTTACTGGCTGCTTCAGCTATACAACTTTTGTAGCGGGCAACATCATTGTCGAAAAAAGCAAGGAATGTCTTCAGTAGTCCCAATTTTGCACGTGGATCCAGAATTGTGGCACAAATGTAATGTTCTTGTGACAAAATTTTATTTTGTAACCTTACATTTTCAGTTAAGCGCCGGGAAAAGCTCTCCACCAAGTCATGGGCTTGCCTTCTGTCCTCTACACCTTTGTATGATTCAGACACATTATTCAGCTCATACTCTAGCATTTGCAATAATGGGATAGCTTGGCCCATTGTACAGTCCTCCTTGCTGACTTCACGTGTGAAGACCTCAAAAGGAGAAAGCATCTCAGTCAGGCATTTAATTAGGCTCCATTGCTCCATGTCAAGGTTCATGCCTTTAACAGTAGCACTAGCATCCCCTCTTCTTTTCCAGACATATTCATGGAGTGACATGTGCTGTTCGTACAGACGATCAAGCATGTAATACGTTGAGTTCCTACGTGTTGCCACCTCCTGGATGAGTGCCTTGACTGGCATCCTAAGTTCACGTTGGATGATCCTCAGCTGCTTCCGAGCTTTAAAAGAATGGCTGAAATGAGTGCATATTCTTCGACAGATGGCCAGTAAATTTCTGACTATGGGTTCTTTTTTCAGAAAGTCTTGAACTATAATTTTTATGCAGTGCGCCAAACACAGAACCCTGAAATAGGAACCAAGTTCCATGGCCTTAAGTACATTACTGCCATTGTCTGTGGCAACAAAACCAATACGAAGCCCTCTGGGCCGCAGCCATTCCAAAACCTTGGTGCGAAACTCGTGTAAAATGTTTTCAGCCGTATGAGATTTCTCCATGGCGAACATGGCTACAGTTGCATGTTTCCGAGTACCTTCAAAATCGCAGCTGTGTCAACAACACCTCGTGCAGATAGTTTATTTTTAAACCCCACAAAAGAGATCCAGTGTGCATTGATGCACATGTAATCTGTGGCTTGGCAACTGCTCCACATGTCTGTTGTCAGGTGGATATTGTGCACAGCACTCTTCTGCAAAGCTTGTCCAACCAATTCCAGCACATCATGATGTAGTGCCGGAACAGCAATTCTTGCGAAATAGGACCTGCTGGGAACTTTCCATTTCGGGCAGATGGCAGACACAAATTCAAGGAAACCCACCCCTTCCACAAATGAAAAAGGAAGAAGGTCCAGCGCTAACATTTTAGCCAGCTTCGCATTGTACAATCGTGCCGTTGGGTGGTTGCGTTGCAACTGCCCCTCCAACCTAAACATGCTCTCAATGGTAGGCTGGCTTACTTTCCTTAGTGGTGCTGTTTTCATTAACCCACTACGGCTCAACGACACAGATTGTCTCATTGAGGTACTCGCCGGTCGCCTTGGTGTCTCACCCAGACTCTGAGTATGGCTCTTACTGCGGTGCCACTCTGATGTTACTGAGGAGGCTGTGGGCGTTACCACCACTGCACTACTGGGGATAGGGCTAGAAATGCCTCCCTCTTCTTCACCTGCCACCGCAATAATATCGCTCTCTGATTCATCCCGACCAACCTCAATGGGTTGAGTTTTTCTACTTTCTTTTAACTTAAGTAAGTGATCCTCCCACACGATAGTGTGGTGTATTTTTAGATGACTTGCTTGTCCTCCGGTACCATAGTTTGTACCAAGCTTACCACGCCGAACACCTTGCCGACAAATTGAGCATATAGCAACGTTCTCCTCCTTGGCGCTAACAGAAATGAAGTCCCAAACTGGGGAGGAGAACTTTCTGGCACTGCTGGATGTGCCACTTTCAACACCAGATGAACTTGAGGGGGTGTTTGAAAATGTGTGCCCCTGTGCACCTACACTGTGACTTTTACTACCACTACCTACTGAGATGGTTGAGCTGGATGTAGGTCCCTGCCGGGCCTTGGAAAATATGGCCTGTTCCCATGAGGCACAGGGTCAAGACTGATTTGCATATGGCCATGTCTAAACTGGGGTGGCGTAGTGGGCAAAAGAACGATGGATTTAACCCAGATCTCTTGACTGGGGTAGAATGTCTGCATTGTCAGCATTCCGTCCATCATTTGTTTGTTGGAAAATATGGCAGCTGGAGGTAGTGGTGGTGTAACCTGTGTTGGTGAGATCCGTGCTACATCCCGCTCAGTAGCAGCCTTTCTGGATAGGGTGAGAATGTTGCTCTCCAATCACTTTGGGGCGGGAGTAATGTGTGTGATGACTGGCTCGTCTTCATCAACATCATCACCCCCCCTCTTCTACATCTACCTCCATAACTCTAAGTTTTTCTGGGACCTTCCTTTTCAGAAGCATTGTCTTGTGGCGTATATCACTCTCAGACCGAGCTGGTGGGACCCATGTGTCATCACGATCATCAGAAGCGGGGCTTGAAGAAGAAGATGATGGACTAAGCCTCCTTTTCCTTGCTGGTGGTCTGGAAGACAATAGATCTTCTGAAACAGTGGTTTGACTTTGCTCCACTTTGTCTGCAGGAAGCTCGATTTCCTGAAATGCCCCTACGTCAGGAGCAACAACTACTATGGTGGGCTGTTGCGGCGGCTGCTGCTGTTCTTGTTGCGGCGGCTGCTGCTGTTCTTGTTGCGGCGGCTGCACACTGATCTGCTGAGTTTGCGCCTGCGTTGAACTTGATTGTGTACTACTTTGCAGTAATGACATTTCTTCAACATCGCTGCTCGTTAGTACACTGGCTACCTCTGCGACACTAAAGCCCTTGGGCCTAGGTTGGTGGGATTGGACCGCTGTGCTGCTCCCAGCTTGGTTCCCGGACAACGCTTTGGTGCCAAAAAAAACATTGGCCGGCACACCACCAGTCGTGGTTAATGGCACTTCCTTTTTCTGTTCCTTCTTCTCACCGGCAACTTTCTTGGTACTGGACCTGGTACCTTTCTTTGGGGCCATCTTCTTCAGATGTCAGGCAGGATGCAGATGCACAACAAGTTCTGGTCACACGTGGACGTGATGCGCAGCAGGACTTCTGTCTGGCTGGCAGTACAACGGGTAGCCGGGTGATGCTGATGACACCTCCTACTCTGTCTTTTGTGCACCTAGAAGCAAATAAGACAGGAGAAGAACATCAGTGAAATGTTGCATTTGTTGTTGTGGTTCAGTTACTTGGTACTGTACTAGTGCAAACAAAAGATAGTCTAGCCATTTATGACTTTTTTTTTTAACTAGAGCTATGTTATACTACTGTGTACAGCCACACACTACACTCAGGAAGGATAGGAAAGTTAATAATAACCACCAAAATAAAAATGTAATGAAAGTGGGGTGGACCATTAAATTAGGTGAGCATCTCAGCATCCATGGAGCTGCTGCTGGCAAAGGGGGTGGATGGATGGAAGCAGTAAGCCAAATAGCCAATAGGAAAACCATGCAGGCCTATGGCAAAAGCAGGACACTAATCACAGTCCAAACACCAAAAAAGGCCACCACCCACATGGACACTCAAAAAACACAAACAAGCCGGGGGCCTGGGAAACACCAGGAGCTGACAAAAGGCCTATAAAAGCCAGGTAAATGATGCATGCTAAAGCACACTGCTCTGCCTTTTTAATGCAACAAAATGGAAATACGAACATGGTGCATGCATTGCACACCAACACACCAGACACATACAACAAAAGCATGTCTTTAACACAACCAACATAACAAAGGCCACCACAAAAAAAACACACTTCCCCAACTCAATCCAATGCCATCCATGCCCTAAATGATGTCTAAATTCAACAGATCACACAGAAAACACTTGATTAATAAAGCTGTGGCTACCTGCTCTGATCCTAGTGGATGAAAAAGCAGGCCTGTTGGCAGACAAGGCCAGCAAAGCTTGCAGGCCTAGGCTTCAAAATGGCCACCAGCCACATGGCCAGGCCCAACAACATCACAAAGGCCACCCCCAAAAAACACACTTCCCCAACTCAATCCAATGTCATCCATGCCCTAAATGATGTCTAAATTGAACAGATCACACAGAAAACACTTGATTAATAAAGCTGTGGATACCTGCTCTGATCCTAGTGGATGAAAAAGCAGGCCTGTTGGCAGACAAGGCCAGGCAAGCTTGCAGGCCTAGGCTTCAAAATGGCCACCAGCCACATGGCCAGGCCCAACAACATCACAAAGGCCACCCCCAAAAAACACACTTCCCCAACTCAATCCAATGCCATACATGCCCTAAATGATGTCTAAATTCAACAGATCACACAGAAAACAATTTATTAATAAAGCTGTGGCTACCTGCTCTGATCGTAGTGGATGAAAAAGCAGGCATGTTGGCAGACAAGGCCAGGCAAGCTTGCAGGCCTAGGCTTCAAAATGGCCACCAGCCACATGGCCAGGCCCAACAACATCACAAAGGCCACCCCCCAAAAACACACTTCCCCAACTCAATCCAATGCCATCCATGCCCTAAATGATGTCTAAATTCAACAGATCACACAGAAAACACTTGATTAATAAAGCTGTGGCTACCTGCTATGAGCCTAGTGGATGAAAAAGCAGGCCTGTTGGCAGACAAGGCCAGGCAAGATTGCAGGGCTAGGCTTCAAAATGGCCACCAGCCACATGGCCAGGCCCAACAACATCACAAAGGCCACCCCCAAAAAACACACTTCCCCAACTCAATCCAATGCCATCCATGCCCTAAATGATGTCTAAATTCAACAGATCACACAGAAAACACTTGATTAATAAAGCTGTGGCTACCTGCTCTGATCCTAGTGGATGAAAAAGCAGGCCTGTTGGCAGACAAGGCCAGGCAAGCTTGCAGGCCTAGGCTTCAAAATGGCCACCAGCCACATGGCCAGGCCCAACAACATCACAAAGGCCACCCCCCAAAAACACACTTCCCCAACTCAATCCAATGCCATCCATGCCCTAAATGATGTCTAAATTCAACAGATCACACAGAAAACACTTGATTAATAAAGCTGTAGCTACCTGCTATGATCCTAGTGGATGAAAAAGCAGGCCTGTTGGCAGACAAGGCCAGGCAAGATTGCAGGCCTAGGCTTCAAAATGGCCACCAGCCACATGGCCAGGCCCAACAACATCACAAAGGCCACCCCCAAAAAACACACTTCCCCAACTCAATCCAATGCCATCCATGCCCTAAATGATGTCTAAATTCAACAGATCACACAGAAAACACTTGATTAATAAAGCTGTGGCTACCTGCTCTGATCCTAGTGGATGAAAAAGCAGGCCTGTTGGCAGACAAGGCCAGGCAAGCTTGCAGGCCTAGGCTTCAAAATGGCCACCAGCCACATGGCCAGGCCCAACAACATCACAAAGGCCACCCCCAAAAAACACACTTCCCCAACTCAATCCAATGTCATCCATGCCCTAAATGGTGTCTAAATTCAACAGATCACACAGAAAACACTTGATTAATAAAGCTGTGGCTACCTGCTCTGATCCTAGTGGATGAAAAAGCAGGCCTGTTGGCAGACAAGGCCAGCAAAGCTTGCAGGCCTAGGCTTCAAAATGGCCACCAGCCACATGGCCAGGCCCAACAACATCACAAAGGCCACCCCCAAAAAACACACTTCCCCAACTCAATCCAATGTCATCCATGCCCTAAATGATGTCTAAATTCAACAGATCACACAGAAAACACTTGATTAATAAAGCTGTGGATACCTGCTCTGATCCTAGTGGATGAAAAAGCAGGCCTGTTGGCAGACAAGGCCAGGCAAGCTTGCAGGCCTAGGCTTCAAAATGGCCACCAGCCACATGGCCAGGCCCAACAACATCACAAAGCCCACCCCCAAAAAACACACTTCCCCAACTCAATTCAATGCCATCCATGCCCTAAATGATGTCTAAATTCAACAGATCACACAGAAAACACTTGATTAATAAAGCTGTAGCTACCTGCTCTGATCCTAGTGGATGAAAAAGCAGGCCTGTTGGCAGACAAGGCCAGGCAAGCTTGCAGGCCTAGGCTTCAAAATGGCCACCAGCCACATGGCCAGGCCCAACAACATCACAACGGCCACCCCCAAAAAATACACTTCCCCAACTCAATCCAATGCCATCCATGCCCTAAATGATGTCTAAATTCAACAGATCACACAGAAAACACTTGATTAATAAAGCTGTGGCTACCTGCTCTGATCCTAGTGGATGAAAAAGCAGGCCTGTTGGCAGACAAGGCCAGGCAAGCTTGCAGGCCTAGGCTTCAAAATGGCCACCAGCCACATGGCCAGGCCCAACAACATCACAAAGGCCACCCCCAAAAAACACACTTCCCCAACTCAATCCAATGCCATCCATGCCCTAAATGATGTCTAAATTCAACAGATCACACAGAAAACAATTTATTAATAAAGCTGTGGCTACCTGCTCTGATCCTAGTGGATGAAAAAGCAGGCATGTTGGCAGACAAGGCCAGGCAAGCTTGCAGGCCTAGGCTTCAAAATGGCCACCAGCCACATGGCCAGGCCCAACAACATCACAAAGGCCACCCCCCAAAAACACACTTCCCCAACTCAATCCAATGCCATCCATGCCCTAAATGATGTCTAAATTCAACAGATCACACAGAAAACACTTGATTAATAAAGCTGTGGCTACCTGCTATGATCCTAGTGGATGAAAAAGCAGGCCTGTTGGCAGACAAGGCCAGGCAAGATTGCAGGCCTAGGCTTCAAAATGGCCACCAGCCACATGGCCAGGCCCAACAACATCACAAAGGCCACCCCCAAAAAACACACTTCCCCAACTCAATCCAATGCCATCCATGCCCTAAATGATGTCTAAATTCAACAGATCACACAGAAAACACTTGATTAATAAAGCTGTGGCTACCTGCTCTGATCCTAGTGGATGAAAAAGCAGGCCTGTTGGCAGACAAGGCCAGGCAAGCTTGCAGGCCTAGGCTTCAAAATGGCCACCAGCCACATGGCCAGGCCCAACAACATCACAAAGGCCACCCCCAAAAAACACACTTCCCCAACTCAATCCAATGCCATCCATGCCCTAAATGATGTCTAAATTCAACAGATCACACAGAAAACACTTGATTAAGAAAGCTGTGGCTACCTGCTCTGATCCTAGTGGATGAAAAAGCAGGCCTGTTGGCAGACAAGGCCAGGCAAGCTTGCAGGCCTAGGCTTCAAAATGGCCACCAGCCACATGGCCAGGCCCAACAACATCACAAAGGCCACCCCCAAAAAACACACTTCCCCAACTCAATCCAATGCCATCCATGCCCTAAATGATGTCTAAATTCAACAGATCACGCAGAAAACACTTGATTAATAAAGCTGTGGCTACCTGCTCTGATCCTAGTGGATGAAAAAGCAGGCCTGTTGGCAGACAAGGCCAGGCAAGCTTGCAGGCCTAGGCTTCAAAATGGCCACCAGCCACATGGCCAGGCCCAACAACATCACAAAGGCCACCCCCAAAAAACACACTTCCCCAACTCAATCCAATGCCATCCATGCCCTAAATGATGTCTAAATTCAACAGATCACACAGAAAACAATTTATTAATAAAGCTGTGGCTACCTGCTCTGATCCTAGTGGATGAAAAAGCAGGCATGTTGGCAGACAAGGCCAGGTAAGTTTGCAGGCCTAGGCTTCAAAATGGCCACCAGCCACATGGCCAGGCCCAACAACATCACAAAGGCCACCCCCAAAAAACACACTTCCCCAACTCAATCCAATGCCATCCATGCCCTAAATGATGTCTAAATTCAACAGATCACACAGAAAACACTTGATTAATAAAGCTGTGGCTACCTGCTCTGATCCTAGTGGATGAAAAAGCAGGCCTGTTGGCAGACAAGGCCAGGCAAGCTTGCAGGCCTAGGCTTCAAAATGGCCACCAGCCACATGGCCAGGCCCAACAACATCACAAAGGCCACCCCAAAAAACACACTTCCCCAACTCAATCCAATGCCATCCATGCCCTAAATGATGTCTACATTCAACAGATCACACAGAAAACACTTGATTAATAAAGCTGTGGCTACCTGCTCTGATCCTAGTGGATGAAAAAGCAGGCCTGTTGGCAGACAAGGCCAGGCAAGCTTGCAGGCCTAGGCTTCAAAATGGCCACCAGCCACATGGCCAGGCCCAACAACATCACAAAGGCCACCCCCAAAAAACACACTTCCCCAACTCAATCCAATGCCATCCATGCCCTAAATGATGTCTAAATTCAACAGATCACACAGAAAACAATTTATTAATAAAGCTGTGGCTACCTGCTCTGATCCTAGTGGATGAAAAAGCAGGCATGTTGGCAGACAAGGCCAGGTAAGCTTGCAGGCCTAGGCTTCAAAATGGCCACCAGCCACATGGCCAGGCCCAACAACATCACAAAGGCCACCCCCAAAAAACACACTTCCCCAACTCAATCCAATGCCATCCATGCCCTAAATGATGTCTAAATTCAACAGATCACACAGAAAACACTTGATTAATAAAGCTGTGGCTACCTGCTCTGATCCTAGTGGATGAAAAAGCAGGCCTGTTGGCAGACAAGGCCAGGCAAGCTTGCAGGCCTAGGCTTCAAAATGGCCACCAGCCACATGGCCAGGCCCAACAACATCACAAAGGCCACCCCAAAAAACACACTTCCCCAACTCAATCCAATGCCATCCATGCCCTAAATGATGTCTAAATTCAACAGATCACACAGAAAACACTTGATTAATAAAGCTGTGGCTACCTGCTCTGATTCTAGTGGATGAAAAAGCAGGCCTTTTGGCAGACAAGGCCAGGCAAGCTTGCAGGCCTAGGCTTCAAAATGGCCACCAGCCACATGGCCAGGCCCAACAACATCACAAAGGCCACCCCCAAAAAGCACACTTCCCCAACTCAATCCAATGCCATCCATGCCCTAAATGATGTCTAAATTCAACAGATCACACAGAAAACACTTGATTAATAAAGCTGTGGCTACCTGTTCTGATCCTAGTGGATGAAAAAGCAAGCCTGTTGGCAGCCAAGGCAAGGCAAGCTTGCAGGCCTAGGTTTCAAAATGGCCACCAGCCACATGGCCAGGCCCAACAACATCACAAAGGCCACCCCCAAAAAACACGCTTCCCCAACTCAATCCAATGCCATCCATGCCCTAAATGATGTCTAAATTCAACAGATCACACAGAAAACACTTGATTAATAAAGCTGTGGCTACCTGCTCTTATCCTAGTGGATGAAAAAGCAGGCCTGTTGGCAGACAAGGCCAGGCAAGCTTGCAGGTCTAGGCTTCAAAATGGCCACCAGCCAAATGGCCAGGCCCAACAACATCACAAAGGCCACCCCCAAAAAACACACTTCCCCAACTCAATCCAATGCCATCCATGCCCTAAATGATGTCTAAATTCAACAGATCACACAGAAAACACTTGATTAATAAAGCTGTGGCTACCTGCTCTGATCCTAGTGGATGAAAAAGCAGGCCTGTTGGCAGACAAGGCCAGGCAAGCTTGCAGGCCTAGGCTTCAAAATGGCCACCAGCCACATGGCCAGGCCCAACAACATCACAAAGGCCACCCCCAAAAAACACACTTCCCCAACTCAATCCAATGCCATCCATGCCCTAAATGATGTCTAAATTCAACAGATCACACAGAAAACACTTGATTAATAAAGCTGTGGCGACCTTCTCTGATCCTAGTGAATGAAAAAGCAGGCCTGTTGGCAGACAAGGCCAGGCAAGCTTGCAGGCCTAGGCTTCAAAATGGCCACCAGCCACATGGCCAGGCCCAACAACATCACAACGGCCACCCCCAAAAAACACACTTCCCCAACTCAATCCAATGCCATCCATGCCCTAAATGATGTCTAAATTCAACAGATCACACAGAAAACACTTGATTAATAAAGCTGTGGCTACCTGCTCTGATCCTAGTGGATGAAAAAGCAGGCCTGTTGGCAGACAAGGCCAGGCAAGCTTGCAGGCCTAGGCTTCAAAATGGCCACCAGCCACATGGCCAGGCCCAACAACATCACAAAGGCCACCCCCAAAAAACACACTTCCCCAACTCAATCCAATGCCATCCATGCCCTAAATGATGTCTAAATTCAACAGATCACACAGAAAACAATTTATTAATAAAGCTGTGGCTACCTGCTCTGATCCTAGTGGATGAAAAAGCAGGCATGTTGGCAGACAAGGCCAGGCAAACTTGCAGGCCTAGGCTTCAAAATGGCCACCAGCCACATGGCCAGGCCCAACAACATCACAAAGGCCACCCCTCAAAAAACACACTTCCCCAACTCAATCCAATGCCATCCATGCCCTAAATGATGTCTAAATTCAACAGATCACACAGAAAACACTTGATTAATAAAGCTGTGGCTACCTGCTCTGATCCTAGTGGATGAAAAAGCAGGCCTGTTGGCAGACAAGGCCAGGCAAGCTTGCAGGCCTAGGCTTCAAAATGGCCACCAGCCACATGGCCAGGCCCAACAACATCACAAAGGCCACCCCCAAAAAACACACTTCCCCAACTCAATCCAATGCCATCCATGCCCTAAATGATGTCTAAATTCAACAGATCACACAGAAAACACTTGATTAAGAAAGCTGTGGCTACCTGCTCTGATCCTAGTGGATGAAAAAGCAGGCATGTTGGCAGACAAGGCCAGGTAAGCTTGCAGGCCTAGGCTTCAAAATGGCCACCAGCCACATGGCCAGGCCCAACAACATCACAAAGGCCACCCCCAAAAAACACACTTCCCCAACTCAATCCAATGCCATCCATGCCCTAAATGATGTCTAAATTCAACAGATCACACAGAAAACACTTGATTAATAAAGCTGTGGCTACCTGCTCTGATCCTAGTGGATGAAAAAGCAGGCCTGTTGGCAGACAAGGCCAGGCAAGCTTGCAGGCCTAGGCTTCAAAATGGCCACCAGCCACATGGCCAGACCCAACATCATCACAAAGGCCACCCCAAAAAACACACTTCCCCAACTCAATCCAATGCCATCCATGCCCTAAATGATGTCTAAATTCAACAGATCACACAGAAAACACTTGATTAATAAAGCTGTGGCTACCTGCTCTGATCCTAGTGGATGAAAAAGCAGGCCTGTTGGCAGACAAGGCCAGGCAAGCTTGCAGGCCTAGGCTTCAAAATGGCCACCAGCCACATGGCCAGGCCCAACAACATCACAAAGGCCACCCCCAAAAAACACACTTCCCCAACTCAATCCAATGCCATCCATGCCCTAAATGATGTCTAAATTCAACAGATCACACAGAAAACAATTTATTAATAAAGCTGTGGCTACCTGCTCTGATCCTAGTGGATGAAAAAGCAGGCATGTTGGCAGACAAGGCCAGGTAAGCTTGCAGGCCTAGGCTTCAAAATGGCCACCAGCCACATGGCCAGGCCCAACAACATCACAAAGGCCACCCTTCAAAAAACACACTTCCCCAACTCAATCCAATGCCATCCATGCCCTAAATGATGTCTAAATTCAACAGATCACACAGAAAACACTTGATTAATAAAGCTGTGGCTACCTGCTCTGATCCTAGTGGATGAAAAAGCAGGCCTGTTGGCAGACAAGGCCAGGCAAGCTTGCAGGCCTAGGCTTCAAAATGGCCACCAGCCACATGGCCAGGCCCAACAACATCACAAAGGCCACCCCAAAAAACACACTTCCCCAACTCAATCCAATGTCATCCATGCCCTAAATGATGTCTAAATTCAACAGATCACACAGAAAACACTTGATTAATAAAGCTGTGGCTACCTGCTCTGATTCTAGTGGATGAAAAAGCAGGCCTGTTGGCAGACAAGGCCAGGCAAGCTTGCAGGCCTAGGCTTCAAAATGGCCACCAGCCACATGGCCAGGCCCAACAACATCACAAAGGCCACCCCCAAAAAGCACACTTCCCCAACTCAATCCAATGCCATCCATGCCCTAAATGATGTCTAAATTCAACAGATCACACAGAAAACACTTGATTAATAAAGCTGTGGCTACCTGTTCTGATCCTAGTGGATGAAAAAGCAAGCCTGTTGGCAGCCAAGGCAAGGCAAGCTTGCAGGCCTAGGTTTCAAAATGGCCACCAGCCACATGGCCAGGCCCAACAACATCACAAAGGCCACCCCCAAAAAACACGCTTCCCCAACTTAATCCAATGCCATCCATGCCCTAAATGATGTCTAAATTCAACAGATCACACAGAAAACACTTGATTAATAAAGCTGTGGCTACCTGCTCTTATCCTAGTGGATGAAAAAGCAGGCCTGTTGGCAGACAAGGCCAGGCAAGCTTGCAGGTCTAGGCTTCAAAATGGCCACCAGCCACATGGCCAGGCCCAACAACATCACAAAGGCCACCCCCAAAAAACACACTTCCCCAACTCAATCCAATGCCATCCATGCCCTAAATGATGTCTAAATTCAACAGATCACACAGAAAACACTTGATTAATAAAGCTGTGGCTACCTGCTCTGATCCTAGTGGATGAAAAAGCAGGCCTGTTGGCAGACAAGGCCAGGCAAGCTTGCAGGCCTAGGCTTCAAAATGGCCACCAGCCACATGGCCAGGCCCAACAACATCACAAAGGCCACCCCCAAAAAACACACTTCCCCAACTCAATCCAATGCCATCCATGCCCTAAATGATGTCTAAATTCAACAGATCACACAGAAAACACTTGATTAATAAAGCTGTGGCGACCTTCTCTGATCCTAGTGAATGAAAAAGCAGGCCTGTTGGCATACAAGGCCAGGCAAGCTTGCAGGCCTAGGCTTCAAAATGGCCACCAGCCACATGGCCAGGCCCAACAACATCAGCTCATGCTCCGGTGATCACTGATTTCGATTTACTTCCTCCCCACTCTAAAATGTCTAGTTGGAGATTTATTAATTATCGCTTACAAGATCCTGCTTTTTCTTCTTCCGTCACCTCCTTTGCAGAAGAATTTTTCTCCAGCAATGAAGATACTTCTATATCTCCTGTTTTGGTGTGGGATAGATTTAAGGCAGCTGCTCTAGGCTTTATAATTGATTTTTTTTCTAAGAAAAAGAAGCATAAGGCTTTATTATCTTCTATCAAACGTTTGGAACACCAGTTTTATACTTCCTCATCAGACACTACTCTGCAACAACTTATTCAAGCTAAGATGGAATTTAATAAAATTTCTACAGACAGAGCCTCCTTTACCATGCTTCGTAGTTATGCCAGATATTATGGTGGTCGTAATAAGGTTGGCTCACTCCTTGCTAATTATTTAAAATCCAGAAAAGAGAAAACTTTCATTGAATCTATTCAATCTACTGATGGTAAACATCTTTTGAAAGATAAAGATATACAAAATATTATACTGCCCTGTACACTCCTGAGTCGCCCCCAACTGATACACTTATCAACCAATATCTTATTACTATCCCTTCTCCTCCTTCCCCTGATCTTGACTTCACCTCTCTTGACATAGATCTTTCATTACAGGAAATTTCTTCTTCCTTAAACTCTTTAAAGAAAAATAAATCCCCTGGCCCTGATAGTTTCTCAGTAGAATTTTACCTTCATTTTTCCAATCTCTTATTACCAAAACTTGTTTTACCTTTTCCAACATTTCTCTTCTACTGGTGCGGCAAGTGGTACTTTTCTAGAAGCATCCATTTGTCTTATTCATAAGGAAGGCAAAGATCCCAAATTCTGCAAAAACTACCCCCCATTTCCTTGATAAATGTTGATTATAACATTTTTGCTAAACTCTTAGCATTACGCCTTGATTCCTTCCTTCCTCATTTAATAGGCCCGAACAATGTGGATTTGTTAAAGGTAGACTAACCTCTGACAACTATCGTCTTTTTTTCAATGTTCTCAATAAAGCCCCTTCCCTATATTTTCCGCTTGCGGCAATCTCCATTGATGCAGAAAAGGCTTTTAATAGGGTAGATTGGTCTTTTATGTTTAAATCTCTTAAATGACATGGTTTTGGTCCCAAATGTATTTCTCTTATCTCTCTCCTTTATTCTACTCCTTCTGCTTCTACTATCGTTGATGGTCAAATTTTGCAACGTTTCTTGCTTCATAGATGGGTCAGGCAAGGTTGCCCATTGTCCCCCCTTTTGTTCATTCTTTCTCTTGAACCTTTTCTTTATCGTATACATCAGAATCTCTCTATCTTCAGTTTTCCATATGGAGATTGTCACCTGAAATTATCTGCATATGCAGATGCTATTTTGCTTTTTATTTCCAATCCGGACTCATCTATTCCTTCGTTATTGCAAGAAATCTCTGTTTTCTCTGCGGTATCAGGTTATAAAATCAATTCTGATAAAACAGAACTTCTGCCAATTACAAAATTTTGCCTCAAACAACAATTCGAATCTACTGGTTTTCATTGGAATAGTTCCAAAATCAAATATCTTGGTATCTGGTTTTCCAATTCTATTACTGACTCAGTTAAATTGAACATGAATGTAGCACTTGATCGCATATCTAAACTCTTTACATCCTGGAATCCTCTTTTCCTCTCCTGGTGGGGTCGCCTTGACTATATTAAGATGATGATTACCCCCATACTATTGTATTATTTTTCAATGATTCCTATTCATATCATTGGCACTTTCTTTAAAAAAATAGACTCTCTCCTCTCTCAATTTCTATGGAAAAACAAAAAATCTAGACTCTCTTTACATCATCTTAGAAAACCGAGACTTGTGGGTGGAGTAAACTTTCAGGATTTTCGATTATATCACAAAGCTTTTGGCTTAAAACAAGCTTCTCATTGGCTTCTTACGGAGTCTTCTCCTTTTACTCCTCTTTGGGTCACTATTGAGCGTTGTCTGTTTACCCCTTTCTCGACCAAGGAAATTCTTTCCTTTACTGCCAAAAACACCCTCACCTCACCTCCACTATTTAAACACACGTGCTCTCTATTAAAATCTCATTTTCAACCAAAATTAATATACAGAAATACTTTTCTCCATTCTCATTTGTGGCATAATTGTCTTATAACTATTAATAATAGACCTATTTATTGGGCTTCATAGAGAGCTAAGGGAATTTCTTGGGTTAAGGATTTGTTTGATGGTACTTCTCCCTGTTCTTTTCCTGACTTTCAAGTTACATTTAATTGTCCCCGATCTTTTTTACATGAATTCTCCATACTCATGGAATTACTTTTAAACATCTTTTATTCTCTTCCTTCTGACGTCGCTCCCATTACTCAAGATTCACTTCTTAAAATCTTAGCATTAAGTCCAAAAGCTTCCTTAATTTACAAATTCTTTTACTCCAAAAACCCAGATCGAGATAAGACTAAGGGGCCGATTCCGATCCGGGTCGGACGGGCACCGAACGCGATCCGGCCGGAAAAACTACGAGCCGTATGCGTGTTTTCTCGCCCGACTCGTACAGCTGTACGAGCGAGCAAGTACGATGCGAGCTACGTGAAATTCACCGACCGAGTCGTTTCCGGGTCTGAACCGCTCCGTACGTCTCAGCCATAAGCTAACCGTGGCGTGCAATGGATGCGATTTACGACCGAGCCAGTACGATGCACGCGTCGGACCCCCTGAAACCCGCAGCCCTACGAATCGGTCGGACTGCAGGACTCTGGCTCGGTCGGAGAGCTTTCCGAACCGGATCGGAATCGCCCCCTAAATTGGAACTAGCTTGGGAATCGGATTTAGGTTTCCAATGGAGTACTGATATATGGAATAAGATTTGGGCTTGGTCACTGAGGATTTCAAGATCGGCTTCCACTACTCAATCTATGTTTTTTCTATATCACAGATTATATTTCACTCCTGTCGCCATAGCTACTTTCACACACACAGACAATAAGAAATGCTGGTCCTGTGATTTTCCGTCAGCAGATCTCTCCCATCTCCTTTTTTCATGTCCCCCGTTCTTTCTTTTTGGTCACAAATCTGGGATCGTTTATCAAAAAATTTCCAGATTCATACACCACTATCCAATGTTCTTCTCTTTATGGGAAGTCTTTCCGAATCCATTCCTTTACCTTCCTATGAAAGAGGGCTGTTTGATCTTATGTTGGCTCCACCATTTCAACAAATTACAATGCATTTGAAATGTTTGTCTAAACTTTCAACTAAGTCATGGTGGAATACTGTATGTCAGTACCATAGGTGTGGCTTTTGCCTCCCAATGCAATTTACATGTAAACAGAGATGTTTTTTGGATGCCATTAACTAATTATTTAAATATAGTAGCAGTCAATACTGTTTCTCATCATCGTTCTGAAAATGTCCAACCCCCTTGAACTTCTTCCTCTTTGTATTATCTTTGTATTATCTTTCCCTTCTCTTACTATTTTGGTAATATATATATTCAACAGTTATTTGCTTTTTACATTCTTTATTTCTTATGAGCATAAGGTTTGATGTACAATTGGATTATATAGATATTTTATACCCCATCCTTTCCCTATCCTCCTTCCTTTTCTTTCATTTCCCAAAATATAAATAGCTTTCTTCTCTGATTTACTGCCTACTCTATTCTGCTTACATGATATTCTACTATTGTTATTTTTTAGGCCTTTAATGTATGTTACTGTTTTGTTATGAATAAATAAAGCTTCCTAAACTAAAAAAATAAATAAAAAATATTGATAGATTTATTATAATTAAATTACTTCCGACCCTATTCTAGTATAAACCCACAAGTCGCTCCTAAAAAAATGACACAATTGACATAAATACCAATTAATTAATTAATCTTAACTAACAACAAATTAATAAGTAATTAATTTTAAATTAATTCCCAAAATTAACACCGGAAATTCTAAATTAAATAAATACTAATAAATACAAAATTATAATTAATGTATTATAATTAAATTACTTCCCACCCTATTCCTCTATAAACCCACAACTCACTACAGAACTAAAAAAGCAACATTTCATTAAAATAAAATTAATAACTACTAAACAATTAACACATATATTAAAAAATCAAAAGCAATACTTATACAAAAAAATAGTTCACATATTTTAGAGTGCATGAGCAGGAGCTTACAAAAGGTTTGAATGAGCTGGACATAAAAGTAGAGTGCACTTCCAATGAGGGAAGCTTGTCATCAGTTCCTAGGGAAGGGAGAGTGTACATCCCCAAGGAAGTAATCAAGGATTACGTGAAGAGTGATGACATTGGGCAGTGGTTTAAGGTGTATGAGGTGGCAAATATATCCCTGAGACTGGGGAGGGGGTTGTGGAGCCGCTTCATAACAGAAAGGAGGGAAACTTTGCTAGTCTTACCAAGCGAGGCGCAGATGTCTTATGCGCCTATGAATTCAGGAAGCATTGATCAGGAGATATGGCTTGACTCCAGAATTGTATAGGCAGAGGTTTAGGATGAGTAGGAAGCTTGAGTCAAGCACTTGGGTAGAGTTTTTTTCCTATTTTTGCAGAGCACTGGATGGTTGGCTGAAGGGTAGCAAGGTAAATGATTTTCAGGATCTCTATGATTTGAGTGCATGGGACCACTTGTCTGGTAGTTGTTTTCCAGAGCTATGCCCGTATTTGATTGACATTAGGCTAAGTTACCCCAGGAAGCTTGCTGTGGAGGTGGACCGCTGGGTCAGTACCAGGGTCCACAAAGGTCAGGTGGGACACTCTGCCAAGGGTAGGCAGGGTCCCCAGCAGAAGAGGGGGGGAACAAGGGTAAACAAAAGGTGTTCCACAAAGGGCCCCAAAGTAATTCCCCAGGGAACCAAGGGAAGGGTTCCCAGCCCCCCGGTGGTAAGAAACCATGGGTGCCTTAAGGTAAGCCTGCAGAGAAGGGTCCCCGCACGTGTTATGCGTGTCATCAGGTGGATCACTTCACTGGGGATCCTAAGTGTCCTAAGTATACACCTCCACCCTCTGGTGCACAGCCCCGTGAGTTGACTAGTGTAGCCTTGGGGTGGGAGTTGGCTTCCCAGGAAGGGTGGGAGCCAGCAGAATTGAACCTGGTCTCACTAGTAGACAAGTGAGATGGTCCCAAAGGACTCACCTGCTCACTAACACTAAGAAATACGGGCAGTGGGTGACCATCAATGGCCATAGGGTGCAGGCTCTGAGAGACACTTGAGCCAGTGTGACAACTGTCAGTTGTCAACTAGTGTCTGAAGAGCAGGTGGTCCCCAGCGTACTTTACGCAGTAGCTGCAGCTGACAACTCAGAGAGCCTCTGCAAAGTGCCACAGGTTCCCTTTGAGTGGGAGGTGGGGTCCTCAAGTACCTTGAAAGTAGTTTTGAGGCCATCCATGCCTGTTGACTGTCTGCTAGGTAACGATCTGGAGAGTTCCCCTTGGGAGAAGGTGGAACGTAAATCTCATTTGGAGATGTTGAGTCTGCCTGAGTGGGCGCGTGTGTCCACTGGGTCTATGGCATCCGGTATGGGCAATCAGGAGGGCCTGGAGCCTGGAACAATGGCCAGGTGCCTACCAGAAGGAGAGGCGGCGGGGGGTGGGAAACCGGGCCTAGTAGTTCTCACAGACCAGGTGGGGGCAGACCTTGAGCGGGATGCTCTGGAGCCTACAGGGAAGCAAGTGGCCGAACCGGGGGACCTGCCTGAGCTGACCCATTGGCAGCAGGAAGGGGGCCCCTCCAGGGAAGAATTCTGCAAGGAGCAGCAGAAATACCCCTCTCTTGGTGGTTTGCGGAAGAAGGCTGCAAGCCAGGCAGGAGGTGATCAGTCTGAGTCACATTGGATTTACTGGAGAATTGTCTCCTGTAAAGTGAGCCTAAGGTTGCTGAGCCTAGGTCAGCCCGTGTGCTGATGGTACCCCAGCGTTTCAGAGCCTTCCTACTGGCTCCTGCTCATGATGTGCCTCTAGCAGGGCATTTGGGGCAAGACAAGACCTTTGAAAGGCTTGTCACCCACTTTCACTGGGCCCGAATGCGCAAGGATTCTGACACTCACTGCAGGACTTGCCAGACTTCCAAGGCAAGTGGCAAGAGTGGGAGGACGTGCAAGACACCTCTCCAACCTTTCCCTGTCTGCAGAACCCCCTTTGAGAGGGTGGGCATCGACATTCTTAGGCCTCTGGACCCTAAGACAGCCAAGGCCAACAGGTTTATCCTGGTCTTGGTGGACCATGCCACCCGGTACCCTGAGGCCATCCCTCTCCGGACTGTGACAGCCCCTGTGGTGAGTTGGGCATTGATGGGGATCTTCTCCTGTGTGGGATTCCCCAGAGAGGTGGTGTCTGACACGGGGACCAATTTCATATCTACCTATATGATTGCCCTGTGTCAGGAGTGCGGTGTTACCTATAAGTTCACCACTCCTTGCCAGCCCCAAGGAAAAGGGCTGGTTTAGAAATCCAACCGGACCCTAAAGGGCATGATTATGGGTCTTGGTGAACCCTTGAGGTGTAAGTGGGACGTCTTCTTGCCATGCCTTTTGTTTGCTTACAGTGAGGTACTGCAGAAGTCCTTATGGTTCTGTACCTTTAAGCTCCTGCATGGGCATCATGTTAGAGGACTTCTGAGTCTGGTCAAAGAATGATGGGAGAAAGCTCTCAGTAAACCTCCCCAGGATGTGTATAGCTACATGCTGGCCTTCAGGAACCAGACTAAGAGCTTCAGACAACTCGCTCAGGCAAATCTGGAAGCCATCCAGGAAGAAATGAAGGGGTGGTACGATCAGAATGCCACTCTGATTGAGTTTCAACCTGGCCAGAAAGTGTGGGTCATGGCCGGAGTGGAGCCTTGTGCGCTCCAGGACAAGTGGACTGGGCCATTGAGGTGGTTTAGCGCAAGAGTAATGTCACCTATCTGGTGCACTTGCCATTTCCCAGGAGCCCTTTGCGGGTCCTACATGTAAACTGCCTCAAGCCCTACTTGGAGAGGTCCGAAGTGGGCATGCTCCTAGCTACAGATGATGGAATGAAAGAGGAGTTTGAGCCTCTCGCTAACTTCCTGTCTGCTAAGGAGCACAATGGGTCAGTGGACAGCGTAAACCTCTCCCCCGCCCTGACTCTGAACAGCAGAGTGCCTGCCGCCAACTATTGGGGCAGTTTGCTGCTCCGTTCTCCCTGACCCCTGGTGTCACACAGTGGTGTGTCCATGATGTGGGCACTGAGGATAGTCCTGCTGTAAAACACAAAATGTACGGATTGACTGCCAGGGTTAAAGCTAGAATCGAGGAGGAAGTTTGCCAGATGTTGGCTCTAGGGGTGATTGAGCCCAACAACCATTGGTCCAGCCCAGTGGTCTTGGTCCCAAAGGTTGCTGCACCTGGTGCCACTCCAGAACTCCGGTTCTGTGTGGACTACCAAGGGCTCAATTCAGTCATGAGGACTAATGCGCACCCCATCCCCAGAGCTGATGACCTCATAGATCGGTTGGGAGCTGCCAAGGACCTAAGGACGTTTGACATAAAGTCTGGGTATGGGCAGATTGCCTTAACTGATGGGGCAAATGAGAGGTCTGCATTTTCAACACCAGTTCCGGGGATGACCTTTGGGTTGAAGAATGCCCCTGCACCTTTCAGAGGTTGGTCAACCAGGTGTTGGCCGGGCTGGAGGAGTTCTGTGCCACCTATCTGGAAGACATTGCAGTATCACCTTAGGGAAGTGTTGATGGATCTGCAGAAAGCAGGCCTCATGATCAAGGCCAGAAAGTGTCAGATTGGGCATTGATCGGTGGTGTAGTTGGGACACCAGGTAGGAAGTGGCCAGGTCGCACACCTACCACCAAAGATTTATACCATTCTAGCTTGGCAACCCTTCCAAGAACCAGACAGAGGTGAGAGCCTTTTATGGCACAATTGCTGCACCCTTGACCGATCTGACTTCCAGGAAGCAGCCCAGGAAGGTGAACTGGACTGACGCCTGTCAGAAAGCTTTTGATTCCCTCAACACTGCCATGTGCTCAAGGCACCCAACTTCTTGCAGAAATTTGTGGTGCAGAGAGATGCTTCAGAGCATGGGGTGGGAGCTGTGCTCTCACAACTGAATGAGGAGGGCCAAGACCAACCTGTATCCTTCATCAGTAGGAGGTTACTTCTCCAGGAACAGAGGTGCAGTGCGATTGAGCATGAGACTTTTGCTGAGGTCTGGGCATTGAAGCATCTGAGGCCCTACTTGTTTGGGACTCACTTCCGGGTTCAGACAGACCACAGGTCCCTCAGATGGTTGATGCAGATGAGGGGTGAGAACCCAAAACTGTTGAGGTGGTCTATTTCCCTACAGAAGATGGACTTCACGGAGGAACACAGCCCTGCTACAGAACACGCCAATGCTGATGGTATGTCCGAAGTTTTCCGCCTTAGTGAAGAAAATCCCTGAAAGGATGGGTAGTTCTCCCCAAATTTTAGTTGGAGGGGACATGTGTTAGACCTGTCATCCTTGGATTGGGTTTCCCCTGTAGATTTTGCCTTTGCCTCCCATGTTTTTACTGTGTGTCGTGCTCCCTCTGTAAATTGTTGTCATGGATTAGTGTTTCTATAATTGGCTTATTTGGTTTACTGATAAGTCCCTGCACAGTGCACTGTGTGTGCCCAGGACCTGTAAACCAAATGCTGCTAGTGGGCATGCAGCACTGATTGTGCCACCCACACAAGCAGCCTTGCAATAGGTTCTCAGACCTGCCATTGCATTGTCTGTGTGCAGTAGAACTGCCATGTCAACCTGGCATGTGCACCCACTTGCCAGGCCCTACCCTTCCCTTTTCTTACATGTGAGACACCCCTAAGGTAGGTCCAAGGTACCCCTGTGGGCTGGGTACAGTGTATGTGAAAGGTAGGAAATACCCTGATGTGTGTGGCATGTCCTGATAGTGAAATACTGCCAATTTCGGTTTTCACTATTGAAAGGCTATCTGACCCATAGGATAGGATGGGAGTTTATTTATGACATCTTATAAATATAACATTCCTGGATCTAAAGCTAACATACAGAAGCCATGTAGGAAATTTAGGGCACTGGGTATACTGTTGGCTAAACGCAGGCTGGTGTGTAGGTGGGGCAGGGGGCGATCTCCCAAATTCAAAGAATGGCTCACAGATTTCATGTACTGGAAGAATCAGCTTGCCACCTACACAGCTCTCCTTCCAGTCCTATCCCGCCCTAGAGACATATGGGGGCCATTGATAGAGTACCTAAGGGAACATTCTGATTGATAATATGCACGGCCGACTGGTCGTATGATATAATCACTGAAGGGGGAAACATTGGGGTGGGGGAGGCGGGATGGAGTCATGGGTGGTCTCTTACAATGGATAGAGATTCATGTATTAGAAGGGATTGGTGTCTAGCCATAAATCAATGTATCTGTAAAAATTTGATCCGATGCTTAACTGTAATCATGTTGTCAGATATGTGCTAAGCATTAACACTTTGGACACTAGAAAACTGCAAGACAACTGTAGGTATGTGTCGCATGACGTGAACCTTGCATTAATATGTCACTATGTAATCTACTCTACATTTCTGTTTTCTCTTTTGTCTGAAAATCTAATAAAACATTTTTCAAAAAAATAAATGTAACTTTCCATGGGGACAAGATAGGAAGTTGAAGTTTAGTATGCCTGAACTCAGAAAGTAAAGATGCATATTTTAGGAAGGATGAGTTTTACATTCTGGGTTTGAAAATACCACTTTTAGAAAGTAGATAATTCCTTGCTTGGCCATACTGTGTGCCTCTGCTAGGTTTGTGTATTGACTGTCTGGCTTTGGAGTGACAGGGGCTGGGGAAGTGTTTTCTGTTCAGACAGCCACTTGGGGGGGAGAGGTGTGTCATGCCTTTCCAGGGTGAGACAGGGCTGGGGTGAATAGACCTGGACTGCATTAAGAGTAGAGGGAACTGAACTGAACTGTATTGGTCTGCCTGGGACATTGCTGTCTCCAATCCTGTCAGGCAGCTGCACCAGTGAGGGCAGAATTGGTTTTGGCTGGGCAAAGAGCTTCCCTGCACCAGAAAAAAAAGGAATTTGTGCTATGACAAGTGGGGCCCAGACCAAAACTTGAAGTCTAGATCACTTTTGGACTTCAAGAGGAACCTCTGGCAAGGAGAAGAGCTGGAAGAAGCTGGAGAAGAAGTACGGCCCCTTTGATGTGTGCAGTTTGGGGTTGGCCTGCAGTAGCAGTTCCTGCCAAGGAGAGGAACTATGGGCGTATCCTGGTTGACAAGGTATCTCCAAGGGCTTGAGGTAAGCTTGCCCCCTGTTCAAGAAGTCTCAGGAACAGCAAAGACTTCACCATTCTTCTGGGCTCTGTCTCTGGAACCACTGGTTTCAGTCGCCATAGAAGAAAAAAGCAGCCTACTCTGTCACCGAGTTCTTTGCTGAAGGCACTGCAGAGGGCACCGCTGCACTTTGCACTTTTTCCCTGGTCTCACTGACGCCTGGGGAGACCGTCACCAAGCCGTTGCTTTCACCAAATCCTGTGGGCACCACACTCCGCACCGCCTCATTTCACCCTGTCCGAACGCCATTGACATGCTTGCTGTCCGACCCGAACATCGACCTTTCTTCTTTGCCTGCTCCGTGGCCTGACAGCACCGCATCGAGCACCGCCTCACTCCGCATCGCAAACCTTGGCCTCAACGATGCCATTGGAGGACCGTCACCGAGCCGCTGTCTGCACCTCGTTGTGAAGGCACCGCATGTTGTACCACTTCACTTCACAGCAACCGCGACGGTTGCCCCAAACGACTCGTATCAACGTGATCGGTCGCAACGAGAAAGTGTTATCATGCAAAGGTGCTGTCTACGAGTCTGTTGATGCTTTAGCTGGCCAGTACCAATGCGTTCAGCTGGAATTGTTAGACTATGTCTTTTTCAGGAGCACAGTAGCCCCGGACAGAGCTACCGACTCGGAAGAACTGTAGTTTTGAGATATTTCTGCTATTTAAAGGTTATCTTGCAAAGTAACTATTTTTACAGTGTTGTATGTTGGATCTTTATCGTATTTGGTCTTGTTGGTTTAGATAAAGTTTTGATTTTTTTTCTAAACTGGTGTGGTGTCCATTTATAGTGTTTCCACTGTTTTACTGTATGCATGCACAAATGCTTCATACACTGGCAGTGTGTTGGATAGCAGAGGTGTAAAAATATTTATAGATACATACACCTATAACATAAAATCTAATAAAAAACATTATATTATAAATTAGAACATTAATTATTAGTCTTTAAACTTAAATTTTGCACTCCAGTGAGTGCAACAGTAGGGAAAATGTTGGATAGCGAATGGGTAAAAAAATACTATTCCCACTCCAGTGAGTGCAAAAGTAGGTAAAGTGTTGAATAGCAGAGGGGTCAAAATTACTATTCCCACTCCAGTGAGTGCAACAGTATGGAAAGTGTTAGATAGGGGAGGGGTCAAAATTATTATTCCTACTCCAGTGAATGCAAGAGTACAGAAAGTGTTGGATAGTGGAGGGGTAAACATTACTACTCCCACTCCAGTGAGTGCAATAGTAGGGAAAGTGTTGGATAGCAGAGGGGTAAAAATTACTATTCCCACTCCAGTGAGTTCAACAGTAGAGAAAGTGTTGGATGGTGGAGAAGTAAAAACTAATATTCCTATTGGAGTCAGTTCAAAATTAAAAACAAACAAAATATCAAACACCAAACAAAAGATTTTAAACAACAAAAGAGAAAACATATATAAAAATATAAAAAATTTACAAAAGATAAAAACACATGGGCTCATTACTATGGCCGCCCGCCACCATAACGGTAATTTGGTCCGACCGCCATACGTGCGGTGGTCCTGCATATCTAATTATGATGGGACCGCCACCACTGCAGTCGGATTCCGCACCTTTAACATTACGGCGGTGGCTGCTGACAGCAGCACCGCCGCAATGTCAAAAAGAGCATGCTGTGCATTTCACTGTACCAAGTAGCAGGCACTACACTGTGCCTGCCACTTGGTGCAGTGATATTATGGTACCCCCCTCCACTGTACCCACACCTCTCCCAACACAAGGGGGCCCACAATGGGCCCTTGAAGGCATTCTCTGCCAGCCTTTCAATGGCAGTTCAACCACCACAGAAAGGCTGGCTTCTACCGGCATCATAATTGTGCTGGCGGAGCCTGCTAGGCTCCACCGCCATTGTGAGCATGCTGACCGCTCCGCCAGGCAATTGTGATGATTGCTAGTGGTGGAAAAGCGTCAGACGGACTTTCCATCCGCTGTGATACCCACTGCCATCATAATGTGGCGGGGGTAAATCTCATGACAATGGCAGAATGATTGCCACCGCCTGTCCGGTGGGGCTATTTTTCCGCCATCGTAATGAGCACCTTAGTATTATGTCAAAAAGATCTAACATGGAAGGGGAGTGCCGGACACTCCAGGACCTTTTCATGTGAGACACTTTCTAATCCTTTGAACAATGCAAATGGGAATTTCACCTTTCTGAGGGCGCGTGATTACAATACCTTCAACTTTGACACTGGGTACAGGCATCGTCCGCCGTCCAGAGAGCCACTCATCCTTTCATCCCCTTTGACCTGCTGGTGCATCCCTATGATGGATCCAGGGGACTGATCTCCGGCACATACCAAGTGCTTCAACATGCCCCCCGAATCAATCCACATACCTACCAGTCGCAATGGCAATCCAGTAGTCCTGATGAAATCACACATAAACAGTGGGAGCAATTATGCGTGACATCCCAAGGGTCTTTCGTAGCATGTCTCAGAGGGAATCTGCCTGTAAAGTTATGACACAATGGTACTACACCCCCCACAGGCTACACAAAATGTTCTCCAAATCTTCTTCTGTTTGTTGGCGATACACAAGCGCTGTTGGGGATTTTCTCCACATTTGGTGGCAGTGCCCATTATTGGGCACTTACTGGAAGGAGATCCCTAGTCACATTAAACAGGTGATTGGTTACCCTATACATGAAGTCCCGACCGTACTTATCCTGGGACTCAAACCTGCGAACCTTCTTGCTATGACACACATGGACTGGTGCTTAATCTTGCACATGCTTGGTGCAGCTAAACAGACAATAGCGGCAGGGACTGGCAGCCCCCCCTCAGACCTCTCTGAGTAACGGAGGTGCCGCTTCTGAGCCTGCGGTGCCCGCGAGGGCTGTAAGACCAGGGATTAACCAAGTTGCCCTGAAGTAAATCCGAAGTCAGTACTGTGGAGTTGGGTAAACAAGAGGAACAACTGCGCCAGATTGAATCTGCGCACCACCCGATCGGGGGCGGATCACACCAGCTGCACTGGGCGGCCCAGCACTTGGGAGGGCACGACCCGGAGAAGCAAGGAGGGGCACTTTCCCCCTCCACCGTTCCCTTGGCCTACAGTCTGACCAGACCGGATCGACCAGATGTGCATATCAGAACCCATACAAGGCAGGCCCCGAGTGGGGTCAGACAGTGGGAGAACCCGAACTGCGTGGTCTTGGGCCTCAAATATGGCAGCCTTGGACAAGACCAAGACAACTGGGACAAGAGGCTCCAAGCATGTACAGTTGAACAAACTAGATCGTTATACCCTCAACAAAGATGCGCTTCTGGAACTCCAAGCCAGAGGTAAAGTTGCGGGTGACCTGGGGGGGGAGCCAAGACTTGACACTGAAAGACGGTATGGCTGCCATTACTGGGATAAAGACCTCTCTGGAACATAAGATGGACTCCTTGTCTATTGAGGTTAACCTCATTCGCGCAGACCTCTCCAAAATAAAGGGGAAAGTCAAACAACTAGAAATATCAACGAAAAGCCTTGCTGACGATGTCACGCAACTACAGGGAGGTGTACACAGCCTAAACACCTTCTGCAAGTTCGCTGAACTTAAACTGGATGAATATGAAGGACGCCTATGGTGAAACAACCTACGTGTTCTAGGAGTGCCGGAAAAAGTGGAGGGGCAAACACCGGATCTCTTTATAAAAGATCTTATCCTGAACCACCTAAAGCCCAGAGGTCTCGGCAAATTGTGTGTATAGGGTCCCGGGAGGACATCCAAAGCCGGGAGCCCCTCCTCGCCCAATGCTGGCAAGAGTTCTGAATTACCAGGACAGAGATGTGATCCTTCAAAATGCCAGAACATCAGCCCCTCTCCGCTATGACAACGCTACAATCACTCTTCTCCCAGACTTCACACAAATGGTGCAGAAACAGAGGAGAACCTTCCTGATGGTGAAGAAACTACGAGAAAAATGGTTTAAGTATGCAATGTTATACCCAGCAAGCCTTCGTGTAGAGGTGGAAAGGCGTGCTCGGTTCTTTGAGCAGCCTGAAGCTGCATCTGACTGGCTCGAGAACCAAACAGTTCAGCACATGAGCGAACATAACAGTGGCAATGACTCCGACTCCCATGCTAAGGGATGAACATTCCTGTGACGAAGATGAGACCCTCTCCGATTGCAAGAAGTGCCCAACAGTATTGAAACAGGTACCGGGGGTCCAGACTTCACTCACAACCTCGTATACGTTGAACCGTTAATTATGACTCGTTTTGGGGACTACACTAAAGTAACTAGCGGGGGGGCAGGGAAACAGAGCACTACGTCCTCTATATATCTACGTTTAGTTCTCAATAGGGCGACAGGCACTCTGCAAGTTTTAAATGAGCAGTTTGGTGCCCAGAGTGCAGGGAAGCGGGGTGGGGGTGGTTGGGATGGGGGTTTACACTTTCTTAAAGTTGTTGTTTTATCATCGACACAGAATATCAACACTATGGCAGAGGACATAAAGAGAGGTATCGCATTTAATGAGTACACTGTGGGACAAAAGTACTAAAATATTGAGTTGGAATGTAAACGGACTTGGGGATAAAATCAAACGAAGTGTGGTCCTCCAATATTTTAGAAGGCAGGCCCCTGATATTGTCATGCTCCAGGAAATGCTTCTAGCTGGGAACTCCTGTAAAGTAATACACAGATGGGGCTATAAAATGACAGCACATGCGGGATTCACCACTAGTTCTAGAGGGGTCGGAATCATGATAAAAAACTTGTTTCCTCTCACAGACATATGGTCGGACGATAGGGGTAGGTACATAGGAGTAACGGGAGTATGGGAGGGTTACACCATAACACTCATGTCAGTATACGTACCACCTGGTCTGCAAGCTACTACATTTAAGGATTTGAGCGGGATATTACTCTCATTGCCGGATGAACTACTAGTGCTAGGGAGCGACTTCAACTCCGTGGTCTCAGGTGTATGGGATCGTCACCCCCCCCATACGTTGGGAACATCCTTCCATTGGCTGCCTGATTTTATTGAGACCCTGGGGTTGGTTGATGGGTGGAGAACATACAACCCTGAAAAAATACAACACACTTTTCACTCCGGGGCCTATAACAGCCTTTCCCATATAGATTATATCCTAGTTCCTGCCTCCCAAGTTGCACATATTCACGAAATTAAACACTTGGCCAGGGGCATATCTGATCATTCCCCATTATGGACACACATAATTCTTAACCAGGTAAGGGTGGGGAGATTCACCCCGATTAGCCAGTGGTATCTCCGTGATCCGATAATCCGCAAAGATCTCATCAAGGCCATTGACAATTTCTTTCTAGAAAACGAGGGTGCGGTAGACTCATCTCGGACTCTGTGGGAGGGCCTTCAAGTGAGTGATCCGGGACCAAGCCCTGTCTCTCATTTCCGGTATGAAAAAGGACAGACAGAAAGAGATATCATAAGCTGAAGATGAGATTTGCAGATTGGAAGGGGAACTGGAAACTGAGATCACTACAGAGACACTTCACACACTCCGTTTCGAGCAAGACGAGTATAAGGCCCTCGCAACTGATAAGGCCAAAACTTTGGGGAGAAAAAAACTGGGTAGAATATACAACTTGGGAGATAAAGCGGGGAAACTAATAGCATGGCTAGATAAAAAGGAGTGGGCAAGCAGATTGGCACTGGAACTTAAGGAAAAGGACGACACTTTAGTAACAGACCCACAAGACGTAGCAAATAGATTTGCCGACCACTTTAATACAGTATATACAACTAAGGCGGAATATACCGAAGAAGACTCACACAAGCTTTTGCTAGACATTCAACTTCCCACTCTCTCAACAGAAGATCACGATTTTCTTGAAAGTGCCGTCACAACAGACGAAATAGCACAAGCAATTAGATCACTAAACTCGGGAAAAGCTCTAGGCCCCAATGGAATCCCCATCGAACTGTATAAACTTATACCTGACCGATTAGCGCCATATCTAAAATCCATGTTTGAAGAAAGTAAGGAGAAGGGGAGGCTGCCAAGAGATCAAAGAATTGCTACCTTTGTCACCATACACAAAGAAGGCAAACCCAAAACGGACTGTGCCTGGTATAGACCAATCTCGTTTTTAAATGCTGAACTTAAAGTTTTGGCTAAACTCCTGACTAATCGCCTAGTTAAAATTATTGGAAACCTGGTGCACCCAGATCAATCAGGCTTTATGCCTCACCGGAACACAGCCTTAAATGTGCGTAGGGTTCATAGGGTTCTGGGTAGAATAGCCACAATACAAGAGCCAGCTGTAATCATGTCCTTGGACGCCACTATGGCCTTCGATACTGTCGAATGGCCTTATCTCATGGCAGTCCTCGCAAAAATGGGGTTGGGCTCGTGTTTTATTCAACGGATACGCCTTCTATGTAATGAGCCCCTAGCACAAGTTGTAGTCAACAACAAAAAATCTGACACATATGCACTGAGTCGGGGTACCCGTCAGGGATGTCCGCTTTCTCCTCTCCTGTTTGCCCTAGCTTTAGAACCCTTGGCGGTGTGGATTCGGAAAGATCCAAGGGTGCGGGGTCTGCGTTGGTTCCCAAATTGGGAAGACCGCATATCACTCTACGCAGACGACATACTATTATACCTGGCTTCCCCCAAGAGGTCCCTCGTAGCAGTCCTGGACATTTTGGCCATATTTGGTAGGTACTCTGGGTTCTCCATCAACCGGAGTAAGTCCCTCCTATATGTGCTTAGGGGTGACCCTCCTTCTCCTCCGAGAAGCAGCCCCATACACATTAGTATAGTGGGCTTCAAATACCTTGGTATATTTATTTTGCAAGACACTGGGCTCTGTTATGAACAGAACCTCTTCCCGCCACTACAGAAGTTAAAGCGAGATATAGCTAGTTGGAAAACACTCCCCCCTTTCACTCCTGGGCAAGGCAGCTCTTTTTAAAATGATGTCCCTGCCCCGATTTCTGAATGACCTGCAGAACTCGTCAGACCTCGTACCAATGACGTACTTTAAAGAAATTGAAGGCCTCCAGAGAGACTTGTTATGGGACGGAAAACTGTGCATTGTCCTGAATAAACTCACATTAAACTGGTATGATAGAGGCATTAGCCTCCCTGACATCAAGAAATACCACTGGGCGGCACACCTCGCAGCCATTAATCATGGTACCTATGGTCACCCTGATGATCCTGGATATGCAATGGACAGGGGGCTCCTCCCGGGGGGGGGAACTATAACAGGGTGCTGTATTCCAAACCTGACCGATACCCACTGATGGGTCCTACTAAACATTCAGATCAAATGTGGCATATGGCCACCAAATCCCTCGGATGGGAGAACAGGTTGACTTTAGCAACACCCTTGTGGAGCTCTGAATTGTTGGGTCATTTGTGGAGATCGAAGGGCTTTGATAAGTGGGACCTTATTGGGATCACAAAAATTAAAGATATTTGGGATAAGGGCGCAGTTAAGACATTTGCCACACTGCAACAGCAATACGAATTAGCTGATATAGAACACTTCCGTTATATACAAATCCGCCAAGCAATACAGACCCACCTCCTGAGTCCTCTCATTTAGAAAATAGAGTGTTAGACGGGCACATGCCCCAACAAACTATATCACTAATATATAAGAAATTGATCAACAATATGACAGATCCCCTCCAGTCATTGAGGGAGAAATGGGATAAAGATGGCATTGAATTGGATGATGAAGAATGGCAGGAGGCGGTGTCCTCCCTGAGAATTGTAGCAATACCAGCGTGGCCCAGATTAGTAAAGCTCAAAATTCTCCATAGAATTTATGTGACAGGTCCAAGACTAGTACAGATGGGGAGACCTGAAGGTGGAGATTGTAGGAGACATTGCGGCCAAATAGGCACATGCATGCACATACTATGGGAATGCGAACATATACAATCCTTTTGGCATAAAATTCATGGGGTGATAAATGAAGTAATCGCCGTTAACCTTCGCCCAGAGTCACGTAGATGTCTACTAAATATATGGGAACCTACAGATCTCAATACTTACCACACACAGTGGGCCACACTGGGGTTAATGCTGGCGAAGAGGAATATAGCGCAACTATGGGGAGCTAGGCAATCGCCAGTAGTGAAAGTTTGGGAAAAAAGACCTTGACTGGTGTATGTTCAGAGAGAAAATGGTCTATACCGCCCGGGGTGCCCTAAGAAATGGTCCCGAATCTGGAACTTATGGAATTTATAAGGCGCGCCTAAGGCAAGCCCGTCTGCGCCCGTCCGCGACCAGACCGCGGCCAGCGCCAGCCACGCTGCCGGTGAACGTTTAGATACTAAGAGGATAGGCTGGTCCAGGCCGAAACTATTGGCGCTGAACACAGCTAAACCCTGTCAGGCGACCAGGTTTGACTTGACCAATTTTGATTTACCGCCATCATGCTTGCTTTGCTGTAAAACACTCTGTGATGGTTCGACTTTAAACATTTTTTATTTAAAAACAAAAAGTAGACTCACGGCTAACTCCTCTGCTACTCTTTTTTGGGCTGGACTACTGAATTGTAGATCCCTCCCTAGGCATGCTGATGATATCTGGCTGCTAATGGCGGATTCTGAGTGGGACGCCTTATTCCTCACAGAAACATGGCTTAATGAAGACAATTTGGCCTCCATTCCTCTGGCTATCCCGCCGGGCTTCAAAATTAGCTTTTCGAACAGAGAGGAGCATAGAAGGGGTGGCGGAGTGGCTATTATCTTTAAGGATAAATACATATTGGCGTCCTCTACACCTACCACTATATCTGGCATAGAGGGGCTACACTTCTGCCTTCAAATCACCCCCCAACTGTCTTGAGCCGGCCTGATTATTTACAGACCCCCGGACTGCTCCTCGATAAATACCTGTGAACTTATGGACGTTATAGTCCAAAGTTCTCTTGCCCACCCACACTATATTATAGTAGGTGATTTCAATGTCCATGCGGACAGACCTGACTGCTCCCAGGCCATTCAACTTATCACTACGTTGCAAGCCGCTAACCTAACTCAAATCATTTATGGACCTACGCACCGGACAGGCCATATGCTGGATTTAATTTTTTCCAACATATTGGATACGACAGCTAAGCCTCCGCAGCCATTGCTATGGACGGATCACTTTTTAATTCCCTTTTTAATCTCTTTTCCACCCCACTGCCAGACAATGGGAAAACGTTCTTTTGTGCGTAGAAATTGGGATAATATATCAGTCGACACCCTATGCCCTGCCCTCGCAGCTGCCCCCCTAGCCCTGACTATAGACGTGAACTCTGATGCAGTGGCGCTGAATCGCTGGATAGGCAACACGGTGGAATCCATTGCTCCTGCAAAAATCGCCACGTCACGCAGAGAATCCCCTTCCGCCCCTTGGTTCTCCACAGAGCTGATGGCTGAAAAAAGCAATTGTAAAAGGCTGGAGCGCCTTTGGCGAGTAAACTATTGTGATTCAGCAAAAACTTGCTACAAAAAAGCTCTACATGGTCTCCATCAATCCATAAAAAAAGCTAAAAAACTATTCATTGTGAACTCCATTCAGCAAGCGGAGCAATCAAGCAAAGAAGTTTTTAAGATTGTTCAATCTTTTTTTAAACCTAGGGCTATTGAGACTGAAGTTACCCCGTCGGCGAGACTCTGTGAAGATATCTCGGACTTCTTTGACAAAAAAATTATGAAAGTCTATAATACCTTCACGAGCCCTGAGCCCACAGTTATGGCAGACATGACAAAGAATGAGCTGCCCTCCCTTTCCTTAGCTCAATTTCATCCTATCCCCCTCCCTGAAGCATTGAAGGAAACACAAAAATGCAAATCAGGGGCCCCTGATGACCCCTGCCCGCCTAAGCTTTGGAAAATGATGTCGGACGCAATTGTAGTACCACTCCTACATATATGGAATACGTCCATTGAAACAGGTACGTTTCCTGAGTGTTGGAAACATGCCACACTTCTCCCTCTGAAAAAGAAGCCCAATGGTGCTCCCTATGACCTAAGTAATCTCCGCCCAATCTACTAGCAGCCCCAGGTAAAATGCTCGAAAAGCTGATACAACGACAATTGAACAGCTTTATCGAGGAAAATGGGACTTTACATGAAACACAGTCAGGTTTCAGGTCCGGTTTCAGCACCGAGACCGCCCTTATTGAGGTAGCTGAGTCGATCAGGTGGTCCTTAGATTCAGGAGCATCAGCTATGCTGGTGCTCCTGGATCTATCAGCCGCATTTGATACGGTGGATCACGGCAGAATGCTGCTACGATTGAAGGACATTGGTCTGGAAGATAAGGCACTGAGCTGGCTCCACTCCTATCTCACAGATCGTTCCCAGAAAGTGGCATTGGGCACCTTCTCCTCTAAGCCAAAACGTCTTTGGTGCGGCGTCCCTCAGGGGTCGGCACTCAGCCCTCTTCTTTTTAATGTTTATCTAGCCCCACTTTTCACCCTGATTGCCAATTGGGGGGTCAAGGCGATTTCGTATGCAGATGATACGCAATTAGTCTTCCCCTATTTGGATGTGTCGGAGGCAGCTTTTAGCAAAATGAGGGGCTGCCTTCGAGATGTGGCCAGCTGGATGAATGCAAACAAATTAAAACTGAATGCAAGCAAAACGGAGGTAATATTCTTTGGTAAAAACACTCATCCTCCTTCGGACCTGTGGTGGCCTCCTGAAATGGGTCCACCACCATCCCCCGGAACCAATGCGAAGAATTTGGGAGTAAAATGGGACGAGAATCTCTCTTTTTCCTCTCACATACAGCAGGTCACTACTGGATGTCTCCACAAACTCAGAAATCTCCGTAGGTTCCTTTCTTTTCTACCAGAAGAGTGTCGCAAAATGGTAGTCCATGCGACAGTTACATCCAGATTGGACTACGCAAATGGCCTCTATCTTGGCCTGCCTAAATATCTGCTGCAACGCCTGCAGATCGTGCAGAATGCGGCTGCGAGACTGATAAAGCACATTCCTTTCAGACAGCATGTCTCTCCACATCTGCGCGAACTGAATTGGCTCCCAGTGGCAAGTAGAATAAAATTCAAAGTTCTTACCTTGGCGTTTAGAGCACTAAAAGGGACCTGCCCAAATTACTTAAAAATTAGACTCCCCCGCTACCATCAGGAGAGGCACTTGCGTTCTAACTCCCTGCTTCAGCTATTCGTCCCACGAGCAAAAAAAGCCAGACTTGGGGGCAGGTCTTTTTCTGCCGGCACGGCGAAACTTTGGAACGCCCTGCCTTCTGCCATCCAATCTGCTACGACAGAATCTAGCTTTCCGAAGCTTCTAAAGACCTGGCTCTTTATGCAGAAAATCTAAGCAATTCCCCGTGCCTCCTGCTTCTCTGATTTGCTCACTTAGCGCCGGGACACCTCGTCGTGAGGTAGCTGTTCGCGCTTTACAAATATCAGTATTATTATTATTATTATTATTATTATATCGAGGGGAAATATGCCGCCCGCCACACTGTATAGATCAGGATGAACCCCCCTCTCCGTAATGCACATCCAACAGATATTGTTGTAAAACATGTATGCCTATATTGAAACCTCTGTACTATATTTCATATGTCGATGTACGTTAATAAAAAGAATTATAAAAAAAAACAGACAATAGCGGTGTACTGGAAAAAGGCTGAAGCATCCCCAGCGAATGTGTGGTTCACTCGCCTGTGGCATACCATGGCGATAAAGCTACTCATGGCATGGCTCCAGTTTCATAGGACCAAATTTACAAACACTTGGCAACCATCGATAGATTATTTCTGCAAACTGGAACATGCCCACCTTCGTCCCCCGAAGCTCTGGGCCGTACACCTCTTTGAGGATAACATACTCCCTTCATGCACGGACGGACTTTGGGGGATAAACAGAGATAACACCTAATCAATCTCCTGCATGGTGCTGGTTACCTGCATAGCTAAGACGTACCATAGGTCCTTCTCTATACTTGGTTATTTTCTTCACAGGGCTCCCTTCATTGCTGTGGGCCACTCTGCCTCCTCTGCTCCCATCCTACATAGGTGTCTCTTTCCTTTTTATCAACACCATTTAGGGGCCGATTCCGATCCGGGTCGGAAGGGCACCGAACGCGATCCGGCTGAAAAAACTACGAGCTGCACGCGTGTTTTCCGGCCGACTCGTACAGCTGTACGACCGAGCAAGTAAGATGAGAGCTACGTGAGATTCACCGACCGAGTCCTTTCCGGGTCCGAACCGCTCCGTACGTCTCGGTCGGAAGCTAACCATGGCGTGTAATGGATGCGATTTACAACCGAGCCAGTACGATGCACGCGTCGGACAGCCTGTGCGAGCCGGAGTGTCCGGCTCGCAAAAGCTCCCGGAGTCGGACTTCGGGGGTCCGCGTCGGACCCCCTGACACCCGCAGCCCTATGACTCAGACACAGGGGGAGGCCTATGGGTCTCCCCAACACAGGCATGTACAGCGTGGATGGCACTGACGCGTACCCACTGTAGGGGGCACACTTGTTTGAGACGTACCCATTCAGTCAATGGGAGTGCATGTACGCGTCGTACAACTGGCTCCCATTGACTTCTATGAGAGTCCAACCGAACCGGGTCCGACAGCATACGTGCGCATCGTACTCGCTCGGTCGGACTGTAGGGGTCCGGCTCGGTCAGAAAACACTCCGGATCCGACTCGGTCGGAGTGCTTTCCGACCCGGATCAGAATTGGCCCCTTAGTCTCTTCTCGCATGTTTAATGCTTTCGACTTTGGTGCCGATTCCGATCCTGTAAAACCCGGGTACGAACCGTCGGTCGGAGTGTTTTCTCCGTCCGACTCGTACCCGGGAAAACCACCTTACAAACTCGCAAGTACGATTCGTACAGAAACACCATTTCCGTACGGGACCCACCGTACCCCCATCCCTACACATCCGCACCGTACCCCCAGCCCCCCATGTACGCACCGTACCCCAGCACCCATACGTGTACGCGCCGTACCCCACCCCCGCATGTACGCGCCGTACCCCACCCCTGCATGTACGGTGCGTACCCCCACCCCCGCATGTACGGTGCGTACCCCCACCCCCGCATGTATGGTGCATACCCCCACCCCCGCATGTACGGTGCGTACCCCCAGCGCGTTGCGCTGGGGGTACGCACCGTACATGCAGGGGTGGGGGTGCGCACCGTACATGCGGGGGTACGCACCGTACATGCGGTTGTGGGGGTACGCACCATACATGCGGGGGTACGCACCGTACATGAGGGGGTGGGGGTACGCACCATACATGCAGGGGTACGCACCGTACATGCGGGGTGGGGTACGGCGCGTACACGTATGGGTGCTGGGGTACGGTGCGGATGTACCCAGGAGGGGTGGGAGGCTGTGGGGGATCCGTACGACTCGTACCCCTCGCCCAGGTGTGCCCGGGGTAGGGGTGGTACACAGTTCGCTCCGTACGGGACGTTTTACATGCATTTGTATATTCGGACGGACGGTACGTATCGTACTTGTGCGCTCGGACTTCAGTTTTACGAATCGTACGTAAAACTGTCCGGGGACGTGTCGGGGACTTTTCCCGATCCAAGGACGTGTCGTGGAATTTTCCCAATGTGAGAGTTAGGACAAATCGATGTTGGTGGGGCAACCAGTGTTTCCTCTACACAACTATTAACTGAATTAGATATTGTCACAGATGCTTCGGCTGTCATACCTTTCAGATCAAAATCAACATTTATGCCCATCCTTCCCCACGACAATCTAGATACCTTCCATGAGGTTATAAGTAAATCTCTTGTAGAGACACGACAAAGTAGAAGTAAATTTAAGAATAAGGATCAACATAATTTAACACATCAGCAGAAACAGGCTCTAAAATCACTCATGGACGATGACAGTATTGTAATTCGCCCGGCAGCTAAAGGGGGCAATATTGTTGTTCTTAGTCGGGAAATGTATGTGGAAGAGGCTGAGAGACAACTTAAAGATGACATGTTCTATGAACCTGTGAGCTATGAAAGATACAATAACAGTATCATTAACATCTGGGATCGTCTAACAGAATGGAAAGATAAGGGTATACTTACTTGGGAAGAATTTGGTTATTTAAAGTACGATTATCCGGTACTCCCTGTTCTATACCTATTGCCTAAGGTCCATAAAAATACCACTAGTCCACCAGGTCGACCTATAGTGTCGTCACGTGGGAGTGTAACGGAACACATATCAAAGTATATTGATTATTTTCTGAGAGGCTTTGTGATGAACTTAGACAGCTATGTTAGAGACACTAAGGATTTTCTAAAAAAAGTAGAAAATGTAATGTGGGATGCAGACTCGCTTTTCATTACATTAGACGTGCAGAGTCTGTACACCATTATTGACCACCAACAAGGACTGACAGCATGTAGGACATATTTGGGCACAAGACATGTCAAATTCCGGGAACATACTCAGATGTTACTTGAGATGACAGAGTTCTGTTTGACCAATAATATATTTTTGTTCAACGGCGCTCTGTTCCGTCAAACTAATGGTACAGCTATGGGATCATGTTTTGCTCCCAGTTACGCAAATGTATTCATGGGGAACTGGGAGGAAAACATTCGCTCTGATCCTACCCTTCAAGCTGAATTCGAATATGTGACAATTTGGCTGCGTTATATCGACGACCTATTCATTGTCTGGAAGGGGGCAGAGAATGATGCTGTAAATTTCATTAAGAAACTTAATGAAAATAATTGTAACATCGTATTAAGTGGGAACATGAGTAGAACTGAGATGGAATATCTTGATGTTGAATTACATGTCAAGGACAACAAGGTTCTTACGACACTGCATCGAAAATCTACAGCAGGTAATAGTGTCCTTCATGCCCTCAGCAGCCTCCCTGAGACTCTCAAATGGAGTATTCCTTACGGGGAGCTGCTGAGGGCAAAATGAAACTGTAACACCAATGATGCTTATCTTAGGGAAATTATCAATATAACTAAAAGATTCTGAGAACGAGGCTATCCAAATTGGGTTGTGAAGATGGCTCTTAAGAGAGCAGAGAAGGTAGAAAGGATACAAACCATCTCTGATAATCCAGTACTGGAGGAGACTGAGGAAAACAAACCTAGGATGATTCTGACATATAGTACGGATGCGCAGGCCAATAAAAAGATCATGGCTAAGAACTGGGCGATTCTTAAAAATGACATGGTTATTGGCAGCAATATCCCAGTGAGACCTAGTATCACTTATCGAAGAGGGAGGAACATCAGGGATATGCTTGTCCATAGTGACATCACTACTTACCCCCCCTAGCAATATGCAGGGTCTTGAAGGCTTCTTCCCTTGTGGCCACTGTAAGGCAGGCTTACATAGCAAGTGTCGCAAACAGGTGAGCCACAACGGTGTTAATAAAAACATTACCCAGTTTCTTACATGCAGCTCCGTATTTGTTATATATGTAATAGAGTGTACGTGTAATCTTTGGTACATAGGAAGCACCACATGCATGGCCAAGAAGAGAATTTTGGAGCATACCCGGGCTATTACCAACTATGATCCAAAGTACCCGGTGGCCCGGCACTTCAGGGAAAGACATTTTTCTAACACCAGGGATTTAAGTTTCATTATCCTTGAGCAGATAAACAAAAATCCAAGAGGTGGTAATAGAGTCCTCAAACTTAGGCAGAGAGAGTCTAAGCTCGTTATTGATTTTCAAACTAAAATGCCGGGAGGGCTTAATCAGGAAGAGGAGCTGTGTATACGTCTCAAGGAGTAACTGCATTCTGGGTATGCCGAAGTTGGCTCTCTGGACTCCTCATATAATATTACAACTAGCTTTTTATCTAATATCCATGAATTGTATTGTGCCAATAATGTCATAAAGATGTTTTTAAGAGTTGAGAAACTAATGTATTTTAGAAGATCAGATGATTCTGGCTTTAAGCTTATATTAATATACATTTCTTTTCTTTTCTCTCTTTCTTTTTTTCTCTTTTCTCTTTTTTATTTTTATTTTTATTTTATTTCTTGCAGATGATGAGGAAGGGCCCTACCACCAACATTCACTGCACATAGCTTTCCTTTCCTCTCTAGTCTATGGTCTGCAAGAGCACATTTACTATATTGTCAAGGACAGCAGGATAGTGCACATTAGATTTGGTTACCACGAGTGCAGCGGACTTAGGTGAAATCTTTCCTTTTATGAACACTTTGATTAGAGACAGATGATATTGTTTTGCGATTACATACAGCACTCTGAGATAGGTTGATACTGTTTAAATGAATTTTTTCTAATATATATGTATTGACCACTCCCCTCTTTCAAGTTTCCCGCCCAATAGGTTGACCACTTGGCAATACTGTGTGGGGTTTCTTGTATTTTTATTTTTATTCTCACAGGGGAACATTATTATGCGTGGAGAAGACGTATATGTCTGAGTTCATCTGTATTTGACATGATAACTTTATTGACAAATGTTATTCTCGCAACCCACGCACTATGCGTGAGTGCTTTGTGATCAACAATAACGTGCAAAACGAACAGCACAAACATTGGTATAAGAGCCAGCGTGGAAAGTCATTTGTTACTTGAACGATGAACACATGAGATCATAAATAGTTCGTCTGATCAATAATGTGATTACATGACATAATTGTATTAACAATTCTGATTGAGATGGTGAATATGTATGGGCACATAGACATATATTCTAGTATACAAATGTATTGCTTACATTGCTAAGTATAATACTTCGAAACACAATTTGGACAGATATTTTAATTTTAAATTTATTTGTGAATTTTGATAAGTACCAAGTTTGAAAATAATGCTGTTATATTTAGTGTATACGAGATTTAACACCATTCCAAGATGTCCGCTGTTTTGTAGAGGATGCTGACGTCACGATCATTTCCATGGTAACACTACTTATGTTGCACTCTCTTTGCTGCCTCCATTCACGTGATAAAGCCTCGTCAGAGGTGAAACGCGTTGTGAATTAAACAACGGACACCCATGAGTACTTTGTGTTTGTCCTTTCTAGAGAGCACCCTGTTTAAAAGTGATTTTTTAAGCCAATTAATATAATTACCAATTAATTAATTAATAATAAATAACAACCAATTAATCTATAATTTATGAGAAATGAATTCCCACAATTAACACTATGAAAAAAAATTAAATAGATATTAATAAATAAACTATATTAATACATTTATTATAATTAAATTACTTCCCACGCTATTCCCGTATAAACCCAAAACCCGCTTCTAAAAAAATGACACAATTAACATAAATGCCAATTAATTAATTGATATTAATTAACAACAAATTAATAATTAAATAATTTTAAATTGAATCCCACAATTAACACTACAAAATCTAAATTAAATAAATACGCAGCGGGCGTGCCGCTGGCGCGCCAAAGGCAAGCCCGTCTGCGCCCGTCCGCTCCGGGACGGCGCTGGGCGCTGGCATTATGGATGGTGGTAGGTCTGACCCTATTATGTATTCCCGAGAAGATCTCTTGGCCCTGGCGTGCACTTCCTGCCCATCCTCCCCATGGTCCCCCCTTGAGTTACCCTCTCACTGCAAGTCCTGCCCATTCGAACTATCCCCAGCACAACCGACTCCTTGCTCTCCTGAGTTTAAGCTATTTAAAATTCTTAGCCTCAACTGCCGCTCGCTGATAAAACATCACGCGGAGATTCTGGACCTTCTAGCTGATGAATCCCCTGACGTTCTCTTTCTCACGGAAACCTGGCTTCACCAAGACGCCACCGCAATACCATGGCTGGCTCTTCCGCCTGGCTACACATTGAAATCTGTTAACAGAGAATTGGGAGGAGGTGGTGGGGTGGCAATGATAGCTAAAGAATCATATAAAACCAACTTAGTAAGGGAACCCATAGTAGGCTGCGAATGCGCATCATTTAAAATTAGGCTAACCCATAATATCTCTTTAGCCGGTCTTTTGATTTACAGGCCCCCGGGGTCAGCGACCAGTTTCAAAAAGGACCTTCTCGATAAAGTGGGGCATCTGGCTAGCAAGACTGCCAATTTCACCATTCGTGGTGATCTCAACCTCCACCTTGAAAGCACTGAACAGGTGGAGATTGGCAGTTTCCTGGCTGATCTGGAAGCCTTTCAATTAAAGCAGTGCGTGCTTGAAGCTACGCATGTAGCCGGCCATGTTTTGGACCCAGTCATTTCTAACCTCCCCCAAATCATTACGCGTTCCCCAGTCCCTCAGGTCTGGACAGACCATTTTCTGGTCACCTTCTCCCTACAATTTCCAACTAAAACTGACCCTTGTCGCCCCATGAAGATTCTAAAGAGTGCCTGGCATAAGCTCAACCCTGAGATTCTTTCCGTCTGGCTTTCTAGCCATCAACCGCAACTACCCGCATGCGCGGATGAAGCAAACCAGTGTTATCAGGACTGGCTGACGGCGGGCCTGGACACCCATATCCCTGCAAAATGGGGTAAGATCGGGCGTGGGCCATCTAACCCATGGTTCAACGAGGCCCTTTCTGTGACCAAAAAGGGCTGTAAAAAGTTGGAGCGCGCTTGGAGGCGCTCCTACGATATGACTGCCAAACTCGAATATCAAGCAGCCCTTAAGTCTTACCACAAAGAGATCCACAGAGCGCGGGCCGACTTTGAGGCCAATAAAATTATGGTGAGCTCCAACCCTACTAAGACAATTTTTTCCTTATTGGGCAATATGAAGAAATCCGGTGGTAATGAGGGCTCTCCAATAACCTCTGATAACCAGTGTAGTGCGTTAGCTACATATTTCATTAATAAAGTGGAACTTATCTACCAGGGACTCCCACAAACTTTTCCCCTGTCTGAAGAGCCGGCCCCCTCTAGGGGTGAGATTTTGAATGATCATAGCTTGGGGGTATTTCCTCCTATTACGGCTCTGGAGTTTGCGTCTCTCAGCTCCAAAATCAAGTCAGGCTCCCCGGCGGACCCAGTGACTCCCACCTGTTTCCGTCTTTTGTATCCCTCCATCTCCGAACTATGCCTTGAAGTGGTCAACCGGTCACTACTCACGGCATCAGTCCCTCGAGCTTGGAAGCATGCCAAAGTTATCCACCTTTTGAAAAAACCCTCCTTAGTTGCATCCGACCCTAGTAACTACCGTCCCATCTCGCAACTGCCTTTCTTGGCCAAAGTGACGGAGGCACACGTGAACTCTATCCTGGCAGGCTTTGTCGAGCAACACGCTTTATTTGACCCCACTCAACATGGCTTTCTTCCTCGACATAGCACTGAATCCGCGCTCCTGGTGGTATCGGAAACTATTAAAAATCATCTAGATGCAGGTGACTCCGCGGCCTTGGTCCTATTGGATTTGAGTGCCGCATTTGACACTGTATCGCACAAAATTCTTCTGAGACGCCTGCAGGACATCGGGGTTAGGGACTCGACCTTGGCCTGGATTACATCCTTTCTGTCAGAGAGATCTTTTCAGGTCCTGGCTCCCCCCTTTTCCTCTCAAAAGTGTGCATTGCACCAGGGAGTTCCACAGGGTTCTATACTAAGTCCACTTCTATTTAACCTGTACGTCAGCCTACTGGCGGCACTGGCCAAGAGAAGGGGGCTTTCATTGGTCTCATACGCCCACGATACCCAATTAATGATCAGCTTCTCTAAAAAAAGTTCCGCCAACCTAAACAACTTCGGGGCTGATCTATTGGCTATTTCCGACTGGATGGCAGCAAACTGTCTTCAGCTGAACTCCGGGAAATCCGAAATACTGCTTTTTGGTAAGGATAGGGAGTTATGGACTGACCTTCTTTGGCCAGAACGTCTGAGGCCTGCCCCAGTCCCCAAGGACTCTGTAAAGAACCTTGGTTTTTGGTTTGACCGTGGTCTAACCTTCGAAAAACAAACTAAGTTTGTTGCGGGGGTCTGTTTCGATCTTCTGCGGAGCCTCAGACCACTGCTTGGGTTCTTTTCCCCTTCGGTGCGGCAGTCCATCATCCAATCATCTGTTCTTGCCAGATTGGACTATGGGAACTGCCTTTACTTGGGAGCTACAAGGGCTAGTATTAACCACCTTCAGAGGATCCAGAATGCTGCAGCTAGGATTCTGGTGTCTCTACCCAAGCATTGTTCGGTTGCCCATGTGCTCCCGAAACTTCACTGGTTGCCAGTGTGCAAACGCATTCAATTTAAAGCACTATGTATTTCACATAAAATTCTTGCAAAATAGGCCCCATCAGGCCTCCTGGATCTATTGGAACCTTATGTTCTCACACGCCCCTTGCGCTCCGCCGACCACGCTCTGGTCTGTGTCCCTCGGGTGCGGAGGGCCAGGGCAGGGGGGCGTTCTTTCCGACACCTAGCAGCAAAACTGTGGAATTCTCTCCCGACCGCAGTTAGAACTATTCCTAGCCATCTGACCTTTCGCAAGGCCTGAAGACGTGGCTCTTCCCCCTTTCCATCATCTAACCCTTTGTTGATCTGCTCCGGTTCTCGCTCCCAGGCTCTCGCTGCTGCGCTGGGACGCCTCGTTGCCTGGGCAGCCATGCGCATTATAAAACTAACTAATAATAATAATTGGAAAGTAACCCTGGGTCGACACTGGCTTTTTTTAGGAGAGGGACCACCATAGCATGCTTCCAGTCAGATGGGTCCATGGCTTCCTGCAAGGAGGCATTAAGAAGGTCCATGATGGCAAGCAAGGATGGTGAGTCCAATTGCTTTAACACAGAGATTGGCAAGGGGTCCTTGGGAGATCCAGATTTGGTACTATCTTAAAGTTTTTTAAAGAAGGCTGCATAAAGTAAGGGCCACGAGTCCAGGATGTTTGTACGAGCACAAAGTGATAAGTCCTGATCAGGATGAATAATGTCCGCTCTAGATGCATCATGAGCGATTCAAGGGGGGTTGGCAGATGACAAAGGAAGGGGGTTATCACCCCGCGTGCTTGCCATATCCAGATAGATATTTTCAACCTTCTGGGTGAAAAAGTACGCCAGATCTTCACATTGTTGTTTGTTGAGGGGAGGAGGCCTGGCGAAGGTTACAGAGCCAGCAAGTTCCTTTACCATGTTAAAAAGAGTTTTGGAGCAGTTTAGGGCATCCAAGATAGTTGTGGAGAAATACTCAGCATGGGCTGATTTACAGAGACTATGATATATTTTTTGGGCCTTTTTATAGAAGGTTTTTAATTCGGGTCCGTACTTCCTTCTCCATCTGCGTTCCAGCGTTTTGCATTTGGCTTTCTCCCTTTTTAGAATGTCAGTAAACCAAGGATATTTAAATCACCCAGAATTGAAAAATTGGCAGAACTCATAAGTAGGGGAGTTATTAAGTTGGGGAACGAGGAAGCCCAAAGAGCTGAGGGCCCGGGAGGACGATATACAAGTACTCCAGAAAAGGTCAAATTCGGGGTTTAAGCCAGTTTAAAGAACGCTGCTTCACAATTTGTGAATGTTAAGGGCTCAAAATTACACTGAAAGTCCTTCTTAAAAATAATGGCAATGCCCCCACCTATTTTTGGGCCCCTGTCCCTCCTAACTATAGCATAATTAGGAAAGAAGAAAGAGAACAAAAGTTAGTACTGAGGAAAAAAAAATCCTTTGTAGTTTGTGCAGCAGATTTATTGTTGTTATTACCCTTCAAAGAGGTTACCAGTCTCTGGGTCGTGCCAAATGAGAAACCACAGTGTGGGCAGGTGTCTTTTCTGTTACAAGGTTGCAGAAGCTCACAGTCATGTAAGGGGGGGACGGTAAGTAAATAACAGACTTGAAGAATAAACTGTCTCTGCGTCCCACCTGGTCCATGGGTCATGGCCCCTGGTACCGGTCGGGCACGGACGGGTGCAGATGGGCTTGCCCTTGGCGAGCCTTCGCCGCGCCCGCAGCGCGCCCGCTGCGTGCGTCCGCTGCGCGACCGAGTAACCATGAATTTTATATAGTGTGACCCCACCCGGAAGTATCGAAGGCTGGGGGAGGAGCTGCGTCCCTCCAAACAAGCGGCACGCAAAAGCCGTGGTGGACCGGGAAAAGCAGGGATTCACGGAGATAAAGTGAGACGTGCAGTCACATTCAATTACAGGAACAAGTAACAGGTAAGTTAAAAAGTTTAAAAACACAGTTTCCTTCCTTTCAGTAAAAGCAGAGTACACTCATTCCCAATCAGAAGATTTAAAAATCTTCCCGGCGCGCTTCTGTCTGCCTTATAAACCCACAACTCGTTACAGAACTAAAAAAGCAACATTTAATTAAAGTAAAATTAATAACTACCAAAAATGTAATACATATATTAAAAAATCAAAAGCAATACTTTTACAAAAAAATCGTTCACATACTTTTAAAATACATACTAAAATACATAACACTAATTAAAACATCGATATTTTAAACAACTATATTTTTGCAAACGATATTTAGGACATCGATATTTTCAAAAATGATATTTCTTACCTCCAAGTTGATATTCTTGACCACGATATTCTTGCTGTCGATATTTCTGCATCACAATATTTCCAACTTGATATTTGTGTATGTCGACTTTGAAAACTCGATATTCTGTCTGCGCACCGTTGAATCTGCCAGGGGTGAGGGTACCTTCCAGAGATGCCAGGAGTGTGTCTTCGAAAGGTCTTTCTCCAGAGGAGCTGGAGGAAAGAGAGAGAGATAAGAGTGCATAAGCGGGAGCTTACAAAAGGTTTGACGGAGCTGGACTAAAAGTAGAGTCCACTTCCAATGGGGGAAGCTTGTCAAACTTTGCTTGCCTTACAAAGCAAGGAGCAGATGTCTTATTCTCCTATGAAGGAAGCATTGATCAGGAGATGTGGCTTGACCCCAGAACTATACAGGCAGAGGTTTAGGACCAGTAAGAAGCTTGAGTCAAGCACTTGGGTAGAGTATGTCTCCTATTTTTGCTGAGCACTGGATGATTGGCTGAAGGGCAACCAGCTAAATGGTTTTCAGGAGCCCTATAATTTGATTGCATGGGAGCACTTGTCTGGTAGTTGTTTTCCAGAGCTACGCCAGTATTTGATTGACAATAGGCTGACTGACCAGGGTCCACAAAGGTCATGTGGGAGACTCTGCCAAGGGTAGGCAGGGTCCCCAGCAGAAGAGTGGGGGGGAGACAAGTGTAAACAAAAGGAGTTCCACAAAGGGCCCCAAAGTAATTCCCCAGGGAACCAAGGGAAGGGTTCCCAGCCCCCCGGTGGTAAGAAACCATGGGTCCCTTCAGGTAAGCCTGCAGAGAAGGGTCTCCGCACGTGTTATGCGTGTCATCAGGTGGATCAGTTCACTGGGGATCCTAAGTGTCCTAAGTATACACCTCCACCCCCTGGTGCACAGCCCCGTGAGTTGGCTAGTGTAGTCTTGGGGGAGGAGTTGGCTTCCCAGGAAGGGTGGGAGCCAGTAGAATTGAACCTGGTCTCACTAGGAGACAAGTGAGATGGTCCCAAAGGACCCACCTGCTAACTAACAGTAAGAAATACAGGCAGTGGGTGACCATCAATGGTAATAGGGTTCAGGCTCTGAGAGACACTTGAGCCAGTGTGACAACTGTCAGTTGTCGACTAGTGTCTGAAGAACAGGTGGTCCCCAGTGTACTTTACCCAGTAGCTGCAGCTGACAACTCAGAGTGCCTCTGCAAAGTGCCACAGGTTCCCTTTGATTGGGGGTGGGGTCCTCAAGTACCTTGAAAGTAGTTTTGAGGCCATCCATGCCTGTTGACTGTCTGCTAGGTAACGATCTGGAGGGTTCCCCTTGGGAGAAGGTGGAACGTAAATCTCATTTAGAGCTGTTAAGTCTGCCTGAGTGGGCGCGTGTGCCCACTGGGTCTATGGCAGCCGGTATGGGCAATCAGGAGGACCTGGAACAATGGCCAGGTGCCTACCAGAAGGAGAGGAGGCAGGGGGGTGGGAAACTGGGCCTAGTAGTTCTCACGGACCAGGTGGAGGCAGACCTTGAGGGGGATGCTTTGGAGCCTACAGGGAAGCAAGTGGCCGAACCGGTGGACCTGCCTGAGGTGACCCATTGGCAGCAGGAAGGGGGCCCCTCCAGGGTAGAATTCTGCAAGGAGCAGCAAGAATAACCCTCTCTTTTTTATTTATTTTTTATTTATTGCTCCACAGTATCAAAACAAAAATAATACATCGATAATTTCATACATTCATATGATAACAAAATGCCCCCCAGATACACATTCCGATCTTACGTTTCCTTGCACCTTTTGCCAAATACAAACTCCATTCTAAGCTAAATAAATTATACATTTTAGCACGCTATCGTTCAAAGGGGGGGGCTCGGGCTGAAGCCAATCAGCAGCAATGCACAGTTGAGCTACAATCATTGCGATAAATATCAGATACCGATGTTTGAACATAGGGGTCCCCTTTTCTAAATCTTGCCCAATACCTAGTAACATTATAGCTGGAGTAATTTTAATAGGAATCCCAGTAATCTCTGACAATAATTTCTCAATATCCATCACATACCTGGACAATTTACAACAGCTAAAAAAAACATGTGGGCTATCCGCGCTATTCCCCCCACAGCGAAAACATTTGCCATCATACCTCCCCCCCCATTTTAACATACGTGCTGGAGTATAATATAAATTAAAAACAGTTTTGAAGAATTGAGCATTCAAATTAGCAGATAAAAGAGTTTCCCTGGACATTACAATAGCTTTCTCCATAGATATACTATGTTCACCAAGCACATTAGACCATTGAACATTATGTTTCTCTAGATCATCTATTCTAGAAGATAGAAGCATCTTATATAGCATCCCAATTTTCTCCTGACATCTTATGCTTTCAATAAATTGATTCGAAGCTAATACCAAATTTTTCCGAACCAGAAAATCCCGAACTTGTAGAAATTTAAAAAATTGCATCTTAGGCAGATTATATTTACTGGCCAGATCTTCATAGGTAGGGAAAAAAAAACTAGCCTCATAGAAATCTCCAATCTGTCGAATACCTTGATTCCTCCAGCTTAATGCCACCCTATCCCAAAAAATGGCAGGGAGAATCTTAAGGGCATTCGTGGGCGTGTAATATGTTAACCCTTCCAACAAAAGTAATTTCCGTGTCCTTTTCCACACCTTAAAAGTGGCTTCCATTACTTTAAACCATGTCCTTTTAAAGTAGCTGCCATCAATTTCCTTAAACAAACAGTTCCTTGCCTCAGAACCAAGCATCAACTGAAACAGAGAGGGAGCCTCTGCTGCATTACTAACCCCCTCCCCAGTCAATAATACTCGCATCCTTAACAAAAAACAAACATAATAATAAAATGTAAAATTGGGAATCGACCAGCCCCCCCTCTCTCTTGGTAAAGTCATAAATCTTGTAGCACGTCTGGGTTTACCTGGGGCCCAGAGGAATTTAGTACACAAAGATTGAAGTCGTTGAAGTTGGTCACGCATCACTTCAAGAGGAATAGATCTAAATAAATATAATACCTTTGGTAAAATATTCATTTTTATAATATTACCTCTTCCAACCAATGTGAAATGTAATCGCCCCATCTTTCTAACGATTCCCTAATGCTGCCTATTATATCCAACCAATTAACTTCAACCAGTTCTAGCATTGATGTTCGAATTTTTATGCCCAGACACGTAACTTCTTTCACCAATCTCACGTCGTTTGCATTTTAGTTACGTTGAGTTTATAGCCTGATACCGGACCGAATTCTTTTGCTAAACGCTCCACCTCTTTAAATGCAGTAATTGGGTCTTCCGTGGTGACCTGCTCTCAGGACACCCCCGCACCGCACGGCCACCAGCTGTAGCGTGTGCCACCCCCCCCCCGCTGCTGCACTCAGCCTCGCTGAGCCTGCCTCGTCGTCCCCGCCCCCGCTGCACTAGCGGGCACTGTTGCGCTAATTTCGCTGCTATTCTCTTCCCCTCTGACGCTTAATCTGTTTTTTTCTCCCTTGTGCCATTGTATTGTATTGTTTTGAAATTGTTTTTTTCCTCGCTGTATTCTCCTGTGCCGTCACCCTCTGCCCCTGTGTCCACCCGCCCCGCTCCCCGCTTCCCGCCGCCGTGCTTACGGCCACGCCCCCTTTTTCTTCTGTACCCTCCCCGCACCCGCCTCCCAGCTGATCCTCCCTCCCTCCCACTTGGCCATAAATGGCGACCGCACGGCGCAGGTGAGTGTGACCTGCTCTCAGGACACCCCCGCGCCACACGGCCACCAGCTATAGCGTGTGCCACCCCGCCCCACTGCTGCACTCAGCCTCGCTGAGCCTGCCTCGTCGTCCCCGCCCCCGCTGCACTAGCGGGCGCTGTTGCGCTAATTTTGCTGCTATTCTCTTCCCCTCTGACGCTTAATCTGTTTTTTTCTCCCTTGTGCCATTGTATTGTAATGTTTTGAAATTGTTTTTTTCCTCGCTGTATTCCCCTGTGCCGTCACCCTCTGCCCCTGTATCCACCCGCCCCGCTCCCCGCTTCCCGCCGCCGTGCTTACGGCCACGCCCCCTTTTTCTTCTGTACCCTCCCCGCACCCGCCACCCCGGCTGATCCCTCCCTCCCACTTCGCCATAAATGGCGACCGCGCGCACGTGCAGCGTTGACGCGCAGCGGGCGCGCCGATTGTGCACCGAAGGTGCGCCAAAGGTAAGCCCGTCTGCGCCCGTCCGCGCCTAGACCGCGCCCAGCACCAGGACCCCTGGCCCCCACCGATGCAAGACAACCCGACAGACATACGACGCCACCGCCCTCAACGGACTCAATGCCGGCCGAAACCCCGCCTGCTGCCGGGCCGCCCCGAAACGCTTCCACGGACCCTTCACCTGCACAACCTGCAAGTTCACCTGCCTCCGAACATGCACCGCGCCCACCAAGCCAAACCCCAGCAGCAACCTCAAGTGCATCTTGCTCAACACCCACTCCGTCCACAGACACGCCGTCGAACTCTGGAACCTGCTCAACATCACCAGACATCGCAACCCTCACTGAAACATGGATGAACGCCTCCTCAGCCCCCGACATCGCCATCGCCATCCCGGATGGATACAAGATCATCAGGAGGGACCGCGTCAACCAGACCGGAGGAGGAATCGCCATCAACCACAAGAACACCATCCTCATCACGACCGACGCCGACGACACCTTCACCGCCGCCGAACACCTCCACTTCCAGATTCGCACCGACCCTAAGACGACCCTCAGAGGCACCCTCATCTACAGACCCCCGGGACCACGCACACAATTCAGCGAAGACATCACAGACTTCATCAGCCCACACGCCCTCCCCTCCGCCGACTACATCCTCCTAGGGGACCTCAACTTCCACCTGGAGAACAACAAGGACTGCAACAACATCAACCTGCTGGACAACCTCGCCAACCTCGGACTCAAGCAACTGGTCAACACCCCCACCCACTACGCCGGCCACACGCTTGATCCCGTCTTCTCATCCAGCAAGCACATCGCCTGCAGCCACTCCACCGGACTTCACTGGACCGACCACAGCTGCGTCCACTTCAGCTTCAGAAAAACCACCACCCACCACCAACCGCAACAGGCTCCTCACAGAAGCTGGAGCAAGATCACCACCGACCAGCTCACCACCTCACTCAGCCAGAACCCACCTGCCAGCACACCGGACCCCAACGAAGCAGCCCGCAACTTCACGCAGTGGCTGACCGCCTGCGCCGACGACCTCGCACCACTGAAGAACCCTCCCAGCAGACCCAGAAGCAAGAAGGCCCCCTGGTTCACCGACGACCTCAAGGACTCCAAGAAGACCTGCCGCACCCTCGAGAAAGCCTGGCTCCTCGATCGGACCACTGACAACATGACCACCCTCAAACACGCGACCCGCAAGCACCACTAGCTCATCCGCACCACCAAGAAGAAATCACTGAAGGATCGACTGGACAACAACACCCACGACAGCAAGGAACTCTTCAGCATCGTCAAGGAGTTCTCCAACCCCAGCACCGGCAACAACGACATCACCCCGTCACAAGATCTCTGCGACTCACTCGCCTCGTTCTTCCACCGCAAGATTGCCGACATCCACAACAGCTTCGGCGCACCATCCTCGCACCCAACCATCGAACCAACGCACCCCACCGCCACCCTCCGCACCTGGACCGCAGTGACCACCGAAGACACAACCCGCACGATGAACACCATCCACTCCGGATCTCCGACTGACCCCTGCCCCCACCACGTCTTCAACAAGGCCGACTCCACCATCGCACCCCAACTCTGAGACGTCATCAACACCTCCTTCGACACCGCCACCTTCCCGGAGAGCTTGAAGCATGCCGAGCTCAGCGCCCTACTAAAGAAACATACAGCGGACCCCACCGACCTCAAAAACTTCCGCCCCATCTCACTCCTCCCTTTTCCTGCCAAAGTCATCGAGAAGATCGCCAACAGACAGCTTGCCGCCTTCCTCGAGACGAACGGATCCCTTGACCCCTCGCAGTCTGGCTTCAGAGCCAACCACAGCACCGAGACCGCCCTCATCGCAGCCACCGACGACATTCGAGCCCTTCTCGACAACGGCGAAACAGCGGCACTCCTGGACCTCTCCGCCGCGTTCGACACTGTCTGCCACCGCACCCTAGTCCAACGCCTCAGCAACACCTGCATCCAAGAGAAGGCATTGAAGTGGATCATCTCGTTCCTCACTGGAAGAACACAAAGAGTCCGCCTCCCACCGTTTCGTTCCGAGGCCACCGAAGTCATCTGCGGCGTCCCGCAAGGATCATCACTCAGCCCCACCCTCTTCAACGTCTACATGAGACCTCTCGCAGCCATCGCACGCCAACACAACCTCAACATCATCTCCTACGCCGACGACACCCAGCTGATCCTCTCCCTCACCAGAGACCCCGACACCGCCAGAACAAGCCTCCACGAAGGGATGAAAGACGTCGCCGAATGGATGAAGAACAGCCGCTTGAAACTGAACTCAGACAAAACGGAAGTCCTCATCCTCGCACCATCACCCTCCGCCTGGGACGACTCCTGGTGGCCCCCAGCCCTGGGCACCGCCCCCAAGCCAACAGACCACGCACGCAACCTGGGCTTCATCCTGGACTCCTCCCTCTCGATGACCAGACAAGTCAACGCCGTCTCCTCTTCATGCTTTCACACCCTCCGCATGCTCCGCAAGATCTTCCGATGGATCCCGATCGAAACCAGGAAGACGGTCACTCAGGCCCTCGTCACCAGCCGGCTGGACTACGGAAACACCCTCTACGCCGGAACCACAGCCAAGCTACAGAAAAGACTCCAACGCATCCAGAACGCCTCCGCCCGACTCATCCTGGACATCCCTCGACGCAGCCACATCTCCGGCCACCTGAGGAACCTGCACTGGCTCCCTGTCAACAAGAGGATCATGTTCAGGCTCCTCACCCACGCACACAAGTCTCTCCACAACCTTGGACCCTAAATACCTCAACGACCACATGACCTTCCACACGCCCACCCGCCAGCTACGGTCCGCCAGCCTCGCCCTTGCTGCCGTACCACGCATCCGAAGAGCCACCGCCGGAGGCAGATCCTTCTCCTACCTGGCGGCCAAGACATGGAACTCCCTCCCCATCCACCTTCGGCTGACCCAGGACCACTTCGCTTTCAGGAGACAACTCAAGACCTGGCTGTTTGAGCAGTAGCGGCCCCCCTCCCCCATGCGCCTTAAGAACCTTCCGGGTGAGTAGCGCGCTATACAAATGTTATGATTGATTGATTGATTGATTATGTCATTCACATAAGCGAAGACATAATGTGGAATCTCCTGGGCTATGAAGGGTTTAATTAAAGGGCTTTTTCCCAACATATCTACAAAAGGGTTTATGTATAAAGCAAACAGCAATGGGGAGCAAGGACACCCTTGCTGAGTTCCTCTAGTGATTTTCGCTGGCTCTGAAACCATACCCATTGCAGCAATTTTAGCGACCGGTGCAGTATACAATACCTGCAAAGCTGTCATAAACCCCTTCCCGAATCCTGTCCGATACATCAATTTCCAGAAATAGTCCCACTCCACACGATCGAATGCTTTTTCAGCATCTAGCAAAATTAACCCCAGTTCCCGCCTTTCAGCTTGAGCTGTATCAAAAAGCGGCACCACCTTATTCACATGAGTAACCGTCCCACGGCCAGGTATAAACCCATGCTGATTCAATGATACTAATGGACAGATAATCTTTGCCAAACGATTAGCCAATATTTTCGAATAAATTTTACAATCACAGTTAACCAAAGATATCGGACGATACGATCCAGGTAACTCAGGTACTTTCCCCTTCTTCCTAAAGACCACCAATGTGGCCTCATCACATGATTTGGGAGCTCGCCCATTCTGTGCAGCCCTAATAGTGGCCAGCATTTTGTTCTTAATCTGATTAAAAAATACCTTATAAATCTCCCCCGAGAGTTTATCAGGTCCTGCAGCTTTTCCCATTGCCAGACTATTGACCGCAGCTTCGAGTTCCTCCATAGTGATTGGGCTATCTAACCGCTCTGCCTCGTCTGGGTCTAATTGTGGTATATCCCCTACCATAAATACATTATTACCCTCGTCCAATGATCCCTGATGTGTATATAATTCCGTGTAAAACTGATGGAAGATTGCCAATATCCCTTGAGGATCTTGACACAATACACCTAAATTATCTCTTAGACCCAAAATTCGATGGGAGGCTTCCTTCATTCGTAGACGTAGAGCTAAACAACGACCAACCGCTTCCCCATACTCATGGCATTGTTTTTTATAAACCAGATATTTCCTTGCATTTTCCATATTCCATTAAACATTAATATTGGCCCAACATCTAGCAACATCATTCTCAAAATCTCCTATATTTTCTCGTTGTGCTATCCCCTGGGTCAATTTTTCCTCAGCCACTCTCAACTTAGAATAGATTTCCTGTATCCCTAACTTAGTTTTTTTCGAATGCTATAAACCAAAACTCAAAACTTCACCCCTAAAACATGCCTTAAAAGTGTCCCATATGATTGCGACATGAGCTGACTGTCTGTTACATTCAAAAAATTCCTTAATCCAACTAGACATATGCTCTTTAAAGCCATCTTCTAAGCACAACTTCCGATCAAAAGAAAAAGCTCTAGGTATAGACTTATGACCAAATGCCGCTATTTCTAAGACTATTGGGGCATGGTCTGATGAGATCCTAGGAAATATTTGAACCGATGTACCTGTTAAATATGCTGTAGATAAAAGAAAATATTCAAGCCGTACCAATTTCTTATGAGGAAAAGAATAGAACGTATACCCCAGATCCCTAGGATGTAAGTTACCCCATACATCAACCAGACCGTGATCATTCATAAAATTGTATAAAGCTTTAAAGACTCTTGGTTTACGTCCCGTATATCCTTATGGTCCCCCTGCAATTCCTTGATCGCCAAATTAATATTCAAATCACCACATACGACTAAAGGAGTTGACCAAGATGCAAGCTCCAAATTTAAATCCTCCAAGACTACCGACTCATCTAAATTGGACCCAGAGATAGTACAAAGTGTAAATTTACTGCTGCCACACACACATTCAACTATAGCCCATCGCCCCAATTTGTCCGCCAAGCAGAGGTCAGTTGTCTGCACAGTCGCTTGAGCTAATAGTGCAACCCCCTGGGTCAATGAGGTTTGCTGAGAGGCAACTAAAAGTGAAAACCCTAGCTCCCTTAACATATTACGTTTGCCCCAAGGTATGTGCGTCTCTTGGACACATAACAAATCTGGTTAAATTATACGAAGTTCGGCAGCAACCCTTTTTCTCCTATTGTAGCTGTTGAGGCCGGAAACATTTAAAGAACGATCTTAACCCCCCTGGAAGCCATGATAAAACCAAAAAGAGACATAACCAATACCCATTCCGGATATTACTATACTTAGACATACCAAACACAATCTTCGAAACTGTATCATTATTTTATTACCATTTTTGATACTCTGGATTTTTTCACTTTTCTCCCACCTAAGTGCCCGCCACCACAGCCCCCCACCAACACTCCCCACACCCCCAAACAACCCCAAAACTGCCCTGACACCCACCCCTCCCTTTAACGAGGCTTTAGGACCCATGGTCCTGTAGATGATAAGCTTCCGTACATCCCCTGCCATCGCTCACAAACCCCTCCAGTCATAGGAGAGGAGAGTCCTCCCTCACCCCTGGTTGGACAGGAAACAGATAAACCTAACTATCAGCTACGAAGGATAGAAGGAGTATAGGCAAAATTAAAGAGTAGAGGGCCCCTGAAGTCAAAAATTAAGGGGAGGAAGCAGGGGAAATACTAATAGGAAAACAACAGAAAAAACTCCCCCTATTACTTTAGTATTGGTAATAAATCCAACAATTCAAGCACAAACCTCATTTTGACCACAGAATTGATGAAAAAAAAATTTTTTTTTACACCTTCTGTGTTTATTTTTTACTCCAGGGTTCGCCGTTTCCCCTCACTTAGTACATATCTATTTACCTACGTGCCCGTTTACCTCTACTATATACTTCGCAGCATCGAACTTTTCAGTAAGAGCTTTTACCTACTAGCACATACCAAATATAGGCTTATAATGTGAATATCATAGTTACCTGAGTTATGCATGTTACTTTTCCTCCATAGTAACGTCCCTCTGGCTCTATATTGACGCATTCCATTTTGTATTTCTGTGACCTCTTTGGCTATCTTCGGTTGGACTTCTTCATAGTAGGTACTATGTCCTTATGCCCCTTTGTCTATTACATGTTCTAGTGATCTTTATGCAGGAAGTGGATGTCACCTCTCCTTCTTCCAACTCGCTGTGCACGTTCCGTCTATATGCACTTAAACCTTATTGCGGCCTTATGCAGTATTACTCTCAAATGCTGCTATCTTGTCCTTCATAGAGGTGTTTTATATAGCGTTGGTGATTAGTTAGGCCACCTCTAGTTTAATGTGAACGACACCCTGTATGACTTATCTGAATGTATCTAAGTGCCCTTATCTCTCTGTTTTTTCATTCTATTATAGATAATTTTGTTTACTATATAACTCCTTTTTTCACACCTTGCTCATTTATTTCTAAATCACGTTTCCTTGACATTTCTACACGAACTTGGTGAAGTTTCTTTGGTGGTTGTAGCTCCAATAGATTCTTCCAGTCTTCTATTTTTAATCATTATATATATGCTTTCCTCATTTTTGCCCACAGATTCCTCTGTTTGATCCAGAAACTCTGATATCTCACAGTTGGCATCGATATGTTCTTTAGAGAAATGTGTGACTTGGATCTATGACCTGAGAAATGTGTAAATTTGGATCTATTACCTAATACAAAATTGTGATCCTCTGCGCCCTGACGAAGGACTTGTTGGACCTCGGTCCTTTTCCGAAACGCGCGTCGGCGCTTTCTGTGTCACTCTTTTGAACCATAGTATTTTTCCACATTATTTGTGATTGTGTTTTTTTGCTTTATTGTTTGTGTATGTTTTGTTTATGACTATGGGACATATTTTAAATTGTCCTTTCCTGCGTGTATTTATCTTGCTTTAATGTGTTCTATATTCCTTTGGTAAAAATGTCCTCACTGTGAGATATTTGTTATTGTATAATTAACTAAAGTTTTCTTAAAAGTGGTGATTAACTCTCTATTCAGAGTACTCTCTATGTACTAAAGATATTGTACGTTCTTATATTCTATTTTCATATTTGTTGATATTAAATAAATATAAAAAAAAAAAAATCATAAATTCTGTGGTCAAAATGAGGTTTGTGCTCGAATTCTTGGATTTATTACCAATACTAAAGTAATAGGGGGAGTTTCTTCTGTTGTTTTCCTATTAGAAGGAGTATAGGAACATACCCTAAGAATGAAGAGAGGGAAAAAAAAAAAAGGAAGAACTAGGTCAGGCCAATACAGTTCACAAACAAAAGACAAGCCTTCTTATACCTTATACCTTACCCTCACTTCCCACCCATTGTCCCTCAATCCTATATCAATGACATCACTAGATAGAATTAAAATACTCCTTAGCAGAGCCTTCATTGGTAAAGAATCGTGTGCGCTCCTGAAAAATCACATTAAGCTTTGTCGGGTTCATCAAGTATGCTTGAGCCCCTTTGCCTTGAAACAATGTGATAAGCTGACATAACTGCCAGCACCGTACCCCAGGCCTGTACACCATGCCTGTGCCTGTACGCACCGTACCCCAACACCCTACCCCAGCCCCGTGCCTGTACGCACCGTACCCCAGGCCCGTACACCATGCCCATGCCTGTACACACCGTACCTCAACACCGTACCCCAGCCCCGTGCCTGTATGCACCGAACCCCAGGCCCGTACACCATGCCCGTGCCTGTACGCACCTTACCCCAGGCCCGTACACCATGCCCGTGCCTGTACGCACCGTACCCCAACACCGTACCCCAGCCCCGTGCCTGTACGCACCGTACCCCTGGCCCGTACACCATGCCCGTGCCTGTATGCACCGTACCCCAACACCGTACCTCAGCCCCGTGCCTGTACGCACCGTACCCCAGGCCCATACACCATGCCTGTGCCCGAACGCACCGTACCCCAGGCCCGTACACCAGCACCCTCATCCAGCATCGCGTATGTACGAATCGTACAACACCATTGCATATGTGACCACTGTACAACAACATAGCGTATGTACGCACCTTACATACGTGAAAACGACTCGTACTGAACCAGGACACTGTAAAACAGCACAAGGAGGGTTAATTCGAATCGCACAACACCACAAAACACGTCTACAGGATAAAATACATCGAAAACACTGACCTGGCACATCCAAACAGGCAAACAGAGGCCCAAACCACAACCACCTCTTATAACACACCCACCAAAAGTTCAAACCCAGCCACACCCACAAATGGACCAATAAAAAGGGCCCACACACACAAACCATGAGCCTTTGCAACAGACCCACTGCTGACAGACCCCACAGACAAACAACTGCACCTTACTTACACCTTAACTACACCTTAAACTTACACACCTTTACACAACCACCTTCACAAACACCCCCTCTTCACATTCACACCCACACCGTCACATCCACACCCAAACACCCACAACCATCCACACCCACACCCCACACCATGCCCACAGACAAGAATCCAAAGTTCACAAGTGAGGAGCTGAACATCCTTGTCAACAAAGTCATCAAAGTCGAGCCACAGCTCTTTGGAACATTGGTCAGACAGACCAGCATAGCTGAGAAGTCAGCCATGTGGCAGAGGATTGTCGATCGGGTCAATGCTGTTGCGCCCATCAGAAGGACCAGGCATGAATGCCAAGCCAGGTGGTACGATCTGTGCAGGGCATTCAAGCGCAAAATGAACGAAGAACATGCCCAGAGTAACATCACTGGAGGTGGGCTGCCCCGCAGACCGGTACATTACCATCCCTGGGAGGAGAAGGTGATGGCCACGCTTCCGCCGGTGGGAGTACACAGACTTGAAGGAGTCGCAGAGCCTGGTGAGTACACAAACAACTGATGTAACATGGGGGGAACGGCATCCACACCCAAACTACAACTAATGCACGCAACTACCCGAAAGCCCTCACCGGACACAACCACACTCAAAAACCACGCACATGCCACTAACGGGTCCATGCCCCATTCACTAAGCAAGGCCATGCCAAGTCACAGGCTACATGAAACACAAACCCAAGACTGGATGTCCGCGATGCTGGGAGGATGAGGCTCACCAAACACATTGTGCAACTCAGAAGCAGACACCAATGCCCTCAGCCCATATGGCCTAGGGACATACCCATGCACCATGCTCAATGCACAGGGACCGGCCAAGTACTGACAAGGTAGCTGACACTTGGCTCTGCTGTAGACAGCAAAAGGCCCTCCTGTCACCACTGTACACTCAAACACCAACTCCACATGCCACATACCTAGCACAGGAACTCACACTCACTGTCATGCCAGCATGCACCATGAGGGGACAGACACATCACCTGGGAGACCCAATGCCAAATCACACTATACCCAACAGCATGCCAGGTCACACCCCCCCCCTTACACAAGCACCCCCCCCGGGGCAGGCAACAGATTTAGCCACTCCCACAATGGACATGTGACACAACAAGACCAATCCATAGCCAAATAAGCGTCCTAGCATAAATTTGACAGGCCAAAGACTCAGGAGAACATATCAATCTGTCCCCCGCAACATACCCATCCGCAAGTGTACATTGATAGGAATGCTAGGCATATCCAACTACCTGGAGGAACTGTGGCAACTTGAATATGTATGAAACATGGATGGCGCATGAAACACCATTAACATTGTCTCTCTCTCACACACAGGGCAACATCATGGATCTCCCCCCAACACTGGGGGGATCAATCACAGGCCCAGGCTCGGCGTGAAGATGATTCCACCGGCAGCGACGACTCCCACCACTCCGTGGATGACCCCAACCAACCTGGCCCCTCTGGTGCCCAAGCCCCTGCAGCACCTGCTTCAGGTACATCTGTGCCAACCACCACCCCCATTCCTGCCACATCCCAGGAAAACACCCAGGAGCCCTGCTCGCACTGAACAACAGAGCCTGTCTGACCAGGAGGGACAAGGTTCTCCGGGCACCCAGGAGGAGGCAGACAACCCCGCAAATACCATCCCTCAGGGGTCCCGTAGACCCGATGTGCCCACAACGGCAGGCCCGGCTCGTGTGGGCAGGGGTGGTGGGAGTGGAGGCAGGCGGAGGTGAGAACCTGACCAGCCAGCTGAGGGAACCGGTATGTCACACATACGCCACATTCTGGACTCATACCGGCGTGACACCAGGGGCATCAGCCAGGTAGTGGACACCCTCACAGACATCAAGGGGACCCTCGACGAGATGAAGAACCTGCAGGCCGAGCAACATGCCAGTCAACAACAACACCAAGGACGGATGGAGGCAAGACTGGCTGAGCTCCTGGCGGTGCAAACGGACATGAGCCGTTCACTCCGTCGGATCGCCGACTACATGGGCAACCCTCCCTGTGCCACCAGGCGAAGACCACTACCAGCCACAGGGAGGGAGGAGGAGGAGGATTCGTCCGACGGAGCATCACAAGCATCGTCAAGGCCTGCATCTGAGGGTCCCCCCAGGAAGGTGGGTCGTCCATGGAAAGACCGTGAGAGTCAGCGGACCATCCACATCTCCCAGGTCACCTGGCCTGGCACCTGGCCCTCTGGCGCAACAGCAGCACCTCATTCAATGACATTCTCTGCCACATGGACTTGCTGGTCACAGTCTGACCAATGATGACCAACACTGTGGTCTGGACTCTGATGACTTCCAATGCAAAGGATCCCATCTCCCCCTGTGAACTTTGGATTCTAGGCACCCGGCGAGCACCTCATTTTATCTACCAAAACACGTACCCCACCGCAAATAAAAATGTATTTAAGTAATGTATGTAAATGTAAATGTATAGGTATTTATATAGCGCCGATGATTAAGTCATGAGATGTTGCAGTGATTTTGCATTAGTCCACAACATCTGTGCGTGTAAATGTCAAACTATGCCTGAGTGTTGAACTAACTCCACTCATCCATACCCTGGGATCTGAGTCTGGCACAGGACACACATGGGTCACAATGTATCATTCAATACAGACATGGAGCACAGTACTCACCCGTGATGGGCTCAACCTGCTGAGGGGGACTGGCAAAACTGTGCCGACAGACCTATTTGGAAGAGTATCATTAAGGCGCAGAGGTCATGGCTCATGTGGAGTTTCCTGGGGAGGGAGTCCCAGGTATGTTTGGCCAGGTGGGAGAACTATGTCCTGCATGCCGGAGTAAGGTGGATGTGAAGAATGGTGGCCAGGCCAAGGTTGGATGCACGGAGATGGCCCAATGGGATCTTGGATGACAGTGGTACAAGGTTGGTTTGGGGTCGGGGTCGTGGCCTGCCTCCTGAGTGTAGGTGTGGAGTTTGAAGGTCATCCTGCAGCAGACAGTGATCCATTGCAGCTATCTCTGCTGGACGGTGATGTGGCTGGGGCGCCGAATGTTGAAGCTGAGCCGTGCAGATGCACCCTGGATGTGGACAAGTTTCCTGGGAGTTTTAATGTACTTGCTCCGTAGAGGGCAGGGCAGTATTTGACACGGATGTCGTCGTGGACCTGGGGGATGGTCTGTCTTGCCTTGGAGTGGATCGATCTGGGGATCATGTGCATAATGCAGAGGGGGTTGCAGCCTGAGGTACAGATGCTGGTGATTAGCATGGCAAATGTGAGCGAGCAATCCTTGATGCACACCAGCTTGTGTGCGTGGCCACTGGGTGCTTGTGCAGGGCTCTTGCGGGTGGGACACAAGCAGTTGAGCCAGCTGTAAGGGGAGAATCCTCAGATGCTGACCTCAGTCCTGTACAAGTCCAGCCTCAGGTGGCTGATGTTCAGCCATCCGCCAATGGATCTCATGCATTATTGAATATGAGAACTGGCAAGGTCTGCGTCTTTGGTGAGGGTGAGGAGCAGCTGGCTGTCAATGGCACACAAGATAATGATGAGGTGCTGTGCGCATGTGATGGGGTAGAGGGGGATCCTGGACACATTGTAGATTGACACGCTGAGAGATGATACCTGTGCCATGTGCCAGACAACGACACCATACTACATGCAGAGGCCTTGAGTCCCACTCCCATGGCCTTGCTGGGGTACAGAGCCGGTGGGGAGTAGGAGGGACAAGACCTGGTTGGTGTGACAGGGCCTGGAAGGCGTGGCAGTGCTGTGTAGGCAGTTGGAGTTGCACACTCATCATGCAAAGGTGTTGTGTGTGCGCTTAGTGTATGCCTGAGTGCAGGCGATAGATGTTTCGGATGGACATTGCTTGGAGGGTGGCTGCAACATCATACTGTAGTGTGATGTGGGTCATGCAAGGACATGAGGGTTGTACAATGTGCACGTTGCATGTGCAGACGGTCCAGCCTTTGGCACTGCATGGCCGCAACTGTGTCACAGACAAGCTGATGACACCCAAATGAATGGGTGGAGGGAGGAAGGGAGGAGCATCTTAGAGGCGTGTGTGTTGCCAAATCCAGAAACTTTGTGTGCCCTTGATGCAGGGCCCGCAGCAGCAGGCGGCATGTCCTTGAAACCATGCCACAAGTTGCACACAAAGACAAGGATGTCAGAAAGGACAACTGCAACAGGTGTATGTTAAGGAAGGAGTGTCCGGTTCACCATGGCACACACAGAGACAATGGATGCACACTCACCAAAGATGACTGACACCGGATCAGGAAACTGAAGGCCGAGCTTCACACAGGAAACACACCCTCAGCAGGTGTTGAGTGCACGTTGTGGGGACAGAGATGCCAAAATACATACACAGCCATGGACTTCATGCCTTCATCACAATCCACAATCCCATTACAGATGACTGTCACCAAGTGTGACTATAAATTCATGTGAGTCATGCTACATGTCATGTGCCCCATGGTGAGTCGACATGTATGCATAGTAACAATACATGCACAGGAGCAGTGCACACACATTCAAAACAACTACCACACCGAAAATGCCGTGCTGCAATCCTTACCCAAAGGAGACTTTTCACCATGTCCGTGCATGTAACGCTGATTCTGCACACGTTGCAATACTCATGAGGAATAGCAGGAGCCCAACGATGCCACGAGCAGACAGCATGAGCAACTACCAGGGGATGAGAGACACACAAGAAGTCAGCTAAAAGATGGTCATCCGCATGCATGGTCAGTTACTCTACATGTATAAGGTTGTCACCATGCTAGTTGATAATTGAGTGTCTCAGCTAAAATTAGTGGAATTACATCATCACTCGAGTGACACATCATAACACACCTCTAAGTCACTTAGCATACATGCAGCTGGACACACACATTGCAACACATGCCACACAAGGCTCCAAGCGTGCACACTCAGACCCAGGGACTCACCATCATGAGAAGAAGTTGCGTATGAGCTGACTCCGGATGTCCTCCTCCTCCTCATCACTTGCCTCGTGACCAAGCCCTTCATCCTCCACGGGTAGATGTTCCTGCTCATCCGGATCCAGGATGAGTGGCACAGCTTTCTCCACTGCCATGTTGTGCACACGAGGAAGATTTTGCAGACCTTCACCGGTGCATATGGGAGGGAGCCGCCTGTCTTGTGGAGGCACCGGAATCGGCTCTTCAGGAGGCCAAACGTCCTCTCAATCACTCGCCTGGCGTTGTTGTAACTGTGATCTGCAGCTGTCTCTGTCCACTGCTAGGAGTACTCTGCACCCACCACCATGACTCTGTCCACTGCTGGTATTCCTCTGCACCCACCCCCATGTCTCTGTCCACTGCTGATATTCCTCTGCACCCACCCCCATGTCTCTGTCCACTGCTGGGAGTCCGGGGCACCCACTCCCATGTCTCTGTCCACTGCTGGGAGTCCTCTGCACCCACCCCCATGTCTCTGTCCACTGCTGGGAGTCCTGGGCACACACCCCATGTCTCTGTCCACTGCTGGGATTCCTCTGCACCCACCCCCATGTCTCTGTCCACTGCTGGTATTCCTCTGCACCCACCCCCATGTCTCAGTCCACTGCTGGTAGTCCTCTGCACCCACCCCCATGTCTCTGTCCACAGCTGGTATTCCTCTGCACCCACCCCAATGTCTCTGTCCACTGCTGGGAATCCTCTGCACCCACCCCCATGTCTCTGTCCACTGCTGGTATTACTCTGCACCCACCCCCATGTCTCTGTCCACTGCTGGGAGTCCTGGGCACCCACCCCAATGTCTCTGTCCACTGCTGGGAGTCCTCTGCACCCACCCCCATGTCTCTGTCCACTGCTGGGAGTACTCTGCACCCACCCCCATGTCTCTGTCCACTGCTGGGAGTACTCTGCACCCACCCCCATGTCTATGTCCACTGCTGGGAGTCCTCTGCACCCACCCCCATGTTTCTGTCCACTGCTGGTATTCCTCTGCACCCAACCCCATGTATCTGTCCACTGCTGGGAGTCCTGGGCACCCACCCCCATGTCTCTGTCCACTGCTGGGAGTCCTCTGCACCCACCCCCATGTCTCTGTCCACTGTTGGTATTCCTCTGCACCCACCCCCATGTCTCTGTCCACTGCTGGTATTCCTCTGCACCCACCCCCATGTCTCTGTCCACTGCTGGGAGTCTTCTGCACCCACCCCCATGTCTCTGTCCACTGCTGGTATTCCTCTGCACCCACCCCCATGTCTCTGTCCACTGCTGGTATTCCTCTCCACCCACCCCCATGTCTCTGTCCACTGCTGGGAGTCCTCTGCACCCACCCCCATGTCTCTGTCCACTGCTGGTATTCCTCTGCACCCACCCCCATGTCTCTGTCCACTTCTGGAGTCCTGAGCACCCACCCCCATGTCTCTGTCCACTGCTGGGAGTCCTCTGCACCCACCCCCATGTCTCTGTCCACTGCTGGTATTCCTCTGCACCCACCCCCATGTCTCTGTCCACTGCTGGTATTCCTCTGCACCCACCCCCATGTCTCTGTCCACTGCTGGGAGTCCTCTGCACCCACCCCCATGTCTCTGTCCACTGCTGGTATTCCTCTGCACCCACCCCATGTCTCTGTCCACTGCTGGTATTCCTCTGCACCCACCCCCATGCCTCTGTCCACTGCTGGGAGTCCTGGGCACCCACCCCCATGTCTCTGTCCACTGCTGGGAGTCCTGGGCACACACCCCATGTCTCTGTCCACTGCTGGGATTCCTCTGCACCCACCCCCATGTCTCTGTCCACTGCTGGTATTCCTCTGCACCCACCCCCATGTCTCAGTCCACTGCTGGTAGTCCTCTGCACCCACCCCCATGTCTCTGTCCACAGCTGGTATTCCTCTGCACCCACCCCCATGTCTCTGTCCACTGCTGGGAGTCCTCTGCACCCACCCCCATGTCTCTGTCCACTGCTGGTATTACTCTGCACCCACCCCCATGTCTCTGTCCACTGCTGGGAGTCCTGGGCACCCACCCCAATGTCTCAGTCCACTGCTGGGAGTCCTCTGCACCCACCCCCATGTCTCTGTCCACTGCTGGGAGTACTCTGCACCCACCCCCATGTCTCTGTCCACTGCTGGGAGTACTCTGCACCCACCCCCATGTCTATGTCCACTGCTGGGAGTCCTCTGCACCCACCCCCATGTCTCTGTCCACTGCTGGTATTCCTCTGCACCCAACCCCATGTCTCTGTCCACTGCTGGGAGTCCTGGGCACCCACCCCCATGTCTCTGTCCACTGCTGGGAGTCCTCTGCACCCACCCCCATGTCTCTGTCCACTGCTGGTATTCCTCTGCACCCACCCCCATGTCTCTGTCCACTGCTGGTATTCCTCTGCACCCACCCCCATGTCTCTGTCCACTGCTGGGAGTCCTCTGCACCCACCCCCATGTCTCTGTCCACTGCTGGTATTCCTCTGCACCCACCCCCATGTCTCTGTCCACTGCTGGTATTCCTCTGCACCCACCCCCATGTCTCTGTCCACTGCTGGTATTCCTCTGCACCCACCCCCATGTCTCTGTCCACTGCTGGGAGTCCTCTGCACCCACCCCCATGTCTCTGTCCACTGCTGGTATTCCTCTCCACCCACCCCCATGTCTCTGTCCACTTCTGGAGTCCTGAGCACCCACCCCCATGTCTCTGTCCACTGCTGGGAGTCCTCTGCACCCACCCCCATGTCTCTGTCCACTGCTGGTATTCCTCTGCACCCACCCCCATGTCTCTGTCCACTGCTGGTATTCCTCTGCACCCACCCCCATGTCTCTGTCCACTGCTGGTATCCCTCTGCACCCACCCCCATGTCTCTGTCCACTGCTGGGAGTCCTCTGCACCCACCCCCATGTCTCTGTCCACTGCTGGTATTCCTCTGCACCCACCCCCATGTCTCTGTCCACTTCTGGAGTCCTGAGCACCCACCCCCATGTCTCTGTCCATTGCTGGGAGTCCTCTGCACCCACCCCCATGTCTCTGTCCACTGCTGGTATTCCTCTGCACCCACCCCCATGTCTCTGTCCACTGCTGGTATTCCTCTGCACCCACCCCCATGTCTCTGTCCACTGCTGGGAGTCCTCTGCACCCACCCCCATGTCTCTGTCCACTGCTGGTATTCCTCTGCACCCACCCCATGTCTCTGTCCACTGCTGGTATTCCTCTGCATCCACCCCCATGCCTCTGTCCACTGCTGGGAGTCCTGGGCACCCACCCCCATGTCTCTGTCCACTGCTGGTATTCCTCTGCACCCACCCCCATGTCTCTGTCCACTGCTGGTATTCCTCTGCACCCACCCCCATGTCCCTGTCCACTGCTGGGAGTCCTCTGCAGCCGAACCCGCCCCGTTGGTGTAGTACACTGCTGTCCTGTGCATACACACACACCAATATACTGCTTATAAGATGCACCAGGCCCAAAGCCAACATTTGTGGCGTGTGTACGCCTTGTATCCATTCTGTACTTGTGCCGTAGGGGTACGGGTGGGACGGACCGTACCCCCACATTCATAGGGTGTACGAGCCGTACCCACGCTGTGGGGGCGTGTGTACGGTCCGTACCACGCGTACCCATCCATCCCCACTCCAATGGTGGTACGGGCCATACCCACGCTCTGAGGGCGTGGGTACGGCGCGTACCCCTACATCGCCACTACAATGGTGGTACGGCCCGTACCCACGCCCTCAGAGCGTGGGTACGGCTCGTACCACCATTGAAGTGTTGATTGAGGGGTACGCGCCGTACCCACGCCCTCAGAGCGTGGGTACGGCCCGTACCATCATTGTCGTGGTGACGGGTATGCGTCCACGTCCACTTCCGCTGCACGTACCCCTACGTCACCACTTCAATGGTGGTACGGCCGTACCCACGCTCTGAGGGCTTGGGTACGGCGCGTACCCCTCCATCAACACCTCAATGATGGTACGGGACGTACCCACGCTCTGAGGGCGTGGGTACGGCGCGTACCCCTCCATCACCACTTCAAAGGTCACGCTCTTGATCTGATCTTCTCTAATATGGCTCATTTCACTAGCCTCTCTCCCCTCCCTCGAACATGGTCTGACCATTTTATGGTCCCTTTCTCTATCCGACAACAGAAGCCTATTAGCCTACCTGAACCTGAACCGCGCTCCACTCAATTTCGGAGACCCTGGAACAACCTATCGCTAGAAGCCTTCGCGGCTGCCTACGAAGGCCTACCTACGGCTCCCCCAACGTCAGGGTCAGACACGTCAGAGTTGTTGAAGTCTTTCTCGACTAAACTTACCACAGTCTTTGATTCTCTAATCCCTATAAAAAAGTTCTGTCCTTCCAAACAACGTAAATCTGCCCCATGGTAAACAGATGAACTCAGGTTGGAAAAATCAAGGTGCAAAGCCTTAGAGAGATCCTGGAGAACTAGCCAAACTCCCTCGGACCGAAGGACTTATAAACTTTCCTTATCACCAGAATATAAAATTAGCAAGGAAAGCGTTTATACTAAAAACAAATTGACCAAGCTACTAACTCCTCTAAAACACTCTTCAACATAGTTCAAGACTTTGTCAACCCTCAGGAGTGTAGATTTCCTCAAATAGAGTCTCAAACCCTATGTGACTCTCTAGCAACCCACTTTGAGGACAAAATTAACCTGATTTACGCTAATTTCACTCCTACACAAACTCTTACCAATACCACACTCACAAGCTATGCCGATCCTAATTTACAATCTTCGAGCAAGCTCAAGCAATTTGAACCGTTAACCATTATGGAAGTACACTCTTTGCTCTCATCGGCTAAGTCAGGGTCGCCTAGTGACCTGTGCCCTCCGAGGATTATGGCCCTTATTGCACCTTGCTGTGCCTCGGAAATTTGAGCTATATTCAACAGCTCCATAGAAACAGGCACTATTCCAGCCAGCTGGAAGGAAGCCTTTGTTCGCCCCATTTTGAAAAAGCCAACTGCAGATCCCCTCAAGTTCGCTAATTATCGGCCCGTATCTCTGCTTCCATTGTTGGCAAAATCTCTAGAAGCAGCCGTAAACAAACAGCTGAGCCATTATCTCGAAGCGAACGATCATTTAGATCCTTCGCAATCAGGTTTCAGACCGGGCTTCAGCACCGAAACTGCTATCCTTGTGGTCACAGACTCCCTGAGGCTAGAAATAGATGCAGGAGGATCAGCCATCCTGGTCCTCCTAGATCTCTCCGCCGCATTTGATACGATATCACATCCCAAGCTGCTAGAGAGATTGAGATATTGTGGCATTCAAGATCAAGCCCTGAAATGGCTTCAAAACTTCCTGGCAGACAGGAATCAAACAACCATGCTTGGGCCATTCAGATCAAACAAACATGGTTTGACAAAGGTGTCTCTCAGGGTTCATGCCTTAGTCCTACCTTGTTTAATCTATACATGTCCCCGTTGGCCAAAATAGCTGAATCCTGCGGGTTTGAGATTTTCTCATACGCGGATGATACCCAGCTTATTTTTAAAATCAACCCTAATGCTAGGTCAGAAAACCTACGCTTCGCAGCAGGAATGATTTCAATCTCAAACTGGATGACAGAGAATCTTCTCCAACTGAACCCTAGCAAGACAGAGATTTTATTGGTAGGGAAAGCTTCGCTTTCCTGGTCCACAGAATGGTGGCCTAAGGAGCTTGGAATCACCCCGGTTCCGAAGCTAATAGTGAAGAACCTGGGGTTTACGCTAGACCAGGCACTCTCAATGAAAGACCACGTTGCTACAATCACCAGTTCCTGTTATTACAGCTTATGACTGTTGCGGAAGATGCTTCCTTATCTCCCTATTAAGCACCGTAGAACGTTAGTTCAGGCTATGGTGATTTGTCGTCTCGACTACGGCAATGCGATGCTCGCCGAACTCGGCCCTTCCCTGCTAAAAAAACTACAGGTCATCCAGAACACGGCTGCCCGAATGATTCTCAACCGTCCGGCTGGCTCACCTTCAGCCCCCATTCTATCAGAACGTCACTGGCCCCCAATTGGGAAACGTGCCAATTTTAAGACTTGCTGTCTTACTTACAAAGACCTAAATGGTTTAGGTCCCAAATACTTGGCTAATAAACTAATAAAAAAGACCCCTATGCTCAACTTACGGTCCAATGCCATGGAACTACTGAAGACTCCTAGAATCCGCCGAGCTCGCTCAGGGGCTAAGTCCTTCTCTTGTCTTGCACCGCGTTATTGGAACTCGCTTCCATTCGCCATCCGGAAATGCCCCTCCCTCGCTGTTTTCAGGAAAAAATTGAAAACCTTTCTATTTTTGACTCCCTAAGCCCTGACGTGGTGCCCCTTCCTTCCTTCCTCTCTCAGTGAGCGACTAAGCAAGCGCCGAGATGTCCCCGGGTGAGTCGTGCGCTATAGAAATACTCATAACATAACATAACAATGGTGGTACGGGCCGTACCCACGCTCTGAGGGCGTGGGTACAGCACGTACCCCTCCATCAACTCTTCAATGGTGGTACGGGCCGTACCCACGCTCTGAGGGCGTGGGTATGGCGCGTACCCATCCATCAACACTTCAATGATGGTACGGGCCGTACCCACTCTCTGAGGGCGTGGGTACGGCGCGTACCCCTCCATCAACACTTCAATGGTGGTACGGGCCGTACCCACGCTCTGAGGGCGTGGGTACGGCACGCACCCCTCCATCACCACTCCAATGGTGGTACGGCCAGTACCCACACTCTGAGGGCGTGGGTACGGTGCGTACACCTCTATCACCACTCCAATGTTGGTACGGGCCGTACCCTTGCTCTGGGGGCGTGGGTACGGCACGTACCCCTACATCACCACTACAATGGTGGTACGGGCCGTACCCACGCTATGGGGGCATGGGTACGGTCCGTACCACCATTGTCGTGGCGACGGGTACGTGTCCACGTCTACTTCTGTTGTGACGGTACGTAGGGATTGGTGGACACGCCCCCCCGAAGTGACCAGACCCTGGAGGTAATGTATGTACAGGACATATTTACATTTTTACTTGAGTGGGGGTTATGCTTCCTGTCCCTGGCCCCCCCTTGCCCCTGGGTGTTGTTCTGACCTTCTGCAGCATCTGCGTGGGTTTCTGTACACCAGGTCATAGGCTAGGAGGGCCGGGATGACACGTAGGATGGGGTCCATGGCTGTCCGTCGCGTACCGGTGCTCCTTCTTCACGTCGTCCCCGGAGTGCTGTGGGTACGATTCGTACTTGCTGGTCTGTAGAACGCTGCCTGACTCCGTCCAGACGTCGCGTACGCGCTGTCCAGGATCAGAATAGTAGGTCAATTTTAGCCGTACGGTGTTTTGAACGATTCGTACGGAAATGGTATTTCTGTACGAATCGTACTTGCTGGTTTGTAAGGTGCATTCCCCGGGTACGAGTCACACGGAGAATACGCTCCGTACGACCATTCGTAGCCGGGTTTTACAGGATCGCAATCGGCACCTAAATAATAATTTTTAGGAATTATTAATTATTTTTAATTTAATTTTGCGTTTTACTTCTGTAGCGGGTTGTGGGTTTATAGGGGAATAGAGTGGGAAGTAATTTAATTGTTATTGGGTAATTATTAATTGGTATTGAAAATTAATTGGTTGTTGATTAATTATTAATTGGTAAATAATTTGTATTATTGGTAATTAATTTATATTAATTGTTTAATTGATAATTATGTTAATTGTATTAATTTATTATTTGTAGCGGGTTGTGGGTTTATAGGGGAATATAGTGGGAAGTAATTTAATTGTAAATAATTAATTATTGAAAACATTGTTGTATATTGATAAATAATATATTATTAATTAATTATTAATTGTTAATATTTGTATTTATTAATGTTTGGTATTGAAAATTAATTTGTTGTCAATTAATTATTAATAGGTAATTAATTTTAAAACAAATTATTGGTATTTATAATTAGTTAATTATTAAATATTGTGTGATTGGTAATTAATTGTAATACTTTTTTTTTGGTATTAATAATTAATTTCTTTTTAATAAAATATTAAATTATTATTTTCCCTACTATTGCACTCACTGGAGTGGGAATAGTAATTTTTACCCCTATGCTATCCAACGCTTTCCCTACTATTGCACTCACCGGAGTGGGAATAATAATTTTTACCCCTACGCTATCCAACGCTTTCCCTACTGTTGCACTCTTTGGAGTGGGAATAGTAATTTTTACCCCTATGCTAGCCAACGCTTTCCCTACAGTTGCACTCACTGGAGTGGGAATAGTAAATTTTACCCTCCCGCTATCCAACGCTTTCCCTACTGTTGCACTCTCTGGAGTGGGAATAGTAAGTTTTACCCCTACGCTATCCAGCGCTTTCCTTACTGTTGCACTCTTTGGAGTGGGAATAGTAATTTTTACCCCTACGCCATCTGACATTTTCCCTACTGTTGCACTCACTGGAGTGGAAATAGTAAATTTTGCCCTCCCGCTATCCAACGCTTTCCCTACTGTTGCATTCTCTGGAGTGGGAATAGTTATTTTTACCCCTATGCTATCCAACGCTTTCCCTACTGTTGCACTCTCTGGAGTGGGAATAGTAATTTTTACCCCTACGCTATCCAGCGCTTTCCCTACTGTTGCACTCTCTGGCGTGGGAATAATAATTTTTACCCCTTCTCTATCCAATGCTTTCCCTACTATTGCACTTACTGGAGTAGTAATAGTACATTTTACCCGCCCGCTATCCTATGCAAAAAATATTGAATATTTTTAATTAATATTACGTTAATATATATGTATTAATTTTTCTGTTTTTACTTACATTAATTATTTATTAATGTTAAAGTTATTTAAGTATTTTTAAGTATGTTTCAGTTAATTATATGTATTATTTCATTAATTTTACATTACTTTTAAGACATTTAAAAAATTCGATATTTTGACTAACTATATTTTTTACAACGATATTTTGGATTCTATATTTTTGTACTTACCTGTTTGAAGATAGGGGTTCGATATTTTGGCATTCTATATTTGTTCCTCGATATTTTGGTAGCTCGATATCCTTCTCGATATTTTGTCAGTGATCCGTTTTTACTGTGTGTTGTGCTCCCTCTGTAAATTGTTGTCATGGATTAGTGTTTCTATAATTGGCTTATTTGGTTTACTGATAAGTCCCTAGTACAGTGCACTGTGTATGCTCAGGGCTTGTAAACTAGTGGTGGGCGGAATTTGCGTAGTTGCGCTACGCAAAGCTCTGCAAAACGGTAAAAAATCTCTACAAGCACGCAGAGTTCCACGAACACGCGGAATTGTTTGTTCCACCCGTTCGCGATGTTTTTTTCCTTTTCGCGAACGCTGTTTGCATGCTCGGAGAGAGATATCTCGTGAACACGCATTTTGAAAGTGCGAACAAGGAAAAAAATTTGCGGAGCGTGGAATTTTGGGCAATTCCGCGTTCTCCGTGGAATGCGAAATTACCCAAATCCTGCAAATTCCGCGAGCAGAAGGGAATTTACCACCTAAGCCTACTGTACATTCTGATAGTGAAATACTGCCAAATTCGTTTTTCACTGTTGAAAGGCTATCTGTCCCATAGGATAGGATGGGAGTTTATTTATAACATCTTATAAATATAACTTTCCGGGATATAAAGCTAACATACAGAAGCCATGTAGGAAATTTACAGCACTGGGTATACTGTTGGCTAAACGCAGGCTGGCGTGTAGGTGGGCTCCCAAATTCAAAGAATGGCTCACAGGTTTCGAATACTGTAAGGATCAGCTTGCCACCTACGCAGATCTCCTTCTGGCCCCATCCTGCCGTAGAGACATATGGGGGCAATTGATAGAGTACCTAAGGGAACATTCTGATTGATAATATGCACGGCCGACTGGTCGTACGATATGATCACTGAAGGGGGAAACATTGGGGTGGGGGAAGCGGGATGGAGCCATGGGAGGTCTCTTACAATGGATGGAGATTCATGTATTAGAAGAGATTGGTGTTTAGCTATTAAATCAATGTATCTGTGAAAATGAGATCTGATGCTTAACTGTAATCATGTTGTCAGATATGTGATAAGCATTAACACTTTGGACACTAGAAAACTGCAAGACAACTGTATGTATATGTCGCATTACGTGAACTTTGCTTTCATATGTCATTATGTAATGTGCTCTACCTTTCTCTTTTGTTTGTAAATCTAATAAAAATATTTTTTTTTTAAATACATATAACTTTCCATGGGAACAAGATAGGAAAGTAAAGTTTAGTATGCCTGAACTCAGAAAGAAAAGATACATATTTTAGGAAGGATGATTTTTACATTCTGGGTTTGAAAATACCACTTTTATAAAGTAGATAATTTCTTGCTTCGCCATACTGGTTGCCTCTGTTTGGTTTGTGTATTGACTGTCTGTCTTTGTAGTGACAGGGGCTGGGGACGTGCTTTCTGTTCAGACAGCCACCTGGAGGGGAGAGGTGTGTCCTGCCTTTCCAGGGTGAGTCAGGGCTGGGCTGAATAGACCGGGACTGCATTCAGAGTCTGAGACAGAGACTTCTTTCACACCTGAACCATATTGATCTGCCTAGGACAATGCTGTCTCCACCTCCTGCCTGGCAGCTGCACCAGTGAGGACAGAATTGGTTTTGGCAGGGCAAAGAGCTTCCCTGCACTGGAGAGCAAAGTAATTTTTGCTATAAAAAGTGGGGCTCAGACCAGACCTTGAAATCCATACCACATTTGGACTTCAAGAGGAACCTCTGGCAAGGGGAAGAGCTGGAAGAAGCTGGAGGAAAGTACAGCCTCGTTGCTGTGTGCTGTCTGGGGTTGGCCTGCAGTAGCTGTTCCTGCCAAGGAGAGGAACTGTGGGGGTATCCTGTTTGACAAGGTATCTCCAAGAGCTTGAGGTAAGCTTGCCCCCTGTTCAAGAAGTCTCAGGAACAGCAAAGACTTCACCATCTTTCTGGGCTCTGTCTCTGGAACCTCTGGTTTCAGTCGCCACAGAAAAAACAAGCAGAAGACTCTGTCACCGAGTCCTTTGCAGGTTCTGTTTCCTGAAGGCACTGCAGAGGGCACCACCGCACTTTGCACTTTTTCCCTGGTCTCACCGACGCCCAGGTAGACCGTTACCAATGCATTGCTTGCACCGCATCCTGTGGGCACCACACTCCGCACCGCCTCATTTCCCCCTGTCTGGACATCATTGACATAGTTGCTGCCCGATCCGTACATCAACCTTTCTTCTTTGCCTGCTCCGTGGCCTGCCAGCACTGCATTGAGCACCGCCTCACTCCGCATCGCAAACCTTGGCCTCACTGATGCCATGGGATGACCGTCACCGAGCCGCTATCTGCACCGTACTGTGAGGGCACCGCATGCTGTACCGCTTCACTTCACCGCAACCGCGAAAGTTGCCCAAAACAGCTCGTGCCAACATGATCAGCCGCAACGAGAAAGGTACTGTCTATGAGTCTGTTGACGCTTTAGCTGGCCAGTACCAATGCGTTCGGCTGGAATTGTTAGACTCTGTCTTTTTTCAGCAGCACAGTAGCCCCGAACAGAGCTACCGACTCGGAAGAACTGTGGTTTTGAGATATTTCTGCTATTTAAAGGTTATCTTGCAAAGTAACTATTTTTACAGTATTGTATGTTGGATTTTTGTCGTATTTGGTCTTGTTGGTTTAGATAAAGTTTTGCTTATTTTTCTAAACTGGTGTGGTGTCCATTCGTAGTGTTTCTACTGTTTTACTGTATGCATGCACAAATGCTTCACACACTGCGTCTGAGATCAGCCTGTCTGCTCGTGCCGAGCTACCAGGGATGAGATGGGTTTATTTTGGAAGTGTTTCCCCTTAACCTGACTAGGAAGAAGGGTCCCTATTTGGACAAAGGTAACTCTGCCAACTAGAGACCCCCAATTTCTAACAACACCTCTTTAAGAACAATTTGAATCAATCAGTCAGTCAGTAGATTTATAAAGCACTGCTTGTCACCTGTGAGGGTATCTAGGCACTGGCAGGGTCCAGTTGATTAGCCAAATAGCCAGGTCTTCAGGGACTTAAGGAACTCTGGAAGAGATGGGGAGATCAGGAGATGTTTTCATTGCTAGGAAGGAGAAGGAGTGGCCTTAGCATCTGGTACATCAGATGTGGAGGTGAAGGTGAGAGACCGGTAAGTGAAGCAGAGGTGTCTAGTGGGCTGATGGAAGTTCAGGCGGTTGTTCAATTGGCGAGTCCTCGGTTGTGTATTGCTTTGTATGCATGGGCAGGAGATTGAACTGATATATTTTCTATATTGGGAGCCAAAGCAGTGCCCGGAGGTAAAGGGTCATGTGGGTTCATCTAGGGAGATCCAGGACATGTCTGGCTGTGGTGCTCTGTATAATCTGTAGTCCTCGGAGGAGGTGATCTGCGATCCCTGCCTTGAGAGTTTTGCAGTCGTCCAGTCGGCTACAGATGAGGGCCTGGGTGATGGTGCATCTTAAGCTTTGGAGTAGCCATTTGAATATCTTACATAGCATGCAGAGGATGAAAAAGCAGGAGGACGAATTGGAGTTGACCTGAGTCCTCATGGTTAGCTTATTGTCCAGTCTGATGCTGAGGTTTCTAGTGTGGTCAGTAGGGGTGGGAGTAGATCTGTATTCCGAGAGCCACCAGAATGCGTCCCATGGGGAGCTTTTGTTTCTGAAGAACAGTACGTCAGGCTTGTCTGTGTTAAGCTTCAGGCAGTTGTCCTTCATCCAGTTGGTGATGTCTGTCATGCAATTATGAAAGTTGATCTTGGTGGTGTTTTCAGAAAGGGAGAGGATGAGTTATATGTCATTGGCAGATGTGATGTTTAGTCAGAGGGTTTTGAAAATGCTAGCCAGAGGTGTCGTATAAGGGTTATAGAGGGTGGGGCTGAGCGAGTATCCTTGGGGTACTCCACTGAATATTTCAATGGGTTCGGAGGTGAAGGGGGGAAGGTGAAATTCACATATTCTTCCAGTGAGGAAAGAGGTGACCCATCTAAAAGAGCCTCCTTGGATCCCTTTGTTGTGTAGCCTTGTGATGATGAGTGTGTGGTAGGAGACCATATTGAGGCTGCTGATACGTTTAGGAGGATTACGTCACAGTCTCTCCTCGGTCGAGAAGAGCTTGGATGTCATTGGTAGCCACAATAAGGGCTGTCTTGATGCTGTGGGTGGTGCGGAATATGGATTGGGAGGAGTTGAGAAGGAGGTTTTGCTAACAGATGTGAGGAGAGTTGTTAGTTGCTGGCATTTTCTAATACTTTGGCTGGGAACGGGAGCAAGGATATTGGTCTGTAGTTGTTGAGTTTATGGGGATCTGCAGATGGTTTCTTTAGTAGGGAACACTGCCTCACAACACAATAATAACTCATTTCCGCTCTAAATACCCCAAGAATCAACAATCACTTGTTGTCTGTATCTTTGCCTTTGTGGGGTGTGCATCCTAGATATCTTAACCAGAATTAACCAACATTGATGGCACACAATATTAAGCATAAAAGGGTGAAAACAGAATATAATGACAGGTAAGTAAGTATAGATTAACTATACCTAACTCCACATATATATACCTTGGTGATAAACATGACTTCAAAGTACATAGATGTGAAGTTCAGAATTATGATTCTATACTTCCCTATATGCACATTCCTTAGCATATTTAATCGCTTGATATTCTGTCCTCAATATTCTTGTACTATAGTATTATGGGGATCGATATTCAGAAGAGCAACTCCTTTGACATTATTCAGCACTCTACTGTCTTTCATCTAGGTTTGCGATATACAAATGACACATAAATACATACATACATACATACAGACTTTAACCCAAGAAATTGAAACACTGGAAAAGATCGATGCAAAACGCTAACATGGACAACCTCATTTCACACAGAAATCTGTCCCTGTCTTCACCCATGCTCATGGCAGATGTCCATGAACTCACCGATCACTGCAACAACTGCATGCTAAATGTTTTGGATTCAATCGCCCCCCTTCAACTAAAAAGAAAATCCAACAAAGACTCCAATCCTTGGTTCAATGACTGCCTAAACTCAGACAGGCGCAACTTAAGACTAGCGGAACGAGCTTGGAGATCTTTTCCATCTGCTGAACTCCTCAAATCTTTGAGAGTAGGAAAGAGTCTGTACACATCAGAACTGCAAAAGCTCAACTAGACAAAGCTAGAAACCACCCCAAAATGCTGTTTGAACTGATCAAACGGCAATCCAACAACACATCCATTCAATCGACAATTACCGCCACTCCCCAACCTTAAGGCAAGGACTTTGCTGCCTTCTTCATAGAAATATCCAACAAAATTGAATCTGATCTAAGGTCTGCCTTGCTCGAATTATCATCCTTACCAGACTCCCACCTAACTCCCCAGTCCCCTCTTCCTACCTACCACTCCCCTAAAAACAATGCACATTGGAATAAATTCTCAACCTTCAATGACACTTCTATTCTCAACATTCTCTCTACCCTGAAACCCTCGAATCACGTCAACGATCTCCTTCCAGCATATTTCTTTAAAGAAATGACAAGGCCTCTAGTTTCGCTCTGGACCAAGATCGTTAATGCCTCCCTACTTCAAGGTGAGATCCCTGAGTGCCTATAATCCGGGCTAGTTCTCCCCATCCTCAAGAAACCTACGGCAGACACTGAGAATCTGAATAACTTCCGAACAATCACTAACACTCCTACTCTGGCAAAGCTCATTGAGAAATGTGTACAGGTACAACTATGTAACCACATTGAGGAATTCCAGCTACTAGATCAATTTCAATTGGGCTTCCGTCAAGTCCACAGCACCGAAACAGCCATCACTCACATAGTTGATGATGCGCTTACCCTACTTGACCAGAACTAATCCTGCCTATTAATCCTACACGACCTCTCATCAGGCTTCGATAAGGTCAAACATGACAACCTCCTGAGCCTTCTGGAACATAGGATGGGGCTTTCTGGCGCAGTACTAAAATGGTTTGCCTCCTTTCTCCATAATAGAACACAGAGAATTAAATCCAACCAATCCCTCTCCCATCCCAGACCCTGCACCCTGGGGGTGCCCGAAGGTTCCTCGCTGTCACCCACACTTTTTAACCTATTCATTGAACCCCTCATCGAAATCCTCAAAGCATCTAACATCCAATACCACATGTATGCAGACGACACCCAGCTGTACATGAAAATCTCCTCACCTGACGATATCAAGTCACTCAATGGAAACTCACACAAAACCCTCAACTGGCTTACCTTCAACCATCTCAAACTAAACGCCCTCAAAACAGAAATCCTCCTTATTTTCCCGCCCAAGCACGCACCCAGCATTGTGGAATACATAAAAAATGTGTCTGCTCTCAACTGCACACCACATATCATAGACTCCACGATATCCTTGGCTATAGTGTTTGATAGGAACTTGAGCATGCAGGACCACATTAGTGCTTCTACCAAAGGAGCGAACTTTAAACTGAGCATCCTAAGGAAACTAAAACCTTTCCTTCCCACCGTTGACCTCAAGTCCGCAGTACAAGCATTAGTCATCTCACGATTGGAATATGGCAGTGCAACACTCTGAGGTCTGCCTAAGTACAGACTGGCCCCCCTCAGAGCCTCATTTAATGCGGAAGCCAGGCTCGTCACAGGCTCCAAGAAGTACAATCACATCTCCCCGGACCTGAAAACACTCAACTGGCTACCCTTCGAAGCAAGGATACACCTTAAACTTGCCTGAATGACCCACAAAGCCCTTAACTTCAACACACCTCTCTACCTCACAAAAAACCCTGAGCTGTCGGGTGGTGCCCATACCTCCAGGAGCTCTAGCACCCTCCTACTTAAACCAAAGAAATAAAAAAAATAAAAAACCTACAACTGTTCCTTCTCTGGAATTGCCCCAAGAATATGCAACACCCTTCCAACGGAATGAGACTGATTCCCTCAACAGTGTCCTTCAAAAAGGAAATTAAAGTGCTACTGATGAATACTTGCCTGTCCTAAAGTCCAGTTGAGGTCCTGAGTCACCTCATTTACTATCACGCTGATGACTTTCTCGCCTTATCCTACTGTCTAATTATTTTGCCCACTATTAGGTCGTTACATACCTATAGCTATTTTTGTCTATCATGTCGTCACGTAACTATTGCTATTTTTGTCTATTGATATGATTCTGCGACATTTGCTCCCACTCATATGTGTCTCATCCCTCTGTAAAGTGCTCTGATACCCTCTAAAGTCATGTTCACGTTATACAAAACTTTCTAAATAAAAATAATAAATAAATAAAACATAAGCTGATAAGGTGGACAGTAGTCTAGAACTCAGTTCAGATTTGTGCAAGAAAAATTATTTTGATAAAAATAGTAAAGCCAACTAAAATATTATTATTTTTTAACAACATGCGAACTTTTGCTTTCTATATTTTTTATGAGTGCTGCTTTAATCAAGAAACCTATATGGAATGGTAAGTAAGGCCTGCATTATGTAGTGTGATTTGCATGAGCTATAGAACTGGCCTGAAAGCCCATCATCCCCTGGGTATCTGTACATGGACAATTCTAGGATGGCTGTTCAATCTGAGATCTGGTCAATGTTAGATGCTACTGCTCAGGAAATTCTCTGATTATGTGTGGTAGGAGTAAAGATGCAAACAACCTGTGAACAAGCCTCACAGCATCATTGGGTGTGGAATCATATGTGGTCTTATAGTATCTCAGTTATTTTTTTGGGATGGGTAACTAGGTTGTATCGTGAGTCCCATATTAGGCTGAGAGTCCTTTGTTGGGGCTGCAGAGGTTACGCTCTACCTGCTTTTTCTCCACTCATTATGTTGGAGTTTTAGCTTACACAAAGCTTGTATCATTGCAGAGGTATATAGTGTATAGAGAGAGGGTTTTGCCACATCATGACAGCATTAGAGTGACCTTCAAACTTGAGGTCCAGCCGACAGCCAGATGTAGATATGTATTGGGCAGAAATGCTGGAGGAAGAGCCCGTGGGAGAAGAAGAGCTCCTACAACCGGCCAACACAAAGGTGGTGGTTGATCTCAAATGGTTTTATGTCTGTTCTCCTTAGGCCAATGCAGGAGTACAAGGAATGGGGTTTCTGTTACAGAGATGCCAAGGAGGGATCAAGATTGACATGGTTCTTTGTGGAATAAATTTTTCATGAAGACTAATGAAGAATCAAGGGTAGTTTCCCTTACAGGATCTCTTGACATGACTATTCGTAAGCAAACACGAACCATTGGTTCTGTAATGGCTTGGTCATGGTGATGGTAGTCATTTATGTTAAAAGGAGTTCCTCATTGGATGGACCTCGAGAATCCAGAGCCCGGTTCGGGAGAAATAACAAAATATAGGACACCTACCTAGGGCCTTGTGACCCCTTTGAAGGACACTTACTGGACCTGTCAACATTATGAAATAAGGAGCAGAAGAAGCCGACTCTACTGTGTCAGTGACTTTTCATGCACACATTTTATTCTTTCGGGTTCATTTCTGTGCTTTGCAACCGTTACTCCTTCAACTCTATGTCTGAAGATCCATTTTTTTCTGGGATGCCTTCCTGCTTCATCCCTAATTTAAACCTTGCACCTTCACTGAATTATTGCAAATCCAGTCAGTCTCATTCCTGACTCTACTCCTCCTCATCAGATAAGGAACTACTTTCTCTGTGTTTTCTCTTATGCACTCCCACAGACAGAGTCTACCAGCTTATCTCTTAGACTCCTGGCAGTAAGTAACATATCCCATATGCACTAAACAAAGCAAGTCTGTGGAACATTTCGTGAGGGTACCCTTGTGTGCTGCAGGTCTGTGTAAATGCATAAGGTGGGTGGAGAAAGTGTAAAGATGAATCAGGTGGATGAAGAAAACAGAAAGTCTTTGCTTCAGTCACTTTTTCAATATTTCTGTCTCTTTTGAACTAACGTCTTTAGATGACGCACAACATGGTATTTCGTGTGAACATTAGGTGTGTTTCTGGGAATGTGCTTCATGCAGGAGTGGACCAAACTTTTTCTGTGTGTTTTGTGTTTGTCTCTTTGCTCTTTTCAACAACAGCTGCCTGTTGAGGTTATCTGAGTGCTGTACTGACATACATTCCACATCACCTGCTGGCATAGATACTTTCTATATAATTAAAAATCTTGGCACAAAGTATAAAACTTGTTATTTATTCTTTTCTCATTCAAGAAGTGCATATATTTCCAGTACTAATGCCAAAAGCAGTCTGCATTCCATGGCATGTTTTCTTTTACAAAGTTGTCCTGCTTGGTTTATGGTCCTGTGTCTACAATATACACGTCCTTCAGAGGGTCAAGTAAGTTAGTAATTTTATTTGCACAGTTAATAAAAACCATTGCAATCCCACAAAAAACAAATACATACTGTACAATTTCCAACACAGACATTAGTTTCAATCTAAAATGATAAATCCTCCAGGTAAAGTTTTTCATTAACCCATTTCTGTCACTTTGATAAATTTTACTATAAAAGCAATGAATTATATACAGTTCCTACTATCAAGTAACTCCAGGATAAGTTAAAAAACAGGTTCCTGCATCCTTTTCTCCACCTTCTGCATAAATTTCACCAACTTGCAGTTTAGCCGCAAATCGTCGGGGGAGAAGCAGGCAAGCACGGCATTCCTTCGCGTGCGTATTCCTCGTTGATTAAACAAACATTTAAGCAAACATTTCCTTTCTTCTAACAATTTATCACAGGAGCATAAAAGGTGTGGCATGTCCTCAATTGCCTTGCCGCACAGCCGACATAGGGTGTCCCCATTGTCCCTCTGCCAGTGTGGAAGATGGCGTCTACAAGGAATCAGGCCCATTCTCAATTTTAAAAACTTCAGCTTTAAAAATCTTGAGTAGCCCAGTTTGAGATAACTCTGTTGACCTTGATTTGAGTAGGAGTTTAAGACAAACCATCCATGTGACCTCCTGGCAACTGACTCCTTATCTTCTATCCATGATAGGTATTTTGTTGTTTTCTTTACCAGTCTTCTGATAGTGGTATGGTTGGTGGAAGTATTCCACAACTCCTTTAAGCCTAGATTCGCCAGGCTTTTGGCCAGATAGTTGGCAGCTTGCGATACTTGATTTCGTTGTAATTCTAACCATAAAAGGTTATTAAGGGTCCCTTGTTTTGCCTTCCTGATTTTAGCCCACGTAATTATGTATGCCCCTTGTCTTGCAAGCACCTGTTTGTGATCGCCAAACTCTAACCTCAATTGAGCCAGGGATGTGTATTTGGGTAAACCAAAAATAATCCTGTATACTGATGCCACAGCTTTGTCCAAAGTTCCTGCGTCTCTTCCTCTTTGAACTTCACTGCCATAAGTAATGATGGGCAAGAGTTTTGAACAAATGACTTGTATTATGGGGAAAAGAGATGGACTGGTAAGTTTTTCATTCAATTTTTTAGCGAGACTGCTATGGCAATGCCTTTACCTCTGATGCTTTCTTTTTGTAAGATAAACTGGCCGCCACTGTCAATTTTAACCCCTAGATATTTATACATGTTTGTATCCTCTATACGATTTTTATTCCAAAACCAACTGTTCGTTGTCTTTCTTTTTTTGTTGATTGACATTGTTTTTGTTTTATTCAGATTAATTGTCAATTGGTTTTCATCAGAATATCTTGTTGTCGCATCAATTAGATTTTGCAACCCTATTTTCGTGTGACTAATTAAGACCAAGTCATCTGCGTATAATAACGAGGACAATATTTTGCCTCCTAGTTTTGGTGCATGAGAATTGCAATTATTGAGCAATGAAGTGAGATCTCCTAGGAACAAGTTAAAGAGTGTTGGGGCCAAGACGCATCCTTGTTTTAAACCACTATTTGTTGTGATGCGTCTCGACAGATGAGAGCCATCGCCCAGCTTAACTTGTACCCATGTGTCACTATGTAAATTAATCAGCAGATCTAATAGAGGCTTTGGTATCCCCCACCTCTGTAATTTAGCCCAAAGAAGATTTTGGTTAATATGATCAAAAGCTGCCTTATAATCTATAAAACACAAATTAATTGGCATTTTAGTTGTTTTTGCCTTGTCGATTAATAAACGCATGGCCAAAATGTTTGTTGATGTCCCGACAGTTTTGGCAAATCCTGTCTGATTAGCAGGAATTAGAGAATGTTCTGTAGCCCAAGCCTGCAGTTCCTCCAAAAGGATCCCAGCAAAGTATTTTGCTTCGTTGTCCATAAGGGCAACCAGTCTATAATTATTTGGAAGAGTTTTGTCCCCTGCCTTAAATATTGGGGAGATGATTGAACCCTTCCATGAGGCAGGCAAAACATTAAGATGTTTAATTTGCAGAAACAGGGGTGCAAGGGCTCCAGCCCATTCCTTTTCGTTCAATTTGTACAGAATAGGAGGAATGCCATTCGGGCCTGGTGCCCCGTCCCGCTTCCCTTTTTTAATTTGGCACTCAATTAGTTTTTGAAAATTTCTTGTATCTTTACTAATGCTTCGTACTGGCTGATTATGTCTGATATCGCACAAAGGAAATAGTTCGTTGTCATCAGCAACTATCGTCAAGTTGTTAATATTATGTTGTGAAAAATGACCTTTAAGATAGTTTACCCATGTTTGTTCGCTGATGTTTGAAGAAACTCCTTCGTGCCTAGGATTCATAAAGGCATTAATTGTTTTCCAAAATTTTGCCCCGTCGTTCAGCTTGATATCAGAGTGTAATTTTTCCCACAGGTTTTCCTCGATTGATCTATTTGCTTCCCTTTTAATTTTTTTTAAAGATGTTTTTAGTTCTTGCAGATGGGAATGTCTTGCCATGTCATTTGGTAGGTGTCTAAGTTGGCGAGTTGTACGTGCGATGTCTTTTTTTGTACTTTTTATTTGTGTTCTATGAGCTTTTGTGAGAAGGATCATGTTACTAGCCTTCTTTGTGTATTGGGTTTTCAGGGTTGTGGTATGACCTGCCATATTGGATGTAAAGCTTTCCCATTTCTGGACCTCGCTTACCCCGGATCTCCCCTCAAAATGTTGCATTGCTCTTGCTTCTATGTCTCCGTCCATTACTACCGAATACTTGATCCTTTTGTAATTGATGTTATAAATTAGCTCATTGGGTACCGACGATTGTTCAAGTTTTGGTTTCATGATATTAAGTATAATTTCCTGTAGACAATGATCGCTGTCTGCCTTTTCCCCTATTTTAAATGATGCAATGTGGCAAAATAGGGATAATGACATAAAGGTATAATCCAGGATTTTGCTTACTCTTGTAGAGTAAAATGTACACGCTGGCGGAATGTCTCCACTGAATCTCCCATTCAATGCTCTGAGATTATAATACTCAAGGGTCTCTAAGACCACCTCTCCAAGCTTGGATTGTGAGGATGTTAACGTAGCCTCTTGATGTGGAATATTCCAGGCTAGGTTTTGATTGCGACTCACATCACTCGTTGAGATTCCCATCAGGTTGAGATTAAAATCCCCGGTAATCATAATATCAGTTGTTGAAGTGTCAGTTATGATGTCATCAAGGCATTTGTATAGATCTTTTGCGACCTTTCCTTTCCTTTTTGGATGGATATCAGCATTTATCAGTATTAGATCGAGACCTTTCTTGCTTTGGGTGGAGGAAGACAAGTTTATTATATTTAGATCTAGGGAAGAGAGGCCTAAGTCCTTGACATCATAGCCACTTGCAACCGAGACATAAGACACTAGCCCCCCTTGTAGGTGACCAAATTTTGCTGTTTTCACTGCACTGGTAAAAAAGCGAAGATATCCATGCAAATGTGGAGGTTCTAGTTGCCATGTTTCTTGCAGGGATATAATGTCAAAGGATTGTAAGTAGTTGACAAAATCCAAATCAGTCATTTTGGAGGCAAGACCATTAATGTTCCATGAGCATATTTTTAATTGGTCTTGCCTTTTTGTTTCCTTTTGATTTTCCATTTGTCAGTTTAACTGATTGTTTAGTGTTCTTGAAATCCATCTTAGATCGATAAAGCTAGGTGAAGTGCCGGCAGGGGGACAACCCCTAACCCTGCGATCTTCCTCTCTAGTTACTCCTTCCATCCCTTTAGCGCCTCTAAGTACTGCTTGTACCTTCCCATTAGAGGAGTGCTGTTCTCCTTCTCCAGCCACCGGAATTAATAGGTCAGGCAATTTTGGTTTTATATATGGGGCAGTTGTTATTCCCCAATCTTTAAAGATCTTAGTTTCTGACAGAATCTTTTGTGCAACTGAGGCTGTTGTCCATGTTGCTTTTGTTTTTTCGACCTTCGTGCCGGCTTCCGATTGAAATTGAATAGAAACCAAGTCCTGAGTTGTAATACCCGTTAGAGATGGAATATGAGCTAACAGCCGTAAGATGTTACCTCTATTCAATATATCATACTTGCCTTTTGAGATGTAATCTGAGGTAAACCAAACGATGTTTGATATATCCTTTAATGTATCTTTTGAAGTGTCCATGCAACTAAATTTATTATTGTTTTCGTTGTACTGACTTTGTATGAATTCCTGTCCTAGTGGAATGCTCACTGGTACTTGCTCTGGTGAGGGTAGGACAACTTTCCGCCCTCCAAGATTGAGGATTTCTTCTACAGTAGTTGATTTTGAGATTCCATTTCCAGTTTCTTCTTCCCTTTTATGTTCTTTGATATTATTTCTATTCGTTGATCTTATATCAATGGGTTGTGATATTTGTCTAATGGGGAGTGATCCATTATCATGTATTTCTTTAAGGTCTCCATTTTGTAATGCTTGTTGAGTTATCAAGATGTTTTTTACCGTATGGTTAATTCCATATGTTTTGGTGGAGGTCGTATTGGTAACCAAGGTCGATGGATCCGTGATGTTCTGCTTTACTATCTGGGTCTTTGCTAGCTCCTTAAAGAGGGTAGTGTCTAATCATTTCTTTTTATGCCTCATATCTGAGTCTGAAACTTCTTCCATCCCTATCATACTCACTGCAGATCCTGACCCTGCAAGATTTTAATCAGTCACACTCTGCTGCAGAGCCTTGCCCTCTGGTTTATTCACCGTCACACTGGCTGTGGATCCTGGCCTCTATTGTTTCTATTCTATCACACTGGCTACAGAGCCTGGACTCTCTAGTTTATTTACTGTCACATTGGCTTTTGATCTTGGACACTCTGGTTTCTTCACTATCACACTGGAGGCAGAGCCTGGACTCTGCTGTCTCCTTGATGATACGGGTGGCAGAGCCTGGCCTTCTGGTTTCTATTCTATCACACTGGCTGCAAACAGAAAGAGGTGGGAGCACACTGCTTCACCTCCCAACACAGTTAGCCACTTAGCATTATGGTAAATGCAGTTCATGGTACATGGTAACTTGAATATTTACTGGAGTATTCCACCAAAGTTGGTGCAGGTTAGTGCTGTAAATCTCTAGACACGTGTTTCTGGATATCATCCATCATCAGTAGAGATAAAAACAAATTTAATCTTGGGTTTCTGAGCAGGCTGCCGCTATCCTTTCAGGTCTCAGTACCTCTCGCAGACACACAGGTGCATCTCCACAAGCTTGTCAGCTCAAAAGAAAGTGTTATCATGCACTGCATTCATTATGATGCATCGGGGCAAACTGAGTGCTGGAGTGTGAGGCAGTGTGCGTCCACCCCCCTCCTATTTGAATAAGTCTTCCTTGAGCTAACGAGCTGACGAGCTCTGGTTGATGCACCTGCGCCCAGCGAGTGGTACTGAGACCTGAGAAGACTTTGGGCAGCATCTCCAGCACCCCCCAAAAAAGTGTTGCTCTCTACTGAAGAAGGGCAATTATCCTGAAACACGTGTCTAGAGATACACAGCACTGGCTGCACCATCAAGGGTGAAAAACTAAAGCCTGACACCGAAGAAGGTGTTATAATGCACTGCATTTATTATGATGCATCGGGACAAACTGAGTGCTGGAGTGTGAGGCAGTGTGCTCCCATCCCCCTCCTATTTGAAAAAGGCTCACTTGAGCTAACGAGCTGACAAGCTCTGCTTGATGCACCCGTGCCCAGCAAGTGGTACTGAGACCTCAGAAGACTTTGGGCAGCATCTCCAGCACCCCCCAAAAAAGTGTTGCTCTCTACTGAAGAAGGACAATTATCCTGAAACACGTGTCTAGAGATACACAGCACTGGCTGCACCAACAAGGGTGAAAAACTAAATCCTGCCAACGAAGAAAGTGTTATCATGCAAAGGTGCTGTCTACGAGTTTGTTGACGCTTTAGCTGGCCAGTACCAATGCGCTCGGCTGGAATTCTTAGACTCTGTCTTTTTCAGCAGCACAGTAGCCCCGAACAGAGCTACCGACTCGGAAGAACTGTGGTTTTGAGATATTTCTGCTATTTAAAGGTTATCTTGCAAAGTAACTATTTTTACAGTATTGTATGTTGGATTTTTGTCGTATTTGGTCTTGTCGTATTAGCTCTTCACGACCAAGGCCCGAGCTACCTCAACAACCGCATCAACTTCTACGCTCCCAAACGACACCTCCGATCAGCCAGTCACTCCCTCGCCGCCGTCCCCCGCATCCGAAGAACGACAACAGGAGGAAGGTCCTTCTCCTACCAGGCCGCCAAGACCTGGAACTCCCTCCCGACCGACCTGCGCCTGACCCAAGACCACCTCGCCTTCAGGAAGAAGCTCAAGACCTGGCTGTTCGGGTAGTGGCAGCACCACCACCCCCCCTCCCCCCAGCGCCTTGAGACCCTCCGGGTAAGTAGAGCGCTCTATAAATGCCTATGATTGATTGATTGATTGATTGTTGGTTTAGATAAAGTTTTGCTTATTTTTCTAAACTGGTGTGGTGTCCATTCGTAGTGTTTCTACTGTTTTACTCTATGCATGCACAAATGCTTCACACACTGCGTCTGAGATCAGCCTGTCTGCTCGTGCCGCGCTACCAGGGATGAGATGGGGTTATTTTGGAAGTGTTTCCCCTTAACCTGACTAGGAAAAAGGGTCCCTATTTGGACAAAGGTACCTACCTCTGCCAACTAGAGACCCCCCATTTCTAACAACACCTCTTTAAGAACAATTTTAATCAATCAGTCAATCAGTAGATTTATAAAGCACTGCTTGTCACCTGTGAGGGTATCTAAGCACTGGGAGGGTCCAGTTGATTAGCCAAATAGCCAGGTCTTCAGAGCCTTAAGGAACTCTGGAAGAGATGGGGAGATCAGGAGATGTTTTCACTTCTAGGAAGGAGAAGGAGTAGCCTCAGCATCTGGTACATCAGATGTGGAGGTGAAGGTGAGAGACCGGTAAGTGAAGCAGAGGTGTCTAGTGGGCTGATGGAAGTTCAGGCGGTTGTTCAATTGGCGAGTCTTCGGTTGTGTATTGCTTTGTATGCATGGGCAGGAGATTGAACTGATATATTTTCTATATGGGGAGCCAAAGCAGTGCCCGGAGGTAAAGGGTCATGTGGGTTCATCTAGGGAGATCCAGGACATGTCTGGCTGTGGTGCTCTGTATAATCTGTAGTCGTCATCGGAGGTGATCGGCGATCCCTGCCTTGAGAGTTTTGCAGTGGTCCAGTCGGCTAGAGATGAGGACCCGGGTGATGGTGCATCTTAAGCTTTGGGGTAGCCATTTGAATATCTTACATAGCATGCAGAGGATGAAAAAGCAGGAGGACAAATTGGAGTTGACCTGAGTCCTCATGGTTAGCTTATTGTCCAGTATGATGCTGAGGTTCCTAGTGTGATCAGTAGGGGTGGGAGTAGATCTGTATTCCGAGAGCCACCAGAATGCGTCCCATGGTGAGCTTTTGTTTCTGAAGAACAGTACGTCAGGCTTGTCTGTGTTAAGCTTCAGGCAGCTGTCCTTCATCCAGTTGGCGATGTCTGTCATGCAATTATGAAAGTTGATCTTGGAGTTGGTGGTATTTTCAGAAAGGGAGAGGATGAGTTATGTGTCATTGGCAGATATGATGTTGAGTCAGAGAGTTTTGAAAATGCTAGCCAGAGGTGTAGTATAGGGGTTATAGAGGGTGGGGCTGAGCGAGGATCCTTGGGGTACTCCACTGAATATTTCCTTGGGTTCGGAGGTGAAGGGGGGAAGGCAAACTTCACATATTCTTCCAGTGAGGAAAGAGGTGACCCATTTGAAAGAGGCTCCTTTGATCCCTTTGTTGAGTAGCCTTGTGATGATGAGTGTGTGGTAGGAGACCATATTGAGGCTGCAGATACGTTTAGGAGGATCAGAGTCACAGTCTCTCCTTGATCGAGAAGAGCTTGGATGTCATTAGTAGCCACAATAAGGGCTGTCTTGATGCTGTGGGTGGTGCGGAATACGGATTGGGAGGAGTTGAGAAGGAGGTTTTGCTAACAGATGTGAGGAGAGTTGTTAGTTGCTGACATTTTCAAATACTTTGGCTGGTAACGGGAGCAAGGATATTGGTCTGTAGTTGTTGAGTTTATGGGGATCTGCAGATGGTTTCTTTAGTGGGGAACACTGTCTCACAGCACAATAATAACTCATTTCCGCTCTGAACACCCCAAGAATCAACAATCACTTGCTGTATCTTTGCCTTTGTGGGGTGTGCATGCTAGATATCTTAACCAGAATTAACCAACATTGATGGCACACAATATTGAGCATAAAAGTTTGAAAACAGAATATATTGACAGGTAAGTAAGTATAGATTGACTATACCTAACTCCACATCTATATACCTTGGTGATAAACATGACTTCAAAGTACATAGATGTGAAGTTCAGAATTATGATTCTATGCTTCCCTATATGCACATTCCTTCGGATATTTAATTGCTTTATATTCTGTACTCAATATTCTTGTACCATAGTATTATGGGGATCGATATTCAGAAGAGCAACTCCTTTGACATTATTCAGCACTCTACTGCCTTTCATCTAGGTTTGCGATATACAAATGACACATAAATACATACATACATACAGACATTAACCCCAAAAATTGAAACACTGGAAAAGATTGATGCAAAACGCTGACATGGACAACCTCATTTCACACAGAAATCTGTCCCTGTCTTCACATATGCTCATGGCAGATGTCCATGAACTCACCGATCACTGCAACAACTCCATGCTAAATGTTTTGGATGCAATCGCCCCCCTTCAACTAAAAAGAAAATCCAACAAGGACTCCAATCCTTGGTTCAATGACTGCCTAAACTCAGACAGGCGCAATTTAAGACTAGCGGAATGAGCTTATAGATCTTTTCCATCTGCTGAACTCCTCAAATCTTTGAGAGTAGGAAGGAGTCTGTACACATCAGAACTGCAAAAGCTCAACTAGACAAAGCTAGAAACCGCCCCAAAATGCTGTTTGAACTGATAAAACGGCAATCCAACAACACACCCATTCAATCGACAATTACCACCAGTCCCCAACCTTAAGGCAAGGACTTTGCTGCCTTCTTCATAGGAAAATCCAACAAAATTGAATCTGATCTAAAGTCTGCCTTGCTCAAATTAGCATCCTTACCAGACTCCCACCTAACTCCCCAGTCCCCTCTTCCTACCTACCACTCCCCTAAAAACAATGCACATTGGAATAAATTCTCAACCTTCAATGACACTTCTATTCTCAACATTCTCTCTACCCTGAAACCCTCGAATCACGTCAACGATCCCCTTCCAGCATATTTCTTTAAAGAAATGACAGAGCCTCTAGTTTCGCTCTGGGCCAAGATCGTTAATGCCTCCCTACTTCAAGGTGAGATCCCTGACTGCCTATAATCCGGGCTAGTTCTCCCCATCTTCAAGAAACCTACGGCAGACACTGTGGGCCCGATTCACAGAACTAACTTAAGACAAAATCCTAAACTTACTACCATTTTCGTGTTCACAGAAGACACTTACTCACTTCGGTATTCACAGAAGTTAGGAGTCCTAACTTTAGGACTCCTAAATGCCTTCTGTGAATACCAAAAGTCTTAAAAATAGGATTTTTCTCAGTTTAGGAGTCCTAAAGTTAGGACTCCTAACTTTACTACTAGTAAACTGAGAAAAATCCTAATTTTAAGGCTTTCGGTATTCACAGAAGGCATTTAGGAGTCCTGAAGTTAGGATGTAGATATGTATTGGCCAGAAATGCTGGAGGAAGAGCCCGTGGGAGAAGAAGAGCTCCTCCAACAGGCCAACACAAAGGTGGTGGTTGATCTCATATGGTTTTATGTCTGTTCCCCTTATGCCAATGCAGGAGTACAAGGAAGGGGGTTTCTGTTACAGAGATGCCAAGGAGGGATCAAGATTGACATGGTTTTTTGTGGAATACATTTTTCATGTAGACTAAATGCAGAATCAAGGGTAGTTTCACTTACCGGAGCTTTTGACATGACTATTTGTAAGCAAACACAAACCATTGGTTCTGTAATGGCTTGGTCATGGGGATGGTAGTCATTTATGTTAAAAGGAGTTCCTCATTGGATGGACCTCGAGAATCCAGAGCCCGGTTAGGGAGAAATAACAAAATATAGGACACCTATCTAGGGCCTTGTGACCCCTTTGAAGGACACTTACTGGACCTGTCAACATTATGAAATAAGGAGCAGAAGAAGCAGACTCTACTGTGTCAGTGACTTTTTCATGCACACATTTTATTCTTTCGGGTTCATTTCTGTGCTTTGCAACCGTTACTCCTTCAACTCTATGTCTGAAGATCCATTTTTTTCTGGGATGCCTTCCTGCGTCATCCCTAATTTAAACCTTGCACCTTCACTGAATTATTGCAGATCCAGTCAGTCTCATTCCTGACTCTACTCCTCCTCATCAGAGAAGGAACTACTTTCTCTTTGTTTTCTCTTATGCACTCACACAGACAGAGTCTACCAGCTTATCTCTTAGACTCCTGGCAGTAAGTAACATATCCCATATGCACTAAACAAAGCAAGTCTGTGGAACATTTCGTGAGGGTACCCTTGTGTGCTGCAGGTCTGTGTAAATGCATAAGGTGGGTGGAGAAAGTGTAAACAGCGGCGTAGCTAGGGGGGGTCGGTGGGGGCGGTCCGCCCCAGGCGGCACTATTTTGGGAGCGGCCGCGCTGCACTGGTGGCCCGTTGTGGCGGCCTTTATCATTTATATGGGTACACTCACTGACACTACTGTCATTACAGTAGTGTTAGTGTCCCCAAATAAATTATAAATGCGGCCGCAACGGGCCACCAGTGTCGCGCGCGGCCCCGTTCAAAAGTGCGAGCGCATCTGACTGACCTGCTTGTAACTGTCTGCTGCCGGGACGTACCGCGGTAGTGGTTGCTTCTGGTCCGTCCCAGGGCCGTCAATCATGTAGCGCGCAAGCGCTACCAATGACGGCCCTGGGCATCGTTTTGGCCAGCCCTCGCGATGACAACGTAGCGTGTGACGCGTCACGAGCTACGCGCTCTCGTGAGGCTTCGATTCTGGGGCAATGGCAGTGCTGGGCGATTTGCTGGCCGATTTGCTGGCTGCTGCAGCAGAAGTGAACCAACCCCTGCCCTGCCATAGAGACCCTGGCTGCCACGGGGCTGACTGATGTATCCGCCACAGCTAACAGGATTAAGCTGGGATGTACGTGGAACTCTGTTGTGAGTATTTTCATTAAGTTCGTGGAGGTACCGCAAATTAATAATGAAGCCACTTTTTGACAGTAACTACTTCGTCTAATACTGCCTTTGGGGAGGCATCTTTTTTGATGTGGGGTTGGTGCCTAGTTTGCACAGTGTGGTGATGAAAAGTCATCTATTGTGAGAAATGTTGGGTGTTGGGATGGGTCTTGTTCATATAGTGTTTTGGGCCTCATTGTACAGTATGTGCATGTGATTCACCATGCCATTTTGTTGTAGGGTTAAATATTGCACAGGTGTATTAAAGGCTTTGTCTACCCATTGTCTTCACATTGCCATCTATGACAATTAAGAACAACATTAAAAAATGGTTACTCTATCACTTGCAGGCCCCTACTACATGGGAGAGTTTCAAAGCTATCTTTTTTGGGCCCTAATGAAAACTGATATGGGAATGTTTAATATTTTGAACAAGTCTATCCTGAGCTTGAAGAACTTCACAACCCCTTGCGCTTTATATTAATAGAAAATCTTGAATTTGGAATGAGATTTTACTCTTCTATTATGATCAAACCCATGTTGTGCCTTCAATTCCCATAGTTTACTGTGCCATAGGGTCTCCAGCTTCACCTTAGTGAGGAGGTCCACAGGGTGCTGAATGCAGTCTGGGATTGTTTTTGGTTCCAAAACAGGTGATATCGCCTGGCAATTTGTGTTCACTCTTCCTTCTGTGGTGGGTTCCAGACTTCTTTTCATATTGTTGGTCAAGCTCAATAATAGCACATTAAGTAAAAACCAATGGAGCATTAGGCTGCACAGACCAATACCAGTGGCTATTTTTTAAAACAAGCATTGCGCCCATCACATTTGTTTTTGTTTTGCATTAATTTAAGGAATATAAACATGCCCCAAGGAAACTATACCAATCGTGGCTTCTACGAGCAGGATTCTCAATCTCAAATTGGTCATTCCAGAGTTCTTATGGGAAGGATGGAGAGGATGAGCCTTTGCTGTGGCTCCATCCAAACTCTGGAATAAGGCTTTGAAGACCTGGCTCTTTTCCATTTAATGCCTCCCTAGGGCTGGGACTTTGCATTTCTTCTCCTTACACCCAGTAGACAAACAGCATTAGTGCCTTGACGCCTTCCGGCATTCGTTCGCGCTTAATAAGTCGCCAAATCAAATCATAGGATTAGAAGTCTCAATCCTAAACAGAGTTTTTCTAACTTGTTTGTAAATCAGGCTTAAGAATTATTTTAGATACCAGATCATGAATGTTTAGATGTTTCAAAAAAGTGTATGAGATTCCCAAGTCAGTGAACAGATATTTACTGGGAATGATTTTCATGTTCTCACGCTATTGTACATGAGTCAGAAGTAGTAACGGGTGATGACTGGACTGACCTGATATGCTTAGTGATCTACTAAGAATTCAGAATTGAAATTTATAATTACTGAGTTATTTGACAGATATACCGCAAAGACCTCTCACCAACAGTAAAATTGGTGATTTTAACACCTTACATATTGCAATACAGAAAGTATAAATGCAATAATCTAGAACGTTTCACATAGCAAGAAAATAAACTCCATACACTGAAGTGCTCAATGACTAGGGCTTCTCCCCAGGAGTGAAATTGCTTAGAGTTACTGGCCAAATCGGAATCATATGTGGTGATTGTGCACCCTCTGGCATATCTATGCACATATTTTACCACGAAAAAACCCCGTATAATATGGCTTCAGAAATACCTGAATTTTTAATGTGATTCCATTATAATTCCCCACTCATAACAGGAAAATGTATTATAAAGCGGTAATTCCACTCTAAAGTCTACTAAACACACAAGAAATCAAGGGCACAAACATAACACAACCAGCGGTGTAGCTGGGGGGGGCGGTCTGCCCCAGGCGGCACTATTTTGGGGGCGGCTGCGCGGCACTGGTGGCCTGTTGTGGTGGCCTTCATAATTTATTGACTGTCCTAATCCTCCGCAGTTGAACGGTCGATGGCCCCTCCAATCCCCTCCCCTCCCACACCAGGGGCTGAAGGTGACCCCCACCCGGCAGTGTGCGAGCCTTGCCGTACTAGACACATTATTATAATTTTACTGTTTTTGTGGACTTTAAACACTGTTGGTTACCATGAAAGTAATGTGAAAAGAAAATTGCAGAAAAATGTAATGTTTCTGGTTTCTTCTGAATATTTAAGGAGTGCAGCAGCGCCGGAACAGTTTGTCCAGGGCCTTGGATAGAGTTGAACATGTTCCCATGGCCCCTACAGCTGTGTTTAAGGATTGTGATGATAATGTGTCGCCCCTCCCTGTATTTTAGCTTTGAGCCCCTGGGCAGGCTGTGCATCATGTGTGTGCTGAGGCTACTCTGAAGGAGAGATGCACTATTACAAGCTGGTTTTGGGTCCCAAGAGCACCCGTCTTTTTATTCCCAGGGAGTAGGTTGCTGCTGCTTAGAAGTAATGACAGGGCGCGACCCCTGGTTGTTGCCTTTGTACCACCAGAGCGGGCTTTGTATCTGGTCTGTGTTGGCAAGGTGGAGCTGACTGACCCCTTTGTGCTGCATTTAATTCTAAGGGCTCCAGTGAGTCATTCCCTGTGAATAATTAATTTGCTGTTTTTGAAAGCTAAAGCATCACAAGCTTCAACACTGTTAACTTGGTTTTGGGTCCCCAGAGCACATCACATTTGTGCAGGTCCCCACTGCTTTAATGTGGGGACCATGATGTATGGTCATTTAATGTCAGCTGTAGATGATGGATCCCTGAACAGTGTCATGTATGTGCATGTTTGCAATGTGCTGAGGGGATTACCAGGTAACCGTTCACGCAGCTCTCTGATGGATGTCACATGCGGTTTTTCTGAGTCCCCAGATAGATCATGCAGTCTGTGTGTTCTCTCTTGTACTGCCAGTCACTGGTGTATTCAACTGTGTAGCCTTGGTCTGTGTCATGTATGTGCATGTAACTTGCATGATCTAGGTAACTATTAGCGACGATACTACGTTTCTCTCGGACCTCTTTCAAGTGCTCACCGTCCTTTTTCGTCAGCAACCCTCTTCCCCCGGGGGCGGCAATCTGAGGGATAGCCCCGGGCGCCACCAGCTCTAGCTACGCCAGTGAGTGTAAAGATGAATCAGGTGGATGAAGAAAACAGAAAGTCTTTGCTTCAGTCACTTTTTCAATATTTCTGTCTCTTTTGAACTAACGTCTTTAGATGACGCCCAACATGGTATTTCGTGTGAACATTAGGTGTGTTTCTGGGAATGTGCTTCATGCAGGAGTGGACCAAACTTTTTCTGTGTGTTTTGTGTTTGTCTCTTTGCTCTTTTCAACAACAGCTGCCTGTTGAGGTTATCTGAGTGCTGTACTGACGTACATTCCACATCACCTGCTGGCATAGATACTTTCTATATAATTAAAAATCTTGGCACAAAGTATAAAACTTGTTATTTATTCTTTTCTCATTCAAGAAGTGCATACTCACTGCAGATCCTGACCCTGCAAGATTTTAATCAGTCACACTCTGCTGCAGAGCCTTGTCTCTCTGGTTTATTCACCGTCACACTGGCTGTGGATCCTGGCCTCTATGGTTTCTATTCTATCACACTGGCTACAGAGCCTGGACTCTCTAGTTTATTCACTGTCACATTGGCTTTTGATCTTGGACACTCTGGTTTCTTCACTATCACACTGGCCCAGAGACTGGAATCTGGTGTCTCCTTGATGATACGGGTGGCAGAGCCTGGCCTTCTGGTTTCTATTCTATCACACTGGCTGCAAACAGAAAGGGGTGGGAGCTCACTGCTTCACCTCCCAACACAGTTCGCCACTTAGCATTAGGGTAAATGCAGTTCATGGTACATGCTAACTTGAATATTTACTGGAGTATTCCACCAAAGTTGGTGCAGGTTAGTGCTGTAAATCTCTAGACACGTGTTTCTGGATATCATCCATCATCAGTAGAGATAAAAACAAATTTAATCTGGGGTGGCTGAGCAGGCTGCCGCTATCCTTTCAGGTCTCAGTACCTCTCGCAGGCGCACAGGTCCATCTCCACAAGCTTGTCAGCTCAAAAGAAAGTGTTATCATGCACTGCATTTATTATGATGCATCAGGGCAAACTGAGTGCTGGAGTGTAAGGCAGTGTGCGCCCACCCCTCTCCTATTTGAAAAAGGCTCCCTTGAGCTAACGAGCTTATGAGCTCTGGTTGATGCACCTGTGCCCAGCGAGTGGTACTGAGACCTGAGAAGACTTTGATCAGCATCTCCAACACCCCCAAAAAAGGTGTTGCTCTCTACTGAAGAAGGACAATGATCCTGAAACAAGTGTTTAGAGATACACAGCACTAGCTGCACCAACAAGGGTGAAAAACTAAAGCCTGACACCAAAGAAAGTGGAATCATGCAGTGCATTTATTATGATGCATCAGGACAAACTAAGTGCTGGAGTGTGAGGCAGCTTACTCCCACACCCCCTCCTATTTGAAAAGGGCTCCCTTGAGCTAACAAGCTGATGAGCTCTGGTTGATGCAACTGCACCCAGCGAGTGGTACTGAGACCTGAGAAGACTTTGGGCAGCATCTCCATCACCCACAAAAAGGTGTTGCTCTCTACTGAAGAAGGACAATTATCCTGAAACAAGTGTTTAGAGATACACACCACTAGCTGCACCAACAAGGGTGAAAAACTAAAGCCTGACACCAAAGAAAGTGGTATCATGCACTGCATTTATTATGATGCATCAGGACAAACTAAGTGCTGGAGTGTGAGGCAGTGTGCTCCCACCCCCCTCCACACTGGCTACAAAGCCTGGCCTCTGTTGCTACATTTACACTTGCTGAAGAGCCTTGCTCTCTGGTTTCCCCTCTGTCATACTGGCTGTAGAGCCTGGCCTCTGTGGTTTCTCTCTGTCACACGAGTTGTAGAGCCTGGCCTCTCTGGTTTCTCCTCTGCCACATGAGCTGTAAAGCCTGGCCTCTCTGGTTGTTCCTCTTTCACACTGTCTGTAGAGCCTGGACTCTCTGGTTTCTTCACTATCACACTGGATGCAAATATTGTCCTCTCTGGTTTCTTCACTATCAGACTGGCTGTAGAGCCTGGCCTATGAGTCTACTATTCTTTCACACTGGAAGCAAAGCTTGGCCTCTCTGGTTTCTTCACTATCAGACTGGCTGTAGAGCTTGGACTCTGGTTTCTTCACTATCACTCTGATTCTAAACAGAACACATGCAGATGCAGACACTCACCAGCATACAGAAGAACACTGAATCCACTGCTTTCCTAATTTGTCTTTCACTGACAGGAGTGCATGATAAATGAAGAGAGACAAGGAAATAATTAATGTTCTGAATAATTCAAATGTTTCTCTGTCTCTGTTGTGCAGGTTTACATGTGGACAAACATCACTGCCAAGGCCGTACTGGCCATAGCGAGCACTGGGCGTTTCCCCGGTGGCCCTTCAGGGTGGGGGTGGGGGGTTGTTTTGGGCCCCTGGGGGGGGGGGGGCGTTTTTGCTACCGGGAGCCTGCTATATAGGCCTCTGGTAACAAAATCGGGCCAGCCGAGCTGTTTACCAGGGCCGGTTTCAGTTCCAAGTCTAGCCCTGATCTCTGCACAGACACCTTAGAGGAAGGGCAGATGGAACAAGATCTAGTCTCCACCAATAGTGCCCAGAGGCCTCCAGAGTGCCGTGGGTACAGTGAGTGATACTGCAGTGCACAGAGGAGTAGGTTGTTTTGTATTTCTTGAGTACTAGACCTTGCTTTTATCTGGCAGAGTGCACTTCTCAGTTGTTTAGAGGATTTGGTGTGGCATGAACTCTGAACACTGGAAACTGTGCTCGGTCATGTTGTAAGGTGCCACCAGGTGGTCAGACATTGAGCCATTCTAATATGACAAATATGATCTCAGCGGTGCTGACAATGCCATCAAGCTTTGGCAATGCTAATAAACTGCTTTAAAGGATTTGTAAGTATGGTAATGTAAAGCATTACAAGTAAATAGCGTGGGAATGGACATGTATTTGTGTGTAAGCAAAGAACTGTAGAATAACTTTGTGTAGACTAAAATGTCAGGTGACAGTTGCACTGTCAAGCCAGTCCTAAAAATCCATGTAGGTTAATACCTGCCGTGCTCCTATATGTGCTTTTCACAAGAGAAAAACACCATCAATTATCTAGTTATTTAAGACACACTAATAGCATTGCAATGTCATGTGCGTGGCCATGAAAGTTTAAACTCAGGCAGCTGGATAAATAAACAAAATGATCACAGCTTGGGGAGGGCAGGCACTTTTTGTGCAAGAGCACAACTTCTGCCCAATCAAAACATGTACTCCTGGCTCCCAACATATGGACCTAGCCAATGCCCCTCTCATCTGATGCTCACATAATTGTCTGGATGACAGCTGCGCTGTGAGGCCAGACCATAAAAATCATACGAGTCTAGTCTTAAGTTGGTGGGTGGTACAAATCACTGCAAAGCAGTAGCCTAATCCTTACTACTCCCTAACTAGGTAGTAGGCTTGTGATAAGGAATGCCTGACCGCAGTGACTGACTTCTGCGGATTCTCCTATTGCCTCCCTTTTAACACTCAGTTCAGAGGTCACCCCTCCTTGTGTCACTGGCTATATTAAATGCACCTTTAGTGACCTTATGCTTTCATGTTTGCATAATTGCCTCTGAAGTTCTCACTTCTGCCATACTGTCTGCAGAGATTGGATTAACCAATGTTCTTCACTACATGCTGCCCTTTTGGTCACCCCACTGTCACAGAGGCTGCAAAGAGATGCCCTCCTGATCTCTCTTATCTCCAGTCCTACAGTGTCTGTACTATCCTACTCTCTCCTCTGGCATATATCTGGTATTTATATGTTGGTACTTATAAAGGGAAACCTATATAGAAGACAGCAGAGAGGTGTTTATGAGAGTCTGTCTCTGCCTCAAGAGAGCAGCAGACCTTCACTTTGGCCTCTCCTGGCAAGGTTTTGAATGTCATCTGCAAGCACCTGCATTCAACCCAAAACATTCAGACACAAAGGGGTACATTTACCAATCTTTCATGCAACGCAGAGCAGCAAGCAAAGTTGTTGGGCTGCATTGCCTGAAAGGGAGAGAGCAATAATGCTCCATATTTACAAAGATACAGAGCATTTTTGCTCTCTCCTTGCGCTGCACACCGTGTGCTGCTTATTGCCAGTGCAGGCACCCTTGCACCATAGTGTTACAGGCAGGATTTTTTTGTGCCGGACGGGACACCGACCTGCACAAAAACAATCTGTAGAGGCATTCTTCTTCTTGTGGAAAGAGGAAATAACATTGTGAAATAAATATATTTCTCCTCCTTACGTCTCACCGGGAAATGCATAGCATTTTGAAGCATTCCCAGGTTTACTAGCTTTAGTAAATCTGGGAATGCGCCAAAATCCATGGGTGATGTATGGGAATGCCCATACTCCACCTATGGAATGCCTCCCGAGTTGAAATGTAACGTGCTGTAGTACAGGCAGCTGCATTACATTACAAATCTTTACAAAGCCATGCAAGAGCCTGCAAATCATAGTACATTCCAAATAACCCTTTTCTGTGCCCTACATCGCCTTGTGTGATGCAAGGGTGACCCAAAGGCATAGTACATCTAGGCCAAAGTCTGGGTTCTCTGCAAGCATGCATTGTAACAGCAGCACACCCGGCCTCCCTCTTCCAGTGTACTCTCTGCCCTCTTTAGCTCTTTGTCTTGTATACACTTTCCCTTTCATAAAGTAGTGTTAGCTTCATTCAACCAGAATCACTCATGTAGATAAGTAGACAATTTTCAAATATTAACAGGCATTGCATTCACCTCATTCAGCAAGGGTTAGATCCAGCGCTTAATTTGACCCACTGGAACTATTTTGTGAGTACCAGCACGAATGTTTCCTCAGTAAGCTTTGGTGCAGAGCAAGAAAGAGAAGAATACGAAAGGAGGAAAGAAGGAGAAGAGAAAGACAAAAATAAACAGAGACAAAGAAAGCAGGTGAAAAAGACTGAAAGAATGAGACAAAGGAGCCGGGAATGTCTGATGGTGGATGAAAGAGTCATGAGGTAGAAGTTAGACCATGCAGCCTTGGTATTTGGCAACCCAACACTCAATAGGACAGACTGCAAGCTTCTGAGCAGAACGTTGGGCTCCAGCAATTATTCTTTTCTAAATTAAGCCCTGGTGACACTCCATTTCTCATTATCTTACCTCTCCTCCCCCTCCATCCAACAGTTTCCATAGCTCAATCTTCCCAAGCATGCGTGACGTACTTTAGCCCTTGTCATTTTCTATTTCATTTATTTATTTATTGTTGGTTTGGATAAAACACCCATCAACATTTACATACAGTCACAAATGTACAAACGACCTAAAAACATAGGGCCAGATGTACGACCCTCCAATTAGCGAGTTGCAAACTCCATCGCATTTGCGAGTCGCAGTTTGCGACTCGCTAATTGGGATGCACAACAGTGTGTGAAACACTGTTTGCAATTCCCAATAGGGTTGCAAATTGCATGTCTCATGCATATTAATGGGGCTGTCGCAATTTGCAAACCCATTGGGAATAGTGGACACTCCAGGGATGGTAGCCTGCTGGGGTCGGCAGACCTTCATGTCTGGGACTGCTTTTGAATAAAGCAGCTTTTTTAAAAAATGCATCCTGTTTTCCTTAAAGGAAAATGGGATGATTTAAAAAAATAAAATGTCACTTTTATTTTTTATTTTTTAAGGGATGGTAGTGGTCCTTGGGATCACTGCCTGCCCTTAAAAAATGTTTGCGCATGCATTCCCAAAGGGGAAGGGATCCCCTGGGGATCACTTCCCGTTTGCGAGTGCTTTACCACCCGCTTCAAGAGGGTGGTAAACTGCAAGTGTTTTGCAACCGCAATTGAGGTTGCTAAATATTCTTACATGGCTTGTGGGGTCGCTATTAGGAAGGGAATCCCCCTTCCTAATATAAAGTCGCAAAACACTACTTTGCGAGTCGCAAATTTTTGCGAGTCGCACAATAGGGTTTGTACATGGCCCACATGATTTTTGCATGCGCAAACGGGTCTAAAACTCATTTGCGCATGCAAAAATCGGTCGTACATCTGGCCCATAGAAACATAAAAAGTAGGTCATAAAATCCATTAAAAATAATTATCTTCAGTAAAATATGTCCTGCTTTCTGACCTAACATTAATACCCAGACAGAACAGAGCAACATTGTCGTTCATAAACAAGATGACAGAGTTTTGATTTTAAGCGGATTAAATATGAACAATATAGCCAGTTAAATACCACAACACACCCTACACCTATAAAATAAAATCCCACATGATAAAAAACTATTCATACAATTATTGTAGAAGTAGGTCCCTGGAGCCCATATTCACAGACTTACTTCATACAATCCAAGCAGAGTATAAAAATGTGGAAACGTCAAAGACCACAGTGGGATTCGTATCGGTCTTAATTATTCTTAATGGAACATAATGTCCTATAAAGTTTGTAGAGCGGATTTACCCACTTGGGTCTGGTCTAATATATGCTTTGGAAAAGAATAGAATGTGGCCCTGTGTTTCTTCCCGATACATACAGGATGGACAGTTGTCTATAGTTGCTTAATAGATTGCCCAACTGATGGTCATTTGCTACCGAAAGAAGCTAACGTTAAGGGTCCAAGTCTGAAGCGTTCTCAAGTTCCCTGTTATATCTAAACTGATTGTAATTCCTTCCCATTTTCAATATTGGTCCCTTCTTGACTGCAGAATTTTGTACCTTAAGATCCCTTCTTCTCCTCTAGCTTGTGCTGTGTTCTAGCAAGTTTCCATAACTTCCATGATACAGGTCAAGCCACGTATTCTTTGCATAAGTACTTACCTTTTTCCCTGTGCCTTCCACACATAGCTGCTGAGTTGGCAGGTTCAGCTCCCCTTCTGCTGTTAACCTTTAGTTATTTGTAAAAACAACAGTTGATGGACAGAATGCAGAACAATGTCATACATTCACACCAGTACAGAGATCTGGGCCTAAATCCATCGTTTTTTTGCTCACCATGCCGTTCCAGTTTGAACCCAGCCATATGCAAATCAGTCTTGACCCTGTGCCTCATGGGAACAGTCCAGCCCGAACTGCCAAGCCAGGTTCTCCCTGGACTGGAAACAAGCATCCTATTACCGGTTTCGGGATTTCACCCCTCTTCAGCCAGGATAGCTTGATTCCAGCGGCATGGAGAGCAAGGGACCCACGTCTGGGCATACCCTTCCCACTCGGGGTGACAAATGCAAAAACAACAGTTGATGGACAGAATGCAGAACAATGTCATACATTCACCCCAGTACAGAGATCTGGGCATAAATCCATCATTTATTTGCTCACCATGCCGTTCCAGTTTGAACCCAGCCATATGCAAATCAGCCTTGACCCTGTGCCTCAGGAGAACAGTCCAGCCTGAACTGCCAAGCCAGGTTCTCCCTGGACTGGAAACAAGCATCCTAGGACTTGTTTCGGGGTTTCACCCCTCTTCAGCCAGGATAGCTGGATTCCAGCGGCATGGAGAGCAAGGGTCCCATGTCTGGGCATACCCTTCCCACTCGGGGTGACAAATGCAAAAACAACAGTTGATGTCAGAATGCAGAAGCCTCGCTGAAGACGGCTGAAATGCCAGAAACCGATCCTAGGAAGCTTGTTTCAGGTCCAGGGAAGGCATGGCTTGGCAGTTCGGGCTGGACTGTTCGAATGAGGCACAGGGTCAGACTGATTTGCATATGGCCATGTCTGAACTGGGGTGGCAGAGTGGGCTAAAGAATGGTGATGGATCAAACCCAGATCTGTTGACTGGGTGTGAGTGTTTGATTGGTTCTGATGCTCCGTCCATCACCACCCTCTTTTGTACAACCTTTAGTTATTTCCCTTAATAAACCTATGTATTTACTTGTCCATGAGGTCCACGACCCTGTGCAGAACCATGCATATTGTGTAGATAATCTGCTTCCTATGTTTTATCCTTTTTATCTAAGTCTAAGAATGTTTATTAGCAAAAGACAAATCTGTAAAACCTACATTTTCCTTTCTATCTCTCATAGAAAATCAATGAAACAGGCAACAAGGGATACTCAGCACCCTAAATGAGCTTGGGCTCACAAGGTAACCTAGGTACCCACCGAAAATATATAACCAAAACATTTGACACGTACTACGAGACATGATGTGGTTCCTCACATAATGACACAATAAGACTTACCGACAGGTTCTTAACATCTGTACACCTGCTGCTGCACCTAAACGAAGAAGGGCGAACCTTGTGACCAGCAGCATCAAACACAAGGAGATTGAGACAGCCATCTAGGATTTGCCCATAGGCAGATCCTCTGGAGATGATGTGTTTGAAGGAGAGTTCTACAAATCATGCAAATCACTTGTCATCCCCAGGCTCCAAGCCGCTTTCAGAGAGGTGGAAGACTCTATGACACTAGGGCCAATCTAAACACAACAGAGAGAACCTTTGTCCCTAATCTGAACAAGAATTTTTGGACCGAAGACCTATCTTGCTAATGAATGTAGATATCAAGATCTTGGCAAAAATCAAGGTGAACAAGCTCAAGAAGTGAAGTACTGGGTATTTTAAGCCCAGCGGTGCAGGGGACACACCCTATGACTTCTGGGTTCTTCCTGTTTCAGACCTACAGAAACACAGAGTCTTCTGGGTGATGTCAAAGATCAGTTTATTGGCTGCAGACCAATTACAGGTATCCTAGAAGTACAACAGCGTGTATGTTCTCAGGAGACTGCTGAAAATCACAGAAACGAGCTTCACCTTAAATACAGAATTTCCTGCCTCAAGCATACATTACTTAGTTTTATGGCATGGTCATTTAAAGTATACATTACAAATGAAAAAGCAGAGTCATGATGACCATCCCACATTCCAGTTAAGCCAGCCCGCAATTATTTACACAGCAAAGCTCAGATCCCACATCAGATATCGATAGGCCCCAATAAACATGAGCATCTCCTGTTTTGGGAAACAAGCCATAAATCAGGAACAGTCGGATGTGAAAGAGATTAGCTGGAGGCTGGTGTAGGATGAAAGGACTTTATGGTGTGTCAAGCCCTGATGCTAATCGCAGGTGGCCCGAGGACGGGGAACTCGTGAGACCAGTTTGACCCGGGGCAGCGGAGCCAAGCTGCCCAGGTCACAGAGAAGTCAAGGAAAGGCACATGTGCTCAAAAAGGCCCGTATTTGCTTCATGCTATATAGCCTATGTGAGGGCAACCACAAGATGGCCACCGATACAAAATGGAACCCACGTAGTGATGTGAAATAGCGAATATACAGTGCATCCACAACTAGAACGTTACGAAAAGCACTTGTACATACCGCATTAACCATTCGCGGTCCACTATTACCGGGATAGACAGGGGTAGGGCCTTGCCTCCTACGCGGTCCCAAATTCTAAAGTACGACAGAAGGACATGCCTTTGATTGTCCACCACTCACAACTCACAAGTGAAATTGTTCCCCAGAAGATCATTAAGGAATTAAGGGACTCCACAAAAGACCTAGATGAATGGTAGCTCTTTCCTTTAAATCTGAAAAATCCAGGTGAGGCCCACTTCTAGAGTAAGGTGAGTTTAAATGTCATGTCACAGGCTTTTAATATAGAATGGTTGCGAGGACTCTGCTGACCTATTTTTTTTATCTCGTAGTCAGGTACATTTGTGCCTCAATGCTGAACCTCCTCACAGATCTGTGTTGCTGGCGGGCAGGTATGGCGGTGGTATGGCGATTTGCTGGCCGATTTGCTGGCTGCTGCAGCAGAAGTGAACCAACCCGTGCCCTGCCATAGAGACCCTGGCTGCCACGGGGCTGACTGATGTTTCCGCCACAGCTAACAGGATTAAGCTGGGATGTACGTGGAACTCTGTTGTGAGTATTTTCATTAAGTTCGTGGGGGTACCGCAAATTAATAATGAAGCCACTTTTTGACAGTAACTACTTCGTCTAATACTGCCTTTGGGGAGGCATCTTTTTTGATGTGGGGTTGGTGTCTAGTTTGCACAGTGTGGTGATGAAAAGTCATCTATTGTGAGAAATGTTGGGTGTTGGGATGGGTCTTGTTCATATAGTGTTTTGGGCCTCATTGTACAATATGTGCATGTGATTCACCATTCCATTTTGTTGTAGGGTTAAATATTGCACAGGTGTATTAAAGGCTTTGTCTACCCATTGTCTTCACATTGCCATCTATGACAATTAAGAACAACATCAAAAAAATGGTTACTCATCACTTGCAGGCCCCCAGTACATGGGAGAGTTTCAAAGCTATCTTTTTTGGGCCCTAATGAAAACTGATATGGGAATGTTTAATATTTTGAACAAGTCTATCCTGAGCTTTAAGAACTTCACAACCCCTTGCGCTTTATATTAATAGAAAATCTTGAATTTGGAATGAGATTTTACTCTTCTATTATGATCAAACCGATGTTGTGCCTTCAATTCCCATAGTTTACTGTTCCATAGGGACTCCAGCTTCACCTTAGTGAGGAGGTCCACAGGATGCTGAATGCAGTCTGGGATTGTTTTTGGTTCCAAAACAGGTGATATCGCCTGGCAATTTGTGTTCACTCTTCCTTCTGTGGTGGGCTCGAGACTTCTTTTCATATTGTTGGTCAAGCTCAATAATAGCACATTAAGTAAAAACCAATGGAGCATTAGGCTGCACAGACCAATACCAGTGGCTATTTTTAAAAACAAGCATTGTGCCCATCACAATGGTTTTTGTTTTGCACTAATTTAAGGAATATAAACATGCTCCAAGGAAACTATATCAATCGTGGCTTCTACGAGCAGGATTCTCAATCTCAAGTTGGTCATTCCAGAGTTCTTATGGGTAGGATGGAGAGGATGAGCCTTTGCTGTGGCTCCATCCAAACTCTGGAATTCTCTTCCTTACTCCATCTCTTGCCTGGTAGCAGCGGCGTAGCTGGGGGGGGGGGGCGGTCCGCCCCAGGCGGCACTATTTTGGGAGCGGCCGCACGGCACTGGTGGCCCGTTGCGGCGGCATTTATAATTTATTTGGGTACACTCACTGACACTACTGTCATTACAGTAGTATCAGTGTCCCCCAGATAAATTTTAAACGCCGCTGCAATGGGCCACCAGTGTCACGCGCGGCCCCGTTCGAAAGTGCACGCGCACCTGACTGACCTGCTTGTTGTAACTGTCTGCTGCCAGAGCCAATTGCCGCCGCGACGTACCGCGTTAGTGGTTGCTTGTGGTCCGTCCCAGGGCCGTCAATCATGTAGCGCGCGAGCGCTACCAATGACGGCCCTGGGCATCATATTGGCCAGCCCTCGCGATGAGAACGTAGCGTGTGACGCGCTACACGCTCTTGTGAGGCTTTGATTCTGGGGCAATGGCAGTGCTGGGCGATTTGCTGGCTGCTGCAGCAGAAGTGAACCAACCCCTGCCCTGCCATAGAGACCCTGGCTGCCACAGGACTGACTGATGTTTCCGCCACAGCTAACAGGCTTAAGCTGGAATGTACTTGGAACTCTGTTGTGAGTATTTTCATTAAGTTCGTGGGGGTACCGCTTTTCCAAATTAATAATGAAGCCACTTTCGGACAGTAACTACTTCGTCTAATACTGCCTTTGGGGAAGCATCTTTTTTGATGTGGGGTTGGTGCCTAGTTTGCACAGTGTGGTGATGAAAAGTCATCTATTGTGAGAAATGTTGGGTGTTGGGATGGGTCTTGTTCATATAGTGTTTTGGGCCTCATTGTACAGTATGTGCATGTGATTCACCATGCCATTTTGTTGTAGGGTTAAATATTGCACAGGTGTATTAAAGGCTTTGTCTACCCATTGTCTTCACATTGCCATCTATGACAATTAAGAACAACATTAAAAAATGGTTACTCTATCACTTGCAGGCCCCTACTACATGGGAGAGTTTCAAAGCTATCTTTTTTGGGCCCTAATGAAAACTGATATGGGAATGTTTAATATTTTGAACAAGTCTATCCTGAGCTTGAAGAACTTCACAACCCCTTGCGCTTTATATTAATAGAAAATCTTGAATTTGGAATGAGATTTTACTCTTCTATTATGATCAAACCCATGTTGTGCCTTCAATTCCCATAGTTTACTGTGCCATAGGGTCTCCAGCTTCACCTTAGTGAGGAGGTCCACAGGGTGCTGAATGCAGTCTGGGATTGTTTTTGGTTCCAAAACAGGTGATATCGCCTGGCAATTTGTGTTCACTCTTCCTTCTGTGGTGGGTTCCAGACTTCTTTTCATATTGTTGGTCAAGCTCAATAATAGCACATTAAGTAAAAACCAATGGAGCATTAGGCTGCACAGACCAATACCAGTGGCTATTTTTTAAAACAAGCATTGCGCCCATCACATTTGTTTTTGTTTTGCATTAATTTAAGGAATATAAACATGTCCCAAGGAAACTATACCAATCGTGGCTTCTACGAGCAGGATTCTCAATCTCAAGTTGGTCATTCCAGAGTTCTTATGGGAAGGATGGAGAGGATGAGCCTTTGCTGTGGCTCCATCCAAACTCTGGAATAAGGCTTTGAAGACCTGGCTCTTTTCCATTTAATGCCTCCCTAGGGCTGGGACTTTGCATTTCTTCTCCTTACACCCAGTAGACAAACAGCATTAGTGCCTTGACGCCTTCCGGCATTCGTTCGCGCTTAATAAGTCGCCAAATCAAATCATAGGATTAGAAGTCTCAATCCTAAACAGAGTTTTTCTAACTTGTTTGTAAATCAGGCTTAAGAATTATTTTAGATACCAGATCATGAATGTTTAGATGTTTCAAAAAAGTGTATGAGATTCCCAAGTCAGTGAACAGATATTTACTGGGAATGATTTTCATGTTCTCACGCTATTGTACATGAGTCAGAAGTAGTAACGGGTGATGACTGGACTGACCTGATATGCTTAGTGATCTACTAAGAATTCAGAATTGAAATTTATAATTACTGAGTTATTTGACAGATATACCGCAAAGACCTCTCACCAACAGTAAAATTGGTGATTTTAACACCTTACATATTGCAATACAGAAAGTATAAATGCAATAATCTAGAACGTTTCACATAGCAAGAAAATAAACTCCATACACTGAAGTGCTCAATGACTAGGGCTTCTCCCCAGGAGTGAAATTGCTTAGAGTTACTGGCCAAATCGGAATCATATGTGGTGATTGTGCACCCTCTGGCATATCTATGCACATATTTTACCACGAAAAAACCCCGTATAATATGGCTTCAGAAATACCTGAATTTTTAATGTGATTCCATTATAATTCCCCACTCATAACAGGAAAATGTATTATAAAGCGGTAATTCCACTCTAAAGTCTACTAAACACACAAGAAATCAAGGGCACAAACATAACACAACCAGCGGTGTAGCTGGGGGGGGCGGTCTGCCCCAGGCGGCACTATTTTGGGGGCGGCTGCGCGGCACTGGTGGCCTGTTGTGGTGGCCTTTATAATTTATTGACTGTCCTAATCCTCCGCAGTTGAACGGTCGATGGCCCCTCCAATCCCCTCCCCTCCCACACCAGGGGCTGAAGGTGACCCCCACCCGGCAGTGTGCGAGCCTTGCCGTATTAGACACATTATTATAATTTTACTGTTTTTGTGGACTTTAAACACTGTTGGTTACCATGAAAGTAATGTGAAAAGAAAATTGCAGAAAAATGTAATGTTTCTGGTTTCTTCTGAATATTTAAGGAGTGCAGCAGCGCCGGAACAGTTTGTCCAGGGCCTTGGATAGAGTTGAACATGTTCCCATGGCCCCTACAGCTGTGTTTAAGGATTGTGATGATAATGTGTCGCCCCTCCCTGTATTTTAGCTTTGAGCCCCTGGGCAGGCTGTGCATCATGTGTGTGCTGAGGCTACTCTGAAGGAGAGATGCACTATTACAAGCTGGTTTTGGGTCCCAAGAGCACCCGTCTTTTTATTCCCAGGGAGTAGGTTGCTGCTGCTTAGAAGTAATGACAGGGCGCGACCCCTGGTTGTTGCCTTTGTACCACCAGAGCGGGCTTTGTATCTGGTCTGTGTTGGCAAGGTGGAGCTGACTGACCCCTTTGTGCTGCATTTAATTCTAAGGGCTCCAGTGAGTCATTCCCTGTGAATAATTAATTTGCTGTTTTTGAAAGCTAAAGCATCACAAGCTTCAACACTGTTAACTTGGTTTTGGGTCCCCAGAGCACATCACATTTGTGCAGGTCCCCACTGCTTTAATGTGGGGACCATGATGTATGGTCATTTAATGTCAGCTGTAGATGATGGATCCCTGAACAGTGTCATGTATGTGCATGTTTGCAATGTGCTGAGGGGATTACCAGGTAACCGTTCACGCAGCTCTCTGATGGATGTCACATGCGGTTTTTCTGAGTCCCCAGATAGATCATGCAGTCTGTGTGTTCTCTCTTGTACTGCCAGTCACTGGTGTATTCAACTGTGTAGCCTTGGTCTGTGTCATGTATGTGCATGTAACTTGCATGATCTAGGTAACTATTAGCGACGATACTACGTTTCTCTCGGACCTCTTTCAAGTGCTCACCGTCCTTTTTCGTCAGCAACCCTCTTCCCCCGGGGGCGGCAATCTGAGGGATAGCCCCGGGCGCCACCAGCTCTAGCTACGCCAGTGAGTGTAAAGATGAATCAGGTGGATGAAGAAAACAGAAAGTCTTTGCTTCAGTCACTTTTTCAATATTTCTGTCTCTTTTGAACTAACGTCTTTAGATGACGCCCAACATGGTATTTCGTGTGAACATTAGGTGTGTTTCTGGGAATGTGCTTCATGCAGGAGTGGACCAAACTTTTTCTGTGTGTTTTGTGTTTGTCTCTTTGCTCTTTTCAACAACAGCTGCCTGTTGAGGTTATCTGAGTGCTGTACTGACGTACATTCCACATCACCTGCTGGCATAGATACTTTCTATATAATTAAAAATCTTGGCACAAAGTATAAAACTTGTTATTTATTCTTTTCTCATTCAAGAAGTGCATACTCACTGCAGATCCTGACCCTGCAAGATTTTAATCAGTCACACTCTGCTGCAGAGCCTTGTCTCTCTGGTTTATTCACCGTCACACTGGCTGTGGATCCTGGCCTCTATGGTTTCTATTCTATCACACTGGCTACAGAGCCTGGACTCTCTAGTTTATTCACTGTCACATTGGCTTTTGATCTTGGACACTCTGGTTTCTTCACTATCACACTGGAGGCAGAGACTGGAATCTGGTGTCTCCTTGATGATACGGGTGGCAGAGCCTGGCCTTCTGGTTTCTATTCTATCACACTGGCTGCAAACAGAAAGGGGTGGGAGCTCACTGCTTCACCTCCCAACACAGTTCGCCACTTAGCATTAGGGTAAATGCAGTTCATGGTACATGCTAACTTGAATATTTACTGGAGTATTCCACCAAAGTTGGTGCAGGTTAGTGCTGTAAATCTCTAGACACGTGTTTCTGGATATCATCCATCATCAGTAGAGATAAAAACAAATTTAATCTGGGGTGGCTGAGCAGGCTGCCGCTATCCTTTCAGGTCTCAGTACCTCTCGCAGGCGCACAGGTCCATCTCCACAAGCTTGTCAGCTCAAAAGAAAGTGTTATCATGCACTGCATTTATTATGATGCATCAGGGCAAACTGAGTGCTGGAGTGTAAGGCAGTGTGCGCCCACCCCTCTCCTATTTGAAAAAGGCTCCCTTGAGCTAACGAGCTTATGAGCTCTGGTTGATGCACCTGTGCCCAGCGAGTGGTACTGAGACCTGAGAAGACTTTGATCAGCATCTCCAACACCCCCAAAAAAGGTGTTGCTCTCTACTGAAGAAGGACAATGATCCTGAAACAAGTGTTTAGAGATACACAGCACTAGCTGCACCAACAAGGGTGAAAAACTAAAGCCTGACACCAAAGAAAGTGGAATCATGCAGTGCATTTATTATGATGCATCAGGACAAACTAAGTGCTGGAGTGTGAGGCAGCTTACTCCCACACCCCCTCCTATTTGAAAAGGGCTCCCTTGAGCTAACAAGCTGATGAGCTCTGGTTGATGCAACTGCACCCAGCGAGTGGTACTGAGACCTGAGAAGACTTTGGGCAGCATCTCCATCACCCACAAAAAGGTGTTGCTCTCTACTGAAGAAGGACAATTATCCTGAAACAAGTGTTTAGAGATACACACCACTAGCTGCACCAACAAGGGTGAAAAACTAAAGCCTGACACCAAAGAAAGTGGTATCATGCACTGCATTTATTATGATGCATCAGGACAAACTAAGTGCTGGAGTGTGAGGCAGTGTGCTCCCACCCCCCTCCACACTGGCTACAAAGCCTGGCCTCTGTTGCTACATTTACACTTGCTGAAGAGCCTTGCTCTCTGGTTTCCCCTCTGTCATACTGGCTGTAGAGCCTGGCCTCTGTGGTTTCTCTCTGTCACACGAGTTGTAGAGCCTGGCCTCTCTGGTTTCTCCTCTGCCACATGAGCTGTAAAGCCTGGCCTCTCTGGTTGTTCCTCTTTCACACTGTCTGTAGAGCCTGGACTCTCTGGTTTCTTCACTATCACACTGGATGCAAATATTGTCCTCTCTGGTTTCTTCACTATCAGACTGGCTGTAGAGCCTGGCCTATGAGTCTACTATTCTTTCACACTGGAAGCAAAGCTTGGCCTCTCTGGTTTCTTCACTATCAGACTGGCTGTAGAGCTTGGACTCTGGTTTCTTCACTATCACTCTGATTCTAAACAGAACACATGCAGATGCAGACACTCACCAGCATACAGAAGAACACTGAATCCACTGCTTTCCTAATTTGTCTTTCACTGACAGGAGTGCATGATAAATGAAGAGAGACAAGGAAATAATTAATGTTCTGAATAATTCAAATGTTTCTCTGTCTCTGTTGTGCAGGTTTACATGTGGACAAACATCACTGCCAAGGCCGTACTGGCCATAGCGAGCACTGGGCGTTTCCCCGGTGGCCCTTCAGGGTGGGGGTGGGGGGTTGTTTTGGGCCCCTGGGGGGGGGGGGGCGTTTTTGCTACCGGGAGCCTGCTATATAGGCCTCTGGTAACAAAATCGGGCCAGCCGAGCTGTTTACCAGGGCCGGTTTCAGTTCCAAGTCTAGCCCTGATCTCTGCACAGACACCTTAGAGGAAGGGCAGATGGAACAAGATCTAGTTTCCACCAATAGTGCCCAGAGGCCTCCAGAGTGCCGTGGGTACAGTGAGTGATACTGCAGTGCACAGAGGAGTAGGTTGTTTTGTATTTCTTGAGTACTAGACCTTGCTTTTATCTGGCAGAGTGCACTTCTCAGTTGTTTAGAGGATTTGGTGTGGCATGAACTCTGAACACTGGAAACTGTGCTCGGTCATGTTGTAAGGTGCCACCAGGTGGTCAGACATTGAGCCATTCTAATATGACAAATATGATCTCAGCGGTGCTGACAATGCCATCAAGCTTTGGCAATCCTAATAAACTGCTTTAAAGGATTTGTAAGTATGGTAATGTAAAGCATTACAAGTAAATAGCGTGGGAATGGACATGTATTTGTGTGTAAGCAAAGAACTGTAGAATAACTTTGTGTAGACTAAAATGTCAGGTGACAGTTGCACTGTCAAGCCAGTCCTAAAAATCCATGTAGGTTAATACCTGCCGTGCTCCTATATGTGCTTTTCACAAGAGAAAAACACCATCAATTATCTAGTTATTTAAGACACACTAATAGCATTGCAATGTCATGTGCGTGGCCCTGAAAGTTTAACCTCAGGCAGCTGGATAAATAAACAAAATGATCACAGCTTGGGGAGGGCAGGCACTTTTTGTGCAAGAGCACAACTTCTGCCCAATCAAAACATGTACTCCTGGCTCCCAACATATGGACCTAGCCAATGCCCCTCTCATCTGATGCTCACATAATTGTCTGGATGACAGCTGCGCTATGAGGCCAGACCATAAAAATCATACGAGTCTAGTCTTAAGTTGGTGGGTGGTACAAATCACTGCAAAGCAGTAGCCTAATCCTTACTACTCCCTAACTAGGTAGTAGGCTTGTGATAAGGAATGCCTGACCGCAGTGACTGACTTCTGCGGATTCTCCTATTGCCTCCCTTTTAACACTCAGTTCAGAGGTCACCCCTCCTTGTGTCACTGGCTATATTAAATGCACCTTTAGTGACCTTATGCTTTCATGTTTGCAGAATTGCCTCTGAAGTTCTCACTTCTGCCATACTGTCTGCAGAGATTGGATTAACCAATGTTCTTCACTACATGCTGCCCTTTTGGTCACCCCACTGTCACAGAGGCTGCAAAGAGATGCCCTCCTGATCTCTCTTATCTCCAGTCCTACAGTGTCTGTACTATCCTACTCTCTCCTCTGGCATATATCTGGTATTTATATGTTGGTACTTATAAAGGGAAACCTATATAGAAGACAGCAGAGAGGTGTTTATGAGAGTCTGTCTCTGCCTCAAGAGAGCAGCAGACCTTCACTTTGGCCGCTCCAGGCAAGGTTTTGAATGTCATCTGCAAGCACCTGCATTCAACCCAAAACATTCAGACACAAAGGGGTACATTTACCAATCTTTCATGCAACGCAGAGCAGCAAGCAAAGTTGTTGGGCTGCATTGCCTGAAAGGGAGAGAGCAATAATGCTCCATATTTACAAAGATACAGAGCATTTTTGCTCTCTCCTTGCGCTGCACACCGTGTGCTGCTTATTGCCAGTGCAGGCACCCTTGCACCATAGTGTTACAGGCAGGATTTTTTTGTGCCGGACGGGACACCGACCTGCACAAAAACAATCTGTAGAGGCATTCTTCTTCTTGTGGAAAGAGGAAATAACATTGTGAAATAAATATATTTCTCCTCCTTACGTCTCACCGGGAAATGCATAGCATTTTGAAGCATTCCCAGGTTTACTAGCTTTAGTAAATCTGGGAATGCGCCAAAATCCATGGGTGATGTATGGGAATGCCCATACTCCACCTATGGAATGCCTCCCGAGTTGAAATGTAACGTGCTGTAGTACAGGCAGCTGCATTACATTACAAATCTTTACAAAGCCATGCAAGAGCCTGCAAATCATAGTACATTCCAAATAACCCTTTTCTGTGCCCTACATCGCCTTGTGTGATGCAAGGGTGACCCAAAGGCATAGTACATCTAGGCCAAAGTCTGGGTTCTCTGCAAGCATGCATTGTAACAGCAGCACACCCGGCCTCCCTCTTCCAGTGTACTCTCTGCCCTCTTTAGCTCTTTGTCTTGTATACACTTTCCCTTCCATAAAGTAGTGTTAGCTTCATTCAACCAGAATCACTCATGTAGATAAGTAGACAATTTTCAAATATTAACAGGCATTGCATTCACCTCATTCAGCAAGGGTTAGATCCAGCGCTTAATTTGACCCACTGGAACTATTTTGTGAGTACCAGCACGAATGTTTCCTCAGTAAGCTTTGGTGCAGAGCAAGAAAGAGAAGAATACGAAAGGAGGAAAGAAGGAGAAGGGAAAGACAAAAATAAACAGAGACAAAGAAAGCAGGTGAAAAAGACTGAAAGAATGAGACAAAGGAGCCGGGAATGTCTGATGGTGGATGAAAGAGTCATGAGGTAGAAGTTAGACCATGCAGCCTTGGTATTTGGCAACCCAACACTCAATAGGACAGACTGCAAGCTTCTGAGCAGAACGTTGGGCTCCAGCAATTATTCTTTTCTAAATTAAGCCCTGGTGACACTCCATTTCTCATTATCTTACCTCTCCTCCCCCTTAATCCAACAGTTTCCATAGCTCAATCTTCCCAAGCATGCGTGACGTACTATAGCCCTTGTCATTTTCTATTTCATTTATTTATTTATTGTTGGTTTGGATAAAACACCCATCAACATTTACATACAGTCACAAATGTACAAACGACCTAAAAACATAGGGCCAGATGTACGACCCTCCAATTAGCGAGTTGCAAACTCCATCGCATTTGCGAGTCGCACTTTGCGACTCGCTAATTGGGATGCACAACAGTGTGTGAAACACTGTTTGCAATTCCCAATAGGGTTGCAAATTGCATGTCTCATGCATATTAATGGGGCTGTCGCAATTTGCAAACCCATTGGGAATAGTGGACACTCCAGGGATGGTAGCCTGCTGGGGTCGGCAGACCTTCATGTCTGGGACTGCTTTTGAATAAAGCAGCTTTTTTAAAAAATGCATCCTGTTTTCCTTAAAGGAAAATGGGATGATTTAAAAAAATAAAATGTCACTTTTATTTTTTATTTTTTAAGGGATGGTAGTGGTCCTTGGGATCACTGCCTGCCCTTAAAAAATGTTTGCGCATGCATTCCCAAAGGGGAAGGGATCCCCTGGGGATCACTTCCCGTTTGCGAGTGCTTTACCACCCGCTTCAAGAGGGTGGTAAACTGCAAGTGTTTTGCAACCGCAATTGAGGTTGCTAAATATTCTTACATGGCTTGTGGGGTCGCTATTAGGAAGGGAATCCCCCTTCCTAATATAAAGTCGCAAAACACTACTTTGCGAGTCGCAAATTTTTGCGAGTCGCACAATAGGGTTTGTACATGGCCCACATGATTTTTGCATGCGCAAACGGGTCTAAAACTCATTTGCGCATGCAAAAATCGGTCGTACATCTGGCCCATAGAAACATAAAAAGTAGGTCATAAAATCCATTAAAAATAATTATCTTCAGTAAAATATGTCCTGCTTTCTGACCTAACATTAATACCCAGACAGAACAGAGCAACATTGTCGTTCATAAACAAGATGACAGAGTTTTGATTTTAAGCGGATTAAATATGAACAATATAGCCAGTTAAATACCACAACACACCCTACACCTATAAAATAAAATCCCACATGATAAAAAACTATTCATACAATTATTGTAGAAGTAGGTCCCTGGAGCCCATATTCACAGACTTACTTCATACAATCCAAGCAGAGTATAAAAATGTGGAAACGTCAAAGACCACAGTGGGATTCGTATCGGTCTTAATTATTCTTAATGGAACATAATGTCCTATAAAGTTTGTAGAGCGGATTTACCCACTTGGGTCTGGTCTAATATATGCTTTGGAAAAGAATAGAATGTGGCCCTGTGTTTCTTCCCGATACATACAGGATGGACAGTTGTCTATAGTTGCTTAATAGATTGCCCAACTGATGGTCATTTGCTACCGAAAGAAGCTAACGTTAAGGGTCCAAGTCTGAAGCGTTCTCAAGTTCCCTGTTATATCTAAACTGATTGTAATTCCTTCCCATTTTCAATATTGGTCCCTTCTTGACTGCAGAATTTTGTACCTTAAGATCCCTTCTTCTCCTCTAGCTTGTGCTGTGTTCTAGCAAGTTTCCATAACTTCCATGATACAGGTCAAGCCACGTATTCTTTGCATAAGTACTTACCTTTTTCCCTGTGCCTTCCACACATAGCTGCTGAGTTGGCAGGTTCAGCTCCCCTTCTGCTGTTAACCTTTAGTTATTTGTAAAAACAACAGTTGATGGACAGAATGCAGAACAATGTCATACATTCACACCAGTACAGAGATCTGGGCCTAAATCCATCGTTTTTTTGCTCACCATGCCGTTCCAGTTTGAACCCAGCCATATGCAAATCAGTCTTGACCCTGTGCCTCATGGGAACAGTCCAGCCCGAACTGCCAAGCCAGGTTCTCCCTGGACTGGAAACAAGCATCCTATTACCGGTTTCGGGATTTCACCCCTCTTCAGCCAGGATAGCTTGATTCCAGCGGCATGGAGAGCAAGGGACCCACGTCTGGGCATACCCTTCCCACTCGGGGTGACAAATGCAAAAACAACAGTTGATGGACAGAATGCAGAACAATGTCATACATTCACCCCAGTACAGAGATCTGGGCATAAATCCATCATTTATTTGCTCACCATGCCGTTCCAGTTTGAACCCAGCCATATGCAAATCAGCCTTGACCCTGTGCCTCAGGGGAACAGTCCAGCCTGAACTGCCAAGCCAGGTTCTCCCTGGACTGGAAACAAGCATCCTAGGACTTGTTTCGGGGTTTCACCCCTCTTCAGCCAGGATAGCTGGATTCCAGCGGCATGGAGAGCAAGGGTCCCATGTCTGGGCATACCCTTCCCACTCGGGGTGACAAATGCAAAAACAACAGTTGATGTCAGAATGCAGAAGCCTCGCTGAAGACGGCTGAAATGCCAGAAACCGATCCTAGGAAGCTTGTTTCAGGTCCAGGGAAGGCATGGCTTGGCAGCTCGGGCTGGACTGTTCGAATGAGGCACAGGGTCAGACTGATTTGCATATGGCCATGTCTGAACTGGGGTGGCAGAGTGGGCTAAAGAATGGTGATGGATCAAACCCAGATCTGTTGACTGGGTGTGAGTGTTTGATTGGTTCTGATTCTCCGTCCATCACCACCCCCATTTGTACTGCTTTGTTCACCATAAGTTGGCAGGGTATGCTCAGACATGAGTCCCTTGCTCACTTTGCCACTGGATTCAAGCAAGCCTGGCTGAAGACGGCTGAAATGCCAGAAACCGGTCCTAGGAAGCTTGTTTCCGGTCCAGGGAAGGCATGGCTTGGCAGTTCGGGCTGGACTGTTCCCATGAGGCACAGGGTCAGACTGATTTGCATATGGCCATGTCTGAACTGGGGTGGCAGAGTGGGCTAAAGAACGGTGATGGATCAAACCCAGATCTGTTGACTGGGTGTGAGTGTTTGATTGGTTCTGATGCTCCGTCCATCACCACCCTCTTTTGTACAACCTTTAGTTATTTCCCTTAATAAACCTATGTATTTACTTGTCCATGAGGTCCACGACCCTGTGCAGAACCATGCATATTGTGTAGATAATCTGCTTCCTATGTTTTATCCTTTTTATCTAAGTCTAAGAATGTTTATTAGCAAAAGACAAATCTGTAAAACCTACATTTTCCTTTCTATCTCTCATAGAAAATCAATGAAACAGGCAACAAGGGATACTCAGCACCCTAAATGAGCTTGGGCTCTCAAGGTAACCTAGGTACCCACCGAAAATATATAACCAAAACATTTGACACGTACTACGAGACATGATGTGGTTCCTCACATAATGACACAATAAGACTTACCGACAGGTTCTTAACATCTGTACACCTGCTGCTGCACCTAAACGAAGAAGGGCGAACCTTGTGACCAGCAGCATCAAACACAAGGAGATTGAGACAGCCATCTAGGATTTGCCCATAGGCAGATCCTCTGGAGATGATGTGTTTGAAGGAGAGTTCTACAAATCATGCAAATCACTTGTCATCCCCAGGCTCCAAGCCGCTTTCAGAGAGGTGGAAGACTCTATGACACTAGGGCCAATCTAAACACAACAGAGAGAACCTTTGTCCCTAATCTGAACAAGAATTTTTGGACCGAAGACCTATCTTGCTAATGAATGTAGATATCAAGATCTTGGCAAAAATCAAGGTGAACAAGCTCAAGAAGTGAAGTACTGGGTATTTTAAGCCCAGCGGTGCAGGGGACACACCCTATGACTTCTGGGTTCTTCCTGTTTCAGACCTACAGAAACACAGAGTCTTCTGGGTGAAGTCAAAGATCAGTTTATTGGCTGCAGACCAATTACAGGTATCCTAGAAGTACAACAGCGTGTATGTTCTCAGGAGACTGCTGAAAATCACAGAAACGAGCTTCACCTTAAATACAGAATTTCCTGCCTCAAGCATACATTACTTAGTTTTATGGCATGGTCATTTAAAGTATACATTACAAATGAAAAAGCAGAGTCATGATGACCATCCCACATTCCAGTTAAGCCAGCCCGCAATTATTTACACAGCAAAGCTCAGATCCCACATCAGATATCGATAGGCCCCAATAAACATGAGCATCTCCTGTTTTGGGAAACAAGCCATAAATCAGGAACAGTCGGATGTGAAAGAGATTAGCTGGAGGCTGGTGTAGGATGAAAGGACTTTATGGTGTGTCAAGCCCTGATGCTAATCGCAGGTGGCCCGAGGACGGGGAACTCGTGAGACCAGTTTGACCCGGGGCAGCGGAGCCAAGCTGCCCAGGTCACAGAGAAGTCAAGGAAAGGCACATGTGCTCAAAAAGGCCCGTATTTGCTTCATGCTATATAGCCTATGTGAGGGCAACCACAAGATGGCCACCGATACAAAATGGAACCCACGTAGTGATGTGAAATAGCGAATATACAGTGCATCCACAACTAGAACGTTACGAAAAGCACTTGTACATACCGCATTAACCATTCGCGGTCCACTATTACCGGGATAGACAGGGGTAGGGCCTTGCCTCCTACGCGGTCCCAAATTCTAAAGTACGACAGAAGGACATGCCTTTGATTGTCCACCACTCACAACTCACAAGTGAAATTGTTCCCCAGAAGATCATTAAGGAATTAAGGGACTCCACAAAAGACCTAGATGAATGGTAGCTCTTTCCTTTAAATCTGAAAAATCCAGGTGAGGCCCACTTCTAGAGTAAGGTGAGTTTAAATGTCATGTCACAGGCTTTTAATATAGAATGGTTGCGAGGACTCTGCTGACCTATTTTTTTTATCTCGTAGTCAGGTACATTTGTGCCTCAATGCTGAACCTCCTCACAGATCTGTGTTGCTGGCGGGCAGGTATGGCGGTGGTATGGCGATTTGCTGGCCGATTTGCTGGCTGCTGCAGCAGAAGTGAACCAACCCCTGCCCTGCCATAGAGACCCTGGCTGCCACGGGGCTGACTGATGTTTCCGCCACAGCTAACAGGATTAAGCTGGGATGTACGTGGAACTCTGTTGTGAGTATTTTCATTAAGTTTGTGGGGGTACCGCAAATTAATAATGAAGCCACTTTTTGACAGTAACTACTTCGTCTAATACTGCCTTTGGGGAGGCATCTTTTTTGATGTGGGGTTGGTGTCTAGTTTGCACAGTGTGGTGATGAAAAGTCATCTATTGTGAGAAATGTTGGGTGTTGGGATGGGTCTTGTTCATATAGTGTTTTGGGCCTCATTGTACAATATGTGCATGTGATTCACCATTCCATTTTGTTGTAGGGTTAAATATTGCACAGGTGTATTAAAGGCTTTGTCTACCCATTGTCTTCACATTGCCATCTATGACAATTAAGAACAACATCAAAAAAATGGTTACTCATCACTTGCAGGCCCCCAGTACATGGGAGAGTTTCAAAGCTATCTTTTTTGGGCCCTAATGAAAACTGATATGGGAATGTTTAATATTTTGAACAAGTCTATCCTGAGCTTTAAGAACTTCACAACCCCTTGCGCTTTATATTAATAGAAAATCTTGAATTTGGAATGAGATTTTACTCTTCTATTATGATCAAACCGATGTTGTGCCTTCAATTCCCATAGTTTACTGTTCCATAGGGACTCCAGCTTCACCTTAGTGAGGAGGTCCACAGGGTGCTGAATGCAGTCTGGGATTGTTTTTGGTTCCAAAACAGGTGATATCGCCTGGCAATTTGTGTTCACTCTTCCTTCTGTGGTGGGCTCGAGACTTCTTTTCATATTGTTGGTCAAGCTCAATAATAGCACATTAAGTAAAAACCAATGGAGCATTAGGCTGCACAGACCAATACCAGTGGCTATTTTTAAAAACAAGCATTGTGCCCATCACAATGGTTTTTGTTTTGCACTAATTTAAGGAATATAAACATGCTCCAAGGAAACTATATCAATCGTGGCTTCTACGAGCAGGATTCTCAATCTCAAGTTGGTCATTCCAGAGTTCTTATGGGTAGGATGGAGAGGATGAGCCTTTGCTGTGGCTCCATCCAAACTCTGGAATTCTCTTCATTACTCCATCTCTTGCCTGGTAGCAGCGGCGTAGCTGGGAGGGGGGGGGGCGGTCCGCCCCAGGCGGCACTATTTTGGGAGCGGCCGCACGGCACTGGTGGCCCGTTGCGGCGGCATTTATAATTTATTTGGGTACACTCACTGACACTACTGTCATTACAGTAGTATCAGTGTCCCCCAGATAAATTTTAAACGCCGCTGCAATGGGCCACCAGTGTCACGCGCGGCCCCGTTCGAAAGTGCACGCGCACCTGACTGACCTGCTTGTTGTAACTGTCTGCTGCCAGAGCCAATTGCCGCCGCGACGTACCGCGTTAGTGGTTGCTTGTGGTCCGTCCCAGGGCCGTCAATCATGTAGCGCGCGAGCGCTACCAATGACGGCCCTGGGCATCATATTGGCCAGCCCTCGCGATGAGAACGTAGCGTGTGACGCGCTACACGCTCTTGTGAGGCTTTGATTCTGGGGCAATGGCAGTGCTGGGCGATTTGCTGGCTGCTGCAGCAGAAGTGAACCAACCCCTGCCCTGCCATAGAGACCCTGGCTGCCACAGGACTGACTGATGTTTCCGCCACAGCTAACAGGCTTAAGCTGGAATGAACTTGGAACTCTGTTGTGAGTATTTTCATTAAGTTCGTGGGGGTACCGCTTTTCCAAATTAATAATGAAGCCACTTTCGGACAGTAACTACTTCGTCTAATACTGCCTTTGGGGAAGCATCTTTTTTGATGTGGGGTTGGTGCCTAGTTTGCACAGTGTGGTGATGAAAAGTCATCTATTGTGAGAAATGTTGGGTGTTGGGATGGGTCTTGTTCATATAGTGTTTTGGGCCTCATTGTACAGTATGTGCATGTGATTCACCATGCCATTTTGTTGTAGGGTTAAATATTGCACAGGTGTATTAAAGGCTTTGTCTACCCATTGTCTTCACATTGCCATCTATGACAATTAAGAACAACATTAAAAAATAGTTACTCTATCACTTGCAGGCCCCCACTACGTGGGAGAGTTTCAAAGCTATCTTTTTTGGGCCCTAATGAAAACTGATATGGGAATGTTTAATATTTTGAACAAGTCTATCCTGAGCTTGAAGAACTTCACAACCCCTTGCGCTTTATATTAATAGAAAATCTTGAATTTGGAATGAGATTTTACTCTTCTATTATGATCAAACCCATGTTGTGCCTTCAATTCCCATAGTTTACTGTGCCATAGGGTCTCCAGCTTCACCTTAGTGAGGAGGTCCACAGGGTGCTGAATGCAGTCTGGGATTGTTTTTGGTTCCAAAACAGGTGATATCGCCTGGCAATTTGTGTTCACTCTTCCTTCTGTGGTGGGTTCCAGACTTCTTTTCATATTGTTGGTCAAGCTCAATAATAGCACATTAAGTAAAAACCAATGGAGCATTAGGCTGCACAGACCAATACCAGTGGCTATTTTTTAAAACAAGCATTGCGCCCATCACATTTGTTTTTGTTTTGCATTAATTTAAGGAATATAAACATGCCCCAAGGAAACTATACCAATCGTGGCTTCTACGAGCAGGATTCTCAATCTCAAGTTGGTCATTCCAGAGTTCTTATGGGAAGGATGGAGAGGATGAGCCTTTGCTTTGGCTCCATCCAAACTCTGGAATAAGGCTTTGAAGACCTGGCTCTTTTCCATTTAATGCCTCCCTAGGGCTGGGACTTTGCATTTCTTCTCCTTACACCCAGTAGACAAACAGCATTAGTGCCTTGACGCCTTCCGGCATTCGTTCGCGCTTAATAAGTCGCCAAATCAAATCATAGGATTAGAAGTCTCAGTCCTAAACAGAGTTTTTCTAACTTGTTTGTAAATCAGGCTTAAGAATTATTTTAGATACCAGATCATGAATGTTTAGATGTTTCAAAAAAGTGTATGAGATTCCCAAGTCAGTGAACAGATATTTACTGGGAATGATTTTCATGTTCTCACGCTATTGTACATGAGTCAGAAGTAGTAACGGGTGATGACTGGACTGACCTGATATGCTTAGTGATCTACTAAGAATTCAGAATTGAAATTTATAATTACTGAGTTATTTGACAGATATACCGCAAAGACCTCTCACCAACAGTAAAATTGGTGATTTTAACACCTTACATATTGCAATACAGAAAGTATAAATGCAATAATCTAGAACGTTTCACATAGCAAGAAAATAAACTCCATACACTGAAGTGCTCAATGACTAGGGCTTCTCCCCAGGAGTGAAATTGCTTAGAGTTACTGGCCAAATCGGAATCATATGTGGTGATTGTGCACCCTCTGGCATATCTATGCACATATTTTACCACGAAAAAACCCCGTATAATATGGCTTCAGAAATACCTGAATTTTTAATGTGATTCCATTATAATTCCCCACTCATAACAGGAAAATGTATTATAAAGCGGTAATTCCACTCTAAAGTCTACTAAACACACAAGAAATCAAGGGCACAAACATAACACAACCAGCGGTGTAGCTGGGGGGGGCGGTCTGCCCCAGGCGGCACTATTTTGGGGGCGGCTGCGCGGCACTGGTGGCCTGTTGTGGTGGCCTTTATAATTTATTGACTGTCCTAATCCTCCGCAGTTGAACGGTCGATGGCCCCTCCAATCCCCTCCCCTCCCACACCAGGGGCTGAAGGTGACCCCCACCCGGCAGTGTGCGAGCCTTGCCGTACTAGACACATTATTATAATTTTACTGTTTTTGTGGACTTTAAACACTGTTGGTTACCATGAAAGTAATGTGAAAAGAAAATTGCAGAAAAATGTAATGTTTCTGGTTTCTTCTGAATATTTAAGGAGTGCAGCAGCGCCGGAACAGTTTGTCCAGGGCCTTGGATAGAGTTGAACATGTTCCCATGGCCCCTACAGCTGTGTTTAAGGATTGTGATGATAATGTGTCGCCCCTCCCTGTATTTTAGCTTTGAGCCCCTGGGCAGGCTGTGCATCATGTGTGTGCTGAGGCTACTCTGAAGGAGAGATGCACTATTACAAGCTGGTTTTGGGTCCCAAGAGCACCCGTCTTTTTATTCCCAGGGAGTAGGTTGCTGCTGCTTAGAAGTAATGACAGGGCGCGACCCCTGGTTGTTGCCTTTGTACCACCAGAGCGGGCTTTGTATCTGGTCTGTGTTGGCAAGGTGGAGCTGACTGACCCCTTTGTGCTGCATTTAATTCTAAGGGCTCCAGTGAGTCATTCCCTGTGAATAATTAATTTGCTGTTTTTGAAAGCTAAAGCATCACAAGCTTCAACACTGTTAACTTGGTTTTGGGTCCCCAGAGCACATCACATTTGTGCAGGTCCCCACTGCTTTAATGTGGGGACCATGATGTATGGTCATTTAATGTCAGCTGTAGATGATGGATCCCTGAACAGTGTCATGTATGTGCATGTTTGCAATGTGCTGAGGGGATTACCAGGTAACCGTTCACGCAGCTCTCTGATGGATGTCACATGCGGTTTTTCTGAGTCCCCAGATAGATCATGCAGTCTGTGTGTTCTCTCTTGTACTGCCAGTCACTGGTGTATTCAACTGTGTAGCCTTGGTCTGTGTCATGTATGTGCATGTAACTTGCATGATCTAGGTAACTATTAGCGACGATACTATGTTTCTCTCGGACCTCTTTCAAGTGCTCACCGTCCTTTTTCGTCAGCAACCCTCTTCCCCCGGGGGCGGCAATCTGAGGGATAGCCCCGGGCGCCACCAGCTCTAGCTACGCCAGTGAGTGTAAAGATGAATCAGGTGGATGAAGAAAACAGAAAGTCTTTGCTTCAGTCACTTTTTCAATATTTCTGTCTCTTTTGAACTAACGTCTTTAGATGACGCCCAACATGGTATTTCGTGTGAACATTAGGTGTGTTTCTGGGAATGTGCTTCATGCAGGAGTGGACCAAACTTTTTCTGTGTGTTTTGTGTTTGTCTCTTTGCTCTTTTCAACAACAGCTGCCTGTTGAGGTTATCTGAGTGCTGTACTGACGTACATTCCACATCACCTGCTGGCATAGATACTTTCTATATAATTAAAAATCTTGGCACAAAGTATAAAACTTGTTATTTATTCTTTTCTCATTCAAGAAGTGCATATATTTCCAGTACTGATGCCAAAAGCAGTCTGCATTCCATGGCATGTTTTCTTTTACAAAGTTGTCCTGCCTGGTTTATGGTCCTGTGTCTACAATATACACGTCCTTCAGAGGGTAGTGTCTAATAATTTCTTTTTATGCCTCATATCTGAGTCTGAAACTTCTTCCATCCCTATCATACTCACTGCAGATCCTGACCCTGCAAGATTTTAATCAGTCACACTCTGCTGCAGAGCCTTGTCTCTCTGGTTTATTCACCGTCACACTGGCTGTGGATCCTGGCCTCTATGGTTTCTATTCTATCACACTGGCTACAGAGCCTGGACTCTCTAGTTTATTCACTGTCACATTGGCTTTTGATCTTGGACACTCTGGTTTCTTCACTATCACACTGGAGGCAGAGACTGGAATCTGGTGTCTCCTTGATGATACGGGTGGCAGAGCCTGGCCTTCTGGTTTCTATTCTATCACACTGGCTGCAAACAGAAAGGGGTGGGAGCTCACTGCTTCACCTCCCAACACAGTTCGCCACTTAGCATTAGGGTAAATGCAGTTCATGGTACATGCTAACTTGAATATTTACTGGAGTATTCCACCAAAGTTGGTGCAGGTTAGTGCTGTAAATCTCTAGACACGTGTTTCTGGATATCATCCATCATCAGTAGAGATAAAAACAAATTTAATCTGGGGTGGCTGAGCAGGCTGCCGCTATCCTTTCAGGTCTCAGTACCTCTCGCAGGCGCACAGGTCCATCTCCACAAGCTTGTCAGCTCAAAAGAAAGTGTTATCATGCACTGCATTTATTATGATGCATCAGGGCAAACTGAGTGCTGGAGTGTAAGGCAGTGTGCGCCCACCCCTCTCCTATTTGAAAAAGGCTCCCTTGAGCTAACGAGCTTATGAGCTCTGGTTGATGCACCTGTGCCCAGCGAGTGGTACTGAGACCTGAGAAGACTTTGATCAGCATCTCCAACACCCCCAAAAAAGGTGTTGCTCTCTACTGAAGAAGGACAATGATCCTGAAACAAGTGTTTAGAGATACACAGCACTAGCTGCACCAACAAGGGTGAAAAACTAAAGCCTGACACCAAAGAAAGTGGAATCATGCAGTGCATTTATTATGATGCATCAGGACAAACTAAGTGCTGGAGTGTGAGGCAGCTTACTCCCACACCCCCTCCTATTTGAAAAGGGCTCCCTTGAGCTAACAAGCTGATGAGCTCTGGTTGATGCAACTGCACCCAGCGAGTGGTACTGAGACCTGAGAAGACTTTGGGCAGCATCTCCATCACCCACAAAAAGGTGTTGCTCTCTACTGAAGAAGGACAATTATCCTGAAACAAGTGTTTAGAGATACACACCACTAGCTGCACCAACAAGGGTGAAAAACTAAAGCCTGACACCAAAGAAAGTGGTATCATGCACTGCATTTATTATGATGCATCAGGACAAACTAAGTGCTGGAGTGTGAGGCAGTGTGCTCCCACCCCCCTCCACACTGGCTACAAAGCCTGGCCTCTGTTGCTACATTTACACTTGCTGAAGAGCCTTGCTCTCTGGTTTCCCCTCTGTCATACTGGCTGTAGAGCCTGGCCTCTGTGGTTTCTCTCTGTCACACGAGTTGTAGAGCCTGGCCTCTCTGGTTTCTCCTCTGCCACATGAGCTGTAAAGCCTGGCCTCTCTGGTTGTTCCTCTTTCACACTGTCTGTAGAGCCTGGACTCTCTGGTTTCTTCACTATCACACTGGATGCAAATATTGTCCTCTCTGGTTTCTTCACTATCAGACTGGCTGTAGAGCCTGGCCTATGAGTCTACTATTCTTTCACACTGGAAGCAAAGCTTGGCCTCTCTGGTTTCTTCACTATCAGACTGGCTGTAGAGCTTGGACTCTGGTTTCTTCACTATCACTCTGATTCTAAACAGAACACATGCAGATGCAGACACTCACCAGCATACAGAAGAACACTGAATCCACTGCTTTCCTAATTTGTCTTTCACTGACAGGAGTGCATGATAAATGAAGAGAGACAAGGAAATAATTAATGTTCTGAATAATTCAAATGTTTCTCTGTCTCTGTTGTGCAGGTTTACATGTGGACAAACATCACTGCCAAGGCCGTACTGGCCATAGCGAGCACTGGGCGTTTCCCCGGTGGCCCTTCAGGGTGGGGGTGGGGGGTTGTTTTGGGCCCCTGGGGGGGGGGGGGGCGTTTTTGCTACCGGGAGCCTGCTATATAGGCCTCTGGTAACAAAATCGGGCCAGCCGAGCTGTTTACCAGGGCCGGTTTCAGTTCCAAGTCTAGCCCTGATCTCTGCACAGACACCTTAGAGGAAGGGCAGATGGAACAAGATCTAGTCTCCACCAATAGTGCCCAGAGGCCTCCAGAGTGCCGTGGGTACAGTGAGTGATACTGCAGTGCACAGAGGAGTAGGTTGTTTTGTATTTCTTGAGTACTAGACCTTGCTTTTATCTGGCAGAGTGCACTTCTCAGTTGTTTAGAGGATTTGGTGTGGCATGAACTCTGAACACTGGAAACTGTGCTCGGTCATGTTGTAAGGTGCCACCAGGTGGTCAGACATTGAGCCATTCTAATATGACAAATATGATCTCAGCGGTGCTGACAATGCCATCAAGCTTTGGCAATGCTAATAAACTGCTTTAAAGGATTTGTAAGTATGGTAATGTAAAGCATTACAAGTAAATAGCGTGGGAATGGACATGTATTTGTGTGTAAGCAAAGAACTGTAGAATAACTTTGTGTAGACTAAAATGTCAGGTGACAGTTGCACTGTCAAGCCAGTCCTAAAAATCCATGTAGGTTAATACCTGCCGTGCTCCTATATGTGCTTTTCACAAGAGAAAAACACCATCAATTATCTAGTTATTTAAGACACACTAATAGCATTGCAATGTCATGTGCGTGGCCCTGAAAGTTTAACCTCAGGCAGCTGGATAAATAAACAAAATGATCACAGCTTGGGGAGGGCAGGCACTTTTTGTGCAAGAGCACAACTTCTGCCCAATCAAAACATGTACTCCTGGCTCCCAACATATGGACCTAGCCAATGCCCCTCTCATCTGATGCTCACATAATTGTCTGGATGACAGCTGCGCTGTGAGGCCAGACCATAAAAATCATACGAGTCTAGTCTTAAGTTGGTGGGTGGTACAAATCACTGCAAAGCAGTAGCCTAATCCTTACTACTCCCTAACTAGGTAGTAGGCTTGTGATAAGGAATGCCTGACCGCAGTGACTGACTTCTGCGGATTCTCCTATTGCCTCCCTTTTAACACTCAGTTCAGAGGTCACCCCTCCTTGTGTCACTGGCTATATTAAATGCACCTTTAGTGACCTTATGCTTTCATGTTTGCAGAATTGCCTCTGAAGTTCTCACTTCTGCCATACTGTCTGCAGAGATTGGATTAACCAATGTTCTTCACTACATGCTGCCCTTTTGGTCACCCCACTGTCACAGAGGCTGCAAAGAGATGCCCTCCTGATCTCTCTTATCTCCAGTCCTACAGTGTCTGTACTATCCTACTCTCTCCTCTGGCATATATCTGGTATTTATATGTTGGTACTTATAAAGGGAAACCTATATAGAAGACAGCAGAGAGGTGTTTATGAGAGTCTGTCTCTGCCTCAAGAGAGCAGCAGACCTTCACTTTGGCCGCTCCAGGCAAGGTTTTGAATGTCAGTCAGTCAGTCAGTCAAAATTACTTTATTCGGTTTCATAACAAAAACCATAAAAGCATATAAATATATACAGACAATATAAATAACATTTAACATTAAAACATTACGAGTGAATTAAAAAGGCATACAAGGTAGTGGTTACAATTCATGAATTACCCAAATAATGATTATGTCCAAGAAATTTTCTTCCTTAATCTCATTGAGGTTGCTAAAAATTTGGCAATATTAAAGATCTCCCACGTTGATCCCAGCAATTGTAAATATAAAAGGGCAGGTTTAACTTGCCTAAAACCTTTCTCCTTAATAAGGGGGATGATATGTTTTTTACGAATGGGAGCCAAGTATTTACAAAAGAAGATAAAGTGCACTGTATCTTTAAGGGAAAAACCGTCACAAGAACAGATTCCCAGGTCCTTCTCCCTTGATCACCCTGGGGAATCGGTGAGCAAAAGATGAAATTTGTTCAGTCTGAACCTGGTAAGTAAAAAACGATGATTCATGTTATTAACAATGACCAGGTAGGGTTCAATACTGTTTGAGGTGATTAATAACTGATGAGCCCTGACTGAAGGTTTAAGTAGCTCCTTATCTTCTCTTTCTAAAGTTATCCAATTTTTATATTCAACTTTCACCCATTTTAAATCCCCCTTAGTTAGACTGCCAGGAGCATCAAATAATTCTGGACGACCTAGTTCTCTTGATAAGTTCTTAACATAGTTTATCCAGGGGATGGAGGTGCCATACTCAAGAGATAAACAATCCTTTAAAATTGCGTGATTTAATTCCAAATCAGGGTTTAGCCAGGTTGTAATCCATTTTAACATGGGCGCTAGAGCAATACGGTCCACAAGGTGGTCTAACCCGCATTCCTGATGAACAATAAAGGCAGGGGTTGACTGAGGAAGAGATAAAATAGATTTTAAAAATTTGTCCTCAACTATTTGAAGAATTTTTACATCTTTAATTCCCCATAATTCAGCCCCATACGTTGCTATAGAAAGACATTTAGCAACATAAATGTTCAAAATGGCTTGCATGGGCTTCACCCCCAATTTGCGGGCAAAGTCTAATACAGCTAAGGTAGATCTAACAAAAGTATTACGCTTAGCCGCCAATTGCGGAGACCAGTTAAGACTATCATCAAAGATAACCCCCAAATAGGGAAATCTACTGACGCGGGATAAAACATGCCCTTCGCAATACAAGCTCTTGGCTTTTTTTACTTTACACCCCATAATCATAACATGAGATTTGGAAAAATTCACGCTGAGATCAAGTGCTTTCATAAAATTTGCAAATGAGTCCAGCAACCGTTGCAGACCCACAGGAGTACGTGCTAGCAAGGCGGCATCATCGGCGTATAATAATGCCGGAATAGAAAATTTGCCAGCTCTAGGAATGTCCTTGCACGATTTGGTCAAAACAGCACCTAGATCATTAATATATAAAGTAAAAAGCAGGGGGGCTAGAATACAGCCCTGTCTAACACCATTCGAAATTCCAATCCTACTAGTACAGTTGCCCAGGCGGTCATATCTAACAGTGGCGGTGAGATCCCTATGTAAATCAGCCAGGAAAAATACAATGTTTTCATCAATGCCACACTTAAGAAGCAGATCCCATAGCTTTGACCGGTTTACTCGGTCAAAGGCCGAGGACAGGTCCATAAAGGCAAGATATAATTTCCCTTTTTTGGCAATAGTGTATTTGCCTATTAATAAATATAGGTTCAGACTTTGATCTATAGTACCTCGGCCTGCTCTGAACCCATATTGTAGGCAAGATAGGGTCTCCTTATCCTCCAACCACGCAGAGAGTCTCCCCAAAACTACACGCCCAAGGACTTTGACTGCAGAATCGATGAGGGAGATAGGGCGGTAACAACTAGGATCCCCCCTGCAACCTTTTTTAAAAATGGGTATAATCACGGATTCAGACCAAGTATCCGGGATGCCTGAAACACAAATCCTATTAAAAACATTCATTAAAACCACAGACCAAGTCTCAAGGTCAGTTTTATAAAGATCAACCGGAACACCATCCGGGCCCGGGGCTTTGTTGCTTGTCATCTTTTCAATGGCCTCGACTACCTCGGTCTTAGAAACCGTTAAAGTATATTGATTTACAACGGAGGAGGATGGGGGCTGTGCCCCATTTCTAACCCCTTCATAGACTGACTTAAAATGGGTACACCACAAATCTTCCCCTATTCCGCAATCTAATTGGCCGTTACAAGCGTCGCTAAAATAGGGTTTATTCACCACGGACCAAAACTTTGCACTATTTCTAAGAACATCCACGGAAGCTAGTTCCGCCCAAGCCTCCTCTCTAATCTCTTGCTTTCTAGTTTTCAAAGCTTTATCATAATCTTTCCTCAGCATAGCAATAATCGGCCTGTTGATAGGTTTACAACGTAAAGCAGCCTTCAGCCTTCTGTTAGCCAGAGAGCAGTTACTATCAAACCATCCCAGGTCTATATTATCATTACCCTTAGCTGGGCAGCTGAGATCAGCGGAGATTTGTGAACAAATTACAGAGTAAGCCTCTAATACTTCATTATTACCGGCATCCGTGTTCAAACAAATATTTATCTCTGAACCCACCTTCCTTTTTAAATTAGAGTGGAAATCCTCCGGAATAATTTTGTTCCATCTAATCCTACGATTCTGGTCAGAGGGGCGGATATTGAATTTATCCGTCCTGCCCGTAGTTTTAGTGCGGGTAATAAGAGTTTCTGAAATGCTAAGGACCACAGGGTTATGGTCACTGAAGTGTGACCACATCACCTTGTAACCGTGAATCATTTTACCAAGTGCAAAGCTAATAAAAATATAATCGATGACAGAGTGTTTACCATTCCCTTTAAAAGTGGGAATTTCCTCCGACGTCAAAGAAGGGAGTATAAGGCCGAAGTCTGCTAACAATGACTCAAGACATTCTCCCTGAACAGAGTGCTCAAAATGAGCATCACCTTGTATAGATGATCCTAATGGGTCAAAGGTCTGACAAGTGTCAGGACAGCCGTGGATGTTAAAGTCACCCGAGATTATAATAAAACAGTCATTATGGTTAGCGTCTTTGTAAGCCGCCAAAAAGCGTGTTAAAGCTAAGAGATGATCCGTTGTGGTGACTCTTTCAAAAGAATTATAAAAATTTACAATTAAAAGAACGCCTCCCTCAGACAGGGAAATTTCTACAGCCAAACTGTTCCGTGAACCTGTGTCTATTTGGATCTGTTGACCTGAAATACTAGCGGAGATTAGAGTGACCAGCCCACCCTTTGCCCTCCCAGCATTTGAGGGTACAGCTGGGACAAAAAAACTCCTATAGCCATCAACGAACAAGGTGTTCTCTGTATCCCAGGTTTCTTGTAGGATAATGATATGTCCTGAACCTATAAGTGCCCGCCAAGCTGGGTCATCAATTTTATTTTTTAGCCCAGCTATGTTCCAACTGACCAGTCTAAGTAAATTGCCCAATGAACCAAAAGTAGATATGTCAGGACTATCATCTGTTGGCTGCAGTATATTTTCATCACAGCCAGTTGCCCCGCTAACTCGGGTATTACACTCAGCCAATGTCCCTAGTCATTCGTTATCATTTAGATTTGAGAGAGCGTCAAATCTATTAAAAATAGGGACAGCATAGTTGTTTAAGCTTATACCTCTAGAGGGGTCACACAGTGGCGGTCCAGCTTGAGAAGGAGGATAAAAGAAGCCCAAAGGAAGAACATTAACAAAATCCGTCTGGATTCTCACTGACCCCGCCTGTTTCAATATATCCTCAACCAGCCTTGGAGATCTGAAACTTATAACAATACAATCGCCTGTCAGACTCTTATTTGTTCTACCCACCCAAGGAACCCTTCTAATCATCATAAAATTGTTAGCAAGATGTTGTCCCAAAACAGTTTTTCTAGATAAGAAGTGGATGGCCTTATTTTTAAGGGAAGTCCAATGTTCTCTTGTATCCCCTTCAAGTTTTGGGACATTAGCTAAAATAATGGTGTGTGGACAGGCCTCAACGGGTAAATGCAGGGAGTCCCTCTTGTCATAGTTAGCTAACGAGCCGGGGCCCCTTTCAGTATTCTGAGGGCCTGAAACCAGCGTTTGAGTTGTACTCATAGGATTTGAAACTAAAGGTAGTGTGTTAACACCAGAAGCCAAGGACGGACCCTGATGTACTGGTTGTTGGGGTACAGTTATTATGGTATCCAACAGATTATTAACCGTGGCAGTAACAGAGTTAAGAGAGTTAATTGCTCCGGTACTAGGACCAGGAAGAGAAACCTTAGGAATACAGTGTGACTCAATTATATTCAGCCGCTCCTCAATGCGCCTTAGGGTGACCAATAACGGGGCAGTAAATGATTTCAGGTGCTCATCGAGAATGTTTATGAGCTCTAGCATAGATTTTTCGCTGTTCCTATCGGCAAAACTGCCCAAAGCTGATTTAGTACTATCATTCCCTGCCGCTCCCAGGTTCTTGCTAACTGGGGAAGGAACCTCGGTAGTGGGTTTATTCAAACCGGGAGCGGGATTGTTAGCCTTAGATAGTTTTGCCGGTTTTCTATTACCCTGTGGGTTGTCCTTCGCCTTCCTTTTCCCCGTGACAGTTTTACACCCACCAACAGACAGATTAGACCTGATTCTTAATTGTCTAGTACGAACTACAGGGGGGGTTTGAGCAGGACTCACTAAGATAGAAGGAGGTGTCATAATTGTAGGACTGACATTAATGCAAGAGCCATTCCTATTCTCACGTATATGCACATCCTCCTCATGAGTGTTATTTGATAAACAAACTACAGCAGGTGATAAAGGTACAGATGATCTAATGGGGTCTAGTGATAGTCTACGTTCGACTGAAGCGATCTCTTTTACAATGGCAGATTCTGCCTGTTTTAAATAGCTATCCAAGGTCCCCATACCCGCAACCCTTGAGCATGCCTTAGATGACCCTTTTGACATTCTTCCACCGGGCTGGACAAAACACGAACCAACCGACAAATAACACCTGTATTGTTTGCGGGAAAAAAGAACACTCCAACAGTCACTTTACAGGGGGCAGCCCCAACCCAACCTCTATCGGCCTCTGAGGGCCTAAGAGGGCCCGCCCTTTGCCCGGGCTTAGCCCGGCGCCGCCCGCGCGCGTCCCGCGACGCGGGAGAAGCGCCGAAGCTTTATACGCGCTCGTGCGCGTGTGCGGCGCTAGGCAGTGTGGGTAATGGAGTCCCCAGCCGCAAGGGCAGCGATGGCGGAGGCAGGAGACACACAACAGCACAAGAGCCCAGGGCGCGACAGAGCCACCAGCAACGAAGGAGCAGTTCCGCGTGAGTTCAGGCCAGCAGATGGGCAGGTAGGCAGCAGTTTCCAGATTCGCCGATTTCAAAGTTCCCGCTCTGCAAGGTAAGCGCCGGAGCTTTATACGCGCTCGTGCGCGTGTGCGGCGCTAGGCAGTGTGGGTAATGGAGTCCCCAGCCGCAAGGGCAGCGATGGCGGAGGCAGGAGACACACAACAGCACAAGAGCCCAGGGCGCGACAGAGCCGCCAGCAACGAAGGAGCAGTTCCGCGTGAGTCCAGGCCAGCAGATGGGCAGGTAGGCAGCAGTTTCCAGATTCGCCGATTTCAAAGTTGAATGTCATCTGCAAGCACCTGCATTCAACCCAAAACATTCAGACACAAAGGGGTACATTTACCAATCTTTCATGCAACGCAGAGCAGCAAGCAAAGTTGTTGGGCTGCATTGCCTGAAAGGGAGAGAGCAATAATGCTCCATATTTACAAAGATACAGAGCATTTTTGCTCTCTCCTTGCGCTGCACACCGTGTGCTGCTTATTGCCAGTGCAGGCACCCTTGCACCATAGTGTTACAGGCAGGATTTTTTTGTGCCGGACGGGACACCGACCTGCACAAAAACAATCTGTAGAGGCATTCTTCTTCTTGTGGAAAGAGGAAATAACATTGTGAAATAAATATATTTCTCCTCCTTACGTCTCACCGGGAAATGCATAGCATTTTGAAGCATTCCCAGGTTTACTAGCTTTAGTAAATCTGGGAATGCGCCAAAATCCATGGGTGATGTATGGGAATGCCCATACTCCACCTATGGAATGCCTCCCGAGTTGAAATGTAACGTGCTGTAGTACAGGCAGCTGCATTACATTACAAATCTTTACAAAGCCATGCAAGAGCCTGCAAATCATAGTACATTCCAAATAACCCTTTTCTGTGCCCTACATCGCCTTGTGTGATGCAAGGGTGACCCAAAGGCATAGTACATCTAGGCCAAAGTCTGGGTTCTCTGCAAGCATGCATTGTAACAGCAGCACACCCGGCCTCCCTCTTCCAGTGTACTCTCTGCCCTCTTTAGCTCTTTGTCTTGTATACACTTTCCCTTCCATAAAGTAGTGTTAGCTTCATTCAACCAGAATCACTCATGTAGATAAGTAGACAATTTTCAAATATTAACAGGCATTGCATTCACCTCATTCAGCAAGGGTTAGATCCAGCGCTTAATTTGACCCACTGGAACTATTTTGTGAGTACCAGCACGAATGTTTCCTCAGTAAGCTTTGGTGCAGAGCAAGAAAGAGAAGAATACGAAAGGAGGAAAGAAGGAGAAGGGAAAGACAAAAATAAACAGAGACAAAGAAAGCAGGTGAAAAAGACTGAAAGAATGAGACAAAGGAGCCGGGAATGTCTGATGGTGGATGAAAGAGTCATGAGGTAGAAGTTAGACCATGCAGCCTTGGTATTTGGCAACCCAACACTCAATAGGACAGACTGCAAGCTTCTGAGCAGAACGTTGGGCTCCAGCAATTATTCTTTTCTAAATTAAGCCCTGGTGACACTCCATTTCTCATTGTCTTACCTCTCCTCCCCCTCCATTCAACAGTTTCCATAGCTCAATCTTCCCAAGCATGCGTGACGTACTATAGCCCTTGTCATTTTCTATTTCATTTATTTATTTATTGTTGGTTTGTATAAAACACCCATCAACATTTACATACAGTCACAAATGTACAAACGACCTAAAAACATAGGGCCAGATGTACGACCCTCCAATTAGCGAGTTGCAAACTCCATCGCATTTGCGAGTCGCAGTTTGCGACTCGCTAATTGGGATGCACAACAGTGTGTGAAACACTGTTTGCAATTCCCAATAGGGTTGCAAATTGCATGTCTCATGCATATTAATGGGGCTGTCGCAATTTGCAAACCCATTGGGAATAGTGGACACTCCAGGGATGGTAGCCTGCTGGGGTCGGCAGACCTTCATGTCTGGGACTGCTTTTGAATAAAGCAGCTTTTTTAAAAAATGCATCCTGTTTTCCTTAAAGGAAAATGGGATGATTTAAAAAAATAAAATGTCACTTTTATTTTTTATTTTTTAAGGGATGGTAGTGGTCCTTGGGATCACTGCCTGCCCTTAAAAAATGTTTGCGCATGCATTCCCAAAGGGGAAGGGATCCCCTGGTGATCACTTCCCGTTTGCGAGTGCTTTACCACCCGCTTCAAGAGGGTGGTAAACTGCAAGTGTTTTGCAACCGCAATTGAGGTTGCTAAATATTCTTACATGGCTTGTGGGGTCGCTATTAGGAAGGGAATCCCCCTTCCTAATATAAAGTCGCAAAACACTACTTTGCGAGTCGCAAATTTTTGCGAGTCGCACAATAGGGTTTGTACATGGCCCACATGATTTTTGCATGCGCAAACGGGTCTAAAACTCATTTGCGCATGCAAAAATCGGTCGTACATCTGGCCCATAGAAACATAAAAAGTAGGTCATAAAATCCATTAAAAATAATTATCTTCAGTAAAATATGTCCTGCTTTCTGACCTAACATTAATACCCAGACAGAACAGAGCAACATTGTCGTTCATAAACAAGATGACAGAGTTTTGATTTTAAGCGGATTAAATATGAACAATATAGCCAGTTAAATACCACAACACACCCTACACCTATAAAATAAAATCCCACATGATAAAAAACTATTCATACAATTATTGTAGAAGTAGGTCCCTGGAGCCCATATTCACAGACTTACTTCATACAATCCAAGCAGAGTATAAAAATGTGGAAACGTCAAAGACCACAGTGGGATTCGTATCGGTCTTAATTATTCTTAATGGAACATAATGTCCTATAAAGTTTGTAGAGCGGATTTACCCACTTGGGTCTGGTCTAATATATGCTTTGGAAAAGAATAGAATGTGGCCCTGTGTTTCTTCCCGATACATACAGGATGGACAGTTGTCTATAGTTGCTTAATAGATTGCCCAACTGATGGTCATTTGCTACCGAAAGAAGCTAACGTTAAGGGTCCAAGTCTGAAGCGTTCTCAAGTTCCCTGTTATATCTAAACTGATTGTAATTCCTTCCCATTTTCAATATTGGTCCCTTCTTGACTGCAGAATTTTGTACCTTAAGATCCCTTCTTCTCCTCTAGCTTGTGCTGTGTTCTAGCAAGTTTCCATAACTTCCATGATACAGGTCAAGCCACGTATTCTTTGCATAAGTACTTACCTTTTTCCCTGTGCCTTCCACACATAGCTGCTGAGTTGGCAGGTTCAGCTCCCCTTCTGCTGTTAACCTTTAGTTATTTGTAAAAACAACAGTTGATGGACAGAATGCAGAACAATGTCATACATTCACACCAGTACAGAGATCTGGGCCTAAATCCATCGTTTTTTTGCTCACCATGCCGTTCCAGTTTGAACCCAGCCATATGCAAATCAGTCTTGACCCTGTGCCTCATGGGAACAGTCCAGCCCGAACTGCCAAGCCAGGTTCTCCCTGGACTGGAAACAAGCATCCTATTACCGGTTTCGGGATTTCACCCCTCTTCAGCCAGGATAGCTTGATTCCAGCGGCATGGAGAGCAAGGGACCCACGTCTGGGCATACCCTTCCCACTCGGGGTGACAAATGCAAAAACAACAGTTGATGGACAGAATGCAGAACAATGTCATACATTCACCCCAGTACAGAGATCTGGGCATAAATCCATCATTTATTTGCTCACCATGCCGTTCCAGTTTGAACCCAGCCATATGCAAATCAGCCTTGACCCTGTGCCTCAGGGGAACAGTCCAGCCTGAACTGCCAAGCCAGGTTCTCCCTGGACTGGAAACAAGCATCCTAGGACTTGTTTCGGGGTTTCACCCCTCTTCAGCCAGGATAGCTGGATTCCAGCGGCATGGAGAGCAAGGGTCCCATGTCTGGGCATACCCTTCCCACTCGGGGTGACAAATGCAAAAACAACAGTTGATGTCAGAATGCAGAAGCCTCGCTGAAGACGGCTGAAATGCCAGAAACCGATCCTAGGAAGCTTGTTTCAGGTCCAGGGAAGGCATGGCTTGGCAGTTCGGGCTGGACTGTTCGAATGAGGCACAGGGTCAGACTGATTTGCATATGGCCATGTCTGAACTGGGGTGGCAGAGTGGGCTAAAGAATGGTGATGGATCAAACCCAGATCTGTTGACTGGGTGTGAGTGTTTGATTGGTTCTGATTCTCCGTCCATCACCACCCCCATTTGTACTGCTTTGTTCACCATAAGTTGGCAGGGTATGCTCAGACATGAGTCCCTTGCTCACTTTGCCACTGGATTCAAGCAAGCCTGGCTGAAGACGGCTGAAATGCCAGAAACCGGTCCTAGGAAGCTTGTTTCCGGTCCAGGGAAGGCATGGCTTGGCAGTTCGGGCTGGACTGTTCCCATGAGGCACAGGGTCAGACTGATTTGCATATGGCCATGTCTGAACTGGGGTGGCAGAGTGGGCTAAAGAACGGTGATGGATCAAACCCAGATCTGTTGACTGGGTGTGAGTGTTTGATTGGTTCTGATGCTCCGTCCATCACCACCCCCTTTTGTACAACCTTTAGTTATTTCCCTTAATAAACCTATGTATTTACTTGTCCATGAGGTCCACGACCCTGTGCAGAACCATGCATATTGTGTAGATAATCTGCTTCCTATGTTTTATCCTTTTTATCTAAGTCTAAGAATGTTTATTAGCAAAAGACAAATCTGTAAAACCTACATTTTCCTTTCTATCTCTCATAGAAAATCAATGAAACAGGCAACAAGGGATACTCAGCACCCTAAATGAGCTTGGGCTCACAAGGTAACCTAGGTACCCACCGAAAATATATAACCAAAACATTTGACACGTACTACGAGACATGATGTGGTTCCTCACATAATGACACAATAAGACTTACCGACAGGTTCTTAACATCTGTACACCTGCTGCTGCACCTAAACGAAGAAGGGCGAACCTTGTGACCAGCAGCATCAAACACAAGGAGATTGAGACAGCCATCTAGGATTTGCCCATAGGCAGATCCTCTGGAGATGATGTGTTTGAAGGAGAGTTCTACAAATCATGCAAATCACTTGTCATCCCCAGGCTCCAAGCCGCTTTCAGAGAGGTGGAAGACTCTATGACACTAGGGCCAATCTAAACACAACAGAGAGAACCTTTGTCCCTAATCTGAACAAGAATTTTTGGACCGAAGACCTATCTTGCTAATGAATGTAGATATCAAGATCTTGGCAAAAATCAAGGTGAACAAGCTCAAGAAGTGAAGTACTGGGTATTTTAAGCCCAGCGGTGCAGGGGACACACCCTATGACTTCTGGGTTCTTCCTGTTTCAGACCTACAGAAACACAGAGTCTTCTGGGTGAAGTCAAAGATCAGTTTATTGGCTGCAGACCAATTACAGGTATCCTAGAAGTACAACAGCGTGTATGTTCTCAGGAGACTGCTGAAAATCACAGAAACGAGCTTCACCTTAAATACAGAATTTCCTGCCTCAAGCATACATTACTTAGTTTTATGGCATGGTCATTTAAAGTATACATTACAAATGAAAAAGCAGAGTCATGATGACCATCCCACATTCCAGTTAAGCCAGCCCGCAATTATTTACACAGCAAAGCTCAGATCCCACATCAGATATCGATAGGCCCCAATAAACATGAGCATCTCCTGTTTTGGGAAACAAGCCATAAATCAGGAACAGTCGGATGTGAAAGAGATTAGCTGGAGGCTGGTGTAGGATGAAAGGACTTTATGGTGTGTCAAGCCCTGATGCTAATCGCAGGTGGCCCGAGGACGGGGAACTCGTGAGACCAGTTTGACCCGGGGCAGCGGAGCCAAGCTGCCCAGGTCACAGAGAAGTCAAGGAAAGGCACATGTGCTCAAAAAGGCCCGTATTTGCTTCATGCTATATAGCCTATGTGAGGGCAACCACAAGATGGCCACCGATACAAAATGGAACCCACGTAGTGATGTGAAATAGCGAATATACAGTGCATCCACAACTAGAACGTTACGAAAAGCACTTGTACATACCGCATTAACCATTCGCGGTCCACTATTACCGGGATAGACAGGGGTAGGGCCTTGCCTCCTACGCGGTCCCAAATTCTAAAGTATGACAGAAGGACATGCCTTTGATTGTCCACCACTCACAACTCACAAGTGAAATTGTTCCCCAGAAGATCATTAAGGAATTAAGGGACTCCACAAAAGACCTAGATGAATGGTAGCTCTTTCCTTTAAATCTGAAAAATCCAGGTGAGGCCCACTTCTAGAGTAAGGTGAGTTTAAATGTCATGTCACAGGCTTTTAATATAGAATGGTTGCGAGGACTCTGCTGACCTATTTTTTTTATCTCGTAGTCAGGTACATTTGTGCCTCAATGCTGAACCTCCTCACAGATCTGTGTTGCTGGCGGGCAGGTATGGTGTGACTGGTGAATCTCAGGATGGATAGAACCTGTCTGCATTTCCCCTGCTGTATAGTCTCCGATATTGAACCATCATCCGAAAAGGGCACCCGATGAGGTCCTTGGCTTGGTCTGCACTCTCTCCATCTTCCAGCACTCTATCAGGTGAGTAGGAGTGTCATGCCTGGTTCAGTCACTTTTGTATTGCAATGGAGGCTTGCGCCAAAGAGGGTGCACATTATCAGGCTCCTTAGCATCTTCTGGAATTGTCCCCTGCTTTCTCATTCTTCAGGTGATACTTCTCACAATGATGGGGGCTGGTGGGGACTTCTGCTTCAGTCGATCTTCCGGCAGCTCCATCAGGAGAAATTCAACTGAAATGACATCACCAACAATCAATCAATCAACTCGGATTTGTAGAGCGTGGCTAATCACTCGAGAGGGGATCCAGGACAAGGTAGGTGGATTGCAGATGTCTGGAGGGCTGTTGGTTGTTCAGGCAGTGGTTGATGTGTGCTGGCCATTGGTCATAGAGGGCCTTGTAGGCATGTATCAGCATGGTGAATTGGAACCTTTCATGAATTGGGAGCCAGTGGAGGTTCCTGAGATGGGGTGGGTGATGTGGGTCCATTTGGGAGGTCAGTTATAAGTCTGGTAGCTGATTCCTGTATAGTCTGTAGTCTTGTCAGGAGTTGAGTGGTGATTTGTGCATAGAGCTTGTTGCTGTAGTCTAGCTGGCTGGTGACTAGGGCTTGAGTTGCTGGTTTCCTGTTGCTAACGGGGAGCCATCTGAAGATCTTTCAGGGCATGCGGAGCGTGTGGAAGAAGGTAGAGGAGACTGCATTGATCTGGCATTTCATGGTGAGTTTGCTGTTCAGGATGATGCCAAGGTTGGGGGCGTGGTTTGTCGGCCAACATGGCCATCACGAACTCTACATCAGAGAATGCTCAGATTCCTACAGCTCCAACAGGGGAGTCTCCTAGGCCTGGCCCTTTCCCCACTTTTCCAGAAGTATTTATGGCAATCTTGCTCCAAAGCTACCACTGCCTCTGGTTAGTGCTTTCTTAAGAATAGTCCTGTCTCCAGCTCTGGCATTGAAAACTACTATCGTTTTTGCTCTTAACCATCATAAAAAATGTACTGCACCAAGAACTATGTTGTTCTTGATATCTGCCTGTAATCTCCTTAAGAGAAAACCATCTCCCTAGTTTAGCATTGATTAGAGCAATGTAATCCACCATTGTCCTAAGAAAAGAGATTGAGTTTATTCTGGGCCATTCATGCCACTACCTTTCTGTCAATTTGTTAAATGAGCCCCTCTTCCTTTCTTCCTTCCTGGACTCTTCTTTCAGGAGTGCTGATGCATGCTGATATACCATCTGGATGTAGGCTGTACCTCAAGTGTCAGTCATTCCAACACTGCACAGCGGTTGAAATGCATGCCTTCCCATAATAAAAGTTCCTTATCTCATTTCTCAAACAATCTATGGCTTTCATTCTAGAAAGAGAGATTTGTAATATCTTGTAAAATTAGATACATTGAATTCTCTTTTAGGCATAATATAAGAGGTTTATTACCATTTCACTGCAGTTTCTTGATTAATTCATCACGCTTAAAAAAATGTAGGTGAAAGTACACAAGATGTACAATATTTTAGGTGATATTAGCATTTTAGTAAAATAATTTTTCCCTGCGAAATCTACATTGAATAGTAGTCAACTGTCCACTGCATCAGTATGTATGTGTATGGCATGTATATATCATAAGCCTAGATGTAAGGCAGCAGAGTGCAGTATAGTGACAACGTTAGCTGTTACTGTATTGTGGAGTTCTTTAAAGAGCTGTCTTCAGCACTTTTCTGAATTGGAGCAGGGTTGTAAAAGTCCTGAAGAACACAGGATATTGTTAAAGATCCAGGGTGAGTGAATGGAGAAGGCCTACCGCCATGTTTTAAATTTCTTACACTAGTTCATCTCCTTTCTCAAGTTGCGCTTGGTGTGGGTACAATATAGTGAAATTGTCAGCCAAACGGGCGGAGGGTGCCTGTCACACTGGCTGTGGAATTATTGCAGTTTTGTTTGAAGATGCAGGCTGGCAAGGGGGGCGAGCTGAGATTAATTAAAGTGTGGGTGACGTTGTTCCCAGACAAATGCATTGGATATCAAAAGGGACGTTAATGGAGCAAATAGTGGAAAAAGTTCTACAAACCTGCAGCCAAAAGGCTGTAATCAGAGGACATTGAAAAAAACATATGTGAATACATGCCAGGGAGGATGTTGCAAGACCAGCACATAGTTGAAAGATTTTGGGTGTACTTATGCAAAGAGAGTGCGGTAATATATAACCTATTATAAAAATAATAAAAGGTGTGGAAAGTGCATGCATTAATCGAGGTGTAGTGTATCTTGCTCCAAATTAAACCCAAAACCCTTAAAGAAAAGGAATGCTGAAGATTACACTCCCACATTAATTACATTTTAGATTTGGGACGGGAAGTGGTAAAGTAATGTAAATATTTATATATTACCTACTGGCGGTCGCCAGTAGGTAGTTATAGTTAGGACCCTGATTCCATAGGAAATCCGCAACATTCTATTTGGAATAACTTTGGCGCCGGTCGACGAATCCTCGCGAAATTTTCAAAATAGGTGGGGCGCTACGCTCCGCTCCTACCCTGAAAGTCTCGGGGGGATTCGTCAAGCAGGGGCCGAGAAAAAAGGGGGGTCCCAAAACGCGTTTTCCCCATGCATTTTTCCATAGGACCTTTAGACACAGCTACAGCCCGAACGGCTGAACAGAATTACTTGAAATTTGGCAGAGAGGTAGCCATAAGGTCAAGGAAGTGCCTTTTGCAGGTCTGGTGTAAATCTGTTCAGTATTTCCTGAGAAAATAGCATTTAAAAGCATATATATATGTGGGCGGAGCCTAACCACACATCTCATCCTGAGATCTGATTGGCTGTCAGCACTTCATCCAAGAAGTGTTGGCAGCCATCTTGGGACCAATATACATGATAGCACCTCATTAAAAAGCATTGCAGTTAATAGAAGGTTTTAAGGCTTTAGTTACATTATAAATCATTTGTTGATGGTACCATACTCATTTTAGGAATTGTGGTATGTTCTAAGGTGATTTCACCATGTGAAAAAGCCTTCTGCTGGGATATCATGATTGAGAGAAAAATATTTTCTCATGCTTTTACCACAGAGGTTTGGAAGGTGATCTATAGGCTAAACTGAGAGATTATTTTCTGTAAATTCACATTATCTTTCTCAGTCATGTGAGAATGAAGTCTGACATTCTCAGTAAAACATGTACATCCAACAAGGGCAGAGACTGTCAGTTGATTCCTTTGTGTTCTACTGCAGCTTCCCAGAGTGTTCCAAAGAACTACTAGAGCGCTAACAGTCCTACTTATGATAAACGTATGGCACACCTGAAGCCATCTTGCTTGGATTAAAGTGGTAACTGTTAAAACATTTAATTTAAAAAGGAACAAAATGAGGGGGTTCATTTTTCCATAAAAAGTATGATTAGTGCTGCAGAAAGAAAAATTAGGGCACATTTTGAGTGACTTCTCAAATCCTCTTCTATTTCATTAAAAAATTCTGACATGCAGACTGAAACATGCACTTTCAATACCAGCAGCAGTTTTCCCTGGTGAGCAGTAGCTTTACTACAGTGATCTAATGAGCAAAAAGAGTGCTAACATTCTGAATTTATGGCAAATGTGTGACACATCTGAATGCCTTCTTGATGGAATCAAAGTAAAAAACTGAAAGTATTTCCTACTGAGGAGACTGCAGTAAATGAGGAAATTAGGAAACTTCATACCAAATAAGTCTCCCAAGATGGCCACCAGAGACAAAAGAGCCCAAATGTAGCCCAAATATCACCCAGATGTAGCCCAAGTATAGCCCAATGACAGAATGTCCCAGAATGTTCTTAAAAACAACTAGAGCGCTTACTGTCTTCATTATGACAAAAGTATGGCACACCTGAAGCCATCTTGATTGGAATAAACTGGTAACACTTAAAACATTTAATTTAAAAAGGAACACAATGAGGAGGTTCATTTTGCCATAGAAATTATGATTAATGCTGAAGAAAGAAAATGAGGGCACATTTTGAGTGACTTCTCAAATCCTCTTCTATTTCATTAAAAAATTCTGACATGCAGACTGAAACATGCACTTTTAATACCAGGAGCAGACTTCCATGGTGCAGTAGTTTTACTACAGTGATCTAATGAGCAACTAGAGTGCTAACATTCAGAATTTATGGCAAATGTGTGACATATCTGAATACCTTCATGATGGAATCAAAGTAAAAAACTGAAAGCATTTCCTACTGAGGAGACTGCAGTACATGAGGAAATTAGGAAACTTCATAACAAATAAATCTCCCAAGATGGCCACCGGAGACAAAAGAGCCCAAATGTAGCCCAAAATCACCCAGATGTAGCCCAAATATAGCCCAATGACAGAAGTGTGCAAAACACTTATTATTTTGTGTTTTTGCAGTGTTATATAGTGCAGACTTGTCAGGTATTGGAGTGCTTTACATGAGCATTGGTTACATCACACAAGAACAAATTCATTTTGGTTGTAGACATGGGGAGACTAAGTGATTTGACCAGAATCACAGAATGTCGAGCTGAAGCAGAAACTTCAACCTGGTTCCCCAGTTGCAAAGTCTGCAGTTCTGGAAGTAACACCACATCCTCTCCCCTAAGTGCAACATTTAATCAAGTGGTCAACTGGATAAAAAAACATAAAGATAACAAATAATTTAAAAGTGCTTTGTCGCTATTTGAAAACTCAGAAAATATGTCCTTATTTTAGTCTTTTAGAGCACTAACCATAATTTTGATGCCAATAAGACCCTCTCATACATGTAATTTCTAAAGGAAATGCTCTAGGTATTACAGTTTTGATTACATCAAGATGATGTCAGGCGTTCCACACTTTTGTAATAAATATAGAATGTTAGCAATCTAGTTGTTCATTAGGATACTGTTGAGAGGCAGAGGCCAGGGGCACGGACTCTGAAAATTGAAGGCAGGTAGGAGGGTGCAAAGGCAACAATTTAACCACACTGAGCAGGCAGGAAGGGCCGTGGAAGCACAACAGACTATGGAGGGCAGTGGAAAGGGGGGCAGGGGCAACAAACCAACAATACAGGACTTGCAAGAGAGGCTGTTGGAGGGAAGATCTATAACGGGTCAAGGAAGCTAGGGGCGGTCCCCAGATCCCCGGGAGCCACCACAAAACTGAGCAGGAGAGTGAGTCAGGGACAAAAGGGGCACCTTAATTTGAGCCGGGGTGCCTAGGAACGCTTGCTCCAAAAATGAAGAAAACAGACATATGAGACATGGAATTGGAGGCAGAATACAATGGCAGTTTAATGAGAAGATGCAACTTCAAAGAAACCGCAGAATAGAGACATAAAGTACAAAATACAGAATCCAGATAATCATACAGCTGTCATAATATTCTCTGTATCTCAATTAATGTACTGACAGAGAGAGAGAGAAAACACATCTATAAATGCATCATGGGAAACAAGTTACACCAAGGAAAATGTTACCTAGGAACACTCACGTTTACTCTTAGAGCAAGCATTCCTGCAATTACAATACAAAATCTTTTAAATGCAAAAGTAAAGAGAACAATGGTTAAACATAACATGATATTTCATATAGGTAAAATAGAATAAGATACTTCAAGCAAAGCAGAGCAAGACATTTTAAGCAAAGGAAGACAAGAGCTCCCAGCTCTTGGGGAAAACCTGCACTGCCTGTTAACCTACATACAGACGGCGAGGTAGTCCGTCGATATCTGTGGGTGCTCCCTTTTTATATCATTTTGTGGGCTCCTTTGCACGCTACATCTACCTACGTATGCTACCCAAAAGCTTCGTCTGCAGATTTTACCAGACATTTCGTCATTTACCCACTTAATGCTGACAATGGACTGGGTGAAAAGGTCAGTCTCTCAGGCCAATCGCTTATCGTAAGTTCCATAGAGCAAGCAGAAAATAATGGGTATTGTACGGGAATTCAATATATTCATGTATAAAATCTCCTCAGTTCTCCTAACTTGACGCTCTGCGGTTGCCACTTCCTTAAAAGCGGGAAACCTGCCCAGGAAGCAAGTACCAGTCCAGGATGCAGCCTACTGTATGTCGACAGCTTCAGGGGGATGTTGAACTTTGATACCGAGCACGGAGCACTCGGGTAGGGTGGGGGCTACTAGTTTGGATCAGAAGGCCTCGCAGACCTGCCTTCAGACTGCTATACACTAAAATTGCAGAGCTATGGTCAATTTAACAAAGAGGCCTACATATTGAACAGAAGGGCCTACACAGGGGTTTTATGCTGGCTGAGTGGTAAGGATGTCTCAGGATAATTATATAGCAACACAGGACCCGCTGGTCAATTTAATACGGCCTACAAATGCAGCTGGCAGGGCAAGGACAAGGGTCTCATACTTCAGGTGTGGACAGAACGGGCCAGGGGCCCCCTGTGATACAAAATCTACCCTCCTTTAAGGCTGTGGCAATGTAATAGACCATTGTGGGCAGAAGGAAGAGGCAATGGTAGTACAACCATACATGCCAACAGACCCGATTCAGCCAGGAAACGTCCAATGTTTTTAAGCTCAAATGGGCTTTATTTGATCTGTCTCCTGTCTACAATATCGTTTTTTTCAATGTAACTCAAAGGGGAAAATCAATACCCCAGTTTTTTTTCAAAATCTCCCTCTTACCAAGTTCAAAATGTTCGCAAGTATGGTACATTGGATCATGGAAGGAAATGGGATAGGGACATGGACTTGGATAACAGAGGACAGGAGGGACATGGAGAGGTGCACCAAACTGACCCTGCAGGGCAGTTATCAGGGTTTGCAGCAGCACAATACACCACACAGGGCATGCAGGACGGGAGTGCAGCACAACAATCCATAGAAAGCAAGAGGGAGGGGACAGGACCATGCACATGGACAACAGAGAACAGAGGGGCAAGAGGCAATGGTAGCTAGCTGACCATAATGGACAGACAGGAGAGAAAGCTGCAGCATAACAGACCATAAAGGGCAGGAGGGACGGATCAGGGGCATTACAATGGAACAGACAAGCCAGGAGGGAGGGAGTAGGGCTGGGGGCAAGGGGGCAGGGCAGGAGCAGCAAGATAGCGATGGAGGTCAGGCAGGATGGGCACTAGAAGCAAGACACACCATGAAGAGCAACAGTGAGACTGTGATGGCATACACACAGACCATGGAGGGGAGGTGGGAGGGGGTCAGGGGCAGCTAACTGACCACACAGGGAAGGTGGGAGGGGCCATGGCAGCACAGAAGACCATGCATGGCAAGTGGGAGGGTTAGTGGCAGCACAATGGCTATGATGGGCAAGAAGGAGGGTGGAGGGGCATGCACAAAGGACGATGGAGGATAGAAGGGAGGGTCAGGACCTGTGCACAGACAAGAAAGTTCAGGGGAAGGGACGTCACAACAGACCACACGGGGCAGGCAGGAGGAGCAGTTGCAGCACAACAGACCAGGGAGGGCAGAAGGGTGTGGCAGTACAATGGACCATGTAGGACAGGAGGAAGAGGATAGGGGCATGGCATGTGGACAGACAGGGAGGAGGTGGCAGGGACAGGTTACAGTCATCTGACAATGCTAGGCAGGTGGGAGGGGAGTGGCAGCTCAACAGAACACTCAGAGTAGATAGGAGTGGCAGGTCCATGGGACATGGTGGGCAAAAAGGATGGAGCAGGGGCATGCACAAAGACATCGGAGGGCAGGGGGAAGGAGAATAGGGGCAGCAAGCTAAGCACAGAGTTTAAGCAGGAGGTCAATGATGGGGCATAGAATTGGGCAATGGAGGGCAGGAGGAGTGGACTGGTACATCATACTAAATTGAGGGCAGTGGCAGCACATCAGACCATGCATGGCAGGAGGGAGGAGGCTAGTCCATGGATTCACACAACAGAGGATAGGGAGGAAGGGGATGGGGCAGCAAGCTAACTGTTCAGAGAAGGCGGGTATTAGGAACTTTATTGTTTTTTAAACATTGTGTCTGTGCGAACTACTTAAAATATGAACAAGTATGCAGCATAATCTCACTTTTATTCAGGAAGAAGAGGACGTTTGTGACTGTGACTCCGGGCTCACTTGGCAGAAACACCCCCTGACCCTCCACCCCCTATCGCAAAATGTAATGCCCGTGAAAAGGGTAGGTGAACACAGTGTTATATAGAACATAGTCCTGAGAGCACGATTGAAAATGAAAACTAGATATAGGCCATGCCCCCTCCGTGCAGCACTCTGCAAACGCGCCCCCAACAGGCATCTCCAGTATGCGCCAGGGAGCTGCGCTGCAGCCAGGTGTTCTGAGGCCAAGCCCCTTTTTACACCTCTCTGCAACGCAGCTCTGTGGCGCTTACTGGAGGTACCTAGTGGTCTAGTTTGACCCTAGGGACCCTTAGGATTCAAGGGGACTTAATCTCTCAACTTAGAACAGCCACAGGGCGCGTTTACACAGTGGTGAAGGGAGGGGACGGGGCCTGAGGTGACGTGTGCAAACACGCACTATGGCACGTTTTAAATTGGGGATATAATTTCCCTTCAATACTGAGGGCCCCTGGGGGCTAACTAGCCCACCAAGTGCTTCCAGTAAGCACCACTGAGCTGCATTGCAGAGAGGTGGTCCAGGCCGTGCCACTTTTTACACCTCTCTGCAACGCAGCTCTGTGGCACTTACTGGAGGTACCTAGTGGGCTAGTTGGACCCTAGGGACCCTCAGGATTCAAATGAACTTAATCTCCCAACTAAAAATGGACACAGGGCGTGTTTACACAGTGGTGAATGGAGGGGACGGGGCCTGAGTTAACGTGTGCAAAAACGCCCTGTGGCCTGTTTTAAGAGGTAGTTTTAATCTCCATGCCCTTTTATATACTAGGGGCTTACAGAGGAGGTCATGCTAATCACAGGGGGACCCCAACGCATAATGTTCCCTAGTGTATGTAGGTGTTTTCACTGTATTCTAAGTGTCTTTTAACATAGCACTGGCTCTAGGACTGGTTAGTCAGACTCAGTTACCACCAGTATCCGTCTGAAAAAGTTGAGGGTACAGGATGATTTTGCAACAAGGCTTCTTTCTGCTCTTCTTTTTGTTCTTTCTGCACGTTATCCTTCTTCCTGCACTTATCTTCGTATTTGAGGACTTCTGTTGCTTCTTTCTGCACTTCTTTTGTTTCTTTCTGTGCATTTTTTCTTCTTTCTTCACATGTCCTATCTCTGTAGGCATAGTTAGAAATTAGCATTTAAAAAACCTTTGAAATTCACAGAAAAAACCATAGGTTTCAGGCACGTTATAGTTAGGAATTAGCATTTAAAAAACCTCAGAAATTCACTGAAAAAACCATAGGTTTCAGGGGTGTTATAGTTAGCTGGACTTTTCACTTGTACAAAACCATTGAAATTCCCCCGTTATAGTTAGTTCAGCTAACTATAACTCGCGCGCCCGCAATGCACTGCTGATGACGTCACATATTACATCACTCATGACATGGTCAGTGACATCACTCATGACATCACTGATGACATCTCAAATGACATCACTGATGACATCACTGATGACATCATCCTTGTGATAGAGTGACAGACCTCCTCTCACCCTAATATAACCTTTGATACACACATTCAAAAATAGAGACTAAAATTTTCAAAACAATGGACATACCAATACCAGTTACAACAACCTCTTCAGTAATTCTAAGATCCACATACACATCCACTCATTCACCAACAGTCCTATACAGTCACTCATACATGTACTCACTCATCATATGTACTCATACACCTATACATCCTGTTACACAATGCCACTCATCCATAGAGTTACTCACACACATAGTCACTCATGCTAATAAAGAATCAAACATACATTTACTTGCATATACAGTTATACACACACCACCATACTTACTTCTACGGAAACTTACACATACTTAGTCTTTTAAACAATCACTTATAGAAACACATACTTATTCATACAGGAACTCTTTCAATCTCTCACTCTCACATATACTCACATATATACACCAATAGTCACATATACTAGTTTAAAACATATGTAGTTACTCATAAAGACACTATTGAGACAGTCATTCACTCACTAACACACCCATACACACACTCATCCACCCATACAGTCCTGCACACATGCTGTGTTCAACACATACAAACAGTGAGTCACTCATTCGTGCACCTATGCACTACGTAATACCCCCCACCGAACCATGCAGACACTCAGACTGATACTCAAAAAACCAACTAATAACCTATCTAGACACCCATGTAGCTACTCACCAACCCATGCAGCCACTTATACACAAAGTGAGAGACTGATACAGATATTTACATATTTAAACATTACTCACTAAGCCATGTATTCACTATGATACACTTAATCAGTCAGTTACACAATCAATTTTTCAAAAACAAATCATCCTTTTAGACACTTATATACCCATTTATTCTTCCATCGACCTTGAGATATACATATATAAAACATATTTAATTTTCAGAAAAACACACATTCACTGGATGATGTCATCAGTGATGTCATCAGTGATGTAATTTGAGATGTCATCAGTGATGTCATGAGTGATGTCACTGACCATGTCATGAGTGATGTAATATGTGACGTCATCAGCAGTGCATTGCGGGCGCGCGAGTTATAGTTAGCTGAACTAACTATAACGGGGGAATTTCAATGGTTTTGTACAAGTGAAAAGTCCAGCTAACTATAACACCCCTGAAACCTATGGTTTTTTCAGTGAATATATATATATATATATATGATGCTTTAAGCAATGACGAAAGTATAATCGGGTCAGGAGGTGAGGAACGAGCAGAAGATTGCGATTGATTGAGCATGGAAATAGCCTGCAAAAGAACACCTTTGAGAGTCTCATATTTGATGGCATAAGCAGGGGAAAGATCACATTTAGTTTGAAGTTCCAAAAAAGAAAGAGTCATATCACACAAACATTTTTTGATTTGAATTATGCCTTTAAGAACCCATTGCTTCCAATAGATAGTATGATTCTCATGCCATATAGAGGATTCCAGGATATCTTGTATAGGGGACATGAGTTGTGTAAGAATACAGGAAAGAACTATAATAGAATAAGTAATAGATGGAGTGGAAAAAGCCCGAGAAGGTTTCGAAAAATGTGCTAAAGAATAAAAGGGAAAAGGTGACATAAGTGAATCTTGCAGTCTATGCCAAATATTATTAGGTGGAGAATCAGTGTCTCTAATACAGGGCAGGACTTGCTTTAGAACAAAAGTGTTATGGTATTGTTGAAAGTTTGGAAAACTTACGCCATCCAATTCTTTGGGTTTACAGAGAGATGTTAAATATATGCTTGTTTTTTTCCTATTCCATAAAACTATGGCAAGCAATTTATTTAGTTACATAAAAATTGTTAAAGGAAGTTTACTAGATAGCCTGGACAGTTAAAAATTAATGACAGGTAAAAACATCATCGTTATAGTGGCCAACCTGCCCCACCAAGACGAATATAAAGGAGCCCGTTTCCACATCATTTGAAGGATTTTATGTTGGACATCATCTAAGTTTATCTGAATTGTCTTAGCCATGGAGGTAGAATATTTAATTCCCAAGCATTTAATATAATTTGGAGACCATTAAAGTCCAGTGCCATCAAACATGTCCTTCCGACAATACTTATTAAGAGGAAGTACCTCAGACTTTGAAAAATTCAATGTATATCCAGATAATTTGGAATAAGAAAATAAAAGATTAGTAAAAACTGGTATTGATACTTGCAGTTCAAAAACATAGAGGATCACATCATCGGCGTATGCTGTGAATTTAATCTAAGTGTCTTTATGTCGGAAGCTGTGAAATGATGAGGAATGTCATAGTGTATGCAAAAAAGGTTCTAGAGATAAAATAAAAAGCAAAGAAGATAAAGGGCATCCCTGTCTGTTACCCCATAGGAGAGGAAAATGTGAAGACTGAATGCCATTTAAACAAGCATTGGCCTAGCCAATAGGTCTCGCTTTGAGGACGTTATAAGTGTTTAGCCATGAAACACTTGATGTTGTTGCACCAAAGATATTGTGCTGGATAACTAAACACTTATAAGGTCCCAAAGGCGAGACTTATTGGCTATGCCAATGCTTGTCTTTTCTGGTCTTCGCGCTAACAACTGTGGAGTTACTCAATGCCCAGGATGCCCGGTGGCAGCTCATGGCTACCAACAGAGCTGCTTTTTGCCTCATTTGTAGTGCCGGGCCTGCAACTTCTGCCTTTAATCTGCCATGTGTTTTAGGCGCTGCCATTCAGGTGCCCATCACTTCTGGCCCGTGACGTCGCTACTCCGCCCCGCGAGGCTTGCCTGCGACGCTCATTCTCCTCGCCGAGTTGTACAGTAACTTGGAATTACAAGCATTGCCATAGCCAATAGGTCTCGCCTTTGGGACCTTTGTAAGATTTTGGCCACAGCGATTGGCTTTTGCAATGTGTTTAAGCTATGGTGAAGAGCTCTACAGCACCACTCTACAGCACCACTCTATAGCACTTCTCTACAGTACCCCTTTACAGCACCAATCTAAACCACCACTCTGCAGCACCACTCTACAGTACCCCTTTCCAGCACCACTCTACAGTACCCCTTTCCAGCACCAATCTAAACCACCACCCTGCAGCAGCCCTTTGCAGCACCACTCTGCAGCATAACACTCTGCAGCACCACTCTGCAGTACCCCTTTACAGCACCAATCTAAACCACCACTGTGCAGCACCACTGTACAGCACCACTCTGCAGCACCACTCTACAGTATCCCTTTCCAGCACCAATCTAAACCACCACCCTGCAGCACCCCTCTGCAGCACCCCTCTGCAGCACCACTCTGCAGCACCACTCTGCAGCACCACTCTACAGTACCCCTTTCCAGCACCACTCCACAGTACCCCTTCCCAGCACCAATCCAAACCACCACCCTGCACCACCCCTCTGCAGCACCAATCTAAACCACCACTCTGCGGCACCACTGTACAGTACCCCTTTACAGCACCAATCTAAACCACCACTCTGCAGCACCACTGTACTGCACCACTCTGCAGCACCACTCTGCAGCACCCCTTTACAGCACCAATCTAAACAACTACTCTGCCGCACCACTCTGCAGCACCACTCTACAGTACCCCTTTACAGCACCACTCTACAGTACCCCTTTACAGCACCTCTCTACAGCACCCCTTTCCAGCACCAATCTAAACCACCACCCTGCAGAACCCCTCTGCAGCACCCCTAGCACACCTCTGCAGCACCAATCTAAACCACCACTCTGCAGCACCCCTCTGCAGTACCCCTTTACAGCACCAATCTAAACCACCACTCTGCAGCACCACTCTGCAGTACCCCTTTACAGCACCAATCTAAACCACCACTGTACAGCACCACTGTACATCACCACTCTATAGCACAAGTTATGGTAACTTTTTAGTAACTGTGGATATTAGTAAACAGCACCTTCCTAGGTATGTCCACATAGGTTACCAGTGAAGCTCAGTTTTTTTTGTATTTAGGGTACCTCTACATTGCAAAAAAAATAATTAAGATGTGTGTGGGCAGCTTGTATAGCACGCCCCCCACATGTGGTTGAAATGCATTAACACCTTGCTTCTAAAAGACGCCCAACTGAAGCCGCCAACAAGTCTGGAGTGGTGTGAAGCGTTCCAATAGTTTGTAAATGGATTTGAATGGGAGTCTGGAGTGGCACAGTAAAGAGAAAAGCCGCTTCCTTCTAAAGATCGCTATCATAGAAAGGGATGTAAATGTGGCTTTGATCAACTTTCACATATGGGGGCTGTTTAAACTACAGGCTGGCAATTGTCTTAAACAGAAACAAATGTTGCACGAAAATTAACATTCCATTTGCGCTGTAACAGTTTTGCTTGTAAAAAGTGTCACGAAATTCTCTCCCATAACTGCTTCTTTTTTAGACCCACTCTTTAAACCTATATGCTAACATTAAAGCAGGCATAATGTAGCATTGTGGAGGTGGGGAGTAGGGCCTTTCTATTAAACGTACGTCATTGGAAGTGTTAATGTGAGCAGAGCGCCTCCTGGAGCTATCCCACGGCCTTATCTGTGTACCCACTGTGCAGCCGAGGAACCAAATGTTGATGTGAAAACTTCCTGAGGCGGAGCACGTTAAACATTAATAATTTAAAGCAGGTCTAGAAACTAATTAAAGAAGTGCGCAAACGTTTGGGAATGCCTAATCTTCTTGATAAACACATTGTTTTTCATGTTTAAAAAATATTGCATTTCCTCTTGTACATAAATAAAAATACATGGAGAGAAAAAAACGTACAGAAAAGAAAACCGAAATAGGCGTTATAGAAAGTAGTGTATAGAAACAAAAAACTAAGACATAGTAAGACAGAAAGAGGTGTAGATGGATACGGAAGCATAGACAAGGATACAAAGAAATAGAGCGAGAACAGGTTATCGAGAAAAACACACGTGTTTTATTTTAGCGATTGTGCCTGTTTTTTTAAACAGCACAACTGTGACAGCACAGTGCGTGAGAGAAGCCAGTAGATGGTAGGGCTGAGGGCAGAGTCAGTAACTTCAGCGCTCAAGCAGGGAGCGCCCTGGAGCCATCCCAAGGCCTTATCATTTGTTATACCAACACTGCACCAGCAGGACACAGATGTAAATGCTAAGACTAGGGGGGAGTGCGAGCAAAGGAGTATTCACAGAGATGGAAGACTCAAATGAAACTGACGAAGAGGGAGGGGGAGTGCGAGCAAAGGAGCCTGATTGATTACAGCAATAACAAGCATTGGAAATGCAATAGGTCTCGCATTTGTTGCAGCTGGAGCTATTGGTATTGTAAATGGCAATGTTTTGTACTTTGAAAAAGGTCTTGTGTTTGTTGGAGCTATTCACATTGTAAATGGCAATGTTTTTTATTTATCCTTAGGGTTCTATATAGCACGAACTTAACAGCCTCTGTTGTGAATTTCGATTCATCAAAGTTTTGTGAGCCCTGAAATTTGCACAAGTAAAGTGCTAACAGTGTAAATATGGGCACTGTTTAATAAACGAAGCCACTGCAATACAAGAGCAAAGGTGACCGAGTGACTGCTTCTGGGTTTACGGAGTTGCTTACACTCACTGCCCGTTAAAGCTAGCTAGCCCGCTACTATGAGTTTATCAAACTTAATGCTATGTTTTCTTATGTTATGTTATGCTATGCTATGTTTTGTTATGCTATGTTTTGTGTATGCTATGCTATGTTTTGTTATGCTATGCTTTGTTTTGTTATGCTATGCTATGTTTTGTTATGCTATGTTTTGTTTTGTTATGCTATGTTTTGTTGTGTTTTGCTATGCTATGTGTTGTTTTGTTAGGCTATGCTATGTTTTGTTAGGCTATGCTATATTTTGTTATGCTATGCTATGTTTTGTTGTGTTTTGTTATGCTATGCTTTGTTATGCTATGTTTTGTTTTGTTATGCTATGTTTTGTTGTGTTTTGCTATGCTATGTGTTGTTTTGTTAGGCTATGCTATGTTTTGTTAGGCTATGCTATGTTTTGTTATGCTATGCTATGTTTTGTTGTGTTTTGTTATGCTATGCTTTGTTATGCTATGTTTTGTTTTGCTATGCTATGTTTTGCTATGTTTTGTTATGTTCTGTTATGCTATGCTATGTTTTGTTGTGTTTTGTTATGCTATGCTTTGTTATGCTATGTTTTGTTTTGCTATGCTATGCTTTGCTATGTTTTGTTATGTTCTGTTATGCTATGTTATGTTTTGTTATGCTATGCTATGCTTTGTTATGCTATGTTTTGTTTTGATATGCTCTGCTATTCTATGTTTTTTATGCTATGCTGTGTTTTGTTTAGTTATGCTATGCTATGTTTTGTTGTGTTTTGTTGTTTTTTGTTATGCTATGCTATGTTTTGTTATGCTATGTTATGTTTTGTTATGCTATGCTTTGTTATGCTATGCTATGTATTGTTTTGTTATGCCATTTTTTGTTATGCTATGCTGTTTTGTTGTGTTGTGTTATGCTATGCTATTTTGTGTTTAGTTATGCTACGTTTTGTTTTGTTATGTTATGCTATGTTTTGTTATGCTATATTTTATTATGCTATGCTATGTTGTGTTTTGTCATGCTATGCTATGTTTTGGTATGCTATGCTGTTTTGTTATGCTATGTTTTGGTTTGCTATGCTATGTTTTGTGATGCTATGCTATGTTTTGTTGTGTTTTGTTATGCTATGCTATGCTATGTTTTGTTATGCTATGCGTTGTTATGCTTTGTTTTGTTTTGCTATGTTTTATGCTATGCTATGTTTTGTTTAGTTATGCTATGCTATGTTTTGTTGTATTTTGTTATGCTATGTTTTGTTATGCTATGTTATGTTTTGTTTTGTTATCCTATGCTATGCTTTGTTATGCTATGCTATGTTTTGTTTTGTTATGCCATTTTTTGTTATACAATGCTGTTTTGTTCTGTTTTGTTATGCTATGCTATTTTGTGTTTAGTTATGCTACGTTTTGTTGTGTTTTGTTATGTTATGCTATGTTTTGTTATGCTATATTTTGTTATGCTATGCTATGTTGTGTTTTGTTATGCTATGCTGTTTTGTTGTGTTTTGTTATGCTATGCTTTGTTTTGTTATGCTATGTTTTGTTATGCTATGTTTTGTGATGCTATGCTATGTTTTGTTGTGTTTTGTTATGCTATGTTTTGTTTTGCTATGCTATGTTTTGTTATGCTATGCTATGTTTTGTTATGCTATGCTATGTTTTGTTATGCTACGCTACGTTTTGTTGTGTTTTGTTATGCAATGCTTTGCTTTGTTTTGCTATGTTTTGTTATGCTATGTGTTGTTGAGTTTTGTTATGCTATGCTATTTTTTCTTATGCTATGTTATGTTTTGTTATGCTATGCTATGTTTTGTTATGCTATGTTATGTTTTGTTTTGTTATGCTATGCTATGCTTTGTTATGCTATGCTATGTTTTGTTTTGTGATGCCATTTTTTGTTATGCGATGCTGTTTTGTTCTCTTTTGTTATGCTATGCTATTTTGTGTTTAGTTATGCTACGTTTTGTTGTGTTTTGTTATGTTATGCTATGTTTTGTTATGCTATATTTTGTTATGCTATGCTATGTTGTGTTTTGTTATGCTATACTGTTTTGTTGTGTTTTGTTATGCTATGCTTTGTTTTGTTATGCTATGTTTTGTGATGCTATGCTATGTTTTGTTGTGTTTTGTTATGCTATGTTTTGTTTTGCTATGCTATGTTTTGTTATGCTATGCTATGTTTTGTTATGCTATGCTATATTTTGTTATGCCATGCTACGTTTTGTTGTGTTTTGGTATGCAATGCTTTGCTTTGTGTTGCTATGTTTTGTTATGCTATGTGTTGTTGAGTTTAGTAATGCTGTGCTATTTTTTCTTATGCTATGCTATGTTTTGTTATGCTATGCTATGTTTTGTTATGCTATGCTATGTTTTGTTTTGATACTTTTGTTATGTTATGCTACTTTTTGTTGTGATTTTTATGTTATACTGTTTTGTTATGCTATGCTATGTTTTGTTGTGTTTTGCTATGCTAGGCTTTGTTTTGTTATGCTATGCTATGTTTTGTGATGCTATGCTATGTTTTGTTATGTTTTGTTATGCTATACTATGTTATGTTATGCTATACTATGTTATGTTATGCCATACTATGTTATGTTTTGTTATGCTATGTTATGATTTGTTATGTTATGTTAGGCTAGGCTATGTTTTTTTATGTTATGTTATGTTTTGTTAAGTTATGGTATGCTATGCAATGGTTGTGTTTTGCCATGCTAGGCTTTGTTTTGTTATGCTATGCTATGTTTTGTGATGCTATGCTATGTTTTGCTATGTTTTTTTATGCTATGCTTTGTTTTGTTATGCTATACTATGGTATGTTATGCTATACTATGTTATGTTTTGTTATGCTATGTTATGATTTGTTATGTTATGTTATGTTAGACGAGGCTATGTTTTGTTATGTTATGTTATGTTTTGTTAAGTTATGGTATGCTATGCAATGGTATGCAACGCTAGGCTATGTTTTATTATGTTATGTAATGGTATGTTTTGTTATGTTAGGCTATGTTCTGTTATGTTATGCTGTTATTTTATGTTAGGCTAGGCTATGTTTTGTTATGTTATGCTATGTTATGGTGTATTAAACTACTGTGGATTTTATAACATCCAAAAGCTGATGAATGGAGCGGGCTTGCACGTCTTTGGGCTTGTGTGCGCTCCCCTCCCTCCCCCACCACAGTACTTTGCATTTTGCCCTGTGTCTGTGTTTAGTTATGCTACATTTTGTTGTGTTTTTTTATGCTATGCTATGTTTTGTTTTGTGATGCCATTTTTTGTTATGCGATGCTGTTTTGTTCTCTTTTGTTATGCTATGCTATTTTGTGTTTAGTTATGCTACGTTTTGTTGTGTTTTGTTATGTTATGCTATGTTTTGTTATGCTATATTTTGTTATGCTATGCTATGTTGTGTTTTGTTATGCTATGCTGTTTTGTTGTGTTTTGTTATGCTATGCTTTGTTTTGTTATGCTATGTTTTGTGATGCTATGCTATGTTTTGTTGTGTTTTGTTATGCTATGTTTTGTTTTGCTATGCTATGTTTTGTTATGCTATGCTATGTTTTGTTATGCTATGCTATATTTTGTTATGCCATGCTACGTTTTGTTGTGTTTTGGTATGCAATGCTTTGCTTTGTGTTGCTATGTTTTGTTATGCTATGTGTTGTTGAGTTTAGTAATGCTGTGCTATTTTTTCTTATGCTATGCTATGTTTTGTTATGCTATGCTATGTTTTGTTATGCTATGCTATGTTTTGTTTTGATACTTTTGTTATGTTATGCTACTTTTTGTTGTGATTTTTATGCTATACTGTTTTGTTATGCTATGCTATGTTTTGTTGTGTTTTGCTATGCTAGGCTTTGTTTTGTTATGCTATGCTATGTTTTGTGATGCTATGCTATGTTTTGTTATGTTTTGTTATGCTATACTATGTTATGTTATGCTATACTATGTTATGTTATGCCATACTATGTTATGTTTTGTTATGCTATGTTATGATTTGTTATGTTATGTTAGGCTAGGCTATGTTTTTTTATGTTATGTTATGTTTTGTTAAGTTATGGTATGCTATGCAATGGTTGTGTTTTGCCATGCTAGGCTTTGTTTTGTTATGCTATGCTATGTTTTGTGATGCTATGCTATGTTTTGCTATGTTTTTTTATGCTATGCTTTGTTTTGTTATGCTATACTATGGTATGTTATGCTATACTATGTTATGTTTTGTTATGCTATGTTATGATTTGTTATGTTATGTTATGTTAGGCGAGGCTATGTTTTGTTATGTTATGTTATGTTTTGTTAAGTTATGGTATGCTATGCAATGGTATGCAACGCTAGGCTATGTTTTATTATGTTATGTAATGGTATGTTTTGTTATGTTAGGCTATGTTCTGTTATGTTATGCTGTTATTTTATGTTAGGCTAGGCTATGTTTTGTTATGTTATGCTATGTTATGGTGTATTAAACTACTGTGGATTTTATAACATCCAAAAGCTGATGAATGGAGCGGGCTTGCACGTCTTTGGGCTTGTGTGCGCTCCCCTCCCTCCCCCACCACAGTACTTTGCATTTTGCCCTGTGTCTGTGTTTAGTTATGCTACATTTTGTTGTGTTTTGTTATGCTATGCTATGTTTTGTTTTGTGATGCCATTTTTTGTTATGCGATGCTGTTTTGTTCTCTTTTGTTATGCTATGCTATTTTGTGTTTAGTTATGCTACGTTTTGTTGTGTTTTGTTATGTTATGCTATGTTTTGTTATGCTATATTTTGTTATGCTATGCTATGTTGTGTTTTGTTATGCTATGCTGTTTTGTTGTGTTTTGTTATGCTATGCTTTGTTTTGTTATGCTATGTTTTGTGATGCTATGCTATGTTTTGTTGTGTTTTGTTATGCTATGTTTTGTTTTGCTATGCTATGTTTTGTTATGCTATGCTATGTTTTGTTATGCTATGCTATATTTTGTTATGCCATGCTACGTTTTGTTGTGTTTTGGTATGCAATGCTTTGCTTTGTGTTGCTATGTTTTGTTATGCTATGTGTTGTTGAGTTTAGTAATGCTGTGCTATTTTTTCTTATGCTATGCTATGTTTTGTTATGCTATGCTATGTTTTGTTATGCTATGCTATGTTTTGTTTTGATACTTTTGTTATGTTATGCTACTTTTTGTTGTGATTTTTATGCTATACTGTTTTGTTATGCTATGCTATGTTTTGTTGTGTTTTGCTATGCTAGGCTTTGTTTTGTTATGCTATGCTATGTTTTGTGATGCTATGCTATGTTTTGTTATGTTTTGTTATGCTATACTATGTTATGTTATGCTATACTATGTTATGTTATGCCATACTATGTTATGTTTTGTTATGCTATGTTATGATTTGTTATGTTATGTTAGGCTAGGCTATGTTTTTTATGTTATGTTATGTTTTGTTAAGTTATGGTATGCTATGCAATGGTTGTGTTTTGCCATGCTAGGCTTTGTTTTGTTATGCTATGCTATGTTTTGTGATGCTATGCTATGTTTTGCTATGTTTTTTTATGCTATGCTTTGTTTTGTTATGCTATACTATGGTATGTTATGCTATACTATGTTATGTTTTGTTATGCTATGTTATGATTTGTTATGTTATGTTATGTTAGGCGAGGCTATGTTTTGTTATGTTATGTTATGTTTTGTTAAGTTATGGTATGCTATGCAATGGTATGCAACGCTAGGCTATGTTTTATTATGTTATGTAATGGTATGTTTTGTTATGTTAGGCTATGTTCTGTTATGTTATGCTGTTATTTTATGTTAGGCTAGGCTATGTTTGTTATGTTATGCTATGTTATGGTGTATTAAACTACTGTGGATTTTATAACATCCAAAAGCTGATGAATGGAGCGGGCTTGCACGTCTTTGGGCTTGTGTGCGCTCCCCTCCCTCCCCCACCACAGTACTTTGCATTTTGCCCTGTGTCTGTGTTTAGTTATGCTACATTTTGTTGTGTTTTGTTATGCTATGCTATGTTTTGTTTTGTGATGCCATTTTTTGTTATGCGATGCTGTTTTGTTCTCTTTTGTTATGCTATGCTATTTTGTGTTTAGTTATGCTACGTTTTGTTGTGTTTTGTTATGTTATGCTATGTTTTGTTATGCTATATTTTGTTATGCTATGCTATGTTGTGTTTTGTTATGCTATGCTGTTTTGTTGTGTTTTGTTATGCTATGCTTTGTTTTGTTATGCTATGTTTTGTGATGCTATGCTATGTTTTGTTGTGTTTTGTTATGCTATGTTTTGTTTTGCTATGCTATGTTTTGTTATGCTATGCTATGTTTTGTTATGCTATGCTATATTTTGTTATGCCATGCTACGTTTTGTTGTGTTTTGGTATGCAATGCTTTGCTTTGTGTTGCTATGTTTTGTTATGCTATGTGTTGTTGAGTTTAGTAATGCTGTGCTATTTTTTCTTATGCTATGCTATGTTTTGTTATGCTATGCTATGTTTTGTTATGCTATGCTATGTTTTGTTTTGATACTTTTGTTATGTTATGCTACTTTTTGTTGTGATTTTTATGCTATACTGTTTTGTTATGCTATGCTATGTTTTGTTGTGTTTTGCTATGCTAGGCTTTGTTTTGTTATGCTATGCTATGTTTTGTGATGCTATGCTATGTTTTGTTATGTTTTGTTATGCTATACTATGTTATGTTATGCTATACTATGTTATGTTATGCCATACTATGTTATGTTTTGTTATGCTATGTTATGATTTGTTATGTTATGTTAGGCTAGGCTATGTTTTTTTATGTTATGTTATGTTTTGTTAAGTTATGGTATGCTATGCAATGGTTGTGTTTTGCCATGCTAGGCTTTGTTTTGTTATGCTATGCTATGTTTTGTGATGCTATGCTATGTTTTGCTATGTTTTTTTATGCTATGCTTTGTTTTGTTATGCTATACTATGGTATGTTATGCTATACTATGTTATGTTTTGTTATGCTATGTTATGATTTGTTATGTTATGTTATGTTAGGCGAGGCTATGTTTTGTTATGTTATGTTATGTTTTGTTAAGTTATGGTATGCTATGCAATGGTATGCAACGCTAGGCTATGTTTTATTATGTTATGTAATGGTATGTTTTGTTATGTTAGGCTATGTTCTGTTATGTTATGCTGTTATTTTATGTTAGGCTAGGCTATGTTTTGTTATGTTATGCTATGTTATGGTGTATTAAACTACTGTGGATTTTATAACATCCAAAAGCTGATGAATGGAGCGGGCTTGCACGTCTTTGGGCTTGTGTGCGCTCCCCTCCCTCCCCCACCACAGTACTTTGCATTTTGCCCTGTGTCTGTGTTTAGTTATGCTACATTTTGTTGTGTTTTGTTATGTTATGCTATGTTTTGTTATGCTATATTTTGTTATGCTATGCTATGTTGTGTTATGCTATGCTATGTTTTATGCTATGCTGTTTTGTTGTGTTTTGTTATGCTATGCTTTGTTTTGTTATGCTATGTTTTGTTATGCTATGTTTTGTGATGCTATGCTAGGTTTTGTTTTTTGTTATGCTATGTTTTGTTTTGCTATGCTATGTTTTGTTATGCTATGCTATATTTTGTTATGCCATGCTACATTTTGTTGTGTTTTGGTATGCAATGCTTTGCTTTGTTTTGCTATGTTTTGTTATGCTATGTGTTGTTGAGTTTAGTAATGCTCGGCTATTTTTTCTTATGCTATGCTATGTTTTGTTATGCTATGCTATGTTTTGTTATGCTATGCTATGTTTTGTTATGCTATGCTATGCTTTGTTTTGTTATGCTATGCTTTGTTATGCTATGCTATGTTTTGTTTTGATATTTTTTGTTATGCTATGCTATTTTTTGTTTTGTTTTTTATGCTATACTATTTTTTGTTATGCTATGCTATGTTTTGTTGTGTTTTGCTATGCTAGGCTTTGTTTTGTTATGCTATGCTATGTTTTGTGATGCTATGCTATGTTTTGTTATGCTATGCTTTGTTTTGTTATGCTATACTATGTTATGTTATGCTATCAGTGAAAGCAAAGCGTGAAGGCGATACACTGAGGACAAATGAGTGTGTGGCAAAGGAGCAGAGAGTGATGAAAATCTGCTGCGCGCTGACAAACACACGTGCTGAAGACAAAGTTGAATGGAAGCACAAAGCGATTATCCTTACCGTTTGTCTGATCGTGCCTTTACATTTATTTACATGCGTTAGAGGACACGCGCTGTAGATGATATGAAATGAAAGTACAAGCGATAATCCTTCACGCTTGGCTGCATGCTGTTAGTTGAAGATGGGTAAGACTTCCCTTGAAATCGGAACAAGCGCGTATGAATCAAGGCTCAGCAAAATAAAAGAAAATCAAAGGCGGTAAAAGGCTTGAAAAGTTTGTAGCGGCGAAAGTGAAAGTAATCGAGCAGAGCATCAAAGGGCTGGGTGAGAAGGGAGGGGGGAATGCAAGGGTCAAAGCGGCTAAAGTGAAAGAAAGCTATAGAGAAGGGAGGGGGGAGTGGGAGCAGCTGTGCACGTGCATGTGATCGTGCACTCAAGGTTTAGGCCAGCCAAAACTGTGGGTAGCACTTTGAAAATCCCACATACAAAATGTCTCTTCGAGCCTTTGGCTCGCGAGACCTAAAAACCACAGATAGCAGCTGTGCACGTGCACGAGTTCGTGAACGCAAGCTGTAGGCCTGCAAAATCCTCTGGTGGGACTTTTAAAAGCCACTTAAAAAATGTCTCAAAGAGACAGCATGCGCTGTCTCAAGCGAGAACTAAAAAACTGATGTCATCAGAGAGGAATATAATACAGCTATATATTTTAGAAAAGTTGGACTAAAACCATGTCATTTAAGAGCCCGCATCATAAATTTCCAATTGACACAGTCAAAAGTCTTTTCGGCATCCAAAGTTACAGCAGCTATAAGCGTTTTTTTAGCAGAGGCCACATGTAAAATATCCAGAAACACCATAGAATTATCAGTCATGTGTCTTCCTTTTACAAATCCAGTTTGCTCAAATCCAACCATTTCTGAAATAAGAGAAGAAATCCTAATAGATAAAAGCTTAGCAACAAGTTTGCAATCTAAGTTAATAAGGGAGATAGGACTATAATTGGCACATGAGGAAAGATCTTTATCCTTTAAAGGAATTAAACAAATCATAGCCTCCAAAAAAGTACACTTAGCTTCATCTTGTGAGAGAAAACACTGATATAAGGTGAGTAAGTGTGGGAGTAAATGATGCCAAAAACAGGAATAAAATTAAACTATCTGGACCGGGTGCTTTATCTTTGGGTAGTGCATTAAGAGCGGATTTTAGTTCAGAAATAGGGTCTTTTAGAAGAGAAAGATCCTGTACTTGCTGTCTTGGTGGGAGAGAGTGAAAATAGGAATCTAATGCCTCATCTGTGGGAAAGTGATCTGCAGTGTAAAGATTTGTATAATAAGCAAAAAACACTTCAGAATTTCATTGTTTTTAACATGAGGAATCCCGCTTTCATCTATAATCTTTACTATTTTGGACTTTTGAGATTTAACCTTCAGGTAACTGGTGAATAATTTGCTGGCCTTATTTTGTCCACCAAAAAAAAAAACGTGGAATTCATTTTTAACAATGTTCCAAATGGCTTGCTCTGTTGACTTTTTATTGAATTCAAATTTGGCATTCATAAAACTCTGAAACACCTCATCATTCTTGGTTGTGAAAAAAATCATGCTCTAATTGTTTAATAGATTGAAGCGATAGTCAGGATTTTTTAATAGCTTTTTTCTTTTTAGCCATGACATAATTAATTGTATGTCCTTGGGAAGGAGCTTTAAATCCATCCCAGACTGTATGAAATGGAATATCAGGTGTGATATTATGCAGAAAAAACTCTTGTAGAAAAAATTCTGCACAAATTCCTTATCTTTCAATATTGTTGAAGCACCATCTATTCGGTTTAGAAGTCTCAGATAATAACTCCAAATCTATTATAACCGGAGCATGATCTGAAATTAATATTGACCCAATTTCAGCATGTGTAAGCGTAGTAACTAGGGGAGGGGGGTGAAAGAAAGAAATAATCAATTCTGGATTGGTATTTATGATAATGGGTGTATTCCTGTGTGTCCGGAGAGTATAGCCTCCAGGCATCAAGTAAGCCTCTGGAGTAAATAAATCGTGTAAGTGCTTTCTGCATTTTTTTATTATTATTAATTCTTTATTTCGGCCAATTTGGCCATAAAAGACACATGTATATAAAAAAAACAAAGAATCATAATAGCATACATGCAGCAACACTTTAAAACAGTAAGTTTAAAAATGTAATACAAGAATAAATTTTCATCTCCTCAATTTAAAACACATTTCTTTTTAGGAACAGATTTTTATAAGCATATACAGAGGTCCTACTCAGAGTATCTGACCAAGTTTCCTGCGAATAATATACACAGAGTAAAGGAACCTGCTTATGCTAAATACAATAAACTGGGTTGTATTGCTTTTTATAATCCTGTATGCTGTAGAACAGGATCTGGTTCCTAGGAGAGTACACATGGGTTTTAGCCATTTCTTTCGAGCCTTCAGGTAGGCACTACATTCAAACAACATGTGAACCTCATTCTCCGTACAGGAATTTAAGCACATAGGACAACACCCGCTTTTGTCATTCAGGCCTCTCAGTCTTTTCTGTGACCAGCGTTCTGTATTATAGTTCAGCATAGGGATCCCATATCTAAACTTCAAGTAAAGGGACTTTGCAATAGGTGGCTCAATTTCATCCAAAAAGGATTCAAAGCGGGGTTCGTCCTTAAAGGATAAAAAACCTTGAATTAGAGACCCAACTCTACTTTCATGTACGAGCCTGTCACTCATGTAGGACCAAAAGGCTCGTTTTACTATAGATTTAGAATAAGCCGGTAAATTGTCAGGATTCTCCCACATTGAGTACAACCCCAAAAGCATGAACCATTTTTTAATATGCACAAGCCACTGAATAGAGTTAAAAGAATCAAGAATCAACAATTCTTGAAGGCCATTTCTGTAATCGAGCAGTTCTGGGGTGGACCATAACCTAACCCAAAACATTAATGGTCTTATAATGGCAAAGTAATCTGTTCTTTTAAAATTCAAATCGAGCTGGAGTGGTATTAAAGGTGTACTATTCGGGACCCTAACAATAGCTCTCATGAATTTATTGTCCAAGCCCTGAAAGCTGTCTCTGGCCCAAGGTCCCCATATCTCTGCTCCATACAACACAGCAGATTGAATTTTAAATTTAAAAAGCTCTAAGACAGGGGTTACACTCTTGCTTGTGCTAGCGTTCAGTCTACGTATAATAGGTTTAACGTTGTGGGCATATGATACCTTACTTTTCTCAACTTGGGCCTTCCAACTTAATTTTGAATCAAGTGCAACGCCCAAATAGGAGAAGTTTTCCACAGTTCCTAATTTCTGGCCATTCAAAATCAAAAACCCTCTGTCCGGTTTGCTGGGGTTTAATGCCATACATTTCGTTTTATCAGCATTTATTTCCAGACCCTTGGTCGTGCAATAACAGCTAAAGGAATTTAAGAGTGCCTGGAGTCCTTTCTTGGTCTGGGATATAAGAATGGTGTCGTCCGCAAAGAGCAACGCAGGCACCCTCTCTCCATTAAGCTGCGGGGAATCATTAGTACAACCATTCAAATGGTTGGGAGCATCATTAACAAACAAGGAAAACAAGGTAGGGGCCAAGACACACCCTTGGCGAACCCCACGTTCAATGGGGATGTTACGTGTCAGTTCGCCATTTGGACCCCACCTGATGTTTGCATAATTTCCAGCATGCAGCTCAACTATTTGAGCCAAAAGACACCCTGGCAAGCCTACTTCACTTAAGGTCCTCCAGAGCAAGTTGCGAGGGACAAGGTCGAATGCGGCTCTCAGATCTACGAAAGCTACATACAAATGACCTTTCCTAATATGCACGTACTTCCAGATCAAACAACAGAATCTGAATATTTGATCTATGGTACTAGTCTTGCTCCTAAAGCCGGCTTGAAATTTAGAGATTATTTTTGAGTCCTCCAGCCAATCATTAATCCGAAACAGTAAGTGTTTGGCATAGAGTTTTTGCAGGGTGTCCATTAGACTAATTGGTCTATAGTTTGAAGGTACCGATCTGTTCCCCTTTTTAAAAATTAACACAACTTCCGCTGCACGCCAACTATCTGGAAAGCGACAGCTTGTAGACAGAACATTAAATAAACGATTTACATAAGGAGCCCATACTTCGATGTCGTGTTTATAAAGATCCCCCGGTATTTTGTCAGGGCCTGGTGCTTTGCTATTTTTTAGTTCATTAATCGCCCTTATTGTTTCCTCCAATGTGAAGTCAAGGGGTTCAATAGGAGGGGGGCACCATAATATCTTGTTGTCATCAACATCATATTGTTTATAAAGGGATGTGAAATGGGTCACCCATGTCATTTCATCCAAAAACGTGTCTTTTACAGCTCTGCCTGCATGCCCCTCATTTGCCACCAACCTCCAAAACCCAACATTATCATTAGTTTTTGCAGCAGCTAACATTTCTGACCAAATCGACTCTTCCCATAGCTTTTTTGATGTTTTTTGGGCACACTTATATACCTCCCTTGCAAGTTTGACTCCTTCTTTTGATTTGCTTTTAATAGCAAGCAAGAGGTTTCTCTTGGCCAACCTGCATGAGTGATCGTACCATAGTTTTCCATGACTTCCCACTCTTATATTTTGTTGCTTTTTCCTTGGCATTTTTGACAAGCAAGTTTTTAGTTCACTGAAGAAAACATTGTGTAGTTCGATAAAGTGATCAAAGTGGACAGGTAGAAAAGATTGTCCAGCTATAGGACCAAACATTTCCCCAAAGAGAGAGTACACCGATGCTAGGGCCTTGCCATCAGACAAAATATAGGGCCATTTTACTGCACGTCTATTATTATTTAGATGTACATCCTCACACATTTTGCCATTGGTGGTCTCAGATGATAGAGTAGCTAGGTTGGTAGTAATATCACTAAACATTTGCACATCAATGTAAAGTTCTAAAGGGTAGTGATCACTTTCCTCCCTACTTGCCACTTTTAAATCAATCAAATAATGCCAAAGGTTAAGTGAAACAAGTATGAAATCTAGATTACTATTGGATTTCGCAAAAGTTGGTTGTTTTGTCAGGTCCGAAGGGAGGCGGCCGTTACATGCTCTAAGACCATGGTCTGCCGTTAGCCTAAGCAATTGAACGGCCAAAGTGGAACACTTAACAAAGTTTGAGGTTTCAAGCTGGGGAATTTTGTACACCTGGTCCTCATCCTCAAAGACGTCATTAATACCAGAAACCGGTTCGAAATTACAGTTTAGGTCGCCTCCCAAAATTACCGGGGTATCTCCAACCACCTTTTTCAAAAAGAGATCCAGTGTTTCCAAAGTAGGTGAGACCTTGGAATGGGCAAGTGGTCTATTATAGACGTTAAAAATGTAACATTCATTTCCATTTGGGGGTACAATTTTTAGGGCCAGAATATCGGGTGTTCCTGTCTCTATAATTTCAACCCTCATAACCAAGGTGATTTTAAGCCATATGATCAACCCCCCTGACGGTCTCCCCCTATCAGACTGAACTGCCTCAGTGCCATAGGTTTTGTATCCGACTCTATGTGGAACATCTATTGCCCATGTTTCTTGCAATAAACAAAGGTCACTAGTATCAACATAATCAGCCCATTCAGGATCCTTAAGATTTTTACCAACACCAGCAATGTTCCAAGACAAAATGAGAAAACGTGGGGTCAATCTATTACTGGAACAGGTTTGGTCATCAAAAGCCTGCATAAATACCGGCTGATGATGAACATTACCTAACTGTGTATCGGCAGTTTGATTCTCTGTCTCAATGACCACATCTCTTACTACAGTATTGGTTCCCCCATCTAAGCAACCCACATCCAGACCGTGACATACTTTATCAGCTGCTAGAGACCTTTCCTTGCTCTGGTGGTGATAAGACTTATTACCTAGTGTACAGTAGGTGTCATATAACTTGGGAATACAATCTGGCATAGTCCCAAGTCAATCGACAGCATCTAGACAACTGAACCTGTTAAAAGTGGGAATACCAGACCACATATTTCGATCTGCCTGTCTAGCCAAGTTGGGTACATAGCCATGACACTGTTTGACAGTGTTCCAATTGGACCCATATTGTATGGGCCTAGATGGGGGGTAAAAAAACAATAGAGACCTGGCTTCAATGGGTGGTGTATCTCCATATGATTTCCATTTGCAAATCTGTTCAACACTATGGGGTTCCTCAAAAGAAATGACTATGCAGTCACCCATAATTGATTTAGCCAAGGGTCCTACCCACGGCACCCTACGAACCATGAGGATTTTACTTTTCATATGATTCGGAATGGGTTTATTCGAATTTAACCAATAGATCACTTTATTTTTTAGAGATTGAAAGTTCTCCTCATATTGGTTTTCTAATTCAGGTACCCCTGTAAGAACAATTACAAATGGGCTTGCGTCAGGTGGTAAATCTATATACCCTCCTTTAAAGTTGTTATAAGCATGGCCAGATTGATAGTTTGGCTTATTAGGAACATTGGCAAAAGATCTATCAGTCAAGGATTTATTGCTGACAGGTAGATTAGATGTGGATTTCTGTGGAACAGGGGTGTTGGGGGTAGGAGAATGGGTAGTAGCAACATTTGGTAATTGAGGCTTTTTTCCTTGAACATGACCCTTCAGCAAAGATTTGTTAGAGGTATTTGCAGATGACGAGGTCGAGGGAATTATATTTGATGTGACTGATGTATTTGTTGTCGATGTTTTATTTGTTCTTTTAACTATTTCCTCTTTTTGCTGCTGTATGCTAGCTGGGTTTTTATTCAGAGGTATCACCGGAGCAGTAGGTGGTGCTTGCATAGACACTATGGGTACATCAGTGCAATTGAGACTTAAGCTAGATAGTGTAATAACACTTTTTTCTACCTCAAGCAACTGATTCTCAATGCCAGTTAACCTCACTTCTAATGGCCTGAGTAGTTTCTTAAGCGTATCCCATACCAGTTTTAAAAACTCTTCCCTTCCCTCTTCCTGTCCTACCATGTTCAAAGAATTTCTCTGGCCCTCATTGACCGAGTGGTCAGCCAATATGACCGAGTTTTGCTCATCTGTACTATCATTGACGCTTTGAACAATTAGAGGCGCTTGGTCAGACATTTTATTAGCAATACTTACATTGAGTGTTTGCGGGGCCCCCCCTATAATATTTTGACTAAAGGCTACCTTCGCCTTTTTTCTAGCATACGCAGATATATGTTTCCGTTTTCTCTTATATTTTAATGATGTCTTAACAGGCACCTGGCTTTTAATCGGGTCTGTTTCCACCAATACCTTTTGCTTCTCACCATTTTTACTACCCACGATATTCCCTATCAGTGGATCCGAAGATGGAAAGCTTTCAGATACAACACTGGCAGAGGGGCCCGAGGGAACAAAGTCTTGATTAATAGAGGGAGTTGTTTCCTCAGCAATAGAGTGAACCTCGACCAAGGTGATAATTGGTGTGGGGCCAGTAGTGCGCTCAGGGGTTTTTGAGGAGGCAATACTACCTAGAGAGGATTTTTTCCCTAGTGCTAGTTCGGTAGAGAGCCTCCTTGCAGACTCCAGCTCCAACGATACTCTGTGCTGGAGTTTAGTAATCTCATTATCAATTGAAAGGCTAGTCCTTGTGATAAAATCATCCAGGGTCCCTGTAGCCTTTTTCACGGATTTAGTAGACTTACTCCTAGTTTCACAGACAGACATTATTTAAACTATAGGTTGTTTAGAATTAAAACACAAGCGCAACTAGACAACTCAAATACAAAACCAAGAGGGATGGCCCGGTCCGGTCTTAATCGGTCTATAACGGCCCTGTCTTTGCCCAGTCTTAGCCCCGGCCTTTGCCCCGCGCGCGTCCCGCGTGCGCGTTGCTATCACTGATTATCAGGGAGAAGAACAGGTGGAGGGGGGGGGAAGAGGACCAGCTGCGGCCGATCAGCGCCGCTGAGCACGCTGGTCCTCGCAGTCCCGCCTCTGTCCTTGGTGTCAGCTGTGATGTCCCTGAAGGCGCGTTGGTGCTCCAATGCACGAATGGAAACCCAAGGGCTGGATCCCCAACAAGGTCTCTTGCCTGCGAGCGGCTCCCGCGAAGCGGGGGCCGCGAGGCGTGGCGAAGTGGCCAGAAAACGGACAGGCAAACAGGAGCAGCACTCCCAGCAAGGTCAGTAAGTAACCCAAGCAGCTCCCACTCCGTGGTGATTTTAACGGGTGGAGGGGGCGGGAAGAGGACCAGCTGCGGCCGATCAGCGCCGCTGAGCACGCTGGTCCTCGCAGTCCCGCCTCTGTCCTTGGTGTCAGCTGTGATGCTGTGATGCCCCTGAAGGCGCGTTGGTGCTCCAATGCACGAATGGAAACCCAAGGGCTGGATCCCCAACAAGGTCTCTTGCCTGCGAGCGGCTCCCACGAAGCGGGGGCTGCGAGGCGTGGCGAAGTGGCCAGAAAATGGACAGGCAAACAGGAGCAGCACTCCCAGCATGGTCAGTAAGTAACCCAAGCAGCTCCCACTCCGTGGTGATTTTAACGGGTGGAGGGGGCGGGAAGAGGACCAGCTGCGGCCGATCAGCGCCGCTGAGCACGCTGGTCCTCGCAGTCCCGCCTCTGTCCTTGGTGTCAGCTGTGATGCTGTGATGTCCCTGAAGGCGCGTTGGTGCTCCAATGCACGAATGGAAACCCAAGGGCTGGATCCCCAACAAGGTCTCTTGCCTGCGAGCGGCTCCCGCGAAGCGGGGGCCGCGAGGCGTGGCGAAGTGGCCAGAAAACGGAGAGGCAAACAGGAGCAGCACTCCCAGCAAGGTCAGTAAGGTCTGCATTTTGTTAGGAACATATTTAACTTGGGATTTTCTATCCAAGAAAGGGTCTACAATTTGGTTAAAGTCACCACCTACTATGAGATTTGCATTCAAACATGAGCGTAAAATAACTGACATTTGTTCCCAAAATTGCACATCAATACCAGTAGGACCATAAATATTGAGAATGGAAATAGATGTGTGATGAATAGTGGCATGTATTAATACCCATCGCCCCTCCACATCTCTTTCCTTTTTCTCTATTACAAAGGGTAGGGATTTGTGAACCAGTATAATAACCCCATTTTTGTGCTAAAGGGCTGGAGAACAAAAAACCTGACCAACCCAATTTTAACGCGATGAGTTTGGATCTTTGTCAAGTAAATGTGTCTCCTGTAGTACGTCAATAGTACATTTAAGATGTGCTAAGTGAGTGGGAACTCATTGTTTTTTAATAGGATTAAGCAAGCCCTTGACATTCCACAAAATAACTTTAAGGTAATTGAAATATATCAACATACATATTGAACTAATATATCCATAAAAAGGACCCAAAACAACAAACTATCTGAATATAGATAACTCGAGAAATGACCTAACATTCATATTAAATGAAGATCTAGAAAGCATAATGAGACCAAGGAAAAAGAAAGGAAAAAAGAAACAAGAGAGGAAATAAAAAGAGGGAAAAGAAATGAAAGTGAGAAAAGGAACAATGAATCTGGTAAAGACGATGAAGATGACAAAAAGCTTCAGTCATGAAGAGAGTAGGACGCAACCAGTGCAAGGAGAATATGATGGAGGGGTGGAGAAACGCATAACTGAAGACAGACAACAGGCCAAAATCAAATCAGAGTGGACTCCTATAATCACAGAAACAATCACTATAATAGAAAAAGAAAAAGAGAATATAAGGAAAAAGGTGGCTGCTATTCATATCAATAGAACCAATAAGGCAAAAATACAAACATATCAACAACTAGGAATGCAAAGCACATAAATGACCAATAAATACCACTTACCAAGACATGAGGATAATATGGAAACAGTAGGTCTAGGAAGGGAGTTACTTTGGAGACAACACACCAGAGGAGAAAATCCAGACTTAACAACAAACAGCTGCAAGGGGGATTAAATAAATAGCAAAGTTAAATAAGTGAACAAATTGACTAAAGATATCACAAGCACAATTAACAATAAACATGTTAACATTAATATTGTTAGAGTTAACTCCCTGAGTAATAAATACATTTGATTCAAAGAAAACAGACCAAAAGTACAAACATTTAACAGGTTAAGAAACACTAAATAGAAAGTTCAAGCTTTTCCAAGATCCATTGCTTCACTCTTATGTTGAAGAATACATTTTCTCAGGTATTCTGAACTGTCAAATAAGAAAGTGTGTTCTTTATACGTGACTGTGAAGAAGCATGGGTGCACAAGACCCTATGATATGTTATGTTATGTTAAAAATGTTTCTAGAGTGCATGTACACCGTTGGTTTCTTGGCACTAGGTATAGAAGTAGCCTAGCCCTGGTGAGACTATTCATATGCCTGAACAAAGAGCCATGTCTTAAGAGTCCCCTGAATATAAGCAGGTCTGTACAGAATGTAATACCATAGGGGAGGGCTGTCCAAAAGTGGGGCACCAAGACCGCGAACCTGCTGCCACCTAGTCTCTTCCATTTATATCGTGAAATGACCAGTAGATTCATTTGGGCAGAATGCAAATTGCGAGTGGGTATATGTTTCTTTATGAAATTGGAGACAAATTTTGGGCCAGCACCCTGCAGGGACTTAAAAATGAGATACCCAGTTTTGAAGGCATAGCATTGTAGTATCGGGAGCCAATGTAACTTCTGCATAAGAGGGGATGCATGTTGCCATCTTGGTTGGTGGAAGATAAATCTATCTGCCTAATTCTGCACCAGCTTCAGTTTCTTGACTAGATACATTGGCAACCCAAAATACAAAGAATTGGCATAGTCTATGTGGAAATAACCAGGGCTAGGACAACCTGCATCAGTGCTTCCCTAGTAAGGAATCTACTGATTTTCCTTATCTTCTGCAGCTGGAAGAAGCCGGTAGAAATTACCATTCAAATCTGGGAATTCATGGACAAGTCACTGTTAATAGTGACCCCGAGGCTCCTACATGAAGAAGATGGGACTGCTGGAGAGCCCAGCCCAGTTCGCCAAAAGTATGATTTCCAGGGGTTCTGAGTGCCACCAGTTAAAATCAGTTTGGTTTTGTCTGGATTTAGCTTTAAATGGTTGCTGTTCATCCAATTGCTAATATGCAACATGGTAGACTGAAAGTCCGAGATGGAGTCGGCTGTTGTGTCGATGGTGAATATAAGTTGTAAATCATCTGCGTATTTAAATGTGCTCACATTTCTTTCCCTTAAAGACCAAATTAAAGGGGGTAAGTACAGATTGAACAAGTGCAGGGATAACGAAGATCCCTATGGCACTCCGCAGTTAGACTTCACATCAGGTGCAATAAAATAAGATCGACGAACAGACTGGGACTGATCTTCCAAGAAGGATGTAATCGGTTCAACGATCGGTTCAAAGTGGGGATCATGGTTGGAGTCGTCTGCGGTGTCGTTTAGAATTTCAGGTTCTGAGGGTGATGCCTGGATGTACGCCATTGGATAGAGGATGGCGGCGGACTGAAGTCCTGCATCCCTGACACGGTCCACCAGAATTCCATGGTTGACCGTGTCAAATGCAGCAGAAAGATCTAAAAGCACAAGAGCCTGAGGGATACCCCTGTCAGCTTCCTTTCTTAATTCATCCACTACTGTCAGGATTACCGCCTCAGTTGAGTGACAGAGACAAAAACCCGCTTAATGAGGGTCAAGGAACTGAGACTGTTTAATGAATGAGCATAGGCATTTCACCACATGAGATTCCAGTATCTTAGCCAGATAGGGAAGCAGAGATATGGGATGGTAGTTAAGAAGGGACAAGGGGTTTTTCAGAAGGGAAAGTATAGAAGCTTTTTTAAAAACTCTAGGAACACTACCCTGTATTAATGATTCATTCAAAAGAAGGAGGGCACGGTCAGGGTTTACAGTCAACACTTCTCTTAAGATATGAGCTATACAGCTATCGGCAGGGGAACCAGACTTAACCCTGCACAGGAGTGCCAGAAAAGCTTCATTGCTGATTGCTGGGAATTGATATAAGGAGCAAGGGTTTCTTGTGACCATAGGCATGACCTCATATGCCAGGCTAGCAGGAATGCTGGTTTTAATCTTAGCAATTTTGTTAATGAAAAAAGTATTCAAGGAGTTACAGAGTGACTGGGATGGCACTGGGTTTATTGTAACTCTGTCAGGGTTGGATAACTCAATGACAATTAAAAATATATCTTTTGATTTGTTGGTAGAGTTCAATATCTTCACAGAGAAGTAGCTAGCCCTAGTGGCTTGAATGGATTTCTTATATTACTTGAGTTGAACTAAAACGATGTCTTTCTTATCAGCGGAGTAGCTCCGTCTCCACTTCCTTTCTGCTTGGCGCAGGGCCAACTTTAGAGTTCTTAGGTCTTCAGAGAACCATCTCTGGGCCTCATGGCGTCTAGCTGATTTAATTATCCTGAGAGGGGCATGTTTGTTACTAGCTGCTGTTATGTTTTCTGCATTAAGATCAACAGGAGGATGTTCTCCCCTGGCTGCCTCCAGCATCTAACTAAGGGCTATTTGGGTGATTTTCTCACCAGGCACCGCAATTTACATCCGGAGGCAGCTACTGAAATAAAAAATTCCCACAATAATCACGCACACCGGCCCATGACCTACTGGGACTGTGGCCTCCACCCTGCAAGAATGTGATGTGGATTGTACACTCGTGTATATTGACTACAGGGCCTTCAAACGTCAGGCACCTGAGCTAGGTTGCCCCTCCCCTTCGCCGTCCTGAGGAAGACCCGCATGCAGAGGCCTCAAAATACCCTCAAGCGTCAGATGGGTCAAAACATCGACTGTTACCCCGTACTAAGGCCTGCACCTTATGACACCACCTCCCTGGTCCTTAAAAGGATGATATATTTCTCTGCGAATGCTATAACAAACCGTCTTTAATGAATGGAATAATATTTATATGGGCAGGCCGCATTCAACTGGTACTAATGTCAAAAGCAGTTCTTTATGGTGAATCATTGTAATTTCTCCCCATCTCTAAATAATTTTAATTTCTTGTTCTTCTATTTCGCACTCAAGCACACTTTTCATTCTCCCCCCTCGCCTTTGGAGCAACCTTTCTATACTCACCCAGTTAATTATGTCATAACCTGTGTTTACGGTACAATGAATAAAATACACATTTTCTTTTGCTGAAACAGTGGATATCTATATTTTCTTTTCCCAGGGTGCATCGTATATTTATTACTATATGCCTAATTTGCTCCTGCATGGAAACTTGATCAGACGTGGAGCATGAACATCAATATGTTTTTCCCAAGACCTTTCATCTGGTCCAAAGCCTTCCCAGTCAATGAGATAGTATAGATCACCCTTAACTCTTTTTGCATCTAAAAATCTTTTGACTTCATATTCAATTCCTCCTTCCATTTCTAATGGTTCTGGAGGAGTAGGTAATCTCAATTTTGGTCGAACCTTCTTTAACAAGGACACATGAAAAACTGGGTGAATCTTTACCTGCTCCGGAAGTGTTAAGCGAAATGTCACTGGATTGATCATTTTTTCAATGGAATATGGTTCTACTAAGCGTGGTTGGAATTTACGGGCACCTTTCAATCTTAAATTTTGTGTGCTCAACCAAACCAAACCAATCATTCAATCAATCAGTCATTTGTAGAGCGCACTAATCACCCTTGAGGGTCTCAAGGTGCTGAAGTGGGGGTGCAGCTACTGCTCGAACCGCCTGGTCTTGAGACGTCTCCTGAAGGTCAGCAGGTCCTGGGTCTGTCGCAAATGGGTGGGGAGTGTGTTCCATGTCTTGGCGGCGAGGTAGGAAAAGGATCTGCTGCCAGTGGTGGTTCTGTGTAGGCGTGGGACGATGGCGAGTGTGAGGTCGGCAGAGCAAAGCTGGCGATTCGGGGTGTAGAAGGTGAGACGTTTGTTGAGGTATGCTGGTCCGGCATTGTGGAGTGCTTTGTGAGCGTGGGTGAGGAGCTTGAAGGTGATCTCTTGTTGACTGGGAGACAGCGCAGGTCTTTCAGGTGGGCAGTGATGTGGGTGTGGCGGGGATGTCGAGGATGAGGCGTGCGGAGGCGCTCTGTATGCGTTGAAGTCTTTTCTGGAGTTTGGCCGTGGTTTCTGCATAGTCCAGTCTGCTGCTGACGAGGGCTTGGGTGACCGTCCTTCTGGTTCCGGTGGGGATCCATCTGTAGATCTTGCGAAGCATGCGGAGGGTGATGAATCAGGATGAGGAGACAGTGTTGACTTGCTGGGTCATTGAGAACGATGAGTCCAGGATGAACCCCAGGTTGCGTGTGTGGTCGGTGGGTGTCGGTGCGGCTCCCAGAGCGGCTGGCCACCAATAGTCCCCAGGAGTGGGTGAAGCCGAGGATAAGAACCTCTGTCTTGTCTGAGTTACGTTTCAGGCAACTGTTCTTCATCCAGTCGGCGACGGCCTTCAATCCTTCATGGAGGTTGTTTTTGGTGGTTGCGGGGTCCTTGGTGAGTAAGAGGATAAGCTGGGTGTCGTCGGTGCAGGAGACAATGTGGAGGTTGTGCGAGTGGACGATATTGGTGAGCAGAGCCATGTAGACATTGAAAAGGGTAGGGCTGAGGGATGATCCTTGGGGCATGCATCAGATGATCTTGGTGGCTTCAGAACAGAATGGGGGAGTCTGACCCTCTGGGTTCTGTCGGTGAGGTAGGAAGTGATCCATTCCAGGGCTTTGTCGCTGATTCCTGTGTCATTGAGGCATGTGCTTAGGGTGTGGTGGCAGACGGTGTGGAAGGCGGCCGAGAGGTCCAGGGGGATGAGGGCCGCAGTTTTGCCATTGTCCAGCAGGGTTCTGATGTCGTTGGTGGCAGCGATGAGGGCGGTTTCAGTGCTATAATTGCTGCGGAATCCTGATTGGGACGGGTCCAGGATGTTGTTCTCCTCGAGGAAGTAGGTCAGTTGCCTGTTGACAATCTTTTCAATGACTTTTGCCAGGAACGGGAGCAGAGAGATGGGCCGGAAGTTCTTGAGGTCCTTTGGGTCCGCTGTGGGTTTCTTGAGTAGTGCGTTGATCTCGGTGTGCTTCCAGCTTTCCAGGAAGGTGCCGGTCTTGAAGGAGCTCTTGATGATCTTCCGGAGTTGGGGTGCGATGATGCGGTTTATTTTGTTGAAGATGTGGTGAGGGCAGGGGTCGGAAGGTGAGCCGGAGTGGATGTTGTTCATGGTTTTGATGCTTTCATCGTTGTTGACGTGGGTCCAGGAGACCAGGAGGTTGGTGAGGCTGGGAGTTGGTGAGTCTACGGTGTTGGTGGCTGTCGGAAGGGTCCGGGGGTTGAAGCTGTTGTGGATGTCTGCGATCTTGCGGTGAAAGAATGTGGCTAGGGAGTCGCATAGGTCTTGCGATGGCGGGATGTCATTGGAACTGGAGCTGGGGTTGGAGAGTTCCTTCACGATGTTGAAGAGCTCTTTGCTGTTGTGTGCATTGTTGTTGATGCGTTTCTTGAAGGATGTCCTTTTGTTGGCTTGAATGACTTTGTGGTACTTGCGGCTGGCGTTCATGAGGGCTGCATGGCTGTCCGGTGTCTGTTCATGGCGCCACTTTTTTCGAGTCTTCAGCAAGTCCGCTTGGACTCCTGGAGGTCGGTGGTGAACCAGCTGGCTTTCTGTTTGTGCGTCTGTTTGGGGTTTTTCGATCGGGGCAAGAGTGTTGACGCAGTTGTCGATCCATTGCCTGAGGTTGCGGGTGGCTGTGTCGTGTCGGTGGTGTCGGTTGGTGGGTCTCGGGCGAGGGTGGTGATCTGCTGGTCTTTGGTAATCTTGTCCCAGCTGAGGTGGGGGATCCGTTGTGGGTGGTGGTGCGTGGTGTTCAGCAGTGTGGCTGAAGGTGACGTGGTTCCTGGTGGAAAGGATGGGGTAGAGCGTGTTTCCGGCTCAGTGGGTGGGGGCCATGTCGAGCTGTTTGGGTCCTAGGTTGGCTAGGTTATCAAGCAAAGCGATGGAGTTGCTGTCACCGGCTTTCTTGAGGTGGAAATTCAGGTCTCCGAGGAGGATGTAGTCTGTAGAAGCAAGGGCGTGCGTGCTGACGATGTCGGAGACAAAGTCGATGAACTGTGGCCGGGACCAACTTGGAGATCAGGTTCCGTTCATCTCTTTTTATCAGCAACATATTTGTAGCGATCTTTAGAAAGTGTGAAATTTTGCTCAGCTGCCTTATGAACCATAGCAATGTGTTAGATATAGATACTATCCTTTACTGCTGGTACTTCCATATCTTTACACTTGTTCAAGGAATTTGGATGTAGGCAATCGTTCATGTAAAAGGATGAAAAACCCATAGACACACTCTTAACATTGTTATGAGCAAATTCTGCTGTCCACAAGCACTCAGGCCAATCCCCTTCTTGATCCAGTAAAAACAGTCTAAGATATTGCTCAAACTCTTGATTGGCTCTCTCAATTAGACCATACGTTTACGGTGGAAACTTGTTGAATATCGAGTGTTGATGTGTAACCCACTAGTATAAGCCTTCCACAATTAAGATACAAACTGAGAACCTCTGTCAGTGACTATGACCTTAGGGATGCCATGAATTTGAATTACATGTTTGTTGAAGAGTTGTGTCGATTGTTTGGCTGTGGGGACCCCTTTAAGGGGAACAAAATGTGTCATCATAGTGAAGGTGTCTACACAAACTAATATTGTGTCATAACCCTGACTCGAAGGAAGATCAACTATTAGATCTAAAGAAATGGTGTGCCATGGGTATGGAGGAGTAGGTAGAGGCTGCAGCAACCCTTTTGAGGCTTGCCGTTCAGACTTTCCCCGAGCCCAGATCTTGCAGCCTATTACATAATGCCGTATATCCCGACTCATGTGTGGTCACGAAAACTTCTGTTTTATCAGATCTTCTGTCTTTTGTATTCCTTTATGTCCTGCCAGAGGACTGTTGTGGCATTCATACATTACTTGAGCCTGCAATTCTTTTGTAGGTGCATACAAGATTTCTTTCTGATATTGTAGTTCATTTCGGATCTCTCTTCTTGGGTCTCCATCGTCCCATTCTTTCATTTCTTTTTTGTTTAGAGACTGCTGAATTTGTTCTTCAAAAGTCTCATTAGAGATCACTCCAATTAACTTTTTTTGAGGTATTATCCTCTGATCTTCAATCGTCCTTCTCTGATTGTTGGTGTCTAGTCTGGATAAGGCATTAGCCTTTCCATTCTTGGTCCCTGGTCTGAAGGTTATGACAAAATCATAATCCGCGAAGTACAAGGACCATCTGAGTTGGCGTGGGGTCAAGGTCCGTGCTGATTTTAGACATTTTTAATTCTGATGATCCGCAAACATCGTCACAGTATATCTTGCACTCCTAAAATAGTGCCTCCATTCCTTGAAGGCATCTTTGATGGCTAGGAGTTCCCTGTCAGTGATAGTGTAATTAACCTGCATTGGATTTAATTTTCGAGAACAATAAACTACTGGGTGCAATTGCCCTGTTTCCTTGTGTCTTTGAGAGAGAACCCCCCAATGGCTAACTCCGAAGTATCAGTTTCTAGACAGTAGGGCTCGTGGGATCTGCATGGACAAGAACTGGAGCTATTGTGAAACTTTTTTTAAGGAGTTAAAGGCTTCTTCAGCTTCTACCGACCATTCGAAGGGTATTCCTTTTTTCAACAGTCTAGTATGGGGTATGATTTTTTTTAGAAAACTCATGTATAAACCTTTTGTAGAAATTCTCAAATCCTCTGGAGCTCTGAATTTCTTTCACTGTAGTTGGTGATTCTCCACTCTGTGACTGCCTTAATGTTTTGTTCAACCATTGTTATACCTGAAGGAGAGAGTACAAATCTCAGAAACTCCACAGTTGTGACATTGAATAGCCATTTTCTCTCAATTGTTGCGAAACTTATATAACTTGCCTCTGATGTTCCTCTTCTGTATCTGAAAAGATCAGTATATCATCAATGTACACAATTGGACATTTCTCAATAAATTCACTCAACACATTGTTTAGAAAATGCTGGAATGCTGCAGGAGCATTACAGAGACCATATGGCATCACCTGGTATTCTAACAACACGTTCTTGATTCTGAATGACGTTTTTCATTTGTCCCCTTCTCGTAGTCTAATCAGATGGTAGGCTCCTCTCAGATCCAGTTTGGAATACATTTGTGCCCCCTTTACTTGATCTAGGAGCACAGAAATGAGGGGCAAAGGATAGCGGTATTTTATGGTGATTCTATTGATTGCCTTGTAGTCTTTACAAGTTTATTTAATTTATTAGTATTTATTTTCAAAGTTTTATATAGCGCTGGCTAGACCCGGAGGTATCAGAACGCTTTACCTGAGGATCAGCGATTTAACATGTTACATGATTACATCAATTATTGGAGCCAAGTATAGACATAAGAGAAAAACATGCGATTACACAATAATATGGGCGTTTAGCGCGTAGTATAGCCAAGACACACATCTTATGGGGAATGGAAGGTAGAGGGGGAATGGTAAACAGGTATGGAATGCAGATAGAGTCATACGGACTGGCAAGGGGGAGGGTAATTCAGGGGAAACAAAGCAGTCAAGGCAGTCAAAGTGAAAGACAGACTAAAAAGCGGGGAAACGAGGAAAACAATGTCAGATGTCCGGCTGGGTATGTGATGGCCGAGGTGGTGAACCAGAGCCAAACTCCTCGATAGCTGCATAGAAGAGCTCCACCGGGCATCGGCCAAGGTTGCTCAGGTTCTGTGGTAAGTACGAACAGTTAAGGTATCTGCGCAGGGGGCATCGTCATAGTTCCATTGAAAGCTTCGGTCCCGGTGTTACTAGGAAGCACCGTCTGCCTCGTCCTCGAGCTCACCACCAGGTCAAGAGTGGGGAGATGAGAGGGGCAAGGGACAGTTCCAAAGTCTGCAGAATTTGTGGGACAACCCATCGTTCTTGCCTTCAGTCCTCATGGCGGAAGTGAAACTGAAGAGAATTTGTGCATAGAAACCTGATCCTCATTAGTTTTTAGTCCTCTATAGGCCCCCAAAGTGACATTACAGGTATTGTTCTGTATGCCATTTTAGAGTCAGGCAAGCTGGGCTTGACCTTTCCTTGAATTAGCAGGTCTCACTACCATCAGTCCCCCATGAACCATCTAAGGGTCAGGCAGACACTGCTGGCTATGGGGCTGCTCACTCCCATGATTATTCCCACAAGGATCAAGGCAGACGTTGTGGCGAGGACCGTGGGGGGATCCCCAGCCCCTCCAGGCCGATTGCACACTTTCCCTTGGACTCAACAGCAGATCAGCTTCAGGCCGAGGGGGCCTTATGTTTCGGCACACCGCCGGGCACCATCTTGGGGTCAGGTAGCCTCGTGGAATCCCACAGGGGACCCCCTTTCACCGCCACATCGGGTGGGCTTAATGGCGTTGCCTCGATAATTTTCCTGGTGGGGGCTCGCTCCACCTCCCCAAGCCCCAGTGCGCGCTCCCACCTGTTGGTGTTGGGGAGCGGTGCAATCATCTTTGTCATGGCCTCAAGATCGCAGGGATGACTGTGGATCTGGTTCTGGGCCCGGTTGCTAGCAAAGTCCATTTCATCCTCCAGGGCCCAACCGCAGGCGAGGGTTAAAACCACACGTCGGGATGGGGATCATATGGCTGAGACATGCAGGCTCTCTGGAGGCTGTGGGGGCACTCAGTCTGTCACACCTGCCTCCAAGCTCCAGTCAATGATGGTGAGAATAGGTGCAGAAGTAGAGGCTGCTGCAGGGTGGGTGCGGACCCGACTTATGTGCCATGATGCATATGATGATGATCTCAAGTTCTCAGCTCACCTCCCTTCTTCGGTACGAAGAAGACTGGAGAGGAGATGGAGGATTGTGATGGTCTGATGAATCCTTTGTCCAGATACTTCTTTAGGTATTACTTTACATTTTGATTCTCCTTTTCAGTCAGAAGGTAAATGCGGCTACAGGGTAAGTTTGTTCCTGGTTCGAGTTCAATCTTGCAATCGTACGATCTATGAGGGGGAAGTTTCTCAGCTTCCACCTCATTAAACATGTCCGCATTATGCTCATATTCCTTCCGAATTTCATTGATCTGTATCGCACAAACTGTGACCCCATTTTCACAGAGTTTGGTAGCAGTGATCGAATCTCGTGGTGAATCATTTTCTGTGAAACTATTTTCTTTGCAGTATTCTAAATTCAACTCAATGGTTTTTGTGCTCCAGTTAATAGAGGAATTTTGTTCAGTTTACCAAGGGAGATCTAAGATGAGCTGGAATTGTGGGGCATCAATTAGATTTAATTGTAAAATGTCCTTATGCCCCTCAGAAGATATTAGTTGTACTGGTTTGGTATGACTGGCAATTGGTCCTGAAGACAAATTGGTGCCATCTAACGCCCTCACTGCTTCAGTTTTTTCTTTTCTTATGGCAATTTGACCACTGAATTTGATAAACGTCTGATCACAAAAGTTTCTGGTGTCTTCAGAGTCTATCATGACCGTGATTTCCTCCAAGCCAACACCTCGAAATGTTAAGGTCATTGACAGGATTAGATGAGAAGACTTGCATATTACCAAGAAGGTGACTTGTTGGAGTTGTTTACTCTTTTGCACACACCAATCCAACTTGTGGTGCTGCCAGTTTTCCTTTAACAGTTTTTTAGGACATATTTTAACAAAGTGTCCACTGTCTCCGCAATATAGGCATCGTTTTTTTGCCGCCTTTTCTCTTTTTCTTCTTTGGATAGTGGACCTCTGATTGTACCCATTTGCATTGGTTCTGTACCTGACATGCTTCCCATAGACCTAGTAGAATCTGGCCTTATCCCGTCGAAACGGGGTACACTTGTTCGAAATTCTTACTTCTTCTCACCTCTTCTTTTGTTTTGTCGAAAGTCGATTTCGAGAACCAAATCTCCTAACGCTGAAATCTCTGTAGGTCGATTGGGGATCTGTGCTAGAGCGTCCTTCAAATTGTCTTTTAAGCCTCCATAAAAGACCGCAGCTCTTTTATTCTCTGGTCAATCTGTTTCCACCACCAGTTGGTTAAACTGGGCCAGAGAAGAAACCAATTCTCGGTTTCCTTGTTTCAGTTCTAGTAGTTCATTATCTGTTGCTTGTGCAGTCTTCCAATGGACAAATATTTAAAGGAATTCCTTTTTGAATTTGTCAAGGTTGTATAATATCGGATCATCCTATGTTACCAAGGGTATGGACCATGATGCTGCGTCCCCACTCAAATAAGACAAAATAAAGGCGACACAAGACTGTGCATCGGGAAAGACTGTTGGGCAGCACATGAAATGGAGGAAGCATTGGGTTAGAAAAATTTGAGCCTTTTGGGGAGTCTCCGCTAGATCGCTCTGGGGGAGCCAATGGAACCACAGGAGATAGGAGTATGTGACTTGAGTGGGAGAGAAGGACATTGAGCTAGGATTTGGTCTAGGGTCTTCTGGGGTTTTAGTTTTGAAAACACTCCCCGCAACAATCTCACCCATTCTATTGGCTAACTCTGTTTTTCTCTTCTTGAAGTGATTATTTATACTCTCTAGGCTTTATTCTCTTCTCTGACAGCCTCTAGAGCTCTCTTCCAAAAATGTCTCCTAAGTTTTTTATATCAATACCCTCCGCCATTCTGCTCGGGTGAAATTTACCACGTGGGCACTTCACTCTGTCAGGGACACTGTGGTTACTGCTGAATTACACGGGAGCAGAAATATGCTAATTTCCAATGCTCATCTCAGAAACTCTTGGCAACAGCTTACTTGCCACTTCCTGCAGACATGTACCAAGGGGGAAAGGGGATGGGGAAAGAGAAGAGACATCATTCAATTGAAAGGCAAATAAGAAAATGCCCTCAGAATAGGAGAACTGTGCAGCAAATCAGTGCATGTACCAAGTAAGGGGCAGATTTATGACGTCTGGCACATCTCTGCTAATCAGTATCTGGATTTTATTCCGTATGAATCGTACAAGTCCCGTACAAACTGGCAACTACAATTCGTATGTTAAAAAATCCATACGAATCGCATTGGGTAAATTCCCCGACACGTCCTCGGGTCGGGAAAAGTGTCCGACACGTCCCCGGGCAGTTTTACGTACGAATCGGAAAACTGAAGTCCGAGCGCGCAAGTACGATCCGTACCGTCCGTCCGATTGTACAACCGTATGGAAAAAAGACCGTCCGGAGCGAACTCCTATAGCAACCATGGAGACGTCCAAACAGGTGCCCTGTACGCGCCGTCCCCCCCAGCCCCCCGTATGTACGCGCCGTACTCCCAGCCCCCCGCGGATGGACGCACCGTACCCCCAGCCCCCCCTGCGGATGTACGTGCTGTACCCCCAGCCCCCCCCGCGGATGTACGTGCCGTACCCCCAGCCCCCCGCGGATGTACGCACCATACCCACAGCCCCCATGTATGTACGGCGCGTACCCCCACCCCCCGTCGGTACGGTGCGTACCCCCACCCCCGTAGGTACAGCGCGTACCCCCACCCCCGTAGGTACGGCGTGTACCCCCACCCCCGTAGGTACGGCGCGTACCCCCACCTGTGTATGTACGGCATGTACCCCCACCCCGTAGGTACGGTGCGTACCCCCACCCCGTAGGTACGGCGCGTACCCCCACCACCATAGGTACGGCGCGTAGCCCCACTCCCGTAGGTACGGCGCGTACCCCCACCTGTGTATGTATGACGCATACCCCCACCCCCGTAGGTACGGCGCGTACCCCCACCCCCGTAGGTACAGCGCGTATCCCCACCCCCTGTTGGTACGGCGCGTACCCTCACCCCGTAGGTATGGCGCGTACCCCCACCCGTGTATGTACGGCGCGTACCCCCACCCCCGTAGGTATGGCATGTACCCCCACCCCCTGTAGGTACGGCACATACCCCCACCCCCGTAGGTACGGCGCATACCCCCACCCCCGTAGGTACAGCGCGTATCCCCACCCCCTGTTGGTACGGCGCGTACCCTCACCCCGTAGGTGTGGCGCGTACCCCCACCCGTGTATGTACGGCGCGTATACCCACCCCCGTAGGTACGGCGCGTACCCCCACCCCCGTAGGTATGGCGCGTACCCCCACCCCCGTAGGTACGGCGCGTACCCCCACCCCCGTAGGTACGGCACGTACCCCCACCCCTGTATGTACAGAGCGGACCCCCAGCGCTAAGCGCTGGGGGTCCACACCGTACCTACGGGGGGTGGGGGTATGCGCCGTACCTACGGGGTGGGGGTACGCGCCGTACCTATGGGGGGTACGCGCCATACCTACGGGGGGCTGGGGGTACGGCATGTCCATCCACGGGGGGGGCTGGGGGTATGGCGCGTCCATCTGCAGGGGGGCTGGGGGTACGGCGTACTGGGCCCCCTATTCCGCTCGCATCGCAGCGTACTTCGCTTTTCCGGCACTTTTTGGGTGCCGTCCGGACTGCTGTCGCAACGAATCATACTACGTAAAAAAACATGCCTAACTCCGTCCGGACGTCACGTCCGCGGTGTCCCGGATCACATTCGTATGTATTTTGCTGTCGGTCGGTGTTTTTTCCGACTCTTACGGAAATGGTGTTTGCGTACGAATCGTACTTGCAAGTTTGTATGTTTTTTTTACCGGGTACTAGTCGGATGGAGAAAACGCTCTGACTGACGGTTCGTACTCGGTTTTTCCAGGATCGGAATTGGCCCCTTGGTGTCTGCTTTATGAAATGCATCCAGGCAACCGTTACTGCCTCACACCGGGTGGTCCAAAGGGCACTATAAGTAGGCCTGGGCGAAGCACTACGCTACGCTCGCGTAGTTTGCGAAGTTCGCGCTACTTCGCACTACGAGAACTGCACGTAGCACAGTGCGAACACGCGTAGCGTAGTGTTGCGTAGTGCTGCGGTCATTTTTTGCTTGCTCGCGGTCCTCAACATCAAGTTGGCGACTGCGAGCAAGCAAAATGCCATCCCGGCGAGACTTTTTCCTTGTTCGCGATCGCGAGCATGGAAAATAAACCTCCCGGCGAGATTCCCAACGCGAGGAGGTCAGGTTTCTCATTGCGAGGGGTAGCGTATGCTCGCGACCGCTCGCGATGAGAAACTACCAGTTCGCGTTGAGAAAGCTGCCGCTCGAGTAAAAATCTACTCGAGCAGCAGAAAACTACAGCTCGCACTGTGCAAGATGCCATTTTCAATGATTGCACAGTGCCGGTTGCTTGTCCGCACTGTGCAATCATTGAAAACAACATCTTGCACAGTGCGAACATGTTACTACGCAGTTCGCGAAGTGCTACGCGTAGCTCGCGTAGTGCGAACTTCAATTTGCGTAGCTTCGCGAAGTGCTACTTCGCGAAGTGCTACTTCGCGAACTACACCCACCCTTAACTATAAGGTGAAACTAATGTATTTTTAGTGAGGTGATGCGGACACCAGAACTAAAATGCATTAGTCTAACCTCAGATGCGTGATACTTCACAGGGCTGGGGATATATGGACACGGGGAGAGAGAGAGAGAAATAGAAAAGAACCCGCATGCATGCACTGCAAAGTAAGATCAAGGTAAGATCTGACAACAATGGAATGATTCTTCGTCCAGTCAAAAAATGTGAGAAAATGTTGCTGGTGAAGGCCAACACAAGAATAGGGGGCAAAGCATTCAGGAACAGGGAAGTGAGACAGACAAGCAAGCAATCAATCATGAGCAAAGGAGATAAACCAAAGCGCACTCTAACTATGTGTAATGTATTAGAAACAAAAGGTCCGCCTACAGAACGCTAATGTAGATTTTTTGGTACAACACTAGAAATGTGACTGAAAATCAGAAGTGAGCACAGGTAAATGGGACGTAGAAAGAGGCAGCATCAACACAAAACAAGATTTAGCAATGCCAACATAACTGAATTTTTCTTAGTGACAATGCTTGTTTTTTTAGATGATGTATTTTTGTGTAGAGATGTATAGATATTTGTTGGGCAAGCCTGTGAACGCTGGGGGTTCAGTGAATGGGTGAATAGATGGGTGAATATTCGGGGGTGAAAGCAGGTGCAACAAATCAGATCATGTGCTAAAGTTTAATGAACTGTGACGTAAATAATCTACTGTGAATTGTCATGCTATACGAAAGAGTAGAGAAGTGGGTGAGAGCATGCACTGGTGATTATTGATCTGTGCAACAAACTGAAGCATGTCCTGAGAATCATTTAATTGAAAGGCAAATAATAAAATGCCCTCAGAATAGGAGAACTGTGCAGCAAATCAGTGCATGTACCAAGTTAGGGGCAGATTTATGACGTCTGGCGCATCTCTGCTAATCAGCAGAGATGCGCCAGAAAGGTTGCGACGCATCTGCCCACCCGTGCGCCACCATTGATGCGCCGCATTTACAATGCGGCGCACCGTAGCACTCGGATGGGCAGATGCGTGACGCATCTCCTGTTGGAAAGGCGGCGCATTGCTGGAGTTGCAACGCAAGCGCGGCGCAGCTCCAGCAAGGCTCGGGGGTGCCCTATCATTACAATGCTGCGTCAATCCTTACGCCTGCTTCAAGCAGGCGCACGGTTTTGACGCAGCATGGGCTCAAAAGTGACTGAGTGAAATCTTGTAGATTTCACTCAGCCACTTTTAGGAGGCGTTCCCGCGACGGAACGCCCCCCCTTCACAGGTACGCCTTCTGCTGGCGCAGGGATTTACAACGTGACGCATCTCCCAGATGCGTCACATTGTAAATACCCCGCAGCATGGCGCAGGATTTGCGCCGCCGCTGCGTCACAAAAGTGACGCAGCGGAAGCGTAAATGAGGCGCAAGGGGCTCATAAATCTGTGCCTTAGTACTTTGTGGGGTATTCTTTGAGGTATGGGTCATATCCTGATACTTATTTTTATGGTGGCGTTCTGTTCTGGAACCAAGCTGCGCCCAGGTTCAGGAACACGCACTGTTGTTGCTCTTGTCAGTTGAGCTCCCTCCTGGTCGGACCAAATAAACTTACAGGAATAATGACTTGTTTTCAAGGTCTGGTCTTTTCCTTGGTGACGCAGGATGGTACTCTAACAGGGAGGGCAGCCATCGTGTCGGAGACCCATTTGATCCTGTTGATACCTCCTGAGGTCTTCCTGCACTTCTGTGTAGCGGTACCTCCCTTTGGACAGCCCTACTGTTGTCATTTTATGTTGATTCCCCTTCTGCACTGCTGCAGTGTTGGAGTAACATGGAATTTGAGAGGACATGTGGTCTGTCTGTATTTTTTCAATTTTTGAAGGGGAAAGTAGAAAAAAGACCGAATGACTGATTGATGTCTGACATGCGCTATCGAGCTCATGACACACCGAATGGCCCCGTGCTTATGAGGTTCTGAACTCTTCTGCGCTCTGGTCTCTGCTGCCTAGCAAAAAATTTCTGGTTGCATTGTTGCAGCGCGGACAACTGAGTAACGGGAATCAAGACAAAAACCCCATACCTAATATTTATCCTCCCTTTGTCACAGACCAAATATCACATTAACACATTCACTCGCGCAATCATTGGTGGGGCCCATAACACCAACATTCACAGTCTTCTTCTCACTGGCCTGTACTTTCGGGAGGGATGACTGTTTCCAAGCGCTGACATGAAAGGAATACCTTATAACTTATAGAGAGGAAAACGTATTTACACTTCTATATACTAATACCTTTATTACTGCACATCTTAATCCTAAACATCAAGATACTCCTTCCACGTAGTCGACAGATCAATTTAGTTGTTTTGTGTTTAGTGATTTAGTCCAGCTAAATATTCTCAAATCCCTGATCTGCTCCTCTTCAATAAACGACCAAACACATTTTCTGGTTAATCAATAGTTTGGTTTATCTAATGATGCAAGAATTTAGTTCCATCTAGTAAATTTATTAATCATTATGCAAATCACAGAACACCATATTTACCTATTCTGGCTATCGGTCGTCCTCTAAGTCATCAATTTTAGTCGTCAGCACGCTACAGTCCCAAAGATCAGGTCATGGACCAGAGATGTGCCAATATCAATCAATGCCCATAGAATGTTCGATAGTCTGTAGTTCATCAAGAAATTGGGCAGAAATTCAGTCTGTCAAAGATTCAGGAGCACAGCCGTCACATAGCGTCACCGTTGTATCCGTCAGCATGGAAATATGTCATTCAGCAGCAGAGCAATTCCCAAACTATTCTACCTTCTTTTATAATAAAAGTAATGACAAAATGTAACATTTGCTTAGTTTGGGCTCTTCCAATTGGTCCGTTGAGATTGTCCGTTTTGGTTTCACAGTGCCTATGATGTCATATTGTCAGGTATGATCCATCCGGTTTTTATAAATGTCTATTGTCAGAGCTCTTGGCAGGCGTCCCGTCGTGACCTTGCTAAGGCTCAGCGTGTTTGGAGTCAGGCTGAGGCTACTGGCACGGATGCTTCGCACATGCGCACTTGGTCTGAAACCTCGTGGAATGGTAGCCGTCGCGTCGTGTGTGTCAGGCGGCCATCTTGTCTTTAGGCCCAAAGGATAACTTAAGCAAAACAAACACAAAAAGTTATTAAAACATAGAAATAATGAAAAAAATGTTAAACCCTCACTAATTCCCCTATGTGCTTGTATTTATCTAGCATATGGCGACATTTAAAGCGTTCATATTCACCCAGTGATGTCATCTGGTGCTACATACGATAACGTCACAAAAACAACATATATCATGCGATATTCTAGTTTTCTAGTATTAGTGTGCGTACATAGGTGAATTACAAATTATTTTAGCCATGCAAAATGCAAATCCCACGTATGTTTCATAAATTAGTAAAGTTGATTAAATTTTTACACAAACACATTAATAATATTATAATTACTTGACTATTCCAATTAGTATAAATATGCAGAATGGGGGGTATACAATTTTTTTTTGTACTACCCGCTCCATCAATCCCCCCTTTGGTGATTATATCCCCACACCTTCAAAATTTTGTATTTCTTTTTATGGAATCAGAAGCGATTTCTTGCTTTTTATTCATAACTCAGTTTCCCCTGTCTCTTCTCTTTTTGCTGTCTTATACATATTCTCCTTGAATTCTTCTAATTCTATTTCTTCAAATTCCCTCTCTTGTTTCTTATCTTTTTTCCTTAAATTTTCTCTTTTTAACTTTTTCTGATTTTTATTCTTTTCACAACAAATACACCCTAGTCTTATTATTAATACTATGAAAATCACACATGTTAATGGAAATAAGATCTTACCTAAAAAGGTACGACCTAGGTTTACTAAAAAATTCTTAATAGCAGATATCTTCTTTCCAATCTTTTCCCAAACACCTTCAACCTCCAGTGGTGCAATTTCGTCATGCAGTTCAGTTATATTTTTAATATAAATGTTCAAATCTTTACTTTCGTCTGGAATGTAAGTTCAACAATACTGAACTTTCAGCATTCCACAGACTCCACCCTCCTTTGCTAATAATATATCAAGGGCAAGTCGATTTTGCATTACCATGGCATGCATGCCTTCTAATTTTGTTTGCATTCAGAGATATTCCCACTGCTGGTATCAATGCTCCAATGATATCACTCACAATTTCTGATCAAGATTCTCTTTTTCTACGTGCTAAATAACTACCTAAATTATGTACACCATCTTCTCCTCTTTCCATATGAAAAATCTTCGGGAATACCAGGCCTACATAACATGTGCCATACCAATGGTCTGGCAAACGATAATACGTCTTGTTACCGCAAATAAAGTATAACCCAGGAAATACTGTATCTTTTCCACCTTTAAATCCGCATCCACCCATGATTCGGTATGTATCATGGCACTCACTATTACCTACAAAGTAATTATCATATGCAGTTTGATTCCTTCCAATACACAATTTCCCCTTCTGAGGCCAATCTAAAGCCATAGTTGGACTGGCTTCTCCTTTCAAGTGTTTTTCCATTTCTACATTCCAAACTGTCTTTTCCACTTTTCACTCAGATGCCTTCCTTTGCATTTTCAATCTCCTTTCTTCAACCATGTCTAAAAACGTCTTTTCTTCTTTCTTTAAACTGCAAGTCAAATTATTTCTAAATATATATATATTCTAATGTTAGTTCTTTAGTCTCTAAGAAAAATTCACCTAATACCTTTGCAAGTTTTACCTTATTTAGCTTGTTAATTGATGGTACTTGTGAAAATATGTTATCTACATCTGAAAAATGATACTCTAATTTCCCTGTTTGATAAAATAAACTAGCTATTACACCACAAGTTATTCCATAAGTTACTGGAAGGTGGTGATAGGTCACTTCCTCCGAAACAGATGCAGGTAACTGCATACAGACGTAGCAGTCCCTTACGCCCATTGTCTTTACATATTCATACAGTAATTTCGAAAATACAGTGTTAGAAAAATCAGTTATAGACCTGTCTTTATGCAAATAATTTCTATCTATTTTAGTCGGAACTACCTTATGAATCTTTTCTATATTAGTTTTGTTCTCGCTATGTCCTTCTATTGTATCTATAGTAACCTTAAATGAGATCAGGAGAGCAAGCATGCTCCACAGAAGCATTAGTAATCCTGTACAACAACAACACATTTTACACTATCTTTTCAAAAATATACATCTATCTTTTCTACTATCTGTGTTTGCCATTTTTGTTAAAATGGACAATGTCTTTTGACTTAGCCTCTTCTACTTCACAACTAGTTTGTCTAACCCAAGGCTCTAAGCACCTACTTGGTTCTACCAGTTTTATCTTTTTCTGTATTTTATTGTCTTTCCATTAGCAGCTTTCTTGTCTCATTCAGTTTGGCATCTCATCATTTTTCACTTTTCCTTTGTGATCAGAATACAGATTGTCCTGAGCATCCACTTCTTCTCCAATTTCGGACAAGATAACTCTCAGGATTTCCGATTCTTCGTCCTCCTCAACCACTTCTGGTACAGTCACCTCTGGATTTCCTTGGCTATCCGCCTCTTCTTTTACTTCAGGCAGGGCCACATATGTTCATTCTGGCGAGGTTTCCTCGTTCTTTTGCTTTATTTAATTACAACTATTTCTTCGTCTTTTGATTTCTCCTGACTCGTCACTTCATTCACCTGTTCAGCTCTTGGTGAATTTACTCGTGTCAGTCGATGTCTCAATCTTTTTATTTTATTCGGCCAAACATCGTCTTTTGCTGCTCTTTTCAATTTACTTCCTTTATCATTCTTTTCAGTTCTCCAAGCTCTTTTTCTTAGAACTCAACCTTCAGGTACTTCGTCTTCGCTTTCCTTTGACTCTGTTTCAACTTGCTTTTTACTTTAAACAGCTTCTTTTTCCACCACTTCTTTTGTTTTCCCTACTTCTGTCCCTCCTCGAATCTCCAGCACGCAATCTTCCTGTTGACTACTTATCCCTGCTTCTAACTGAACGTTGGGGTTCCCTACACCTCCTCGGGGGTCTTCCGCAGAAATCTTTCCCTCTCTTTCTGTATCTGGCACCTGTCCATCTAAATGAGTTATTTTAGGCGGAATTTCTCTCAATCTTTCATCCGGAACTTCTCATTCAGTGATTTCTTTAATTGTCTCTTCACTGTCTTTTTCTTTATCTTTTCCTTGTCTTTTCCTAGAACATTGAGTTCCTTGTTCAATCTCTGAGTCTGAGCTGGTATCAGAAATCTATAACCTTCTTCTCAGGGAAACACTTCTGGGAACAAAAGTTAGACTTGGCTCTGATTCCTCCCTTTCAGGGTTTTCTTTTGTTTTTGTCTCTTCGTCATCTGATTCAGTACTGGATTCTGATTCATCAAAATACTCCTTTTCTGTGCTATCCACTGGATTTGGAATTCTCAATGTGTGACTTGCATGAATCCACTTTCTCAGTCCATCACACTTCACAGCTGTTGTTGTGGTTAAGATAACCTGTTGTGGTTTTCCCCACCTTGGAACCAAACAGTTTCTTCTTCTGTGTACTTTTATTCTCACACAGTCCCCTGGGCTCAGATCATGGGCTTGCTTCTTTTCAAGAGTGGTGGCATCCGCTCCAACCTGATGAAACACAGGCTTTTACAGTAATCCAACACCATGTCATCAGTTAAAGGTAACAGCTTGTTGACTGGTATGAACACATGCAGTATCGCTCAGCCCATGATAATTTCATGAGGGCTCAACCCTGTAGTTCTGTCTGGAATTGATCTAATAGTCATGAGTACTAGAGGCAAGACATCAGGCCATTTCATACCTGTGGCTAAACACATTTTCCCTATCCTGTTTTTGATAGTACCATTCATCTGTTCCACCACACCAGAAGCCTCTGGGCGGTAGGCACAATGTAGTTTTTGCTGTACATTCAATGCTTCACGAATCAATTTTATGATCTCATTATGGAAATGTCCTCCTCGGTCTGATTCAATGGTTACTGGGAATCCGAATCTAGGGATGAATTCCCTCAAAAGTAATTTTGCCACTGTTATTCCATCATTTCTCCTTGTTGGGAAGGCTTCCACCCATCTAGAAAACAAACAGACCATAACTAGAATATACCTCAACCTGTTACAAGGAGGCATCTCAATGAAATCCACTTGCATTCTGGTAAAAGGCCCTCCTTCTCGAACTATTGTTCCTAGGCTCACTACAGTCTTTCTTCCAGGGTTGTATTGCTGACATATGAGGCATCTTTGACAAAGACTTTCTGCTACAAGTCTAAATTTTGCATTGTACCAGGTCTGCTTAAATGACCTGATCATGGCATCTCTCCCTATGTGTCCCTGACCATGATACATCCGTGCCATGGCAGACATCATGCTATCAGGCATAACTGGTCTTCCATCTCGATAGACCCACACATGATCCTTTTCTCTTGGTGCACATCCTGCTTTTACCCACTGTTTCATTTCCTCATCTCCTGCTTCTTCCTGCAATTGCCTCGCTTCCTCCCAGGTACCTACAGTGTTAGTAAACATCAAAGAGCAAGAAATCACCTCTTTTTCCTTTGCCCTGTTTATTGAATTCTGATTACGTGCACAGTATTGAGCCATATCGTTGGCGTATTTATTGCCAATGGCGATGTAATCACCAGTCTGACTGTGGGCAGCACACTTCACAACAGCCAATTGCCTAGGCAGCTGAATTGCCTCAAGCAATTTTCCAACCACCTCAGCATTCTTAATAGGAGTTCCACTCGATGTCAAAAACCCTCTCTGCAGCCATATTTGACCGAAGTCGTGTACAACTCCGAATCCGTACTGGCTGTCACTTATCACAGTCACTCTCACACTCTTCCCAATCTTACATGCTCTAGTCAAAGCAACAAGTTCAGCTACTTGGGCCGATTTTACTCCCTTCAGGTAGGATGCTTCCATTACTGCTGCAACGGTGCATACTGCATATGCTGCACTCAACATTCCATCATCTGTTCTCAAACAGGATCCATCTACAAACATCACGAAGTCACTTTCCGGTAATGGCGCATCTTTTATGTCAGGACGCGGTTTGGTACAGAAATCAAGTACATCCAGACAATCATGATCTGCTTCATCTCTGACTTTCACATTCTCAGCATCAGGCAACAATGTTGAAGGATTCACATTCAAGCATCTTACAAGACTTACATTCGTTGCACCTAATATGACTTTCTCATACTTAGTGAGCCGACTATGTGCCATATACTGAGTGTGACTCCTTGTTAAAAGGATTGCCACATCATGAGGTACAAACACTTTCACAGGATATCCCATCACAATTCCTTCACTCTGTTCCCAACTCCGACAGGTCGCAGCCACTGCTTTCAAGCACCCAGGTAAGGCTACAGCTACTGGGTCTAGCATTGATGAGAAGTATGCAATTGGTCTCCTCAGTTTTCCATGCTTCTGTATTAAAACAGAGAGTGCACATCCATTTCTCTCACTGCAGTACAATTCAAACTCTTTTTCATAATCAGGCATACCTAATGCAGGTGCTTCACACAACCCATCTCTTAATCGCTTAAAAGCTGCCAACTCCTCTTTCTTCAAATCAATAGGATCTCTCACATCACTTCTTGTCAAACGTACCAAAGACTTTGCAATCAAAGAGAAATTGCTAATCCATTGACGACAGTATCCAACCATTCCAAGAAACATTCTCACCTCTCTTTGGGTCATGGGGGCTCTCATTCCTTTTATGATCCTGATTCTGTCTATTGTTATCTTTCTCAGTCCTTTTTCGATATTATGGCCTAAGTATTGTACTTCTTTCTTGCAAAATTGTATTTTTGATGGTGACACTTTAAGTCCTCCATCAGCCAGATGATTCAGCAAGGCTATAGTGTCTATCTCACAAGCCTCACGGGTTTCGACGCCACAAGAAGGTCGTCGATGTATTGAACTAACACTGAATTTTCGGGCATTTCTAGACTCTCCAAGGATTTCTTCAATATCTGATTAAACATTGAGGGGCTTTCTGTATACCCCTGTGGAATTCGGCACCAAGCCAAAATACGTTCGCCGAAACGAAACAAAGAAAATTTTCTGGCCGTCATGGTGCAATGGGATGGAAAAGAAAGCATGGTATAAATCAATCACGGTATATCATTCTGCATCATGGGGAATCTGATACAAAATCACAGATGCATTTGGTACAATGGGACAGCAAGATACAACAATTTTGTATATCTTTCTCAAATCTTGCACTATCCTGAACTTTCCATTGGGCTTTTTCAGTCCCATAATCGGGGAATTACATGGACTACTCATTATTTCTCTCAGAATACCTTGTTTTATCATCTTTTCAATCACAGGAGTAACTCCTTCAATTATTTCAGGTGCCAATTTATACTGAGGGACATTTGGATAGCTTACTCCTTCCTTCACTGTTATTTTTACTGGATATGCATTTCTCATTAGTCTCACATCTTCTCCTGTGAAATCCCAAACTTCTGCTTTTACGGACTGTTTCAATTCTTTAGGTAATTCATCAGGGTTAAATACAGCATAAGTTTCAGTAACCTCATTTTCTCTTTTTGCCATAGTCATTTTATACAACACATCTTCATCAGGGGTCTCAAAGGCTATCCCATCAGGGGTACAGAATATAGTGCAATTCATCTTACACAGTAAATACCTACCTAACAAATTCACAGGACTTGTATCGCACACGACAAAGCGGTGCATTTCTGAAAATTTCCCAATGCTAACTTTCACTGGTTCTGTAAGATAAGTTTTAATCTGTCTGTTGAATACACCAACTACTTGGATCATTTCATCCGAGAGAGGAAGGTTCTGAACATCAGCTGACCTGACAGTTGATCGAGTAGCACCAGTATCGACTAAGAAAGTAATGCTTTCATTGTTTATCTTCCCATCCACAAATGGGCGTGTCTGGTCTACTTCTAAAGTTGTGCCAAGTATGCACTCTTCTTCCTCCCTTCGGCACCATCAACAACCCTCTTCCGAATCACTCTCATCGCGTTGTAGCCAATACTGCGAAACAGCGCTTGCGCGCGGCGGCTTAGCTACCTGTTCTTCGTCGTAGAATCCTGTCTCATTACTGTATTTCTGTGAGTTTTTGCTCTGTGGAAAAGGCGGTTTTGGTACCTGATTCTGTTGGGTAACAACCTGCTGCTGTCGCTTTAGTTGACCACTCACCTCATTCTGCACCTGTGGATTCAATGATGCATTTTCATTATTAGTACTTGGGGGAAACTTACACTCGGATTTCCAATGCCCTACTCTACCGTAATTATGACACGGGAATTTCTTTTTAGCTTCTTCTATATTAAAATTTCCTTTACTTTTCCCAGAAATTAATGTTTATCTAGGGCCTGTATTATTCGCTTGTTCTGCCAACTGAGCTCCCTGCCTCTCTGCTACCTTTACTTGTGCCCACATAGCTTTCTCTTTTAATTTACTCTGTTTTGCTTCAATCTCATCACTGAAATATTTTGCATGTCTCAATACTTCATCTATTTTCTTATTTTGCCAATCTACAGTATGTTTTTTGATCATCTCACTAATCTCTGGATGTAAACCATATACAAATCTGTATACAAAATGACTTAAATCCTTTTCAATCAAATTTTCATCACCACTAAATTGTTTAAAGGCCCAAATCAGCCTTTCGTAATATGCATGTACTGACTCTTTGCTTTCCTGATGAGTTCTGTCAATTTTCACCCAATCTGTTTCTTTAGGAGGTACTTTATTTTTCAGAAAGGCAATAACCTGTTCATATTTCTTCATAACCTCTGGGTCTGGAGCCCCTGTCTTTGGATCCCTAGGGTATTCTTGGGTAGGCCAATTTATCATTAATTTCACAAATCTGTCTACTTGCCTATACCACTCGACAGGCTTTTCGCGTAGTCGAGGGAAATCATTTGTAAATGACAAAATATCTTGTCTAGTCCATGGAACATGTACATATCCTCCTCCTGGAATTTCTCTCATGGGGCCCTCTGTCACTACCTTTTCTTTTTCTCTCACCGGGAATGCTGCAAATGTTTTATCTGAGGCATCAACTCGTTTTCGGTACCACCTGCTTCTCCATTTATCTACATCTCCCCAGTTTCTCAACAAAATAATTATGTCCTTAATCTGACTTATCCGTCCTGTGGTGTTCAAATTTTCAATATCTTTTTCAGTGAAATCTATTCGATATGGTTTTTGTAAAGCCTTTACCTTTTCAATATCTATACCCATTTCATTTGCTACTTCTTCTAGTCTTTCATGCAGATTTTTCGCTCTCCATGTTACACTTTTGCACAAAAATAATAATTCCTCATCCTGATAAGTTTTTAATTTCTCTGTGGGGATAGTTCCTACTATTAACTCTTCCAGTACCATTCGTAACTTGGTCACATCTATTGATTGGGATTCTATGTCTTTTCTCTGCAAGCTTCTCAACCATTCCCTCAATTCTTCTGAAGATGGACCTACTGGTTTCTCTACATTACTTTGTTCTGAATCCTTTTGTGTCTCTAATTTTGACTCCATTGTCATTGTATGTCTTTCTGCTATATTTGGGCCTATAAATGGGTTACTCGAAACATTTGGTTAGATCATACTCATTGTCTGTCTCCATGGATTCTCATTTAGGTTCTGTTTTGGCTTCTCAATCTGTTTAATGCTATTATAAGGAACTGTCAAACAATGTTCACTATATTTCTGTTTATCAAAAATAGGCATCACAAGGCCTATAGTCACTGGAACAGTTACAGCTTCTAGATATTTAGTCAATTCTCTTATCTTTTCAGTTAATTGTTTGTTTTAGCTAATTCTGCTGAATTTTCACCATTTACCTTATTATCTGACTTTCTCTCTACTTCTCTAATGAATTATTTTTCTCTAATTCTTGGGACACTGGTTCTGACTTAATAATCCGTAAAGTTTCTCTCATTGGGGCACTTGGTGTCAACATTTCTGATTCTGGTTGATATGGAGGTGGATTTTTTATAAAATATGTAATCAAGAACATCATCCTCCGATTAACTCACTCCATACCCTCTTTATTCAACATTTTGTCTTTTTTCTGTACATTTTCTACCTCCAACTTCTTCAGCAGTTCTTACGGGAAACAGACCTTCAGTCATACTCGCATTCCGCGCTTTTCTCATTCTCTCATCATGAGTGTCATGCCCATATCTACCAAACTTGTACTTGTATCTTCCGCCACTCCTCTGTCTCTCTCTGTCATGCATTTCATCTTCCCATTAGGTCAATGCTTCCAACTGTGTCGGTCTTGGTCTCGGTTCTAGATTCATCATTCTTTCTCTCAAATTTCTCAAAACTGCTAAATTAAACGAACCATGCTCTGGAAATGCCAAGACTCCATCATCTTTAGTTTATTTTACCCAATTGTCTAACCAAATACAAGTATGATATCCGTATTTCGCAACCATAAAGGATGCAGGGGTTTTCGGTGGAGGAAGTGACTGTCCTACCCTAGTCGCAATCGGTTAGTCCTTTTTAAACCATTTTTTAATTTTTCCAAACCTGGACTTTTTCTCCTTTTCTGGTGGATCGTAATACATCTTTTCTGTGTTCCTTGTATCGCTAGTCTCTCCTTACGACTGTATTATTGTTCTTGACCAATCGTAGCACGACTCGCACTAACGCACCAGTCCGGAGCGTCTACGTCACTTATGCAATTCTCCAATCTCAGCACGACTTATACTAACGCACCAATCCGGAGCGTCTACGTCACCCTGTATTTCTCCACTCCAGGCGCTGCGTACACTAATGCACCAACCAGGAGCATCTACGTCTCCAGCTGACTGGCCAATCCCAGCACGGTCTTTCTGACGTCAGCAGCTGCTGCCACGGCTCCTGCTCCTGTTGACCCCTCCTTTACAAAATTCTCTCGGTAAGCTTTTTACGTTTTTCCCATTCACAAATCTGTTAGTAACAACATAAAAACGCCACCATTGTCCGCTTCGCTAACCAAAAAACAATCAATGACCTTTCTGACAAGAATTCCGTCTTTCTCGAGAGCAGCGCTTACCTCTGCCCTACTACGGAATAGTTACTTCCGTTGAAAAAGTAGCACATCCCTCTACCTTACCCTTCTAACAAGCATCAGCTAACCGTTTCTCCAGAATTAAGACACCTAGGTGCCGATTCGGATCCTGGAGAAACCGGGTACGAACCGTCGGACGGAGCATTTTCTCCGTCCGACGCGTACCCGGTCAAAAAACATTACAAAATTGCAAGTACGATTCGTATTGAAAAACTATTTCCGTACGAATCGTACAAAACATCGACCGACGAAAATATCCATACAAATGTGATCCGGGAAAGCGCCGACGTGACGTCGGGACGCATTCAGGCTGCGTTCCACGAACCAGGAAGTACGATCCGTACCGACGTCACCCCGCACGGATTATATTTTCCGACTGCCAAAAACTGCCGGGAAATCAGGACGATGCGCACAAGGAGCACCTGTACGCGACGGACAGCCATGGACCCGAACCTACGTGTCATCCCAGCCCTCATAGCAGTCCACCTGCTTTACAGGAACCGACGCAGACGCCGCAGAAGGTCAGAACAACACCCAGGGGCAAAGGGGGGGGGCAGGGGCAGGACACACGACCCCCACCCAAGATACAAATCACACATGCCCTGGACATACCTGACCTTCAGGGCCTGGTCACTCCGAGGGGGTGGGGGCGTGTCCAGCAACGCATGCGTCCGCCACAACGGAAGTGGGTGATGACGCGAACCAGCAACACAACAAGTCCGGTACATACCGTACCCACGCCTTAAGAGCGTGGGTACGGGTCATACCACGCCTGCCCCTACGTCACCCCAACAATGGCGGGACGGCCCGTACCCACGTACTAAAAGCCTGGGTATGGGCCGTACCAGCATTGTTGGGGTGACATAGGGGTACGCGTGGTACGACCCGTACCCACGCTCTGAAGGCCTGGGTACGGTGTGGACCCCCACCCGTGTATGTACGGCGCGTACCAACACCCCACCCGTGTATGTACTGCGCGTACCCCCACCCGCGTATGTACGGCGCGTACCAACACCCCACCCGTGTATGCATGGAGCGAACCCACACCCCACCAGTGTCTGTACGGCGCGTACCCCCACCCCCGTATGAACGGCGCGTACCCCCACCCGTGTATGTACGGCATGTACCCCCACCCCCATATGTACAGCGCGTACCCCCACCCGCGTATGTACGGCGCGTACCAACACCCCACCCGTGTATGTATGGAGCGTACCCACACCCCACCAGTGTATGTATGGCGCGTACCCCCACCCCCGTATGTACGGTGCATACCCCCACCGTGTATGCACAGCGCGTACCAACACCCCACCCGTGTATGAATGGAGCGTACCAACACCCCCACACGTGTATGTACGGCGCGTACCCACACCCGCGCATGTACGGAGCGTACCAACACCCGTGTATGCATGGAGCGTACCCACAGCCCACCAGTGTATGTACGGCGCGTACCCCCACCCGCGCATATACGGAGCATACCAACACCCGTGTATGCATGGTGCGTACCCACACCCCACCAGTGTATGTACGGCGCGTACCCCCACCCCCGTATGTACGGCGCGTACCCCCACCCATGTATGTATGGCGCGTACCCCCACCCCCATATGTACAGCGCGTACCCCCACCCGCGTATGTACGGTGCGTACCAACACCCCACCCGTGTATGTATGGAGCGTACCCACACCCCACCAGTGTATGTACGGCGCATACCCCCACCCCCGTATGTACGGCACGTACCCCCACCCGTGTATGTACGGCGCATACCAACACCCCACCCGTGTATGAATGGAGCGTACCAACACCCCCACCTGTGTATGTACGGCGCGTACCCCCACCCGCGCATGTACGGATCGTACCAACACCCGTGTATGTATGGAGCGTACCCACACCCACCAGTGTATGTACGGCGCGTACGCCCACCCGCACATGTACGGAGCATACCAACACCCATGTATGCATGGAGCGTACCCACACCCCACCAGTGTATGTACGGCGCGTACCCCCACCCCCTTATGTACGGCGCGTACCCCCACCCACGCATGTACGGAGCGTACCAACACCCGTGTATGCATGGAGCGTACCCACACCCCACCAGTGTATGTACGGCGCGTACCCCCACCCGCGCATGTACGGAGCGTACCAACACCCGTGTATGCATGGAGCGTACCCACACCCCACCAGTGTATGTATGGCGCGTACCCCCACCCCCGTATGTATGAAGCGTACCCCCACCAGTGTATGTCCCCAGCGTACATGGCCAGACACAGGAGGGGTGGGTGCCTATCACTCCCAGCAGTGCCCAGACATGGGAGGGGTGGGTGCCTATCACTCCCAGCAGTGCCCAGACATGGGAGGGGTGGGTGCAGAGTCCTCCCAGCAGTGCCCAGACATGGGAGGGGTGGGTGCCTATCACTCCCAGCAGTGCCCAGACACAGGAGAGGTGGGTGCAGAGTCCTCACAGCAGTGCCCAGACATGGGAGGGGTGGGTGCCTATCACTCCCAGCAGTGCCCAGACATGGGAGGGGTGGGTGCAGAGTCCTCCCAGCAGTGCCCAGACACAGGAGGGGCGGGTGCAGAGTCCTCCCAGCAGTGCCCAGACATGGGAGGGGTGGGTGCAGAGTCCTCCCAGCAGTGCCCAGACATGGGAGGGGTGGGTGCCTATCACTCCCAGCAGTGCCCAGACACAGGAGGGGTGGGTGCAGAGTCCTCCCAGCAGTGTGCAGACATGGGAGGGGTGGGTGCCTATCACTCCCAGCAGTGCCCAGACATGGGAGGAGTGGGTGCAGAGTCCTCACAGCAGTGCCCAGACATGGGGGGGGTGGGTGCAGAGTCCTCCAAGCAGTGCCCAGACACAGGAGGGGTGGGTGCAGAGTCCTCCCAGCAGTGCCCAGACATGGGAGGGGTGGGTGCAGAGTCCTCCCAGCAGTGCCCAGACACAGGAGGGGTGGGTGCAGAGTCCTCCCAGCAGTGCCCATGGAAAGCAAAGGGTGCAGTACCCACAGATACAATACCCACAATTGTCAGTCAGGTGCTCCAAGACCCTGCAGAACACGAAACACATGTGTGCGAGGCTGGGGGTACACACACGCAGAGTGTGTGAAAGGGAACATGTCCACATGAAGTCACGTCAATATACTCAATACTCAAGTACAGTGACCACCAAGGATGCCCCTAATGACGCAGGTGGAAACATCGCCCAGCATGCATGGGCAAAGTTGAACGGATCCGTCACACACCAAGGAAATGTAGACACAGCTCAGCACAACATTTAGGAAACAGCCTGCAGGGAAGATATCAGGGTCCACAGAGGAAGGAACACACCTTGGGACAATGTCACCATGCAGTAAGAGCTGGAAATGAACCAAGTAATTTTGCAAATACCTTGTGATGGCACACAGATACCAGGGTCCACCCCATGAGGAGCACACTACTACATTTCCCAGACACCGAACACATTATCCCCACCCCAAACCATGGAGCAGCACCACCAACAGCAAGTCCAGGAAAGCATAAGTGTGCAAAAGAAAAACAAAAAGCTTTATTCAGCATTCGAATTGTCATTTATCGGAATGTCCATTATTAACAAGGCCCATGGGCCAGGCCAGCAGCAAAGTCCTGGGGGGGGTACACATCGGGACGTGTGTCCCCTAGCTTGCCTGCACAGTTCACATGTCCATTTCATCCACAGAAGGGGGGGCATCATGTGGGGGGGAATGACCAGGCACCGCAGGGACAGGAGGGGCAAGGGTAGGGGTTGTGGGTGCAGGGATGGAGAACTCCACCACAGGGGGTGGGGCAGCGCCAAAGGTGGATGTGAGAAGGGCGCTGCACACGGTTGCAAGGTCCTCCAGCGTCTCCCCTGCACCCGAAGGAACCACAGGCCCCAAGGAGGGGGGGGGGTCGGAGGGATGGGTCGCAGCGCTACTTGGGGAGGGTGTGGACAGGGGGGGGACTCAACTACCCTGACCGGGGACTCCTTTGACCGCTTGCGGGGTGGTTTCACCTTGGGGCTCAGGGACAGAGCGGCCAGGAATGATTCCTTGGTGGAATCTTGGCCAGGAGAGCTGAGGGGAGTGGATTTGGAGGCAGGGGGTTTGGATGAATGTGGACTCCCACTGTGGCTGCGTGTCTTGCGTTTGCCCCCCGACCCAGTGGGTGTGCCTACTTCACCCTGTGTGTGCGTGACAGGAGGTGTGCGCTTGGCTTTCCCTGGCGGTGTGGTGCCTGTGTCTGGTGGGGTGCGTGCATGGGTACGTCTGGGTGTGCTTGGGACAGGCATGGGAGTGGGAAGTGTGGATGGTGCAGGGGTAGTGGCGGGGACATAGTGCTGCAGGAGACCCACTGCTGCAGTCAGTGTCGAGTCTATGGACCTCAGCAACTGGCGTTGGTCAGACTGCGCAGCTGAGATGCCCTCCAGGAATGCCTCCATTTGGGTGATCACTCGGGTGTGGCCATGGAGGACATTCAGTATCGCAGTCTGACCAACCTGCAACTGGCACAGGATGTCCACAGACTCGGCATTTGAGGCCGCAGTGGAGACAGGGGCAGGGGGCGTGGTGCCTGGCAAGAAGGAGACACGTGGTGACCTAGCACGGCGGAAAGGGACCATAGCAAGTGGGAGGCCGGTGATGGGAACGGAGGGGGCGGGTAGAGATTGTGTGCTGCTTTCAGCTGTGGGAGCAGCCTCCGCCCCCTCTGGGAGCTCAGCCTCGGACCCGTCTGCGTCATAGTCGGAGGTGTAACTGGACAGGTCCTCCGCCACTCTCCCCTCGGCCTCCGTGCCACTCGATGTGCCAGACAAGTTGGTACTGCTGCCACTGGTGCTTGGTCCCTCCTCACGCTCCGTGCCAGTGTCTCCCTCGGAGTCCCCCGACGATGCTGTGGGCAAGGTGAAGAGACAGGAAATAATCAGACACCTGTATACATATGTCACATGAGTCAGATCTACATAGGTCACAGTGCATAGGCTGAAAAGCAACATGAGTAACATCTACAATACAAGGTACATATGTAGGCCCTGCAACACACAGCTGGTTGACCCACCATGCCACTGCGAAACAATGGAGTGCATGGCACAACAGCAAATTACTTGATATCAAATTGGACAGAGGAGCCAGGCTCTGGGGACAATCGTGCACTGCATCTGTACCACACAGTGTTGCCAAAAAAGGGATGAGCAGGAACCATGTCTATTGACTTTTTGCACATGCTGCAAAGCTAACGCATTGTAACAAGCCCAACATGACTGGGTCACTGCACCTTGAGTGTTAGACCCGGCCCTCGTAACATAGCTAGACAAGACCCCTGCCTGCACAGACTCCGGACATCAAAGAGGAGTTGCCCTATAACAAGGGGTGCTCTGGGACTGTCCGGCAGATTCGCTCTGGAACACCTGAGCCCTGCTGAGTGACTCGCGGCTCCCTGAAGATCGTAAGACCTCCGAACTTGTGCTTGAGCCCTGCTGAGTGACTCGCGGCTCCCTGAAGATCGTAAGACCTCCGAACTTGTGCTTGAGCCCTGCTGAGTGACTCGCGGCTCCCTGAAGATCGTAAGACCTCTGAACTTGTGCTTGAGCCCTGCTGAGTGACTCGCGGCTCCCTGAAGATCGTAAGACCACCGAACTTGTATCCGAGCCTGCTGAGTGACTCGCGGCTCCCACAGACTCTCTTGGTCCTGCCGGACCCCACAACAACAAGCGTATCCCCCAGCTCGAGGATTGTGAGCTGTGCGCCGGGTATGCTCCTGCATTTGATCCATATCCCCAAAGACTGTCCCGCTACCTCCTAACCCCCTCCAAGACTCTGGGAGCCCACGCTCTGCTTGTATATATCTGCCTTGCTGATCATAAAGATCCTACCACTCCGATCTGATAAAGATTTGCTCTTAAGAACTCCTTGTGTGGTGGCTCTCTGTCGTGTGGCGCTGAGTGTGCGATCCTAGGTACGAGGTTCCTCCCCTGAGGAGTCTCCCGCCAGTGCCCGGCTACGATACCTGGAGGGTGGGTCTCAGGGCAGTCAGGGCCCCCTCGGGGCCCCTCTGAGGTCGCCTTCTAACATTGGTGGCAAGCGACAGGATTCGGGCCCATAATCTAGAGATCGTACCGTGAACGGCGGACGCACTACCGACAAAGATGGCAGAAGGAAACGCCGTGGTTCTCATAGAAAACGACGCCAGTACCGTGTTCCAGGTGGAACAGCTGGAGGAGTACACTCACAAAGAACTAAAACAATTCTGTAAGGAACTCAGAATCGCTACCACTGGTCTCAACACCAAAGAAGATATGCAAAAGGCACTGAAAGCTTGGGTGGATTCTGGGGCCTCCCGCCCAGAAGGAGCGGGGGAGCCCCACAACGAAGCAGGACCCTCCCAAGGAGAACGCAGCAGCAACCAGGTGCGAGGCTTCGTACGAGACGGGGGGCTATCCCCGGAGGAACTCGCAGACAGAGAAAAAAGTCGCCATCACGAGCTCGAATTAGCCAAACTCAAAATTGAAGGCGAGTTGAAATTAGCCGAGAAAAAGCTAGCAGTGGAGCAGATGCGAGTGCAAGGAGAACTAGAAGAGAAGAAACTCCAACGGGAACACGAAGGAAGGAGACTTCAACTGGAGCATGAACGCAGCCTGAAAGAAATAGAACTGAAAGCAAGAAGCGAAGAAACGCGGCCCCCGGGGAACCGGGAGGCGGCCGCCCCGACGGAGCCGAAGGTCCACATCCCCAAGGATGTGGTCAAAAAATATTACAAAAATTATGACATTCAGCAGTGGTTCCGGGCCTACGAGGTCGTCATGACCTCCCATCGGGTCCCGCAGAAGGATTGGGGGGCTGGGTTATGGGGACGATTCCTGAGCGAAGGGAGAGACACCCTGCTCGACCTACCCACCTCCATGCAAACCTCCTATGAACACATGAAAGCGGCCCTCCTCACAAGGTACGGCCTCACCCCGGAGATGTACCGCCAGCGGTTCCGGGACTGCAGGAAGATCCCGGGTACCACCTGAGTGGAATATGTGAATTTCTTCAGCCGAGCCTTCGATGGGTGGATCAAGGGCAGCAAGGTAACCACCCTGGAAGAACTAACCGACCTTATGTTGTGGGAACACCTGGCGGCCAACTGCTTTGTGGAACTACGCCAGCATCTGCTCGACAGCAAGCTCACGGACCCAAGGAAGCTGGCTGTCGAGGCGGATCACTGGACCAACACCCGGGTCTCCCGGGCCCTGTAGGAGAGTACCCCCGAGCCAGTCAGGGACCACCCCGCCAGAGAGGGGGGGGAAACCAGGGAGGGCAGAGAGAGTCCCAGACTAGTCCCCCGAAGTCCCAACCTCCACCTTTCCCGGCACCCCCACCAGCTGTATCCGGCCCCCCCCTTAGACGGGGGCACCGGGTAACCATCACTTGTTTCCGTTGCCAGAAGCCCGGGCATTACGCCAACGACCCTGAATGCCCCATGGCCCCCCGCACCACCCAGGCAGCACACCCCGCTAGACAGATAGCCAATGTAGCCCTGGGGGAGGAGGTTGAGGAGGCCGAGGAATGGGAACCCGCCGCTATGGCCCTAGTATCATTAGGAGATAGAGAGATGGTCCATGGGAGCCTCCTGCCCTCTAACACCAAGAAATATGGGCAGCTCGTAACGATCAATGGCCACCAAGTAGAAGCCCTCCGTGACACCGGGGCCAGCATCACCGGTGTCCTCAGCCATTTAGTACACGAAGACCAGGTCCTCCCCAACGTCTTTTGCCCTGTCATTTCAGCCGACAACACAGAAAGCCTATGTAAGGTAGCCCTGGTGCCCTTTGAGTGGGGAGGGGTGGTCGGTAAACTGAAGGTTGCAGTGAGAACCTCCCAGCCCGTCGACTGTCTCCTGGTGGGTTCAGCCCCTTTGAGTTACTCTACGGGCACCCCGTCAGGGGGCCCCTCAGCCTGGTCAAGGAAGGCTGGGAGGCGGCGCCCCGATGCCCCCCCCGAGATGTGTTCCGTTACGTCCTGACCCTCCAAAATCAGACTAGAAGGTTCCGAGAGATGGCAGAGGCCAACCTGGAGGCGAGTCAGGAGGAGATGAAGCGCTGGTACGACCAGAACGCCACTCTGGTCGAGTTTCAGCCGGGCCAGCAGGTATGGGTCATGGCCCCCGTGAAACCCTGCGTCCTCCAGGATAAATTGACCGGGCCCTTCAAAGTGGTTGAGCGGAAGAGCCAGGTCACGTACTTGGTGGACGTCCAGCCCCCCCGGGACCCCCTCCGGGTCCTCCACGTGAACCGCCTCAAGCCCCACTTTGCGCAAACGGAGCTGAGCCTCCTACTGGCCACTGATGATGGGTCCGAAGAGGAGTCCGATCCTCTCCCCGATCTCCTGTGCACCAAAGAGAAGGACGGCTCCGTAGAGGGAGTGAACCTCTCCCCGTCTCTCACTCCCCAGCAACGTGAAGATTGCCGCCAGCTCCTAGGGCAGTTTTTGGACCTCTTCTCCCTGGTCCCTAAGGTCACCGACTGGTGTGTCCATGACGTGGATACCGGGGACAGTCCGCCAGTGAGACACCGGGCCTACCGAGTCCCTGATCGGGTCCGGTCCTGTATCCAAGCCGAAGTCTCGAAAATGTTGACCCTAGGCGTAATCGAACCCTCAGACAGCCCCTGGGCCAGCCCCGTGGTCCTGGTCCCAAAAGCAGCGGCCCCCGGGGTCGCACCAGAACTCCGCTTCTGCGTGGACTACCGGGGACTCAATGAAGTCACCCGAGCCGATGCCCACCCCATTCCCCGTGCCGACGAGCTCATTTACCGGCTCGGGGCTGCTCGGTTCCTCAGCACCTTCGATCTCACCTGCGGCTACTGGCAAATTGCGCTCACAGAAGGAGCCAAGGAGCGGTCCGCCTTCTCCACCCCGGATAGGCACTATCGCTTTCGCGTGATGCCCTTCGGGATGAAAAATGCCCCGGCCACCTTCCAGCGACTGGTAAATAGAGTCCTGGCCGGGCTGGAAAAATTCAGTGCCGCATATCTCGACGATATCGCAGTTTTTAGCTCTGAGTGGAGTGAGCACCTCCAGCACCTTCGGAGGGTGCTGACCGCCCTGCACCAGGCAGGCCTCACCGTGAAAGCCAGCAAATGCCAGATTGGGCAAGGTTCGGTAACCTACCTGGGGCACCAGGTCGGAAGCGGGCAGGTCGCCCCTCTGCAGCCCAAAATCGACGCCATCCTAGCCTGGGAACCCCCCACTACCCAAACGGAGGTCCGAGCCTTTCTGGGCCTCACGGGCTACTACCGGAGATTCATCAGGAATTACAGCAGCCTGGTCGGTCCTCTCACGGGACTCACGTCCAAAAAGCAGCCCAAGAAGATGCAATGGTCCCCTGCCTGCCAAGAGGCGTTCGAGGCCCTGAAAGCGGCCATGTGTACTGCCCCCGTCCTCCAGGCCCCCGACTACTCCAAAGAGTTTGTGGTACAAACTGATGCCTCCGAGCATGGCATCGGGGCAGTCCTCTCCCAGGTAAATGACCAAGGCCTAGACCAGCCCGTAGCCTTCCTCAGCCGAAGGCTATTGCCCAGGGAACAGAGATGGAGCACCATCGAGCGAGAGGCATTCGCCGTAGTCTGGGCCCTCAAGAAACTACGCCCTTACCTGTTCGGCACCCATTTCAAGGTCCAAACCGACCATCGCCCCTTGCGATGGCTCATGCAGATGCGAGGAGAAAACCCCAAGCTACTGCGGTGGTCAATCTCCCTCCAGGGGATGGATTTCACCGTGGAACATCGCCCTGGGACTGACCACGCCAACGCCGATGGCCTCTCCCGGTTCTTCCGCCTCAGCGAAGAGAACCCCCAAGAAGATGGGTAGTTCTCTCCGGATATCCTGCCAGCGTTTCCTCACCTGGGCTAGGCGCCGCTTCCGACCCTCCGTCTTCCGCACGCCACTGACGGCTCGCCTCCATATCTCCCCCTTGACATGGACGCCTACCTGTGAGGATGCAAAAGTGAGAATACTTTAATACACCTGAGCAATGACACAGAGACACACATATTAATAATTTGTCTGGTTTGAACAGGCCATGGTATGCAGAAAACTCATTGCACCATTGTCATAGGGACATTATCCTCTGGGGAAGGCTAAATGCACTACGTGGCAGTGAAATACACAGGTGGCATGAGGGGTGCCACACAATTAATGATCCTGGATCACACTGTGCATCACAAGCTACACCAGGATTATGTACAGCACCTCAAAGCAGTCACATGCCCCAGCCCACTGACGCAACCTCAGCAGAGTACACAAACACACACAGGTACAGGACAATCACCTGCCATTGCCAACTGCGGGTACAAACCTCACTCTACCCATGTGCCACTAGACTGGGGGTTGTCACAGGTGTGGGGCTGGCTCAGCACGGCAGTCACACAGCACTGCTCCCTGCACACATCACATGGCCAGGGTATATCCATCCCTCATGCAGCTGGTGTGCAACACTCCCCATATGCACTCACCCACATGACAGGGGACTTACACACACACACCAACGTCCAGGGGACGTACACATCATTTGGACACTCACAGCACAGGTACACTAAACAAACACACATCTATGGGTATTGTCACCTGTCACACTGGGGGGACCACAGAATCACATCAGGACTGTAGCAACAACATTCCCAGGAGGAGTAGCCAGGCAGAATGTGGCATGCACCATGCATTGTTTTTCACAGTAAGCACTATGCAAGTGAGGAGTGCACACAGGAACTACAGCATGCGCTGCATGGGAGACATGAGGCATTCCCCACCCTGGGACCCACTCCCAACATCAGTGCATGTCTGTCACACAGGGACACGATGCCAGAAGTCACAGTCACAAAAAAGGGGCACAGTCTAAGCTAGTGGAGTCAGCCCTCACCTGCTCCCCTAGTCGACCATACAGCATGGTGTACTGTGGGAGGATCACATCCAGCAGGGCAAGGTTCTCCTCCTGTGTAAATGGCTGGGCCCTCTCCACAGACCTGGACATGGTGCCAGAGGAATCAGGAGCAGCAGCAGTGTTGTGGATTCAAAGGATGTGCAGGCAAGTGCTCTCTCATGGGACCTGGCTGCATTATTTCTGCCTTGCTGGCCTGTTACATTAACAGGAGTACAGAGAGATTGGTCAGTCACATTAGCATCCTACGTTTCCTCCAATCCCTTCAAACCTACCCCAGTGAGGGGCTTTGCATGGTTTGAAACTTGAGCATGATGTCAAGTCAACAACCACTTTGCAACAAAGTAAATTGTTTCCAACCGACTTCTGCTGGCCACCTGATGCAAAAATTCAAACTTAAAACTCGGTCTCCATGAAAACCAGCATGCATTTAGGCCCTTATACTTTTCCCTCATGTGTCCCCTATGTTATTTCAAGATTTTCACACAGGTACGGTGCGATCCACGGCCCTAGGGCACCCCAAATGCAGTAATACGGACCGTACACGCGTATGTACGGTCCGTATACTATGGCGTACACATACACCAGCATACCCATAGTAATACGGGCCGTACACGCGTGTGTAGGGGCCCTATCACTGTGGGTGTGCTGGCATATGCGTACGCCATAGTAATACGGACCGTACACGCGTATGTACGGTCCGTATTACTATGGCGTACGCATACGCCAGCATACCCATAGTAATACGGGCCGTACACACGTGTGTAGGGTCCCTTTCACTGTGGGTGTGCTGGCATATGCGTACGCCATAGTAATACGGACCATACACGCGTGTGTAGGGTCCCTATCACTGTGGGTGTGCTGGCGTATGTGTACGCCATAGTAATATAGACCGTACACGCGTATGTACGGTCTGTATCACTATGGCGTACGCATACGCCAGCACTCCCATAGGGACCCTACACACGCCCTCAGAGCGTATGTACGGTGCATTTCACACCTGACAGTGGTGACAGGCGGCACACAGACAGGAATAGAGCTGTCATACTTGGCCAAGGCTGGACATCAAGGCATTGTCTGTGCAGTACTATGTGTGTTGGGCACAGGTGTGTCAGGCCGTGATGTGGCACATAACTCCTGAGGTGTGAAGCAAATTAAAGTATGATGAGCTGTGTACACATGTCATGTGTGATGGTGCACTATGTGCCACACATCCCCTTCACTCCATTGATATGTGTGCATGTAGTACAGACTTGTTGAGCCATGCGTCACTAGCATGGCACAGTCACTGACACCCGAAACTGTCCCCTGATGCCAGGTACACGGAAAATTACCCCTGAGATGTGAATGCCCGCGTTGCACGCTGTAACTATGTCATGTGTGTGTCATGTGTTCCCATAGGTTTGCTGTAGGTGTTTGGTCAAATGCATCTGCACTTGCTGCAAACAACATGTGGCTGTGTGTAGATGGGCATGGCACACTGTTACGCACACCAGCCCACATGTGTAATCCGACGTAAGGTTTGTATGTTTGCATGGACGCGGAGTTTCATAACAAGGACATATCTGCATACTCTCAATGTATGTGTGAGCACTCTTGACATGTACTCCCTCATGGCAAGGTGTGTGGTCTGTCCCCTTTCTATGACATGTGACCTGTGCATCTAGTGTTCCGCAACCTGTATGTACAATGAACATCCTTCTTCTGCACATATGTGGATGTCTGTAACTCCTGTAATGCGTCTGCCTGTTCACTTACACTGGCCCACAGCTAGTTACATGGCATGGCATATTGAGGTTGAGAATCGACGTTTGTAGCTGGCTCTTGGTAGGAGTGTCCCCTGCCTGACATACGTGTCCAGGGCTCATTGCACAGAGCTGACTCTGTATGTGGCATATGTGTATTGGCTGTTGAACATGTGCACAGTACATTGACATTGGTGGTGTACTGTACTCACTCTTTTTTGTCCCTTCAAATTCACTGCAGGGTCCGCCTCTCCCTCGACCAATTCCGGACTTGGCTGACCTGAGGGAACATGACTGTATATGCCGCTACCGCTTCCCCCAACGTTTGATTGAGGACTTGACGACACGGCTGGCAGCACACCTCCAACCGCTACACAGGTATCCTGGTGCACTGACACCCAAGATGAAGGTGATGGCAGCCCTACATTTCTTTGCCACGGGTACCTTTCAACATACCATTGCTCACATTGGTGGCATGTCCCAAACCATGTTCAGCCGTGTGCTGCATGATTTTTTAGAGGCCTTGTTGGTTCACCTAGATGAGTTCATTAAATTCCCAACTCCTGAGCAGTTGACAGGTGTCAAGCGTGAGTTCTATGCCCTGGGAGGGATGCCGCATGTCATTGGGTCCATAGATGGAACACATGTGGCTTTGGTACCACCACAGGCACAGGAGGTAGCGTATAGGAACTGCAAGCATTACCACTCCATTAATGCCCTGTGGTGTGTCTTGCTAACATGGTGATTTCACATGTCTGTGCTTGTTTTCCAGGATCAGCACACGATGCCTACATCATGAGGCGTAACAGGGTGCCTGAAATGATGCTGCAGCTGTGCAACGAACGAGCATGTATTGTTGGTGGGTATACTCTGTCAGTCCTGTATTTAGCATCATCTTCCTGTCTCACTGCTTCTCCTGACCCACTTTTGTCCATGATGTTTCCATGTAGGGGACGCTGGCTATCCCAACATGCCATGGCTGATCACGCCTCTCCGCAACCCCAGCACGGCTGCCGAGCACCGCTACAACAACGCCCATGGGCGAACCAGGCGAGTGATAGAGAGGACGTTTGGCCTCCTGAAGAGCCGATTCCGTTGCCTCCACAAGACCGGTGGCGCACTCCCATATGCACCGGTGAAGGTATGCAAGATCTTCCTCGTGTGCTGCATGCTGCACAACATGGCAGTGGAGAAAGCTGTGCCACTCATCCTGGATCCGTATGAGCAGGACCATCCACCCGTGGAGGATGAAGGGCTTGGTCACGAGGCTAGTGATGTGGAGGAGGAGGAGGCGGGAGAGGACATCCGGAGTCGGCTCATACGCAACTTCTTTGCTTAGTGGTGAGTTCCAGTGTCTGAGTGTGCACGCATTGGGCCGTGTGTGGTATGTGTTGCAATGTGTGTGTCCATCTGCATGTCTGCCAGGTGAGTCAGAGGTGTGTTTGGATGTGTCACTCGAGTGATGGTGCAATAGATGAATGTTTTTCCTGAGTCATCCTTGTCACCTAGCATGTAGACAACCTTATACGTGTCGAGTACATGCACATGCATGCGGATGTGCTTCTAATGGCTGACTTCTGGTGTGTCTCTCTTCCACAGGTACTTGCGCATGCTGTCTGATGGTGGCATTGTTGTGCTCCTGCTATTCCTCATGAACACGGCAACATGTGCAGAATCAGCGTTACATGCACGGACACGTTTGGAAATCGCCTTAGGGTAAGGGATGCAGCACGGCTTTTTGGGTGTGGTAGTAGTTTTGATTGTGTGTGCACTGCTCCTGTTCATGTTTGGATACTTAGCATACATGTAGATTCACCATGGGGCACATGACATGGAGCGGAATTCACCTGAATTGATGGTCAGACTTGCTGACAGTCATCTGTAATGGGATTGTGGATTGTGATGGAGCCATCAATGTGTCTAACACTGCCCTTGAAAACATACGGGTTACACCGGGTTGACATGGTGTGTGAATTCCCCATTGAAGGCTCAATGGTGTATGGCAGCCTCTCCGTGAGCAGCAGGGGGTGTTTAGCTGTAACCCGTCACTTGTGTGCCAGTCCTATGGATTCCCAGCATCTGTGGTGCAAAGGGGGGTGCCAGTGTCGGTCCCACATGTTCATCCACATGACCTTTGTTTGTGTTGACAGAGTTGCATTAGCATTCCGACACACATGACTAATAAAGGTGTCCCTCTGCCTCCAAGGTGCCTCATCTCTGTCAATGGTGGTCTGTTGCCACTGTGCATGCGGCATGTCTGGCATGGTTATCTGAGATGGTGCATATGGGTCTATGTGTAGAGTAGCAAGATGCCAGCTGTTTGTCAGGGATTACAATCTGTATTGTGCATGATGTCCATGGCTGTATAGGTATAGTGGCATGTCAGTCTCCACGACGGGCACTGTGCTGCATGTACATCCATTGTGTGTGTGTGTGGCATGTTGAACTAGACATTCCTTCCTTGACATACACCTTTTGCATAGTTCCTTCCTGAGATCCTTGTCTTTGTGTGCAACCTGGGGCATTGTTTTCTTGACATGGCGCATGCTGCTGCAGGGCCTGCAGCAAGGGCACCCAGTGTCAACGGAAACGAGCTGGTGTTCATCATGAATTGCTTGCTGACGTGCTATGCTGATCTGCCGCATCTGTTCCTCATGCTGCAGTACTCTCTGCATTATGCACAATTTCCCCAGTTTCATCCACCTCAAGGCAAGAGAGACCAACCAGGTCAACTACGACATCCGTGTCTAATCCTACCCTGCACTCTACGGACATGTGCGTTACAACTCCCATGATACACGTCCAGGGTGCATCTGCACAGCTCTGCTTCTACATCCGGCGACCAAGCCACATCAACGTCCAACAGAGATGGGGGGAATGGATCCCTGCCAGCTGCAGGATGACCTTCTCAATCCACGCACACACTCCGGATGCAGCCCACAACCCCAACACAACCTTGTGGCACTGTGATCCAAGACGCCATTGTGCCATCTCCATGCATCCAACCTTGGCCAGCCCACCATTCTCCACATCCATCTGACTCAGGCATGCAGGCCATGGTTCTGCCACCTGTCTACACATACCTGGGAGTGGCACCCCAGGACACTCCACATGATCCCTGACCTCTGCGCATGACTGTTGCTCTTCTGAATAGGTCTGTGTGCACAGTTGTGCGAGCACCCCCTCAGCTGGTTGGGCCTATCACGGGTGAGTATGGTGCTCCATGTCTGTATTGGATGCTACATTGTGACCCATGTGTGTCCTGTGCCAGACTCAGACCCCAGGGTATGCAGGGTTGGAGTTACTTCAAAACTCAGGCATGGTTTGACTTTACAACACACACATGTAGTGGAATAATGCAAAATGACGGCATCATCTCGTGATTGTGAAGATATTTATTTGTGGTGGGGTACGTGTTTGGGGGGATGACAAGAGGTGCTTGGCGGGAGTGTAGAATCCAAAGTTCACTGGGGGAGTTGGTATCCTTGCCAATGGAAGTCATCAGAGTCTTTGACACAGTCTTTGTCAACATTGGTCAGACAGTGACCAGCAAGTCCATGTGGTAGAGAATGTCATTTGCTGTAGTGCTGCTGTTGGGCCAGAGGGCCAGGTGCCAGGCCAGGTGACCTGGGAGATGGTGATGTTCCGCTGACTCTCACGGTCTTTTGCGTGGACGACCCACCTTCCTGCGGGGACCCTCAGATGCAGGCCGTGACGATGCTTGGGATGCTCCGTCGGATGAATCCTCCTCGTCCTGATCCCTCCCTTTGGGTGGTGATGTTCTTCGCCTGGTGGCACAGGGAGGGTTGCCCATGTTGTCGGCAATCCGACGGAGTACACGGGTCATTTCCGTTTGCACCGCCACGAGCTCAGCCTGTCTTGCCTCTATCCGTCCTTGGTGTCGCTGTTGACTGGCATATTGCTCGGCCTGCATGTTCTTGATCTCTCTGAGGGTCTCCACTACCTGGCTGAGGCCCCTGGTGTCACGCCGGTATGAGTCGAGGATGTTGCTGACGTGTGACATTACCGGTTCCTGAGCCAACTGGTCAGGTTCGCGCCTCCGCCATCCTCCACTCCCACCACCCCTGCCCACTTGCAGCTGGCCTGCCGTTGTGGGCACATCGGGTCTCCGGGACCCCTGAGGGATGGCATTTGCGGTGTCGCCTGCCTCCTCCTGGGTGCCCGGAGAACCTTGTCCCTCCTGGACAGACTGGCTGTGTTGTTGTGTGCGGGCAGGGCTCCTGGGTGTGTCCTGGGATGTGGCAGGAATGGGGGTGGTGGTTGGCACAGTTGTACCTGACGCAGGTGCTGCATGTGGTTGGACACCAGAGGGGCCAGGTTGGTCTGGGTCGTCCACGGAGTGGTGAGAGTCGTCGCTGCCGGTGGGGTCCTCTTCACGCACAGCCTGGTCCTTTGAGTCTTCCCCCCCCAGTGTTGGGGGGAGATCGACGACGTTGACCTGTGTGTGAGAGAAACAATGTTAATTGTGTTACATGTGACATCCATGTTTCATTCATTTTTCATTTGGCACAGTTCCTCTGGGTGGTTGGATATGGCTTGCATTCCTCTCGTAGTGCACTTGTGCATGGGTATGTCCCTTGGCCACAGCTTTCGACACTTTACCTATGTGTGACCCAATCTTAGTTGATGCATCTTTTTGGAACGCAGTCAGCAGTGTAGTGAGCGGGCGTAGCAAGCCATGCAGAGCCGCCTTACGTGTTGCACTGCACTTTGCCAAATGGTCTGTTCACCATGCTATATGAGAATGCAGGTTGGTAACTTGGGCATTTGTGACAGGGTTCTAACATACACATTGGGTAGGTTTACTGGGTGTTAGCTTAGGTTTGTGCCTGCAGCACGGATGTACTGGTGCACAGATTGACACATGGCTCAGTAATGTCACAGGATAAAGGGGGGGTTAAGGCACTGGGAAACCTTGTCTACATGCACACAGTCCACCTGCTGACGAGCGGACATGGCCACACCACCCAAGGGTGATTTGATCTCCCTGTGTCTCCCTTTCTCCCTCCCTCTGTCAGCCTCCTCCCTCTGTCCGTCTCCCTGTGTCTCCCTTTCTCCCTCCCTCTGTCAGCCTCCTCCCTCTGTCCGTCTCCCTGTGTCCCCCTTTCTCCCTCCCTCTGTCAGCCTCCTCCCTCTGTCCATCTCCCTGTGTCTCCCTTTCTCCCTCCCTCTGTCAGCCTCCTCCCTCTGTCCGTCTCCCTGTGTCTCCCTTTCTCCCTCCCTCTGTCTGCCTCCTCCCTCTGTCCGTCTCCCTGTGTCTCCCTTTCTCCCTCCCTCTGTCAGCCTCCTCCCTCCCTCTGTGTGTCACCCTCTGTCACCTCAGCCCAGCTTCCTGGGCACACACAGTTTGCAGGTCTTTCACAGTCCATTGGCTTGTTCATGTGGGTTTGTTTGTAATCTCCGGGCACCCATTGGGCAGAGTGTCTAAATCTACGCTGCTGCTGTGGCGGTGTGTGCTGACACTCTTCCAGAGTGATGCGTCTTGATTAGCTGCTGTTATGTGCAAATTGTGCCTTCATACCCATGCCATCGTGCTACGCCGCCACCATTTGCAGGCAACAGAGTACTGTGTGGGGACACACTGTTTGTATGGCTGTGCCCTAGGCCATATGGGCTGAGGGCATTGTTGTGTGCTTCAGAGTTCCTATGTGTTAGTTTTGGGACCCACCCTCCCGGCATCGGGGACGTCCTGTCTTGTGTTGGTGTTTTGTGTGGCCTGTGACTTGGCCTGGCCTTGCCTGGTGCATGGGGCATGGAGGCACTAGTGGCATGTGTGTGTTTTTGGAGTGTGGTTGTGTCCGGTGCTGGCTTTGGGGGGGTTGCGTGCATGATTGGGATTTAGTTTGTGTATGGCGTTCCCCCCATGTGAGGTGAGTTGGTTGTGTACTCATCAGGCTCTCGGACTCCTTCTACTCCGTCTACTCCCACCGGTGGCAGCGTGGCCATCACCTTCTCCTCCCAGGGATGGTACTGTGCCAGTCTGCGGGGCGGCCCTCCTCCAGTGATGTTCCCCTGGTTGGGATCGTCGGTCATTTTGCGGTGGACCGTCCTCCGCAGATCGTACCACCTGGCTTGGCACTCATGCCTGGTCCTTCTGGTGGCCCCAACAGCATTCACAGCATCGACAATCCTCTGCCACATGGCTGTTTTTTCGGATATGCTGGTCCGTCTGACCAATGTTCCAAAGAGCTGTGGCTCGACTCTGATGATTTAGTCGACAAGGACCTCCAGCTCCTCCTTTGTGAACTTTGGATTCTTGTTAGTGGGCATGGTGTGGGGTGTGGGTGTGGATGGTTGTGGGGGGGTGGGTGTGGATGGTTGTGGGTGTGTGAGTGTGGTTGTGAAGGTGTGTGTGTGAATGTGATGAGGGGGTGTTTGTGATGGTGGTTGTGTGAATGAGTGCAAGTGTAAGGTGTATTGGTGGCTGTAGTATGGTGCAGTGCGTTGTCTCTGTGGTCTGGCAGTAGTGGATCTGTTGCAAAGGATCATAGTTTGTGTGTGTTGTGCCTTTTTATTGGTCCATTTGTGGGTGTGGCTGTGTTTGAAATTTGGGTGGGTGTGTTATAAGGTGTGGTTGTGTTTTGGGCCTCTGTTTGGCTGTTTGGCAGTTGCAGGTCAGTGTGTGGGGTGTATATGTGCTTGTTGGACATGTTTTGTGGTGTTGTGTGAATGGAAGTGACTCTCCTTGTGTTGTTTGGGGTTGTCCTGGTTCAGTATGTGTGTTTTTGGCATCTGTACGGTACGTACATGCACTGGTGGGGTGTTGGTACGCGCCGTACATACACTGGTGGGGTGTTGGTTCACGCCGTACATACACAGGTGGGGTGTTGGTTCACGCCGTACATGCACTGGTGGGGTGTTGGTACGCGCCGTACATACACGGGTGGGGGTTCGGTGCATACATGCACTGGTGGGGTGTTGGTACACGCCATTCAGACACGGGTGGGGGTGCGCTCCGTACATACACGGGTGGGGGTTCGGCGCGTACATGCTCTGGTGGGGTGTTGGTACGCACCGTACATACACGGGTGGGGGTTCGGCGCGTACATGCACTGGAGGGGTGTTGGTACGTGCCGTGCATACACGGGTGGGGGTTCGGCGCGTACATGCACTGGTGGGGTGTTGGTACGCGCTGTACATACACGGGTGGGGTGTTGGTACGCGCCGTACATACACCGGTGGGGGTTCGGCGCGTACATGTACTGGTGGGGTGTTGGTACGCGCCATTCAGACACGGGTGGGGGTGCGCTCCGTACATACACGGGTGGGGGTTCGGCGCGTACATGCTCTGGTGGGGTGTTGGTACGCGCCGTACATACATGGGTGGGGGTTCGGCGCGTACATCCGCGGTGGGGGGGGCGTTTGGCGCGTACATACGGGGGCTGGGGGGGGTGTTCGGCGCGTATGCGGGCACATGTCTAGATGGTTGCTATGGGAGTTCGGTCCGTACGGTGTATTTTCCATACGGTTGTAAAATTGGAAGGACGGGACGGATCGTACTTGCGCGGTCGGTCTTCATTTTTCCGATTCGTAGGGTAAATCGTCCGAGGATGTGTCGGACACATTTCCCGACCCGAGGACGTGTGGGGAAATTTTCCCAAAGCGATTCGTATGGACTTTTTCCCATACGAATCGTACTTGGCAGTTTGTACGCTACTTGGACGATTCGTACGGTAAAAATACCGGATACGATTCGTACGGGGAAAATTTTTCCAGGATTGGAATCGGCACCCTAGTTGGAGACCCAATGCTCCTGAGAAATAAAACCAGAGATTCACAATTAACCTGAATGCCTTTTCATTCACGCACTTCCTCACGGAAAGATGTAGTACATTCACACAGAATTCTGTCTTTCCCGAGAACAGCGAACAGTCTGTCCTACTACAGAATTATGACATTCGTTAACAAAGTAGCACTTCCCTCTACTTTATCCTTCTAGCAAGCTTAGGGAACACCTATTACTTTTCCAGTTATAAGCGTTATCAGAGCTCCTTCTGGACTCATGGTACCTAAGACCAAAATTTCACAGGTGACCTTCGCTACCATACATTTCTTTCATACAAGAGATATTTCTAATGGCAACACGCGATGATGTCACCGAATCGAACCCAGACATTGCGTCGTGCAACTTCTCTCGTTATAGGTTGTTCCTGTTTGCCTACAGGGCAACAACAAATCCGTCTTTCCCTAGAGCAGCGCTTACCTCTGCTCTACTACGGAACTGTTACAAACTTCCGACTTCCTACATCCCAGAAGCCGTGCCAACAACATAGAACTCAATGCGACTCAACATAGAGTGTTAATACATAAACCAATACTTTCCAATAATCAATAAGCTATTTACAAGCAATAATCACCAAACCAAAACAATAAAAACCATAACTCTGCTACCAGAAAAACTGTTGCAGCGCGGAAAACTGGGTAACGGGAATCAAGACAAAAACCCCGTACCTAATATTTATCATCCCTTCGTCACAGACCAAATATCACATTAACACATTCACTCGCGCAATGATTGGTGGGGCCCATAACACCAGCATTCACACTCTTCTTCTCACTGGCCTGTACTGTCAGGAGAGATGACTGTTTCCAAGCGCTGACATGAAAGGAATACCTTATAACTTATAGAGAGGAAAACGTATTTACACTTCTATACACTAATACATTTATTACTGCACATCTTAATCCTAAACATCAAGATACTCCTTCCACGTAGCCGACAGATCAATTTAGTTGTATTGTGTTTAGTGATTTAGTCCAACTAAATATTCCCAAATCCCTGATCTGCTCCTCTTCAATAAACGACCAAACACATTTTCTGGTTAATCAATAGTTTCGTTTATCTAATAATGCAAGAATTTAGTTCCATCTAGTAAATTTATTCATCATTACGCAAATCACAAAACACCATATTTACCTATTCTGGCTATCGGTCGTCATCTAAGTCATCAATTTTAGTCGTCAGCACGCTACAGTCCCAAAGATCAGGTCAAGGACCAAAGACGTGCCAATATCAGTCAATGCCCATAGAGTGTTCGATAGTCCGTAGTTCATCAAAAAATTGGGCAGCAATTCAGTCTGTCAAAGATTCAGGAGCACAGCCGTCACGCAGCGTCACCGTCGTCTCTGTCAGCATGAAAATATGTCATTCAGCAGCAGAGCAATTCCCTAACTATTCTACCGTCTTTTATAATAAAAGTAATGACAAAATGTAACATTTGCTTAGTTTGGACTCTTCCAATTGGTCCGTTGAGATCGTCCGTTTTGGTTTCACAGAGCCTATGATGTAATATTGTCAGGCATGATCCATCCGTTTTTTATAAATGTCTATTGTCAGAGCTCTTGGCAGGCATCCCATCGTGACCTTGCTAAGGCTCATCGTGTTTGGGGTCAGGCTGAGGCTACTGGTATGGATGCTTTGTACATGCGCACTTGTTCTGAAACCGTTGCGTCGTGTGTGTCAGGCGACCATCTTGTCTTTAGGCCCAAAGGATTACTTAAGCAAAACAAACACAGAAAGTAATTCAAACATAGAAATAACGAATAAAATGTTAAACCCTCACTAATTCCCCTAGGTGCTTGTATTTATCTAGCATATGGCGACATTTAAAGCGTTCATATTCACCCAGTGATGTCATCTGGTGCGACATACGATAACGTCAAAAAATAACATATATCATGCGATATCCTATTTTTCTAGTATTAGTGTGCGTACATAGGTTAATTACAAATTATTTTAGCCATGCAAAATGCAAATCCCACGTATGTTTCATAAATTAGTAAGGTTGATTACATTTTTACACAAACACATTAATAATATTATAATTAATAGATTATTTCAATTAGTATAAACATGCAGAATGGGGGGTATACAAATATTTTTTGTACTACCCGCTCCATCAGCATCGTCAAGTAGATTTCCTTTATTGTTGATGTTTGAGTGGAGGTGTATTAACTGCAGGCATCACCATTCCCCAGCAACAATTGCAGTGAAGGCCCGTCAGTGTTTATTTACCTCCTCAGTGTCTGAATGATTCTGTCAGCAAGTCTTAACTCTCATAAGCATTTGTGCATGAGGATCTGTACGAAATCGACTTTTACTGAACCGACTTTTCAGGAGAAGAGTTTCTGTAAAGAACCTGACAAGGATTTGTTTCCCTCTGCATCTCCATTGCATATGAGTATCATTTCAGTGACACGCACACTTTGGGATATTCTGCGTGTTTATCTGAATTGTGGTTCACTTTAAAGCCATTTTGTTTTTCTTTTGTTTTGTCTCTTTTTCACCAGCTGCTGTCATGGAGGGGTTAGTAGCTCCCACATATTTTTTTACAGAGCTCAGAGATCCTGATGTGAAACTATTGGCTTATGGGAACAAACCCATTCATGTAGTAGGTTTCATTGAGGCTCAACTGAAATTTCAGCAGAAAGAAGTTATATCAAAAGTATATTTTGCTAAAGAGGGTTTGTATCTTTTGGGTTGTCCCCAACAAAGGGATTTGGCTATTCGATTAGATACCAATCATCCTGATCAGGTGTTGTGTACCCAAACGGACATGTGTGAGGTAGTCGTGGTGTCACCACACAGCCCTGTGAACCATATATTTCTGGTTTTCTGGATGTCTTCAAGGATCAAGTAGGTTCTCTCAAGGGGTTCATGCATAAGATTGGATTGAAGGATTTGTTGACACCTGTTGCTCATAAACCCTGTGGTGTGCCATTGGTGATGAGGGGACCTTTGTGTCAAGAATTGCATAAATTGTGTGAGAATGGTACCGTGAAGAGATGGAATGGTTGACTCCAGTGGCAATAGCGAGGAAAAGGAATGGTAATATCAGCTTCAGTGTAGATTTGAGGGATTTGAACGCCACTATTTGGGTGGACAGGTTTCTCCTTCCAAACATTGGGGAGATGTGAACCACAATCATAGGAGAAAAGGTATTTTCCACCTCAGATCTCTTTTTGGCCTACCACCAGATTGTGCTCCATCCCTTGTCTTGGCCAACTAAAATCATTTGTCACACCTGAGGGTGCTTATAGAAACATATGGATGCCTTTTGGCCTAGCTTCAGCGGCGGCTGCTTTTCAAAGGGCTATGCAACATTTACTTAAAGACATTAATGTCGTATACCATTTTGACACAATCAATCAATCAATCATATAACTTGTAAAGCGCACTAAATACCCGGGCGGGTTTCAAGGCGCTGGGGGGGGGGAAGCTGTTACTGGTCGAAGAGCCATGTCTTGAGTTGTCTCCTGAAGGTCAACAGGTCTTCGGTTTGACGTAGGTGGAGGGGGAGGGTGTTCCAGGTCTTGGCGGCGCGATGGGAGAAGGATCTGCTCCGGAAGTAGTTCTCCGGATGTGTGGGACCGTGGCTAGGGCCCGGTCAGCGGAGCGGAGTTGTCTGTTGGGTACGTAGAAGGAGAGTCGGCTGTTGAGATAGGCTGGGCCGGTTTTGTAGAGTGCCTTGTGTGCGTGGATCAGGAGCTTGAAGGAGATTCTTTTGTCGACGGGGAGCCAGTGCAGGTTCTTCAGGTGGGGGGTGATGTGGTCGCGGCACGGGACGTCGAGGATCAGGCATGCAGAGGCATTCTGGATTCTCTGTAGTTTGCTGATGAGCTTGGACGAGGTTCCGGCTTAGAGGGCGTTTCCGTAGTCGAGCCTGCTGCTGACCAGGGCCTGGGTGACTGTCTTCCTCGTGTTTGTCGGGATCCATCTGAAGATGAACCATGTCTCTCTGCACCTACAGAAGCTCCACTGGCTGTCAGTGGAGAAAAGAATTATATTTAAGGCCATGACGTTGGCCTATCGGGCTCTTAACGGAAAATGCCCGAGATATCTGAAGGAAAGACTGTGTCTCTACAAGCAAAATCGTGCGCTGCGTTCTAATTTCCATAAATTGCTGCGCAACCCATGCTTTGTGAAATAACGCCTGGGCGGTAGAGCATTCATGGTCAGAACGGCCTCACTGTGGATTGCCCTACCAGGTCCCTTGCGGCAGGGTAATTCAGAAACTTGTTTTCGAAAGGCCTTGAAGACATGGCTCTTTAGGGCAGATTAATAATGGGCGGTTAAGTTCGCTACCCTCTCTGACGTTATTCACCTGATGTCTCAGTGCCGAGACACCCCTGTTTGGGGTAGTTGTCGCGCTTTATAAGATTCAGTATTATTATTATTATTATTCAGTGTGTCATCTATTTCCAGTGTGATATTTTGGTGTTTGGGGCCAATGCAATGGAACATGTTATAACCTTGAGGAGGGTGTTAAAAATTCTGCAAGATACCGGGTTAACCATTAAGAAGGAGAAATGCTAAATTAAAGTTGAAGGTGTAGAGTATCTAGGACAATGGATTAGTGGAGATGGAATATCTCCTAAAACAAACTTGGTTTCAGCCTTTGATAATGCTCCTTTCCCTGTGTGTAAAGATCAATTGCGTTTATTTTTGGAGTTGGCTGAATGCTATTCTCCTTTTATACCCATTTTTGCGGATAGACCAAAAAACATGCGCAGACTTGTGGTAAAAAATGCAAAGTTTGTGTTGTACGAAAGTTGTGAGGAACAGTTTAAAAAGTTTGAAGCGTAGCATTGTCCCAGCACCTGCTCTCAAACCTTTTGACATTAGAAACACTATTATTGTAAAAATTGATGCTAGTCAGGTTGGTTTGGGTGCGGTGTTGTAACAAAGAAAGAATGGCACCGATGTTACCATTACATATGCTTTAAGACTACTAAGGGATGCCGAAACAAATTACTCCACTGTAGAGAGAGAATCGTTGGTGGTATGGTGGGGTATAAATCACTTTAGAATGTATGTGTGGGGTACCAGCTTCACAGTAAGAATTGATCATTATCCCTTAGTGGAGGTATTTACAACAAGTGGAGGATCGAGAGCTTCTCCCAGAATTGCAAAATGGTCCATGAGTTCATTAGAATGCAATATCCGCAAGGAATACCTGCCCGGAAAGAATAATGTGTTGGCTGACTGTTTATCTCATCTACATTCAGGGGTTATGAGTGAGGTATTGTGTGAGGATGTAGAATGGATGGTGGCCAGTGTGAGTGAAGTTACTATTGGTAGAATGTTGCATGAGGAGTGGTTGGAGGCCATCAGAGAAGATAAAGTATTCAGTGAAGTCGGGAAATATCTGTGTGAAGGGCAGCGGCATAAGGGGAGTGCTTTGTTGGAGGCGGAGTGTTTCTGTCAGATTAGTCAAGAGTTGTCGGTTGTGGATGAAGTGTTGATGAGAGGTAATGTGTTTTTTGTGCCTGCGGGGTTAAGGCTCGAATAATTAATCTGCCACCTGAGGGGCATATTGGCATGAGTGCTACTGAGAGAAAGATTAGGGAAGAATATTGGTGGCCTGCATTAGATTGTGAAGTGGAATAGAAGCATTAGAGATTGTGCCTTGCATGCGTGGAGTGAAAAGACTGTGAATTACCCACCAGTGGAGACTGATAAGTCTGACTGGCCATGGAAGAAGATTGGTATACCTTTACATGTTGTGAGTAGTTGTCCAAAATATGCCTAGTGGTCATGGATTATTTTTTGACGTGGCATCAAGTAAAATTCACTAGGGAAGTTACCTTGAAAATGGTGATTGTGTTTTTAACTAATTGCTCATGAGAGAAGGAGTGCCCAAGAATATGCTTTTGGATAATGGTGTCCAATTTGTGTCCCAGCATATGAAAGACTTTCTACTTGAAAAGGGCATTGAACATATTCGTTTGTCAGTGTATTATCCTCAAGGGAATGGTCTTGTAGAAAGGTGGAACAGGACATTGAAGGAGGGTTTACAGCTAGTTTTGTCGGGAAGTGTGGATTGGAAAGTAGCTTTGAGGAAATTGTTTTGGTTTACCCCACCAGGCCCAACTGTGTGACTGGGAAGTCTCTCTTTGAGGAAATGAGAGGCAGGAAACCAAGAGCATTGCTGTTCAAGGGAGTGGAGAGCACTAAATTGGAAGAGGAGATTAGTTCTGGCAAGGATGGTGAATATACTAAGGGTGATTGTGTGCTGGTCAAGAAGGGACGTATGGTGATGAAAGGCCTATCCAAGTTTTCAGAGCCTCTATATGTGGAGAAAGGGAATAAATACACAATGTTGCTGAGTGATGAAAATGTGTGGTATGAGAAGAAGATTGTGAGAGCTACTTTGGTAAAGGAGCAGTGTGAGCAAAACGAACAAGTGTTTGTTTTGGGGGCAGGTGTAAATGGTGGTAACACGACCAGGGTGCTTAGGGATTGCCTGGAGATCATGACTCCGAAGAAGTTTGATGGGTATGTAATGTGACACTAGTTATGTGTCTAGTTGTCGATGCTCTAATCACACTCTGTTATTTTTAGCTGTACTTTTTATAGCATTTGAATGGTGTTTCTACAGTGTATTTGCTTTCTTTTGTTTTCATTTTGGTTTTTTTATTTTTATTTTGTTTGTTGCAAATTTATTTTGGGGTTTTTCTAGCTAATGTTATTATTAAAGGAGGGAAATGTGTTATATCTTGATACTTACTTTTATGGTGGCATTCTGGTCTGAGGTCTGACTGTGCCCAAGTTCTGGAACACGCACTGTTGTTGTTCTTGTCAGTTGGGCTCCCTCCCGGTCGGACCGAATAAACTTACCGGAATTATTACTTGTTTTCAGAGTCAGGACTTTTCAGTATGGCACCAATGTCTACATGGAATTGTGGTCCTTGTCTAGGGTGACGAAAAAAGTTGCCCCAAAAAAAGTGGAGTGAGTTGTTATTTTATGGAATATATTTATATGTGATGGCTTTCCAAATATTTGCTTGATTTTCTTAGATATTGCAGAGTGAACTTCTTACACGGTCACTTGGTTTGCTTTTTCTGTTTACATTGTGTATTCATATATTATTCTCTTCTACAATTTTCTCCATAGCATGAAGGCGTTATTAGAATGCTCACAGACGTTTCAGAGAAACGTAATAGGCATATAATTGTAATTTTAAAGAAGAAAATGTTGGTTCAAGAATCTGCACTGGTGAAAATTCCCTTGTGCTCATGTTACTCATCAAGGGGCATATTTATCAAATATTCATGCAACGCAGCAAGCCACTTTGCTGCACTGCATTAAAGGGCATGTGTATTTAACATTATACAGCGCATTCCTGCTCTCTGCCTGAGCTGGCGCACAATGTGCTGCTGCTGCCTAGCGCAAACTCAGCCACCCTTGTACCATGGTTCAAGGGTGCCTGCGTTATAGGCAGGTTTGTTTTTGTGCAGGAAGGGGCACCTTCTTGCTCAAAATCAATACTCTGAGGCTTTTTAGTTCTCGCCTGAGCCAGTGCATGCGCTGCTCTGGCGAGACTTTTAATAAGGGCTCCAAAAAATGCTACCACTGTGGCCTACAGCTTGCCTGCATGTGCGCGGGCGCGCGCTTACAAGCAGAGGCGCCATATGGCTTTCCTCGTCATGCTCATTAAGCGCATCGCTCGCGGTGCTTGACCGCAATCGCGATCACTTTCACTTTCGAGGCCTTGTCTCTTTCACGGCCGCGCGGCTGATGCTTGTTTTTTTTTTTTTTAACTTGCAGCTCAAGGCGCGTGTTTTTGTGAGTTTTTTGCTTAGTTTCTGAAGGCTGCCTGGCGAACAGGGAGTCTCAGAGCTCAGTGAGAATGTGTCTATCGCTAGGCCTCCCCCACGCGCATCCTCGAGCACCCGCCCTCCGGTTCTCTGTCTCTCTGCCCCCGCCCCCCTCTTCGACTTGATAATCTTGATCTGCAGCTGTCACAGGGCCGGTCTGCAGGATGTCAGGAGTTGACATCCCAGGGCCTCCCCAGAGGAGGCTGTCACATGTCCACCTCTCACCTGCACATGCACGCGTGTTCACGTTCACCCACACAGCTCTCGGAGACAGACAGACAGACAGCCGGGCGGCTCACATTCAACCTCGCTCCTTTTTTGTCATATTCATTGTCTTCCTTCTCGTCTTCATTCATCGCGGTTTCGCCCACTTCTCCTCCCCTTCTGTCACACTCCAGGTCTTTCCTTCCCTCCACGCGTCTTTCTACACATCACTCACGCACCTCGTCTTCACCTGCATCCAGATGCCTCATCTCTTTTCTCATCACTAGGCCTTCCTCCGCCTCTATCTCCTTCTCCACCTCTCACACACCAGGACATACCTTCCATCCTGTTTAGCTCTCTTTCCCTAACACACCGTGTCTTTGTCTCCTTCCGCTCTGTCTCCTCACGCCAGTCATAATGCCCCCCCACTCCTGCCTATCTTCCCCGTTTTCACTCACTAAGTCTTCCTTTCCCTTTGTTCTGTCTCTCTCTCCTCCCCATCACATGCATATCGGGTGTTGATTTAACTCCATTCCAACCGACGTTCCCTGTCACTCACACACCAAGGCTTCCTTTCCAACCAGTGCTTTCAATGGGCGGGTGCTATCAGAAATAAGAACCAGCATTTCTTTCATTAGAGAGGGATGGCACCTGCCCCTCTCAGCACTGCACCAATGCTTCTAATGGGAGAGTACCGACACTTAGCAGCAGCAAACAGATACTCTGCAACCAGAGTACTAGAAATTCTATATTTCAATTTCAAGCACAGTTTCCAGCCACTTAGCCACCTCCTCTCACTTCTCACCAGTCACTCATTAGGCCTTTCTCTGTCTCCCTCTCCTACACTGGCACCCACATATTTGGTTTTTTCTCCCTCTTGCCTCTGTCTTCCCTACCCCCACTCACAAACCCAGCCTTCTCTACTCTGTCTTCCACTCTCCTCCATATCAGTCCCTAGCGCACCAGGGTGCTCATCTGTTTCCCTTTCTTCTGCTATTTCTAGTCTGTCACCCTCTTTTCACAGGTCTTTTACATTCTGTCGTGCCTCCTCTTTCCTGCCCATGGCACATTATCTCTCCTTTACCTCCAAACTGCCTCACTCTGTTCTCCTCAACTCCCACACCACGCCTTCTTTCCCCTCCTCTGTCTTTCATCCCTTCTGTCACTCACTTCATAGCTAATGTTCCCTTCCATCTGTCTCTAACCTCCTCTGTCTTACACACATAATGCAATTATAATTTTATTTATATAGCACTTACTACCCCCGATGAGGCATTGAAGCGCTCATCTGATCTAATATTCCTTCCTACTCTTTTCCTTTCTTCATCTGTCGTCACTCACACATCAGGTCTTCCTTTCCCTCCGACTCCTTTCACACTTCCACATCGAGCACAGCTAGTTCAATCATTCCCATGTGGTGCGGGTGACTTTAAGCCGGTCTTGGCATTTCAAAAAGCAGCAGTGAGAATGCTGGAACTGGTAGCCCATCTTTCTTATGCGACAAGTAAAACTACAAGTCCCAGCATGTTTAGGCATAGCCAATAGGTCTCGCTTTTGGGACCTTATAAGTATTTAGGTATGCAGCACAATAAGGGCCCAAAAGAAAGACCTATTGGCTATGCCAATGCTTGTTCCTCTTTCTCTGTGTGCTGCAGGAAAAAGCGAGGAGAAATATGCTTATTTCTCCTCTTTATTTCTCCCTTGGGGAGACCAAGCACTCTGACGCATTCCCAGGTCTACCACTAATGGTAACACCCTCTCTCCTCCCATGGAACGCCTTCCTGGGGCAGAGTAACGCAAGGCAGTGATTTCTCTGCCTTGTGTTTCTTCAGATTTACTATGCCACTCAGAGCCACACAAGGTGACTTAAGGGCTTTAATTCCTTCTACCAGCCCCAAAGGACCAAGGTTGCTCATTTGAGATGCAGGTCAATCAAATACTTTGGAGTTTTAGTTTTCTTTTGCAACCTGGTACTTGTAGTCGTGAAATTGCAATGAAAACAGAACAACTCGACGTAGCACATAATCTGACTCAAAAGCTCAACAGCTTACAGGGCTCTAGTGTATCTGGAACACTTTAATTCCCTGAACCCTCAAGCTGCGGACACTTCCAGTAGAGGAATCTGTCAGATGGTGCTTTTGCTGTCCTACTCACTAAGGGGCATATTATCAAGACAGGCGATAAAATTATCGCCGCTTTAGCGGCAGAAAACTGCCGCTAAAACGGCGATAATTTGGCTTGATAATATGCTCTATGGAATTCCAATTGAAGCCCGTGTTAGATGTCCTTCACATCTCTCCATGCCTAACAAAAGAAAATGAATGTGTGCTTCCGTAACGTAACTGGTGCTCGTGTAAAAGCGTTCTGACACCAGATATCTCGGGTCTAGTTCGCGCTATATAAAACTCAAAAAAAAAAACATCAACCAGGAAACACAAGTGAGGTGCTCTGTCTGCTGGAACTGCTGCCTTTGTGCACTGCTCCCCATAGCTGCCCTCATGGCCTTTCACAACTCTGCTCTAGTGACTTCACACACAGTCAAAGAGGAAAGTGCATCATCCCTCTAAAGAACTAGGGCACTGTAGGCCAAATCTGAGCACAACATCTGCATTATTACAGCCCTATCATTAGGCATCATCACAATTGTTTCAACTGTAGCTGCACAGGGGGCAGATTTATGAGCCCCTTGTGCCACTTTTGCGTCACTTTTCCCATGTTAAAAGTGACGCAAAAGTGGCGCAAGGGGCTCATAAATCTGACCCACAAGTTTCAGTAACAAGACGAACTCCTCCTTAGAGCGGAACATGTTGAATCATTTTTTGTTTCTTTTAGAAATGTCACTCTACTGTGTTGAGGCATGTTATTTCCAGGGCTCAGCAGCACTAACTTATTTGTGGAAAACGATTGTGCTACACTCATTTACAGAGGCAGATCAGGTGCTCTGTGAAGGGCGAGGGCCGTGCCAGCGACAGTGAATGTGTGTGGTGTCCTGCGCTTTCGGAGAGGGCTGCCACAATTAACCTCACCCCCTCCTCCGGTTCAAGTTGGTCACAGTGCTGAAAGTTCTAGGACACGCTCCCTGCGAGGAGTCAGTGACAGACTTCACGGACGACAGCTGTGGCTGGGTGTGATGTCGGGGCCCTAGGCCCTCATGCTGGGAATAACGGACACAGGACACATGGTTAGGGTAGTGGGTTAACTGGCCACGAGCACGTGCGCTCGGCCCTTTTATTATCCTAGTCACCAGTGACGTAGGTGGTGGGTGGGTGTGAAGAGTAATACACACAATGTGAACACTAGAACGTGTCCATGCTAGGACACTACATTCCTCCCAATTTTTAATAACAAAAACCCAGAGTCAATGTTCAACCTAGGGGAGAAAGAAATATATACATAGATGTAATACAGTGACCAAACTTCTGCAGATTCGCTCACGCTTCAGCTGCTTGGATTCACAGACGACGTTCTTCCTGTCGCGGACGATGTTCTTCCTGTCGCGGACAATCACCCGTTCACTGTGGCACCAGCCTGGGTGCTCGATGGATCCAGTCTGTTTGACGGCTCTGCCTTGAAGTGGTTCTCAGTCTTTTCTTCGCTTTACTTTCTTGGCGACAAACTCAGTTGAGTTCTTGTGGTTCACCGCTAGATGTTGCCGTTCATCTTTTAGTCCAGTCCTTTTCTTTATCTGTGGCGTGTGTTCTGTTTTGCAAAAAGACGGGTCATTCGCAAGACACCCCTCTCACCAGGGTGCCCCTCTCACAGGTGTTCCCCTGCCACGGGATATCCTTGAGGCCCTCTTCATCAGATCTGGCCTGGGTTAAGTGTCCTGTATCGTGTTACTCCCATGCCGATAAGCGGGTGCGGAGGAGACGACAGGTCTCACCTCAGATTCCGCAGTCAGACCTGGAGGGTGGCTGTTGGCTCCTGTCTTTAGCACGCGACGTCTTCATCCTCCCGGGACCTTTGCTGAAGGGCGGCTGATGACCATCTCTCGTCGCGGGGACACTCTCTCTCACTGGCATCCCTGAGGCCTTTGCCCCTGAGTCACCACGGCTGGCATTGACCAGTGTCCGTGTAACCCCAAAGGTGGGTGTTCCGAATGGTCCAGCCTGCTCACTTCTGCAGATTCCGGGTGTGCTGAAGGCATCGTCAAACAGATGGTCTTCTCTCCGTGCCACGGGTGTTCTTCAGGACTTGCACTCCGTGTTCTGACGCTTGTCACCTTCCTTGTCTCTGAGGTGTGAGTAGTCTTGCCACACTCTTCTCTCCATCCGTGAGGGTGTCATGTCACTCTGACTTCTTCTTTTGTTGCAGTGGCGACCGTGCCACTCAGATCTCTTTCTTTCCCCTTCTCCTTTTAGTGGCAGACGTGCCACTCTGATGTCATCTTCCTTCTTTTCTTGTAGTGGCAAACGTGCCACTCCGATATCTTCTTCCCTCTTTTCTTGTAGTGGCAAACGTGCCACTGCGATATCTTCTTTCTTCGTAGTGGCGGACGTGCCACTCTGGTCTCTTCATCTCTTCGCTTCACGACCTACTCTGGACCGTTTCTGTTCTCCTCTTATCTGGCCAGGCTTCTCCATGCAGCGCGCGCACTCTGCACGTGTTCCCCCTGGTCTTGTCCTCGTCCGAGAACACTCTCTCCATCTTCCTCAGCGTTCCCAGTTAGGGTCGTGACCTTCTCTTCATCTTCTCCTTTTCACCAGTTACTTTGGTTGAAGTTCGTGGGGCCATACTCTTGGTCCGCTTCGTTCTTCTCCTTTTCACCAGTTACTTTGGTTCTTCTTGAGCTTCTTGGACCACTTGACGGTCCGCGCTGCCAATCACTGGCAGGATACCTTCGGTCTTGTCGTCAGACCTCTTGGTTTGTAGCTTCACTGACCCGTGCGTCGGTCACCTCCTTGTGCAACTCCTGGCGAGTCGGCTTCTGTGGTGCGACCATTTGGCTGGTCGGCTTGACCTTTGTGGTGCGACCATTTGGCTGGTTGGCTTGACCTTTGTGGTGCAACCGTTTGGCAGGTCGGCTTGGCCTTTGTGGTGCGACCATTTGGCTGGTCGGCTTGACCTTTGTGGTGCGACCGTTTGGCAGGTCGGCTTGGCCTTTGTGGTGTGACCATTTGGCTGGTCGGCTTCACGAGGTGCATCACGTCATGTGACTACCTGTGTCCGCTGCCTTGTCAGGCGCTGGTGCGTGCTACTCTTCGTACCGTCGTGGTACATCTTCAGTGTAGCGTTGCTCCTTGTACCATGATCTCTTGATGTGGTGGCTTCTTGGCGCCACTGGGTGTGGCTCGACATCCTTGCCCACCAGTGTTGGATACTTGCTGCGCCCATCCTCTTCAGTGGGTTCCTCTCCAGTAGGCGCTGCAGTGTACCTTCCGCGTCCGGGGTACATCTGCGCTGAGTCCTTTAGTTCGCTCGAGGGTTCGCTCCACTTGATGCGGCGACAGCGCAGTCCTTGCTGGGGTGGATGTGGCTTGACACCATTTCCTTTTCTTCCTCCTTGTCGCTGTGGGATGGCTCTGCATCCCTGTGGCACACTGTCTCTTCCTCCTTGCGCTTCTGTCGCATTCCTGCGCTTCTGGCGCATTCCTGTGCGCCTCCGTCGCGTTCCCGTGCGCTCACCATTGCGCATCAGTCAGACCTTGCAGTCCATGCCTTGCTGCCTCTTCTTCCATGCGCTGCGATCCGTCGGTCTCCTGTGGCTGCTGGATTCCCTTGGCTTGCTGCATGCTTGTTTGTCTCTTTTGTGCTGCAGTACCTCCAGTGGCCACTAGATGGCAGTGTTACTTTAACCTGCTCTCAGCAGCACCGTTCTTTGCTACTAGACTTTCTTTCCGTGTTGTTTTTTTTCAGGCTTTGGCAGAGTGCAGACGGGCCAGAGCCACGGCAGTGGAGGGCAGGACACGTGGCAGCAGGTAAGTCTTTTATTTATTTTATTCTAAGGCAGATGAGGGGGCCACAGGCATTTCAGTGGGCTGCATGGAGGGCAAGGCATCGCTCTATGGGGCACAGTGTTAGTTAATGCCCTCGCGTACATTGTGTGGTTTACTGTGGCAGCGCTGGCTGCGTGCTCCTCTTGCGGGCTCTGCTGAGGGTCCTGCGAGGTGGGCCTTGCCTGTACATGGCCGGCGGCGGCCATTCTTCACATTTAAGATCGCCCTCCCTGCCCGCGGCATCTTCCTGCAGTCCTCGCGCGGCAGGGAGGGGTAGGGGTGCAGCTTCGGCTTTTATTTATTTATTATTGCGAGCGGCGCCGGCCGCTTACAGTTCCCTTGCCATCCCCCTCCCTCCCGCGGCAGCCTCGCACACTTCTCCTGCTGCGCGCGTGGGGAGGGGACGCGAGTCTAGATCCGGTGTGTTGTGCTGCGGGTGGGCTCCGCTTTTACTTTCTGCTCAACCCGCCCCCGCAGCAGGTCTCTTATCCTCACGGACCGCGCGGGGGGGGCTGCTGGTGCCGCTTCGCTATCACGCCGCGCGGGGTGGGGGTATGTTCATGCTGCCCCCGGGGCTGCTCGGCAACCAGGGCTCACCTTCTGCCCCGCTGGGCTTCTTCTAGCGCGGGTGGGCTCCGCTTGGTTCAGTCCGCCCCTTCCCGCAGCCGGTCTCCTCACCTCACGGGCTGCGCGGGAAGGGGGTGCAGGTGCCGCTCTGCCACGGCCAGTTGCGGGTGGGCTCCGCGTGGTTGCCGCCGATGCGGGTGGGCTCCGCTCGGCTTGCCTTCCTCTCCGGGCACCTCGGGGCACAACGGCAGGGTCGACGGGGTCGGGTGGGCACCCGACCGCCGCCTGCAGACTCACGGCGTCGCGGCCGATGCGGGTGGGCTCCGATCGGTCCGCTTGTCTTCGGGGCGCTTCCCCCTCCACCAGGGTCACGGCGGCCAGCGCCTGAGGCGCGGGGTGGGCTCCCGGTTGCCACCAGTCACGCTGCGGGCTCTGCTTCGCCCCGCAGGCTTCTCGGCGCGTCACGCCTTCCCACGGGGGGGTGTTCTCACTGGGGGCACTCCTCTCCCCCTCACGATCAGCTGGGCAGCCGCTGCACGCTGGGGCTTACAACCCTCGTCGCCAGTGTGATGTCGGGGCCCTAGGCCCTCATGCTGGGAATAACGGACACAGGACACATGGTTAGGGTAGTGGGTTAACTGGCCACGAGCACGTGCGCTCGGCCCTTTTATTATCCTAGTCACCTGACCCAGTGACGTAGGTGGTGGGTGGGTGTGAAGAGTAATACACACAATGTGAACAGTAGAACGTGTCCATGCTAGGACACTACAGCTGGGTCCTTTTGCTGTTACTTGACAAATAGACATCCTTGGTCAAATGACATCGTTTCCTGTCTTTCTACTGTGAGCGGGGGCTTCAATTTTACACTGGCGACTGAGGACGGGCACAGGACATTCCAAGAACAGAGGAACCTGACCTCAACACGCTAAGCAGTTCTATGTTGTTTTGTGATTGCCGATGCTACCGCCAGTACTCAAAGTGACTGGTTTGGTATCTTTAATCTTGCCAACATTAACATTTGAGTCGAAGGGCACCGTTTAAAAATCGTTATCTGGCAGCCAAGTAATTTGGTAAACTCTCCCTCTGGAAATCATATACGTGCAGTCTCACATAATTACCCAGCTGAGCGCGGACTTTGTGGTAACAATTGAGTGAAAACACAATTAGCACTTCCAAGGTGCACTCCCCCCTGCTATACAGATGTTGTAAAAGACAAGTCTATTCCTTTTTTGTGGGAATACCGGAGCATAGGGACCCTCGCACAGCCTTGCCACAAAATTGTTTTTAGGTCTCGGCCTGGCGAAAGCAGCGCATGCGCTCCTCTGGCATGAGAGGGCAATTGGAATAAATACGATTCCAGCGTGCACGCGGGTAGACAAACTGAGACAGAAGATGTGCACGTGGGTATTGGCGGCGTGATACTCTGTGGACTTTTTTTTCCGCCGCCAGTTAAGGCAGCCCCCGGGTGCACATCTTCTGTCCGTCCCATGACGGCCGCTTGTTTTTGTACTGCCAGCACGATTGCTGTCCAACCGAAGTGCAATATTGTTGTCTCCCACTAGGTGGCAATGCTACACCATATATTAGGAATGTTTTTGAAATCTGTCATTGTAGGAACGCTTTGCTTCATACGAAAGAAATCAAGTCGCTATGTTGCCCTTATGGTATGACACATGATGACTAACAGTAATAACATTTGGTTGACACTTTATACCTTGTAGCAAAATGTGCTAATGTAAGACTTATGTCGAAATGCTGTTGCAATCATGTGCCCTTCAGTACTGCGACTGTTAACGATGTTTCAGTTTCTTCAACATTTAATTGCGTGTAGTGATTTTATTCTCTCTAACTTTATTTGTATTCTCTTATCATGTTCACTATTAATTTATTGCGTTTTCTAACATTTAGTTTTCACACCTCCAGTCTTGCTCAGTCACCTCTTATTTGCCTTCCACCTTATTCTAAGTTCATTACCGCCATTGGCCTTCCCACTGTACTAAGTTTATTATGGGAGACTGTCCAATGACCCATTGTCTCATTAATTTTGCACGCATGCACAAGGAGGGATCTGTGCGTGATGCGATCTTCTAGCTTTCACCGCAACACCACTTCAAAATGGAAGAAATTCGATCTACGATGGAGAAAAAGCTGAGCGAAGAAAAACATCTTGGGAGGATTGCATGCTGTCCCGATTGTAATCCAAATAATGCATACAAACATCTGGGCTTTGAACTGTAAACTGGAGTTCCAAGCTGGTCACTGGTCATCTTCTCTGTGTGTTTATTAAACATAGTGATTGGGTTGGGGTTGGCTTTCCTTGTTTATTTTATTAGGCCAACCGATCTCTGTTGCATGTATCGAGGTGAGCAATACTTTTTTTTATTTGTTAAGAACATTTGCATTACGCACAATAAAGAGGAGATAAAGCAAGACAGATGACAACAAATGACAGGAGAGTGCATCCTTGTTGGAACGTCCTTCTACTCTGGCATGCTGGAAGATTTAAAGAACGGCAGGCATACTTCTTCTGCGGTCGACAAGACTGTGAATGTCTAAAAAAGAGCGTAGGCATGCTGCAAGGATGTCTGAGCATGCTTTGCCATGAATCTACAACAGTGCCTCTGCCACAGGGTATGTAAAGGTGGTGGGCATTAAGAATGCAAGCGGCTCAACTCTGAAATGCACCGTCCTTGGTGTTCTCTTGCACATAGAACATGCTGACTTCCTTAAGAATAGAAAAAAACAAGCATTGAAAATGCAATAGGTCTCGCCTTTGATTACGTTAAAGCCATTTGCTTTGCTAATGGTAATGTATAGCAAAGCAAATGGCTTTAGCTTAATGAAAGGCGAGACCTATTGCATTTTTAATGCTTGTTTAAGAAGCATCTTGTGAGGAAGTCAAGATAAGCATGTGATTACTACAACTGTGCTCGGGGCAGGTGTACAGTGAGACCCCGCCAGTTGCGCCGACTGACTAACAGAACTCTGCCAAATTCACCTGTAACATGAAGTAATTGACTTCGCACAACTCCCCAGATGTGAGTGACACCGACGGTCACGTGGGTTGTTACTGTCCTCCTCACTTAATCTTGTACCTTTCTAACAACCGTTTTCTTTCCAAACTGGGGGGGCTTGTTAACCAGATTTCTCAAGCTAATGTTTTACAGATGCAAGAATTTGAGAGAAGTTGGAAGCAGCTAGAGTGGTTTTCCAAGGCATCGAACGGAGTAAATACAGGAAGACGTGCAGCACTGGACAAGCGCCTTCAAGCAGGTGAGCAAGTCACTGACACTCATTCATAATACAATGTTAGAAAACGTAAAGCGGTCACAGTTCCTAGAAAAGCCACGGATGCTAAGGTTTGTTGTCATTGTGAATCTACAAGGTTACAGGAGTGGGTATCCCCTAAGACAGATCCAGTTCCAGACAAGGCACCTGGCTCAATTTCTCAGGGGGAAAAGGACGTCAAGAACAAAACCTCACGTTTAAAACAGTTGCCCTATATGGGGTTGTCCATGCCATTAGGTTCACATCTCAATAAGCATACTAAAGATAAAATTTGCAACGGGGAATTAGTAGATGTTTTTAAGTTGCTACATAGAGAGCACCAATCCAAGGAAGGTTCAAGGGAGGAGGCATGGGAGCTAGCGAAGAGACACTGGGTTCCCACTAACATTGATTCCTGGACCTCAGCCTTTCTGATTTTTGCAAGCGTTTACAGTGAAAAGTTTCTGGACCATTCGGTCTCAATTTTCAAATACTCGGATGCAATTAGAAAGGCTTAGGCAGAATTTGGAGGTTTTGCATGGCTACATTACGATGAGGAGTTCAGAGCTCATCTGGTGTTAGTTCCAGAAAAACCTTGGGGTGAAGTGGATAACGAGTTATGGGTACACTGGATGCATCCCCAGAGGCCTCCTCCTATATTGCATACCACCAGCAGGCTGGCTGTTACCCCTTGGCCCTTTCTTAACAGACCCACTAAAGGAGGGGTGGGCTCATGGGCTAAACCTGCAGCTTTTGCCATAGGAGCCTGTTGGAATTTTAACAGGGGTTTCTATCAAAAGTATCCATGCAAATACAGGCACGAATGTTCAAATTGCGGTGGCAAACACGCAGTGTTGCAATGTTTCAGCAAAGAAACCTCCAGCTTTCCTACTGGTCAAGGCAGAAGAAGAGGTGCCCCTTTCCAGCCTCCTTTCAACGGCGGTTACACCAATTGATATTCCCAACTTATGTCTAACCCTGGGCGTAGTTCGCGAAGTAGCACTTCGCGAAGCTATGCAAAGTGCACTTCGCACTACGCGAGCTACGCGTAGCACTTCGCGAACTGCATAGTACCTTGTTCGCACTGTGCCAGATGTCGTTTTCAATAATTGCACAGTTCGGACAAGCAACCGGCACTGTGCAATCATTGAAAATGGCATCTTGCACAGTGCGAGCTGTAGTTTTCTGCTGCTCGAGTAGATTTTTACTCGAGCGGCAGCTTTCTCAACGCGAACTGGTAGTTTCTCATCGCGAGCGGTCGCGAGCATACGCGACCACTCGCAATGAGAAACCTGACCTCCTCGCGTTGAGAATCTCGCCGGGAGGTTTATTTTCCATGCTCGCGATCGCCAACTTGATGTTGCTGATTGCGAACAAGGAAAAAGTCTCGCTGGGATGTTATTTTGTTTGCTCGCGGTCGCCAACTTGACGTTGAGGACCACGAGCAAGCAAAAAATGACCGCAGCACTACGCAACACTATGCTACGCGTGTTCGCACTGTGCTACGTGCAATTCGCGTAGTGCGAAGTAGCACGAACTTCGCAAACTAAGCGAGCGTAGCGTAGTGCTTTGCCCAGGCTTACTTATGTCATTGGCTCAGGTTTTACCCTCTCAGGGAGAAAGCTTTACGATTGGAGTGGGGGTTTAAGGAAGGTTTCAAACTAGGCTATCAAGGTCCCAGGCAACGCAGGTTTGCGCAAAATTTCAAATCTGCAAAGCAATTCCCACAAGTAATTGCTAACAAGTTATACTCTGAAATTGCCGAAGGTAGGATAGCCGGCCCTTTCTTTTCTTGGCCCCTTCCCAATCTTATTGTTTCTCCTTTAGGAGTGATTCCCAAGAAGTCACAGATAGAATTCCGTATGATTCAGCACTTGTCCTGGCCTCAAGGATTGTCTGTAAACGATTTCATACCCAAAAAAGACACTGTAGTGCAATTCCCTTCAGTGGACGTAGCTCTGGATCTGGTTAAAAAGGCCGGCTCAGGAGCGGAGTTAGCCATATGCGATATAAAATCGTCTTTCTTACAATGGCTTTTCTCATTCAGGGCAGGTTTCATGCCAGTGTCTCATTATTTGGACAATTTTCTTTTTGTCGGTAAAAAGGGCTCACAGCAGTGCAGCAAGGCATTCCAATTTTTCCAAACGGTGATGCAAGAATTAGGCGTGCTGTTGGCAACAGAGAAGACAAAGGGGCCAGAGACATGTCTAATATTTCTAGGTGTAGAAATAGATACAGTTAAAATGGAAGTCAGGTTACCGTTTGTAAAAGTGCAGGAAATTGTACAGTTGCTGGATCATGCTAAGGCGTCACAAAAACGGACTCTGCTCTGCCTGAGAGGCCTTTTGGAATCGCTACGATTACAGCGTGCACGCGGGGAGACAAACTGAGACAGAAGATATGCACACGGGTATTGGCCCCTTTACTGGTAGCGTGATACTCTGTGACTGTTTTTTTCACCGCCAGTAAAGGCAGACCCCGCGTGCACATCTTCTGTCCGTCCTATGACGGGCCACGCTTGTTTTGTACTGCCAGCACGATTGCTGTCCCACCGAAGTGCAATATTCTTGTCTCCCACTAGGTGGCGCTGCTACACCATATATTAGGAATGCTTTTGAAATCTGTCATTGTAGGAACGCTTTGCTTCATAAGAAAGAAATCAAGTCGCTATGTTGCCCTTATGGTATGATACATGGTGACTAACAGTAATAACATTTGTTTGACACTTTATACTTTGTAGCACAATGTGCTAATGTAAGACCTTTGTCGAAATGCTGTTGCAATCGTGTGCCCTTCAGTCCCGTGACTGTTCAACGATGTTTCAGTTTCTTCAACTTTTAATTGCGTGTAGTGATTTTATTCTCTCTAACTTTATTTGTATTCTCTTTTTATGTTCACTATTAATTTATTGCGTTTTCTATCATTTAGTTTTTACACCTCCAGTCTTGCTCAGTCACCTCTTATTTGCCTTCCACCTTATTCTAAGTTCATTAACGCCATTGGCCTTCCCACTGTACTAAGTTTATTATGGGAGACTGTCCAATGACCCATTGTCTCATTAATTTTGCACGCATGCACAAGGAGGGATATGTGCGTGAGGCGATCTTCTAGCGTTCACCACAACACCACTTCAAAATGGAAGAAATTCGATCTACGATGGAGAAAAAGCTGAGCGAAGAAAAACATCTTGGGAGGATTGCATGCTGTCCCGATTGTAATCCAAATAATGCATACAAACATCTGGGCTTTGAACTGTAAACTGGAGTTCCAAGCTGGTCACTGGTCATCTTCTCTGTGTGTTTATTAAACATAGTGATTGGGTTGGGGTTGGGCTTTCCTTGTTTATTTTATTAGGCCAACCGATCTCTGTTGCATGTATCGAGGTGAGCAATACTTTTTTTTTATTTGTTAAGAACATTTGCATTACGCACATTAAAGAGGAGATAAAGCAAGACAGATGACAACAAATGACAGGAGAGTGCATCCTTGTTGGAACGTCCTTCTACTCTGGCATGCTGGAAGATTTAAAGAACGGCAGGCATACTTCTTCTGCGGTCGACAAGACTGTGAATGTCTAAAAAAGAGCGTAGGCATGCTGCAAGGATGTCTGAGCATGCTTTGCCATGAATCTACAACAGTGCCTCTGCCACAGGGTATGTAAAGGTGGTGGGCATTAAGAATTCAAGCTGCTCAACTCTGAAATGCACCGCCCTTGGTGTTCTCTTGCACATAGAACATGCTGACTTCCTTAAGAATAGAAAAAAACAAGCATTGAAAATGCAATAGGTCTCGCCTTTGATTAAGTTAAAGCCATTTGCTTTGCTAATGGTAATGTTTAGCAAAGCAAATAGCTTTAGCTTAATGAAAGGCGAGACCTATTGCATTTTAATGCTTGTTTAAGAAGCATCTTCTGAGGAAGTCAAGATAAGCAAGTGATTACTACAACTGTGCTCGGGGCAGGTGTACAGTGAGATCCCGCCAGTCACGCCGACTGACTGACAGAAATCTGCCAAATTCACCTGTGACATAAAGTAATTGACTTCACACAACTCCCCAGATGTGAGCGACACTGACGGTCACGTGGGTTGTTGCTGTCCTTTTTACTTAATCTTGTACAACTCGTAGCAAGACTTGTGAGAAAAAAATAATAATTAACCAAGCCAGTCACTCTGACAGGGACAGCCTCCTTTGTCTTAGTTAATCTACGTTATCGGAAAGACTGAGGGAGGAACATTCCTCTCACAAGAATGGACTCAGCCCCAGTCTGACCTGCCAATGGGGGCCTGGGGGTGGCATTCAAAGAATGTCCACCCCCCCACCCCGCAGCTTCGGGCATTTCGTTTCGCCCAGAGCGAGCACGTGCAGGCAAGGCGCCGGCTTTAGAAAGCGGCGTTTGAAAAGGCCATGTTCCAATTGATTCCAGTTGGGGGTCTTGAAGTGAGGTAGGCAGGCAGCTCGCTCATTTTGTGCCACTCCTGTGGGATTTATTTCGCTTTTGGGAGGCTTTCCTAAGCATGTCAGAAGCTGTTGATAAAGTGAGGGAGGTGGTGAGAGTGTTGTGGCAGGGAGGGAAGATTTATTGGCCCCTTAGGTCAAGCTTGGACCGGTTTAGCTCTTAAAAAGAGGGCTTCCTCGGAAGGGGTGTCTGCTGCAGTGATTGCCTGCACATTGTCAAACAGTTCCCCTGAGATGGTGCCTGAAAGGATTAATTATTCACTAAGTAAAATGTCTAGAGAGGCTCCCCTGCTTACTTCTATACAGCAGCCAGCGCCTCCTGTTTTGGTGAAGTGTTGAGGGAGGGCTTGCACACGCTCAGTCAGGGGCAGAGGGGCTAAGAAGCCAACCTCTCTTAAAGGGGTATCCTAGATTTCTGAAGGTGTTGCCTTTGCTAACAGTGAGGCGTTGGCGTCATCTAGTGGCGAATTTCAGTTAAGCAATTCTGGTGATGTGAATGAATTTTCTGGAAAAGTGTCTACTAGTCATCGCATTCCTATCTTTGGGACAAAACTGTTATTATCTAAGGTTGGGGTCTCCGCTTCATGCGAGAGGCCATTTTCGCCTGTCATCTTTTCTGATACTAGTAATTTATCACCGAATGGTTCATTTTTAACAAATGTTGTCCCTTCAAAGGTTGGTACAAGTAGCGTTCCTGTTGTTTCTTCTGGTTTCAGCTCCTTGAACTTCCCTGTTAGTGAGATGAATAGGGGTAGTGGTTCAACCTGTGATGTTGGTGGCATAGATGTTAGCTCTGTTAGGGCAGCTAGTGAACCTCCTGGAGCGGGTAGGTGGGTTTGGATTGAAGAGAAGGATAAAGACAGTCTTGCGGTGCCTGGCAAATTTCAAGAACCCCACATGTCTGCAAGTAGTGGCGACATGTAGACCACCGCTGCGTCAAAGCTGCAGAAGGGCATCAGGTGCAGCGCACCGCCGTTGAGCAGCTTTCCATCGTCTTGCTCACCTTTTCGCACTCAAGTAAAAACTGCTGAAGCAATTTTCCCAACTTCATTACCTGATTATAGGCTCTCCCAGTTCAAAAAAGCGGTGAACTGGAGGCTTTTTGATGGTGGTGTGAGGGATGGGGCTCAGCCTTCATGTAGCGGGACTGCACAGGGGTTGCATGATAACGATGGAGATGACTTATCTGAATTAGAGGAGGGCGAGATTGCTAGGCAAGAGGACCTTTTTAACAACCATTTTCTTTCCAAAGAGGTGGGGCTTGTTAACCAGATTTCTCGAGCTAATGTTTTGCAGATGCAAGAATTTGAGAGAAGTTGGAAGCAGCTAGAGCTGTTTTTCAAGGCATCTGACGGAGTCAATACAGGAAGATGTGCAGCGCTGGACAAGCCCCTTCAAGCAGGTGAGCAAGTCACTGACACTCATTCTCAATACAATGTTAGAAAACGTAAAGCGGTCTCAGTTCCTAGAAAAGCCATGGATGCTAAGGTTTGTTGTCATTTTGAATCTACAAGGTTACAGGAGTGGGTATCCCCTAAGACAGATACAGTTCCAGACAAGGCACCTGGCTCAATTTCTCAGGGGGAAAAGGACGTCAAGAACAAAACCTCACGTTTAAAACAGTGACCCTATATGGGGTTGTCCATGCCATTAGGTTCACATCTCAATCATTTAACCATCACCTCTAGGAAAATCTCCAACATAGGATGCATAGAGGCATTCTACTTCTCCATTCCAGATGCCTCCACTGCCATATTTTCAGGCGCCCTGGTATACTCCCCTCCCAATGCTCCCCAGCCCGCAATTGTCTCGCTACTGGCGGCCATTGCTGATCTCTCCCTTAAACATCCTCACTTTACGGTACTAGGAGATTTCAATCATCATATTGATGTATATGATTGTACACGTGCCAAAAACCTCTTAGACTCTATGCAAGGTCTGAATTTAACCCAAAAAGTCAAAGGCCCCACTCACTCTGCAGGACACACTCTTGATTTAATTTTCTCAAGTTGGTCGGACCTTAAGGTTCTTCTACCTATGCCCCTCACGTGGTCTGACCATTACCTGATTCCGTTTGAAATATCCACAATTGCACCACCTAAGTTGAATCGGACTATCAGAGACCAGGGTAGAAAGTGGCATAAAGTTACCTGTACGGCTCTGGAACAATTGGTTTGGAATAGCTCTGATCCTCTTGATGAGGATCTTAATGTAGTTGTAGCCACTTTTAATAATGATCTCTCTGCTGCCATTGATCAAATTGCCCCTTTGCAGAACTTTTCCTCTCTACGTTCTAAACCTTCAGCCCCTTGGTTCTCTACGTTGTTAGGGGATAACCGAAGTAAATGCAAAAAACTTGAACGTATCTGGCGCCGTTCATACGACCCGGAGTCCAAAGCCCTCTACAGATCAGCTCTTAAAGAGTTTCACAAACTCAAACGTACTGCCATGAAACAGTACTTTACGGACAAAATTAAAAGTGCTGAAAATTCCACCAAGACGCTCTTTAATATTGTCAAGGAGTTCGCAAACCCTTCTGCTATGGCATGCCCTGTCACCCCTAGCCAGCTACTTAGCGATGGCTTGTCGGACTTCTTTTTTGAGAAAATTGTGAACTTTACGGCAGCTATTCAACAGACTCCTATAGCTGCTACTTCAGCCAATGACACCACCTGCGCTATAGCATTTACCTCTTTTAAACCGCTGTCTGAAGATCACGCTTTGTCCCTGTTTCTAAAATGTAAGTCCGGGTCCCCCCTTGATCCTGCCCCAGCTCAGATTCTCAATGAATTAGCCCCGCTATTGATTAAACCTTTGTTAAAAATCTGGAACTCTTCTTTGCAATCGGGCCTTTTTCCCTCTCTGTGGAAACATGCGCTGCTGTTACCTATCTTGAGAAAAACGGGTGCCGATCCATCATGTTTCAGTAATTATCGGCCCATTTCACTTCTCCCTAAACCAGCAAAAGTATTAGAGAAGGCGGTACAAGAGCAATTGTCCGATTACTTGGAATCGAACCATCTGTTACATGACACCCAGTCAGGATTCAGGCCAAACTTTAGTACTGAGTCAGCCCTGCTGGAAGCAACTGAATCAATTCGCGAATGTGTGGATAGAGGAGAGGAGGCCATGTTGGTCCTCCTCGACCTATCCGCAGCATTCGATACTATTTCCCATAACATCTTAGTAAATCGTCTTCTGGAAGTGGGCATTGGCGGAACTCCGCTGGCCTGGGTGAAATCATTTCTGACGGGCAGATTCCAACAGGTCACCCTTGGCTCTTTTGTTTCCACGGAGAAACCATTGATTTGGGAAGTTTCCCCAGGGTTCTGCCCTGAGCCCCCTCCTATTTAATGTGTATCTTAGGCCGTTGGCAAAGGTGGTTGAATCTTGGGGCGTCAGAGTGATCTCCTACGCTGATGATACTCAGCTTGTGTTTTCATTCAAGGCTCACTCTGAAAGCTCTCTAGCTAATTTCCGCCACTGTCTAGTTAACATCGCCTCCTGGATGTCCACCAATAATTTAAAACTGAATGTTGATAAAACGGAGGTTCTTTTCTTCAATCAGAAATCTGCCATTCCTTCTAACATCTGGTGGCCAACTGAACTTAATCCTCCCCCGGCGCCAGTTCAGGCTACCCGTAACTTAGGCTTTCAATTTGATACAGAGCTTTCCTGTAAAACCCAAATTAAAAAAGTCTCTTCCTCCTGCTTTAGAAAACTCCGAATGATAAAAAAAATCATCCCTTTCCTCCCTCTTGAGTCCCGCAGAACAGTAGTCCATGCTTTAATAACTTCTCACTTGGACTACGCAAACAGTCTGTACGTCGGGGCTCCAGCTTTCCTTATTAATCGTTTGCAGATAGTTCAGAATTCGGCTGCCAGGCTGATCTGTAACATTCGTTATCGCCATTCGATTTCACCATATTTGGCCAAACTGCACTGGTTACTAGTGAACCATCGCATTCAGTTTAAAGCTCTAGTCTTTGCCTTCAGAGCTCTTAATGGCCGAGGTCCTGCATACTTAATGCATAGACTTAAGCTGACTCAGGCGACACGGAATCTGAGATCCAATCACCTTCGCACGCATGGGAGGCAGGGCTTTTGCCGTGGCCACCTCCAGATTGTGGAACCGATTACCGACGGAACTCAGATTTGTGACATCTGAGCCTCTGTTTCGAAGGAAACTGAAGACTTGGCTCTTCTCTTGCCTTTAACCTCATCGTTCCTCTTCAGCTTATCCTCCTTGATCGTCGCATCCTCTTGTGGTCAGCGCCGGGACACCCCCGTCGGGGGTAGCTAAGCGCTTTATAAATTTCTAAATAAATAAATAAATAAATAAATATCAATAAGCATACTAAAGATAAAATTTGGAACGGAGAATTTGTAGATGTTTTTAAGTTGCTACATAGAGAGCTCCAATCCAAGGTAGGTTCGAGGGAGGAGGCATGGGAGCTAGCGAAGAGACACAGGGTTCCCACTAACATTGATTCCTGGACCTCAGACTTTCTGATTTTTGCAAGCGTTTACTGTGAAAAGTTTCTGGACCGTTCGGTCTCAATTTTCAAATACTTGGATACCATTAGAAAGGCTTAGGCAGAAATTGGAGGTTTTGCATGGCTACATTAAGATGAGGAGTTCAGAGCTCGTCTGGTGTTAGTTCCAGAAAAACCTTGGGGTGAAGTGAATAACGAGTTATGGGTACACTGGATGTATCCCCAGAGGCCTCCTCCTATATTGCATACCACCAGCAGGCTGGCTGTTACCCCTTGGCTCTTTCTTAACAGACCCACTAAAGAACGGGCGGGCTCATTGGCTAAACCTGCAGCTTTTGACATGGGAGACTAATGGAATTTTAACAGGGGTTTCTGTCAAAAGTATCCATGCAAATACAAGCACGAATGTTCAAAATGCGGTGGCAAACACGCAGTGTTGCAAAGATTTAGCGAACAAACCTCCAGCTTTCCTACCAGTCAAGGCAGAAGAAGAGGCGTCACTTTCCAGCCTCTTTTCAAAGGCGGTTACACCAATTGATATTCCCAACTTATGTCATTGGCTCAGGTTTTACCCTCTCAGGGAGAACACTTTAAGATTGGAGTGGGTGTTTAAGGAAGCCGTCTGAAGCTGAACTCGGACAAGACGGAGGTCCTCATCCTCGGCACCAACACTTCAGCCTGGGACGACTCCTGGTGGCCGATGGCACTGGGAGCAACCCCGACACCCACCGACCACGCACGCAACCTGGCAATCATCCTGAACTCAACGCTCTCAATGACCAAGCAAGTCAAAGCCGTCTCCTCCTCCTGCTTCAACACCCTCTGCATGCTCGGCAAGATCTACAGATGGATCCCGACAGACACAAGAAAGACAGTCACCCAGGCCCTCGTCAGCAGCAGACTCGACTACTGAAACGCTTTCTACGCGGGAGCCCCGACCAAGCTCATCAAACGACTACAACGCATCCAAAACACCTCGACACGACTGATCCTTGACATACCACGCCATGGCCACATCAGCCCCCACCTGAGGGGCCTGCACTGGCTTCCCGTCAGCAAGAGGATATCCTTCAAGCTCCTCATCCACATACACAAGGCACTCCCCAAGACCGGCCCAGCCTACCTCAACAGACGGCTCTCCTTCTACATCCCCAACCGCCAGCTACGCTCTGCCGACCTCTCACTAGCCACCATCCCGCGCATCCGAAGAACAACCACCAGCGGGAGATCCTTCTCCCACCTCGCTGCCAAGACATTGAACACCCTCCCACTGAGCCTACGACAGACCCAAGACCTGCTGACCTTCAGGAGGATGCTCAAGACCTGGCTGTTCGATCAGTAGCGCCTCCGCCCCCCCAGGGCCTTGAGACCCTCCCGGGTATGTAGTGTGCTTTACAAATGACTGATTGATTGATTGATTGATTGATTGATTGATTGATTGATTGATTGATTGATTGATTGAAGGTTTCAAACTAGGTTATCAAGGTCCCAGGCAACGCAGGTTTGCGCAAAATTTCAAATCTGCAAAGCAATTCCCACAAGTAATTGCTAACAAGTTATACTCTGAAATTGCCGAAGGTGGGATAGCCAGCCCTTTCTTTTCTTAGCCCCTTCCCAATCAGGGAGAATTCCGTAATATTCAACACTTGTCCTGGCCTCAAGGATTGTCTGTAAACGATTTCATAGCCAAAAAAGACACTGTAATGCAATTCGCTTCAGTGGACGTAGCTCTGGATCTGGTTAAAAAGGCCGGCTCAGGAGCGGAGTTAGCCAAATGCGATATAAAATCGTCTTTCTTACAATGGCTTTTGTCATTCAGGTCAGGTTACATGCAAGTGTCTCATTATTTGGACGATTTTCTTTTTGTCGGTAAAAAGGGCTCACAGCAGTGCAGCAAGGCATTCCAATTTTTCCAAACGGTAATGCAAGAATTAGGCGTGCTGTTGGCAACAGAGAAGACAGAGGGGCCAGAGACATGTCTAATATTTCTAGGTATAGAAATAGATACAGTTAAAATGAAAGTCAGGTTACCGTTTGTAAAAGTGCAGGAAATTGTACAGTTGCTGGATCATGCTAAGGAGTCACAAAAACAGACTCTATTTGAGATGCAACGCCTATTAGGGCATCTGAATTTTGCCTGCAGAGTAGTAGAAGCTGGGAGATCGTTTTGCAGGTGGTTGGGTTTTGCCATGGCTGGTGTGTCATTACCGCATCACAGGGTCAGAGTATCTCTTTACATGAGATCAGATGTCGAGGTCTGGTTGATGTTCCTGCAAAGTTTCATTGGTGTTCCTATCAGGTCTGTTGACAAACATTTTGTGTGGTCCATACAGATTGTTTCTGATGCTTCAGGAGTTAACGGTTTTGGACTTTTCTGGGATGGAAAATGGTGTGCTGAGCCATGGCCTCGGCACTAGGTCATTGAGAAACGCAGCATTTCATTCTTTGAATTTTTTCCCCCTGAGAGTAGCACTGTCAGTCTGGGGCAAGTTCTTAGCTAATAAATCCGTGCTTTTTCATGTTGATAATAGAACTGTGGTTGATCTGGTCAGTGGTCAGAGAGCAAAAAAAAAACACCTGCTTTAGTTGCTTAATGTTGAATATAACTTTTAGAGTTAAGCATATTCCTGGTTGGACAATAATATAGCAGATGCGTTATCTCGTTCTCAGTCGCAGAGATTCTGTGGTTTGGCACCCACAGCAGATCCACAAAAGACTCCAATTCCTCAGGAGCTATGGTTGCTAACGGACTGAAGATAAGGATGTTGATGGAACATTCTCTTGCAATCAGCACACGCTTAGCTTACATAAGGACATGGGCGGAATTTCTACAGTCAGATGCGGCTTGTCGTAACAATGATCACACAGGCTCTTTACTACGTAATGATGACATAATGCGTTTTGTTCTGAGCAACACTGAAAAAATATAGCTGCTGCCACTATTGCGGGGAAACTTTCAGGCATCTCTTTCTATGGAAAATGTTTTTGGGGTTATGACCCCTCTTTAGGCGAGTTAGGAAGAAGAATTTTACTAGGTTGGTCTAAGTTAAAGAAACGCAGAACAATACTGTGCAAGCCTTAAATCTTTTGACTTATTGGAGGGGATTATACCAACGTTACCCACACTTTGTTATTCCAAGTTTGAAGTCGCACTTTTTAAACTTTGCATGTTATGGTTATTCTTTGAGGCGTTTAGGGTATCTGAACTTCTAGGAAAATCGTTTATTCAAGGTCTAAGATATTCCAAAGTATCAACCTTGTCTGATTCACTAGGAATCCATTGAGAGTCATCCAAAACAGACCAAATATGTAAAGGGGATACTGTAGTGTTGCTGAAACTTAGCGGTCCGCTATGCCCATGGTTTGCCTGGTTACAATTTCAAGAGTTTGCCTGTTACCCTAATAACAACTTTATTTTTCAGCACCAGGATGGATCTGCACTAACCGCTTCCCAGCTTTTAGCGGTACTGAGAAAATCCTTGCTAGTATTGGGGTTCAATCCTTTAGATTTTGGTACCCATTCTTTTCGCATAGGAGCAGCTTCAGAGGCTGCCAGAAGGGGATTCTCTCTACAGCAGCTGCGTCGACCGTTGGTCATCAAATTGTGGTTTAAAATATGTTGGAGATCTGAATGAATTTTAAGAATCCATTTCGTTCTTGCTAACATTTATCTTTTTCTAGGTCCCCACATGTCTTCACCGGCATCCATGGCGAATGTATGAATTGTAGGACACTCTTTCGTCAGATGGGCGGCCAAACAAGCTGACGGAAGTGACTATGGTTCAAATTTGAGTTTTAGTTTTGAGGACACAGACATTTTATGGTTTGGTAAGAGTGGGATGAGGTGGGGTCAGCGGTTGCCCAGTTTAAAGGAATTGGCTTCTTCTAAGCCTTTACCTAAGATGCTATTGCTTCATTTAGGGGAAAATGACTTAGTACAGTAGTCAGGCCTGGGCCTCCTTCTGGACGTCAAAGCCGACTTAGCCAAAATCGTGCTTTGTTGGCCCAACACGAAAATCATATTTACTGCACTTGTACCAAGGCTGATTTGGAGGGGCGCTGAAAAGTTTTCTGCCATCGACAGGGCCCCACGTAAATTTAACAGAGAACTACACCAGTTTTGCAACATCAACGACATTAGCTGACTGTCACACAGTAACATTGGAAAAGACGATTGTCAATTTTTCAGACCGGATGGGATCCATTTGTCTTTCATTGCAAATGAGATGTATATTGTAACTATCATAAACAAATTGTCTTACATTTTGGGCCTGCATCCGTGTGGTTGAAGGATTGCATAAGCGGCTTTCCTTCTTATTTGGGGAAATTTATGATATTAAAGAGCATTTGTTTCTCTCACAAGATGATTCACGGATTTTAATTAAGATTGCTATTGCACAATATTTGGTTATTATTTATCTCCAAGCACGATAAAAAGGGGACGTGAGGGGAAAAACACCTTGAAAGGTTTTTTTCCTGGTGGCAGATTGGGACGGGATTGAGGCAGGCAGGAAGGGTTGGGGCAGGCAGAATAGCTTAGGATAGAAGGGAAACAGAGATAAGGGGTTGGGATCGAGGTTCCAGGTGGGGGAGAATTGGGGATCTATTAGGGGGAAAAATTCATGAGGGAAATCTCTTGGGGGATCGATATGAGGGAAATTTCATTGGGGGATCAAGGAGGGGTGGCGGGGGCGGGGTTTTCTTGAAATTTGTTGATTACATTATGATTCTGTTTTGTTGTTACTGAAATAAAAGCGACCTTTTAACCCCTATCAGTCTGCAATGAGATTTATTGCCCGATGGGGGGTTTGGGGATGGCATTCAAAGAATGTCCACCCCCGGGCAGCTTCGGACATTTGGTTTCGCCCAGAGCGAATACGTGCAGGCATGGCGCCTGCTTTAGAACACAGCGTTTTCAAACGTTGCGTTCTAATTGATGCCAGTTGGGGGTCCTGAAGTGAGGTAGGCAGGCAGCACGCTCATTTTGTGCCCCACCCACCCTCCCACTTTTTTAGTACAATTTTTATAGTTGCACTTTTTTCCTTTCGGGGAGGTTTCCTGGGTTCCATGGTATTTAGACTTTTCCATTAGAGGCACATTAGGACGGGATTGAGGCAGGCAGGAAGGGTTGGGTCAGGCAGAATAGCTGAGGACAGAAGGGAAACAGAAATAAAGGGTTGGGGTCGAGGTTCCAGGTGGGGGAGAATTGGGGATCTGTTTAGGGGTCAAGGGTGTGTCCTGCTCTGTGGGTCAGTGTGTTGACGAGTTGTTTAAGTCCAATGCTGGTGAGGTTGTCACAAAGGATAGTAGAGTTGGGGTCGCTGGGGTTGTCGAGGTGGAAGTTCAGGTCTCGAATGAGTATGTATTTTGTTGAGGCAACGTCGTATGGTGCGATGAAGTCGGTGATGTTGGTGGCGAAGGGTGTTCAGGGGCCAGGGGGTCTGTAGATGAGGGTTCCTCGGAGTGTGGCTTTGCAGGGGGTCTGGATCTGGAAGTGCAGGTGTTCAGCAGAGGGGAAGGTTTCGCTGGAGGTGCAGAGGCAGCGGGTGCTCTTGTGGGCGATGGCGAGGCCCCCTCCTGGGTGGTCGGGCGGTCTTTCCTCTGGATCTTGTATCCGTCTGGATTGGCGGTGCTGATTTTGGGGGCAGAGGATGAGTTGGTCTAGGTCTCTGTGAAGAAGGCGATGTCGTGCGAGAGAGAGTCAAGTAGGGTCCAGATTTCCATGGCGTGTTTGTGTACAGAGCGTGCGTTGAGGAGGATGCATTTTAGGGTGTCGCTGATGCTGGCGTCGGCGGTGTTGGAGGCCGGGGTGGCCGTGAGGGTCTGGTGGCAGTGGAGGCAGGAGAACTGGCCATGGTTCATGTTTGGCGAGGCCTGTTAGCATTCTCTAAGTCTTCCAGGGTTGAGTGCACGGAGGGTGGTGGTGTCATAGTGATGGTAGTGGGAGGGCCAGGGTTCCTGTCGCTGGCCGTGGTCGGGTCGCGGATGGGCGCAGAAGGGCTTGCCTTTGGTACACCGGCGGTGCACCAGCGGCACACCCGCTGTGTGTGTCAGACCGCGCAGCGGCCACCATTAAGTAGGGGAGGTGGGAAGGAGGAGAGGCTGGGAGGTGGGAGCGGGGGAATTCCAGAGGGGAATTTTGGGAGGGTATTCCGGGGGAGGGGCCACCGGGCCAGCAGCGGCGAAAGCCGAAAGGAACAGGCAGGCACGAGAACATAAAAACAGTGGTGGAATTAGAGCAAGACACAGATGGGCACAATACCAGTGGCACAATAGAGAAAAATTAAGAAAAAATAATGACTGAGAAAAGTTACAGTGGTTGCAGGCAGTCTGGTCCCAGTTGGAGTGGGCATCAGGTGCAGGAGGGGGCAGCAGCCTCGAACCTCCCAAGGAGGAGGTCGGAGTCTGGAGGCAAGAGACAGCACAGTGGAGCTGCACTGGAGAGAATGGACCTAAACAGTTTATCACACTGTGGAGGCATGGGTTTCCTGTCAGTGGAAGAAAATGTCAAGAAAGGAATTGTAGGAAACATCGTGTACACGGGGAAAGAAGTTTGTAGCTCATCTACATTTGTTTGATAGTGGAACAGCATCACCAAGTGAAATTTTGTATTATTACTCTTTTTTCTCTTTCTACTGTCACACTAAAAGGCTCCAGTCCTCACTCGAGTTTTGATCTACTGTTCCCCAGTCTTGATCTATGGTTAGCTTGCTAGAGAGTCATAGTATTTCAGTGCAGTTCATCAGGTGGTTAAGGTCGGCGGAAAACACAAGAGGAAAAGTTTAAATATCATTGTTGGTAGCAGCACATAAATACTCCCGTAATCAAAATGTAGAATGTTACACCTCCGCCATTTTTTCTGGCCACTCCAGGGGAGCCAGTTTTGAAATGGAACAAGTGGAAGAAAGGTTTTCAGATCCACGCAATGGTATGTGGTCCTACTTTTGGACTAGAAAAGAAAGTGGCGTTACTATTACACTACTTAGGGGCTGAAGGACAAGTAATTCTAGAACACCTTCCTGATCTGAGTGTAAATGATGCCAGAGGTTTGAATGAATCTGAAATTAGTTTTAAAAAAACTGGACATCCATTTCTTGCCGAAAATTAGCACCATAATGGAACGCTACCACTTTCGCAAGAGAGGGTAGAAGTAGGGTGAAACAGTAGATGAATTTGTTTCTGAGTTGAGAGAATTAGCTGCAAGTTGTAAGTTTCGTGGAGTTTGTGAAGAACGGATAAAAGATCAATTTCTTTTAACATGCAAGATTAAAAGAAGACAAGAAGAGTTGTGGCTTAAAGATGATCCACCTTTGGGAGAAGTGCCTATTGTAGCAAAGCAAATGGAGCACATGATGCAGTGTGTGAGTGAAATTAAACAAGACTGTGAAGGTAAAGCAAAAGTGAGTGAAATCACCAGTGGGAGCGAAAATGTACTTGTAGTCAAAGGTGTTAAAAGAGAACAAAAAGAGAATAAGAGTCATTGGATCTTTAAAGGGGATTGTTACAAGTGTGGAAAAGCAGGACATGTAGCAAATAACAAGGAACGCCCTGTGCTAAAAGCAAACTGCAAAAGGTGTGGACAGAAGGGTCATTTTTAGAGCATGTTGCAGAAGAAATGCCAATTGCAGAAGGAACAGCAGAGATTACACCACACATGTCTGTGATGACATTGTCTTACAGATTGAGAGTGAGACTGCGAGCAACCCAAAGGACTTCATCGCTGTTGAGGAGACAAGGTTTGAAGCAATGTTTGATTCTTGCTCTAAATTAACAATAATATCTGCTGGGGATTTTTGAGAAGGTTTCAAAGGGAAAATTGAAACTTCAAAGAATGTATGTAAGACCAGGAGGCTACGGACGACAACCCATACAAATGAAGGGTTTCTTCTGGGGCACAGTAGGCTACAAGGATAGAATTGTGGTCACCAAGATGTATGTATCCATGAAGGGAGATAGCATATTAGGGTGGCAAGCACAAAAGGATTTAGGAATCTATCTCAATCCCCCAAAAAAACGCAGAGTCTGGTGCAAGAGGTGGGCAAAGCACTAGTGGGGATTGAAGAAGAATTCAAAGGTGTTTTCACAGAACAGTTGGGATGCCTCAAGCACTATGCCCACAGAATAAGGCTCTAAAAGAGTTTCCGCTAAGGTGAGAAATGTGCTCATTTCCATGAAGGAAGAAGTGCGGGAGGAACTAGAGAAGTTTTGCAGTTTGGGAGTGATGGAACCTGTGGAAGCCACTGAGTGGTTGGCACCCATTGTAGCAGCCAAGAAGAGAGATGGCACGGTGCACTTATGCATTGATCTAAGAGCGCTAAAAGAGAAGTAATAGTGGACAAGTACCCCCTGCCAAACATCACACAAATGATGAGTAGATTAGCCGGAGCATGGGTATTCTAAAACACTAGATCTAACCTCTGCCTAATATCAAGTTAGGCTACACCCAGAGTCACAAAACTCACAGCGTTTATCACGCCAATGGGGCCCTACAAGTTCAAACGTATGCCTTTTGGACTTGTATCAGCTGCCGCGGTTTTCCAAAGAATCATGAGCAACCTCCTCAAAGGAATACCTGGAGTACTTTTCTACCAGGATGATGTTCTGATCTTTGGAGAGAATGGAACACAACATGAACTTAGGCTCAGACAAGTCCTTAAGAGGCTCCAGGACCAAGATCTTATGGTAAAAAGGGAAAAGTGTATTTTGGGTGCGCTGAAATAGAGTTCCTAGGGCATAAAGGGATGACGGAGGGCATTTGCCCCAAAACAGAGTTGCAAAACACCAACCTTACCCCAACCAAAAGCAAAGAGGAAGTCAAATCTTTTATGAGCATGCTAGAGTTCTACAGTAAATTAGTTCAGAACTTCACCGGGTGTGCTTACAAAATTCGCAATCTGCTAAAGAAAGGGGTGACATTTGACTGGAGTGATACGTGCCAGAAGGAGTTTGAGTACACTAAAAAGGCCTTGGTAGAAGCACCCAACCTTAAAGTCTTTGGGGCAGATTTACAAGTGCCTTGCGCCTCTTTTTCGCCGCCGTTGCGTCACTTTTGTGACGCAGAGGCAGCGCAAAACCAGCGCCAGGCTGCCGGGTATTTACAACATGACGCATCTGGGAGATGTGTCACGTTGTAAAGCCCTGCGCCAGAAGTAGGCGTTCCGGCACAGGGGGGGCGTTCCATCGCAGGAACGCCTCCTAAAAGTGGCTGAGTGAAATCTACAAGATTTCACTCAGTCACTTTTGAGCCCATGCTGCATCAAAACCCCGCCCCAGGCGTAAGGATTGATGCAGCATTGTAACGATAGGGCACCCCAGAGCCTTGCTGCAGCTGCGTCGCGCTTGCGACGCAACTCCAGCAATGCGCCGCCTTTACGGTACAGATGCGTCACGCATCTGCCCGTTTTTGCCCGATGGTGCGCCGCATTTTAAATGCGGCGCATCAATGGTGGCGGAGCCGTGACGCACAATAACTGGCGCATCGCTGCTGATATGCAGGGATGCGCCAGTTATTGTAAATCTGCCCCTTTGTTCCTGACAGAAAGAAGGCGAAAACCACTGATGCCAGCTCCAAACGATTAGGAGCAGATCTGATGCAAGTGGGAGAAGAAGAAGAAGAGGAAACAATAGCTTTCACATCTCGCTCTTTATGCCAGGCAGAGTTCAATTACTCAGTGATCGAGAAAGAAGCCCTTGATGCTCATTGGGCCATCCACAAATTTAGAGACATTGTGTTGGGAGCAAAGTTCGACCCGAGGGCCTTGTCGAAGTCTTTACAAAGAAAGGGCTAGACTCCAACTCGAGCAGAATCAGGTGGTGGGTGGTGAGCCTGCAAGAATATACTTTTGGGGTTGAATATGTACCTGGAGTGAGGAACCTTGCAGCAGACTGTCTTTTTTGCCTGGTGGGAGAAAAGCGTGAAGAAACTGACAAGGGTGATTGGCAAGAAGAGGTAGACAATGAGATGCAGAATGAGAATGTATGTGTCATTACCCAAGGAGTAGTAGAGGAAGAACGTTGGAAGGATGACATCAGAACAGATATGCTTCTGCAGAGAGTGTGTGAAAGACCAAGGGTGGTTGGGCGGACCAGGACAAGCGTGAAGAGAAACTTAGACCATTCTGGATGATCAGAGATGAACTATCTATGGAGGATGATGGTCTTTTCCGGGGTACCAAGTTGGTTCCTCCTGAGACTTTGAGAGAAACTTTGGTCAACTAGGCTCACAAGGGGCATCTGGGCATCACCAAGACCAAACAGAGGTTACATCTAGACTAGTGGTAGCACAGTATGGATTTAGAAATTGAGAAGAAAATAAGAGTGTTTACCGTGCTCCTCCAGCGACAAGGTGCTTAAACAACACACACCTCCCATGCACTGTAGGTCACCACGCGAGGGCCCATGGGTGGACGTAGCTCTAGACATAGTGGGTCCGCTGACAGGAAAGAATTGTACACCTTACATACTGGTACTCATGGATCTTTACTCAAGGTAGCCCGAGTTAAAGATTGTGTAAGAGATCACTACAAAAGCTGTCATTGATTTCCTACTGGAAGTGTTCATTAGAGGAGGGTCTACCAAGCAGCATACTGATGGATAATGGGGTGCAACTCTGCTTAAAAGAAATGAGGGAATTCCTAGACTGTAATGGAATAAAACACAAGTTATGTGCCCTGTAACACCCGGAGACTAACGGGATGGTTGAAAGATTTAACAAGACCAACAAAGAAAGTACCCAGCTAGCGAGGGCCAGTGGATTGTGCTGGAAAGATGAGGTTTTGAAATGTCTAGAAGCTTACAGATTAACCCCTCACCAGGCCACTAACATTACACCTTTTGAACTATTGAAGGCTAGAAAGCCTAACTCAAGATTAGTACCAGGTTGGACAGAAGTGGTTGGACAGGTCTCTCAGAAAAGGCACAGTGTCTTGGCAAGGAACAGAAGGTCATGGCTGATAAGAAAGCCAGGTTTGATAAACTACATGCAGTCTAGGACATGGGATTCAAAGTGGGTGATGTGGTCAAAGTCAAAGCACCCACAGGTAGAGCAAACTGGTCTGAATTTACAGAGCCTACTAAGATTGTAAAGTTGTTCAGGAATGCTGTAAAAACTGAAGAAGGGAAAATTTGGAACCTGGGTAGGGTGGTGAACTACACTGCTCCTGCAGTAGCCTCGAACAGCCCAGGGGAAACTGACTGCAGAATCCCAGGCACCGCCAGCTCGCATGAGACTGCTCCTGCTGGGCAGACCAACACTCACTGTAGAGTGAGCAGCAGAAAGGTTTGTCGCCCAATGTATTTGGAACACTATGTAGATCAGTAAACTGTGTCTTACCTTTCCTCCACTCTTCCTTTCTCCTTTTTCATACTTGTTAATTGTAAAGGAGGGGGATGTGTGGTATCCTCCACTTTAGGGGAGGCCTGCCACAATTGACCTCACCACCTCCTCCTGTTTAAGTTGGTCCATTCCCCTGTGACATGCCTTAGAATGCGAGGACTTGGTGAGAGACTTCACGGACGACAGCTGTGGCTGGGGTCCTTTTGCTGTTACTTGACAAATAAACATCCTTGATAGAATGACATCATTTCCTGTGTTTCTACTGTGAGCTTCAATTTTACACAGTGCCGAGAAGCCAATACCTTTAGGGGTGCTCTACCCTTAATGGCTCAGTACCATCGTGTGCTGAAGTCACACCTGTGAGATTGAATGTGTATTTTCTAAAGTCCTGTCTCACCATCGAAATGTAGTGTGATGAGTTAAGGTGGTCAGGGTCAGAAACATACACAGCTTTGCTGAGCTTCCATTTCCTGCCTTCTTTTCGGCCCATTTCATGAGTACTCTCATGCCTCTTGAAATGGCTGGCAGGGCTTGAGCACTGCCAGCCTTCAGAGTCCCTCGTCCATCTGTATTCCAGATATTCATAAATGAAATTTTTTTAAGTATTGTATGTCGATAAGTCCGAGCAGTGCTTAATTTGTAAAAAGCATACTTTAAGAGCCAGATCTCTCATCAGGAGCCCACTGCATATTGCACCAGCCATAGCCCCTGCTAGCACTGCCAATGACAGTACCTTGCTCACAAGATGGCCACAGGAAGGTCGACTCCCTAAGAGGCTCCCTGGCTTGGAATCACTTTTCAGCAAATAGCCCTGCTTTAGTCAGCCTCTGCTGTCTTACAGTAGTGATGAGAAGTGCACTTTCATCGTTGTGCACCCCGATTGGTCTGCAGTTCTAGAAGTGCCAGTTTCCTTGCGACACAGACTCCTTGATTCTCATGACACCCTAAAAGCTGCCATCTCTTCTGTCTACAAGCCTGAGATTAGCACACGCAACTGACGCAGTAGATCTTGGTGAGCTGCAGGCGGGTTATGCTTGCTCTCTAACGCTTAAACCCTGGCCTGTTGGGTCAGCTGACACAATCGCTAGTCCCACTGTCTCGCACCCTCCATGGTCACCTGAGATCTGATGCTAGTTTGGCGGTAGGGATAGGAGATCGCCATCATAGCGGAAGAAGGTGTGGGGTGCATCCATCTCTCACTGACCCTGTGTTATAATCAAAATGTAAATTATTATAGTACCTATATTTTACTGTGTTTTTATGTTAGCATTATATAGCTAAATTATGATATATGCACACTGTATGTATATGCATTTAGTAAATGCAGCTGTCACCTCTGCTAGGTTGGCAACTGTGCCGCCGTTTTAGCTCCCGAAGGCGCAAATTTCCTGTTTATATCAAAATTGTTATTTGCTCATTTACGAGAAACAGTCTCTGGTAAGTTTCGTCTTTTTCCCAATGCTGAAACCAGCATGCCTTTCTTGTTGCAAGGAGGCCTTCTCCCACATGTCTAGAAGGGAGCATAGGCCAGTCGATCTTTGATAGAAGACAGCTTGTACCAGGCTGTGGAATGGAAACCTCTGCGTCCTCATTGTATTACGACAGCTACCAGTGTTTTTCCATAGTAGGCGGGTCTTATGGGGCTCCGCAACATACATAATGTAACTTTATGCTTGTGAGAGTAATTCCCTTGTCAGCCATCATAGAAGGCTGTTTGATTGGACTCCACTGCAGTGTATTATGTGAAGAAACTAGTTTGCTTGTATTCTCTACTGCATCATCGACTTTTCATTAGAGGAAGGCTAGCGGAGGTCGAGAGTGACCCAGGTAGCCCTAAATGGGTCACTTCATTCAATTGGCACCCGAACAGGGACCCCACCAGGCGGCCCATACCGCCCGTAGTTGGGTTGTGGGGTCGGGGTTGCGTCTGGTCAGATGGGCGGATCGGGGTACCCCACATGACCGAGGCTAGTTCTCGCAGCTGCCCCACTAATCTGTTTGGGCGGCTCCTCAGCTACTTGTCATTGTTTCTGGGGTCCTGAGAAGGCAAAACCCTTGGATCCGACCGTTTGGTCCGAAGAGTCGGTAGTGGAGAATAACCTTGTTTGACCTGTGTGCACCAGTTGAGTTTATTTGATTTGGTACAAGGGGCGCCATCTTGATTTATGTGGTGGGTCTGTGGACCCCTGTGATACGGAGCATTTTTTTAAAAGTTCTGCCAGGCCACTTGTTGAATATGGCTCATTCTTGAAAAAGGTATGGGGTAGAGCCTATCTCGTTTTGGCTCAGTCTGCAGACTGACTTGTCTTGGTGCGGTCTGAGGACTGACTTGAGAGCTCTTTGTTTGTGCTTGTCTTTATTGTGTGCATGTGTGTTTATTGAGGGAATGCGTGAACGTGTCTGATGCCATTATGCCTTGTTGGAGTAAAGTGTGGTGCTTGGGGTGCCGCTGATGCTCTGTTAAGCACCGGCTGGAGGAAAGGCAGTCTGTGCCTCCAGAAGGGACCCCGAATTTTGATATGTATGTGAAGCACGGTATTGTCCCTATTATGTTTCCTACATTATGGTACAAGTAGACGAGGGACAATGATGAGCTTCAGTGGCCACTGGATGGTTCTTTTGACGAACAAAAATTGAATTATGTACAGGACAAATGATTTGCTAGAAGAAGTAGACAGTTGATGTTTGATACTTTACAAGTATGACAGAAAGAAGCTAAACAGAGGCATATACGGGCTGAGAAGGAGTCTCAGAGGAAGGCAATGCAGTCTGTGGTGCAGAAAGCTGTAGCTTATGATAAAAAAAACAAACAGAGAAAGGTATTGAATGTGCAGATAGGAAGTTTTGATTTCAATGTAATAAGTCTTATGTGGTTCGGGAGGATGAAGATCCTTTTGTGGAGGATCTGTTGGAAACTTGGCCCCCACCTCCCTATGTCCCGCACAAAATATATCCTGTTGTTCCATCATCTCAGTCTCCTGGTGTGTCCCTCCCTTCTTCTGGTTCTTCAACAGATTTGACTGCATCTGTGCTTCAGCCCCGCCTGCCTCCTATCTTGCTTTGCCAGCTGCGAGTATGGTGACCGTAGGCACCTCTACAACATCCGTTGTTTCTGTCTATGTATCTTCCCCTTCTCTTACACCTACACCTCAGCCTTTGTTAACATTGTTACCTATGTCTCTGTCTCTTGTGTCTTCTCCAAGTCTTTTTTCGCCAATGGTGGGTAGTGTTGGGACACCGGTACATGGATCGGATGCAGGGTATTGGGCGGCAGCACGGGAGCAATTGGAGCGAGTATTGATTAGATCCGATGTGGGTGAGGAGGAGAAAAAGATAGTGGCAAATCAGGCAGTGCAATGGGCTCGGAGTCCGATTTTACTGTGGAGGATATATGGAGTGTGATGAACAATTTCAGACCATTTGTGCAGCAGCATGCCCTTCAGCATATATCGGTTACATTGATTTGCTTGTGGGAACAATGTATTGGTGGTACAGCTACTCAAATTATTTATGACTTTCGAGACCGTGTTTATTGAGCTGATATGGCCCCCACAGAAGTTTTCAATAATGTTGGGATTCTTCTCGGTTATCAGAAAAGATTGTCTCACCAAACTCCGACTACTGTGTCCCAATTTCCAATGAGAGAGTGTAGTGAGGATATGGGCCCACCTGCGGACATTGCTAAGTTAGCATAAGTTAGTATATGCTTGGCCCCCATTCACTACATGGCAGATTTCTCTTAAACACTTTGCTTGCTCACTTTCACATGAGAACTGTCTGCCTTTCACATATTTAGTTGAACCCTCTGCTCCTCGTCTGCACAGTGTGTTCTAGGTTGAAAAACAATGAGCTATGTTGAATTGCTCTGGTCAGTCTCACGTCCATAGCCATAACATAGAACACAGCTGCAATCCTGGAAATTTGGTGCTTTTAATATTGCCTTGCATGCATGTTAAGACAGTTGGAAAAACGCTTTCCAGGATAGAAGAGCTGTGCTTGTCGATACATGTAAATTCCTGCATCTGAACTCGGAGGTATGGGGTCCACCTGACAAATTCTGGAGGTCTTCTATATTTATAATATGCTAGCTTCTAGCACGGGGAGGGTGGCAAGGTGCTATAGTCTTGTTTCCACTATCATTATAATATGATTTCCACTTTTGTTCTGTATGGAATTGTAACTATGCTGATTTGCTTGATCTTATGCACTTTGCTGCTAGTAATGGCTCGTGTACTGCATTATAGAGCACGTTAGTTAAAATAAACATTTTAAACTATACTTCGACTCTATTTACTCATGTTGTGGACAAGTAGGAGAGTTTGAACAAAAGAGTGTTCTTGTTCCCACGTATCCTGAGAGGAATGGAGTAGCTTGTTCTAGGATGTCTAATCATGTGTAGCTTCGCTGTAGCACAGAGAACAAACAAGACACTATAGATAGTAGGATAGGGGTTCTGGGCACGAGGTGGGTATTTTGGTACACCCCTACACACTGAGGTCCTGGCTTCCTGTGATAGTTCTGTGTATGTGCAGAATACCTGCAACAAGAGGTGCACCCAATTTTTCATTCTGAGATCCCAGAGCAACGGAATCAAAGAAATGAGGTGGTCCAACAGTGGGTAGAGGCTCATTTTCAGTGTGGGTTTATACTCCGTGTAAGAGAAGTGAGGTTCTAGCTCTTAAGAGTCAGTTACGGGATCCTAGGAAAAATCCTACAGCGTATTATAAAAAATTAACAGAGGTTGCCTCTTCATAGCTTCTGACCTTGGCAGATATAGAGATATTTTTCGGGCTGTTGGTGCCAGTAGACATACAGAGACAGGTACATACGCAGAATCACAGGGTGGAATTGGGTGGCTCTTGGGATGAGATTAAGGCATGGGATCGGGAGCGAAAGCCAGGTGACAAACCTAAGGCTGAGATGTTTGCTTTGCCAGGTCGTATCATCACTTATATGCATTCTCTTATCCCACCAAGATGAGTAGACTGGGATAAGTTGACGGCATGTCGTCAGAAGAAAGACGAGAGTGTGTCTGATTTCTTCACGAGGTTTGAAGCGGTGTTCTTGGATTGTAGTGGACAGGATTCGTCAGTTGAAGGAGGTGTTTGTTGGTTTGTTAATAGGTTTGTTACGAGATTGCAGCTCGATTGCAAGCTATGGAGAGCACTTGGACTACCTCTTCCCCTTTAGTGATATTGAGTATGGCTCAGTATTATGAGCATTGAGAAAATGAGGAAAGAGATAATGTGGAGAAGAAGAGTAAGGATTTGAAAACGAGGGTGTTGTTGCATCAAGTCGCAAGAGGGTCTTGAAGGGGGCGAGGCACTGGTCCAACTCAGAGATCGCGGGGTGCTGGTCGAGGAGGTGCACCTTTAGGGCCCAATCAGTGTGTTTATTGTAAAAAGGAGGGACATTGGCGGAGTGAGTGCCCAGAAATATTACTAAACCTTGTGACCCCTAGTGGGAGAGGTTCGAGAGGATGGGGTCATTATGAGGTTGATCGAAATGAGGTTCAAGCATGTGCATCCTCAGGGGGTAGTTCTGATCAAAACTATTTTGATGATCCCCAGGGAAGGCAGTACTATCATGATGATTATGATATGGATGAAGCTGCAGGGATGTTCCATGGCTAGGACAGCCAGGGACAGGAAAAGGGACCAGTTCAAATTCCTGTACATCAGGGTAGTCCTAATGTCACAGCAGATTTACATGTTTCGGTACAGAAATTTTTAATGGATACAGGAACAATGAATAGCTCTGTTTCTCGTTCGCTGGTCCCCGGGGCAACTCTGTCTGGCAGTAATAATGTTTCAGTAGGTTTTTCAGGGGTACCGGTTGTGAGCCCCATTTCCAAACCCCTTGCTTTAATTGTTGGTCCTTTCACCGTGGACTCTCCGTTCTTGTTGACGGCTAATTGTGGGGAAAATTGGATTTGTTGAAAAAGTTACATGCTACTATTTGTTGTTCCCCGTATGGTGTTCACATGACTGTAGGACCTAATATGGTTAGTGCAAAACAGTGTTTGGCAAAGGATGCGCCTCTTCCTGTTGAGTTTAAGGATATGCCGTTCTCATTTTGGGCCAATGGGATATGGATGTGGGGTTGTTGCAGATACCACCAGTATCAATAAAGATCAAAGATAACATGTGCTCCCTCGTATTCCTCAGTATAAGATACCCAAGCAGGGGAACAGGCTTTGATGCAGATTATAGAGGACCTGATTAAATCAGGAGTGGTTGAGGAAACAGTATTGAATGTGTGTAGTAGCCCCACTCTTCCTATTCTTAAGAAGGCTCCTTTGGACTCCCCTGATGTACATCCTGATGTTTATTGTATTGTAATTGACCTTCGGGAAATTAAGATGATCGTTGTTCCTCAATTTCCAGTGGTACCGGATATTACTGTACTTTTGACAATGATTCCTTCTACTGCTAAATTCTTTACAGTGATTGATTTGAAAAATGCTTTTTTTAGTATGCCTATTTATTCAGATAGTTTATTATTTTTTGGTTTTGCTCTGGCTGGTAGAAGCTTCCAATTCTGTTGGGCTCCTCAGGGGTATACAGAAAGGTCTGGTAGTTATAGTCAAGCTTTGAAAAGTCAATTGGACTCTCTCTCTCTTCCCGCAGGTAATGTATTATTGCAGTATGTGGATGATATTTTGATAGCCTCCGATACCAAAGAGGGTTGTTGGGATGCAACCGTACGATTGTTAAACCATTTGGCGGATAAAGGGCATAAAGTGTCCCTTTGCAAATTTCAAAATTGTCAACAGCAGGTCATCTATTTAGGTCACCTGCGGTCGCAGGAGGGTCAATCAATCAGTTAATCAATCAATCAATCAATCAATCAGTTAATTTGTAAAGCGCACTACTTACCCGTAAGGGTTTCAAGGCGCTGGGGGGTGCTGCTGCTACTGGTCGAAGAGCCAGGTCTTTAGTTGTCTCCTGAAGGTCAGCAGGTCTTCGGTTTGTTGTAGGTAGAGGGGGAGGGTGTTCCAGGTCTTGGCGGCGCGGTGGGAGAAGGACCTGCCTCCGGAAGGGGTTCTATGGATGCACGGGACCGTAGCCAGGGTGTGGTCAGCGGAGCGGAGTTTCCTGTTGGGTAAGTAGAAGGCGAGTCGACTGTTGAGATAGGCTGGGCCGGTTTTGTGGAGTGCCTTGTGTGCGTGGATCAGGAACTTGAAGGAGATTCTGAAGTACTGGGAATTTAAAGCCCAGCGGTGCAGGGGAACACACCCTAAGACTTCGGGTTCTTCCTGTTTCAGACCTACAGAAACACAGAGTCTTCTAGGTGAAGTCATAGATCGATTTATTGGCTGCAGACCAATTACAGGTATCCGAGAAGTACAACACAATGCATGTTCTCAGGAGACTGCTTAAAGTTACAGAAACGAGCTTCTCCTTAAATACAAAATATCATGCTTCAGGCATACATTCCTTGTTTTACGATATGGTCATCTACGTGTATCCATTACAAACGAAAAGGCAGAGTCATGATGACCATCCCACATTCCAGTTAAGCCAGCCCACAATTATATACCCAGCGAAGCTCAGATCCCACATCAGATATCAACAGGCCCCAATAAACACGAGCATCTCCTGTTTGGAAAACAAGCCATAAAGCAGGAAGAGTCAGGTGTGAAAGAGATTAGCCAGAGGCTCGTGTGGGATGAAAAGGCTTTATGGTGTGTCAAACCCTGATGCTAATCACAGGTGGCCGTAGGACGGGGAGCTCGTGAGACCGGACTGACCTGGGGCAGCGGAGCCAAGCTGCACAGGTCACAGAGAAGTCAAACAGAAAGTACATGTGTTCTAAAGGCCCGTACTTGTTTGTAATGTGTAGCCTATGTGAGGGCAACCATAAGATGGTCACCGCTCTAAGATGGAACCCACGTAGTCAATGTATAATATCGTATACACAGTGCATTTATAGCTAAAACGTTATACAAAGCACTTGTACATACCGCATTGACCATTCGCGGTTCGCTAATACCGGAATAGATAGGGGTAGGGCCCTTCCTCCCACGCGGTCCCAAATTCTAAAGTACCACAGACCCTCCTTTTGCCCTTACATAGGCAATAACTATACTCACATCAATCCGAGTCTAGGTCAATATTCACGAAGTCATGGAGATGTTGCTGTAGCATCATCCTATTACTTAGCTCGTCCCTCGATACAGGTTTCCTTACACATAATGTAGCACAGAGGCCACATATCGCAGGAGCACACTGTATGCACAGACAGAACAGGAAAAGAATGGCTAAGATCATTCCAATGACCATCAGAACTTTCCAACCCCAGGCAGATATCAGTTCCAAGAACCACCCCACCAGTGACCAATCTCCTTTATCCACGTGAATGGACTCAGATATTTTATGCAGTTTGGAGATGGCTTGATAAACTGTTGGAGCGTTATCTGGTATGAAAATGCAACAACTAGATTGGATAACCTTACATACCCCACCGCAGTCTGAAAGTATGACGTCTAGAACCATGCGGTTCTGCAAAGTCATGAGGCGATCCGCTTGGAGCTCAGCTGTCAAATTACCAAGGGCACCAGCTGTAACATTAACAGTGGATTCAACCACACGAGTCAGTTGTCTCAGGTTCCTACTATTGACCATCGGTCCCCAAAACGGCAGGAAACCCAAAAAGAAGTCTCCCGCTTCCTGACCTGCAGTATCCTCCTTACGAATCACGCCTCTTACAACTCTGGTCTTGTGATAGTCAGAGGCAGCAGTAAATGTTGGCGGTAGTAGATTTGCAATATAACATGTGCCCGAGAAATCAGGGGGCAACCATGTATATGCTCGGTCATTGCAGACAAAATATGTACCCTTGGCAGCCAAAAACGCAGGGGAAAACTGTGATGGGAAAGTGTACGTTTCAGTACAGTCACTTTTCCCCAGTTGAGCTCTTGGATTCTGACCATTACCTTGTAAACAGAACCGACCTATGTGGGGTACGACTCAGATTGGGGATGAAATTTTCCGCTGTCTTTCACCCAGACTAATACCATACCCCGTCGCGTTCCACCCTACATAAGCTCTCAATTCATCCTTGGGTATAGATGAGTATGCGTCGATATCTCTGCTCATATCGGCAACTCCTTTCATTAAAGCTTTATTATTTGTGCTAGGTCTGATGGAACGCGGTTGTCGTGGGGAGTAGGCATCTAATGCAAAAAGAAACATGGTCTGGAATGCCCATGATGATCCATTGTAACTAAACGGCAGCACTAGATAAGGAATACCCTTGTTAATGGTATGTGGCATTAACCCACACACCCAGCAATTGGTTGTATTCATGACTAGTTGGTGCTGGTGCAGGAGCTGAATAAACAAGTTGTTTACAAACTCTGATCGTCTAGCTTGTTCGTGTTCAGGCAGAGGGTGAAAAGAGTGCAAGGAGGCAGTAGGAGGAGGTATAGGCTGTATAGTGGGTGCAAAGGGCTCTTGAGAGGAGAAGAATACAAATCCTACAGTAAACACTATCATACTACATAGTATAAACAGACATAAAAATACAAAACGTTTGCTCTTCATTATTTTACATATTTTTGCTTTAAAGTTCATTTTCTCAGCGGGTCTTTCCATCTTGAAAAACTCCATCCTCTAATCGTGCCGCTCGCGGCGGGTGAGTATCTTCTGCTAAGGAGTACGCCTGTCGGTCCAGGGAATGCCCTAGACCAACCAGAACCGTTGACCTAATGTCTTCGGCCTGTCCCCCCTAGTCTTGGCACCGCGACCCTGCGGCTGAACCCGGATGGTGGTTCGAAAAACAAAAATCAAGAAAGTCCTTCAGATGGGAGAGCTATAATATCAAAAACGAAAAGGTAAGGGAAAAGAATATTTATTTGTCCATAGGCCTTGGTCTCAAGTTGTAGCGGAAACAGCCAGGTACTGTCTGGTCTTGGAACAAGAGTTCAGGCTCTGTGGTGTCCAATCGAATTGACGGTGGCACAGCTTCTTGTAAAAAATCGTCACTCTCTTGTGCTGAAGTTGTGCCTCTTACGCGTGTATCACTGAATGGTACAAAACGGGGTGACGTCTCTGTTTTAGAATCGGCGATACCCTCCTGGACCCACTGGTCATACGGTAGAGGCAAAGGGATCCTCTTGATGTGGGCGCCGTGAATCCAATTCTTTTTCCCCTTTACTCGAACAGCTGATCTTGTAGACAGAAGTACGAGGTGAGGGCCAATCCAACGGGGCTCATCGTTGCTCTTTCGCTGGAAGTTCTTGATGAGAACCCATGTGCCAGGGTCGATAGGGTGTCCTGGAGCTTCAGAGGCCTGGGGGAGAGTATCATGCACCAGTTGGTGTAAAACACGCAATTTAGCCGTCAATTCGTACAAATAATCAAGCAGTACTGGATGTTCGATTTCGCTGAATTTCGTCGGTCTTGGCACACCCCATACATTGGCCGGGCGGCCAAAAATCACCTCATATGGGCTAAGTCCCACTCGTGAATGCACAGTCATTCTGCTGGACAGGAGCGCTAGAGGCAGAGCGTCAGGCCATTTAAGACCGGAGCTCGCCTGGATTTTGGCCAGCTTGAGTTTTAGAGTGCCATTGAAGCACTCTACTAATCCAGCTGATTGGGGGTGATTTGCAGCGTGAAACTTTTGCTTGATCCCTAACCCCTCACACACATTCTTCATCACTCGACCCACAAATTCACTCCCATTATCACTCCACACCATTCTTGGCATTCCAAACCTAGGGAAAAATTCCTTCACAAGGGCTTTGGCTGTGGATAAAGCAGTGTTGTCTTTTAGGGGATATGCTTCTGTCCATTTTGAAAAAGTGCAAACAACAACCAATACATATTTCAGGTTGTTGCACCTTTCCATGTGGATAAAATCTAGCTGCAAAACTTCGAATGGATATGATGGAGGCGCAAAATGACCATCTGGAGTTGGGGTTCCTTTACCAGGGTTGTATTTCAAACATACCATACAATTCTTGACCACATTCTCTGCACACTTGGGAATTCCAGCATTCTGCCATACTGGAGCCAACAACTTACAGATTCCTTTCATACTGATATGTGCCATTCCATGTGCCATAGTAACCACTGGAAGCACATATGCATCAGGTAACAACCATCGCCGATGTTCTGACAAATCAACCCAACAACCATTCTCATCTAATTTACCCGTACTTTCTCTCCACTTGCTCAACTCTTTCTCTGTGGCTTCAGCTTGAAGGGACTTCACACTCTCTATCGTGTTTTCACACATTCCAACATCACCAACCCATCTTGCAGGGCCTGCAACATACATTCGAGTTTTCACATCTTTTGCTGTTTCTTTCGCGATTTCGTCAGCAAATGCATTACCACGACCAACATCATCAGTGATTTTCTTGTGCGCACTGCATTTCATGATCGCAACTTATAACGGTAGGGTCAGTGACTCAAGGAGATCATTCACCAACTTGCCATTCTGAATTTTAGCTCCATGCGAAGTCAGGAACCCACGCTCTTTCCACAATCCCCCAAAACTATGGGCCACACCAAAGGCGTACTGGCTGTCAGTATATATGTTCACCTTCATTCCTTCAGACAACACGCATGCTCTTGTAAGAGCAATAAATTCTGCTGCTTGAGCCGAATTATGTGGCACTCGTGCAGTCTCAACAATCGTGTGCAAAGTCGTGATAGCATATGCAGCAGTCGTATCACCATTCGGAAGCTTAAAGCATGAACCATCCACCCATAAGGTACCATCACACTCAGTCAGGGGAGTATCTTTAAGATCTATTCTCCCTTTTGTCTCTTCTTCTGTTCTGAACAGACAATCATGTTGCTCAATCTCATCTAGGTCTGCTGGAATCGGCAATAATGTAGCTGGATTCAATGTGTTGCATCTCTTTATGTGTATATGATTTGCTAACAGTGTCAATTCATATCCTGACAATCGCGCACTAGTTAAGTGCTGTGTCTTGGTCCTGTTTAACAATGTGTCCACAGCATGTGGAACCATAACAATCAATGTATTATCCATCACTAGTCCAGCAGACTGTCGAATAGTCATAGCTGCGGCGGCTGTGGCTCTCAGACAACTTGGCAATGCCCTCGCTACCGGGTCCAAGGTTGACAAAAAATATGCGCATGGACGCGGTCTGTCGCCAAAAGGCTGTGTCAACACTGATAATGCGCAACCGTTCTTTTCGTGAACATACAATGTAAAAGGCTTGCTGTAGTCAGGGGTACCCAACACAGGAGCTGAACATAATGCATTTCGCAATTCCCAAAAACTTTTCTGACACTCTTCAGACCATGGAATAGGATTCGGTGTGTCTTTACATGTTAATGCTAACAAAGGTTTTGCCAGTAAAGAGAAATTCGGTATCCAGTGCCTACAATACGAAGTAATGCCCAAGAAAGCACGCACTTCTCTCTGTGTTCTTGGCACACTTAATTGTGCAATGGCTTGAATTCTCTCTGGGGTCAGTTTCCTTCCCTCCTTCGATAAGAGATGACCTAAATAGGTCACTTCTTGTCGACAATATTGCATTTTTGAGAGAGACACTTTGTGATGAAAGGCAGACAAATGACGCAACAATGACAGTGTAGCTTTTTTTGCAAATCTCTTCAGTATCCGCGGCGATTAGTAAATCGTCAACATACTGAATAAGGATAGCGCCACTAGGTAAAACAAGTGCATCAAGCTGCGCTTTTAAAGCCTGACTGTATATTGATGGACTTTCACAGTAGCCCTGTGGAGCGCGTTTAAAGCGGAAGCTTCGACCACCTAAACTAAAGCCAAAAATGTCTCTGCTCTCCTCTGCAATTGGGATGCTAAAGAAGGCATTCTTTAGATCGATCACTAAGAACCATGCAGCAGAAGCTGGAATCATAGTTAACAAGGCAGTTATATCAGGGACAACTGGAAACTGTGGCACAACAATCTTATTTACCTCTCTAAGATCAATCACAAATCTGTAAACAGGTGGCTGTGAAGGATCCGTTCGTTTTAAGACAGGTAAAATCGGACTATTGCAAACGTTGCCTCTTGTCTCTTCAATCACACCCTTATTAATCAAGTCGCTGACAATGTCCAACAATGCTTTCTGCCCTTCATTAGAGATCTTGTACTGGGGAATACGTGGCAGTCTGACATTAGCCTTTAAAGTCACCACATATGGTGGTATCTCCAAGAGGCCCACATCATTGGGACCAGTAGCCCAAAGGGCATCCGGAAGGGATGACAATTCAGGTGGCATTGTATTTTTAGACAGATACATTGGGGAAATCACTTTCTTGCCTAATGTAAGTTGTACTCCCGAAGGAGAACAATACAGTGTAGCGTGCAATCTTTTCAACAAATCTAATCCCAGCAAATTCTCACCACAACCTGTTGTTAGAATCAGGGGTGCTTTCAGCTTGCAAGGTCCAACAGAAAGTGACATGGGACTAGAAATCGGGTTCCTAACCGGGGCGCCAGAAAAACCTACTGAAACATTTATATCGCCAGACAAAGGTGCGCCAGAGAGTTTTGAATGCATGATTGAACTCTTTGCAGCACCAGTGTCTAGCAGAAAAGGCTCCGTCACATTTGCTGTAGTCACCTCAACATACGGTCCACTCTGATCCACTGGCACTGAAACAACTCCCTCTCTCTGTCTACGGCTGTCCTAGTAATCATTATTTTCTGCATCACCGTCCTCTGCATAATAATCATTATTATAATACTGGGCCGTATTACTAATCGCGTTAGCTTGCTGATCAAAGCTATTGATGGTACTTTGAGGCGGCAGAGGACGCGCGTTCTGGGGAACACTTCCACGCCCTCTGCCTCTAGGAGCTTGCTGACCACCCCTACCTCTTGCGCCATACATATTACCGTTCCGCTGCATTAATTTAGGGCAACTATATTTAAAATGACCTTCCTCTTTACAGTATGAACATTGATTGGGACCTACAGGGATACGTGGTTGATAATACCCATTCATTTGCTGGTTATTCTGAAACTGTTGGGGCTGCTGATAGATACCTTGGGTTTGCCTATAATTATTCTGTCCTCCACGTGGCGGATAAGCCTGCTGTAAAAGGACCTTCGTTTTCAGTTCTTTCGTTTTCTTATCTGTTCTATCCTTCTCATCTTTATCTCTATTTTCATAATACTGTGCAGTAGCCAGTATTTGCGCTGAAGAGGAAACGGCCCAAGAACTTTCTTAGTCTTTTAATTTCTTACACAACTCGGGAAGTAGATTCTGCACAAATTTATCCACAAATAACCGTTGGCCACCTTCAGTGCTCATGTCTTGACCACTGTGGTTGATAAACGTTTCTTCAAACCTTGTAAAGAAATCGGACACTGTCTCATCTTTCTTCTGCTTACATGCGGATAGTTTATCCCAATTTACGCGCATCGCGGGCATTAAAGTTTTCATGTATGTAATAATTCTACCAGGGAGGTCTGCTACTAAAGGGTCAGGCTTCGCACTACCAACTTGGCCAGCGTCCGCAGCAATGATATTAGCCCATGTGCCCCCTAGTTCTGCAGCATGATCCGTATTACGGATGGATCCCCATAAAGGCTGTGGAACAACATTCCCGTACAACATATCTATGTCAGCCAGATTCATAACACACGATTCCGCAGTTTGGGATAACTCCTTATAATATCCTGTAGGGTTTTTACGGGGGTCAGGCAATGTCTGCTTAAGCGCTAACACCTCAGATCGCTTCCATGGGACATGTACCCAAACACGCTGAAAATGTGCTAAGACAGGTGGAGCAGCATTTGGATCAGCAGGTCTCCAAACTGGGGGAACCTCACGCAACGGATATTGGCGCGCTTTTACCTTTTTCCCCACAGGGAATTCCTGTTCGAACAATGATTGCTGACAATCGCCATTTCTGAAGGACAGTAAAGTCGCAACTGCTCTATCTACATCGGGACCCACAATTATACATGTTCCAAAATCAAATCGCACGCGACACAATTCCTGCGGGATTGTGCTTGAACCATGATCCTCCAATTCCTCACAGAGGCATTCACACATTTTGTTAAAGACATATCTCTGTTTTGGGGCATCCCATTGGTCGAAAACGTTAACAACTGATTCCACATTATAGAGTGAAGGGAAACCAATCCACCTATGCGCCAGATTATCTAACACCTCTTTCTCGTCAGGACCAGGCAGCTGACTACGCAATTGCTTACGTTGTAAACCAGGAGTCACACTAGATGACCCAAAGAGAGGCGACATTAAACTAGTAACTACATTAGCTAGTCGTTGTCGTGCTGAAGGAGAAGTTGAGGCGAAAACAGAGGGATAGACAGAGGGAAGAAAAACGGATTCAGATACAGGTACCTGGGTATTGTAAGAAGGAGCGCCAGGGGAGGCAGCTGACATACTAGGCAAAGTCGCAGGAAGCGCAGGGGCAATAGGTAACACAACTGGCGGCCCTTGAGAGGGCTGCACTGCAGGGATAGGAGCCAGCTGAGGAGGAGCTGGCGGCTGTGGGAAGGCTTGCGGCATATTTACTGGAGGCTGCACATTTAGAAGCTGTGGAGGCGCTGTGGCATTTTGCGCATACGGGGGTGGCGAACTTAGCAAATGGGACATTAGGGAATCTTTCTCTTTCTCTTTTGTTTCATCTTGCACAAGGGGTGACAAAACAGGGTAACATTTATCGATCCCTAGTTTGCGCTGTCTATGTAACTGCTCATTCATTTGTTCCTCCTCATTATCTTTACATTGCACAGCTGCTTGCATCATTGACATACCTCTTTTTCTCTTATTTCTTTTCTCTAGCTTAATTTCCTTCTGTTTGGCTTCCTTTCGCCATAGGCGGAAAGAATCAAACATCGCCGGCCGGGCTTTCTTTTTAAACAATTTCACTTCCAAATTATCTAAGATATCTGTATCGAAACTACCATTTTGGGCACATTTTAAAACACCGTCCTTTCTGGTGTATCGGATCCATACTTCATTATATGCAATGGGGCCCACACCATGTTTTACATAAAGCTCATAGGTTGGAGTTCCAATTGGAGGAACCGGACATGAATCCTCTAACTGGAAATCCCTTCCACAACCCAAACAAAACAATCTTCCAAATACACTAGAACCAGGCATCTTCGCTCACTAGTCTAGTTTCAAACTTCAAAGGATTATCGATTACGATAGTCTCGTGAATACACGAGTCCTCTGGCTTTGGGACTTGCAAGCTCCAAATCAAAATGATCCCGAAGGATACCAAAAATCCCGAAGGATACCAAACAAACTGGGAGACGCTCCACTTATACTTAACTGAATATCGATGATCGATGGCGTCACCAGAAGACTCTCTCGATTGTTTCGCTCTACTAAAATCGTCAAGGGTCCAAAACAGGGCGATTAATCAGGGCAGCAGTACTTCGTAGCCGTCGGGACGCGGAGAACCTCGCAGAAAAGACTTTCGGACCACGTCGACATGCAGGGGTCGATGAAGTGGCGGCATTTCCTCCAGAATTTCCACACGAAGCTCCTCACGAACCTCTGGCTTGGACCGGTACCGCTGAAATCGTCCCGAGTTGGGCGCCAACTGAAGTACTGGGAACACACCCTAAGACTTCTGGTTCTTCCTGTTTCAGACCTACAGAAACACAGAGTCTTCTAGGTGAAGTCAGAGATCGATTTATTGGCTGCAGACCAATTACAGGTATCCGAGAAGTACAACACAATGTATGTTCTCAGGAGACTGCTTAAAGTTACAGAAACGAGCTTCTCCTTAAATACAAAATATCATGCTTCAGGCATACATTCCTTGTTTTACGATATGGTCATCTACGTGTATCCATTACAAACGAAAAGGCAGACTCATGATGACCATCCCACGTTCCAGTTAAGTCAGCCCACAATTATTTACCCAGCAAGGCTCAGATCCCACATCAGATATCAACAGGCCCCAATAAACACGGGCATCTCCTGTTTGGAAAACAAGCCATAAAGCAGGAAGAGTCAGGTGTGAAAGAGATTAGCCGGAGGCTCGTGTGGGATGAAAAGGCTTTATGGTGTGTCAAACCCAGATGCTAATCACAGATGGCCGTAGGACGGGGAGCTCGTGAGACCAGACTGACCTGGGGCAGCGGAGCCAAGCTGCACAGGTCACAGAGAAGTCAAACAGAAAGTACATGTGTTCTAAAGGCCCGTACTTGTTTGTAATGTGTAGCCTATGTGAGGGCAACCATAAGATGGTCACCGCTCTAAGATGGAACCCACGTAGTCAATGTATAATATCGTATACACAGTGAATTTATAGCTAAAACGTTATACAAAGCACTTGTACATACCGCATTGACCATTCGCGGTTCGCTAATACCGGAATAGACAGGGGTAGGGCCCTTCCTCCCACGCGGTCCCAAATTCTAAAGTACCACAATTCTCCTGTCGATGGGGAGCCAGTGCAGGTTCCTCAGGTGGGGGGTGATGTGGTCGCGGCGCTGGGCTTCGAGGATCAGGTGTACAGAGGCGTTCTGGATTCTTTGTAGTCTGCTGATGAGCTTGGACGAGGCTCCGGCGTAGAGGGCGTTTCCGTAGTCGAGTCTGCTGCTGACGAGGGCCTGGGTGACTGTTTTCCTCATGTTTGTCGGGATCCATCTGTAGATCTTGCAGAGCATGCGGAGGGTGTTGAAGCAGGTGGAGGAGACTGCGTTGACTTGTTTGGTCATGGTGAGTTTTGAGTCGAGGATGACTCCCAGGTTGCGTGCGTGGTCGGTGGGGGCCGGGGGGGTCCCCAGTGATGCGGGCCACCATGAGTCATCCCATGCTGAAGGGTTGGACCCGAGGATGAGGATCTCCGTCTTGTCTGAGTTCAGCTTAAGTCGGCTTTCCTTCATCCAGTCGGCGACTGCCTTCATTCCCAGGTGGAGGTTGGATTTGGTGGTGAGAGGGTCCTTGGTGAGGGAGAGGATCAGCTGCGTGTCGTCGGCGTAGGAAATTATGTTGAGGTCGTGCTGTCGGGCGATGTGTGCTAGTGGTGCCATGTAGACGTTGAACAGCGTCGGGCTGAGGGAGGATCCTTGTGGGACGCCGCAGATGATCTCGGAGGCCTTGGACCGGAACGGGGGGAGGCGGACTCTCTGAGTTCTGCCGGAGAGGAAGGAGGTGGTCCAGTCCAAGGCCTTCTCCCAGATCCCTGCGTCTTGGAGTCGCGTGCATAGTGTGTGGTGGCAAGCTGTGTCGAAGGTGGCGGAGAGATCCAGGAGGATGTGGGCCGCCGTCTCACCATTGTCTAGAAGGATCCTGATGTCATCTGTGGCGGCGATGAGGGCAGTCTCGGTGCTGTGGTTGCTGCGGAATCCTGATTGGGAGGGGTCCAGGATGTTGTTGTTTTCGAGGTGACGGGTGAGCTGGGTGTTAACTATCCTCTCGATGACCTTTGCTGGGAACAGAAGCAGGGAGATGGGCCGGAAGTTCTTGAGGTCGCTCGGATCTGCCTTGGGTTTCTTCAGTAGGGCGTTGATCTCTGCGTGCTTCCAGTTCTCAGGGAAGGTAGCGGTCTCAAAGGAGAGGTTGATGATGTTGCGCAGGTGGGGTGCGATGGAATTGCCGGCTTTGTTGAAGATGTGGTGTGGGAGAGGGTCGGACGGGGATCCGGAGTGGATTGTGCCCATGGTCTTGATTGTGTCCTCGATGCTCACGTTGGCCCAGGTTGTCAGGGAGTCGTGGACGGTGGGATGCGGTGGGTCCGGTGCGACGCGGCCCGCAGGGGTTGTCCGGGGTTCGAAACTGTCATGGATATCGGAGATTTTTCGGTGAAAGAAGGTGGCGAGGGAGTAGCACAGGGCTTGCGATGGAGGGATGTCGTTGGTGCTGGAGCTGGGGTTGGAGAGTTCCTTCACTATGTTGAAGAGCTCCTTGCTGTTGTGTGCGTTTTTGTCAAGGCGGTCTGTGAAGGAGGTCCTTTTGGCGGTCCTGATGAGGTGGTGGTGGTTGCGGATGGCATCTTTGTGGGCAGCGCGGCTGTCCGGCGTCTTGCCGCTGTGCCATATGCTCTCCAATTTCCGGCAGGTGCGCTTTGAGTCGAGGAGTACCGGGGTGAACCAGCTGGCTCTTTTGCTGGTGTCTCTGTTGGTGGGTTTTTTCAGCGGGGCTACGGTGTTGGCGCAGTCGTTCATCCAGCGTTTGAGGGTGAGTGTACCATCATCGGGTTGGTGGGGTTGGTCGGAGGATTGAGTGCTAGGCTTGTCTGCAGTTGTTCTTCAGTGACTTTGCCCCAGCAGCGGCGGGGGTCTGTAGGGTGCGGTGGTGTGTGAGGGGTTTTCGGAAGGAGAAGTGGATGCAGTGGTGGTCTGTCCAGGTGAGTTCGGAGGCATGGCTGAAGGTGACGTGGGAGCTTGAGGAGAAGATGGCATCAAGTGTGTGACCGGCGATGTGGGTCAGCATCGTGACGAGCTGTTTTAGTCCGAGGTTGTCGAGGTTGTCGATCAGGGTGGAGGAGTTGTTGTCGTTGTTGTTCTCCAGATGATAGTTCAGGTCTCCGAGGAGGATGTAGTCGGTGGAGGTCAGCGCGTGTGTGCTGATGAGGTCGGCGATGGAGTTGCAGAATTGAGGCCGGGGTCCTGGCGGTCTGTAGACGAGTGTGCCTCTTGGGTCTTGGGGTCCGTGTGGATCTGGAAGTGCATCTGTTCGGCGGTGCTGAGGGTATCGTTGGTGTTTGTTCAGAGGCTAACATCTGAGCAAATTCATGCCATTGTTAAGATGCCTGTCTGTTAGAAATGGGGTCTCTAGTTGGCAAGGGCTTGCACCTTTGTCCAAATAGGGACCCTGCTTCCTAGTCAGGATAAGGGAGTTACACTCCTAAAACAACCCCTGCTCACCCCCTTGGTAGCTTGGCACGAGCAGTCAGGCTTATCTTAGAGGCAGTGTGTAAAGCATTTGTACATAACCAACAGTAATACAGTGTAAACAATTCAAAAGGACACCACACCAGTTTAGAAAAATATCCAATATTTTTATATACTTAAGACAAGACCAAAACGATTAAAATCCACAATACTGTACTTAGAAATTTTCAGTTATCCGAATAACCTTCAAAAACAGTTCCTTGATGTCGATAGCTCTGTCCGGGGTTATCACGGCGTCGTGAGCAAACAAATCAAAACGGTTCTGGCATCGCGGGACAGCTATGGTGTCGGGAAGACCCACAAACAGTACCTTTCAGAAATGCCGGGCGTCGATGACCTCTTGTTGAGCTTCAGAACACACAGCGTAGATAGGCGTTGGTGCCGGAGGTCGATTCAGGAGTCATTGGGACCCTCGAAGTCACACGCGTTGCAGATCAAACTCCTCTTTGTTGAAGTCAGGCGCGCTGGCGTCGGCAGGCGTCAGGTGCTGTGGTACGACGTGCAGCGGTGCGGCGTGGGGTGCCCTCAGGTCGCGGTGCAATCAGCGGCTCGGTGGCGGTGCCAGATGGCATCGTCGGTGTGACCAGGGTCACGGTGTGAGATGAAGGCGCTGCTCGTCACGGTGCTGGCAGGTCACGGTGCAAGCAGCGGCATCATCGTTGCTGAAGTGCTGTCGTCGGATGACAAACTGGAGTCGATGGCACCGGCATCGGTAGGCCAAGGCTGCAGTGCGGGATGAGGGCGCTGCGTCGTGTAACTTTACGAGCAGTGCCCTCAAACCACGGTGCAAGCAGCAACGTCGATTCTGGCGTGGAGCAGCATCGTCGGGGATACCAAGGCGTCATCGTGAAGCGAGGCGGTACGGAGTGCGGTGCCCACAGGTCGCGGTGTGAGCAGCTGCTTGGTGGCGGCATCAGCAGGTGTCATCGGTGAGACCAGGGTCACGGTGCGGCGTTGCTGCGGTGTCCTATGCGGTGCCTTCAGGACACGGAGTCGGCAGCGGTGTCATAGACGGCGTCGAGCTTGAAGTCTTTGCTGTTCCTGAGACTTCTTGAACAGGGGGTAAGCTCCACCTCAAGCCCTTGGAGAAACTCACAAAAGTAGATTGCAGAAAGTTCAGTCCAGTCCTTTCACTGCCCAAGACAGAAGCAGCCACTGCAGGCCAACACAGCAAAGCACACAGCAAAGTGGTAGGTCCTTCTCACAGCTTCTCCAGCTCTTCTTATTGGCAGTGTTCTTGATCCAAAAGAGTTCTTAAGTCTTGGGGTTTGGGCCCCAATATTTATACTAGCAAATGCTTTGTCCTCCGAAGGCAGAGGGGCCTGAACCTAGTTCAAACCAGTTCTGGGTGCACTCTGCCAGTGTGCACCTTCTTCCTTTGTCAGTGTGGGCCCAGGTCATCAGACGCACCACAGGAGGTGGAGTCAGCATTGTGGAAGGTAGGCACAGCCCTATTCAGACCCAGGTGCTACACCTCCCACCCATCTATGTGTAGATAGGCCTATTCAGCCCTGTGCTGACTCACCCTGTCTCCTGGAGTCTCCCCCAGCCCCTGTCACTCACAAACCAGACAGACAATACACAAGCTAGCAGAGGCAGGCTGGATGAGTAGGTAAGAAAATACCTACTTTCTAAAAGTGGTATTTTCAAACACAGAATGCTAAAACCAACTTCACCAAAAGATGTATTTTATCATTCTAAACTCAAATTCCTACCATGTTCCCTGGGCCAAATAGGATTATATGATGTTATAATCAAACTGCCCATTCTGGCCTATGGGGAATAGAAAGCGTGGCAATAGTGAAAAACGAAGTAGGCTGTAATTTACTATCAGGACATGCCACACACACCAGGGCATGTCCTACCTTTTACATAAAATGCACCCTGCCCACAGGGATAACGTGGGCCTACCTTAGGGGTGACTAACATGTAGAAAAGGGAAGGTTTATGGACCGGCAAGTGTGTGCACTTGCCAAGTCGACATGGCAGCCCCAGGCTGCACACAGGCTCTGCAATGGCAGGCCAGAGTTACACTTAACGGGCTATTTGCGTGGGTGGAACAATCTAGTGCTGCAGCCCACCAACAGCATTTGATGTATAGGCCCTGGCATTCGCAGTGCACTTTACTAGGGACTGACACATAAATCAAATAGGCCAATCATGGAAACACCAATCCATAACACATTTTACACAAAGAGCATATGCACTTTAGCACTGATTGACAGTTGGAAAGTGACCAGAGTCCTAAAACCAACACAAACAGGTCAGGAAAAAATAGGAGGAAAAAGCAAAAAGTTTAGGGATAACCCTGCAAAAAGGTTCATTTCCAACACAACACCCTTCCAGCCTAGAGCCAGGGTAGACCAATCCATACCTCGATGGACTTCCCTGCTTGGGGCGATAGAACATTGAACCTGGCCCGCAACAGCAGGGTTTCCTTCCCAATCTATGCCTTCCTGAACCTAGTTGGATCCCTCTATCCATACTCTCAGGGCCCACTAAGCTGACCTTTGGGGAACCCTTCTCCTCACCTGTGAACCCCATCTGTGCAGCGCCTAAACTTACTTTGCTCACAGATGTGTCCCAACAGGCCGACAGTGCCCATATGGCATACACAGTGGTGTGGTCCAGTCCACCCCTGGGGTGTGACTCCTGTCCCCCTCCCAGGGGCAACCCTATCCACCAAGACAGCAAGCCACAGTGGCTACCGACAGTTGTTAGTGGGGAGACCCAGGCCTTATGCCTCTCAGGGCTCTCTAACCTCTGTGGCATCAGAGAATGGGGGGCGGTAACCCCAGGTACCTGGCACACTTTGTCCACTCTCCCTCTTGTCAGGTCAGGGATGACATCCTGGCACTGACCCACCAGCCCAGGGTCTGTACCTGCCACTGGACAGGAGACTGGGGTAGGCTCTTCCACACCCTGTCCTCCTCCCTGGGGCTCTGTACCCTCCCACCTGGAGCAGTACCCCTTTCCAGAATTGTCAGGTCACCTGTGGCAGGTGTTCTGCACAATTCGTCCACCAGTTCAGGGAAGCTATCCTGCAACTTGTACACCAGCCCCGGGTCTGTACCCTAAGGCTGAACAAGGGACTGGGGTGGACTCTCCCACACTCGGTCCTCCTCCCTGGGGCTCTATGCCCTCCAACCTGGAGAGGTACCCCCTTCCAGAATTGACAGGCCACCTGTGGCAGGTGTTCTGCACAATTCGCCCTCAGCTGTTCAGGGGTGATATCCTGCAACTGGTACACCAGCCCAGGGTCTGTACCCTGAGGCTGAACCGGAAAGTGGGGTGGGCTCTCCCACACCTAGCCCTCCTCCTTGGGACTCTGTACCCTCCCACCTCGAGCGGCACCCCCAGAAGACAAACCAATAGGGGGACTGTTAGCAGTCACCCCTCCCTCCAGGTCAGGGGGGACACCCCGAACCTGGCCCTCAAACCCAGGGTCTGGCTTAGGCTGTACCTGTGCCTGGCATCCCAGGACTTCTGGGGGAGTACACCAACCCCCCCCAAGGGAAACACACTCCTCATAAGTTGTGCGAGAGTCTGCCTGGCGCAGGTCTCCAGCCTCCTGTCCACCTGACAGATCATGAAGACCCCCCAGGCCAGAAGAGGCCTCACCAGGGTCAGTCCTGGGGTGCTCTGACCTCAGAGCTTGCAACCCCTGACCCACTGGTCCTTCCACTGGGGACGGCGTCCCCCCTCACCCTTTGGTCTGGACTCTTGCACCCTCCCACCTGTAGCAGTGCTGCCAGACACCAGAACCGGTGGGATTCTGTTTACAGCAGTCCCCCAGACACTAGGGAATCCCCCTCAATGGGTAGCCTTTCAGTACAGCCTAAGCTCCTCACCTGGTGTTCCCTCATGGAACCACCCAGGCTCTGGGACCGGGTTTCGGGCACCTTGGGCCTCAGCCCCTTCCCACTCCTTCTCCGTGGAGACAAGACATGAGTCCCTACACCCTTCCCACGACACCGTGACCTATCTGGGCTACCACGAACCATTCCCACCACCCTTGGTTGGGAAAGACCTAAGCCACTTCCTTCCGGGTCACCCCCAGATGCTTCTCCAGACCCTCTGGCATCCACCACAAGGTCTGCCTCCAGTGCAACTCACACTCCACCGGGTGTTGGCAAAGCTCTGGAAAACAGGGACTTAAAATATGCTCTCCAACAATTGAATCACGCAGCCCCACACAGGTGTTAACCAAACGACCCTTGACCCACCCGCCCAGTGCCTCAGAAAAGTACCCCATATTCTCACAAGACTGGTGAGACAGTGTCTCACTGTTGCTGTCTCTCACTCTAGCTAACCTCCATGCTCACTAACCAGGACTTCTATCATGGGGGAACCCCTCTCCCTGCACCTCCCATCTAGAGTCAGTAGAGTGTCCCTCCCACTACTAGGAATATGATTCCCTGTGCCAGTTCCCCAATCCAACTAAGGGACACTGCGTACCACTGGAGTAACCTCACAATCCTGAACCCTCTGGTGTATGCGTACCACTGGAGTAACCTCACAATCCTGAACCCTCTGGTGTATGTCAACCCCCTCCTTGAAGCAGGGCCCCAAATCTGTGTGTGAGTGTACTTCCCCCTCAGTACTAGACACTACATTTTTGCTGCCACCATCTGAGCTGGACAAAGCCCTACCGGCTTCCCAATCCAGCTCCAGCTCTCTCATTTTAACCTCATGATCCAAGATCATCTTCTATTCCTCCTTGGCTATTCTTTTGTCTTCCATTTCCCTCTCCATCCAGAGCTTTTCTAACTCAAACTTCCTTGCTTCCCGCCTGTCCTCCAGTTCCTCTGGGAACAAGCCACTGCTGCCTGGCCTGGAGGGTTCCCTCCCTCCCAAAAACACATCCACCCTAAAAATACTCTCCCCTGCCTCTCCACTGAGATCACCAGATTGCCCACTGGCATGTCTGGCTGCTACCCAGGCCCTCAGCGCCTGCTGTAGCTCATCCTTCCCGACAAGGCCTCTGACCTGGACTATCAGGTTCTTGCAAATCGCTTTCAATTCCTTTACGTTGTAGGATTCCAACCCACCCTCCTCAAAGGCAATTTCCATTGATGCATTTGATGATGCTCTAGATTCAGGCATGTTGAAGTAGCAAGTTCAAACTGGCAAAATAAAAAATAGGCCAAAAGAAAAAGAACCAGTATGTGGTACGTAATGGTCTGCAATATGGTAGTAGTGCACACCAATCACTGTAAGTCAAGTGCAAACACAACTCCTATCCTCACCGCTGACAACCAATGTTAGAAATGGGGACAGTAATACAGTGTAAATACTACAAAAGGACACCACACCAGTTTAGAAACATATCCAATATTTCTATATACTTAAGACAAGACCAAAATGATAAAATGCCACAATACAGTACTTAAAAATCTTCAGTTATCCAAATAACCTTGTAAAACAGTTCCTTGATGTCGATAGCTCCGTCCGGTGCTATCACGGCGTCGTGAGCAAACAAATCCAAACAGTTCTGGCTGACCGCGGTGTCGCGGGCCAGCTACGGTGTCGGAAAGACCCGCAAACAGTACCTTTCAGAAATGCAGGGGGTCGATGACCTCTCGTTGATCTTCCGAACACACGTCGTCGGTAGGCTTCAGTTCCGGAGGTCGATGCAGGAGTCGTCGGGGCCCTTGAAGTCACACGCGTTGCAGATCCAACTCCTCTTTGTTGATGTCAGGAGCGCTGGCGTCGGCAGGCGTCGGGTACTGCGCTGCGGCGTTCAGCGGTGCAGCGTGCAGTACCCTCAGGTCACGGTGCAAGCAGCGGCTTGGTGGCGGTGTCAGATGGTGTCGTTGGTGAGACCAGGGTCGCGGTGTCAGATGAAGGCGGTGCTCACACGGTGCTGGCAGGTCACGGTGCAAGCAGCGTCGTCGTCATTGCTGAAGTGCTGTCGTCGGCTGATGAACTGGGTTGATGTCACCAGCGTCGGTAGGCCATGGCTGTGGTGCGGGATGAGGGCGGTGCATCATGTAACTTTACGAGCGGTGCCCTCGAACCACTGTACAAGCAGCGGCGTCGATTTCGGCATGTAGTGGCATCGCCGGGGATACCAAGATGTCATTGTGAAGCGAGGCGGTGCGGAGTGCAGTGCCCACAGGTTGCGGTGTGAGCAGAGGCTCGATGGCAGCGTCAGCAGGCGTCGTAGGTGAGACCAGGGTCATGGTGCAGCCTTGCAGTGGTGCGCTCTGCGGTGCCTTCAGCACACAGAGTTGGCAGCTGTGTCGTAGACGCCATCGAGCTTGAAGTCTTTGCTGTACCGGAGATTTCTTGAACAGGGGGCAAGCTCTACCTCAAGCCCTTGGAGAAACTCACAAAAGTAGATTGCAGAAAGTTCAGTCCAGTCCTTTCACTGCCCAAGACAGAAGCAGCCACTGCAGGCCAACACAGCAAAGCACACAGCAAAGTGATAGGTCCTCTTCACAGTTTCACCAGCTCTTCTTATTGGCAGTCTTCTTGATCCAAAAGAGTTATAAAGTCTTGGGGTTTGGACCCCAATATTTATACTAGCAAATGCTTTGTCCTCCGAAGGCAGAGGGCCTATTCATTATCCTCTGTTAGTCGGTTATTTATATGATCTTACTAAAAGTTTGCGTTCTATTTACCAACAGATTCACAAGGCTTGACCCCCAACACAAGAGGGGCCATACAGCCCGGTAACTACATTCTTGTATGAAACTACCAGAGACGAGACAGCTCGGAACCTAGGTGGAAGGGCCCATATTTGGTCCTCATCATGACAAGTACGGTATTTAGAGTGGATGGTCGGAAACACTGGATTCATGCATCCCACTGCCGGCGTGTCCCGCTTACCTTCCCCTGTCATCGGTTGATAAAAAAGGGGATAGGTAACAACAAAGAAGAAACAAATCTTCATTAGGTGCCCTTTTCTGATGCCCAGTTGTTTGGGACACAGCCGAAGGAAGAGAGCGAGGCAGCCCTGACAACTGCAGTTATCCCATAAATTGCAGATTTGCAGGTCCTTCTTCATGATACAGCACCCGGAGTGAAAAGGTACTATTTGTATCCTCGGCGAAAGAAAGGTGCGCCGAAAGAGAAGTGAGTGTAGAAGGGATGGACTTCATGGAGACGGATAGTAAAGTGGCCATTGTTTCTGCTTTTTATCATTAGATTAGGGACTAGAAGATTGGTGGACTATCTGAGACGCAGGACAGGATGAGTTGAGGGTATCTTCCAAGGAAGGAGATTGCCCTATCCTGAGGACAGTGAACACTTGCAGACGGGCTACAATAGTGTGGCTCTACCACATACGTGCTCAACAGCACCACCGAGGATTGAACAATAGAGGCCTGCCAGGGAGGCTTGTAACGGACCCTGAACTTCTTATTGTTTTATTTTTATTTTTTCCTGTGTCCTTTCCACCATTGGTTCCATTATAAAAAGGTATTTTCTCAGATATTTTTTTTTTTGTAATTCTATAGCGAATATGTATCCTTTTGGTCGCCCTCGTGTAGAAGATGAACAGTTTTTTGTTGTCTTGCAACCAAGGCAGATCAGTTTTGAATGGTTGCTCAGGAAGAAAATGTTTTGCGCTGTGGGCATATTGCTGTTCTTCCTAGTGGGAGAGGGGTTGTTTTGGATACTGGAGTGTTTCTCTGGGGTTACCTCATCATGTGTTCTATATAAAACTGTTTCTTCAAATCGTAGCAAAAGAACAACCTACAGAAATGTTTTCTTAGACACTCCCAATGCTTTGGAGATAATACAGCCTGTTACCCCACTGATTCTGTTACAAGTTTATGGACGGCTTATTTATTTATTTATTTATTTATGGATTTATATCGCGCTAGAATCGACTCTTAAAAGAGTATCTCTGCGCATAGAAGAAAGGAAAAAGATCTTGGCAGCTACAGGAGGCGAGAGGTACAATTCAGCTCAACTTGGCCATACACTACTAAAATGATTGATAGTTACTAGAACAAAAACGTTTTAAGCTTTTTCCTAAAAACCAGGAATTCTGAGCATTGCCTGAGCTCAAAAGGTAATTTGTTCCATAGTGTTGGACCTACCACTGATAGGGCTTTCCTGCCCTGTCTGCTCCTCTTAATGGTAGGTACTTTGAGTAAGAGTTGGTTACTGGACCTAAGAAATCGAATGGGGTTGTAAGGAATGAATTTGTCTCTCCAATGGGAGGGTCCGGATCCATGTATTGCTTCTGTGAATAAGGCAGCATGTCTTAAAAGTAATCCTCTTATGGATTGGGAGCCAGTGTAGTCTGTCGAGGAGCGGTTTGGAAGGTGTTCTTGGGGGGGCATTCAGCACATGTCTAGCCGCAGTGTTCTGAATCACCTGGAGTTTTTCTATGACTCCCTGGTTAGCTGACAATAGGAGCCCATTGCAGTAATCCAGGCGACTCAGCACTAAAGCCTGTACCAAGGTTTTCCTAGTGGAATCAGGTAATAGTGGGAACACTTTGCGTAATAGTCCAATAGCATGAAGACATTGGCTGATCACCCAATTACCATGTTGTTTAAGGGTGAGCTCCCGGTCAAGACGAACCCCTAGGTTTTTTACAACCAGCTTGGGTTCAGGTACTTGACCGAGCTCACTTGGCCACCACTCAGGAGTCCACAGATTTTTAACCTCCCCAAATAGCATTACTTCTGTTTTATTCACATTGCATTGAAGGTAGTTAGACTTCATCCAATTCGCTACAGCTTTCATGCCATCTGAGAAGGCTGTCTTCACTTCGTTGGTAAGATGTTTAAAAGGGAATAAGAGCTGCGTATCATCAGCATAGGAGACAGGGACAAACCCGAAGTTTCTCAGTATGCTGGCCAGGGGTGCCACATAGATGTTAAAAAGAGTGGGGCTTAGACAGGAGCCCTGTGGCACCCCCTTGGTAATATAAGTTTCTTTTGACCGAAATGGGCCCATGCTGACAGTTTGGGTGCGGTCAAATAGAAAACTCTTTAGCCAGGTTAACGCTAAGCTCTCAATCCCAATTGCGGCCAGACGTTCGATTAAGATTTTATGAGATATAGTATCGAACGCCGCCGATAAATCCAACAGTACCAGGATCGCCGAGTACCCTCGGTCCTGATACATGTGAAGATCGTCTGTCACAGATAGCAAGGCGGATTCAGAGCTGTGTTTGGGTCTAAAGCCAAACTGAGAACTATCTAGCAGACCAAACTGTTCAATGTAATGTGAGATCTGTTTATTGACATGTTTCTCTATCACCTTTTTCAAAAAAGGGAGTAGCGAGATGGGCCTCAGGTTGGATAAGTCAGTCCAGGGGATGGAAGAGTTTTTTCTGATGGGCCTTACCAGCGCTTTTTTCCATTCCCCAGGGACTTGTCCCTCAATCAGAGAGAGATTGATAAGATTTTGGATTTGCGGACTCAGACTTTTCCCTACTTTCGAGATAATTCTGGCAGGGATTATGTCTGAGGGACTGCCGCTTTTTATCTGGCCAAGATAACCCTCAGTATCAATCAAGGAGATAGGAGAGAAGGAAGATAAAGACATGGTTCCCCTCTCTAGTTCCTTTTCCAGAACTGCTGATGTATCTCCAATAATGGATAAGTTGGAATTTGAGATATCGTCATGGATCTTATTTATTTTATTTGTGAAAAATTGGGCCACCTCGTTACAGAGTTGTTGTGAGGCTAGCTCCTGAGTTTCACAGGCTGCTGGTTTCACAAATGAATATAAGGTTTGAAATAAGATCCTAGGGGAATTCCCTGCAGCTGAAAGAAGAGCCTGTATATGGGATTTCCGAGCATGACGAATTTCTTTGTGATATTTGGTTAGAGCTATCCAGAAATAATTCTTATCAGTGTCCTCGTGGGTCGATCTCCACACTTTTTCTAATTTCCTTGCCTGTTGTTTGAGGGATCTCAGGTGTTCTGTAAACCATACCTCCTGTTTGCGTGCTAAGCGAGGTTTATAGGTTTTCGTAGGAGCAATCATATTTACCACCTGAGATATGGCCTGATTATAGCGGTCCAATGCCTTGTCGACATTAGCTCCAGGGCAAAAAGGAGAATCGGCAAAGTGCTCCTGAAAATTCTCCGAAGTGATCTTATGCCATGGCCGACGCCTGATAGGAAGGACTTGTGCCTTATTGGTTATTGTTATTGTTATTGGTTAACTATACATATGTTCGGCCTCCTCATTTCGTAGAGGTAAAAGGTGAATTTGGCCTGGGATAACCTGGATATTGCTTATACTATTGAAAACCAAAGGGGACAGGGTAGCTGGGGTGTATGTCTGAAATGTATTGTAGTGATTTGTACCTTAGTAAGAGAAACATTACTTTGACAGGTTGGCACTATCAGAATTTGACTGTCACTCAGGAAGCAGGTATATATCCCCCATGTTGCCCTGTGATCAATAGTACTGATGCTTACCTGTACATCAATTTTTCTTGAGAAATAGTCTATAAAACATATTGCATTTAGGTTAAAAGGATGATCAAAGTATTAAGGGAAGGAGTACTAGATTTGCCCCATTAGACTATCAGGGTCCACTATATGCACACCCAGTTTTTTTTTTTTTTATCAAATGGTACGTACACTAATATGTATAATGGTACAGATGATGTAGCCTTGGGCATGGTCTTGTCTCTAGGGGTGCCTTGCAAGTTTAGTAGACCAAACATAAGATGGGTGAAGAGAACATTGACCAAGGAATTCTGTGAGGGTGTTACTGATTTGGAAGTCAATAACTATAGTAATGGTATCACTTTTGGATATATCCTTTCCTCTATTTGGTGGTACCGCCATGGCCAGGGGTGAACGAGCTAGAGAGTATTTTGGGCGTAAGTTGCAAATTTTATCTAATTCTACAGTGGCAGCTTTATGGGACATCACCACGCAGTTGGAAAGCATGCGCATATACTCCGAAGAAACAAGATATGCAGTTGACTTTATTTTAGCCAATAATGGTGGTGTATGCGCAATAATAGGAGAGCAGTGTGTAGTCGGTATCATCAGTATGGAAACGAATATCACTCAGCATATTCTAGATATTTTGGAAAACGTCAAAGGGTTGGAGAGCGGTAACTGGAGCTGGTCCTCATTTGGTGGTTGGGGTTGGATTCTAGAAAAGGTGAGATATTTCATTGTCCTTTTGTTGTGTCTTGATCCAGTGCCTTCCCTTGTGCCGTTCATACTGTGCCACTTACCTCACTCCAAAGGGATTTCAGTTCACGATGCAAACGCTACTATAATGCTCCTAAAGGAGATTGAAACAATTATGAAGATTGATGAAGGGGTTTTCGGTTCTTCTACTTCTCTGGCAGGTTCGATTCCTAATGACACTTTTATCACTGATGTTCAGTGTCATTTTTTGTGTTAGTTATACATATATATTAGTATCTGACATATTATTGTTTGAATGACTGTATTTTTCATTTACTATTAGAATTGTAAAGACCCATACCTGATAGCAAGGATGAAGGTACCTGTATTTAGCATCTAATGCTTAAAGGTGGGTCTATTAGAATCAAAACTTAATTTGTTATATTACCTATATTTTACTTCGTTTTCATGTTAGCAGTATATAGCTAAATTATAATATATGCACACTGTATGTATGTGAATTTAGTAAACGCAGTTGTCAAGTTTGCTAGGTTGACAACTGTGCTGCCATTTTAGCTCCCGAAGGCGCCATTTTCCTGTTGATATCGAAACAGTTATTTGCTCATTTACGAGAAATTGTCCCTGGCAAGTTTTGTTTTTTCCCAATGCTGAAACCAACTTGTTATTGCATGTCTTTCTTGTTGCATAGAGGCCTTCTCCCACCTGTCTAGAAGGGAGGATAGGGCAGTCAACCTTGGATAGAAGATAGATTGTACCAGGCTGTGGAATGGAAACCCCTGCTCTGTGCCCCCGACAGCTACCAGTGTTTTTCCATAGTTGGTGGGTCTTATGGGGCTCCGCAACATACATAATGTTTATGTTTGTGAGAGTCAGTCCCTTGTCAGTCATCATAGGAGGCTGTTTGATTGTACTCCACTGCAGTGTATTATGTGAATAAACTAGTTTGCTTGTATTCTCTACTGCGTCATCTACTTTTCATTAGAGGAAGGCTAGCGGAGGTTGAGAGTGACCCGGGTGGCCCTAAACGAGTTACTTTCTTCACTTGGACCCAGCACTTTGCCTGTCATACAGCAATTGACCAGTCTTGGATGCACCTCGATGACTCCCAGCTACGACAATGCTTTCCTGTACCCACTGGATTGCTGCTCCGAACGTGCCATTGCCTGAGCATCACACTCACAAGCCCGCTCAGGTTCCCAGATGTTGTGTGATCGTGCCACTACACTCCCTATTTGTACAGAACTCAGCTCTCCGGCTCGCGAGCTGTGCCACCGGATAATTCCACTTGGCTACCCAATATAAGGCCCCTACCTATTCCCAGGCAGCACTGCATGTCTCTGGCCCCACCAGGAAAGCTGCGCACTGCAGTGTTTTTCTACTGCTTATTGTCACCTATCGACTCGCAGTCTCTCACCTTCATATTGAGAGCGGTTATGAGGCTGTTCACAGTTAACGACACCCCAGCTATTTTTTATTGAACGCCTGCCTCAAGTCTCACAGGACTTTGTCAGAATTGATTGATCCTGCCGGCAGGGACATCAGATATTTGTAACCTGGATGATAACTTTAACTTTTCTCTCCAGCGCACTGGTTTATACCCCTCAAAGGTTACTTCACCTATATATGCACCTTTTACCCTATCCCATTCTCATTTATCATCCAAGATGGTTCCTCTGTTCCTCGATCCTTGCTTTCAAATCAGCCACTGAAATAGATATAGGACTTGCACCACCCATCTGGAAATAGAGATTGAAAAGAGACTTTCATGCCTCTCCTAACAATTACCTGTGCTCCCAAAAGGGCAGCCATCTTGGAAGATTCTCCCATCTGCTCTCTCATGCTCTCACCTGCCTACATCACCCATCATGGACCCTTCCCATGTCAGCAAGTTGAACTCCCTATTATCCCCTGCAGGAAACAACTCATGTATAATAAACTACCCCCCGAACCTAACCAAAAATGCCACTACAAAACTCAAATACAGAATCCTTCACCAAAATAAAGAAACCATTATCTTTGAACCTCTCTTTCTGCTACAGAGTAGTTTACTGAACTACCTCATTTCCACTACAAATCGGCATTCTCAATTAAACAAAATCTTATCTTCCTCACTCAACAACGCAGTCACCAAGAACATTTCTTACGGCTGTAAACTCACTATCGCACCCTCGCCCTTGCACAATGCAGATGCCATCATCTGCATCTATAACAATGGCACTGTGCTCTTTCAATCGTCAGAACGTAACCTGGAACGCTTGGCTGAGCTCTTCTTCAACCTCAAGAACAAACTAGACATGACCACTGCTATGCCCTCCCCCTCTCAACTCCACGCTGAATCCTCACTTCAGGACATCCCCATCTCGCCCACCTCCATATACCCCTCTTCCTACCTCCCTTCCCTGGCAGACACCCATAGAGCCATGGCTATCACTGTAATCTGACACACACCCTCCCCCATCGATATTGCTGTCATTGCTCCATGACAACTATACAACATCACTACTTCCCAATCTTCTTTAATCCCCTGTACCAACTTTCTATCCAACTGGCTCAGTAGATCCAGGGACCCCTTTTAAACAATCATCATCAAGACTCTGACTGGCGACACCACCGACCCTTACCCCCCCCCTTTTCTCCTAACTCTGCTAGATCTACGTATCATAGTTCTTCCACTAGCCAGGTGCCCATTAGTAGTCGCTATACTTACTCTACGCTTGATGCTATAATATCTGAAATGCAGCTGCTTAGGGCTGGCATCCTCAAACTAGGACACATCACCTCCTACCTAAAACGCAAGTGGTCCTTAACTCACAATCACACTGTGCTTCTTCCCTTCCCTATACTCCCAACCCACCAGACTAGTAAAACAGCTATCAAATAATTACGTCCTCTTCCTCCAAGCCACTTACAACCATGTCCTGGCCAATCACACTATATCTGTTAGAGAAATTGAGACTATTATCACCCACCCTCTCAGGGAATCCCTCCCAAGCCCTAGATACATGAATAATGTGAACCTCAAACAAGTACCCATTTCACATGTGTCTATGATCACCCAAACAACTTCCCTTAAATGCTCTTTACTCAATTGTCGTTCAGCTGTGAAACACACGGCTGCCGTAGCTGATCTTTTACATAACTCTGACCATGACATCCTTATACTCACAGAGACCTGGCAGAATGATTCCTCATCCCCAATTCTTGACATGCTAGTCCCCCCCGGTCATGACATCATTAGACATGATCTCTCAGGCCGCTCATGGGGTGGCCTAGCCTGTATATACAGGTCCACACTATAGATGAAACAAATACATTTTCTTTTACCTCCCTCCTGTGAATACCTCAGGATCAACAATATCACCGACGACAACTCAACATGTTCTCTACATACGTTTTACCACCCCTGCCCTCCCCCGGCAATAACTACACATTCATTGAACAGATCATGGAGATTATTTCCTCTAACAAATAAGAGCTCAACAACCAGATTTCACTTTACAACTTCATCTTTCACTGGAACAATTCCAGTGAGCTGCTTGTGAATAGTTTTAAATCCTTCCTCCAGGACCTCAACATTATCGAAGCCTTCAACAGCCCTACCCTTAACAAAGGAGCCACCTTAGAAGTAATCATTGCAAAAGAGAACACCATCCAAATTTATTCAATTCTACATTGCAACTGGTCTGACCACCATTGCATCACCTTCTTAATTTCTGAAAGAGCAATTATTTCTAGAGGTCAACCGGTGAAAGCAAAACGTTGGGTCAGAGACATCCACAACATTAACCCACTCATGATGTCCGCTGTTAGTATTGGCAACCTGCTACCACCCTCCTACTCGTATGACGTTCATGGTCTCATGGATCACTACATTAATTCCATGTCTAAATTCATGCTCACCATTGCCCCCAAACAACTAAAGAAGGTACCATCCAAAAGATCCAATCCCCGGTTCAACGGCGACCTTAATGAGGAATGCTTATACCTTAGAGTTGCCGAAATAGCATGGCAACATGCCCCGTCTCTTTGTCTAGCCTCAAACATAGACGGACTGCCTATAATAGGCACATCAGGATCTCCAAAGTAGCGTTCTTTCAATCCCAACTTGATACAGCAATTAATCAATCAACCAAAAAAACTGTTTGAAATTGTTAAAAAACAAACGAACCGGAAAAGCAATCCCCCTTTTTCATACAACATTTCCCAACCTGACTACATAATGTTTGCCTCCTTCTTTACTGAGAAAACCTTGCTAATCTTCACCAATACCCAGAATGCTTTGAAACGCCTACATTTGGAATCCCCCTTCTCTCTACCATTCCCAATGTAGAATAATGATGAGAAGCCCTCCCCCCACCTAAGAACAATGCCACCTGGTCCAGCTTTACAACCTTTGAGGAGAGTGACATATTAACATAATTGACCTCTCTGAAACAGTTCAACAACTACAAGGACCCCTTTCCCTCCAAACTCCTTACGAAGTCCATTCACTTCCTACTCCCCTTATGGACTAGGATTATCCATGCCTCACTTACCCAAGGCTCCGTACCAGACTGCTTAAAAAGTGGCCAGGTTACTGTAGAAGAGTAGGATTTGCTACTTATGGTTACCCCTACTTTTTGCTGATGTAACACTGTTTTTCGACTTTAGTCTGGCTGGGGCCCTGCTGTTCAGGACCCCAGCCTAGCTGCTTCCTCGCTAAATGGATTCCTAGTACCTTAGATACACCACAGATTGGATTCTGGGGTGCCCTTATAGGTCCCTAGTATATGGTATACTATGTAGGGGTGGGCAGAATTTGCGAAATTCACTTTCGCAAATTATCGCGAAAATGTTAAAAATCTCTGCAAACACGCGGAAATATCGCGAGGATGCGGAAGCTTTTTTCCCGCCCGTTTGCGGTATTTTCTGCGTGGTCGCGGCTCGCCAACTTACCCATGCGGTTGCTCGCGAGCGCGGCCATCTTGTTTTCACTTGTCTCGCGGTGCATGATCGCGAGAAGAAAGACGTGATCGCGCGACACATGACGTTACTGTGGGCGCGAACTGTCGCGAGACAGTGCAAATGGCTACCAACAATCCAACATCTCGTGGAGAACGCGACCGGATCGGGAAAACTTGTCGGCGAACGCGGGGATTCAGGTAAGGCGATCGCGCGCACGCGAGAATGTATTATTTTACAGCGCGAGCAAGAAACAAATTATCGCTAAGCTGCGGAATGCGGAAATTTTGACATTTTCGCCCTTTCCGCGGAACGCGAAAATGCCAAATTATCGCAATTTCCGCGAACGGAAAGGAATTTTGGCCCAGGTCTAATACTATGTACCCAGGGCATTGGTACCCCAGAGGCCTAACAGGGGCTGAGGCATGTATTATGCCACCCCTGGGAAGCCCTCCAAAATGACACCACAGGACTGCTACAGCAGCCTGAGTAAGGTGGTGCATGCACCCCTTACTGAGATATAGGTTCACTTTATCTCCCCCTATCACTCCATATATAAACCTATCAGTCACCCCTATGGCAGGCCTTATCAATGCTGAAGGCAGTGTGCTTGGTCTTGTGTGACAGGGTGCCCATGAATGTGATGCAGCCTGACCATATACACTTAACTGCATTATAACCCAACGGTAAATGCTAACTTTGGACTGGCTGCACGGAAACATGTCGTGTTTGGTGTCAAACACCTTGGAATCATAACCCCACACCAGTAACTGGTGTGGGAGTATGATCCCACCCTTCTAGAGGGAGAGACATGACAGCACCTGTATACCCGGTACCAGCTAACAGAGCCCTGGCATCACAAAATGGATGCTGCCAGCAACAGACACAAGTCTGGCCTCCTGCTGTTGACCGAAACTCTGGCAGGGGAGGCCTGGACAATAGGTTTCCTGTCACAGGGAGGTGTTACCACCTCCCAGACAGGCTTTAGTGGATTGGGGCTGGGTGGGTGCACTCCAAGAGTGCTTTGAAGTCCTGCACTGGGTGCACATTTGGTGTCCCTGTGCATAGTCCAGCTCAAACCGGTTGCAGGGGCTACCAGCCCCTGCTCTGGCATGAAACTGGGCAAAGGAAATGGGTGTAGCCACCCCTCTTTCCAAACCCTCCCATAGGTGGGTCTCCAGAGTTAGTCCAACCCCTTCCTTGGTACAAAGAAGGAACCCCTGTCCTTAGGAATTTAGATTACACCTGGAAGAAACTCTGCTACAGAAATCCTGGAACTTTGACTATCTACACGACTAGACGACTGAAGAATCTCCCTTGGAGTAAAGGAGTTACTCCCCTGCTTGGCAGGCACCAAAGACGCATCTGACCGGTCTGCATCTCCGAAGCTCCTGCCGGACGCTGAAGACTTTGCAAACCAGGAGGTGGGTTTCCAGACTTCCCAGAGGCCAACCCGAGTCCCCAGCAAAGCTGAGACCGTGGAACCAGAACCCCTGGACACCGTGCACATTTGCAAGTGCATCAGCTTCTCGACGTCCTTTGAGGCTGTGCATTGGGTTACTTGTAGCCCAAACCCCAAGCACCTTTTCCACCGAAGAGTGCTTGCAGGCCTACACTCCACAAGTGTTCCATGAGCCCGCCCTTTGTGTGTTCGCTCGAGGCTCCTTCACAATCCCTGGTCCATCGACTGGTGAGTCCCTGTGAAGGCAACTCTTACTTCAATTGGTCTTCCCTGGTTGTTCCAGATGTGTCCTGACTCTCCATTGCTTGGGGAGTCCCCAGGACCTTGTTGGTCTGCACCGAAACATCTTGACTCTTCCTGCGTGGGTTGCTGTTGCCAAGGCTTGTTGTGTCCAATCCAGGCACCGATGCTGCAGCACTTGACATCCTTCATGGGACAGCTCGAATCCAGCTCCTGGTCATCGTCGACGCCTCCTGGTCCTCGTGGCTGAAGAGTCAAACTTCCCCTCTTCTCACCTGAAGCACCCGACTTCGGTGGGCATTCGACTTTTGTGCCCCAGGTCACTGGCAAGTAACCCAGACTCTGTTCCCTCTGCTTTCAGGTTCTTCACATCTTCGATCCATGGTTGGATCTCTTCGGACACTTCCTGGCAGCAGCACTTTTCAGCAAGCTGCCATTAAAAACGACGACGCGACCCGACCCGACACCATTTGACACCTATACACCCGGCTTCCCTGGGTGAGGTAACATGAGTACTACGGTGCTCCCGTGGGTGTTGGCCCTAGAAACATCTAAGTCCAAAAGGGTTTGTTCCTAGTCCACTCCTAAGTGTCCTTAAACTTTAAAATTCTAACCGTGACTTTCTCCATAGAAGCTAACGGGAGCTTGCGGCTGTGTTCTCACACTGCACCCGGCCCCCGTGGGTCCCCTGTGTCACTACTTTGGGTGGTTCCTTGGGGTCCCAGTGATTCTACCGGCTCTAGGCCTTGTGTCCAGTCAAGTCGTGGTTCTGATTCCACTTTCTTAATATATGGTTTGGTTCGCCCCGAGGGCCTTTCGCATATTGTGCTAATTTACTGTGTTATTTGAAGTGTAACTTATGTACTTTCACTTCTAGCTTCATAAAGAGACTAGGGGGGTGTGTTTAGTAATAAATACATATATTTTATATATATACCAGGTGTAGTCTCCTTTCATTTGATCATTCAAGAGATTATAGACTGGTAAAACAAACAGCTTTACACTCCTTCAAGACTTAGCCTGAAGGCTGCTCTACCACTAGGATAGTTTTCAATAAAGGTTGTCTTTAGCCTATCATCTCTAAGGGGTTGCTTGGACTGGTGCAAGGTGACCACTATAACTAGTGGACAGCCTATACCAGGCCAACTTCTCACAGTTAACACTATCCTAAAAAAGCCCAGCTCTGACCAGTCTGACCCCAAAAAATACTGCCCTATCTCCAACATCCCAACCTTGGCCAAACCTTTAGAAAAATGTGTGCACCTACAGCGTCGCAGTCACATTGAGCAGTTCCAACTTCCCAGGTGTACATTATGGACATTGTCCTTTGCACATTGAATCCGAGTGAATCTCGCCGACTAATCCTACATGATCTGTTAGCGGCACTCAACAACGTCAATCACGAAACCCATCTGAACGTACTAGAGCACAGGGTGGGCTTCTCCAGTACCGTATTGAAAGGGTTCTCATCATTCCTTCAAAGCAGATCCCAGTGTGTTCTAATCAATCATTTCAGTCCAATCAGTCCCCAATCAACGTGTCTCTTGGTTGGGCACCTCAATAGCAGCAGAGCTGGTCAATCCATGTGTTGATTGGTTCTCATCTTTTTCATTTTTCGTCTGTTGGTCCATCAGCAGTCAGTAGATGCCCAATTACTGATTTGTATATGGCTGGGTCCAAACTGGAACGGCATGGTGAGCAAAATAATGATGGATTTAGGCCCAGATCTCTGTACTGGGGTGAATGTATGACATTGTTCTGCATTCTGTCCATCAACAGTTCTTTTTTGCATTTGTCACCCCGAGTGGGAAGGGTATGCCCAGACGTGGGTCCCTTGCTCTCCATGGCACTGGAATCAAGCTAGCCTGGCTGAAGAGGGGTGAAACCCCGAATCCGGTCCTAGGATGCTTGTTTACGGTCCAGGGAGGACCTGGCTTGGCAGTTCGGGCTGGACTGTACCCATGAGGCACAGGGTCAAGACTGATTTGCATATGGTGGGTTCAAACCGGAATGGCATGGTGAGCAAAAAAACGATGGATTTAGGCCCAGATCTCTGTACTGGGGTGAATGTATGACATTGTTCTGCATTCTGTCCATCAATTGTTGTTTTTGCATTTGTCACCCCGAGTGGGAAGGGTATGCCCAGACGTGGGTCCCGTGCTCTCCATGCCACTGGAATCAAGCTACCCTGGCTGAAGAGGGGTGAAACCCCGAAACCGGTCCTAGGATGCTTGTTTCCAGTCCAGCGAGGATCTGGCTTGGCAGTTCGGGCTGGACTGTTCCCATGAGGCACAGGGTCAAGACTGATTTGCATATGGCTGGGTTCAAACCGGAATGGCATGGTGAGCAAAAAAACGATGGATTTAGGCCCAGATCTCTGTACTGGGGTGAATGTATGACATTGTTCTGCATTCTGTCCATCAACTGTTGTTTTTGCAGTAGATGCCTGTAGTGTCCTAGCATGGACACGTTCTAGTGTTCATAAGTGTATGCTCTACACTTTACACCCACCCACCACCTACGTCACTGGGTCAGGTGACGAGGCTAATAAAAGGGCCGAGCGCACGTGCTCGTGGCCAGTTAACCCACCATCTAACGATGTGTCCGCGTCAGTCATTCCCAGCATGAGGGCCTAGGGCCCCCAACACTACAATGGCGACGAGTGGGCTAATTCCGCGTGTGCCGCCGCCTTTGGTAAGGTGGTGAGGAGGAGAGCTGGCTGTGCGTGCAGCAGCCCAGCTGATTGGAATTAAGGGGGAGAGAGCTGCCCGTTTCGAGGGCACCCCCAGAAGCCGGCGCAGAACAAGCCCGATGGCCCGCAGGGCGTGTGAAAAGCCCTGGGCCTGAGAAAGCGAGGTCGGGAGCCCACCCCGAGGCCGCAGTGCCTGCATGTGGCTGACCCCAGGAAGCGCCCGTTGCGTTTGAGATCCCACGGGGCGTGAGAAGAGCCCCGGGGGTGCGCCAAGCCGAGTGGGAGACCCCGCGTCGGAAGAGCCTGAGGCAGAGCAAGCAGACGGTGAGCGTAACGCAGCGCGGCGAAGAGAGACCCAAATGGCATACAGTCAGCGGGTGCCCACCCTGCAGCAGCAGCGACCGGTCAAGTGCCACTCTGCGGTGAGGCGCTCCACCAGCAAACTGAACTGAGCCCATAGCTCAAAGTGGGCAGCCCCGAGAATAACGCCAACACCTACACACCCCCGCGCAGCATGTGAAATGTGAGGCTGCGGGGTGGAAGGGTGAGCAGGCAGCATCTAGACTGCTGCCGAGCAGAGCGGCACCAGCACCCCCACCCCTGTGCTGCCAGGGAGAAGGAAATGCCGGCTGCAAGGGGCGCGGAGGTCCTAACCATCTACGTGACTCGCCGTCCAGAAGCGGAGTCCTCCAGTCATGCCCAACAGCCTGCGTGTGCCCGGGAAGATAGGGTGCCTGGCCGCCAGCGGCCGATGAGAGACTCCGGCGACGGGGGAGCAAGAACGCAGCCTCGGAGTCCGTGTCCTACCTGCGAGGAGAGAGCGTGCCAGGCCGGTGGGAACTGGATAAATGAGGCCGTTTAGTGTCCTGCGAGGTCCCGGTGCAGCCAAGGGACACGAGTAATCAGGAAAGCGGCAGGAACGATCGAGAGACAGGAGAGCAAGGCCCGCAGCATGGAGGAAGCTGCTGGAGGCCGGTTGGAGCGCTGCAGGACGCGAAAATAATCACAGCAGGAAAGTGCCCTGATCGCGTGTGCACAGGCACAAAGTCAAACAAAACATTAATAAATAAAAGAAGACAAACGAGGGCACCTACCTGGCTGCAGTGCCTGTATGCGTGGGGGGTCCCAAGAAGGTGTGCCAGCTGGGGATCAGGAAGGTGTCCCACTGTGAAAAGACAGCGTGAGGCCTCAGGGTCGGGAAGAAAAGACCGGCTGAGAACACGTTGAAATGAAGCACACTGCCATCTAGTGGCCAAAGTGCATCATTGCACCCACTAGGTAAAAGACTGTGGCAGCAAGGTTTTCTACCACAAAACAAGAGAAAAAACAACACAAACAGACATATAATAGTGTGCTGGGAGGCAACAGCATGCCAAGAAGAAAATAAGGCAGCACAGAGGGAGCTCTTACAGCCCAAACGTGCAGGGAAAATAAAGCGCATAAGCACTGTTGCAGCTGAACGGCACAACCGAAAAGGGGAACGCTGTAACACAGCAAAGCCTAGTGGAGTATGCACGACCGCCCACACTGGAGTGGCAAACGCCAACAAGTGCACACACAAGGGATCCTCCAGGAAGGAGCCTGCTGACAAGGTTGCGTGGAGTGCGGTGACGCCTACTGGCCAGGGGTAGTCGCTGCAGGAGTGAAGACACCAGAGTGCACCAGCCTTGGGTGGCAAGGGTTTGAAGAGACTCGTCCAGGCAGCAAGTCTCAAAAGAGGATCAGAAGGAAGTGCGCAGCAAGTGCGTCCACGGAAGCGACCAAAAGGCAGCAGTCTAAAGCACCGCCTCAGTTACAGAAGGAAAAGAGTGGGTGCACGATAACCAGAGATCACACGGCGCAAGGAGCAACGCGACACTGAAGATGTACCACGACGGTACGAAGAGAAGCTTGCACCAGCGCCCGATAAGTCAGAAGACACCGGGGGTCACACGACGTGACGCACCTCGTGAAGCCGACCAGCCAGATGGTCGCACCACAAAGGCCAAGCCGACCTGCCAAACGGTCGCACCACAAAGGCCAAGCCGACCTGCCAAACGGTCGCACCACAAAGGCCAAGCCGACCTGCCAAACGGTCGCACCACAAAGGTCAAGCCGACCAGCCAAATGGTCGCACCACAAAGGCCAAGCCGACCTGCCAAACGGTCGCACCACAAAGGTCAAGCCGACCAGCCAAATGGTCGCACCACAGAAGCCGACTCGCCAGGAGTTGCACAAGGAGGTGACCGACGCACGGGTCAGTGAAGCTACAAAGCAAGAGTTCTGACGACAAGACCGAAGATATCCTGCCAGCGATCGGCAGCGCGGACCGTCAAGTGGTCCAAGAAGCTCAAGAAGAACCAAAGTAACTGGTGAACAGGAGAAGAACGAAGCGGACCAAGAGTTTGGCCCCACGAACTTCAACCAAAGTAACTGGTGAAAAGGAGAAGATGAAGAGAAGGTCACGACCCTAACTCGGAATGCTGAGGAAGATGAAGAGAGTGTTCTCGGACGAGGACAAGACCAGGGGGAACACGTGCAGAGTGCGCGCGCTGCATGGAGAAGCCTGGCCTGATAAGAGGAGAACAGAAACGGTCCAGAGTAGGTCGTGAAGCGAAGTGATGAAGAGACCAGAGTGGCATGTCCGCCACTAAGAAGAAAGAAGATATCTGAGTGGCACGTTTGCCACTACAAGAAGGAAGATGACATCAGAGTGGCACGTCTGCCACTAATAGGAAAAGGGGAAAGAAAGATCTGAGTGGCACGGTTGCCACTGTAAGAAGGAGAAGAAGTCAGAGTGACATGACAGCCTCACGGAGAAAGAAATAGAGGACAAGGAGAAGAGTGTGGCAAGACTACTCACACCTCAAAGACAAGGAAGGTGACAAGCGTCAGAACACAGTGCGCAAGTCCTAAAGAACACCCGTGGCACGGAGAAAAGACCATCTGTTTGATGATGCTTTCAGCACACCTGGGATCTGCAGAGGTGAGCAGGCCGGACCATTCGAAACACCCACCTTTGGGGTTACACGGACACTGGTCAATGCCAGCCGTGGTGACTCAGGGGCAAAGGCCTCAGGGATGCCGGTGAGAGAGAGTATCCCCGCGACGAGAGATGGTCATCAGCCGCCCTTCAGCAAAGGTCTCAGGAGGATGAAGACTTCGCGTGCTAAAGACAGGAGCCAACAGCCACCCTCCAGGTCTGACTGCGGCATCTGAGGTGAGACCTGCCGTCTCCTCCGCACCCGTACTTATCGGCATGGGAGTAACACGATACAGGACACTGAACCCAGGCCAGATCTGAGGAAGAGGGCCTCAAGGATATCCCGTGGCAGGGGAACACCTGTGAGAGGGGCATCCTGGTGAGAGGGGTGTCTTGCGAATAACCCGTCTTTCTGCAAAACAGAACACACGCCACAGATAAAGAAAAGGACTGGACTAAAAAGATAAATGGCAACATCTAGCGCTGAACCAAAAGAACTCAACAACTGCGTTTGTCGCCAAGAAAGTAAAGCGAAGAAAGACTGTGAGAGCAACTTCAAGGCAGAGCCGTCAAACAGACTAACTCCATCGAGCACCCATGACTGGTGCCACAGTGAACTGGTGATCGCCCGCGACAGGAAGAACATCGTCCGCGACAGGAAGAACATCGTCTGTGACTCCAGGCTGCTGAAGCGTGAGCGACTCTGCAGAAGTTTAGTCACTGTATTACATCTGTATATATATGTCTTTTCTCCCCTAGGTTGGACATTTGACTCCGGGTTTTTGTTATTAAAGATTGGGAGGAATGTAGTGTCCTAGCATGGACACGTTCTAGTGTTCATAAGTGTATGCTCTACACTTTACACCCACCCACCACCTACGTCACTGGGTCAGGTGACGAGGCTAATAAAAGGGCCGAGCGCACGTGCTCGTGGCCAGTTAACCCACCATCTAACGATGTGTCCGCGTCAGTCATTCCCAGCATGAGGGCCTAGGGCCCCCAACACTACAGATGCCCAATGTCAGGGTGGTGTTTGCGTTGTGCAAAGGCTGCCGCTCATCTCAGGCCCCAGCTGTACCCGAGCAGATGGATCTTTGACTCAAATTGCGGCTTAACGTCAACAATTCAATAGCGGATCAGTAACAGTGAAGCGCAATTTGCCCCGCAAGGATTGCAGAGAGTACTAAATTTGCAAACCATAAAGGTTTATTAGCAAATTACAAACTCAAATCAGTTGAATTAGTCATAAATTAATAATCCTCTGGATACAATATAAATCAAAATAATCCAAACAAGCCAGGATAGCAAATATAAAGGCAAGTTATTTAGAGATTTTTGTAGCAAATTGTCAAAGATTCAGCTCCTCTGAAGGGAAACTGCTCAATACCAAAGGTGCGGGTTCAGATGGGGAATCGGGGCAGTTTAAACAGCAGGTGGCAGCACAATGAAGCCTGTAAGGAGGAACAACACAAAGGTTCCAATGATGAATGTAAGGAGGAAGGGGTTGGCTCGAGAGATTGAACGGGAATGAAAGAAGCGTGGTTTTTTTTATATATTTTTGCATCTTTCATATAGCGAGAACTGGACCCGGAGGTATTGGAGCGCTGTATTTACATTACACATTCAGACACGGGGGGGGGGCAGATTTATGAGCCCCTTGCGCCACTTTTGCGTCACTTTTCCCATGTTAAAAGTGACGCAAAAGTGGCGCAAGGGGCTCATAAATCTGCCCCCTGGTTTCCTGCACCAGAGGCGGCAGCGCCGACGGACCGCATCCCCGTTGCGTTTCAGCAGCGGTGAAGGGACGTCCACCTTCCAAGGTGGACAGGTGAGGTCCAAGTCTAAGTCAGTGAAACAAAATAAAAACATGAAAAGAGACACTCCTACGATTCCAACAGAGACAGAGCCAATCAAAACTAAACATTTCCAATCGTCTCGATGTCGGACCTCTGCCCGTGAATCACACAATGGAAGATTCTCGGCGCTGCACCCTTTATAGATATTGCACAAGGGAGGATTTTTCTCCACCGGTTTGTCTCACACACAAGGGTTAATATTTACTGTTCAGCTCATTAAAATGATACATGTTGCGGCCTTCCCACACAGTCTAACAATAACTGTACAATTTAATGGGTACGCGACAGAAACTTGGCGCCTCATTTATGAAAAGTGACGCATCACTGCGTGAAAACAGTGATGCGCCACTTTTCACTGCGCCCTCCCTGCGACTCCAGTGATGCGTCATATTTACAGTATGACGCATCATGTCGCAAGGAGTCACAGATACGTCAGTATTTCTGACGTATCTGTAGGCGCAAAAGTGACGCATCGCTGGAGTGTGTCACAAAAGTGACGCAACTCCAGAAATGTGTCCTTTCACATGGGGCAAGCCCCATGTGAAAGGGCCTGCGTCAGTCTTATGCCTGCTGTGAGGCAGGCGCAAGAAATTGACGCATTTGCACACTAGAAGTGGCGCAGTGAAATCTCGTAGATTTCACTGCGTCACTTCTACGACCCTTTTTTGCGTCAAAACGCCCCCCTTGCATACATTATACCTGGCGCAGGTATAATGTGGCGCAGGGGTTTACAAAGTGACGCATCTACCTAGATGCGTCACTTTGTAAATATGGCGCAACATGGCGCATGTTTTATGCCACTGGTGCGTCACAAAAAGTGACGCACCGGCGGCGCAAAAGTGACGCAGGGGCTCATAAATGAGCCCTATGGCGTCTGAAACGAGAGAAAGCATTATGCCCAGCAAGCAGAAAAACAACATTTCATTTAGTGGGAAGCCTTACAAATCGAGGCCTACAGGGACTATGTCTAATTTAGATTATATGTGAAGTGTACTAGCGCGTAGTCAAACGAAAATAAAAATACTGACAACAACGCGTCACCAATTGGAAGTTGACAGAAGATGGCTCAGTGAGAAATCATGGATCGTGGAGAAGGCCTGGTGCAGCCCCTGGCTCCGAAGGCCACGGGCTATTGCCAAGGGCTAGTAGCCAGCTACAGGCGTGGCTAGTAAGGAACGGGAGTGCGGGGTGGCTTCATTCACTATGGTTAACGGAGGGAAGTGCCGAAAAGTGCAGTTTATGGGCAGAAGTGATCTGCCCCACACTGACAGCTGCAGCATGCACCGTCACTGCTGATCTGAGTTCTGGTTAAATGCATTTGTTCCCCTTTGGAATCATTTATTTTGCAATGATTACACTGCAGCGAAAAGCAGATCTGCTCAGAAATTCTAGTCTGCTCTGTGTTCAGTGGGGCACAGCTGCGGCTCTTGAGCATACCCGGTATAGCAGGAACTGGAAAGTACACACTTCAGTTTTATTGCGGCAGATCAGTGTCTGGCAGCTCGGGCTGCCACACCCTTAATAGGACATGCAGTTACATTTCAGGGACACTGACTCATTCAGGAAAACTGCAGAGTCGCTATCATTGCTGTCAGGGAACACTAGCCTTTAGAGTACCCCACATGTATGAGGACAGTCAGTGTGGGAGAGTTTAAGCGACTGATGACAGCCTTTCATGAGACAGAACTGACTCCTCTCAGCAGGGCTGCCCCGAGGGGGGTTTTCTTATAATGGAACCGCCCCCCACACATCAGCAGGGGGTTTGATCCTGTTCAGGATAGGCATACAAACACCTTTTTGTGGGGCGGTGTACTTTTAGTTAATAGGGTCATGAGATTTTCATGGTCTGGCAACTCAGCCGTCGCCAGATGTGCAAGAAGCACCAGGAAAGGGGCTTTGGCTTCATCCAACACACAGGGAGCCAGGAGCGCATGTTTTCATTGGGCTTAAGTTGTCTGCTTCCACAAAAAATGTGCCTGCCCCCCATGCAGCCGTGGTCATTTTCTTTATTTATCCAGCTGCTGAGTTTGAACTTTCCACATTCCATTGTAATGTTGTGTCTTAGATACCTGGATCATGTAAGCTGCCTGTTTATTTCTGGTAGCAGCACAAAAGGCAGGGCCGCCGTCATGCGGAATGTTTTGCAGCACCCCATCATTAACGTGACACTTCAGAGGACAGATTTGTGTTTGAGAGCAGTTTGGGTTGCCCAGAGTTACACTAATCCATTTTTGGGACTGTGCAGCTGCCCCCTTAAATTATGATATAAACATGTTAGTTCCCCTGAGTACAGGAATTGATTGCTCAAATGTGTGTGCTTTCACTAAGAGGACATAATGTATTTCACTTTTTGGCTTGTGGCAAATTTGTACTTGATACAAAACTGGGGGGCCATTTCAGCAACGGCCAGCGATAATTATCGCCGGCCGTGCTTAGCGATATTTTTCTTATCACTGGCTATCTCTGCTTTTTATCGCCTGGTAGCGCGTTATCATCAACGCGCTGCTCCAGGGCGATAAAGATTCCAGAGATAGCGATGTTATCGCCATTTTGCAGGGAACATCGCTGGTTTCCCAGCGATGTTCCCTGCAAAAGGGCGATAAACTTGCTGATACGACCCTGTGGTCGTATCCAGCATAATCCACCCCCAATGTGTGGAAATATGGATTTTTCTGGTCAGTTATGTCCCCTATCTTGGACCCCAACGGTTCTATGTGCATGTTACAAGTACATGTATGTTCCCTCCAGTTCCAGTTATGAAGACGCAAATACATGTGCGTCCACCGTCAACATGTCCTCTGTCAGATCCGCCATGAATAGGCCGGATATTCCATTCCTAAGTATGAAAAGCCACCGGCTTTATATGGTTCACTTATGCCATTTTACAGTCCAGGCAAGTAGGCCCTGATTCTGTCATCAAACTCCTCTTGCCTTCTGTCTCTGAAACCTCGAGTCTGAGCCTGCATCTGTGACCATGAACTTTGTCTCATTCTCTGCGCGGCTCACGAAGCCTGACATCAGCCTATTCTCTGCCAAGAACTGTATTTCACCTTCGAATTATCTGCTTCCCCCTCAGCCGATGCATTCCTGCCTAGTAGTTTAAGTAAACATTCTTCCAGCTACCGAGCAAAAGGCCCGGCTTCTCTGTCTTATGCAAGTAATTCATAGTCCTGTTACCATGGAATATTCCTACCCCCTCGCATTTTAGTATAGACACTTAGACGCTTGTACACGCACGCACAGTCAGTATAGAATAGATTCTGTCCGAGAGTCCTTCTTTTGTGGATAACATAGTTCTTTAAACATAGGATGTTAGATATGATTTGGGATTAGGTTGACTTGACCCCCCAGACTTTTCGTCTCCACATGTAGAGCTAAATGTCAAGTCCCCTTCACCCCCTAGTTGCACGTCAATCACACGTCATGCTGCTGCGCGCGCATCTATGCCAAGTATTATCTTATAGATCCACCTATATGTGACATCATAACCAATTATGTTCCTTTTTACTCCTTATTACACCCATTTTTTGGTTACGCAGATAAATCGTCATTTTCCTTATCAATTGTTACGCCTACTGCATTCGCTTCATTGTAATGTATGATCTATAAAAGTCATTTCATGTCAATAATGTATGTACTTCACTTCCTGAACCTCCGTGGTGATGGAACTTGGAGCAACCGATTATAATCGTTCATTGGAATAAAGCCCATTCCGAACCTCTAATACCACGGATTCTGCCTCTCATTTTACTGAGCTGTTTTATTATGTTTCCGTATCAAATTAAGTCCCGGTAAAGGAAAATTATTTACCACATGAATGGCGCCCGAACAGGGACACTTTCTCATCTCACGCGCCGGCGGTGAGTTGCAGGCCCGGTCTCCTGCCACAGCTGGACGGACAATAACGCGTACCAGCAGGATTTCCTGTATCTCCCTCCGGTCAAGCGGGGGCGACTGAGGCTGCGATCAACACCCAGACGAGGCGGTGAGAAGTGCGAAGTATCCCGACCAGAGCCTAGCTGAGAGAGCAAGACCCGAGGTATACAGAGGCCCACCAGTTTCCGAAGTCCCAAGTCGAGTCCAGTTTCCGACGAGTCGAGTCGAGTCCAGTCCGGTCCAAGTCCAGTTTCCGAGGCCTTCCGTTTCCGAAGCTACCCGGTGAGTACCATTACTGGGGAGGCATTTCTGACGTGCACATAGGTTGTGCCGGTCAAGACGGGTTTGGGTACACAAATCCGGTCTGCACTGTTTTGGCAGTGTATATGTACTGTTTAGCAGTATATCAAGTATTCCGAAGTATCTAGTTATTGTCAAGAATTAAGCTTGGTGATTAGTTATGCAGACGATCATCATTGTTGTTTCAGTTAAAGGTTTAATGTTCAATGTTTAATGTGTTTAAGTACGTTCTGTATATTGTGGTATGAATGACTGTTCATTATCGTGTTTATTGTATTAAGTCTGTTCAAAAATCAAGTATAAGGTCAGTTCTCAATATGCCGCTCTTTTCGAAACTAAGACAGATCACTACAAGAAAAGGGGTACTCGAAGAAGCCGTTCCCATTCCTCCTAGGGACACTCCAGGGTACTTCATGTATCATAAACATGGCTTAGACGCTATATTATTTCTTGATTTATGGGTAGACTACACCAAGGAATTACCAGAAAGTCAGAGGTGGCCCACAGCGGGAACCTGGGATGCAGAGTGCATCATGAAAGTAGAAGAAGAGTTATGGAAAAGGAAAGTCAGACAGTCACAGAAAGACGCCATTGAATTATGGCGTAAAGAATCACATAGACGAACAGAAAAAGCACGTAGACAGGAAGAAAAGAATAAAGAGAGTTCAAATAAAGTTCGAGAAAATCTATTAATTGAGGAAGGTATCCGAGTGAAATCAGAACAAGTAGATAGACAAAGAAATGCCCTTATGAATGGAATGTATCCCCTTCTGGCCGAAGGATTACCTAAGGCTACTCCAGAAATACCGAAAGACTTGCCAACCCCATTGTTCCCGATAAAGGTACATCCTAAGGGGCGTCCTAGAACCGCAGAAGATGTCTTTCTCTCCTCATATTTAGACGACGCAGCTCCCGAGTATGCTAATTCCGCCCCACATAGACCGCCTGTCAGGGAGGTTCAACGCCAAGATCCGGTACCCGTATCTCTACAGCAACGAGTTCCGACAAGCACATCTGTTTCTACATCTGTTCCCACAGCTACTTCTATAGCTGTGTCCACACCTATAGTTGCTGTGTCACGTTCGACGAATCCTTTCACGTCCGACACCCCAGATGGGGCTACGGGAGGTGCTAGCAACATCTTTTCTACGCCACCCAGAATAAATAAACTTACTTTTCAAGAGTCAGGACATTCACGTACACCCAAACTCATTAATGCCCGTACGCTTAAGGAACTTCTTATAGATTGCAGATATGACCCTGTGCCCGGAAAAGAGGACGAAATGACCCTAGCATCATTGCGTATCAGACGAGCCGCAGTGTACTTAGGGAAGTTACCAGGAATGACTGCGCATCTAGATAAAATATACCATTTTGTCCAAACAGGGCGAGATCCAGAATGTATTAACAGAACTATGGAATACCAGAAAGTGGAGATACAGGGGGAACTGTTACGTTTCCTCATAAATTGTGTGATCAGAAATGAAGACCGACCGGGGGTAGACCCGGAAGCAATGCAAATTCTTACCCGATGGAGCCAGAATATATCAGAAGGTAGACATGATAAACAAAATTGTATAATAGCCATGTGCCGAAAGATCCGTAAAGAAATAGAACGCCTACACGAAGAAAGATTAGCGGTAGATCAGTTCGAACAAAGCGAGGAAGAAGCATCAGGACTGCCCACAGGACAGTCAGAAACTATAGCCTATGTAGGTAGAAGAAGATCTTGTAATAGTACTAGACGTCCTATTGACCCGATACGTCCGATATGTCCAGACAATAACAGGGGTTTCCCAACACCCATAGTCCATATAAGGTCTAACGAGCATTCGTTCCAAGCCGCCGACAAACTACTCCGAGAACGAAGGGGTTATCATTTCCTCGATTCTATGGATGAACAAGATTTAGCCAGGGCAGCTGTCCATTGGGTGGACAGTCCCGGAAAATATAGTGATGATACAGTAGCACGCACATTTTTGAATCTCACCCCAGATGAACAGAGGTTAGCTGGGATTTATATGATTCAACAACTCATTATACTATATCGGAGTCAACATTCGGACCCTGGTCCCTTACCTGACATATTGACTGAATTGCTTATGAATAAATGGAGAGGTTCAGGTACTAAATTAATTAAAGAAATTCTAGAATCAAGAAAGCAATACATTCTTTTTGTATGTTCAGAACATGTTTCACTGCCCATCAAGGAAAGAACCACGTATTACATGGATAGACAGAATCCCTTACGAGAAGTGCACCCAATAAAGGGCGAGGACAACGAGTTTAAGCGCGTATTTGTATATACGCCCATATCAAAAATAGAATTGTTACAAATGAAGAAAGTGGTACCCAGTCATGACAAAGATCCAGCGGGTTTTCACCGAGAAATTAAAGACATGTTACTCATGGGAGAATATACCTATCCCGACATTATGACAATATTAAAGGTATTGATGCCTGCTGGTATTTATGAGAAACTCAAGGAAAAAGAGTGGGAGGTAGGAGACCAAAAGATAGAATGGTCAGTGTTAGAAGCGGAAGAAAAGGCCCGAACTGCAGGAGCAGGACTTGGGGATAAAACTAAAGCACTACCAGGTTTATTAGTACAGGTACTGCCACGTTTATTAACTACGAAAAAGGAAGATTGGGGTACAATTTCAGCCTGTAAACAGAAGCAAGATGAAGACACTAGTGATTACTATGCCCGATTTGAAAAATGTTTTGGTATAAATAGTGGCCTAAAGGCAAGTAGCGAATCATACCCACATCTGTTTGTAACAAAATTAGTAGAAAATGCTCTACCCCAGGTAAAGAATAGAGTATTAAAATTCGAGAGTACCTGGCAAGGTAACACTCCATCACAAATGTTACAAATGTTACAATACCATCACAATAGAATTAGAGAGGAACAAGAACACGAACACAGACGCATGAAAGACACGAAAATGAAAATGCTAGTTTCTCAGACAGTTCCAGCTGAAGGACATAAGAAGGGTATGACACATTCCGGTGATTCAGCAGGACCTGTAAAAGGGACATGCAATTATTGTAAAAAGCCAGGTCATTACGTACACGATTGTCCAGTTTTAAAACATAATATCGCCATAGGTAAAACACAAGAAAGATCACGGCCACTCAGACAAGATCAGAATGAACAAGGAGCTCTGCAGCATGCCCAGGCCATGCCAGCCGCACAACAGCCAATACAGTTTGTGCCAGCTGCACCACCGTTGCCTGTTGCTGCCACACAAACCACGACACGACAACTGTATCAGACCGCACAGTACGACTATCCTGATTATCAACGATACGCATGAACAAGCCTAGAGAGGGAAGTTGACTTACCCCTTATCGAGATCCCTGTAGATCAAGAAGGACCTTATATACATAGTGAATTATTAGGTCAAGACAGAAATTTTTTACTCGATACAGGGGCAAGTCGAACAACCATAAAACGTAGTGAAGTTCCAGGGGCACCCCTCTCAGGCTCACAGAATATTTCCCTTGGTTTTTCAGGAAAACCTATTGTTAATGAAGTATCACAGCCTCTTCCACTTACGATAGGACCTTTGACCCGAACTACAGATTTATTACTTACTAAATCATGTCCAGAAAATCTGTTAGGAATAAGAACATTGAAAGCTCTAGGAGCTATAATATGTTGTTCTCCGGAAGGAGTAAGGTTGTTTTTACGTGATTTTAAAGGTCACTATGTGTCTAGAGACATGGATCCCCGACTGCAGACTTTACCTACACATCTATGGGCACAAGGCCCTACTGATGTTGGTTGCATGAATATTACACCATATCGAGTCACATTAAAGGCAGGAGTGGTGCTACCACGAATGCGACAATACAAGTTACCACCAGATGCTGTAGTGGCTTTACTACAAATCATTGACGAGCTCATTGCCCAAGGAGTGGTTGTAGAAACCGACTCCAATATATGTAATTCACCAATAATTCCGATTCTTAAACGAACAGATCCAAAGGCCCCGCCAGTATATCGATTGGTTATTGATCTGCGCGAATTAAACAAATGCATTGTGCCACAATTTCCTGTGGTCCCAGATATCTCGTCATTACTGACAGCTATTGATTCCGAAGCAACATTCTTTACTGTAATTGATCTCAAGAATGCCTTTTTCAGCGTCCCAATAGATCCGGAAAGTCAATATTTATTCGGATTTAGTTTAAATGGACGTAGCTTTAAATTCTCACGCGCACCTCAAGGATTTACAGAAAGCCCCAGCATCTATAGCCAAGCACTGAAACGAGAACTTGACAGTATCCACATGCCAGTTAACACTGCCTTGCTTCAATACGTCGATGATCTGTTGATCACTGCGAGAAGTGAACCGGAATGTGAAAAAGCATCACTGACAGTTTTACAATTTCTAGCCGAAAAGGGGCACAAGGTGTCCCCTTCTAAGCTGCAATTCTGTGTCCAGCGAGTTGTTTATCTTGGACACTCGCTGTCCAAGGAGGGAAGGCAGCTTACACCCGACCGCATTCAGTTAATAGCTAACATGCAAATACCCAAGACACAAAAGGAGGTGCGGGCTTTCATAGGCCTCACTTCATACTGTAGACAGTGGATCCCTCAGTACGCATTTCTAGCAAAACCACTCATTCAGTTAACCACACAGGAGGCAGCCACATCGACTGTTCTCCCTTGGACTCAGGAACATACACAAGCTTTTGAAAGCCTAAAGAAAGCTTTATGTCAAGCACCTGTTTTAGCAACGCCATGTTACAGAAAACAGTTTACACTCTTTGTTACAGAACGCGAAGGTACTGCCTTGTCAGTACTCACACAGGAACAAGCAGGAGCACACAAACCATGTGCTTATTTTTCTAGTACATTAGATATCGTAGCTCAGGCTTTGCCTGCATGCCTAAAATCAGTGGCAGCGACAGCTTTAGCAATCAGACAAAGCGATGCCATAGTGTTAGGACATCCATTGACAGTTCAAGTACCACATGCAGTAGAGGTTCTTGTAAATAGAACGCAAACACAACACTTGACTATAGCGCGACTTACAGGGTACGAACTTACATTGTTTCAGCCACATATAGAAATCAGACGCTGTAACACATTGAATCCTGCCACACTTTTGCCAGTAACCGGAACAGACCCACTAGCCCATGACTGTATTGAAGTTATTACTATAACGACGAAACCCAGACAAGACTTAACCGATGCCCCATTGTCAGATCCAGACCTGACGTTGTATGTAGATGGTTCATGTATGAGAACAAATACAGGAGAATTATTGGCTGCTTACGCAGTCACAACAGATACTGAAGTCATTGAAACTAATCGTATAAATACTTTGTCAGCTCAAGCCGCGGAGCTCATCGCTCTGACACAAGCCTGTATTCAAGCCACAAATAAAAAAGTCAACATATACACTGATTCACGTTATGCATTCGGAGTTGTACATGACTTCGGCGTGCTGTGGCGAGAGAGAGGTTATTTAACTTCCCACGGTGCCCACATTCAGCACGGACCCCTCATTCATGCCTTATTAGATGCAATACATCTACCGACTGCAATATCAATTATGAAATGTAAAGCTCATACGAAGGTTACTGATATCATTTCCCAAGGCAATGATCTAGCCGACAGAACAGCTAAACAGACTGCTCAAACTCAAACCCCCGACATGATAAAGACAATAGTCCCGACGCCGACACATTGTATGACAGTTAAAGATCCTACCCTTGACGTAATTGACATACAGACACATGCTACAGCAGACGAAATAAAGAAATGGACTGAATTAGGAGGGACCCAAACGGACCAAGGATGGATGATGAAGGAAAAGTCTGTATGGTTCCTTCCTGATTCAATGGTCCAAGTTATAATTAACACTATACATAGTCCAGCACATCTAGGAGAAAAAGCTATGCTAGACAGCATTCAACACATTTGGTTCAATAAACATTTACGAGCAGCAGCCAAACAAAAAGTCCGTACCTGTATGATCTGTTGCCAGTTCAACCCAGGAAAAAGTGTTCCCGTAGAACAAGGTGGATTTCATCCTCCTAATCACCCTTTTGAAGTCCTCCAGATGGATTATATCCAGATGGAACGATGTCGAGGATTCAAATATGTTCTCGTAGTTGTCTGCGCTCTGTCCCGTTGGACGGAGGCATACCCGGTTTCAGATTACACTGCCCCGACTACTGCCAAACAGTTGGTTCGAGAATTCTTCCCACGATACGGTTTACCACGTGTTGTCTACTCAGATAACGGCCAGCCGTTCTCATCCGAATTAATGAAACATGTTTCACTTCTGTTAAGTTATCAGTGGAAATTCCACTGTGTCCGACACCCCGAGGCAGCAGGTCTCGTAGAAAGACATAACCAGATCCTGAAAATCAGATTGTCCAAAATATGCCGAGAAAAAGGTGTCGACTGGATAGTAGCGTTACCAGTTGCACTCTTTTACATGAGAATGGTAGCACACTCTCGAACAGGGCTATCCCCGTATGAGGTGATCTTTGGTAGACCACCAAATATGTGGGGGACGCCCATACCACGCAAAATAACTGATGTTGACTGTAATATGCTGACAGATTACTTGGCTTCCTTGATGTCTGCACTACAATCTTGTCGTTCACAGGTAGCTGCAGCCTTTCCCGACAACACTGAGGTGAAACCCCATGACGTAGTTACGGGTGATCTCGTATTTGTGAGAAATTTCGACCGAAAGACTCAGCTGGAGCCCAGGTGGAAGACACCCAAGTTGGTTCTGCTCACTACAAGGACAGCCGTGAAGATCGAGGGCCGCAAGGGCTGGATTCATTCAAGTCATATCAAGAAATTTCATGGACTATCCTCGGATATAGACATTGTGCCCTGCACTCCCTCACAGACTGATTCAAAACTTCCTTTGGTTGAAAAGACTAAAACCGAACTCTATAAAGTAAAATTGAGGCCTAGAACGTCAGACAATTTGATTGTTTAAGTCCTCTCCAAGGTGAAGCGGTTGAATTTGTCTCTGACATGTATCCTCTAGACCTGAATCATGGACAGTCGCGAAAAATGATGAAACGACAGGCGTATTGTAAATCACTGCGTAGCCACTGCATAGTGACATTATTAATCTTGTTTTCTTTAAGTCTTTTAATAATTACTGCAAGTATATTGTTGCACATATATTTCCCTATTGCCAGAAACGTTTACAATGTTACTGCTGAACATTCTTTTAGTGACTTACCGCCGCATGAATTGTCTTATAGACTTGCGCTGCGCAATAACACTTTCATTAGTATGTTACATCATTCCCATCAGACTAGCAATGCAACTAATTGTTGGGTGTGTGGCCGGCTCCCTCCCTATCAGAATTATGAAGGAGTCTTGCCTTTCTTTCCACATCCGTTTACACATAATGGCTCCTGTGGAGCATGGTTTAGTTTAATCAATTCCATAGACTCAGACACAGCAGTTTACCAAGATCATTGGGTATGGGGAAATCTGAACCTAGTTTTATTCAAAGTCTGTTACCCTGACAAGGAGGGTCGCCCCAAAGGAACAGGAACTGATCTAGAAAATGAAGTATATGGATTAGGTAAAATTACACCTAATCTCATGATTCTAAATGTCGAATCCGAAGTTGAACTAGTTTTACCAACCATGTCAGTATTCCCAGCGAAAGGTAAATTGTGTGTAAGAAAAGTTGGTTCCATACATATGGGCCATAGTAAATGCACTACTACAGTAGAATTCAGTGATCAAGGCAAATCCTCATTCAGAGCTTATCGCCACTCCTACTTTATATGTGGTCAGACTGCATATATGCGTCTACCTCTAGATTGGGATGGTACCTGCTACATTGCATTCCTTTTGCCACCTGTTTTCCTAGCTCCTCCTGATTATTATAGAAATATTCATTTAGTACACAATAGAGAGCGGAGAGATCTCCCAATTGTCGATTACACTGAAACAGCATGGGAAAAATACACAGATTTCAATAAAGGCATCTTTCCCTATATAGGTACTGTTACTAATAGTAAGCTGATACGTAGATTAACTAGAACCCTTGAAGCAGTAGTGAATGAAACTATTTCCGCTTTAGGCAATTTAACAGAAGAGCAGTCTGCTATGCGGATTGTTGTGCTTCAAAATCGTCTTGTCCTTGACGTCATCCTGGCTGATAGGGGCGGAGCTTGTAGGGTAATCGGATCAAGCTGTTGCATTTTCATACCAGAAAATTCGCCATCTGTATATAAAGCTATAACTCGCCTTCATAAGATTGTAAGCCAGATACACCAGAACCCAGGCACTTGGACTTGGTCCGGTTGGTTTTGGAGTGTATTATCTACCTTTGGATGGAAGGTCCTATCTTTCCTAGGTATTGGCCTTCTCATACTATTCAGTTGCTGTCTATGTCTACAATGTGGACCAGCGATCTGTGGTCTGTGTGCCACATCGTGTATTCCACCACCAAGATCTCATTCGTCACGGAAGAAGAAAGAAGAACAAATGATGTTATATGAACAGATCAATGGATTAATGAAGATTGATATCTCTTGACGGGCAAGTAGGGGACAAGGAGGGAATGTGGAAATATGGATTTTTCTGGTCAGTTATGTCCCCTATCTTGGACCCCAACGGTTCTATGTGCATGTTACAAGTACATGTATGTTCCCTCCAGTTCCAGTTATGAAGACGCAAATACATGTGCGTCCACCGTCAACATGTCCTCTGTCAGATCCGCCATGAATAGGCCGGATATTCCATTCCTAAGTATGAAAAGCCACCGGCTTTATATGGTTCACTTATGCCATTTTACAGTCCAGGCAAGTAGGCCCTGATTCTGTCATCAAACTCCTCTTGCCTTCTGTCTCTGAAACCTCGAGTCTGAGCCTGCATCTGTGACCATGAACTTTGTCTCATTCTCTGCGCGGCTCACGAAGCCTGACATCAGCCTATTCTCTGCCAAGAACTGTATTTCACCTTCGAATTATCTGCTTCCCCCTCAGCCGATGCATTCCTGCCTAGTAGTTTAAGTAAACATTCTTCCAGCTACCGAGCAAAAGGCCCGGCTTCTCTGTCTTATGCAAGTAATTCATAGTCCTGTTACCATGGAATATTCCTACCCCCTCGCATTTTAGTATAGACACTTAGACGCTTGTACACGCACGCACAGTCAGTATAGAATAGATTCTGTCCGAGAGTCCTTCTTTTGTGGATAACATAGTTCTTTAAACATAGGATGTTAGATATGATTTGGGATTAGGTTGACTTGACCCCCCAGACTTTTCGTCTCCACATGTAGAGCTAAATGTCAAGTCCCCTTCACCCCCTAGTTGCACGTCAATCACACGTCATGCTGCTGCGCGCGCATCTATGCCAAGTATTATCTTATAGATCCACCTATATGTGACATCATAACCAATTATGTTCCTTTTTACTCCTTATTACACCCATTTTTTGGTTACGCAGATAAATCGTCATTTTCCTTATCAATTGTTACGCCTACTGCATTCGCTTCATTGTAATGTATGATCTATAAAAGTCATTTCATGTCAATAATGTATGTACTTCACTTCCTGAACCTCCGTGGTGATGGAACTTGGAGCAACCGATTATAATCGTTCATTGGAATAAAGCCCATTCCGAACCTCTAATACCACGGATTCTGCCTCTCATTTTACTGAGCTGTTTTATTATGTTTCCGTATCAAATTAAGTCCCGGTAAAGGAAAATTATTTACCACAAATGTTAGGGGTGGCTTAGTCAGGATTTTAGCAGACGTTAGTTTTTGGAGAAAACAGCCGTTTTCGCCAAAAACTAACGTCTGCTAAAATGCAAGGGCGTCCTTGCTGATAGCGCAAAGACGCGTTATTGCTCTCTTGACATGTAGTGTATGTCAGGAACTCCCACTTTGCATCTCATTAGAGATACAAAGGTAGGCGTAGTGTAAAAGGATGCTAACATGCGAATACGCATGTTAGCACCCTCTTGCTGATAGGGCGTTGGTTTTATATCCGCTTTTCTGGCTTTTAAAGCCAAAAAAGCAGAGATAAAGCCCTTGATGATATGCCCCTGAGTTGGTCATGGTGGTAAGTCAATGATCATGGTTATGGGCCTTATTTGTTTATTTAACGTTATAAGAAGGGCAGGAGGCCTAACATATTGATTGTGAAAGAATAGGTTAAAATCAATAGGTATGTAACTGCATATTAAAGCCTACCAAGAGGTATTTTGTTACATGAGATCTCACGGTTTACCATAGTAGGAAATGGTTTTGATGTTGGTGATCCCGTGTGACAATCCATGGATATAGAAGGTTTGCTCTATAAGAATTCTTATTAGACAGTATTTGCTTAGTCATCTTTCATTTTGTACTCCTTTCTACATTTCTGACTGCATGTCTGATGGGTGCCTTGTAGAAATGTTTCGCTCAAAACTGCAGGCATGAGTTAGTTATGGTGACCACCAGATACAGGCCTGATTGGAGCACTGGGAAACGTTATGTCCAATTCCGTAGGTCTGGTCTGTTTATTTTCACCCCTTATGACAAAGGCAGTTGGTCTAGCTTATTACATTCATTTGTTAATGCCAGTAAGCCTTTAACAGTTGGTAGTTATCACATTGTGTGAGAGGCTACAGATACATATGTTGTTACATATCATTTCACAGGTTACTGTAGTAGGAGAAGGTTTTGGCATTGGACTCCACTCTGACAAACCCCGAGCGTTGTAGCTGTATACAGGATGGTTGCCATGGTTACCATTTTAGGTGCACCTGAAGAGGCCAGTGTAGGGTGAGGTGTAAAGCCAGTGTCAAAGGGCAAAGGCTTAGGAGGCATATTAGCAGCGCTTTGCGATAACTATCGCAAAGCGCGCTTAGCGCTCATTTTTTTAACGCCGGCTATCGCAGGTTTTTAGCACGGAGATATCGTGTTATTAGCAACGCGTATCTCCAAGGCAATAAAAATTCCTGCAATAGTGGGGAAATCGCTGTTTTACAGGGAACATCGCGATGTTCCCTGCAAAACGGCGATAACCTTGCTGATACGACCCAGAGGGTCATATCAGCATAATCCACCCCCTATGTTAGGGATAGCTAAGTCAGGATTGTAGCAGACATTAGATTTTGGCGAAAACCGCAGTTTTCGCCAAAATCTAACGTCTGCTGAAATCCTGTGGGCTGCCTTGTAAATATTGGGATGGGAACATCAGCGGTAGATAAAGCCCTTGTTAATATGCTCCCATATCGGTTCATCGGTAAAAGTCGTGCCAGATTTCATAGGCTTCATCTGTTTATTTTGAAAGGTAATCACGAAGCCAGATGACCTGACTTACTTATTGTGAAAATCATGAGTTAAAGAGAGCAGGCTTTTAAGGATGGATTGGTGTCAAATGTTGCTAAAGCCTGTAGCCAGATATTTTGTAAGATGGAATTTCCCTGATTACCTCTTTAGAAAAAAGTTTTGCTGATTCACCTGAATATATATTTTGGATAGAAAATATGCACTACAATAAGACTTTTAAGTCTCTATTCGGAGAGACATTATATTGTTTTGACAACTGCAATTTTGTATACATTTGTACATTTATGACTATATGCCCGATGGATGATAGAAAGTTTATGTTCCGTCCCGTAGACTTGAGTTGGTTATGGTGATGACATGCCAATGATAAAGGCTATCAGGCTATAGGCCTGATTTCTTATTATGAAACCTTACAATAAAGTCAGTAGGCCTGGCATATTGATTGTGAAAAGCATAAGTCAATAGGCATTTAACGGTGGATTGTTATGACTCTGAATTAAAGCCTCCAGATAGGTTTTTTTGTTACGTCAAATCTCACAGATTGCTTTAGTAGGCAAGGGGTTTTGGTGTTGGTTACCCCCTTTGAAAACCAGGGTGAAGAAGATTTATATTGTGAAAATCTATGTTTAATCCTATTAGAGGGCTTTTATTTTGCTTTGCTTCCTGGAATTTTGCATACATTTGCAATTTTAATCACTCTATGCCTGATGGCTGTGGAGCCGAAGTAATTTAGTGCTGACATACATTCAGATGCAAATTATACTTAACAAGTTAAAACGCACAGATCTGTGTACCGTATATTGCCGAACTGTAGTAAGTGATGAAGCATTTTTTGTTTTGCTAATGACTTTGGTGCCATTTGACAAATCTTTACATACCTTTCCCAAAAATGTTCCCTACTTTGCCTAGTTCTGCATGGAAAGTTTTGGGGTGATTCGTCAAGCAGGGGCAGAGAAAAAGGGGGTACCAAAATTATTTTCCCCCAAGCACTTCTTATGGAATTTTGTAATTTTTAGACATGTTACAGGCCAAACCGCTGAATGTATTTACATCCTATTTTGCAGAGAACTTACTCTTTGCCCAGAAAGAGCCTTTTTGTAATTTGTTGTAAATCTGTTCAGTAGTTTTGGAGTTATTAAATATGTAAAACTTTGTCAATACAGGGCCACAGATCTGCAGGTACACGCGGATTCAATTATCTTTTACATTATTTTGAAATAACCATACAAGTTCACTGAAAAACACAAAGATTACAGGAGCATCATAGTTGGGTTCACATTTGACCCCCACAAAACCATAGAAATTCATCAGTTATGGTTATACTTATAGTCATACTTATCTGAAGAAACTATAGCTCGTGCCATAAAGACAACTTTAGGCCACAAGTGTTAGTTTCTTAATTTAACCATAACTGTTGAATTTCTATGGTTTTGTGTAACATGTGATCCGAATTATGATGTGCATGTAACCTTTAGTTTTTTCAGTGAAAATATATCTATATATCTATATTACCTACATGTGGTCACCAGTAGGTCGATATAGTAAGGACTTTCTTTCTATTTAAAAAGCATTTTTTCTTTTGCCAATATCTTTGGCGGTGTTTGATGAATCTTCGCAAAATTTTCAAAACTAATGGTTTACTCAGATCAGCTCCTGTCGTGAAAGATTCGGGGTGATAAGTCAAGTGGGCGCCGATTAAAAAGGGGGGGTCCCAAAACGCTTGTTAATTTCCATGGGAACTTTAGACACGGCTACAGCCCGAACTGCTAAACAGAATTCTACCAAATTTGGCAAAAGGTAGGTCTTGGTTCGGAAAGCAACCTTTCTTTTAGTTGGTGTAAATCTGTTCAGTAGTTGCTGAGAAATTCAAAAAATTTAAATATCAATATTCGAGCACTGAGGTGGATTCGCAACTCCTCCCGAGCACAAGCTTCATTCAGATTGGCTGCCAACACTCCGAACCAGAATGTGTTGGCAGCCATCTAGTGACTCGGTAACCGAGTCACAAGAAAACATTTAAAAAGAATGAAAAACAAGAAAAGGGGGCATGGTAGAAACATCCTGACACCCTAGGACTGCTCAGGGGGTCCCACAAGGAACCCCAGGGCCCCAAAAACCTTTTTCTATAAAACAAATCGTCCAAATTCGCTCTGGGTGCGCGAATCCGGCCAAAATTATTTAAAAAAAGGCGCGCTTTGTTTTCTATAAGCTGCCGGGGGGCCAGGTGCTGGGGGCAATGTGTAATTATGTAGCGGGGGCCCACGGGGACCCCCGCAGCCCCGGGGACTGCCACCTCCCCGGGGCTAAAATAATAAAATAGCGTGCGGGGCTCAGAATAATAAAATAGCGTGCGGGGCTCCCTAAGCTGCCCCTGGGACCTCCACCTCCCTGGGGCATTTCTACATTTTGGGTGGAGGGCCTCAAGGGCCCCCACAAGCCCCGGGGCCCTCCACCTTCCAGGGGATTGATGTTTAGATGCGGGGGGTTGCGCTGCCCCCCGCAGCCTTTGGGACTGCCACCTCACCTGGGCAGCATAAAATAAAAGTAAGTGTGGGGGGCTCTTGCCCCCCCCACACTGCCCCAGGGACCACTACCATAGGGCATACACAAATTAGAATACGGGGCCTGTTGTGGAGCCCCGGGCACCGCCACCTCTCTCGATGGCCCTGGTGAGGTGGTGGCCTGCCATAGCAAACACTGCTTTGTTTCTTGGAAGCGAGAGCAGGAAACCTGCTCTCGCTTCCAAGAAGCAAAGCAAAATTGCTTTTGGGAAAGGGTAGCTGCATGTCAGCAGCTCCCCTTGCCCAAAAGCAATGCCGGCTCCCGCAGGAGGCGGGAAGCCGGCAGGGACCGTGGGGGTATTGGGGCTCCCCCCGCGGTCCCCAACTTGAGGGCTGGCCCCAGGGAATGGGGTCCCCGGGGGCAGAAGTGGCTCTGGAGGGGGGTCACTTGGCCCCCTCCCTTTTAAGTTTTAGAAAAAAAAGAATAAGGCTGGGCCCTGGGGATGGGGACCCCGGGTCCATAATTGGCCTCAGGAGGGGGGGGCACTGGGCCCCCTCCCAAATGTTTTTTTTTCAAAACGAGGCAATGTCCCGGGGGATGTGGTCACCGGGGCCAAAAAACGCCTCAGGAGGGGGGCCACACAGACCCCCTCCTTTTATTAAAAAATATATATAAAAATAAAGATGTGGCCATGGATGGGATCCCTGGGCCGAAGTCAGCCTCAGGAGGGAGGCTGCACGGCCCCCTCCCCGGTTTTTTTTTTTTTAATAAAATATGTCAAAGACCCTAGGGGATGGGGTCCCCAGGGCCCACAAAATATTATGAGAAAGGGGGCCACACAGCATCCCTTCTAAGAAAAAGAAACAGGCATCTTGCAGGCCCCGCACCCTCCCTGCAGCACACTGCAAATACGCCTCCTGGCATGTTGTGGGTTGGGGGATTAAGTCCTGTAGATCCTTAACGGTCCTAAGGGGCCAACTAGCCCACAAGGTATTTCCAGTAAGCCTCACACAGTGGGATTGCTGAGAGTTGGTCCGAGACCAAGCCCCTTTATACACCACTCTGTAAATGCTCCTCTTGGTGCACTGCTGGTGGAGCGATGAGGTCCACATGTGTCCTGAGAACCTCAGGCCTAAAGTGGATTTCATCCCCCAAGCAGCAGTGCGCCAGGAGGCATGTTTGCAGAGTGGTGTAAAAGGGGGCATGGGGCTTACTGGAGGTATCTGGTGGGCTAGTTGTCCCCCAGGAACTATAAGGATTCAAGGGGACTTAATCCCCCAACCCAGAACGTTCCAGGAGGAACGTTTGCAGAGTGGTGGAGGAAGGGGGTGTGGCCTGTGTCCACCTCTCAGCTATCCCACTATCTGGGGCATACTGGAGTTATCAGGTAGGGTAGTTGCCCCTAAGGATCCCCAGAAGCGAAGGCAACTTTAATCCCAATCCAAGAGCATGCCAGGAAGTGCCTTTGCAGAGTAGTGGGGAAAGGGGCCATGGCCTGGTATGAGAACTTAGCAATACTGATGTGTGGGACTTACTGGAGGTAATAGGAGGGGTAGTTGGCCCCCAAGGTTGACCTTGAGGGCCAACTACCCCTCCTATTACCTCCAGTAAATCCCACACAGTGGGATTGCTAAGAGGTCTTCAGAGGCCATGCTCACCTTTCTCCACCACTCTGCAAACGTGCCTCCTGGCACAGTACTGGTTGGGGGATGAAATCCACTTTACTCCTGAGGGACTTTGGCGGCCAAGTAGCCCTTCCTGGTATCTCCTGTAAGTCCTACTCAGAAGAATTCCTGAGCGCTGGTCGGAGGCCCAGATCCCTTTCTGCACCACTCTGCAAACGTGACTGCTATGTTAGAGTTAGAAATTTGCATTTTAAAAAACCTTAAAAATTCACTGAAAAAAACCATAGGTTTCAGGGATGTTATAGTTAGAAATTAGCATTTAAAAAACCTTAGAAATTCACAGAAAAAAACATAGGTTTCAGGGACGTTATAGTTAGAAATTAGCATTTAAAAAACCTTAGAAATTCATTGAAAAAACTATCGGTTTCCGGGCCGTCAGGGCTGAGAAAAAAGTAGGACCCCGAAACAGATTTTCCCCATGTTATCTCCATGGGAATTTTTGATTTTTTGAACACGACTACAGCCCGATCGGCTGTATGGAATTATACTCAATTTGGCAGAAAGCTAGATGTTGGTTGAGACAGTCTGCTTTTTGTGGTTTGGGGTAAATCTGTTCAGTAGTTTCAGAGATATTTAAGTTAAAAAAATATAGATATCTGGGAGCCTAACAGACTACTGTAACCCTACTGAAATTTGATTGGCTGCCAACACTTCAACCAGAAAGTGTTGGCAGACATCTTGGGACTCAGGAGCTAAAGAATGATGATGGATTCAACCCAGATCTGTGACTGAGGGTAAGTGTCTGAAAAGTTTCACCGCTCCTTCCGTCATCTCCTTGTGTTTGCTTTGTTTTCCCTAAGTTGGCAGGGAATTCCCAGAAGTGGATCCCTTGCTTACTTTGCCTCTGGATTAAAGCTAGCCTGGCAGAGGAGTAGCTAGAGCATGTGGCGCCCGGGTCTATCCCTCAGATTGCCGCCCCTGGGGGTGGGGGGATGAAGGGAGGGGAGGGTGCTGGGGAAAAAGGACCGAGAGACACGTAGTATCACCGCTAATAGTTACTTTGATCATGCAAGTTACATGCACATACATGACACGATCCAAGGCTACACAGTTGAATACACTGGTGACCGGCAGTACAAAGGAGAACACACAGACTACCACCCTGCAGGATTTCAGGAAGGGCCTAAAACCATGATTATTCGATTAAAGTCCCTCATCAGCAGCACCGCCCCCACCCCCTAGCGCTTAGATACCCTTACAAGTGATAAGTAGCGGTATGCAAATCCTGTTGTGCTGTCTATAAATGACAGTGCGCGAACACAGTATGCTTTAATGATATATGTGCAACATTGTGAGATCAGTGATGAAGCATTGATGGCAGCGACGCCACTCTGAAAATTGTTCGAGCACCACTGGGTGTTCCCAATCCTGTTTCTCTTGGTTATTACCTTCTGTGACTCAAGGAAATTCTAGTTCCCCTCCCATATGAATGTGTCACAAGCCCTCTGGACATTATTAAGGCCTGATAATGTGGTAACCAGATATTTTTCTCATTACCATTTTTAAAGAAAGGACGCATGTTGTGTGTGTTTTTAGTGTCTCACCAGAGTGGCCAAAAAAAGAAGCCTGCTGTGGTAGGCCCTTTATAGTTTTCAGAGCTCGATACAGTTTTTGAAAATTCTATGTTTATTCGTAAATTGTCTGGATTCCTCCTTGCACAATTGTTGGCATGCACAGGCCTCTTTAGCGTTTCCTTTTTAAACTGTTTCTTATCCTCCTGTCATTTATGACATGATACGTTGGCACAACATTAATGAGCACCATTTAGCCTTATCTTCTTGATATAATCTTTTACTAGAGTTTAGTAAACTTATTGTGACACATTGGCGCAGCTAGCACCGGAAGTACAGCTAACAACAGGCCGGACAGAAAGGAAGGCAGAGTTAGTCACATATGAAATAGGGAATGGCGGAGTGAAAAAGGCGGGAGTGGGGCACCCCACCTCCTCACCAGTCTTCCACCGTGGTTGCGAAGGCTTTGACTGTGTGCTCTGCCATCTGTCCCTCTTCTCTCTCTGCTGTACTCTCACATAGGATGAAGCCCACTCTCCCTCATGCTGCCGATCCGCAGCCAGCAGCCGGCTTGCTCAGGCCTGGTCCAAGAATACTCCCCCCTCACCACCCGCCTACCTTGTTGGTGAAGGAGAGGAACTTGACAGAAAAGTTGTTTGGCCTCCGATTCACCTGGACAACTTGTAGGACTGGGGCAGAGGAGACACCAACACCCCCTCTATCGCTGGCAGCATTCCCTCATTGCTGTCAATATGCCGAGTCAAAGGCGTCAGACCGGCCCTGCTCCTACCGAGCACGAGGGGCAGAGTGTCAAAAGAGGCAGCATGCCACCCGGCAGTGCGCGGGAGGTTGTCATTGCCCAGGAGCCTGCATGTTCTGACCTCAGTGACCCGGTCGCGCAAGCACCACACCACCACAACTATGCTAGGTGGGGGTGCGTCAGTGTGTGTGCACTGCAGGCAGCCGTTGGACTCCACTCTGACAAACCCTGAGCGTTGTAGCTGTATACACGATGGTTGCCATTTTCGGTGCACCTGAAGAGGCCAGTGTAGGGTGAGGTGTAAAGCCAGTGTCAAAGGGCAAAGGCTTAGGAGGCATATTAGCAGCGCTTTGCGATAACTATCGCAAAGCGCGCTTAGCGCTCATTTTTTTAACGCCGGTTATCACAGGTTTTTATCACGGAGATATCGTGTTATTAGCAACGCGTATCTCCAAGGCAATAAAAATTCCTGCAATAGCGGGGAAATCGCTGTTTTACAGGGAACATCGCTGGTTTTCCAGCGATGTTCCCTGCAAAACGGCAATAACCATGCTGATACGACCCAGAGGGTCGTATCAGCATAATCCACCCCCTATGTTAGGGATAGCTAAGTCAGGATTGTAGCAGACGTTAGATTTTGGCGAAAAACGCAGTTTTCGCCAAAATCTAACGTCTGCTGAAATCCTGTGGGCTGCCTTGTAAATATTGTGATGGGAACATCAGCGGTAGATAAAGCCCTTGTTAATATGCTACCATATCGGTTCATCGGTAAAAGCCGTGCCAGGTAATAACAAAGCCAGATGGCCTAACTTACTTATTGTGAAAAGCATGTGTTAAAGAGAACAGGCTTTTAAGGATAGATTGGTGTCAAATGTTGCTAAAGCCTGTAGGCAGATATTTTGTAAGATGGAATTTCACTGATTACCTTTTTAGAAAAGAGTTTTGCTGATTCACCCGAATATATATTTTGGATAGAAAATATGCACAACAATAAGACTTTTAAGTCTCTATTAGGAGAGACATTATATTGTTTTGACAACTGCAATTTTGTATACATTTGTACATTTATGACTGTATGCCCGATGGATGATAGAAAGTTTATGCTCCGTCCCGTAGACTTGAGTTGGTTATGGTGATGACATGCCAATGATAAAGGCTATCAGGCTATAGGCCTGATTTCTTATTATGAAACCTTACAATAAAGTCAGTAGGCCTGGAATATTGATTGTGAAAAGCTTAAGTCAATAGGCATTTAAGGGTGGATTGTTATCACTCTGAATTGAAGCCTCCAGATAGGTTTTTTTGTTACGTCAAATCTCACAGATTGCTTTAGCAGGCAAGGGGTTTTGGTGTTGGTTACCCCCTCTGAAAACCAGGGGTGAAGAAGATTTATATTGTGAAAATCTATGTTTAATCCTATTAGAGGGCTTTATTTTGCTTTGCTTCCTGTAATTTTGCATACTTTTGCAATTTTAATCACTGTATGCCTGATGGCTGTGGAGCCGAAGTAATTTAGTGCTGACATACATTCAGATGCAAATTATACTTAAGTTAAAACGCACAGATCTGTGTACCGTATATTGCCGAACTGTAGTAAGTGATGAAGCGTTTTTTGTTTTGCTAATGACTTTGGTGCCATTTGACAAATCTTTACATACCTTTCCCAAAAATGTTCCCTACTTTGCCTAGTTCTGCATGGAAAGTTTTGGGATGATTCGTCAAGCAGGGGCAGAGAAAAAGGGGATACCAAAATTATTTTCCCCCAAGCACTTCCTATGGAATTTTGCAATGTTTAGACATGTTACAGGCCAAACCGCTGAATGTATTTACACCCTATTTTGCAGAGAGCTTACTCTTTGTCCAGAAAGAGCCTTTTTGTAATTTGTTGTAAATCTGTTCAGTAGTTTTGGAGTTATTAAAGATGCAAAACTTTGTCAATATAGGGCCACAGATCTGCAGGTACACGCGGATTCGATTATCTTTTACTTTATGTTAAAATAACCATACAAGTTCACTGAAAAACACAAAGATTACAGGAACATCATAGTTGGGTTCACATTTTACCCACACAAAACCATAGAAATTCATCAGTTATGGTTATACTTATAGTCATACTTATCTGAAGAAACTGTAGCTCGTGCCATTATGCAACTTTAGGCCACAAGTGTTAGTTTCTTAATTTAACCATAACTGTTGAATTTCTATGGTTTTGTGTAACATGTGATCCGAATTATGATGTGCATGTAACCTTTAGTTTTTTCAGTGAAAATATATCTATATATCTATTTTACCTACATGTGGTCACCAGTAGGTCGATATAGTAAGGACTTTCTTTCTATTTAAAAAGCATTTTTTCTTTTGCCAATATCTTTGGCGGTGTTTGATGAATCTTCGCAAAATTTTCAAAACTAATGGTTTACTCAGATCAGCTCCTGTCGTGAAAGATTCGGGGTGATAAGTCAAGTGGGCGCCGATTAAAAAAGGGGGGTCCCAAAACGCTTGTTAATTTCCACGGGAACTTTAGACACGGCTACAGCCCGAACTGCTAAACAGAATTCCACCAAATTTGGCAAAAGGTAGGTCTTGGTTCGGAAAGCAACCTTTCTTTTAGTTGGTGTAAATCTGTTCAGTAGTTGCTGAGAAATTCAAAAAATTTAAATATCAATATTCGAGCACCGAGGTGGATTCGCAACTCCTCCCGAGCACAAGCTTCATTCAGATTGGCTGCCAACACTCCGAACCAGAATGTGTTGGCAGCCATCTAGTGACTCGGTAACCGAGTCACAAGAAAACATTTAAAAAGAATGAAAAACAAGAAAAGGGGGCATGGTAGAAACATCCTGACACCCTAGGACTGCTCAGGGGGTCCCACAAGGAACCCCAGGGCCCCAAAAACCTTTTTCTATAAAACAAATCGTCCAAATTCGCTCTGGGTGCGCGAATCAGGCCAAAATTATTTTAAAAAATGAGGCGCGCTTTGTTTTCTATAAGCTGCCGGGGGGCCAGGTGCTGGGGGCAATGTGTAATTATGTAGCGGGGGCCCACGGGGACCCCTGCAGCCCCGGGGACTGCCACCTCCCCGGGGCTAAAATAATAAAATAGCGTGCGGGGCTCAGAATAATAAAATAGCGTGCGGGGCTCCCTAAGCTGCCCCTGGGACCTCCACCTCCCTGTGGCATTTCTACATTTTGGGTGGGGGGCCTCAAGGGCCCCCACAAGCCCCGGGGCCCTCCACCTTCCAGGGGATTGATGTTTAGATGCGGGGGTTGCGCCGCCCCCCGCAGCCTTTGGGACTGCCACCTCACCTGGGCAGCATAATATAAAAGTAAGTGTGGGGGGCTCTTGCCCCCCCCCCACACTGCCCCAGGGACCACTACCATAGGGCATACACAAATTAGAATACGGGGCCTGTTGTGGAGCCCCGGGCACCGCCACCTCTCTCGATGGCCCTGGTGAGGTGGTGGCCTGCCATAGCAAACACTGGTTTGTTTCTTGGAAGCGAGAGCAGGAAACCTGCTCTCGCTTCCAAGAAGCAAAGCAAAATTGCTTTTGGGAAAGGGTAGCTGCATGTCAGCAGCTCCCCTTGCCCAAAAGCAATGCCGGCTCCCGCAGGAGGCGGGAAGCCGGCAGGGACCGTGGGGGTATTGGGGCTCCCCCCGCGGTCCCCAACTTGAGGGCTGGCCCCAGGGAATGGGGTCCCCGGGGGCAGAAGTGGCTCTGGAGGGGGGTCACTTGGCCCCCTCCCTTTTAAGTTTTAGAAAAAAAAGAATAAGGCTGGGCCCTGGGGATGGGGACCCCGGGTCCATAATTGGCCTCAGGAGGGGGGGCACTGGGCCCCCTCCCAAATGTTTTTTTTTTCAAAACGAGGCAATGTCCCGGGGGATGTGGTCACCGGGGCCAAAAAACGCCTCAGGAGGGGGGCCACACAGACCCCCTCCTTTTATTAAAAAATATATATAAAAATAAAGATGTGGCCATGCCCCAGGGGATGGGATCCCTGGGCCGAAGTCAGCCTCAGGAGGGAGGCTGCACGGCCCCCTCCCCGTTTTTTTTTTTTTTTAAATAAAATATGTCAAAGACCCTGGGGGATGGGGTCCCCAGGGCCCACAAAATATTATGAGAAAGGGGGCCACACAGCATCCCTTCTAAGAAAAAGAAACAGGCATCTTGCAGGCCCCGCACCCTCCCTGCAGCACACTGCAAATACGCCTCCTGGCATGTTGTGGGTTGGGGGATTAAGTCCTGTAGATCCTTAACGGTCCTAAGGGGCCAACTAGCCCACAAGGTATTTCCAGTAAGCCTCACACAGTGGGATTGCTGAGAATTGGTCCGAGACCAAGCCCCTTTATACACCACTCTGTAAATGCTCCTCTTGGTGCACTGCTGGTGGAGCGATGAGGTCCACATGTGTCCTGAGAACCTCAGGCCTAAAGTGGATTTCATCCCCCAAGCAGCAGTGCGCCAGGAGGCATGTTTGCAGAGTGGTGTAAAAGGGGGCATGGGGCTTACTGGAGGTATCTGGTGGGCTAGTTGTCCCCCAGGAACTTTAAGGATTCAAGGGGACTTAATCCCCCAACCCAGAACGTTCCAGGAGGAACGTTTGCAGAGTGGTGGAGGAAGGGGATGTGGCCAGTGTCCACCTCTCAGCTATCCCACTATCTGGGGCATACTGGAGTTATCAGGTAGGGTAGTTGCCCCTAAGGATCCCCAGAAGCGAAGGCAACTTTAATCCCAATCCAAGAGCATGCCAGGAAGTGCCTTTGCAGAGTGGTGGGGAAAGGGGCCATGGCCTGGTATGAGAACTTAGCAATACTGATGTGTGGGACTTACTGGAGGTAATAGGAGGGGTAGTTGGCCCCCAAGGTTGACCTTGAGGGCCAACTACCCCTCCTATTACCTCCAGTAAATCCCACACAGTGGGATTGCTAAGAGGTCTTCAGAGGCCATGCTCACCTTTCTCCACCACTCTGCAAACGTGCCTCCTGGCACAGTACTGGTTGGGGGATGAAATCCACTTTACTCCTGAGGGACTTTGGCGGCCAAGTAGCCCTTCCTGGTATCTCCTGTAAGTCCTACTCAGAAGAATTCCTGAGCGCTGGTCGGAGGCCCAGATCCCTTTCTGCACCACTCTGCAAACGTGACTGCTATGTTAGAGTTAGAAATTTGCATTTTAAAAAACCTTAAAAATTCACTGAAAAAAACCATAGGTTTCAGGGATGTTATAGTTAGAAATTAGCATTTAAAAAACCTTAGAAATTCACAGAAAAAAACATAGGTTTCAGGGACGTTATAGTTAGAAATTAGCATTTAAAAAACCTTAGAAATTCATTGAAAAAACTATCGGTTTCCGGGCCGTCAGGGCTGAGAAAAAAGTAGGACCCCGAAACAGATTTTCCCCATGTTATCTCCATGGGAATTTTTGATTTTTTGAACACGACTACAGCCCGATCGGCTGTATGGAATTATACTCAATTTGGCAGAAAGCTAGATGTTGGTTGAGACAGTCTGCTTTTTGTGGTTTGGGGTAAATCTGTTCAGTAGTTTCAGAGATATTTAAGTTAAAAAAATATAGATATCTGGGAGCCTAACAGACTACTGTAACCCTACTGAAATTTGATTGGCTGCCAACACTTCAACCAGAAAGTGTTGGCAGACATCTTGGGACTCAGGAGCTAAAGAATGATGATGGATTCAACCCAGATCTGTGACTGAGGGTAAGTGTCTGAAAAGTTTCACCGCTCCTTCCGTCATCTCCTTGTGTTTGCTTTGTTTTCCCTAAGTTGGCAGGGAATTCCCAGAAGTGGATCCCTTGCTTACTTTGCCTCTGGATTAAAGCTAGCCTGGCAGAGGAGTAGCTAGAGCATGTGGCGCCCGGGACTATCCCTCAGATTGCCGCCCCTGGGGGTGGGGGGATGAAGGGAGGGGAGGGTGCTGGGGAAAAAGGACCGAGAGACACGTAGTATCACCGCTAATAGTTACTTTGATCATGCAAGTTACATGCACATACATGACACGATCCAAGGCTACACAGTTGAATACACTGGTGACCGGCAGTACAAAGGAGAACACACAGACTACCACCCTGCAGGATTTCAGGAAGGGCCTAAAACCATGATTATTCGATTAAAGTCCCTCATCAGCAGCACCGCCCCCACCCCCTAGCGCTTAGATACCCTTACAAGTGATAAGTAGCGGTATGCAAATCCTGTTGTGCTGTCTATAAATGACAGTGCGCGAACACAGTATGCTTTAATGATATATGTGCAACATTGTGAGATCAGTGATGAAGCATTGATGGCAGCGACGCCACTCTGAAAATTGTTCGAGCACCACTGGGTGTTCCCAATCCTGTTTCTCTTGGTTATTACCTTCTGTGACTCAAGGAAATTCTAGTTCCCCTCCCATATGAATGTGTCACAAGCCCTCTGGACATTATTAAGGCCTGATAATGTGGTAACCAGATATTTTTCTCATTACCATTTTTAAAGAAAGGACGCATGTTGTGTGTGTTTTTAGTGTCTCACCAGAGTGGCCAAAAAAAGAAGCCTGCTGTGGTAGGCCCTTTATAGTTTTCAGAGCTCGATACAGTTTTTGAAAATTCTATGTTTATTCGTAAATTGTCTGGATTCCTCCTTGCACAATTGTTGGCATGCACAGGCCTCTTTAGCGTTTCCTTTTTAAACTGTTTCTTATCCTCCTGTCATTTATGACATGATACGTTGGCACAACATTAATGAGCACCATTTAGCCTTATCTTCTTGATATAATCTTTTACTAGAGTTTAGTAAACTTATTGTGACACATCGGCGCAGCTAGCACCGGAAGTACAGCTAACAACAGGCCGGACAGAAAGGAAGGCAGAGTTAGTCACATATGAAATAGGGAATGGCGGAGTGAAAAAGGCGGGAGTGGGGCACCCCACCTCCTCACCAGTCTTCCACCGTGGTTGCGAATGCTTTGACTGTGTGCTCTGCCATCTGTCCCTCTTCTCTCTCTGCTGTACTCTCACATAGGATGAAGCCCACTCTCCCTCATGCTGCCGATCCGCAGCCAGCAGCCGGCTTGCTCAGGCCTGGTCCAAGAATACCCCCCCTCACCACCCGCCTACCTTGTTGGTGAAGGAGAGGAACTTGACAGAAAAGTTGTTTGGCCTCCGATTCACCTGGACAACTTGTAGGACTGGGGCAGAGGAGACACCAACACCCCCTCTATCGCTGGCAGCATTCCCTCATTGCTGTCAATATGCCGAGTCAAAGGCGTCAGACCGGCCCTGCTCCTACCGAGCACGAGGGGCAGAGTGTCAAAAGAGGCAGCATGCCACCCGGCAGTGCGCGGGAGGTTGTCATTGCCCAGGAGCCTGCATGTTCTGACCTCGGTGACCCGGTCGCGCAAGCACCACACCACCACAACTATGCTAGGTGGGGGTGCGTCAGTGTGTGTGCACTGCAGGCAGCCGTTGGACTCCACTCTGACAAACCCTGAGCGTTGTAGCTGTATACACGATGGTTGCCATTTTCGGTGCACCTGAAGAGGCCAGTGTAGGGTGAGGTGTAAAGCCAGTGTCAAAGGGCAAAGGCTTAGGAGGCATATTAGCAGCGCTTTGCGATAACTATCGCAAAGCGCGCTTAGCGCTCATTTTTTTAACGCCGGTTATCGCAGGTTTTTATCACGGAGATATCGTGTTATTAGCAAGGCGTATCTCCAAGGCAATAAAAATTCCTGCAATAGCGGGGAAATCGCTGTTTTACAGGGAACATCGCTGGTTTTCCAGCGATGTTCCCTGCAAAACGGCAATAACCATGCTGATACGACCCAGAGGGTCGTATCAGCATAATCCACCCTCTATGTTAGGGATAGCTAAGTCAGGATTGTAGCAGACGTTAGATTTTGGCGAAAAACGCAGTTTTCGCCAAAATCTAACGTCTGCTGAAATCCTGTGGGCTGCCTTGTAAATATTGTGATGGGAACATCAGCGGTAGATACAGCCCTTGTTAATATGCTACCATATCGGTTCATCGGTAAAAGCCGTGCCAGGTAATAACAAAGCCAGATGGCCTAACTTACTTATTGTGAAAAGCATGTGTTAAAGAGAACAGGCTTTTAAGGATAGATTGGTGTCAAATGTTGCTAAAGCCTGTAGGCAGATATTTTGTAAGATGGAATTTCACTGATTACCTTTTCAGAAAAGAGTTTTGCTGATTCACCCGAATATATATTTTGGATAGAAAATATGCACAACAATAAGACTTTTAAGTCTCTATTAGGAGAGACATTATATTGTTTTGACAACTGCAATTTTGTATGCATTTGTACATTTATGACTGTATGCCCGATGGATGATAGAAAGTTTATGCTCCGTCCCGTAGACTTGAGTTGGTTATGGTGATGACATGCCAATGATAAAGGCTATCAGGCTATAGGCCTGATTTCTTATTATGAAACCTTACAATAAAGTCAGTAGGCCTGGCATATTGATTGTGAAAAGCTTAAGCCAATAGGCATTTAAGGGTGGATTGTTATCACTCTGAATTGAAGCCTCCAGATAGGTTTTTTTGTTACGTCAAATCTCACAGATTGCTTTAGCAGGCAAGGGGTTTTGGTGTTGGTTACCCCCTCTGAAAACCAGGGGTGAAGAAGATTTATATTGTGAAAATCTATGTTTAATCCTATTAGAGGGCTTTTATTTTGCTTTGCTTCCTGTAATTTTGCATACGTTTGCAATTTTAATCACTGTATGCCTGATGGCTGTGGAGCCGAAGTAATTTAGTGCTGACATACATTCAGATGCAAATTATACTTAAGTTAAAACGCACAGATCTGTGTACCGTATATTGCCGAACTGTAGTAAGTGATGAAGCGTTTTTTGTTTTGCTAATGACTTTGGTGCCATTTGACAAATCTTTACATACCTTTCCCAAAAATGTTCCCTACTTTGCCTAGTTCTGCATGGAAAGTTTTGGGATGATTCGTCAAGCAGGGGCAGAGAAAAAGGGGGTACCAAAATTATTTTCCCCCAAGCACTTCCTATGGAATTTTGCAATGTTTAGACATGTTACAGGCCAAACCGCTGAATGTATTTACACCCTATTTTGCAGAGAGCTTACTCTTTGTCCAGAAAGAGCCTTTTTGTAATTTGTTGTAAATCTGTTCAGTAGTTTTGGAGTTATCAAAGATGCAAAACTTTGTCAATATAGGGCCACAGATCTGCAGGTACACGCGGATTCGATTATCTTTTACTTTATGTTAAAATAACCATACAAGTTCACTGAAAAACACAAAGATTACAGGAACATCATAGTTGGATTCACATTTTACCCACACAAAACCATAGAAATTCATCAGTTATGGTTATACTTATAGTCATACTTATCTGAAGAAACTGTAGCTCGTGCCATTATGCAACTTTAGGCCACAAGTGTTAGTTTCTTAATTTAACCATAACTGTTGAATTTCTATGGTTTTGTGTAACATGTGATCCGAATTATGATGTGCATGTAACCTTTAGTTTTTTCAGTGAAAATATATCTATATATCTATTTTACCTACATGTGGTCACCAGTAGGTCGATATAGTAAGGACTTTCTTTCTATTTAAAAAGCATTTTTTCTTTTGCCAATATCTTTGGCGGTGTTTGATGAATCTTCGCAAAATTTTCAAAACTAATGGTTTACTCAGATCAGCTCCTGTCATGAAAGATTCGGGGTGATAAGTCAAGTGGGCGCCGATTAAAAAAGGGGGGTCCCAAAACGCTTGTTAATTTCCACGGGAACTTTAGACACGGCTACAGCCCGAACTGCTAAACAGAATTCCACCAAATTTGGCAAAAGGTAGGTCTTGGTTCGGAAAGCAACCTTTCTTTTAGTTGGTGTAAATCTGTTCAGTAGTTGCTGAGAAATTCAAAAAATTTAAATATCAATATTCGAGCACCGAGGTGGATTCGCAACTCCTCCCGAGCACAAGCTTCATTCAGATTGGCTGCCAACACTCCGAACCAGAATGTGTTGGCAGCCATCTAGTGACTCGGTAACCGAGTCACAAGAAAACATTTAAAAAGAATGAAAAACAAGAAAAGGGGGCATGGTAGAAACATCCTGACACCCTAGGACTGCTCAGGGGGTCCCACAAGGAACCCCAGGGCCCCAAAAACCTTTTTCTATAAAACAAATCGTCCAAATTCGCTCTGGGTGCGCGAATCCGGCCAAAATTATTTTAAAAAATGAGGCGCGCTTTGTTTTCTATAAGCTGCCGGGGGGCCAGGTGCTGGGGGCAATGTGTAATTATGTAGCGGGGGCCCACGGGGACCCCTGCAGCCCCGGGGACTGCCACCTCCCCGGGGCTAAAATAATAAAATAGCGTGCGGGGCTCAGAATAATAAAATAGCGTGCGGGGCTCCCTAAGCTGCCCCTGGGACCTCCACCTCCCTGGGGCATTTCTACATTTTGGGTGGGGGGCCTCAAGGGCCCCCACAAGCCCCGGGGCCCTCCACCTTCCAGGGGATTGATGTTTAGATGCGGGGGTTGCGCCGCCCCCCGCAGCCTTTGGGACTGCCACCTCACCTGGGCAGCATAATATAAAAGTAAGTGTGGGGGGCTCTTGCCCCACCCCCCCACACTGCCCCAGGGACCACTACCATAGGGCATACACAAATTAGAATACGGGGCCTGTTGTGGAGCCCCGGGCACCGCCACCTCTCTCGATGGCCCTGGTGAGGTGGTGGCCTGCCATAGCAAACACTGCTTTGTTTCTTGGAAGCGAGAGCAGGAAACCTGCTCTCGCTTCCAAGAAGCAAAGCAAAATTGCTTTTGGGAAAGGGTAGCTGCATGTCAGCAGCTCCCCTTGCCCAAAAGCAATGCCGGCTCGCGCAGGAGGCGGGAAGCCGGCAGGGACCGTGGGGGTATTGGGGCTCCCCCCGCGGTCCCCAACTTGAGGGCTGGCCCCAGGGAATGGGGTCCCCGGGGGCAGAAGTGGCTCTGGAGGGGGGTCACTTGGCCCCCTCCCTTTTAAGTTTTAGAAAAAAAAGAATAAGGCTGGGCCCTGGGGATGGGGACCCCGGGTCCATAATTGGCCTCAGGAGGGGGGGCACTGGGCCCCCTCCCAAATGTTTTTTTTTTCAAAACGAGGCAATGTCCCGGGGGATGTGGTCACCGGGGCCAAAAAATGCCTCAGGAGGGGGGCCACACAGACCCCCTCCTTTTATTAAAAAATATATATAAAAATAAAGATGTGGCCATGCCCCAGGGGATGGGATCCCTGGGCCGAAGTCAGCCTCAGGAGGGAGGCTGCACGGCCCCCTCCCCGGGTTTTTTTTTTTTTTAATAAAATATGTCAAAGACCCTGGGGGATGGGGTCCCCAGGGCCCACAAAATATTATGAGAAAGGGGGCCACACAGCATCCCTTCTAAGAAAAAGAAACAGGCATCTTGCAGGCCCCGCACCCTCCCTGCAGCACACTGCAAATACGCCTCCTGGCATGTTGTGGGTTGGGGGATTAAGTCCTGTAGATCCTTAACGGTCCTAAGGGGCCAACTAGCCCACAAGGTATTTCCAGTAAGCCTCACACAGTGGGATTGCTGAGAGTTGGTCCGAGACCAAGCCCCTTTATACACCACTCTGTAAATGCTCCTCTTGGTGCACTGCTGGTGGAGCGATGAGGTCCACATGTGTCCTGAGAACCTCAGGCCTAAAGTGGATTTCATCCCCCAAGCAGCAGTGCGCCAGTAGGCATGTTTGCAGAGTGGTGTAAAAGGGGGCATGGGGCTTACTGGAGGTATCTCGTGGGCTAGTTGTCCCCCAGGAACTTTAAGGATTCAAGGGGACTTAATCCCCCAACCCAGAACGTTCCAGGAGGAACGTTTGCAGAGTGGTGGAGGAAGGGGATGTGGCCTGTGTCCACCTCTCAGCTATCCCACTATCTGGGGCATACTGGAGTTATCAGGTAGGGTAGTTGCCCCTAAGGATCCCCAGAAGCGAAGGCAACTTTAATCCCAATCCAAGAGCATGCCAGGAAGTGCCTTTGCAGAGTGGTGGGGAAAGGGGCCATGGCCTGGTATGAGAACTTAGCAATACTGATGTGTGGGACTTACTGGAGGTAATAGGAGGGGTAGTTGGCCCCCAAGGTTGACCTTGAGGGCCAACTACCCCTCCTATTACCTCCAGTAAATCCCACACAGTGGGATTGCTAAGAGGTCTTCAGAGGCCATGCTCACCTTTCTCCACCACTCTGCAAACGTGCCTCCTGGCACAGTACTGGTTGGGGGATGAAATCCACTTTACTCCTGAGGGACTTTGGCGGCCAAGTAGCCCTTCCTGGTATCTCCTGTAAGTCCTACTCAGAAGAATTCCTGAGCGCTGGTCGGAGGCCCAGATCCCTTTCTGCACCACTCTGCAAACGTGACTGCTATGTTAGAGTTAGAAATTTGCATTTTAAAAAACCTTAAAAATTCACTGAAAAAAACCAAAGGTTTCAGGGATGTTATAGTTAGAAATTAGCATTTAAAAAACCTTAGAAATTCACAGAAAAAAACATAGGTTTCAGGGACGTTATAGTTAGAAATTAGCATTTAAAAAACCTTAGAAATTCATTGAAAAAACTATCGGTTTCCGGGCCGTCAGGGCTGAGAAAAAAGTAGGACCCCGAAACAGATTTTCCCCATGTTATCTCCATGGGAATTTTTGATTTTTTGAACACGACTACAGCCCGATCGGCTGTATGGAATTATACTCAATTTGGCAGAAAGCTAGATGTTGGTTGAGACAGTCTGCTTTTTGTGGTTTGGGGTAAATCTGTTCAGTAGTTTCAGAGATATTTAAGTTAAAAAAATATAGATATCTGGGAGCCTAACAGACTACTGTAACCCTACTGAAATTTGATTGGCTGCCAACACTTCAACCAGAAAGTGTTGGCAGACATCTTGGGACTCAGGAGCTAAAGAATGATGATGGATTCAACCCAGATCTGTGACTGAGGGTAAGTGTCTGAAAAGTTTCACCGCTCCTTCCGTCATCTCCTTGTGTTTGCTTTGTTTTCCCTAAGTTGGCAGGGAATTCCCAGAAGTGGATCCCTTGCTTACTTTGCCTCTGGATTAAAGCTAGCCTGGCAGAGGAGTAGCTAGAGCATGTGGCGCCCGGGTCTATCCCTCAGATTGCCGCCCCTGGGGGTGGGGGGATGAAGGGAGGGGAGGGTGCTGGGGAAAAAGGACCGAGAGACACGTAGTATCACCGCTAATAGTTACTTTGATCATGCAAGTTACATGCACATACATGACACGATCCAAGGCTACACAGTTGAATACACTGGTGACCGGCAGTACAAAGGAGAACACACAGACTACCACCCTGCAGGATTTCAGGAAGGGCCTAAAACCATGGTTATTCGATTAAAGTCCCTCATCAGCAGCACCGCCCCCACCCCCTAGCGCTTAGATACCCTTACAAGTGATAAGTAGCGGTATGCAAATCCTGTTGTGCTGTCTATAAATGACAGTGCGCGAACACAGTATGCTTTAATGATATATGTGCAACATTGTGAGATCAGTGATGAAGCATTGATGGCAGCGACGCCACTCTGAAAATTGTTCGAGCACCACTGGGTGTTCCCAATCCTGTTTCTCTTGGTTATTACCTTCTGTGACTCAAGGAAATTCTAGATCCCCTCCCATATGAATGTGTCACAAGCCCTCTGGACATTATTAAGGCCTGATAATGTGGTAACCAGATATTTTTCTCATTACCATTTTTAAAGAAAGGACGCATGTTGTGTGTGTTTTTAGTGTCTCACCAGAGTGGCCAAAAAAAGAAGCCTGCTGTGGTAGGCCCTTTATAGTTTTCAGAGCTCGATACAGTTTTTGAAAATTCTATGTTTATTCGTAAATTGTCTGGATTCCTCCTTGCACAATTGTTGGCATGCACAGGCCTCTTTAGCGTTTCCTTTTTAAACTGTTTCTTATCCTCCTGTCATTTATGACATGATACGTTGGCACAACATTAATGAGCACCATTTAGCCTTATCTCCTTGATATAATCTTTTACTAGAGTTTAGTAAACTTATTGTGACACATCGGCGCAGCTAGCACCGGAAGTACAGCTAACAACAGGCCGGACAGAAAGGAAGGCAGAGTTAGTCACATATGAAATAGGGAATGGCGGAGTGAAAAAGGCGGGAGTGGGGCACCCCACCTCCTCACCAGTCTTCCACCGTGGTTGCGAAGGCTTTGACTGTGTGCTCTGCCATCTGTCCCTCTTCTCTCAATGCTGTACTCTCACATAGGATGAAGCCCACTCTCCCTCATGCTGCCGATCCGCAGCCAGCAGCCGGCTTGCTCAGGCCTGGTCCAAGAATACCCCCCCTCACCACCCGCCTACCTTGTTGGTGAAGGAGAGGAACTTGACAGAAAAGTTGTTTGGCCTCCGATTCACCTGGACAACTTGTAGGACTGGGGCAGAGGAGACACCAACACCCCCTCTATCGCTGGCAGCATTCCCTCATTGCTGTCAATATGCCGAGTCAAAGGCGTCAGACCGGCCCTGCTCCTACCGAGCACGAGGGGCAGGGTGTCAAAAGAGGCAGTATGCCACCCGGCAGTGCGCGGGAGGTTGTCATTGCCCATGAGCCTGCATGTTCTGACCTCGGTGACCCGGTCGCGCAAGCACCACACCACCACAACTATGCTAGGTGGGGGTGCGTCAGTGTGTGTGCACTGCAGGCAGCCGTTGCAAGCAGGTGAGCTTGCTTGCACTTTAAACGGGGCCGCGCGCGCGGCACTGCAGGCCTGCCAAGTATCACACACCAGGCGTGACTCTAACGCATTTCAGTGTGGTGTTCCACATCACCGCACTGAAATTCATTGTCACGCATTTTAATGCTGTTTCTCTGGTGTCCCAGCGCTGAAGTATTGGCATGTGACCTGCGCCAGCTCTGCTGCTTGCTCCCCACAGACTTGCCGCCCGGGAGCTGCCACCAGCACAGGCTCAGTTAAGTAACAGTTAATCTTGGGCGCACTCACCACTGCGGCTACAAATGTATCTAGCTGGCTCCAGGCTGCTGCATTGAAATTGATTCCAGCCTGCGGCGCTGGCGCGGCTGCATAGCTGCCAAGGTTTCAGTTTGCCATGTGTGACATTTTCATAATTTCAGTGTAATTATGAGTGACATTTCAACGACTATGAGTGACACTCATGCGAGCAAAACCAAGCATTGAAGACAAAGGAGACATATAGATATCAGAAAGGAAACCCATATGAGCATCTGGGTCTGTGCCTGGGCTTCTGTTTTTTTCCCAAGTATCCTACATGGTTTATGTTTGTTGAACTCTGCTCAAATACTGGTCTTAACATTACCCTGTTTGATTAATGTGTAATTTTTCGGTTTGTCTTTAAGCTGGCCTCAGTGCCATTCAGGCCAAGCCAATTGGTATTGTCTACAGATGCCATGCTTAATTTGCAAACAAATAAAAAACATAAACAAGGAGCTCAAACTTATTCCTACAAGGCTGTCACTCATGCTGCTGAATGTAGGGGTTTATGAATACCAAGGCTTATACATTTTGATTCTACTTCATGCTTCTTTGTTCGATCACCCTACATTTCCTATCTCCTTATCTCACTCTTGTAGGCTATTTTTAATTCCTGCTATGTCCAGCTGTCACTGTTCCCTTATCTTCCTCAGCCTTCTTCTTGCTCCAAAAATTCTCTTTTGCAATGGACCAAAATGTGGTGGAAGAAAAATGATTTTCTCAGGCCCCAAAAAAATGAACCACCTGCATACAATAAGCACTGCATACAGGACATAGATGAGTCACAAGAGGTGGAAGGCCTCCTGCACTTACCCTGCCCAGCCCCGAAGCCACTGTCAGTAGATGCTCGCTGCTGCTGCACAGAGATGAGCTGCCTAAGTAAAGGACAGCTGGAGCTCTTGGCTGGCTGAGGGTGAAGTATAGTTCATATATACTCCATACACTTCCTCCTTATCGCTCTATTCTCCCCTCTTTCTGCCTTACCTCTCGTTCTCCCCACACAGAGCACTGCTGCCACTAGATGTCTGTCTGTCCCTCCTATACTACCTCCTTATTCCTCGGCCCACCCAGCTCACCTGCCTGCTGATCCGTCGCCACTGCTGCAACTGATGGCTTTTCCTTAGCCAATAATGGAGGGCGGGCATCTCGGAATAGTGTAAGCATGTTATGTTGTGTACTTATTGTTATATCGTTCCAGGATGGCCATCATGTTGCACAAAGATGTAACGTGACGGCCATCTTGGAAGTTATACTAAATAACATTCCAAGATTACCACCTGCTGCTATTGGCTTTGCCACATTTCTGCAATCAGTGGCAAAGTCAATATCGGCAGTGAACAGGCAAGGTCTATTGCTCAGTTTTGGTACGGTAACATCCCGATATGTAAAAGCTTACAAAGGGACTGTGAGAATATGCATTATGCTGTTCCCTTCTAGAACAAGGGTCCTAATAGCGAGCTGTAGAACACTACTCCTGATAAGAAATAAGGAGCAGATATCCTTAAGTAGAGTACTTTGTTTACTGACAAAAGGTGTTTCAAAATTAAAGTTGGGCATTTGGTCAAAAAAGAATTTACTAAGTCTCTGCTGAACTTGTTAAACTTAAACTAGACATTCACCAAAGTGAGAATGTACATACAGATAAACATATGCACTGGACTCCATGCTGGTTTACTGCGTTAGCAAATTTACTATTCCAAACGTATTCGCAGTGCTACCAACCTTTCTCATGAACTTTGGGTCTCATGAAAACGTTTTATGTTTCAAAATCCTGCCTGTAATTAGAAAAAGCCGAGGGTGAATGTAAAACACCGGTGGCAGACAGCAGCACGCACCCCCGGGGCATTTTGGGCAAAGCAGGCTCAGACAGCACACACTAAATGGTCACAGCACTCCGGCAGCCTCAAGTATGCAGCCACGCCCTGGGGAACTTTATGACTGGCCCTGGCTGCAGGTAGGTGAGCGCGCGCTGACATGCAAGGCTGCCACAGTCTCACTTACTTGGAGGCAGCCCCCATCACTAACTGTACCCAGGACCAGGCGTGCAACACCCATTGGACTCAAAGGGTTTCAGACCCTCCCCACCCCCCCGCCCCCTTCCCCCGTCATGTGTGACAGCCCGGGATGAGACAGCTTCCCAGGCACCCACACCCGAGCACTTCACAGGTCTTTAAAAGACCATTTGCATGTTAATGAGGCCTTGCTGTTGTTTCACCCCTTCTAAGAGCCCCTCCAGCTCCACTCTGCCTATTACTTAAAGATTCAGCCCCCCCCCCGAAATCCGCTCCACTCTGCCTATTGCTTAAAGATTCAGCCCCCCTACCCCCCCGAAATCAGCTCCACTCTCCCTATTGCATAAAGATTCAGCCCTAGTTGCACCTCTGCCCAGGACTGTACCAAGAGGGCAGCCTGACGTGCTGCACATGCGGGACCCTGCACCACAACAACTGAAACAAACGCAAATCTATTATTAAAAGAAAAATGTTTCCTACCTTACAACGCAAACTAACTGATAACTTTGGGAAAAGGAGGCCCCTGTACTTCGAGGAAAGCCAAGCCGATAGTGTGTGGCAACTCTGTGCTTCACCATCCTGCTGCCGTGGCTGCCCTGAAGGTGTCATGGTCAGGGAGGGAGGACAATCAAACTCCCGGCGGCGGCACGGGCAGCTCCTGGGAGCCAGAACCATTGGCAGGAAATTGAAAAAAAACACGTAACGGTGGTACCTGCCTCACGCTGAGTCCGAACGGTGCAACATTGTCAGAGTCTGTTCACGTGACATGAAAGACTGGCGCCAGCGTTCGGGTCCCACTCTAGCAGAGGGCGCCAATTCGATACTGAATGCCCAGCTGTGATCCTCGGCGTATAGTGTCCCAGGCGGCCGCCAAAAGGTGTCAGTGGCATAATAGGGAGGATCACTGAGGGAAGGGCCCGCCCGGGGCCGGCAGGTGTCATTTACTGTCTCGATCTGGTGACGTCAGGCCTGGGCTGTAGTCTGATTGACTGGTGGCCCGCTGCAGAGGCCTTTAAAATTTATTTGGGGACTCGGGACACTGACTGACACTACTGTAAAGTGTCAGACAGTGAGTGTCCACACTCCTCAAATAAATTATTAAGGCTGCCGCAACGGACCACCAGTGGCCGCCGCCACCGCCTCCAGAATAGTTCCGCCTGGGGGGGTCCGCCCCCCCTAGCTACGCCACTGTTGCCTGGTTGATGAGGGGTGTTACCTCGAAACTGGTCCCAGGTTGCTGGTTTCCAGTCCAGGGAAGACATGGCTTAGCAGTTCGGGCTGGGCTGTTCCCATGAGGTACAGGGTCAAGACTGATTTCCACAAGTTTTGTCTGAACTGGGGTGGTGAAGTGAGCTAAAGAACTATGATGGATTTAACCCAGATCTGTGACTGGGGGTGAATATCTGAAAGGTTCCAGCGCTCCGTCCATCATCTCCTTGTGTTTGCTTTGTTTGCCCTAAGTTGGCAGGGTATGCCCAGATGTGGGTCCCATGCTCATTTTGCCTCTGGATTAAAGCAAGCCTGGCTGATGAGGGGTGTTACCCCAAAACTGGTCCCAGGATGCCTGTTTACGGTCTAGGGAAGATATGGCTTGGCAGTTCGGGGTGGATTGTTCGAATGAGGCAATGCAGCAAGACTGATTTGCATATAGCTTTGTCTGAAATGGGGTGGCGAAGTGAGCTAAAGAACGATTATGGATTCAACTCAGATCTGTGACTGGGGGTGAGTGTCTGAAAGGTTTTAGTGCTCCGTCCATCATCTCCTTGTGTTTGCTTTGTTTGCCCTAAGTTTGCAGGGTATGCCCTGATGGTGGTCCCTTGCTCACTTTGCCTCTGGATTCAAGCTAGCCTGGCTGATGAGGGGTGTTACCCTGAAACCGGTCCCAGGATGCTTGTTTCAAGTCCACGGAAGTCAATGCTTGGCAGTTCGGGCTGGACTATTCCGATGAGGCACAGGGTCAAGACTGATTTGCATATAGTTTTGTCTGAACTGGGGTGGCGAAGTGAGCTAAAGAACGATGATGGATTAAACCCAGATATGTGACTCGGGTGAGTGTCTGAAAAGTTTCAGAGCTCCCTCCATCATCTCCTTGTGTTTCTTTGTTTGCCCCTAGTTGGCAGGGTATGCCCAGATGTGGGTCACTTGCTATTTGTGCCTCTGGATTCAAGCTAGCCTGGCTGATGAGGGGTGTTACCCCAAGACCAGTCCCAAGATGCTTGTTTCCGGTCCAGGGAAGACATGGCTTTGCAGTTTGGGCAGTTTGGGCTGGACTGTTCCCAGGAGGCACAGGGTCAAGACTGCTTTGCAAATAGCTTTGTCTGAACTCGGGTGGCGAAGTGAGCTTTAGAACGATGATGGATTCAACCCAGATCTGTGACTGGGGGTGAGTGTCTGAAAAGTTTCAGCGTTCTGTCCAACATCTCCTTGTGTTTGCTTTGTTTGCCCTAAGTTGGCAGGGTATGCCCAGACGTGGGTCCCTTGTACCCTTTGCCTCTGGATTCAAGCTAGCCTGGCTGATGAGGGGTGCTACCCCGAGACTGGTCCCAGGATGCTAGTCTTTGGTCCAGGGAAGGCATGGCTTGGCAGTTCGGACTGGACTGTTCCCATGAGGCACAGGGTCAAGACTGATTTGCATATAGCTTTGTCTGAACTGGGGTGGCGAAGTGAGTTAAAGAACGATGATAGACTCAACGCAGATCTGTGACTGGGGTGAGTGTCTGAAAAGTTTCAGCGCTCCGTCCATCATCTCCTTGTGTTTCTTTGTTTGCCCTAAGTTGACAGAGTATGCCGAGACGTGGGTCCCTTGCTCACTTTGCCTTTGGATTAAAGTTAGCCCAAATGATGAGGGGTGTTAACCCGAAACCGGTCCCAGGATGCTTGTTTCCAGTCCTGGGAAGACATGGCTTGGCAGTTCTGGCGGGACTGTTATCATGAGCCACAGGGTCAAGACTGATTTGCATATAGCTTTGTCTTAGCTGGGGTGGCGAAGTGAGCTAAAGAACTATATGATAGATTCAACCCAGATCTATGAGTGCCTGAAAAGTTCCAGCGCTCTGTCCATCATCTTCTTGTGTTTGCTTTGTTTGCCGTAAGTTGGCAGGGTATGCCCAGACGTAGGTCCCTTGCTCACTTTTCCTCTGGATTTAAGCTACCCTGGCTGATAAGGGGTGTTACCCCGAAAACAGTTCCAGGATGTTTGTTTCCGGTCAGGGACGACATGGCTTGGCAGTTCGGGCTGGACTGCTCCCATGAGGCACAGGGTCAAGACTGATTTGCAAATAGTTTTGTCTGAACTGGGGTGGCGAAGTGAGCTAAAGAACAATGATGGATTCAACCCAGATCTGTGACTGGGGGTGAGTGTCTGAAAAGTTTCAGTGCTCCGTCCATCATCTCCTTGTGTTGGCTTTGTTTGCCTTAAGTTGGCAGGGTGTGCCCAGACATGGGTCTCATGCTCACTTTGCCACTGGATTCAAGCTAGCCTGGCTGATGAGGGGTGTTACCCTGCAACCGGTCCCAGTATGCTTGTTTTTGGTCTAGGAAAGACACAGATTGGCAGTTTGGGCTGGACTTTTCCCATGAGGCACAGGGTCGAGACTGATTTGCATATACCTTTGTCTGAAATGGGGTGTCGAAGTTAGCTAAATAACTATGATGGATTTAACTCGGATCTGTGACTGAGGGTGAGTGTCTGACAAGTTTCAGCGCTGTCCATCATCTCCTTGTGGTTGCTTTGTACAGTGAAATGTCAGCCTAACTATAAGATCCCTGTAACCTTTGTTTTTTAGTGCATTTCTAAGAGTTGTTAAAATATATTTCCTAACTATAACATCCCTGTAACCTTTGGTTTAATCAGAGAATTTTAAAGGTTTTTTAAATGCTTATTCCTAATTATATTGTTCCTGTAACTTTTGTTTTTTTCAGTGAATTTCAATGGTTTTTCTAGAGGTAGTCAAGTTTGCAGAGTGGTGGAGAAGGAAGGCGGGCCTCCAACCAGCTCTCAGAAATTCTGCTCTGTTGGACTTACAGGAGGTACCAGGAGGACTTCTTGGTCCCATTGTCCCTCAGGAGTAAAGTGGACTTCACACCCAACCAGTAGTGCACCAGGAGCCGCGTTTGCTGAGTGGTGGAGAAAGTGGGCATGGCCTCCAAAGACCTCTTAGCAATCCCACTGTGTGTGACTTATTGGAGGTGAAAGGAGGGGTAGAGGGTACATCGTATACCTCTTTACAATGGACTTACAAGTAAACTAAATATGCCAATCAGGTATACGCCAATGTCCACATGTTTAGGAGAGAAGCATATGCACTTTAGCACTGGTTAGGAGGGGTAAAGTGCTCAGAGTCCTAAGGCCAACAAAAATATATAGCAAAAAGTGGAGGTAAGCAGGCAAAAGTGGGGGAAGACCACCCTAAGAATGACCGGTCCAACACCCAGGGAGCAGAATTTCACTGCCCTGTTTCTTTTTTGGCCCATTTGAGAGGGATTGTATATTGTTTTGCCAACTGTAAGTTTGAACATATTTGTAATTTTAAAACTGTATTCATTATTGCTGCCAGTTTATGGGTACTCCTGCACAGGCTTCCCTGGAGGAAACATTGTTTGCTTTCTTTCTCCATCGCCCAAGAGCTTTATCTCTTAAAGACCCTAAGCCAGCCCAGCATGACTGAGATAGCACATGCTCGGATGTCAGTTCTCACGAACTACAAATCATGGCGCTATGCCACATACAACACTAACTGAGCCTAGGAAGGAGGAAAGAGGAGGGAAGTTAAAAGTGTTGGAGAACAGCCAAGTGTGTAACGCCTGTCTAAAATAAAATCACTAATGCAAGTCATAGCTTGTATGTTCTCTGGCTGCAGTTTCCTAAACCTCGTGGAACAAACGTAGAAACCACGACCTCCCATCTGCTTTTGGAAACTTGAGAAGAGACGAAGTTAGCAGTGGAGGATGATGGGAGGAAAGAAAGGTAATATTACTTAATGTGATTCTGTATGAACCACAGGGAATGTCCGCTTCCTTGACAGGTCCAAGGCTTTAAACTGTATGTTTTCTAGTAGGTGGGCAGTGAATCGCATGAAGGAGATGGGGGGTGAATGGCTGAATCTGGGCGCTCCACATACTAAGCGTGTTGGTATGTCTTGAATTACTTTTTCTCTATGCAATAAGTAGACTGGTAGTCCCAAATAGAGGGAGTTAGCATACTTAATTGTGAAATCAATAATCCCTGAAATTTTGCTTCTCTTAGCAGACTCTCTGAGTAAGGACATGATGTTCCTGAATAACTTGAGATAAGTGCATGTAGATACTAATGAAGGTAATTGATTAACCACTGAGAGGTCATAGTCAATCCTGACTTTCAGGCTTTTAACAAGCTCAACAGGGGTTGAAAGAGCACCCATTTATGAGAGCAAAGGGGAGTCAAGCCAAAGGTGAGCTGTTCCATTAACAACCAGAACCTCAGCTCATGCAGCATGACGTTTCGGCTAGGTACTTTCCAACCAGTCCCACGCCAACCAAGTAGCATGTTGAACATGAGCACTAGGGGAATTATTTACAAACCAGTTTGCGTTGGGTGTGCATCACACAATGTAGTACATGCGTGACACAAACCTTAAATACGAATTATGAAGCCATGAAAGGCCACTTTGCATGGCCTTGAGTAGCTCCATAAGTCTGGAGCAAAGCAGCACAGCGTAAATCACTGTGTTGCCTTACTCTGCTCAAGGGAGACATTCCATGGGCATTGCGTTGGAGTTCCTAAGCAGTTTCCATGGTTTTTGAAGGTGTCCCTTGCTGCACAAAAACAATCCTGCAAGCATCGCAGGCATACTTGTACTAAGGGGCAAGGGTGCCTGCATTGGCGCTAAGCTGCCAAAAGGGAGCTCGTGTATGGGAAAGGTAGGAATGTGCCCTATTTCCTTAAATACGTCACATTCCTGCCCTTTCCCTGTCATGCAGTGAAATGCAGCAAGGTGACTTCCTGCACTGCATGACGCAAAAAGGCATCTGGATGTCAATTTGCCATCTGATCGCACAAGTAACTAGGTGCCATGAACGTAATACATATGTTGATGCATTCAGAGAGAAGTTTAGCTAGTTCTTCTACATATATGATGAAAAGATGGGGATATAACTGCAAACCTTGTGGTAACCCTTGTTTCAAGGGAGCCTCAAAGGCTGCATATGGAGGACGTCTGACTACCTGGGTGTGATGACTGATAAATGCAGAGATTTTGAATAAGTGAGTTTTGAATTAAAGCCTGTAGCGAAAGTTAAATGAAAATAATTTCAAGGTAAGACCAAAGGCTCTTATTATGCTGAATCTCACCTGCTTTAATTTAATCAGTAGCCAAATAGAAAGAAAAACACTTACTGTGAATGAAGGGACATTTGGTGGGCTGAAGGGGTAATCCAGGGAAGGCCCTGAAGGCCTGGAGGACATGGGACAATCTATGTTTTCACCATTTCAGGTAGAAGAGTGGAAGTGTACTTCAGAGGCCAGCACACTTCTGAGCTGCCCTATCAGGCCAGAACAGCAGGAAGATATAGAGCCGTAAGAAGGAAGGTGAACAAAAGAAGCCAAGAATGAAGAAAGGGAGGTGACAGGGTGCATACAGCCACCGAAGAGTAGTGGGGCTCCAGCAGAGCACCCAGCACCCGCTAAAGCCCCAACCAACTAACGCAACAGGAGGAGGACTTGGGTTCAAGACAATGAGGCAGAGGGTAACAAGCCCTTTGCCGACACACAAAGGAAATTTCAGGAGGAACCGCCTGAGGGTATCAAGCAAGCATCGTTCAGAGCTGTTGGCGCCCAGTGCGACAATGTTTGTTGGTGCCCCCCAATGACCACCTCTGCCAAGGATTCCCTAACCACCACCCTTTAACAGTGCCCAAGTCTCCATAACCAATCTCTCTCAGATGCATTTATAGAGCCACTCATACCAGTGTAGGGTGTCAGAGCACTTTGCCTCACACACACATTATACAGAGACAATCAATCATGCGTGTGTAACTCAGCGCATATGAAATGTTACAAAAGCCAGAGGACTACAAGGTGTAGGAGTCACATTTCATCCATACTGGTAGGCAGTGTAATTTAGTAGTGCTTGGTCTAGAGAAGCACAAACTCAGTATTTAACAAGCATTGAAAATGCAATAGGTCTCGCCTTTGATTAAGTTAAAGCCATTTGCTTTGCTAATGGTTTTGTATAGCAAAGCAAATGGCTTTAACTTAATGAAAGGCGATACCTATTGCATTTTTAATGCTTGTTGATTATATAGTATCTGGGCGGTGTGTCTTACATCAGGAACCCCATTTTAACCTGGTGAATCATCGCTAGGATGGAGGTGCACAGATCATGGTTGAAATTACTCATGCCAATTGAGGCAAAAAAAGAACAATATGGCATGAAGGTAACTTACCAGCCTCGGGGCAGGCCCAGGTCACACCGGGTGGGTGCATCTCTGCCCCACCTTACAGCGGGACGTTGAGGTATTCGTCGTGCCAGTAAAATTTGCCAAACAGTGGAGAGCCAAATGTTGCCATTTATGTCTTTGGAACTGTGGAATGGGCTCAAGACGAGGGTGCCCTGCAGAGCGATAACCAGCGAAGACTCCACAGCTGAGGCGGTGACAGGCCAGCAAACAAGCAGAATGTGCCACAGCCGCTCTCCTAGGGACTCAAGTACACAGGGCATGGCCTGCCAAACTCTTGTAAGGGAGCATAGGGTGCACTCTGCCTTCCTAATAACAGTTTCCAAAGTGCATGGCATGGTCTGCGCCCCTGAGATAAGAGTCCCTCGTGCTCTCCACTGTGACCCCGCAGCAGTGCCTCCCCACTCACAGGGTTTCACAGGCTAGCATCCCTCTGCCCCCACCATACAAAACAATAAGAGGTTGAAGGTCATCCCGCTTACTGCAGAATGCCAACCACCCCTCCTCCTCCGCCATTGGCATCCTGGCACAACAAGGTAGAACTGGGAAAGGGCTGGGACCGGACAACAGGGATTCAAAGCAGTTCATGGTTTTAGCGCCTGAAGCACTCCTGCTAGCGTGGTCACTGAATAAGGCCAACCCACGTGTGCCCTATTCTGAGGTGTGCATGCTCTCACAGGCTGGGGGGTTCCCTCCACACAGGCTCCGGGGGTCTCGGCTTCAACGATGATCAGCAGCACAGGCGCATCCCGGGCACTGGTCCGTCCACTCTAGGAACTTAGTTACGTCTCCTCCCCTCCCGAGGTCTGCCCAGACGGTGCGGGTCACCCTCCCGGGTTGCGCGGGAAGAGGGGCTCACCTCAACCAGCAGCAGCGAGTGCAAACTCGTTAACACCCCAATTACAGGGAGCTGCGCCCCCTCTCCGCAAGATCTAGAGTCTGTCCTTCCAGGCTCGGAGATGTGTCTGCTCTTACTTCACTGCAAGGGAGTCTTGTCCCAGGCACAGAGGATCTCTCTCCTTTCACTCCCGTGGAGTGCTTTTCTCCACACAGGCTCGGGAACGCTGCTCCACTCTCACCACTCTTGAAGTTTGCCAGTACCTGGCCTTGAGGGGCCCCCCGAGTCTGCCCTCACAGCCTCAAACCACAGAGGCCTCTCCCTCTGTCTCTCCAGAGCAGAGGCTCCCTTACAGTGCCCAGCATGTCTCTCCAGGAGCTGGGAGTCTCTTCTCCAAGCCTTGCAGCTCCCGCCTCGCAGTCCCAACAGGTCTCCCCCCACGTCCCAGCAAGTCTCCTTCCTCGCCCCGCAGGCTGGTGCCCTCTCCCTGGCGGGAGACTGTCTAAGCGTGGCGAGGAGTCAGCCCGGCTCCGTATGAATGGAGCGGATGTGTGCTCAAGCAGGGAGGGGCCCCGGGAGCCAACCGAACGAAAAACCATAAATAAAGAGCAATTAGGAGGCGGGGAACCAAAGAGCAGGAAAGGAAGAGAAGGAGGGGGCGGGGTGGCAATTAATGTAACCTGAGAGACTCCTAAATCAGGTAGAGGGCGCAGCCTGCCCCCCTTCTCCTCCTGGCAGCTGACACTCTGCCACAGCCAAGACAAGCGCTCGCCATGACTTTTTTGTTCGCCTTTTTCTGCCGTCCCACTTGGACAGCCTCGCCTGCTAAAAGGTTTCTTATCTTTATGGGGCCATGTGTTTGTGCCCATAAAGATAAGAAACTGTTTGCGACGCAAGGAAGGCAGACGAGCCCGTCCAAATGCCAAGCAAAAACGTCACAAACACCTCTTTTCCAATGGCTGGCCACCGTTTAGCATAAACGGTGACGCCGGCCAATGGAATAGAAGGGCGGGGCTTAATGTCACTCGGGGCTTAATGTCACTTACAGAAAATAACTAAAGTCATTAAATCTCGCCAGCGAGACAGCGCATGTGCGCGGCCTACACTAGCGAGACCTAAAAAGGAACACCATAGTTGAGGGTTCTCTTTAATAATAAGAATAGATTTCTGCCCAAATTAATCCTTTTTGCAACATTAATCTTTGCTCAAATCTATACTTTGCAGCGTTCATGCAGTTCTTTGAAAAAAGTTAATAGTTCAGTACAGTAACAAAGTGCATAGAATGTAAATAGGTCAGTGGGTTACTGCTTTTAAAAGAGACATAATTTTGTTACTTGCAAATTATAAATTGAAATACTAGATTAGGATTTTAACTTATAAATTGCAAGTAACAAAGGGATCTCTCTTTTAAAAGCAGTAACCCACTGACCTATACACATTCTATGCACTGTGTAATCTGCTCGGTATTAGTTTTCTGCGACAGGCGCATTAACCCTCTGAGCTTCTTTATAGTGAGTCAACCCCAATTAAACAAAACTCCATCGCTCTTCAGAAAGAACATAAATCAAAGGATTTATCCTGACATTTTTTGTTGCCCGGAAATTGCTGGAGGGAACGAACGCGGCAGCAGGTGCTTTAAAATCAATAATGTTCTTGCAAATACGGCGCCCCCCGGAAGCCAGCACCCGGTGCGGTGGCACCGGTCGCACCGCCCTAGAGCTGGCCCTGTTCCCGACAACGGTCATGAGGGCTCCCCCACACACATACAACAAGAGCAAGGGGCTTCAGAAAGGCCAGTAGGGACTTCTTACAGGAGAAAGGCAAGCATGCAACCTCCCAGCCAACAAGTACAGAAGCATGGGCCCGAGCCACGGAGCAAGGCCAGGAGGAGGGACCGCTCCCAGAGCCCATGTGGAAGCCATAGGACCTCCTGGCTGGTGGAGAGCAGGCAAGAGAGACGCCCCTAAAGAAACATTAGCTTCAAAAGAACCCCTTGGCTGCAAACACCTTAAGGTTCGCTGAGGGAGGTCAAACGGGGAAGATGAACACTAAAAGGGCCAACAGACAAGGAAAGTGCAAAACACCAATTTCATTCTCAGCATTGAGAAGACTCCTAAATGGCTACCACATAAATGGGCTGATCACTATCTTGTTCAGACTTTAAAATGTTTAGTACGTTTAATGAATATGTGTTAAAAATTGGGCTATTGGTTGGTTGTGGTATGAGCTTTAGGCAAGCAGCAACCACATCCTAGTCAGGTTAAGAAGCAGGCTCACCATGTGCTCGACATCTGGTAGCTTGGCATAGAGCAGTCAGGCTTAACTTAGAGGCAATGTGTAAAGTATTTGTGCAACACTTCAAACAGCAAAACTGTGAAAACACCACAGAAAAAGATTCAACACCCGGTTGGAAAAATAGAGCTTAATTTAATAAATAAAACAACAAATGACAAAAATCTAATAAGTAGAACGTGAGGTATTGAATTTCAAAGTTTTTAGGTAAAAATAGCTCTAAGAAGCAAAAATCACTATTTGGGATGTCTGGCTGCACCGGATCAGGCAAAGGCAAATGTGCGGGCCGACTATGATTGAGCGCAGGCCATCTACAGGGACCCAGTTAGGCACATTGAACCAAAGTACCTTAATTCTGGTTGTGGAGCACTTGTGTGGATTACGTCAAAGATGCATAGTGCAGCTGAGGCAATGCGTCTATTCTGAGGTGCGGCGATGCTGCATTGCTAGGTCCTGAAGCGTAGACATCGAGAGTCCTGTCGACAGAGATTGCTATGCAAAGTCTGGTGTCGAGAATGCGGGACGCAGCAGGGGCAATGCTTTGGTGCAGATGAGCAGTGAATGTGCTATGCAGAGGTCCGATGTCATCACTAAGGCTTCCCATCACGAAGGATCGGAGGAGCGTACGCTGGGTAAAGCGTTGCTCAGCGGCGGTTCCAAAGTCGATGAATCACTCCACGATGCGGGAGGCTACAGTCTTCGGCGAAGGGTCCAATTCACACAACAGTGACAATGCATCGGTTCGGCTCGAAGATGCACCGCTCAGCCAAGGAGATGTGTTGGTTCTGCTTGGGGATGTGTCGCTCAGCAGAGGATGCATCCGTACCGCGGCAGATACACCTTAGGCTCACTTCCAAGGGTCCAGGACTGGGGTGGGACCACTTGGCAGGGCACACTCGCAGATGGCAGAGCATAGGTGCAGAAGCAGGTTTGTTTATGTCCCTGAGATTTCAGATCAGGAGACCAGCCAGATAGCCCTTGGAGTCACTTTGTGCTCTGAGGGCACGTGATGCAGGCCCATTCCTTCTCACCCAGGCAAAAGGGTGGCAGGCAAGCAGGGTCAGCACAGCAAAGCAGGAGTCCAGAAAAGCAGTAGTCCAGAAGAGTGTCAGCCCTTCAGCAGCACAGCCGTCCTTTATCCTGGCAGAGTATCCACAGGTTCAGAGTGTACTGAAGTGGTGGTGTCACAGGTCCAGTACTAATACCCAGTTGTGCCTTTGAAGTGGGAGAGACTTCAAAGGCAGGCCTTTGAAGTGCACAGAGCCGCTCCCTTCCAGCCCTGGCTCCAGACTCACTACAGGGAGGTATGCAGCCATTTGATGGGGAGAGGACACAGCCTGTTCCGGTGTGAGTAAGGCTGGGTCCAGCTTCTCCCTCCCATCATGCCAGGATGGCCCATCAAGTCACATCTAATCTCTCATTGTGTGTGGATGTCTATAGGGAATATCCAAAGCTCAGCTGTCACCGACCCCAGACATGTGATCAGAGACAGATAGCAGGCGTGAAATGGCTAAAGAAAGAAAAAGGCAACTTTCTAAAATTAGAAATTCCAGAATTGCAATTTAAAATCCAACTTCATGATGAGTTTGGATTTAAATTGTGAATCCAGAGACATCAAACTTGAAAAGTCTATCGCTTCACAGTTGGGATTTATACATACAACGTGTCATAATGCAATCACAATGTTATCCTATAGGAGAGATAGGCCAAAGGTAGGAAAAACTAATTTGAGAGTTTTTCTCAATAAGGACATGGAAAACTTACAAGTACATATCCTGCCATTTAAATACATTGTACCCTGCCCTCTGAATTGTCTAGGATCTATCTTGGGGTGACTCAGATGTACAAAAAGGGAAGTTTTGGGCCTGGCAAAAGGTTTATTTTGCCAGGTCGAAATGGTGGTTTAAACTGCAAATACCGGTTTTGTAAAGGCAGGCCTGAGCGATGCGTAGACAGTGGGTGGCACAATAAGTACTGCAGGCCCACTAGTAGCATTTTATTTACAGGCCCTGGGTACATGCAGTGCGCTTTATGAAGGACTTATAAGTAAATTAAATGTGTCAATTGGGGATGAGTCAGTATTACCTTGTTTCAGGGATAGAGTGCATGCATTTTATCACTGGTTAGCACTGGTAAAGTGCTGAGAGTCTTAAGGTCAGCAAAAACGATGTCAGAAAAATGGGAGGAGGAAGGCAGAAAGTTAGTGGTTAAAAAACGTACCCTAAAGGAATCAAGCCTTCACTCTCTGGATGGCTTCTTATTTGTTGGGGAAAAGGAGTCTAACCGAGAACCAGAGGGAATGTCCGTATAATGCTTTCTGGACAGTGCACAAGGCTTTAAACTGTATTTGTCTTCTAGTAGGCTGGCATTGAATTGACTGTAGAAGAGGAGGTACAAATTGCCTTATCTGGTGCCCTATATACTAAGCATGTTGCTATGTTCTGAATTACTTGTTTTCTATGCAGTAAGTAGACTGGTAGTCCCAAATAAAGAAAATTAGCATACTGAGTTGTGAAACCAATAATCACAGAAATGTTGTATCAATCGACGAATACTTTGACTTACAGTAAGTACTTTCAAAGTTACCAGTCGATCTGTAGGTCTAACCCCTGGAGCAAAAGAGAAATCAGCATTCTCAACCCCAGATAGGCACTTCCAGTTTACTATGATGTCCTTTTGATTAAAGAATGCTCCTGCCACCGTCCAGATGTCAGTGAACAAAGTCCTTCCTGGACTGAAATCCTTTATTGCAGCATATCTGGATGGTATTTTTGTCTAGCTCCACCAGCAGGACCCCCTGATCCACCTTGGGAAGGCCCTGAAGGCGCTGCAGAGTGCAGGTCTCACTATCAGAGCAAGCAAGTGTCAGATACGGCAGGGCAAGGTTGTATACTTGGGTCACCTTGTGGATGGAGGTCAAGTTTAGCCCCTACAGCCGAAAATCCAGGCCATTCTGTATTGGGATGCTCCAGCTGCCCAAGTCAGGGCATTTCTTGGCTTGACTGGGTGCTACAAGAGGTTTGTGCAGGGATATGGGTCTATTGTGACCCTCCTCACAGAACTTACCTCCAAGAAAATGCCCAAAAAGGTTATCTGGTGGTGAGGGTGTTGGTACATTGGACCTGATCTTGCTATCGACCTAAAATAAAAAGGTGAACTTCGTGAAAGCACTGCCTGATTTTATATGCCTTTTTCTGCTTCACGTCATTGACTGTAATGGTGCATAACTGTGCACAAAAGTGAAATATTTTGCGAACTCGTACCTTTGAAATTACTTACTGTAAATCAAAGTTCTTGGTTTTTAAAATGACATAAAACTTAATACTATTTTTACAAATTGATCCTGGATTTATTCTTGAGTGTGTTTCTCATTTATTGCCTCTGTGAGTACAACAAATGCTTATCACTACCCTCTAATAATCCTAACTGCTCACCCACAGAACCACAAACAGAGCGTTAGTAATATCTACTTTTGCCTCTGTATAGCAATCTGGGTCTCATTGGTCTCTCTGCACTGTGTACTTCATTTTGCTACACTATATAGAGAGCCAGCTTTTTACATAAGTGCATGTGGATCTTGTTTGACAGGTGGAAGGTGGCAATTTGTCTGAGTCAATGATGAGGTAACAAAACTGGCCAAAGACGGTTCCAGTGGAGTGAGGGTTACAATAATAAAGATGAGGGTTGGGTGTGGTTAAGCACATGAAATGAGCTGATGTGGACCAGCTAAGAAGGTAAACAGAGGATATTTGAATTTACTAATGAGTATATAGATCACCAATCTCATACTGAAATCTTAGATGGTCCAGGGGTTACTCTGTTGGATACTTAATCAATTCCACACCCTTTTTTGTTGTATTGCTCACTTATTTCCCAGGTTGTAGATTTCTTCAGGGGCAACATTTGTGCCCCTTTCGAGATGGTGGTCAAAAACAGATTATTGGCAGAATGATTAGGTCCTTTCAATTCAGATTTTTTGGCTGAGATGTTGAGACAGCAAAAAAGTGAGTTCACCACAACCCATCTCATATCTAGTTATAATTCAAAGTCAGCTAGTTGCAGGGGTTACCAGCCAAACTGGGATTATGAATAATTACTTGGTTGCTTACCAGCAATCTGTAATTATCCGATTCCTGGTCTTGCTTGCCACAGTCCTTACCTAGTGAGCATTCACTCCTGCATGCAGAAGTTTTCATATTTTTAAAGTTTCCACCCCTACAATATGACACACTTACCATGATCAATAAAGGAGGAAGACGGATATCCCCACTTCCTTTTTTTTGCAAGGTTCCAAGAACAATTTGAAGCTCATATACATTCATCTCAATGGGGTTAGGAGGGATGGGCAACATTCACTGATGGAGTCCAAGACTCAGAGTAATGAAGATTAACGGGCCATTAACCCCTCATCCATCTTCCTCGTCCCTGTCCTAACCCAGTGGGCTGATACCCAAGCCTAAATATTCAGCTTCAATGTGTTTGTTCGGAGAAGCAGACGTAAATTGCATGTCACCTGCTAATACATTAAGGGGCAGATTTACAAGCCCCTTGCGCCACCCGTACGTCATTTTTCCATGTTAAAAATGGTGTAAAAGTGGCACAAGGGGCTTGTAAGTAAACCCCTAAATCCATTGAGTATCTCTACTGAGTTCAAGCACAAGAACAAAACAAAGATTGCTATATGGGTTATTGGTTGGGATCGATTGTAGTCCACCACAAACAATTATGTCACTATGTTTGTTAGTTTCTGTAGTGGTTCCAGTACTTTAAACCACAGCACAACCCGTGGTAGGTTTAACTTAAGAAAATGTGTACAACATTTAGAAGTATTAAAACAGTTAAATAGCCAAAAACACAACTCAATAACATTTGCACTCCAGTTTATTAAAATAGAGAATATTTCAATGATTAAACAACACCAAAATTACAAACGTCCAATAAAGGGAAACGGAAAAATTAAATTAAAAATTTCTAAATAAAAATAGCACTAAAACACACTGAGCGCCATCCGGGAATAAGTGTTCATGCTAGACTTGCACACAGGTAAGGTTTAGTGCCAACTGAGATTGAGAGTTGGTTGGATACGGATACCAGGGTCATACAACTCTGACATTTGACCTTCCGGCATAGGGCCTTATTATGAGTTTGGAGGTCCTACAGTGGCAGCAGTCCCCCAACATCTGCTGTAGGGCCGCCGAATCCGCGGTGCCATATCAGGAGTTAAATCCTGGTCCTGCGGGCGGTGTTGCCGGGGTCTGCAAGGCTCATAAAAGAGCCTATAATGCAGACCGCTGCGGTCAGAGAGCAGACTGCACCTTCCTGCGAGGTGTGGCATACATGCCCCCCCTGCATGCACTCCCTAGCCCAAATCCAGCAAGGGGCCATGTAGGGCCCCCTTTTCTGCCTTTCCACCACCCTTTTCATGGCAGTATTGCCGGCATTAAAATGGTGACGAAAATGCAACTCGTAATATGCTCTGTGTTGCCGGCAGCGGCATCCTTGATCTGTCGGTGATGGCGGTCCCGTGGCTGTCCGATCGCCGCATTCCTAATACTGCGGGCAGACCCGCAGTGTGGCGGTGGTCAGACCAGCACCACGGGTTCAGAAGTCCTATGGCCTGTCAAACCTGTAATAAGGTGCTCAGTCTCTAAAATGGAAGTCAAACATCCTGAGTGGGCCTAAGTGGTAAAGATGCCTTACACTAGGCCAGATAGCCGTCGGACCAAGTTTTGGGTGAAGCAGTTGGATTTTGCTGGGAAAGCTCTGAGTGGGATACAGTCAAAACCCACGCCCAAGGAAGGTCCCTCACAAGAAGGATACTATTGTGTCTTCACCTGGTGAAGACTATGAACTTTGGAATTAATTGTTTGGAGGTTAGCTTCCTGTCGGTAGGGCAAGGTTGCAAGCTGTGGCTGAACAGCACTCCAAGAGGCCAAATATCTTCTTTGAGATGTCCAGCTGAAACAGATTTACTGCTGAAGAAAAGCACGAGCAACCTCAATCTCTGGCCCAGTGCCAATGCACCTTTGTCAAACTGACTTTGCAGGTTTGTCCCGCTCTTCTGTCTGTTTCCTAGGCACAAATCCTTGAAAATTTTTCTAAGTGGCAGGTTTTAGGGTTCATCTGGAGGACTACACTCTGACACCTAGCTATGGGCCCCGGGCCTTTAGGGACACCACTTAGAGCTCAGGACTAGTCAGCTGGGCTTTTCGGGAAAGTGGGTTTCTTCCAGCTTTTGTGTCCCTGTAGCTTACCAGGGTGTCCACCAACTGACACAAGCCCCTATCGCCACCATAACGTCACTTTTCCCGACATTGTTGTGGCAAGAGGGGCTTCGCCTTATTTAAAAGGCAGCATTAAGCCACTTGACGAGGCTTAAAGCTGCCTTGTAAAAAGGCCCCCTTTTACTCTATGGTTAGCGTGAAAGGTGTGGGCAATGGGTGTTGCGGTGGGCGTTCCACCACAACACCGATTGATTTTGATGCTGCCCCTCTGTACAAGGACAGCATACATAGGAGGCAGCCCCAAAATTAAGACCAGGGAAAACCTGGAGAAATTAGGCGAAATGAGGAGAAATGCATTATTTCTCCGTGTTTTGGTTTTTCCATATGAGCTACCTTGTGTACCACACCTTGAAAAAGCAAACTGACATGGATTGTTTATGTGCAGGAAGTTGTACCCTTCCTGTACATGAACAATCTGTAAATAAAATGCCATTTTGTGACTTTAATATGTACAGCATTAGGCAGCACACATAAAAGTGACAAAATGGCATTGTAGGATTGGATATGTGCAGGAAGGGACACCTTCCTACACATAAACAATCCTCCCCTGCCTTAGTTGACGCCACACTGTTACGTTCAGTGCCAGCACAGGGGAAACACAAGGCTGCACCATATTGTATATATGGTGCAGCCTTGCGTTTCAGAAGTGGCGGAGTGAGGGGTTAAGCCATGACAGCTAACGCCTCACTCCACCACTCCTCTTACATGTGCCCCTTGGAGTCTACTTCTCAACTCTGGGTAAACTACCCACAGTGCCTATCTATACCTGCAATCAAAGTTCCAGACACATTCTCCCCCTGTGCAGAGGTCCCCGTGTCCACCAAGAGGGGTGACTATGATAATGGGCATACACTACCTTGTGGTCACTCAAAACCGGTTCTTAGGGAAGCTCCTATTTCACTGGGAGTGGTGGCTTGCTGGCTACCAGGACAATGGAGGGGGAAGACCTACGTTTGAACTACATCTGCCTGTTGAAGGGTGGGGATATTTTGAAGGTAATACAGTTCCTGTGACCAGCACATATTACTATCCTGTCAGGGGAAAAGCAGCACCTCTCCCTTTGTCTCAGCTCCAAGAGCCACTTCACAGCTAATGAAAAGGAGCTATTCAGCTCCTACGTGACTGTGATACTGACAGAAAAAAAATCATTTGGCTCAGGCAGGAAAATGATAACTTTCTCAAAGTGTCATTCTTATAAGAATAATATAAAATCTGACTTTACCATTAACTTGGATTTTAAATTACTATTAAAAAGAGCCCTTGATTCATTTTTCTAGCTAAACCAAACTAACTGAAGTTATGAATTAGCAGTTGTTATAATGCAACACACCGCTTTCCTATGGTAAAGTCAAACTTGCTTGAGTCAAAAATGACTTTGAGTGCCAGGATATGTGAATCATAATATATAAATGTCCTACTTTTTAAATACCATGCACGTCGTTGCCTATGGACACATAGAAGTGATTATAAGTATTAAAAGGAAGGCTTAGGCCTGACAAAAGGTGTATAGTGCCAGGTCGAATTGGAAGTTTTAAAACCGGATACCCAGTGTGTAGAAGCATGCCTGGAGACTTGCTGTGCATTTTCAGTGCAGTAGTGTCACAATATGTCCTGCAGTCCACTAATGACACATAACTTTCAGACCCTGGGTGCACTTTTGTATCTATTCTGGGGACTTATAGGTAAAGTAAATATGCCAATCAGGAGCGTAGCCAATTCTGACATATTTTAGGGGTCTTAACACATGCACTGGGGACTAGTTAGAAGATGCCCAGTGTGCTAAGTCAAAAAAGCCGGAGTCCAGAAAAGCAGTAGTCGAGAAGAGTGTCAGCCCTTCAGCAGCACAGCCGTCCTTTATCCTGGCAGAGTATCCACAGGTTCAGAGTGTACTGAAGTGGTGGTGTCACAGGTCCAGTACTAATACCCAGTTGTGCCTTTGAAGTGGGAGAGACTTCAAAGGCAGGCCTTTGAAGTGCACAGAGCCACTCCCTTCCAGCCCTGGCTCCAGACTCACTATAGGGAGGTATGCAGCCATTTGATGGGGAGAGAACACAGCCTGTTCCGGTGTGAGTAAGGCTGGGTCCAGCTTCTCCCTCCCATCATGCCAGGATGGCCCATCAAGTCACATCTAATCTCTCATTGTGTGTGGATGTCTATAGGGAATATCCAAAGCTCAGCTGTCACCGACCCCAGACATGTGATCAGAGACAGATAGCAGGCATGAAATGGCTAAAGAAAGAAAATGGCAACTTTCTAAAAGTAGAAATTCCAGAATTGCAATTTAAAATCCAACTTCATGATGAGTTTGGATTTAAATTGTGAATCCAGAGACATCAAACTTGAAAAGTCCATCTCTTCACAATTGGGATTTACACATACAACATGTCATAATGCAATCACAATGTTATCCTATGGAAGAGATAGGCCAAAAGTAGTGAAAAACTAATTCGAGAGTTTTTCTCAATAAGGACATGGAAAACTTAAAAGTACATATCCTGCCATTTAAATACATTGTACCCTGCCCTCTGAATAGTCTAGGATCTATCTTGGGGTGACTTAGATGTACAAAAAGGGAAATTTTGGGCCTGGCAAAAGGTTTATTTAGCCAGGTCGAAATAGTGGTTTAAACTGCAAATACCGGTTTTGTAAAAGCAGACCTGGGCGATGCGTAGACAGTGGGTGGAACAATAAGTACTGCAGGCCCACCAGTAGCATTTTATTTACAGGCCCTGGGCACATGCAGTGCGCTTTCTGAAGGACTTACAAGTAAATTAAATATGTCAATTGGGGATGAGTCAGTATTAACTTGTTTCAGGGATAGAGTGCATGCATTTTATCACTGGTTAGCACTGGTAAAGTGCTGAGAGTCTTAAGGTCAGCAAAAACGATGTCAGAAAAATGGGAGGAGGAAGGCAGAAAGTTAGTGGTTAGAAAACGTACCCTGAAGGAATCAAGCCTTCACTCTCAGGATGGCTTCTTATTTGTTGGGTGAAAGGAGTCTAACCGAGAACCAGAGGGAAAGTCCGTATAATGCTTTCTGGACAGTGCACAAGGCTTTAAACTGTATTTGTCTTCTAGTAGGCTGGCATTGAATCGACTGTAGAAGAGGAGGTACAAATAGCCTTATCTGGTGCCCTATATACTAAGCATGTTGCTATGTTCTGAATTACTTGTTTTCTATGAAGTAAGTAAACTGGTAGTCCCAAATAAAGAGAATTAGCATACTGAGCTGTGAAACCAATAATCACAGAAATGTTGTATCAATCGACGAATACTTTGATTTACAGTAAGTACTTTCAAAGTTACCAGTCGATCTGTAGGTCTAACCCCTGGAGCAAAAGAGCAATCAGCATTCTCAACCCCAGATAGGCACTTCCAGTTTACTACGATGCCCTTTTGATTAAAGAATGCTCCTGCCACCGTCCAGACGTCAGTGAACAAAGTCCTTCCTGGACTGAAATCCTTTATTGCAGCATATCTGGATGGTATTTTTGTCTAGCTCCACCAGCGGGACCCCCTGATCCACCTTGGGAAGGCCCTGAAGGCGCTGCAGAGTGCAGGTCTCACTATCAAAGCAAGCAAGTGTCAGATAGGGCAGGGCAAGGTTGTATACTTGGGTCACCTTGTGGATGGAGGTCAAGTTTAGCCCCTACAGCCGAAAATCCAGGCCATTCTGTATTGGGACGCTCCAACTGCCCAAGTCAGGGCATTTCTTGGATTGACTGGGTGCTACAAGAGGTTTGTGCAGGGATATGGGTCTATTGTGACCCTCCTCACAGAACTTACCTCCAAGAAAATGCCCAAAAAGGCTAACTGGTGCTGAGGGTGTTGGTACATTAGACCTGATCTTGCTATCGACCTAAAATAAAAAGGTGAACTTCGTGATAGCACTGCCTGATTTTATATGCCTTTTTCTGCTTCACGTCATTGACTGTAATGGTGCGTAACTGTGCACAAAAGTGATATATTTCGCGAACTCGTACTTTTGAAATTACTTACTGTAAATCAAAGTTCTTGGTCTTTAAAATGACATAAAACTCAATACTATTTTTACAAATTGATCCTGGATTTATTCTTGAGTGTGTGTCTCATTTAATGCCTCTGTGAGTACAACAAATGCTTATCACTACCCTCTAATAATCCTAACTGCTCACCCACAGAACCACAAACAGAGCGTTAGTAATATCTACTTTTGCCTCTGTATAGCAATCTGGGTCTCATTGGTCTCTCTGCACTGTGTACTTCATTTTGCTACACTATATAGAGAGCCAGCTTCTTACATAATTGCATGTGGATCTTGTTTGACAGGTGGAAGGTGGCAATTTGTCTGAGTCAATGGTGAGGTAACAAAACTGGCCAAAGACGGTTCCAGTGGAGTGAGGGTTACAATAATAAAGATGAGGGTTGGGTGTGGTTAAGCACATGAAATGAGCTGATGTGGACCAGCTAAGAAGGTAAACAGAGGATATTTGAATTTACTAATGAGTATATAGATCACCAATCTCATACTGAAATCTTAGATGGTCCAGGTGTTACTCTGTTGGATAATTAATCAATTCCACACCCTTTTTTGTTGTATTGCTCACTTATTTCCCAGGTTGTAGATTTCTTCAGGGGCAACATGTGTGCCCCTTTCGAGATGGTGGTCAAAAACAGATTATTGGCAGAATGTTTAGGTCCTTTCAATTCAGATTTTTTGGCTGAGATGTTGAGACAGCAAAAAAGTGAGTTCACCACAACCCATCTCATATTTATTTATAATTCAAAGTCAGCTAGTTACAGAGGTTACCAGCCAAACTGGGATTATGAACAATTACTTGGTTGCTTACCAGCAATCTGTAATTATCCGATTCCTGGTCTTGCTTGCCACAGTCCTTACCTAGTGAGCATTCACTCCTGCATGCAGAAGTTTTCATATTTTTAAAGTTACCACCCCTACAATATGACACACTTACCATGATCAATAAAGGAGGAAGACGGATATCCCCACTTCCTTTTTTTTCCAAAGTTCCAAGAACAATTTGAAGCTGATATACATTCATCTCAATGGGGTTGGGAGGGATGGGCAACATTCATTGATGGAGTCCAAGACTCAGAGTAATGAAGGTTAGCGGGCCATTGACCCCTCATCCATCTTCCTCGTCCCTGTCCTAACCCAGTGGGCTGATACCCAAGCCCAAATATTCAGCTTCAATGTGTTTGTTTAGAGAAGCAGACGTAAATTGCATGTCATCTGCTAATACATTAAGGTGCAGATTTACAAGCCCCTTGCGCCACCCGTACGTCATTTTTCCCATGTTAAAAATGGTGCAAAAGTGGCGCAAGGGGCTTGTAAGTAAACCCCTACATCCATTGAGTCTCTCTACTGAGTTCAAGCACAAGCACAAAACAAAGATTGCTATATGGGTTATTGGTTGGAATCGATTGTAGTCCACCACAAACAATTATGTCACTATGTTTGTTAGTTTCTGTAGTGGTTCCAGTACTTTAAACCACAGCACAACACCTGGTAGGTTTAACTTAAGAAAATGTGTACAACATTTAGAAGTATTAAAACAGTTAAATAGCCAAAAACACAACTCAATAACATTTGCACTCCAGTTTATTAAAATAGAGAATATTTCAATGATTAAACAACACCAAAATTACAAACGTCCAATAAAGGGAAACGGAAAAATGAAATAAAACATTTCTAAATAAAAATAGCACTAAAACACACTGAGCGCCATCCGGGAATAAGTGTTCATGCTAGACTTGCACACAGGTAAGGTTTAGTGCCAACTGAGATTGAGAGTGGGTTGGATACTGATACCAGGGTCATACAACTCTGACATTTGACCTTCCGACATAGGGCCTTATTATGAGTTTGGAGATCCTACAGTGGCAGCAGTCCCCCAACATCTGCTGTAGGGCCGCCGAATCCGCGGTGCCAGATCAGGAGTTAAATCCTGGTCCTGCGGGCGGTGTTGCCGGGGTCTGCAAGGCTCCTAAAAGAGCCTATAATGCAGACCGCCGCGGTCAGACAGCAGACTGCACCTTCCTGCGAGGTGTGGCATACATGCCACACCACGCAGGAAGTGGGGGTGAAAATACTGGGGGTCACTAAATGTGCCCCCCCTGCATGCACTCCCTAGCCCAAATCCAGCAAGGGGCCATGTAGGGCCCCCTTTTCTGCCTTTCCACCACCCTTTTCATGGCAGTATTGCCGGCATTAAAATGGTGACGAAAATGCAACTCGTAATATGCTCTGTGTTGCCGGCAGCGGCATCCTTGATCTGGCGGTGATGGCGGTCCCGTGGCTGTCCGCTCGCCGCATTCCTAATACTGCGGGCAGACCCGCAGTGTGGCGGTGGTCAGACCAGCACCACGGGTTCAGAAGTCCTATGGCCTGTCAAACCTGTAATAAGGTGCTCAGTCTCTAAAATGGAAGTCAAACATCCTGAGTGGGCCTAAGTGGTAAAGATGCCTTACCTTAGGCCAGATAGCCGTCGGACCAAGTTTGGGTGAAGCAGTTGGATTTTGGTGGGAAAGCTCTGAGTGGGATACAGTCAAAACCCACGCCCAAGGAAGGTCCCTCACCAGAAGTATACTATTGTGTCTTCACCTGGTGAAGACTATGAACTTTGGAATTAATTGTTTGGAGGTTAGCTTCCTGTCGGTGGGGCAAGGTTGCAAGCTGTGGCTGAACAGCGCTCCAAGAGGCCAAATATCTTCTTTGAGATGTCCAGCTGAAACAGATTTACTGCTGAAGAAAAGCACGAGCAACCTCAATCTCTGGCCCAGTGCCAATGCACCTTTGTCAAACTGACTTTGCAGGTTTGTCCCGCTCTTCTGTCTGTTTCCTAGGCACAAATCCTTGAAAATGTTTCTAAGTGGCAGGTTTTAGGGTTCATCTGGAGGACTACACTCTGACACCTAGCTATGGGCCCCGGGCCTTTAGGGACACCACTTAGAGCTCAGGACTAGTCAGCTGGGCTTTTCGGGAAAGTGGGTTTCTTCCAGCTTTTGTGTCCCTGTAGCTTACCAGGGTGTCCACCAACTGACACAAGCCCCTATCGCCACCATAACGTCACTTTTCCCGACATTGTTGTGGCAAGAGGGGCTTCGCCTTATTTAAAAGGCAGCATTAAGCCACTTGACGTGGCTCAAAGCTGCCTTGTAGAAAGGCCCCCTTTTACTCTATGGTTAGCGTGAAAGGTGTGGGCAATGGGTGTTGCGGTGGGCGTTCCACCACAACACCCATTGATTTTGATGCTGCCCGTCTGTAAAAGGACAGCATACATAGGAGGCAGCCCCAAAATTAAGACCAGGGAAAACCTGGAGAAATTAGGCGAAATGAGGAGAAATGCATTATTTCTCCGTGTTTTGGTTTTTCCATATGAGCTACCTTGTGTACCACACCTTGAAAAAGCAAACTGACATGGATTGTTTATGTGCAGGAAGTTGTACCCTTCCTGTACATGAACAATCTGTAAATAAAATGCCATTTTGTGACTTTAATATGTACAGCATTAGGCAGCACACATAAAAGTGACAAAATGGCATTGTAGGATTGGATATGTGCAGGAAGGGACACCTTCCTACACATAAACAATCCTCCCCTGCCTTAGTTGACGCCACACTGTTACGTTCAGTGCCAGCACAGGGGAAACACAAGGCTGCACCATATTGTATATATGGTGCAGCCTTGCGTTTCAGAAGTGGCGGAGTGAGGGGTTAAGCCATGACAGCTAACGCCTCACTCCACCACTCCTCTTACATGTGCCCCTTGGAGTCTACTTCTCAACTCTGGGTAAACTACCCACAGTGCCTATCTATACCTGCAATCAAAGTTCCAGACACATTCTCCCCCTGTGCAGAGGTCCCCGTGTCCACCAAGAGGGGTGACTATGATAATGGGCATACACTACCTTGTGGTCACTCAAAACCGGTTCTTAGGGAAGCTCCTATTTCACTGGGAGTGGTGGCTTGCTGGCTACCAGGACAATGGAGGGGGAAGACCTACGTTTGAACTACATCTGCCTGTTGAAGGGTGGGGATATTTTGAAGGTAATACAGTTCCTGTGACCAGCACATATTACTATCCTGTCAGGGGAAAAGCAGCACCTCTCCCTTTGTCTCAGCTCCAAGAGCCACTTCACAGCTAATGAAAAGGAGCTATTCAGCTCCTACGTGACTGTGATACTGACAGAAAAAAAATCATTTGGCTCAGGCAGGAAAATGATAACTTTCTCAAAGTGTCATTCTTATAAGAATAATATAAAATCTGACTTTACCATTAACTTGGATTTTAAATTACTATTAAAAAGAGCCCTTGATTCATTTTTCTAGCTAAACCAAACTAACTGAAGTTATGAATTAGCAGTTGTTATAATGCAACACACCGCTTTCCTATGGTAAAGTCAAACTTGCTTGAGTCAAAAATGACTTTGAGTGCCAGGATATGTGAATCATAATATATAAATGTCCTACTTTTTAAATACCATGCACGTCGTTGCCTATGGACACATAGAAGTGATTATAAGTATTAAAAGGAAGGCTTAGGCCTGACAAAAGGTGTATAGTGCCAGGTCGAATTGGAAGTTTTAAAACCGGATACCCAGTGTGTAGAAGCATGCCTGGAGACTTGCTGTGCATTTTCAGTGCAGTAGTGTCACAATATGTCCTGCAGTCCACTAATGACACATAACTTTCAGACCCTGGGTGCACTTTTGTATCTATTCTGGGGACTTATAGGTAAAGTAAATATGCCAATCAGGAGCGTAGCCAATTCTGACATATTTTAGGGGTCTTAACACATGCACTGGGGACTAGTTAGAAGATGCCCAGTGTGCTAAGTCAAAAAAGCCGGAGTCCAGAAAAGCAGTAGTCGAGAAGAGTGTCAGCCCTTCAGCAGCACAGCCGTCCTTTATCCTGGCAGAGTATCCACAGGTTCAGAGTGTACTGAAGTGGTGGTGTCACAGGTCCAGTACTAATACCCAGTTGTGCCTTTGAAGTGGGAGAGACTTCAAAGGCAGGCCTTTGAAGTGCACAGAGCCACTCCCTTCCAGCCCTGGCTCCAGACTCACTATAGGGAGGTATGCAGCCATTTGATGGGGAGAGAACACAGCCTGTTCCGGTGTGAGTAAGGCTGGGTCCAGCTTCTCCCTCCCATCATGCCAGGATGGCCCATCAAGTCACATCTAATCTCTCATTGTGTGTGGATGTCTATAGGGAATATCCAAAGCTCAGCTGTCACCGACCCCAGACATGTGATCAGAGACAGATAGCAGGCATGAAATGGCTAAAGAAAGAAAATGGCAACTTTCTAAAAGTAGAAATTCCAGAATTGCAATTTAAAATCCAACTTCATGATGAGTTTGGATTTAAATTGTGAATCCAGAGACATCAAACTTGAAAAGTCCATCTCTTCACAATTGGGATTTACACATACAACATGTCATAATGCAATCACAATGTTATCCTATGGAAGAGATAGGCCAAAAGTAGTGAAAAACTAATTCGAGAGTTTTTCTCAATAAGGACATGGAAAACTTAAAAGTACATATCCTGCCATTTAAATACATTGTACCCTGCCCTCTGAATAGTCTAGGATCTATCTTGGGGTGACTTAGATGTACAAAAAGGGAAATTTTGGGCCTGGCAAAAGGTTTATTTAGCCAGGTCGAAATAGTGGTTTAAACTGCAAATACCGGTTTTGTAAAAGCAGACCTGGGCGATGCGTAGACAGTGGGTGGAACAATAAGTACTGCAGGCCCACCAGTAGCATTTTATTTACAGGCCCTGGGCACATGCAGTGCGCTTTCTGAAGGACTTACAAGTAAATTAAATATGTCAATTGGGGATGAGTCAGTATTAACTTGTTTCAGGGATAGAGTGCATGCATTTTATCACTGGTTAGCACTGGTAAAGTGCTGAGAGTCTTAAGGTCAGCAAAAACGATGTCAGAAAAATGGGAGGAGGAAGGCAGAAAGTTAGTGGTTAGAAAACGTACCCTGAAGGAATCAAGCCTTCACTCTCAGGATGGCTTCTTATTTGTTGGGTGAAAGGAGTCTAACCGAGAACCAGAGGGAAAGTCCGTATAATGCTTTCTGGACAGTGCACAAGGCTTTAAACTGTATTTGTCTTCTAGTAGGCTGGCATTGAATCGACTGTAGAAGAGGAGGTACAAATAGCCTTATCTGGTGCCCTATATACTAAGCATGTTGCTATGTTCTGAATTACTTGTTTTCTATGAAGTAAGTAAACTGGTAGTCCCAAATAAAGAGAATTAGCATACTGAGCTGTGAAACCAATAATCACAGAAATGTTGTATCAATCGACGAATACTTTGATTTACAGTAAGTACTTTCAAAGTTACCAGTCGATCTGTAGGTCTAACCCCTGGAGCAAAAGAGCAATCAGCATTCTCAACCCCAGATAGGCACTTCCAGTTTACTACGATGCCCTTTTGATTAAAGAATGCTCCTGCCACCGTCCAGACGTCAGTGAACAAAGTCCTTCCTGGACTGAAATCCTTTATTGCAGCATATCTGGATGGTATTTTTGTCTAGCTCCACCAGCAGGACCCCCTGATCCACCTTGGGAAGGCCCTGAAGGCGCTGCAGAGTGCAGGTCTCACTATCAAAGCAAGCAAGTGTCAGATAGGGCAGGGCAAGGTTGTATACTTGGGTCACCTTGTGGATGGAGGTCAAGTTTAGCCCCTACAGCCGAAAATCCAGGCCATTCTGTATTGGGACGCTCCAACTGCCCAAGTCAGGGCATTTCTTGGATTGACTGGGTGCTACAAGAGGTTTGTGCAGGGATATGGGTCTATTGTGACCCTCCTCACAGAACTTACCTCCAAGAAAATGCCCAAAAAGGCTAACTGGTGCTGAGGGTGTTGGTACATTAGACCTGATCTTGCTATCGACCTAAAATAAAAAGGTGAACTTCGTGATAGCACTGCCTGATTTTATATGCCTTTTTCTGCTTCACGTCATTGACTGTAATGGTGCGTAACTGTGCACAAAAGTGATATATTTCGCGAACTCGTACTTTTGAAATTACTTACTGTAAATCAAAGTTCTTGGTCTTTAAAATGACATAAAACTCAATACTATTTTTACAAATTGATCCTGGATTTATTCTTGAGTGTGTGTCTCATTTAATGCCTCTGTGAGTACAACAAATGCTTATCACTACCCTCTAATAATCCTAACTGCTCACCCACAGAACCACAAACAGAGCGTTAGTAATATCTACTTTTGCCTCTGTATAGCAATCTGGGTCTCATTGGTCTCTCTGCACTGTGTACTTCATTTTGCTACACTATATAGAGAGCCAGCTTCTTACATAATTGCATGTGGATCTTGTTTGACAGGTGGAAGGTGGCAATTTGTCTGAGTCAATGGTGAGGTAACAAAACTGGCCAAAGACGGTTCCAGTGGAGTGAGGGTTACAATAATAAAGATGAGGGTTGGGTGTGGTTAAGCACATGAAATGAGCTGATGTGGACCAGCTAAGAAGGTAAACAGAGGATATTTGAATTTACTAATGAGTATATAGATCACCAATCTCATACTGAAATCTTAGATGGTCCAGGTGTTACTCTGTTGGATAATTAATCAATTCCACACCCTTTTTTGTTGTATTGCTCACTTATTTCCCAGGTTGTAGATTTCTTCAGGGGCAACATGTGTGCCCCTTTCGAGATGGTGGTCAAAAACAGATTATTGGCAGAATGTTTAGGTCCTTTCAATTCAGATTTTTTGGCTGAGATGTTGAGACAGCAAAAAAGTGAGTTCACCACAACCCATCTCATATTTATTTATAATTCAAAGTCAGCTAGTTACAGAGGTTACCAGCCAAACTGGGATTATGAACAATTACTTGGTTGCTTACCAGCAATCTGTAATTATCCGATTCCTGGTCTTGCTTGCCACAGTCCTTACCTAGTGAGCATTCACTCCTGCATGCAGAAGTTTTCATATTTTTAAAGTTACCACCCCTACAATATGACACACTTACCATGATCAATAAAGGAGGAAGACGGATATCCCCACTTCCTTTTTTTTCCAAAGTTCCAAGAACAATTTGAAGCTGATATACATTCATCTCAATGGGGTTGGGAGGGATGGGCAACATTCATTGATGGAGTCCAAGACTCAGAGTAATGAAGGTTAGCGGGCCATTGACCCCTCATCCATCTTCCTCGTCCCTGTCCTAACCCAGTGGGCTGATACCCAAGCCCAAATATTCAGCTTCAATGTGTTTGTTTAGAGAAGCAGACGTAAATTGCATGTCATCTGCTAATACATTAAGGTGCAGATTTACAAGCCCCTTGCGCCACCCGTACGTCATTTTTCCCATGTTAAAAATGGTGCAAAAGTGGCGCAAGGGGCTTGTAAGTAAACCCCTACATCCATTGAGTCTCTCTACTGAGTTCAAGCACAAGCACAAAACAAAGATTGCTATATGGGTTATTGGTTGGAATCGATTGTAGTCCACCACAAACAATTATGTCACTATGTTTGTTAGTTTCTGTAGTGGTTCCAGTACTTTAAACCACAGCACAACACCTGGTAGGTTTAACTTAAGAAAATGTGTACAACATTTAGAAGTATTAAAACAGTTAAATAGCCAAAAACACAACTCAATAACATTTGCACTCCAGTTTATTAAAATAGAGAATATTTCAATGATTAAACAACACCAAAATTACAAACGTCCAATAAAGGGAAACGGAAAAATGAAATAAAACATTTCTAAATAAAAATAGCACTAAAACACACTGAGCGCCATCCGGGAATAAGTGTTCATGCTAGACTTGCACACAGGTAAGGTTTAGTGCCAACTGAGATTGAGAGTGGGTTGGATACTGATACCAGGGTCATACAACTCTGACATTTGACCTTCCGACATAGGGCCTTATTATGAGTTTGGAGATCCTACAGTGGCAGCAGTCCCCCAACATCTGCTGTAGGGCCGCCGAATCCGCGGTGCCAGATCAGGAGTTAAATCCTGGTCCTGCGGGCGGTGTTGCCGGGGTCTGCAAGGCTCCTAAAAGAGCCTATAATGCAGACCGCCGCGGTCAGACAGCAGACTGCACCTTCCTGCGAGGTGTGGCATACATGCCACACCACGCAGGAAGTGGGGGTGAAAATACTGGGGGTCACTAAATGTGCCCCCCCTGCATGCACTCCCTAGCCCAAATCCAGCAAGGGGCCATGTAGGGCCCCCTTTTCTGCCTTTCCACCACCCTTTTCATGGCAGTATTGCCGGCATTAAAATGGTGACGAAAATGCAACTCGTAATATGCTCTGTGTTGCCGGCAGCGGCATCCTTGATCTGGCGGTGATGGCGGTCCCGTGGCTGTCCGCTCGCCGCATTCCTAATACTGCGGGCAGACCCGCAGTGTGGCGGTGGTCAGACCAGCACCACGGGTTCAGAAGTCCTATGGCCTGTCAAACCTGTAATAAGGTGCTCAGTCTCTAAAATGGAAGTCAAACATCCTGAGTGGGCCTAAGTGGTAAAGATGCCTTACCTTAGGCCAGATAGCCGTCGGACCAAGTTTGGGTGAAGCAGTTGGATTTTGGTGGGAAAGCTCTGAGTGGGATACAGTCAAAACCCACGCCCAAGGAAGGTCCCTCACCAGAAGTATACTATTGTGTCTTCACCTGGTGAAGACTATGAACTTTGGAATTAATTGTTTGGAGGTTAGCTTCCTGTCGGTGGGGCAAGGTTGCAAGCTGTGGCTGAACAGCGCTCCAAGAGGCCAAATATCTTCTTTGAGATGTCCAGCTGAAACAGATTTACTGCTGAAGAAAAGCACGAGCAACCTCAATCTCTGGCCCAGTGCCAATGCACCTTTGTCAAACTGACTTTGCAGGTTTGTCCCGCTCTTCTGTCTGTTTCCTAGGCACAAATCCTTGAAAATGTTTCTAAGTGGCAGGTTTTAGGGTTCATCTGGAGGACTACACTCTGACACCTAGCTATGGGCCCCGGGCCTTTAGGGACACCACTTAGAGCTCAGGACTAGTCAGCTGGGCTTTTCGGGAAAGTGGGTTTCTTCCAGCTTTTGTGTCCCTGTAGCTTACCAGGGTGTCCACCAACTGACACAAGCCCCTATCGCCACCATAACGTCACTTTTCCCGACATTGTTGTGGCAAGAGGGGCTTCGCCTTATTTAAAAGGCAGCATTAAGCCACTTGACGTGGCTCAAAGCTGCCTTGTAGAAAGGCCCCCTTTTACTCTATGGTTAGCGTGAAAGGTGTGGGCAATGGGTGTTGCGGTGGGCGTTCCACCACAACACCCATTGATTTTGATGCTGCCCGTCTGTAAAAGGACAGCATACATAGGAGGCAGCCCCAAAATTAAGACCAGGGAAAACCTGGAGAAATGAGGCGAAATGAGGAGAAATGCATTATTTCTCCGTGTTTTGTTTTTTCCATATGAGCTGCCTTGTGTACCACACCTTGAAAAAGCAAACTGACATGGATTGTTTATGTGCAGGAAGTTGTACCCTTCCTGTACATGAACAATCTGTAAATAAAATGCCATTTTGTGACTTTAATATGTACAGCATTAGGCAGCACACACAAAAGTGACAAAATGGCATTGTAAGATTGGATATGTGCAGGAAGGGACACCTTCCTACACATAAACAATCCTCCCCTGCCTTAGTTGACGCCACACTGCTACGTTCAGTGCCAGCACAGGGGAAACACAAGGCTGCACCATATTGTATATATGGTGCAGCCTTGCGTTTCAGAAGTGGCGGAGTGAGGGGTTAAGCCATGACAGCTAACGCTGCTGGAGCAGAGTTTTCTGTTGAAAATGTATTGAGTTTTAAGCTCTAGTTTTGTCTATATGTTATGATTAAAATTATTAATTTTTAATTACTAATTATTAGTTTTGTTTAAGGTCCTGACTAATCAACATTACTAATGAGAGAAACTACACGTGGGAATGCATATATGTTGCTTAATAATAATGTGCGGTTTTAATTAAATGAATGTTGCAAAGTGCTATTTGGTTAAAGCACAAACGCTTTTAAAAACAACGTGTACTAATGCTTTATTGTGTTGCAGAAGGCTAGATAAATACATACACATAAGGGTATTAGTGGGAATTAACACTGTTTAATCATTATGCTGTGGTAACATTGTTTGTGTCTCTTTTAATTAAGATGGTCCGTTTTGGCCTAAAACAAGATGGCTGCCATTTACAGCCTGCACTCGAGTGATTGAATTTTGACGAGAGGCCTTGCTGAACATGATCGAGAGTCACCTGACCACAGCCTTTGCCTGGTTAGAAAGTTTTCCGTGAGGACAGCAGCTCCGGGAACAATTCCAACTGTCCTTGGACAAGGATAAAGCCACAATGAACAATGACCAGTCTGCGGTGGCTCTGCTAAGATATCGAGGAAGAACATTTACGAAAGTAACATTTGCAAACCCGAGTTTCCTTCTTCCGTCTTTTTATTTTTGTGGTTTTTCCTGAGCGGAGGTTTTCTAAATGTAACTGAGTGACATCCTTTCCTGCTCGCTCTGCTCAGCGGCTCAACGGATATTCAACATTTGTTTGTAACTTTTTATTTGATTTTTTCTCTATAAATATGTTAGACTAGAGAGGGTCCGTGTTCATTGCTGTTCCATTGCGTTCATTACTTCCATTGCGTTCCTTGCGGTTCATCGCGTTTTGGACTTCTTCCTGAACCTATGCTGAGGACGGCAGCTCGAGAGACTTTACCGAGAGACCTGTCCTGACCCTTTTAGCTAGAATAGGTAACTATGAGAAGAATGATTTTGCTAATGATTGACTTTCATTTGAATTATTTAGATAAACAAGCATTTGTTTGAATTCCAGTGTCGGGTGTTTATTCTTTGTCATTTATTGAGTTTCATATGTATTTCCTATGTTTAAAATCATGACTCAGGACAATATCATTAAGGTCGCATTGACCTCGTTCTAGATGCAGATTGGTTTAGGTTTTCTCTCCTATATTCAGTGTGGATAGAGTAATAGTGTGAATTTAGTGTGATGGGCCCTAGCGTATGATGAATGTATGTGCGTGTGACTGTAGGTTTACTCTGTCCGTGGAAGCAGGGAGAATTTATATGCGCCGATCTGCAGCAGTTTCCTGGTAGCAGAGGATGGTTCGATGTTGCTGAAGAAGAAGTGAAAAGTGATGAAAATCCAAACTGAGTGAACTGAAGGAGTCACTTGGAGAAAGTGAAAAGAAGAAAGTCTGAAATTAGCTGTTTGAAATAATCTAGTGTTCTAGTGTTTCAGTAGTGGAGTAAAGAGGCTAAGTCAAAAGACACTGCCAAAGTAGTAAAATGGCTAACACAGAAAATAATCAAAGTAGATGTGCCTTCTTGAAAAGATGGTGCAGAATGTGCTGCTGCTGTACTGGATTATTAATGCTACTATGGGGTGTACTAGCTTTACTAGTTACTTTTAGGGTTACAATAGACACTTTTGGAATACATACTGAAAATGTGACTAATATAGAGAAGAGTTCACAGAAAGTAGTTCCAACTAGAATTAGTAACATTTACATACGTAAAGATAGGTCAATTAATGATTTTTCTAGCAATGTTTTTTCAAAGTTGTTGTACGAATACGTAAAGACAATGGAAGTTAGGGATTGCTACGTATGTATACAATTACCTGCATCCGTTTCTGAGGGTGTTACTTATCACCATTTACCAGCTACGTATGGAATTTCATGTAGTGTGCTAAGTAGTGTTTTTTATTTGTTAAGGAAAATAGATTATGAGATGTCTAACAAAGATAACATTTTTGGGCAATTGCCTATGAACAAAAAGCTGAATCCAGCTAAAGAAGCTAACATTTTTGGTGAGATTTTTATTGAGAAAGAAGAATTAACATTAGATTACATTTTTAGAAACAATTTAACCTGCAGTTTGAAAGAAGAAGAAAAAGCTTTCCTAGACATGGTAGGGGAAAGGAGAATGAGCATGCATGAAAAGGCAGGGGAATATAAAATGAGTGAGACAATCTGGGACATTGAGATGGGAAAGGAATTGAGGAATGGGGCTAGTCCAACTTTGGCTTTAGATGCACCACAGAAGGGTAAGCTATGCATTACCAGGAAGAAATCCCAATATGATACATATTTTGTTGGGACTAGTGAGTGTCATGATACATACTTCATTGCAACAGGATGGGGTTTTAAAGGTGGAGAAGATCCAGTTTTCCCAGGAGTGTATTATGTTTGTGGGAACAAGGCTTATTACAAGTTGCCTGACCATTGGTACGGCACGTGTTATATGGGCCTGGTCTTTCCAAAGATTTTTCATATAGATAGAATAGAAGATGTCGAACACATTAGTTTACTAACACGTTTCAAGAGAGAAACTTGGTCAGAAATAGTGGGTGATATATTTGGAGCTTTAATTCCAGCAGTGGGAATTTCTTTAAACGCATATGGTATTCGGAAACTGTCAACAGTGGTGGATCGCTTATCAACAAGTACCGCTGGAGGGTTTCTTTTGGTAAATACGGAGATGATTGCCGTACATGCCATGTCTATGCAAAATCGACTTGCCCTTGATATTCTATTAGCCAAGGAGGGTGGAGTCTGTGGAATGCTGAAAGTTCAACATTGTTGCACTTACATTCCTGACGAAAGCAAAGATCTAAAGGTCTATATCAAAAATATTACTGATTTGCATGAAGAATTAGTACCACTGGAAGCTGAAAGTATCTGGACTAAAATAGCTAATAAGATAGTTGCTGTTAAGAGTTTTATTGCTAAGATAGGTAGTACCATTATTGGTAAAATATTATTTCCATTGACATGCGTGATTGTTTTTTTATTGATACTAAGATTGGGGTGTTTGTGTTGTAAAAACAGGGGAGGGAAAAAGAGATTAATTAGAGAAAATGCTGAAAAGAAACGAAAGAGGTCAAGGAGAGACCCACAAGAAATAGAATTAGAAGAATTGAGGGAGAGTGTTTACTTGGAGTCAAAGAGGGATGATGTGAGGGAGTCTGGTGTTTAATGTTGTGTCATAAAAGACATTTTCAATTTCTCCTAAATTTGGGACTACATTTTTTTTTTGGGTTGGTTTTTGTGGTGATAAGATATCACCAAAGGGGGGATTGCTGGAGCAGAGTTTTCTGTTGAAAATTTATTGAGTTTTAAGCTCTAGTTTTGTCTATATGTTATGATTAAAATTATTAATTTTTAATTACTAATTATTAGTTTTGTTTAAGGTCCTGACTAATCAACATTACTAATGAGAGAAACTACACGTGGGAATGCATATATGTTGCTTAATAATAATGTGCGGTTTTAATTAAATGAATGTTGCAAAGTGCTATTTGTTTAAAGCACAAACGCTTTTAAAAACAACGTGTACTAATGCTTTATTGTGTTGCAGAAGGCTAGATAAATACATACACATAAGGGTATTAGTGGGAATTAACACTGTTTAATCATTATGCTGTGGTAACATTGTTTGTGTCTCTTTTAATTAAGATGGTCCGTTTTGGCCTAAAACAAGATGGCTGCCATTTACAGCCTGCACTCGAGTGATTGAATTTTGACGAGAGGCCTTGCTGAACATGGTCGAGAGTCACCTGACCATAGCCTTTGCCTGGTTAGAAAGTTTTCCGTGAGGACAGCAGCTCCGGGAACGATTCCAACTGTCCTTGGACAAGGATAAAGCCACAATGAACAATGACCAGTCTGCGGTGGCTCTGCTAAGATATCGAGGAAGAACATTTACGAAAGTAACATTTGCAAACCCGAGTTTCCTTCTTCCGTCTTTTTATTTTTGTGGTTTTTCCTGAGCGGAGGTTTTCTAAATGTAACTGAGTGACATCCTTTCCTGCTCGCTCTGCTCAGCGACTCAACGGATATTCAACATTTGTTTGTAACTTTTTATTTGATTTTTTCTCTATAAATATGTTAGACTAGAGAGGGTCTGTGTTCATTGCTGTTCCATTGCGTTCATTACTTCCATTGCGTTCCTTGCGGTTCATCGCGTTTTGGACTTCTTCCTGAACCTATGCTGAGGACGGCAGCTCGAGAGACTTTACCGAGAGACCTGTCCTGACCCTTTTAGCTAGAATAGGTAACTATGAGAATAATGATTTTGCTAATGATTGACTTTCATTTGAATTATTTAGATAAACAAGCATTTGTTTGAATTCCAGTGTCGGGTGTTTATTCTTTGTCATTTATTGAGATTCATATGTATTTCCTATGTTTAAAATCATGACTCAGGCCAATATCATTAAGGTCGCATTGACCTCGTTCTAGATGCAGATTGGTTTAGGTTTTCTCTCCTATATTCAGTGTGGATAGAGTAATAGTGTGAATTTAGTGTGATGGGCCCTAGTGTATGATGAATGTATGTGCGTGTGACTGTAGGTTTACTCTGTCCGTGGAAGCAGGGAGAATTTATATGCGCCGATCTGCAGCAACGCCTCACTCCACCACTCCTCTTACATGTGCCCCTTGAAGTCTACTTCTCAATTCTGGGTAAACTACCCACGGTGCCTATCTATACCTACAATCAAAGTGCCAGACACATTCTCCCCCTGTGCAGAGGTCCCCGTGTCCACCAAGAGGGGTGGCTATGATAATGGGCATACACTACCTTGTGGTCACTCAAAACCGGTTCTTAGGGAAGCTCCTATTTCACTGGGAGTGGTGGCTGGCTGGCTACCAGGACAATGGAGGGGGAAGACCTACGTTTGAACTACATCTGCCTGTTGAAGGGTGGGGATATTTTGAAGGTAATACAGTTCCTGGGACCAGCACATATTAATTTCCTGTCAGGGGAAAAGCAGCACCTCTCCCTTTGTCTCAGCTCCAAGAGCCACTTCACAGCTAAAGATAAGGAGCTATTCAGCTGATACTGACAGAAAAAAAATCATTTGGCTCAGGCAGGAAAATGATAACTTTCTAAAAGTGTCATTCTTATAAGAATAATATAAAATCTGACTTAACCATTAACTTGGATTTTAAATTACTATTAAAAAGAGCCCTTGATTCATTTTTCTAGCTACTCCAAACTAACTGAAGTTATGAATTAGCAGTTGTTATAATGCAACACACCGCTTTCCTATGGTAAAGTCAAACTTGCTTGAGTCAAAAATGACTTTGAGTGCCAGGATATGTGAATCATAATATATAAATGTCCTACTTTTTAAATACCATGCACGTTGTTGCCTATGGACACATAAAAGTGATTATAAGTATTAAAAGGAAGGCTTAGGCCTGACAAAAGGTGTATAGTGCCAGGTCGAATTGGCAGTTTTAAAACCGGATACCCAGTGTGTAGAAGCATGCCTGGAGACTTGCTGTGCATTTTCAGTGCAGTAGTGTCACAATATGTCCTGCAGTCCACTAATGACACATAACTTTCAGACCCTGGGTGCACTTTTGTATATATTCTGGGGACTTATAAGTAAAGTAAATATGCCAATCAGGAGCGTAGCCACTTCTGACATATTTTAGGGGTCTTAACACATGCACTGGGGACTAGTTAGAAGCTGCCCAGTGTGCTAAGTAAAAAAAAACACAACCTCAGCCCAGAACAAAAATGTGAGTGACAGTTCAAAAAGAATCATTTTCCTACAATTACTGTAAACCTCATCCTGAGAGACCAACGGTAATAAGAAAAATGTCACTTTTCTATATGTTTCAACCCTGGAAAGGTAAACATTCAAGTCACCAGATATCCAGAATATAGGACCAGGGCAGCTGGTGTTCTAGGGCTAAGGGGCTCTGTCCCGCCACTCCCCTTTTGTGACCTCTCTAATGAAGCAGTTATTTAAATACATTTTCAAAATAAAACACTTTCTTCACTGCATTTTCATTGACCCTTACTCTGAGTGAAAGTTATGCCCTTTCATAAGCCCCTCTGCACCTGAGTGAGTCTGTGGCCGAAGCTGCAATGCAGGACTGACGCGGCTTGACCGCGCTCAGTTCTTATGTTTTCTCATAATGCAGTGATGTCCCTGACTTATCTCCTCCTCCAACAGCAGCAACCATGGTAAACAGCCTCGAGCATTTTTATATCCAGCCTGGGCTTCTAAAGACTGCATGCTGCTCCGCTGCTATCACTCTACCCTTCCCTACCGCCTCAGAAGGTAGGACTTGATCAGCAAGCCTTACTGACCACTCTATGGCAACATGGGAAATGGTGTGGTAAGAAGCATGTTACAGAAGGTTTGCAGTCAGGAATATAAGTCAATTAGTAACTTCATTTAGTGAATCACCAAGAGACAAAAGTGTGTGATGTGACCTTAATCCGTTAATATATCACGGATAAAGAGCACACACAGAGGAAGTTGGAGCTTTGTCTATTTATATTAAGAAAATGAGAAAACATCTGTTCTTTCAACTCTCCCATCCCTTCCCTTCCCTGCCTCTCTCTAAGGCAGCAGCGGTTTCAGTACTTCATCATGGCTAGTGATGCTTGCTTTATTTCTTCTGCAGATTAATGTCTACATGTGATATGTCATGGTAATCAGATGTAACCAGCAGGTCAAATCAAACAAACATCAGCAAAACCTCTAAGTGTAGCTTGTATCACTCATACTGCTGGATACTGGCTGCTGAGGCTGTGTGCATTTGTGCAGGGGGTTGACTTAGTGGCTGAGTAAATGTGAATGGCTGGGTGTACAAGTTGGGTGCATGGCAGTCGATAGCTTAATGTGGATGAGTGACCAAAGGCAGTGGGTGAGAGAATTGTTGAATGCAGGTGAGTGAGTAGGTGAATGGAAGTAAGTGGGTCGTGATGCTCACTCGTACGGTGCAATTCCATGTTTGTGTTTGCGCCTCGCCACAATTTTCAATCACCAGCCGCCATTGTATAAAACAATTCCTTCCCAAGAGACGGGTGAATGTCTAAATAAACTGGAAAAGTAGGATTTGGATGCAAAAGCACTTTGTACAAAGCCTAAAGAATGGCTAAAATCATTAAAGGATGGAACAATGCCTCCTGTGAAACCTGAAGCACTTGATATCAGTCCCAAGAAGGAACCATACACAGAAAATAACAGGCCCTCTCAAAAATTACAAACTCAGCCGCCTAGTAACCAATGAATAACTAAAGTCTTAAACTTTCTGTGATCACAGCGGTTGCACCTAGCCCTTTCTGCAGGGTCACCCCCAAACTTTTTGCGCAAATCCCTCTGGTTTTCTGAACCTCTTTTTGTTGGTTTTTAGGATTCTGAGCACTTAACCACTGCTAACCAGTGCTAGAGTGTTTCTCCTTTAAACATGGTAAAATTGACTTACATACAATTGACACATTTACTATAATTATAAGTCCCTAGTGGTACTACATGTATGCAGGGGGGCTTGTCAATTAAATGCTATTAGTAGGCCTGCGGCGCTTCTTGTGCCATCCACTTGAGTAATCCTTTATACATGCCTAAGGCCTATCATAGTAATCTGTGGGCAGGTATAAACTGCTAATTCGACACAGCATAAAAAAAAACTATTGCCAGGCCTAAATCTCCCTCTTTATTACGTATGTGTCACTCCTAGAGTAGGTTCTAATCAGCTCATAGGGCAGGGTAGAGTGTATTTAAAAAGTTGGGCATGAACATTTAAGACTTACGTGTCTTGGGAGTTAAAAAACCACAAATTATTGTTTCATAATGTGAGGCCTGCCACTCCCATAGGATAACACTGGGTTACCTTATTACATTTAATAAGCGCTAAATTTTATTGGGAACAGGTGGAGAATTCATGTTTGGTGTCTGAGAATTTATAACTTAAAATCCTCTTTAATGGTAAAGTCAGATTTTAAGTTATAGTTTTGAAAATGTCACATTTAGAAAGTTGGCATGTTTCTGCCCTAGCTATTTTGTGCCTGCAATCTATTCCTAGGGTCACATGACTGGGTGCAGTTGCCTGTTTTACTTTGTTTATGCCTCCCAGACAGCCACACAATAGATTGATTTGTTGTGCCTGGATGGATTACCATTAGCAGGGTGGGAGGGCTGAGGTTGAGATAGCCCCACTGCAAATCAATAGGCTGTGCCCTGGCTTCACGCAAACAATGTCACATTAGTCCATTGTACCTACTTTCAAGAGGGCCCCAGGAATGAAAATAAGACCTTCAGACTCACACTTCAGTTAACTTTCTGGAATTGTTGAAGGACTCTCAGACAACTGCTTACTGCTTTGGTGCAGTGTACTTCAGAAGCCTGGAAGGACTCCTCTGCTACCTGAAGCCTGCATTGAACTGCCAGAAGCCTGTGCTGCTGCTTGAGCCCTTTTTCATTATTTGAAACCAAGACTACCAGAGTGACTCCAAGGGCTAGTTAGCTGGCTTACTGATCAGAACCACTGTCCGTAAGTCTCAATCCAACTTGAATCTGCACCTGAACCCAGCCTGAGTAAGGCATGACCCTCCAAGTGGTGCCTTTCCAGTCCCAGGCACTTGGAAGTGGTGCTAAACATGCCAAAATTCAGTACTTTGTACTTTTAAAATGTTTGGCTAAAAAGTGCTCTGAGAACCGAGAAGAGACCTATACGGTGATCAGTCCAAGGTGCATCGTTGGTCAGCCTAACTGTGCGGCAGCTCTTGCTATGTTCTTCTCTGCAGTAGCAAATCCTGTTCAGCAGTCCTTCGCAGAAGTATTATTTGCCCTCATGGAGCCCTCGTCAGCTACAGTTTGCAGCTTAGTCTCACTGGAGACTTTTAACTGCCATAAAAAAGACTACAGCCGAAAGTAAAAATCTTCACCACAACTTCGCTGCTCCCTGACCACGACACCTCCTCCTCAGCCTTGTCTCGCTGAGCTTACTTTCTCAGAAATGTTTAAGTCTGAATGTAAGCGCTTTCTGGGCCCAGTCAAATTTCTTCATTCGACCCGTGCTTCATCAAAGTCGGCCATATTTTTCAACTTTGACACTGTCTCACTCGAGTTGGTGCTTTGATCTTTTAAGCATTTGTTTTTCCCTTTAAAATTCATACCTCCGGTTCTACTGATTTTTGTAATTTTGGTGTCAAATAACTTATTAAATATTGCATTTTTTTTTCTATATTGGTGTGGGATTTTTCTTGTGTTGTATTTTCGCTTTATTACTGTTTGTGTGTTGCATTGCACTTTGCCTCTAGATTAAGCCTGAATTTTTTTTACTTTTTCACTCTGACAATGATTGTAGTTGTTGATGGAGTAGGGTTTCACTTTCCTCAACCCATAGCCCAATTTCTCACAACAGTGTGTTGTAACTGATTGGTAGAGACTGCGAGACCTAGCTTTATCCCTCAGAAATTACACTAGTCATCATGGACCCTCAAGGCTAGAATTCATATCGCTGGAAGCAACCATTTCTCACAGCTTTGCCTTAGCTGTTAATAGGAGTTTAGGGTGAGCAGGCCTCTAGAATCTTGTGTGACTCCCTTAGGGGAACATGTCTTGTCTTGCAGACTACCTCTTGAAGTGCCAAAACCCAGCTGTAGGCACATCAAACATGCTTGAGAGCAGCAACTACTCCTCAGAGTGTATGAAACCAAAGGGAACCCCCAACTCGGTGTACTGAAAGCTGTAAAGGAATAAGCTGTCTTTCACAACAAGCCCCACAATGTAGCTCCAGCAGACCCTCTACCTGGGGTTAAATCCCCCCCCCACTCCCCACCATATTATTATCTGATAGAATAGCGACAGGGCCAGAAAAAACAAATGAAAGAGCAGAAATTCTGTTTAGCTGGGCCTCTGGTGCATTCTTCCTCTCTGATAGATATGCTGCCCACAGAGGGAATTGCCTAACTGACAGTTAGTGTCTCCTTGCTCATGGAGAAGTCTTCCTAACACCATTAATTGTAGAGCCAGGTTTAGCTCACTGACGGATCTTTTCATGAATAGGCAAACAATATGTTCTCCAAAGAAGAGCAAACCAACCAGTCTTCCTCATAGGGAAAGACTCAAGTTTCCCTTAAATAAATGATAACTTCCGATGGTACTAAGACTTTGGAGAAGGCCCTAGGTGACAGTCAGATCAAAAGAACAAACTTGAAATTCGTAATGACTGAACCCCAAATCATAGACACTTTTGCGATGATTTGTGTAAAGATATATACAATTTTGTTTTGAGGGGATCCAAGTTTGGGAGAAAATCCACAGCTAAATCATCAAGACTGTCAGGAGGTGAATGCATGAGACTGCTTTTTCACCAACGGTGACCTGTACTCCTTTGTTGCCTCTTGTACTAGGAGCAGTGGTGAATAGAACTCGCTTTTTCCCTGGTGGGCCAGTGCTGGAATGAACACGCTCTTGTCTGATAGAGCTTGGATTCCTCTAATCAAAGATTGTCACTCTTGAGAACAGACCTGAAGAGGAGTAGGATTAAAACACTGAAAATGTTACCTCAATGAATAACCCCCAGGATTTATTTTTCTGAAATTGAAGCTTTAGGTTTCTCTTAAAAATAAGAATAATACTTCTCCTAACAAGAATGTTACAAAGATCTGGAAAACAGTCATGCATTTGAAGGGGTAGGACTGTTGTAGGTCGTGCCTGGGACTTGTCGATGGAGCAACTCCCCTGCTGTTTCCAAGCAGAAAATGATGTCCCAAAACTAAGCCCTCAGATAAGGTTACTTGGAGTCCTAATCTTCCTGCCCTCAACAGAACTTTTTGCTAATAACTCCAGCGGGATAACTTAAAGTTTGCAATGTGAAAAAGAGATGTTGACACACATGCCAGCCAAGCTTTATCGAATTACTTTAACAAGGGCTGAATCATATAAGCCTGAAAGGTAAATTCAGAAGCAGAAAACAGATCACTCTATCACTGTGTCAACACTTTGTCAACCATATTGGTGTATCAGTCAATTGTTCTCAGCTGAGTCATGCTTTCAGGACCTCATCTAGATCCCCTGCTGTTCCAAAGTTTTTCAGGAAATGTCTAATAAAAATACAGACTTGCCCTTTCAACCTGCAAGATATGTCTTCCTAAACTATTGAAGGCTTAAGATGGCATACTTCCATCTAGGAATCTACTTTCGCAATTAGAGGACATTCATCTGACAAACACTTAAGAGGATACCTCTAGGCCAGAGCTCCTTCAATCCAGTGAGTTAAGTAAACTCCTTTGAAGGAATTTGAGCAGATGAACTGAAGGTGACTGCAAGATCAGAGGCATAAGAGCTAGCTACTGCACCATAGCTCCAGCCTTCAATGAAACTACCTCTGACTTCTTCTTGCTCTGAAACAGGAGAGATTAAATGTGGCTTTTGTTACAATCAAAGATGTAGTCTTGTAGGTTTCAAAAGGAGTAGGTTTATTAGGTTTAGATCAGGTTACAGGTATGTCATGTAAATCCCACCAGGAGCAGTATCTTGCTGCCCAGCCCTTCTCATTCCAACTGTCCACTCATCCAATCACAAACACTCTCAACGTTCCAACCATCCAATGACCTCACTCACAGGCTCAGCAGCAGGGAGCATCAAGACTGTGGGGAGAATGCACAAGATAGCAAGAGGCCACAACACATCTCCCGCCCTGATAAAAACAATAGGAAATTCAGCAGGACGAAGGACAGCAGTACACCACCCCCCATCACAAACCATCCAACAAAACTATAAATAACACCCCACCAAAATAAACAGAAAGGGTTAAAAACCGTCTCTGCATAACTTCAATGCTGCTATTGGATGTAGTACGGTAAAATCCACAGGCAATCAATACGTCCCACAAATTAACAATGCAAATGTACAGATAACCCAAAAAATGTACACAATCACCCGTTACCCTCACAACACATACACTGTAACAAGACCAGCCTGTTACCCTTCATAACACAACATTGGAACAGGACCTCGACTTCTTCCACACAATACAGTGTCGGGGTGTAACTACGTACCCCCATCCCCATAGACTTGAACAGGACCAGGGTTTCACCTACGCTCTACTGCATAGGGGTGTAACAGCATACCCCATTGACATTGGGCTAAAAACGGCCCCATCATCGTAACCCTATAGGAAGTATGGTAACTACCCACCGGGCTTAATACATTGCCCCTACATCCTAAACCCCTTAGGAAGAATGGCCAAATGCACACTATCCTCCTCCTGCATAGTAAACAGGACTGAGAAAACATACACTTGTACAACCTTGGGCAAAACACATGCCCCTACACCCTTAACCCCTTAGGAAGGGAGGAACCTTGGGGTAAATAAATACATGCTCTTGCACCCTTAACCCATTAGAAAGGGTGTAGCCTTGGGCTAAACGCATGCCCCTACACCCTTAAACCCTTACGAAGGGGGACACCTTGGGCTAAACACTTGCCCCTACACCCTTAAAGTCTTAGGAAGGGTGGAAAAAATTACACTTCACAATAATGTCACTCAGCCAACACGGTCACACTCCAGGACCAACATGTTTCAACATGTTCACACTTTAGGATCACTACATCACTGTACACAAACTCCCTCTGCTGCATACCCAACATGACTGGGAAGAGAGTTAAGCATGGCATTAAAAACACATACTGAGGTAACACGTCAAGACACGCCTACGCCAGTTAGTGACATCTAACCCAACATCCAAACCTGACCATACAAACAATAAGACCAACTGGAACAGTTCAACTCCTCCCCAGTTGCCACAAGAGGATCAGCAGTTGCAGTTCAGCACCTTCAAAACAGCATTGGAATGCTCCCCACGCATGTATTAACCTCCCTTCTCAGCTTCAAATGCTTGGGCCCTCACTGCCCCAAAGTAGGGTAGTTGTGGTTCAATAATCAATCTTCCTCAAAATTTGAAAGTCACTTGCTGCTAGACAAAATCGCAGGGAACATTTTTAAAAACTCTGACCACCAGAACAGGGAGCCGTTGTAATCCAATCACGTTCCAGTAAAGCTGATCAGCAATTTCCACTGCTATTTCCAATGCAACCAGGAAATGGCATTCACAAGTGTTCCGGCGCTGACATAAAATACTGAATGTACTGTTGCCTTGAGTCAATTGATAGGTATAAAGGGCCAGAAGGGCGCTCGTTGTTTCACAGTGCCTCATGCTTTGATTCCAGTGCGGCTTTCAAATTTAAATTCACTGTGCAGAGTGCTGAAGTCACTCACAGCTCGAGCTAGAGCCTAAACACAGGTCCACCATACTCCTTCTGCAGTAGAAACCCTTCCTTAGTGATCTCCACAAAGGGTAATTTCATGCTACCGGTTCGCTCACTTCATAAATTGCCACATTATATATATCATAGAGCTGCCTGTTCACTCCCCTCCAGCATGACTAGTCAAACCATGAAATCTTCTTGTACATACCAACTTCAATTGTGTTGACAACAAAGTCCTTTCAGCTCAGCAGCCGCCCTCTAGATTTGCTGCACAATTTACGCTGGCCTGTGAAAATGCCCTGGACTGCAGGCTGTTTGGTGTAGTCGACACTGGTGAGGTTACCAGGCGCAATCCTTCCTCACAGGCTTATTACAGGCTTCAATCTCTTTTGTTTTGTAATCCACTTAGTTTCTTCAGCAGTTCTACAAGTTTATTGTTATTTTCTTTTTCCTCACGCGTATTATCTTTTCCACTCGTCACCAGTGTTACAATCAAAGATGTAGTCTTGTAGGTTACAAAAGGAGTATGTTTATTAGATTTAGATCAGGTTGCAGGTAAATAATGTAAATCCCCACCAGGAGGGGCTACTTACTTCTCAGCCCTTCTCAATCCAACCATCCACTCATCCAATCACAAACACTCTCAACATTCCAGCCATCCAATGACCTCACTCACTGGCTGAGCAGCAGGGAACATCCAGACTGTGGGGAGAATGCGTAAGATAGCAAGAGGCCACAACAGTTTTTAAATGCAGGTGTGAGATCAACCTAACTTAATGTATTTAACCCAAGGATGAAAACCTAAGCTGATTTTAGAAAAAAGACAGTAAATCTCTGGCTTTAAATGCAGCATATCTTTATTTATTTATTTATTTTAGGAGTTTTCTATAGCGCTGGCCAGACCGCTGGAGCGTTTTACAACAGTCGACATGTGAGAGGCATACAATCTAGCAAAAAGTATACATATTAGCTCAAGGCGCTTTGAAAGCCTCAGCGTAATGTAGCACCTTAAAGCATGGAGATCAAGTAGAGTTGAAGTTGTGTGCCTGGTGTGCTGGCTTGTGAGCTTCAGCGGCCGCTATTGGTTCGGGAGAGTACGCTTAAGGAAAAGGTCTTTGAGCTGTCTCCTGAATTTTACAAAGGAGGTGATAGTCCTGATATGGACTGGAATGGAGTTCCATATTTTTGGCGTGTTACTAGCGAAGGACCGGTCTGCAGTTTTTTGTTTGCGTGTTTTCATAGGGATGAGGAGTAGGGTGTTGGTGCTCCTGAGGTTCCTAGCCTGGCCAGTTTTCTTGAGCTTGGAGGCCAGGTATTCAAGCTTTCCTCTGTTCAGGGCTTTGTGTGTAAGGCAGGCTGTTCTGAAGCTAGCTCGCATTTCGACTGGGAGCCATTTTAGTTCTCTGAGTGTGGGTGAGATGTGGTTGTATTTCTTGACTCCGGTGACCATTCTAGCTGCTGCGTTGAGGTTTGTTCTGAGGGGTTGTTAGAAATGGGATTGCTGGTTGGCTAGGGCTTGCGCCAAAGCCAGGCAGAAGCCACCACTCTCGTCAGGGCTGGGGAGTTACACGCCAAAGATAACCCCTGCTCACCCTCTTGGTAGCTTGGCACGAGCAGTCAGGCTTATTCCGGAGGCAATGTGTAAAGCGTTTGCGAGCGCACCCAGCAACAACCCCCAAGGCCCACCACAAAAGAAACTCCACACAAGGTATTATATAAATATAGCCTTTGTATTATACCAAAACACATTAGATAATATTCACACAATTTACACTGTGCCAACTGGCACTGGGCAGAATTTTACAAGGGATTATTTACACGGACAGGGCCACATGGACCACTCTCAGAATCAGCACAAATCACCAATTTGTACATGTAGAACATATACTAACTGTAACACACATTAGCACTGTAGAACACAACCAGTAACTACTGGCGCAATAATGACCTCAGCGTCATCACACTAGCATCAGGTATAAAACCTATCCTGCATCCATCACAGGGGCATAAACACATTATGCAATTTCTCATTAGTCTAACGCATTAGACCTAACCACCTAAGTATAACTACTATAGGGGCGTACATCACACAGGGAAGTACAATCTCCCTAACATCAACCTAAACAGGTAAACCAACCTCCTAGGCAGAAATGACCACATTTAGAGGTATAAAACACAGGGTGCGCAAAACATGCTATACACAGTACATTTCCTAACACCCAATCACGTTAGCACATAAATCGCAATAACACCTAAATTACATTAGGGTCCAGGTTGCGCCAAAACCTAAACGTAGCAGCTGCCCCCTACTTGCTGGGCAGCTGGGGATAAGAACAGGGCCTAAACGCTGCAGCTGGCACTAAGTGCTGCGCAGCTGTGGAAGGCAAATAGTGTCCAAAACGTTGGAGCCACCTAGGCTCTACACACACCATTTCCCCCAGTACTGTGGAGCGCACTGGCGCTGAAATGGAATGTGTCCCCAAACGTTGGAGCCCTCTAGGCTCTAAGCATACACATGTCCCCAAGTTGGAGCCTCTCTGGGCTCTAGAAACAATTATGCCCCATCGTTGGAGCCTCTCTGGGCTCTAGAATAACCATGCCCACCTCGTTGGAGCCTCTCTGGGCTCTGAAAACAATGATGCCCCCTCGTTGGAGCGGCCCACTGCACCCACGGGGCCGCTCTGACTCGGTGCCTCGCACCGAACACCAAGCCTGCTCCCTCGGTGGCGCGCGAGTGATGTGCAGTCCTGTCCCCTGCCCAGCCCTTACTCACCGGGCTCCGGCGCAGGGGACTCCCCTTCTGGAGGCGGCGGCGGACGGCAGCACTTCTCATGCGGCGCAGGGCTTCCATCACTCCTGGGAGCCCCGCGCTGCCATCTTCACCCGGGCCCCCCTCCTGGGACCCGGGACTTTATCTCTCAGCTCTGGGAGGCGGGGTGGGCTCCTGTCCTCCCTCGGGTCATCCGCTTCGGGGCTCCCATCGGCTCACGGGAGCCCCGCACCGACGCGCACAGCTTCCGGTCCCGCCCCCGTCACAGGCAGACTTTGCCTGCCTTCCGGGGCGGCCGCGGCGGGACCCAGAGCGGCAATCTCGGCAGGCAAAGTCACGGGGTGGGCACCCGCTCACCAAACATCACCATAAGCGGACATAAGCGGGGTGGGCACCCGCCGCTCCTCCAGGGTCACCACGGCACGGCATCAGAGCGGGGTGGGCACCCGCGAGATCAGCATAAGGCGGGGTGGGCTCCCGCTCACCAGGAAATAACAAAAGCGGCAATGAGGGGTAGGCTCCCTCTATGAAATCAGAATGGCGGGGGACTCCCTACTTTGGGATTTCCATCGAAGGCACAGCCCCACGCTGCCAGGGGACCACATAAGCGCTCCTCCTCCACATAAAGCGCTCTTCCAGGCGCTAGGTTGAAAGTTCTTAAAAAGTAATGGAGCAAAAAGCTCCCAGCAAAGAGGTCTTCAGGAAAGAAGGGGCAGTGCAGGGCCCAGGGAGGCCAGTCTCCCAGCCATCCTCAGGCCAGGTAGGAGGGCCCAAAAGAAGTCCGCCAGTACCCAGGACATCCAGGGGCTGGGCAGGGCCCAGGGAGGCAAGCCTTCCCCTGGGCCCCAGCAGCAGCACGCCCCTGGTAGATTCAAGTCAGAACACAAGAACATTTTCATGGGGTCACAGCCCCTCTTTTATACACCAAATCCTTTGTTCTCAAAGGTGCAGGGAAGGGGCGAACCAGATACAACTGGTTCCTGATCACTTTGTTTTGCTCAGCCCCTCTCCCTATTCACAGGACAGGCCAGGGTCATCAGTTGCACCACAGGGGGCGGAGCCAGCATTGTGTGGGGAAAGCCCAGCCCTATTCAGGTCCCAGGTGTACTCCTCCCACTCATCAACATGCAGATCTCTCCACTCACCACTGGGGCAGACCCATCCTGACTCTGGGGATTCCCTAGCCCATCACATGACCTCAGCCAGCCAATCGCCAGACAAGGCACTCATCTCACACTGCACACAGAAATGCCAACTTCTAGAAGTGGCACTTCCACATTAGGTACATTGACGCCGCACACATCATCGCTCAGCATTTCATCACACGAGTCCGCACATACCAAACTCGTACCTGCACTCCCCACGCATCAGGAACTACCAGGGACACATACATTCCCCCATGCATTCCTATGGGAGGGCAGGCCAACTTCACTACACGCACGCACTTTACCATGGGACACAGTGGTAAAGTGCGCAGAAGCAAAAAATCACCAACATCCGGTCACAATAAAAAGCAAAAAGTTCAGGGGTGAACCTGCCAGAAGGGCCGAGTCCAACAGGGGGCTAAGTGGAATTTGCTGTGCCTGTGAGGATTGCATTCCCGTAGTCGAGTCTAGACAGTACCAACAAATGAGTCCCTTGTTTGAGGTCCTTGGGGGGAATGAAGGGTTTACTTTTGCTGAGTAGTTTCATGTTGAGAAAGGTTCTTTATGCGGTGTCCTTGATGTGTTTTGCCATGTCAAGTTTTGGGTCTAGGGTGATTCCCAGCGATATTAGAAAGTCTGCCAGGGTGAGATTGCCATTGAGAGCATCAATAGCTTTTAGCCATTCTGAGATTTGGGGGTTCTCTTCTTTGTTGGAAATGAGAAGGATTTCTGTTTTGTCTTGCCTGAGCTTTAGATGATTTATTGTTAGCCAGTGTTGGACCTCTCTTCGAGTGTTGTTGAGTCTCTGAATGTCATCAATGGAGGAGGTTTCGAGGTAGACATGGGTGTCGTCTGCATAGAGGTGGAAGGGGATGTTGGCTTTTTTGAGTATGTTGATGAGTGGTTCCATGTGTACGGGGTGTAAGTCAGACGTGAAGTTTTTGATTTTTATTCTTAGGGTGCCATTGTGGAGGATGGAGGAGAGCCAATGTAAAGCCATCTCATCTACTCCTACCCTATCTTGAAGGACCTTGATGAGTCGACTATGGTCAACTGTGTCGAAGGCTGCCGATAAGTCCAGGAGAATGAGTAAGCAGCATTGGTCTGTATCGAGTGACTTGTGGATATCGTCTATGAGATTGAGGATCGCGGTCTCGGTGCTGTAGCCTGTTCTGAAACCTGATTGGTGGGGGTCTAGAAGGTTGATGCTGTCCATGTGTTGAGTCAGTTGTAGGAGGACGCACATTTTTAGGGTTTTGGATAGGAGAGGGAGATTGGAGATGGGTCTGAAGTTATTCAGATCATTAGTGTCCAAACCTGTTTTTTCAGTAATGGTGTGACTTGGCCGACTTTCAGGCAGTTTGGTATGTCTTCGGTTCTTAGGGAGCTATTTATGATTTTGCACCAGAGCGGTGCTAGGGAGAGTTTGAGTTCTTTGGTCATTTGGGTGGGAATAGGATCAAGGACGTGAGAGGAAGGTTTAGCGGAGGAGATTAGATAGACCATCTCCTCTTCCGAGATTGGGTTGAAGGATTTCCAGGGTTTAGGAGGGTGTTTGGGTGTGATGTCTTCTGTCCCTAGTGGAGAGATCTTGTGAGGGGGACTGAGGTTGTTGTCCAATGAGAGCTCGATCTTAGTGATTTTGTTGCTAAAGAAGTTTGCGAAATTGTCACACTGCTCTTTGGAGGCTTGACCTGGGGGTGGAGGGGACTTGGAAGTTTGCTTCCTGATGAGGTTGAAGAGTTCTTTGGGCCTGTTTTATGCTTTGTTTAGAGTGCTGCAGAAAAATGCGTATTTTTCGTTCTTTATGTGGTTTTTGTACTTTGCGCAAACTGATTTGAGTTGCTCGTGGAGGATTTTGGAAGGGTTGTTCTGCCAGAGTCTTTCTGTAGCTCTAAGTTGTCGCCTTTCAGCATTGATGTCTGTGTTGAACCAGGATCTGGATGGAATACTCCTGATTCTTTTTAGTTTCAATGGGGCAAGTTGGTCCAGAATGGAAGTCATATTTGTGTTGTGGAGAGAGGTGAGTTCTGTTGTGGAGAGGTCGTCGGCGAGGAAGGGACGGAGAGAGCTTACCTTTTCTTCTAGGTCAGCCAAGGGAATCTGATTTAGGCTTCTCATCCATTTAGGGGGGTCATGCGTGAGGGATTGTTCTTGGGTCGTTTGGTTGATGTGGAAAAGGATGATGTGATGGTCAGACCAGTCAACAGCCATGATGTGGTCGATCATGATTGTGTCTCTCTGGGCAATAATGGCGTCTAGGATAGCTCCTCGGTTGTGTGTTTCCTCTGAACAGTGTTGGGTGAGGTTAATTTCCACTGTGAGGCTTCTAACCGAAGGATGAGCCTACTTCATTTTCCAAAGAGGAACTGTTCTCTATAAGGCCTCCTTTAAACTTATTTTAGTGCAAACTTTTTGAAATGGAAACCTTTCTTTATGAATATTCATGAACTTCTAACCGAGAGTCTTGCCCCTACACCCACAAGCAACTCTCCAAAAGCCAAGAGTTTTCTTTGCAACATGAGACCTACCAAGAACGTGCTGTCTTTCTTGACCATTTTACTACTATGAACTGGGTCTGAAAACATTACACAGCCAATATACAATGATAAAGCATGTGCTTAGCTTGAAACGGTTCGGTTGTGTTCACATCAAACCACCGCCCTGCATGAGTCAGGTGGAAGCTTCACATAGAACTCTCATTGTTCTGATCTCTTCACTATGATGATTGGGGTCAGAAAGGACACTACACAGTCAATAGGCATGCTAAAGCAGGTTCTTAGGTTGAAACACGTTAGTCACACTTTACGCCAAGCGACTTCCAGGCAGATGTAGCACATCCAACTCTCTCTCACCTTTCCTACCATTTATACAATGATGAACGGCAAGGATACCACACAGCCAATGTGAACCCCTAAAGCAGGCTATTGCCTTTAAACATGCCTAGTGTTTAAATAAATACATGCTGTGGAGTGGTGGCTCCTTTTCTGGGGCTTCAGGACGCAGTGCTACCTACTGTGAGACTTACTGCCCTATGCCTCCGCTGCTAATGTTTTAACTGAGCAGAGTTCATGAAAATGAAACTTTAATGTTTCATGGACCCTGGCAATGTGCTGGCCAGCCCTCTCATCCTCTTCTCCTGAACCATGATGACAGGAGGAGGGGTCGGCAAAGGGGGCGGTACAGATTGTAGGTGGATGTCTGGATTGTGTATGTGAGGGGCGTAGTTCAATTATGATCCTTTCACACAGGTACAATCAATTTTTACTTAGCAGACATACTGCACATTCCTCAATCAGCACAGTATTTCTACTCAAATGTGGCTTTCAAGGCACACATCAGTGCATCCCTGAGGCCAATGCGGAGATACAGAGTGCAGCAGGGGGGCAGGATACTAAGCACTGTCCTAGCTTCTTATAGGGCTGTGTTTCCAATCCCATCAAGAAAATGAGAGAGGAATTGAGGTGCTGCTGTCTTTTGCTCCTTGTTGGGAATCTTAGCTTGCTGGTTCTAAAGTCTAGAGGTAACATACAGCTTCTGGCATATTAGAGATAATTCTTGGCATAAAGGAGACTCATGGAAAAATGCAGGCCCTGACATTCCAGAAGTAATTCTTGGCATGACCTGGTAGTAAAACGCTGGTGCAGACATACTGAAGATAATCATTTGTATTAGAGAGGGCAGCCGTGGTATATTGGGGCTGAGGAGGCGGGTTGGGGGAAGCAAACCATGATAAAATCTGTTTCTGAAATACAGGAGGTATTTTTATTTAATTCAGGTCAACTTGGTTATATGAGGAGTCTCAAAGGCAAAATTCTGGGACCAGAATATTGTATGTAATTCTTGGTGTGGGGGCTTCAAAATGTTGACATTGTCACAATGAAGGAAATTCTTAACATATGGGGAACTCTGAGGCAAATTTTGAGATAAATGAGGTGACCTCCTACCATTTTCAATGATCACCAGATACCACCGGAACTGTGTGACCCAATGGTTTGGCCTAAGCAGGATCTCTAAGCGGATAGTGCAGCTGAAAAGCATTTAAGAAAAGGGAAATTGCTAATGGAGATGCGTCCTAAACAGCAAAGCTAAATTAGAATAAATTTAAACTTCTTACCTTGCGCTTTCTTACGTAAGTTATACTTGATTTCCGAAACGAAAAAGACAGGAAAAGGGGATGTCTTTATTGGATCATGGGAAGTGTGGCAAAAGGAAGGAAATCCATTTTGGTGAGAAATTTTAAACATCTGCTTTGGTAAAACCTCTGTATGCAGGAGCAAATATGCGCTAGATAGGAACTGGGCAGCGGCGGCCCCACCGCTAAGACAGAGGATCGTCGCCCCACTGCTTCAACTGCAGGCGGACCACAAAAAATAAAATGATAATAACGTTCTGTTATTATCATTTTGTTTTCTGTATTCAGCTTCCAGTGGTAGCCAAGGTAGGTTAGGGTGGGCGGAGCTGGGCATGGTCGCTGCAGCTTAAGTGCGAATGACGATATTGCCGTCCGTCTCTGGCCGGCCAAACTCTCATGCGCACTTTGCATGTTCTCCACCCATTGGGATGGAGAGTATGCCCAGCTTCCCAGTCACTCTCTGAGCACTAAAACACGCCACTCAAACCAGTCACAACGCTGCTGTAAGGCAGCATTGTGTATGTCTGGGAGAGATTGGGAGGTTCCTGCTGCAGAGAGGAGGATGAGGAGAAGAGGTGGCGGCTGTCGGTATTTTGGCAAGTGCTATTTTTATTTATTTATTGCCCCTCCCGGCCACCACTCCCGTCCGGTGGCAGCCGCTACTGGAATTGGGACGAGGATGACAGATGAGGAGGTAATGCAGAAATACTACATGCCAAACTGTAGTAAGCTCACTGGACACATTAGAGTTATCAACAAGTTCTTTTATTGCATCAGGAGAAAAATCCCTGCGCAGCCTCCCAAGCCAGGCTCAACCAACAACTTGTGCAGAGCTAAGAAGATCAAACAAGTACACATTATAACACGTCCTCCTCAATTCACAGAGCAACTCTTAAACACATAACCTATATACCTTATTTTTCTCCTCATTAAGCCTTGACATCCACCTCCCTCTCCATATCGGTAGCATTACAGATCACCTGACCTTCAGAAGGCAAGTGAAGACCTGGCTTTTCTCCCACTGCTAATCCTGGCTCTGCTTCCCCACTCAGTGTTCTACCTCAGCGCCGGGACGCCCCGTTGATGGGGCAGCCATGCGCTAAATATTAAAACATATCACCTCAACACTCAATGCACAAAATACACCCAGAAAGACACAACAGAGACTAAACCTGATACTACACTGATGAAAGACAAAACATCACACAACCCGAGAACTTGCACTACAACCTTGCTGACAGAAAGATCACCCACAGATATAATCCCCAAATAACCAGCTGGTCTCCTTGACCTAACTGTCTTGGCAACTGACGACCCCACGTCACAGACACTTGCACCCCCTCAAACTGGTCCACTGTCACCCCCACTTCTCTGGAAATCACAATCCTTCATGAGCAACCATCCAGAGCTGTGTTCCACTCAAGGGGAATAAGTTCAAGTTACCACCCTTCTGATCCAACGCCATCCATTTCATACTCCATGTTTGACAAATTCTCAAACTTATCCCAATTACTTCCCACTTCCATAACCATAATCAGGCCGCGAAAACGGGACAAGCCACTTCCAACACCTCCTGGTGTAACTTTCACCCAATCTCCCTTATTAATGAGCCCAGAGGGTTCATCTTGTGAGACTCTCCCTGCCCTCTTGTTACCATTAACCACTCTCATACAGGTGGGAACCAACTTAGAATCAGGTTGCCTACCCCTCATCATCTCAAAAGGTGTTTCCCCATGCTAGCATTTACTGTGGTGTGATGAGCCCACAGCATAGCTTTAATGGCATCCTGAATTTGCAGTCCCGCACTATACGCCATTTCCCTAGTGCTCTTAACCAACCAATTGACCCTTTTCAGCAAACTGTTAAACCACCCAGAACCCCATGATGTCATAGGAGCAACCTTCCATCAGCCAGGGTCACATTATAACACAATTATTTTTTTATCTCCTTTTATTTCACATGCTGAAAACAGGACAAAATCATAGGGGTCAGATGGCCAGAATAAAAAATATTTTTATTATAGCCTATTTTTATATTCCATGTTATAGACACCAGCTGGGGTGGGAGGGCACTGTATCTCATGGATAGAAACGAACAGCAGGTATAGATAGCTGTCGGGTTGGTTGTTGGGAAGAGAGACATAATAATCTCGAGTCATAGCTGCCACGTTTCCCAGGTCTATGCATGATGTGCTTCTCCAGTCCAGATTTTTTACTTCAAATTTTAGAACTTGTAGTTCTGTTTAATGACAGAATAAACAAGACTACAAGTCCCAGAATTCAAGGGAAAAAAACCTGGACTGCAGCAAAATATCAGGCATGGGCCAGGTACATAAATAAGTTAAGAACAGTTAATAATTACCATCAATATTTTGGCCATTAATATTTTCATAGCACTACATTGAGTACTCAATGGATATTCCAGCATAAAACCACATCGCGGTATCAGTGATTCCTGGGAGTTGAATATCTATGCAGCATTCAAGCATCACTTGTAATGAAGACCATTCGGAGGTAAGCTTGCTTCAATATCCCAAACAAACATGGCTGCCGTTGGTCTACTATCTGTATAGAAAGGATGATGGAAGACAGACTCCCATTGGAATGCAAAGGGCACGCCCATGAGCAGCTCATCAAAGAATTGGAAGTAAAGTATTACGTATAAGTGACCATGACAATTACTGCTTTGCTACTGATGTAGCACACTTTTGTACATCATTGCCTTAGCAACGCAATGGGTTTAATTAAGGTAATCTTTGATAAAACCTTCCTGCGGGACCTTTTTCGTACTGTTGTGAACTTGTCAAACGACACAGTATTCGTGTTAAAATAATCTGGATATTGCACACTATGGTGCAGCATTCTCATACTAAGGCTGTGAACTTTGCACTCTGTAAAGTATTACTTCTGTGGCAATATTGTGTATTTGATAATGTATGAAAATACACTTCTCTAGTAATGCTGAGCATCATATAGTGCTGTTTCATGTTGTAATACCGTTGAATTACAACATCAAAGAGACTGTTTTCATTGCCATGCTCTTGATTGTCCTCACTCTGGCTGTCCTGTAACATTTGGTAGCGTTTCGATGGATAGTGGTGATGCAGCTGGATTCTTGCCTACCTTCAATCTCCAAGAATCCTCTCAGGTGGCCAGGATCTTTTTATCTGCTAAATAGTGTAGAGGGGAGGAAATTCAATTCTTAGTACGTAATCAAGCTAATCAAATCTCAGTTCCAAAGGACCACTGACTTCGATTCTAAATTCTTAAGATTTTATTACAACCAAGAATAACTGCACATACAAGCACTTCAGTACAAGGTGAAGAAAATAAACGGGCACTAATACAAAAGCGAGCCTACGCAGGAGTCTCATTCGAATTCCAATAACATCAGAAATGCGATAATTAGTCCAGTCTCCTCATTAGAAGTCATTAGCCTAAAAGAAAAAGCAGTTAGTCTATCCCTACAAGAGAGTAAAAAGGTGTCAGAAGTGAAGACTTCCTTAGAAGTACACTCACTTAGTCAGAGCTCGTTCTAAGATGCTCCTTCTAGCTTCCCATCTAAACCTCAACTGCTCAACCCTCGGGGCACTGTCCCGAATACAAAATCCCCAAAACATAGAAGACGCCCTTCGGCACACCTCTTCAGCCAAGTCTTCTTCCAGTACTATTCCAGCGAAACTTGTACTTCATCCAACGACGGTTAGCTTGACCTTGGGTCCCAGGCACCATCTCTGCTGAAAGTATCATCCGTAAATTCCAATGTACTCCCCTATTGGCTTCTCGTACCATCCTAACTCCTAAAACAAAGACCTAGTCTCTCTAACCAGCTAAATGTCCTTGCACCTGCAACAGAAACATGGGAACGAAAAACTTTTCACTTCTCTAAGATTTTCCATCCTCCTGAAAACCAAAGCCTTTACCAAGAGAAACCATTTTTGGCCTACAACATTTAGTTAACATAGGAAAAGAACAGGCCTTTCTCTTTAAACGGATATGCGATCAGGCCTTTGCACTGTTAAACACACTCCTAAATGACACTATAAGCATTAGTTTCATTACTCCTTTATACGTGAGTAAGCAGACTACACGTGCAACTTTAATATGGTACACATTAAACTTAATGCATTGCACTACATGAAAACCAATCACTCTGCTTTGACTAAAAATACATTTGCAGTGATCTTCAGAATAACTTGGCGCTCTATCTGTTCCCCCCTTTGATGACAAATGTCATCACACCATCACACAATTCCCTGGGAGAAAGAACCGACCTAAACAGTACTTGTCGCCATCCTCCCCCTTTGGAATCTCTCCATATTCTTAATGTTCTGATACTGACTGTCCTGCAGTCTGGCCATTCGCATTTCACTCGCTCTGAGAGCTCTTTCAACTCTGTTTCCTTTGTACCACTTATAAGCTCTGATGAATCCCCACAAGCAAACCACACAAACCACAACAATAATGAGGGATTTTAGCACAAACCCAAGGAACCCCTTCCCCAAATTCGTAAACCAACTTCCCACACAACCAAATCCTTTACCAATCTTTTCCCACACACCCTCTTCGGTCAAATCCTCAATCTCTTGATGAATCGTGGTAATGTTGTCTAAAATCTCTCCAGATCCTTGCTGTTGTCTGGAATATACGTACAACATTCCTGAACTTTTAATAATTTACAGACTCCGCCCTCTTTTGCTGATAATACATCTAGAGCAAGGCGATTCTGCAAAACCATCGTCCTTATCGATAACATCTCTCCATCCACCAGTATCAAAGACCTTGCTGCATTCATTGACAACTCATCAACCACAGTCGCCAGCCTTCTGATTTTCACATCGTTCAAGACCACACCTAAACTCGGTATCATTGCTCCAAAGATATCTCCAATCACCGTCCCTGCACTCGCAGCTCTTTTTGCTCTAGAATGCTGTCCAGTTTCCAAAAGCTCCAAATCTTCTGCATGATAGATTTTCAGAAAAATAATTCCCAAATACCATGTACCATACCAATTTGCAGGCAGCCTCACATAAGCATTCCTTCCACACACATAATAAACAGTTGGAATCACTTGCACCAAGCCTTGCAAAAAGTTCTTAGCAGAATCTTCCATAGTGAAGATATGATCACACGTACTTTGTCCTACCGAAACCTTTTCATAATAGGTCTGATAACGTCTCACACACAACTTCCCTTTCTGCTCCTGGTCTAATGCTATGGGACCATAACTCCCCTTAGATCTGTGTAATCTTTCCTCATCAGTCCAATCTACTTGACTATCCCCTGTATTTCGTGTTTCAGTTAGTTTTCTATATCTATGTCAGCGTTTGCTCTCCGGAGTACTTATTCAGGGACTGGTAGAAAACTCAGAGGCAAGGTTGTAGTGGAATACAAGCTGTATTTATTTCTATTCTTACGAATCTTAGGTTTATGAGCAGTCCCGAAGGCACAGTCAGGTGTACACAAACGAAACACGAAGGTTCTCAACGAGTAGTCTCTCTCTGTGTATCCTTGGGCTATTCGGAAAATGCTGTCTGTATACTCGGCGGCTCCTCTTGGCTCGTTCCCCGGGTGTGGCCGTTGTCAAGATATGCAAGGCAAGGGGAGACAAGAAAAGTACTTGTAATGGCTTGCGGTGATAGGTGCTGTAGGGAAGGGGTGTGAGGGACACCGGTGCTCTAATGACGGAAGGTGCAGTGATCCCAGGCGGTAAAAGAGGAGGACAGAGAGGAGAGACGTCTAAACCTTCTCCCGCCTTCCAAACCACCCTGCCATACGCCCGCGTACCTGGGTGAGCCACACGCCTCCAGGCCTGTGGCTGGGCGAAGCGCCTTCCCGTCGGCCTCCTGGCTTTCGTCCTCCGTCTTCGTCCGCCCTGCCGCCCCTGGATCTCGAGTCCTCGTCTGGTACGGCGTCCGGTAGGCTCTCCGACTCCTCGGTTCCCGGTGCGTTTACTCCCACGTCTGCTTCCCGTCCTAGCGCGCTCTCTTTGATGCTGTCTTCCTCCTCCCTTTTCATTGGTGAAGGGAAGGTCACAAGGTAGTTGTGGGCGGGCCTCCCCGCACTCCCGGGAGTCTTAAAGGGGTCCGTCCCTGTCAGCGGTTCATCAGGTTCGTCGACGTCACAATCCCATTCATGTGGCTGTGGGGAAAAGACAGGGGAGCGGCAATGTGAATACTGTTCAGACGTCACAGGGGTCTCCTCGCTCCCGTGTCTCCTTGTTTCGTGTGAGTCCGAGGTGACCCCGTGACAATCTATCTTCTACTTGACCTATAAACCTTTTCCCTGTATCTGACAACAAACAGGTCAAACTATGTCGATGAGCATAAGCCGTATCCAGTTCCAAAGACGGTATGAAATACTTCCGGAGTCTATCTTCTGACTTATAATAATCGTACTTATTCAAATGCTTGTAAGCTGGAACTTCAGAAAGTACTGCATCGTAATTGGAAAATAAATACTCAAACTGACCTTTTTCATAAAAGATACTAAGCAACAAACTACAAGAAATTCCATACGTCAGTGGAAGATGATGGTATCTAATACCCTCGTCCACTGAGGAAGGTAACTGCATGCACACATAACAGTCCTTTGCTTCTATCGCATTCACATATTCATATAGCAGCTTCGCATATGCATTAAGCTTAAAATCACTTCTAGACAAATAAACGTGAAATCTGCGACTCCCTTCGATTAGTAAAGCTCTTTAAGCTCCTATAGTGACCTCCTTTTGGCTAGAAGTAGTAGGTGTAGGTGTTCCCTGTACCTTCTCTTCCTGCTCATGTGAAACGATATTTGAGGCTACAACTATTATGACTATAGAAACTAACACCAACCCTATAAGTGTACCTATCACTAATTTAGACCTACGATGAGTATTTCCAGCATCCATGATTTGGCAAAGTTCTCAAAGTTCTTAATTTCAGAGTGTATTTCTCCTCTGGGTGTCACTTGCTAACCAGTTCGAACGATACTTCAAGAGCTGGAAATCCCCTTGCGATTTCAGTTCCTTATTTACACAGTCCACAAAAAGACTTCCCTAGCCCGCTTTCGTTGTCTTGACGGAAAGCCCCTAAATTTCTTCTTCTTCCACTTGGGCCTAGGTTTATCTTCTTTATAGACTTTTATATACAACAAAGTTCACCTTCAGTTCAAAATAAGATCAGCTCCCAAAATCTCTAAAACACGCTGCAAAAGTTCAAGACGAAGCAACACTAGTTTCTGATTCGGTGGTACATAACCAAAAGTTGGAAAAACCAGCATCTCCAGAATTAGTTCACGGATTTTGCTTAGAAATGGTGGGTTCAGAATAGTGAGAGTCAGTATTCCTTCCATCTCCACTCCTGGAACCAACAGCAGCACATCCACTTTCAGGTTCGGTAAATCGTTTACCAGCGTCAAAGACTTACGCCTCCTCGAGCTCACCACTCCTGGCATCAGTCACAGCGTATGTCCACTCTGGTGAGGCGTACCTTTGACACGGCACTCTTGTTCTCCTGGATCTTCCCAGACTACCTCGAGCTTGCTCTTCATCACTCTGTTCAGATTCAGACGTTTCAGAAACTGGGGCAAGATCTCTTTCAGGTGCCAACCTCAGGTTCAGCCGTCTCTGACTCACAGGCCAAACCTCTTCTGCTTCTGTGGCACTTCTGCTCTCCCTTGGAGTACCCTGTGCACTACTTCCTTCTTTGGCTGAACATGACTCTACTCCACCCACAGCAATACTTTCTCCGTCCGAGTCAAATTCGGGCCTTTGATTGACACAACCCCTTTCAGCTCGATCCAGTGCACAACCAACTGCGTCAGCAACCCTCACAGCTTGACTTCCCCTCTCAGATGGCCTTGCCACCTCAGCTGGATTTTCATTCACGAGAGGGGTTGTATCTTCCAAGGGTGCTGGAACTCTGCTGGTATGGGAGGCATGCACCCAGTTCGGCAACCCTCCAAAATTCACTGCTGTGTTAGTGACCAGTATTACCTGGTACGGGGCACGCCAACAAACATCCAAGCAACTCTTCCTCACGTGTTTGCGAACAAGCACCCAATCTCCAGGGCACAAGTCGTGGCACAGGTCACTTGCGGCTGGAACAGTTGCTGCTTGTACCTGCTGGGACACAGAACTGACTAAGTTAGCCAGTTCCTTACAGTAGTCGAGAATTAAGTCATCAGTGATCCTAATCAGAGCACTAACAGGTATTTCTGGTAATCGCATTGCCCTCCCCATCAGGATCTCGTGAGGTGACAACCCCGTTCTCTTATCGGGAACACTACAAAGGCTCATGAGGACCAAAGGCAGTGCATCGGGCCATTTCAGGGATGTCGAAGAACACACTTTTGCCATCCGTGCCTTCAAAGTCCCATTAACTTGCTCCACAATCCCAGAAGCCTCTGGTCGGTAGCTGCAATGTAACCTCTGATCCACATTCAAGGCAGCACAGAGCAATTTCATGATCTCACTGTGGAAGTGCGTCTCTCTGTCTGACTCCAAAGAGGTTGGAAAACCGAACCTAGGGATGAGTTCCCTCTGCAACAGCTTAGCTACAGTGAGTGTGTCACACCTACGTGTTGTGTAAGCCTCCACCCACCTTGAAAAGACACACACCACAATTAAGATGTACCTCAACCCATTACACTTCGGCATCTCAATGAAATCCAACTGCATTCTATTGAAAGGCCCTCCTGATCTCCCAATGTGACTCTAAGTTACAGCAGTTCTCTTTTCTGCATTCATCTGTTGACATGTAACACACCTCTGACATACAGCTTCAGCAACTGCACGAAACTTCAGATTGTACCATGTCTGTCTAAACACCCGCACCATTGCATCTCTACCAAGATGTACTGCACCATGTATCAATCTTGCCATTAGGTGCCACAGACTTTCCGGTAGCACAGCTCGACCATCACTCGAAACCCACACATCCACGTCTCCCTTCTCACCTCCTGATCTTATCCAGCTATCTCGTTCTTGATCAGTAACCTCATCCTGCAATCGTTTTAATTCCTTCCATGTATCAGCCATGGCTAACATCATGCTGAGATCGGTTCTTGCTTAGCTTTCTCCAGTGTATCCTCCTGTAAATATGCATCCTTGTTCTGCACAAAACGGGGCAACCTCGTCTGCATAATTATTTCCCAGTGAAACAAAGTCACTCCCTTTACTGTGAGCAGAACATTTGACAACCGCAATTTCCTTGGGACATTGTAATGCTTCCAACAATTGTCTCACATATTCCCCATTTCTAATGGGCGAACCTGAGATGTCATGAATCCTCTCTGTGACCATAACTGTCCGAAGTCGTGAACCACACCAAACCCGTGCTGACTGTCAGTGTAAATCTTTATCTGAATCTGATCAGCAGCCAAACAGGCATGGGTCAAAGCAATGATTTCATCTACCTGTGCGGAGTGTACTCCCTCTAAACAACAGCTTCAACCACTCCTGTGATGGTACATACAACAAATACTGATCTTAATCGACCAACATCGTCTCTTAAACATGAGCCGTCCACAAAGAAAATTTCATCAGGGTCAAGGAGCGGTTCATAAACAATGTCTGGTCTCGGTTTGGTGCATAGTTCAGTCACATCAAGACAATCGTGATCCTCACAATCTTCACCGTCTGCATTTGGGATAGGCATCAATGTTGCAGGATTCAAAACAGAACACCTCTTCAAAGTCACATTCTCTGCAGCAAGTATAACTAGCTCATAGCATGTTAATCGATTGTTTGTGAGGTGCTGTGTTTTGGTCATCATCAGTTCAACAGAGTGTGGCACATAAACTGTAAGTGGATGTCCTATTGCAATACTCTCACACCTTTCAATGCTGACAACTGTTGCAGCAACGGATTACGACATCCGGGCAACGCAGAAGCTACTGGATCTAAAGTAGCTAAAAAGTAAGCAACTGGTCTACGGACACGTCCATGATTCTGAGTCAGAACTGACAATGCACAACCTTCTCTCTCGCAACAGAACAATGTGAAAGCCTTGTTGTAGTCAGGCATTCCTAAAGCTGGAGCGCGACACATGGCTTCTCTCAGCCTTAAAAATGACATCAAACAGTCATTGTCCCATGGTACCGGATCACTCACATCTTTGTGCGTCAGCTGTTGTAAAGGCTTCGCTTCAAAGGAGAAGTTGGGAATCCATTGGCAACAGTAACCAACCATCCCCAAGAACATTCTGACTTCTCTCTGTGTGGTAGGCACAGGCATGTTCATAATGGCCTCAATGCGATCTGGTGACACCTTCCTCTTGCCCATCTCAATTCTGTGATCCAAATACTGCACTTCACTCAGACAGTACTGCAATTTATTTGGGGACACCTTGTGTCCATTTTCTGCCAAATGATTCAGTAAGGCAATGGTATCAATTCTGCAAGCGTCTTCTGTTTCTGAATCAATGAACAATCATCGATGTATTGCACCAAAACAGAGTTCTGCGGCAACACAAGACTTTCAAGATTCTTCTTCAAAACCTGCTTAAAGATCGATGGACTCTCTGTGTACCCCTGGGGGATATGACACCACGTTAACACACGGTTCTCCAGCCGGAAAGCAAAAATAAATTGGCTTTCCTCATGGAGTGGGATCGAGAAGAATGCTTGAAACAGATCAATCACTGTAAACCACTCAGCTTCACATGGAATCTGAAACAGGATCACAGATGGATTCGGTACCACTGGACAACATGGAACATCTATCGTGTTGACCTTTCGCAGGTCCTGCACAATCCTGAATTTCCCACTCGGTTTCTGTAGTCCCATGATAGGTGAATTACATGGGCTACCCATGATCTCTTTCAGAATTCCCTGCTTGATCATAGATTCGATTACAGGTTTAATCCCTGCAATAGTCTCGGGTGAAAAATTGTACTGGGGCGTCCTAGGGAATTCTACATTCGGCTTGACCTGAATCTTCACTGGCTCTACACCTTTGATCAGTCCAATCTCCTCTCCAGTGAAGTCCCACACGTCGAGTGACACAGAATCCCTCAAGTCAAGTGAAAGTTCCTCCACGGTCAGCGCTGGGTACATTTCTATACACAAGTGCTGATTTGCAACCTTGAAGGTCGCATCATCATCCTTTGTCTGTACTTCAACTCCCTTCGGTGTACAATAGATGGTGAAATTCAGTTTGCACAACAGATCTCTTCCTAACAGGCAAACTGGACTCGAGTCACACACCACAAACTGGTGTCGATCCTGGAAAGTTCCTATTCTCACAGGAATTGGCTCTGTCAATGGACTGGTCAATTTCTTATTTGCTACACCAACAACTTGGATTGATTGTCCCGAGAGGGGTACTTTGGGGGGCGTTGGTCCGGAGGTTTGGTGCGTGGTCTGTGCGCCAAAGCTGTTCTGTATGTCGGCGATCTTGCTGTGGAAGAACGAGGCGAGTGAGTCGCAGAGGTCTTGCGAGCGAGTGATGTCGTTGTTTCCGGTGCTGGGGTTGGAGAGCTCTTTGACGATGCTGAAGAATTCCTTGCTGTTGTGGGCATTGTTGTCCAGTCGTTCTTTGAATGCTGTCTTCTTGGTGGTGCGGATCAGCTGGTGGTGTTTGCGGGTGGCGTGCTTGAGGGCAGTCATGTTGTCTGTGGTCTGGTCATTGCTGCAGGCTTTCTCGAGGGTGCGGCAGTTCTTCTTGGAGTTCTTAAGTTCGTCGGTGAAACAAGAGGCTTTCTAGCTGCCGGGTCTGCTGGGAGGGGTCTTCAGTGGTGCGAGGTTGTCTGCGCAGTTGGTGATCCACTGTATGAGGTTGCTGGCTGCTTCGTTGGGGTCCGTCCTGCTGGCGGGAGGGTTCTGGCTGAGAGAGGTGGTGAGCTGGTCGACGGTGATCTTGTTCCAGCTCCTGCGAGGAACCTGTTGCGGGTGGTGGTGGGCCGTGGTCCTTCTGAAGCTGAAGTGGACGCAGCTGGGGTCAGTCCAATGAAGTCCGGTGGAGTGGCTGAAGGAGATGTATTTGCTGGAGGAGAAGACTGGGTCAAGCATGTGGCCGGCGTAGTGGGTGGGGGTGTTCACCAGTTGCTTGAGTCCGAGGTTGGCGAGGTTGTCCAGCAGGGCGGCGGTGTTGCTGTCGTTGTTGTTCTCCAGGTGGAAGTTGAGGTCCCCTAGGAGGATGTAGTCAGCGGAGGGGAGGGCGTGCGGGCTGATGAAGTCTGCGATGTCTTCGCTGAATTGTGTGCGTGGTACCGGGGGTCTGTAGATGAGGGTGCCTCTGAGGGTCATCTTGGGGTCGGTGTGTATCTGGAAGTGGAGGTGTTCGGCGGCGGTGAGGGTGTCGTCGGAGTTGGTCGTGATGCGGATGGTGTTCTTGTGTACGATGGCGATGCCTCCTCCAGTCTGGTTGACGCGGTCCCTCCGGGTGTTGAAAACTAAAACAGCGATATGATTAAGCATTCACTAAAGACATGAATTCCCCTTCCTTAGAACAAGTTTCTCTTCTTATGTTGACTAATGTCTGGACTCCATTTTGTAATGTCATGTCTTCACGTGCTTTGCACGAGAAGAGTCCTTCCTTTTCGTTAGTTGCTCTTGTAATCTGCCTAGTAACAGTCTATAAATAGCTCCTTTGTCCGTCTGGCGCATGCCCAGACTTGACCACATCTGTTATCAGTTAGTCCTTGCTTGACCATGTTTTCGCGGGCTCAGGAAATTGCTTACTCCGCCCACATATTGATTCTGTATCGAAAATGTCCATAAAAGGTAATGTATTTTGCCTCATGTTGTATCCACCCACTTATGAGCCCCTCTGTTGTGTATAAAAGGGGACCGTGTACGCAAGTTCTTTGTGCTACTCTATGCAATACTGAAGAGTGTTGTATAGGTTGTAGGACCACCCTTAAGGGTTAATAAACTCTGTCTTTGTATTTGCAGTTTCCGTACCAACTTCCTTCTAGTTTTCGTTACAGGAGAGCGAACCCTTGTATTCTGCGGGCCTAGCTGGGGCCTGTACTCATCAATTGGCGCCCCTCACGTGGGGCTCATCGGCGACTCGGATGCTCGAAGGATTGGTCGTGACGAAGGTGAGGAATTTGGCCGGGGATGTGATCACTGCCAGCGGCGTTTTAGTCCTGGCATCCCGAGGTTTCTTCCTTCCCTTCCGAACTGATCTTCTGGGTGGCGCCGGTCCTCGACTGAGACCTCTTCTGTCGGTTTGCCGCGACAGCCGTTTGGGCGAATTTTGTAACTTGGCAGTTGGAATCTGGACACTCTTGATTGGTAAGAACCGTTGTACGGTACTTGCCCCGAGTTTTGAAGCCTGGGTTGGCTATTTGAGTTTGATTTGTGATGACCGGTCATATTTTGTATTGATTACTGTGAGAATATATGCGTTGCAACACATATAGGCAGGTAATGTGGAGATATTTCTCCGGAGTTGTGTAAATTTGAACGGCGCAAAGTTTAAGTGCCATTTTTGATAATACTGCATATTTTGCATTATTTTTGAGCATGCCTGCTTTTAGCGCACTCCGTAAGTGGTGCTGCTGCTTTGGAAACCGGTTAAATCTCGAGGAATCTGCTCCAGCCCCCCCAGAGGGGACTCCTAATAGGGATATGTATGTGAAGCATGGTCTTTCCTCTATAATGTACAGCACAGTGTGGAGGAAATACACCAAAAAGGATCCTGAGTTACGATGGCCTTTGTATGGTTCGTTTGATATGCGTAAGATTGAGTATGTGGAACAGTGTATGTGTAAACGGCGTGCTCGGCAAGACATGTTTGAATGTGTACGGTTATGGGTAAAGGAAGTGCGTGAGCGAGAGAAACGTGAGAAAGCGCTGTTTGATAAAGAGCAACGGAAAAATGATCATGTGAGAGCGCAGGAAGCGAAGCGTCGGGAAGAAAGAGAACTGGCGGAGAGACAAGAGAAAGAGCGTAGGTTGCAAGTCTCGGGTCAATATGCTGTCCGCCAGCCACTTTATCCTGTCCTTACTAATCTTGAAGATGATTTTTATTTATTAGATCGCTCTCCGCCCCCTTATGTTGGCGCGTCTGCCCCGAGGTCACAGGATTCTGGATCGGTTTCGGATAAGGTAGACACGCCGTCGATGTTATCAGTTGAGCGTATGGGTGAGCTTCGGAAAATTTCTTTGCGTGCACTTAAAGGCAAGCTACCCCTTGCTGAATTGTTGGAATCTTTGGAAAGTTGGCGGGATAGAGAGAAGCTGTATTTTGTTGCAACTCTTTCTGATGACGTGATTACTGCCTTTCGGAAATATTCAGATGTTTTTGAGCCTGATGATGTAGTATCAGATTCTAAAGCATTACGTAACAGTGTTTTTTCTCCCTCTAAGGTACCCGATGCGGTCCGACGGCTGTTTGCATTGCGGGACGCGGCGTTTGAACTTAAAGAGAGAGCGCGCCTAAAGGCAGGGGAGGAGGAGCAATCGGATTCATGTACCGGCGGCGACCAATCATCTACCTCCCACTCAGATAAGAGCGAACTAGTGCATGCTAAACCGATGCGAGAGGCGGCACCTTTGTATGTTCCTCCTAAAGGAGCAGGAAATAATTCAGATATATCTTCCCCCGATGCTAGGGGATATTTTGTGTATAATTGGGTTTATACTCCCTGGCATAGGGCTGATGTTATGGCATTAAAGAATGCATTGCCTGACCCCCGCAAGAATCCAGCGGCCTTTTACGAAGAGGTCGAAGGGGCCTTGAATTCTTGTACTATGACTTTAGCAGATATAGATTTGTTCTTTGGGCTTATTTTAACACCGGATATGTGGCGATCTGTGCGGAAGGTGGATGATCAAGCCGCTTTTAGGGCCAAATGGTCTGAGATTGAGGATGTGGATAGGGAGAGAAAACCCGCGCAAAAACCACCCCAGCTTATTTTAGATCTTCCTGCTGCTATTTTGACTAAATTGAAAACAATTATCCCCCCTAAAAAGATTGACTGGAACATGTTAGCCTCATGTAAACAGAAGGTTGATGAATCAGTTTCAGACTTCTTTACGCGCTTTGAGGAGACATTTCATGATTTCAGTGGTCAGTCACTTACGGATGATACGGGTCGACATCTTTATGTTGATAAATATGTGGCGAATTTATTACCGGGAATAGCAGCTCGTTTAAAAGCGAGTGAAAGTTCTTGGTCCACTTCGTCTCCGGCATCCCTCCTGACTATGGCTCAGTATTATGAGCGTCAGGAACAAGAAGCGAAGGGGCATGAGGAGAAGAAATCGAAAGATTTGAAAACTAAGGTGATGTTAGCACAAGTGTATGGTCCGCCTCGTCGGGTTGTCGAAAGAGGTAGAGGAGGATTCTATGGTCCCCCTTCCGGTCGGTCAGATGTTAATAGAAATCAATGCACGTATTGTAAACAGTCGGGTCATTGGGCTAGAGATTGTCCGGTATTATATGCATCTCGTCAGGGACGTGGTCAGGGACCACCGAGAGGTAGAGGGGGCTTTTCGAATTTCAGAGGGAATTCCAATGATCGTGCTCGCTTTGAGCCTAACGTGCAGCAACGAGATAGACCTAATGTATTTGATCGGCAAAATCAGTATCAGATGTCTGGGAATGACCGCCCTGGGTACCATGATTTGCAGCATGCATAGGATTGCGTTGGATGGGGGTTGGAATCAGTTGAAGTACCGGTTGATCAGAAGGGTCCTTATGTTTCAGCAAATGTTTTGGGTTCTACTGATCGGTTCCTAGTTGATACAGGAGCTACTCGCAGTGCACTGTCCAAACAATTGGTTCCGAGGGCTCCCCCATCTGGCTTAATGGTTACACTCTCTCGAAGCCCTCTTTCCCGACCCCTTGCATTCCATGTTGACCACTTTTCTGCACCCTGTCCGTTTTTGCTCGCTCCGAACACGCCCGACAACATTATGGGCCTGGATATGCTTAAGCACTTCAGAGCTACGATCCGCTGCTCCCCTACTGGGGTACGTGTGATATTAAACGATAATCACCCAATGACAGATCGGATGTGTGTGGTTGCGGAGGATACTGTATTAGCTTCCCTCCCTCGCTCTTTGTGGGCCACTTCGGATACTGATGTGGGACAGATGGTGATTCCGCCTGTCCACATTAGTGTCCAGGAGGGTGCAGTGTTACCACGCCTCCCTCAGTATCGCATTTCCCAGGAGGGGGAGGAGGCACTCATACAGATTGTGCAGGATTTGATTAAGGTGGGAGTAGTGGAGGAAGTTCCCTATAATGTCTGCAACAGTCCTATTTTACCCATTTTGAAGAAAGATACCGATACCAGGGTTTATCATTTTATCATTGACTTAAGGGAAGTGAATAAGATAGTGATACCTCAGTATCCAGTGGTTTCTGATATCACGACGTTATTTACTCTGGTCCCGCCAACGGCGACCACGTTTTCAGTTATTGATTTGAAAAATGCTTTCTTTTCGATTCCTATTCACCCTGATAGCAGATACCTTTTCGGCTTCACTTTGAATAATAGGTCTTATAGATTTTTTAGAGTCCCTCAGGGTTATACAGAGAGCCCTAGTATTTACAGTCAAGCATTGAAAAGACAATTGGATTCCTTTGTTCTGCCTGATGGTGTCGCCCTTATACAATATGTCGATGACATCTTGTTGGCGGCCGACACTCCTGAGCTGTGTGAGAAGTGTACGTTATCTTTGCTTTCCTTTTTGGCATCGCACAATCACAAAGTGTCGAGGAAGAAATTGCAATTCTGTAGACCAAAGGTGACTTATTTGGGTCACCTTTTGTCTAAGGAGGGGCGTGCACTCACACCAGATCGTATTCAAGCAATTTTGGACACGCCAGTGCCTTCCACACAGAAGGATGTGCGTGCATTTTTGGGTCTTGCTTCTTTCTGTAGGCTTGTTAGTACTCTTGACAAAAGACACTCCGATTCCTCTTCCCTTGTCAAATGAGTGTGAAATTGCTTTCCAGCAATTACGACAAGCCCTTTGTTCAGCACCAGTGTTAGGCACCCCTGATTATACGAAGCCCTTTTCACTGTATGTGCATGAGAAACATGGATGTGCATTATCAGTTTTAGTGCAGTTGCACGGCGACAAGCAGCGCCCTTGTGCATATTTTTCGGCTGTACTTGATCCTGTTGCCCGAGCATTACCTGGTTGTTTTCGCTCGGTTGCGGCGACAGCTGTGTCAATACGCCAAAGCGAGGGAATTGTGTTATCTCACAAACTGTTGGTATTAGTTCCCCATGCTGTTGATGCCCTGCTTAATCAGACAAAGACGCAGCACTTGACCAGTGCTCGTTTAACGGGATATGAGTTGACGCTTTTGGCTCCTCATATTACGTTAAAGAGATGTGCAACGTTAAATCCAGCCACATTGTTGCCATTCCCGGAAACTCAGTCTGAAGCACGAAAAGCACATGACTGTATTCTTGTGACTGAGGAACAGACAAAGGGTCGTATTGATCTCCAGGATATGCCCTTTACAGATGTAGATGGAGAACTATGGGTGGACGGATCATGCCTGAAGCTACCAGATGGTACGACTTCAGCAGCGTATGCAATTACCACATTACAAACAATAGTGGAGACAGCACGCATACCGCAGAAATCAGCTCAAGCAGCGGAACTGATAGCATTAACACGAGCATGTGAGCTCAGTACAGGATTGTGTGTGAATGTTTATACAGATAGCCGCTATGCCTTCGGAGTAGCGCACGATTTCGGCCTACTCTGGAAGGAGAGAGGCTTTCTAACGTCACATGGAGCACAGATAATGTACAGGGAGTTAGTTCACAACCTTTTGACTGCATTAACATATCCAAAGAAGATTGCTATAGTTAAATGTAGTGCCCATAAGAAGGTGGTTGATAAAGTTGGAGAAGGGAATGCTTTAGCAGACCGGGTGGCACGAGAGACTGCGATGCAGCCTGGTGCTACTGCAATGTATGTTGTGAAGTCGCAGACAGAAAGATGGCACGATGCTAGGAGAGAAGTGCTGGAGATACAGAGGACCGCTTCCGATAAGGAGCGGGAGCAATGGTCCAATGATGGAGAATTAGATGATGAAGGGTGTTGGAGATGTAAGCAGATGGATAAATGGAATTTACCCACAGCCTTCGTACAACCTATGGTTCAGATGGCACATGGACTAGCGCATGTCGGAGCTTCCGCAATTGTTAAATTACTCACACGAGTTTGGGAGCATCCGGAGATCGCTAGTACGGCAAAGAGGGTAGTGCAGACCTGCATGATTTGCCTGAGGTATAACCCGGGAAAGGGTACACGAACTCCAGCAGGAGGATTTGCGACACCTACTGCACCCTTTGAGGTTTTGCAGATGGATTACATTCAGCTTGAGCGCTGTAACAATCTGAAGTATGTTCTAGTAGTGGTTTGTGCCTTCAGTAAATGGGTTGAGGCATACCCTACGAAAGACAATACTGCAATGACTACAGCCAAGATGCTATTGAAGGAGTTCTTCCCTCGATATGGTGTTTGCAGATTGTTGTGGAGTGATAACGGACCTCATTTTATAGCCGACGTTATCAAGTATGTCCTGAAAGGCCTAGGCATTACTCAGAAGTTCCATGCAGTATTTCACCCCCAGTCTGCGGGATTGGTTGAGAAATATAACGGTACTTTGAAGCTTAAGATCGCTAAGATCCAAGCTTCGACTTCTTTGACTTGGCCAGACGCTTTACCGCTGGCATTATTGTCAATTAGATCGATACCGCATTCTCGGACCGGTCTCACACCCTACGAGATCGTGTTCGGACGCCCAATGAATATTTGGGGTCCACCAAAACCGAAGTCAGTGTATGATGTACCTTGTGTAATGATGAATGATTATCTGGCACAGTTAACGGATAATTTGGTTTCTATTCACCAACAGGTTCGAGAAGCGCTCCCTGATCGGTCCACGGGTGAAGGTCATAATCTCCGACCTGGAGATCACTTTATGATCAAGGTGTTCGAAAGGACGAATAGTCTAGAGCCGAGATGGGTTGTTCCTGAGCAAGTCCTGCTCGCAACGAGGACAGCTGTGCGAGTTTCCAATCGGAACAACTGGATCCACTCTTTGCACTGTCGTAAAGTGCCGCCTGGATTGGTGGAGCCTGCTGTGTTGACCGACCATCGAGAAATCCTGACTGCGGAGAAAGGCCGTGCTGTGGAACCGAACGACACTGAGGAGCTCTTCCCGGACCAAGCGATTTCCTGGAGGAGGAAGATATCATCTTCGACCGAGGAAGTGATTTTTTCTGTACCCAGATACGTTGTCAGAACGGCCCTTAGGTTAGTGAAACGGAGAGCCAATGAGGCAAGGGGGGGGGGATCAGCCCTGCATTAGTGTAGTGACACCCGTCTTGGCCCGCTGGTGAAGAAATCAACGGCTGCCTAAGGGGAAGAGTTCTGACAACCTTTTAGTTTCAGGAAGATATTGACTTTTTACTACAAGATGGAAAAGAAGAAGATTCTTTGTGCGACGAGTTTTATTATCATTGTAGCTATTGTTGGTATAACCACATGGTTTGTTGAGGATGTGACTCCTGCCCGTGAGTTGCTTGTTTTGACCACTCCAGTGCCTGAGGAGCACTACTTTTATACCCTTCCGTATCAAGAATTGAAGCATCGTCAGTCTTATTTGAATAACACTTTCATCCAGATGTTGCATCATACCCATGTTGCTACGAATGCTACGAACTGTTGGATATGTGGTATGATGCCAGCTCATCAGAAGAAAGGAGGAACGCCGTTCATACCTTTTCCTTTCTCCCATAATGGCTCTTGTAGAGCATGGTACACTTTGCTTTTTGCCACACGGAAACCTACAGTGGGACGATTACTTTTCAGACTTAATAGGAATGTCATCAAGATAAAGATGGCTATCCACAAGCGAATGGGACAATATGGGAATGGGAAGAATATCGACCAGACAATGAATCGATCCCCTACATTTTCACGAACACCAGAGACACTGCAGGGAAGGAACAATTTGTGATTCAAGTGGCACAAGCTCAAGCGGACCTGTGTGTCCAGAGTGTGGGTTATATTCCTGTTGGTGTTAGCGACTGCATTATTGTATTGAACAGAGACGGATTAAATAATAGTACTTTCTTAGCCTCCCATAACACTTACTTCGTATGTGGGAATAAGGGCTATTATCGCTTACCAGCCGGCTGGTCCGGAGTATGCTATGTAGCATTTTTATTACCCCCTGTATTCTTAGCACCTGCATCCTATCATAAAGATTTGAAGTTATTGAACAATGTAACTGTAAATAGATATAAACGTACTCTATCTATTGATGATGTTGATCAAACTGATACTAGCTTACAGCAGTATGTTGATTTTAACTTAGGATTGTTTTTCTTTGTTGGAGCTGCCCTAAATAGTAGGAAGGTTCGAAGGGTAACGAGAGTTGTAGAGGCTGTGACGAATCAAACCGCTGCTGCTCTTGGGAATCTTACGGAAGAATTACAAATTACCAGAATTGTTGCATTACAGAATCGTATGGTATTAGATGTTATGTTAGCTGATAGAAGTGGAGCATGTAAAATTATCGGAAGTAGTAGTTGTGTGTTTATTCCTGACCCTACGCCATCAGTTTATAACGCTATTAATAAATTGCATAAAATCGCAGCTGAGATTCATACAGAAAATGGTACTTGGACCTTTTCTGGATGGTTTTGGGCATTGATCACTACATGGGGATGGAAGGTTTTAACTGGTCTCTGCATTATTGTAGCAATTCTGTTTTCCTGTTGCATCTGTGTCCAGTGTGGTCCTTTACTCTGTTCTCTATGTGTGTCATTCTGTATTCCTGATAAGAAAACTATTGCCAATGTCATCTATCAGAAACATTTAACCAAAGAGGTGGAAGAGATGATGAAAATTGATATATATGATGATTATCCTAATAAGCCGAATGTCTTCAGTAAATGCTGAAAGGGTCGTCTGTTGAAAACTAAAACAGCGATATGATTAAGCATTCACTAAAGACATGAATTCCCCTTCCTTAGAACAAGTTTCTCTTCTTATGTTGACTAATGTCTGGACTCCATTTTGTAATGTCATGTCTTCACGTACTTTGCACGAGAAGAGTCCTTCCTTTTCGTTAGTTGCTCTTGTAATCTGCCTAGTAACAGTCTATAAATAGCTCCTTTGTCCGTCTGGCGCATGCCCAGACTTGACCACATCTGTTATCAGTTAATCCTTGCTTGACCATGTTTTCGCGGGCTCAGGAAATTGCTTACTCCGCCCACATATTGATTCTGTATCGAAAATGTCCATAAAAGGTAATGTATTTTGCCTCATGTTGTATCCACCCACTTATGAGCCCCTCTGTTGTGTATAAAAGGGGACCGTGTACGCAAGTTCTTTGTGCTACTCTATGCAATACTGAAGAGTGTTGTATAGGTTGTAGGACCACCCTTAAGGGTTAATAAACTCTGTCTTTGTATTTGCAGTTTCCGTGCCAACTTCCTTCTAGTTTTCGTTACAGGAGAGCGAACCCTTGTATTCTGCGGGCCTAGCTGGGGCCTGTACTCATCACGGGTGATCTTGTATCCGCTTGTAATCCCATGCTGGACTCCTAGGTTCAGCACTGGGACATTTACTTAAAACAGGTAAGTAACTACGTATTCGTAGTTTGTTCAATTTTTAAAGAATATTTTCAGATTTCAAAAATCCACACTTGGAAATTTTTTGGACCAGTGCATTGAAATACATAGGTTTTTCTTGTAGATTGCAGTTAAGTTACTTTTACGTTACTTTTGTAATCCAGTGCTGGACTCCTAGATTCAGCACCGGGACAGCTACTTAAAACAGGTAAGTAATTATGTTTTTGTAGTTTGTACGATTTTTAAAGAATATTCTTGTATTTCAAAAGTTGACACAAAAGCTTTTTCACATAGAAACCCCAATTTTATCCTATGGAAGGAAATTCAATTCACAGGTAAGTTACTTTTTAGTTACTTTTCTTAGTCAGTGCTGACACCTGGGTTAAGCACTGGGACCTTTCCTGCAAACAGTTGGGAAAATTTGGTTAGGTTATTTGTGCGATTTTTAAGTAATATTCTTAGTTTTCAAAAGTCGACACTTCGAAGCTTTTTGGGAGAAAAAGTGTCAATGTTATCCTACGAGGAAAAACAGGTTATCGGTTTTGAGGTAAGTATTCGGTCTTTGAAGTTAGGGTTCTTGGGCAAGACTCAGGGGTCTCCCAGGGTCAGTGATGCACTGTTGTTGCGCCCCCAGTGGCATTAGGGAGTCCAGGTGCAGAGTGTTGAGGCCCAATGTTATCCTAAGGTGGATAGGAGGACTCCGGTTGGGGGCTGCTGGCAAGCAGGCCACGGGGTTGTGGGAACAAAGCTCCTAGGATTAAGCTCAGGACAAGTTGGGGACCAAGTTAGCACCAAAGGGGCACCCTCAGCAGCACTAGGGCGGCCGGGTGCAGGATGCTGTTTTGAGGTCTGGTGCCCTGTTGATTTCAATGGAGATTCTCAGGGCCAAAGAAACACTGCAGGCTCGGGGACGAGGATCCTCTAGGAGTGACCACCACTTTGAGGGGTAAGTTGGGATGTTGGGGTTGGTTAGGCACCAGTGGGTTGGGCACACAAGGCCTTGGGACATCAGATTTTCTTACCCACTCTGGTCCCGGTGGGGGGGGGGTCCCCTGGATTGAGGCTGCAGGTGTCGTCAGGCTTGAGGCAGGTCAGGGGTCGCCGGATCTCGGGTTAGGATCGCCGGGGGGACCTCCTCCTGTTATTTGTCCACTCGAGCTCGGGCCGGATTCGGCGGGTGCAGAGTTTGCAGGATTCGCGGTTCCTGGCTGGCACCAGAACCTGCAGTGCAAACATGCCCAGTGTTCATGGGAGAAACAGCTCGGAAAGTGAAGGCAGGCAGGTCCTCCGGGATTTTTGAGGTTGCTGGCTGCTGGACATGCCGGGATTTTGCAGGAGCAGGTTCGAGAGTAGACAGGCCTGTAGGGCTGGTGCCAAGTCAGTGGGCGTCGTCCTCTTGTTAGCTCTGCGCGTCTTTTCGTCCTTCTTCTCTTCTTTTCTTGTGGTTGCTGGATCCGAGGAAGGAAGGTTCAGGGTGCCCTTAAATACTAAATTTAGGGGCATAACAGGTAGGTAAAGGGCAGGGACCGATGGGTCCCTTCCCTGGGGTGGGCACACCCCCTATTCTGCCACTCTCCTGTGGGAGGGGGGCAGGAGCCTGTCACTGGGTGGCTGGGTCCCCCCATCCTCAAGATGGCGGGGACTCGAGGTTGTGCTTCTCCTCGCCTCCCCCATCTTAGGGGTGGAGTTGGCAGAGGTGGGCACACCTCTCTTCCTCACTTGTTTTTCCTGCTGGTTCTCCCACCCAAAGTAGGGGGTAGAACCAGTGGGGACCAGTTGCTGAGTACAGCAAGTGGTCTGGAAAAGATCACAAAGGCGGCAGGACTTTAAAGGTTCCCCTGCCCATTCTGGGGGAGGGGACCTAGCACCTCATCCCATGATGTGCATTGTTGCAGGCCCTCGAGAGAAGATGGCTCTTGACCCAGGGGTCCAGCAACATGTCTGGTGGATGGCAGCCTAATCAGCCACTCATTCGGGACACTGGTTGTGGTTCGAGTTCAGGGGGCATTTCTAAAATTCCCTCTGTCGTGCTTTCTACATTGAAACCCACACTGGCATCAGTGTGTGTACAATGTGCTGAGAAGTTTGATACCAAACTTCCCAGACTTCAGTGTATCCATCATGGTATTGTGGAGTTCGTAATGACAACCTCCCAGCACCATATACTCTTTACTGGTACACCACACTTACAGTATATGAGAATGGACTAAGACACTGTAGGGACACAGTTCTCGTGCCTCTGTGCCCTCACCACTGGCATAGTGCACCCTGCTAGAGGGGTCACTCACATAGGCCAGGGAAGTGGTTGGTAGGCGTGACACACAGGGATGTGTGCCATGTCGACTCTTCACTTTTGATCTGCACCAAGACACGCAGCCTGCAAGGCAGTGTGTTTGTGAAAAGGTACAGAGCCCCTAAGGGTGGCACAATTGGTGCTGCACCCCTTAGGAGCCTTCTCCGGTCACAGTGCCCTGGGTACATGGGGTACCATTTACCAGGGACCTATGTGTGGCCAGAGTTGCCAATTGGGTTTTGTTCTGGGGAAAGAACACAGGCCCTGGGGTCCTGATTGGCAGGGCCCCAGAGCACATCAAGTCAAAGAGCATCAGTGGTCTGGCAACAAAAAAAAGGTGAGGTATTTTACTGCAACAGAAACCGACTTTCTCACAATAACTGCAGCAGTGGAGACAATGAGAAGCAGCCGGTGAGGAAGTGTAGTGCAGGGGTTGGAGCGGTTCCATGCCAGTGCTCCTGGGCACGATGTGCTGCACCTGCGAGCCCAGGACTGTAGAGAAGTGAAGTGAGAAAGACCAAGTGAGGTGAGAAAGACCAATCGCAATGCAGTGTTATGCAAACATTGCAGTTTTATTAGATTCTGGGATTCAATTCCCAGATATAGTGCATTCCCATAGTCCAATCTCAAAAGGGCCAATGCTGTGACCAAGGTTTTAATTGCATCGGGAGAAATAAATGGGCGCATTTTTCTAATAATTTAGGATGAACCAGATAGCGGAGGAGAGCTTGTTAATCTGATTACTGAATGTTAATTTGTCATCGAAGATGACGCCAAGGTTTTTAACGTTGGACACTGGGGTAGGACAATCTCCCAGATTAGCGGGCCACCACCTGGGTGACCAGAATGTTGTATCGGTGCCCAGAAGCAGGACCTCGGTCTTACCATCGTTCAATTTCAAGCAGTTAGACTGCATCCATTGGTTGACTTGCGACATACAGCTCTTAAATCGGTCTGCGGTCTCCTCCACATTGCTTGAGACTGACACCACCAGCTGAGTGTCGTCTGCGTAAGAGACGACAAAAAACCCAGACTGCCATATAATTGAAACGAGAGGAGCCACATATATATTCAATAACGTAGGGCTCAGAGACGAGCCCTGAGGCACACCACAAGGCAGTTTGAAGGGTTTGGATGCGAAGGCTCCTAATTCAACAGAGAAGGTTCTGTTGGCAAGATAGGACAGTAACCGTAAGAGGGCAGCAACACCGCAAGTCTACCGGCCTATTTTAAGTGGTTCACCGTGTCAAAGGCCGCCGATAGATCTAATAAAATTAAGGCAGCCTTGCTCCCTGAATCTAGTATTGTCCTAAGTTCTTCTGCCGCCATAACCAAAGCTGTCTCCAATACGTGTCCTTCCCGAAACCCTTATTGTGAGTGATACAAAAGATTTTGTGAGGAAATATATGCTGTAAGTTGTGCGTTAAGAAGTTTCTCAAGTACTTTTGTGGGGAATGGGATCCTTGAAATAGGACGATAGCTGCTGGGGTTCTTAAGATTGAGATTTGGTTTTTTTTAGCAGAGGAGGAAGTGAAGCTATTTTCCAGGAGTCTGGAGATAGGCCTGCCTGAATTATCTTGTCGCACACCAAACTTAGTGATTTGCTTAGTAGATCCGAAACCAAATGACATACTTTCAGAGGGCAGGGGTCTGTTGGGGCTCCTGATCTGGTGGTCTTCACCACCTGACTGATCTGTTCTGGTGTGGGAGAAAGAAAAGGCTGGAATTGTGGCTATAAGATCTAAGGTTTTCGGAGAAGTCATATAGACTGAACTGGCACTGTATTCATTAGATAATTTAAAAAATCAGTTAAACAACACTGCTGCGAAGTGCGACTATAAGCAGGCTGTTCTCATGCAGCACACTTGCAATGGTAGACCGGTGTGTGCTCACTGGCATCTATTGTGATTAAACTTTTGAGCAACCTGCCCTTGCAGGATGCTGTATGTGCGCACCCGCACCTATGCTACTGCAGGCCTGTGCATGCACACTGAGCCCCGTATTAGTTAAAAACTAATTTCCAGTCTGCTATTGCAGACTTGGGCAGGCACACTTTCACCCCTAGTGCTGGGGACTATGTGTTCAACCTGCCATTGCAGGTCTGTGTGCGTAATAGCGCACATGTGCCCAGGTAGTGAAGAATCCTGTGGGTGTTTTCAGTACCTATGAGGCATGCTCTTCCCCTAGGTTAACATGGGGAAGTGGGTGACATTACGTCAGGTCTGCAATAGTGAATGGATTGCAGCAAAGCAGCCTCATGATTTTTCCTATTAATGGTGTCTTCATGCCAGCGGTCAAGGGGGGTTTGGCATAACTCGCTTAGAAATACCACATATAGAATATTGGCATTTCTATCCTTTAGAAATCTTGTGTGCCGTGGTGCCTGGCTCCGGTGGACACTAAAGGTCGGGAAGCACATCTGTGCATCCCCAAAGCGACAGCCAAAAACCATGGGCATACCCCAGTAGAATGACAGGTTTTGACACTTAGCCTCTAGGGGCCAGATCATGGCCCCACTGAAGATTAATATCTGCATTCCACGGCCCAATGCCAGACTGGCCCACAATTTACAGGAAACATCTGTGGTTCAAAGGGAAAACCCTTAAATCTCCCCTAACTTCAAAGACACATGACAGTATAACCTCCTGAAGACATCTAGGCACCAGGTAGTATAGGGATTAACTGGGTTGAAGGAACGCTTCAGTTTGGAAGCAGGTCCATTGTGTTTTGAAACCTCTGTGTGAACTTCATGAGTGGCTGTTAAACTCCCCCCTGTTTACATCATTAAAACTTGCTACATATCCTCACCTGCTTCTAGAATACCCAGACTAAGTATGACTTTGTCCGCGTGCAGCCTAGAATCCAGCAGGAGGGGCTGGTTGTCTTCAATTGGGGGTACAGGACAATCGGGGTGACGTAGAGGGTGGCGGGAGGCTGGAGCCACAAAGTCTGAATGGTGCTATCCATTTACCCATGTGTTTCTGACCCACATTGGTGCTAAAACGTGTTCTAGTTTAATGTATGTACATATCTTTTGATACTGTTGTGACCCAGGCTGTACCTTATAGCTGTGTGTGATTGTGTTATCAGGATTGCAAGGGTAGGCCTGCAGTGCACTGCTTGTCGCACTGCATAACGGTGTATGTAACGGATGTACATATCTTTTGATACTGTTGTGACCCAGGCTGTACCTTATAGCTGTGTGTGATTGTGTTATCAGGATTGCAAGGGTAGGCCTGCAGTACACTGCTTGTCGCACTGCATAACGGTGTATGTAACGGATGTACATATCTTTTGATACTGTTGTGACCAAGGCTGTTCCTTATAGCTGTGTGTGATTGTGTTATCAGGATTGCAAGGGTAGGCCTGCAGTGCACTGCTTGTCGCACTGCATAACGGTGCGCTCTCTCTCTCTGGGTGAGGTGCTTGGATTTGGAATATGCTGCAGTGAGCATACTATTGATATCATAACAATAGGAGTGGACCTAGTACAGATAGTAATATTTCCAAATGTATTTTATGCCCAAAAGTATATGATGTTCAGCTTGTAATGATTGAATATATGTGTTGAATATAAACGTTATTTACATACATTTATTTTATTTATTTATTTATTAGTTATATGGAGCACGAATCATCCCCAAGGGGATCTCTCGGCGCCCGAGAGATCCCTTCACATCCTGTGTGAAGTCTCTTTTGTTATGTTCAGTGTATTTATTGTGAGAAACTGCTGTGCCTTTACTTTACATATTGCCTCTAAAATTAGCCTGACTGCTCAGTGGCAAACTACCCAAGGGTGAGCACAGAATATACAGCAAGTGTAATCACCCACCCTTGATGGGAGAAGTAGGTTTTGCCAGTTCCAACAAAAGGATATTGGTAAGTCTGTATGAAGCACACTTGCACGCAGATCAGTTGATAATATGAATGCGGACCTCGCGGCACAATCCCACCCACACCTCTCAGTTACTGCCCTCTACTCTGCTCACAGGTTAGAGTAAAAAAAACACAGCCCTTACTATACTGGTTAAAGGCCGAAGTCACACTTAGTCAGGGCTACAGGGGAGAAGCCTATCAAGGTAACCAGGCAACAGTCGACAATGGGGGGGTCAGCACGACTCAGTGAAGTTCACCCACTTTATGCGGAGCAGAAAGAGGCTAGAGGCTATCCCAGTTCAATAAAAAGATCCCTCAATTCACCTTCTGGCACCAGCCCAGTGCTGCAAAGCACCTGGGTGGGGGGTCATGCAGCCTTTTGACCTGCTTTTGATTGACATCAGACATTTTCCTCAGCCCAGTCACTTACCCTCACCACCCAGGCCCGATATTGGCGACACTAGCTCCTGGCAACACAAAGTCATCAGGCTAGGTGAGGAGAGGGCAGCTGATTCGCCGTACTGAGGGCAAGACATAACACTCCATGAAAGTGATAAACAATGTTTGGTGCACTTCGCAGCAGACAATCCTGTCATAATAAACCACAAGTCAGGTTCTCCATACCTCCCTGCAAACGTCTGGTGTGCAATGATACGAGTCGCACCAGACAATCCACTCACAATCAACTCACGGTCGGGTTCACTGTACCTCCCTTGCATGAGGCACAACATCTGGTGCGCAATGATACGAGTTGCGCCAGACAATCCAGTCATAATTGACCCACAATTAAGTTTGCCATACCTCCCTGGAGTTAGGCACAATGTCTGGTGGACAATGATACGAGTCGCACCAGACAAACCAATCCTACACACAAAGTAGCAAGTTACGTAGTACCACACAAAGTAAAATGAGGCAATACTACTGATGCATCCTCCCTCTGAGGGTCGCGACACTGCACGCAATGAGCTTTCAGTTGGCGTGTCGCGGTAGAGGGATGCAGCTTGAACGACAAAGTGGGCCGTGCTGTGTCCCGCAACCCGTGAATCCGCTCACCACCAATGAGACGCTTGTGCGTGCTGGGCCCCAAGATGCAGGGACCGCACTCCTTAGATGTAAGCACAGGTTGGGGGCTTCACTCAAGGCAAAACGGTAACCAATACTTAGTTCCAAGCTCATACTGCTCTGCACCAGCAGAGGAAGTAGACACTTGAGAGGGCACTGATCTCTAGGTGGAACAGGTAGACAGTGTAAGTCCCTCACGGGAGGTCTTTGATGTTCCTGAGACCTCCACAAAGAACAGGGGCCAAGCCAACAAGCCCTTGGAGAGCACACTTCATGGTGCCACGCAGCAGCAGGTAGTCAGCTCAGGCTAGTGACTATTCAGGCAGGATTCCTCTGACAGTGTGCACCAAGCAGTTCAAGATCTCTGGTACCACGTCCCTTCAAGTGAATCTCTGCCCTGCTGAAGTATAGTGTGAGAAGTTGGCCTGATATATGCTATCCACTAATTATAGTGGGCACCTTGTATCAGTCCAAACAACCCCTTAAGGTGAATAGGTTAAAGACAACCTTTATTGAAAGCTATCCTAGTGGTAGCTATGGAGAGCAGCCTTCAGGCTAAGTCTTGAAGGAATGTAAAGAGGCTTGTTTTACCAGTCTATAATCTCTTGAATGATCAAATGAAAGGACAACCACACCAGGAATATATTTAATATATATGTATTTAAGATAAAACACACCCCTCTAGTCTCTTTATGAGACTGGAGTTCGAAGTACTTAAGTTACAAGTTAGTTATCAACAGTATTAGCACAAATACACGTTTGGGCCCTAGGGGCGTACCAAACCATATACCAAAAAAGTGGTATAAGAACCACGACTGAACTAGACACAAGGCCTAGAGCCTGTAGAATCGCTGGGACACCAAGGAACCACCCAAGGTAGTGACACAGGGGACCCAGGGGGGCCGTGTGCAGTGTGTAAACACAACCACGGGTTCCCGTTAGCTTTTATGGGCAATGTCGCGGTTGAAAATTTAAAGATTAGGGACACTTAGAATCGAGTCAGGACCAAACCCTTTTGGACTTAGGAAGTTAAAGGGCTAGCACCCACTGGAGCACCGGAGTACTAGTGTTACCTCACCCAGGGAAGCTGGGTGCTTAGGTGTCTTTTGGTGTCGGGTCGCGTCGTCGATTTCAATGGAAGCTGGCGAAGAAGTGCTGCTGCGTGAAGAGGAGAAGTGTCAGAAGTGATCCAAGCCTGGATCTAGGATGGAAGGAACCTGAAAGCAGAGGGGACAGAGTTTGGGTCACTTGCCAGTGACCAAGGGCACGATAGACCAATGCCCACAGATGTCGGGTGCTTCAGGTGAGTTGACGGGTGTCTTGACTCTTCAGCCATGAGGTCCAAGAGGTGCCGGTGACAACCAGGAGATGATTTCGAGCTGTTCCACAAAGTCTGTCGAGTGCTGCGGTGTTGGCGACCAGATTGGACCCAACAAGCCTTGGCAACGGCAAGTCACTTGGAATCAGAGAAAGGACGGCATTTCAGACCAGCAAGGTCTGGGGGACTCACCCAGCAAGGATAAGTTGGGGCACATCTGGAGCAACCAGGAAAGCCCAATCAGAAGAGGAGTTGCCTTCGTGGGGACCCACTAGCCAACGGGCTAGCGATCGCGAAGGAGCCTCAAGCGGTCGCTCTGGAAACTGGCCCATGGGTCACTCGTGGAGTGGAGGTCAGAAATCTTCGGTGCAGAAGATGCTCAAGGGTGGGGCTACTTGGAGACCAAAGCACAATTTCGCGGAAGACCAGGAAATGATGGAGCTGCAAAAAATCACGGTGTACAGGGGTCACGGTTCCACGTCACCCACGATAGCCATGGGCCTCAGCTTTGCTGTGGACTCAGGGTAGCCTCGGGAAGTCTGAAAATCCACCTCTGGTGATGCAAAGACTTTGGCGTCCGGCGGGAGTTTCAGCGATGCAGGCTGGTCAGTTGCTTCTTTGGTGCCTGCCAAGCACGGGAGTCACTCCTTGACCCCAAGGTAGAACGTCGAAGGTCCAGGATATATGTTTCAGGGTTTCGTCCAGGGTAATCTAAAGTCACAAGGACTGGGTTCCCATACTTACACAAAGTTTGGGGGTCGGACATACTCTAGGGACCCACCTATGGGAGGATTTGGAAAGATGGTTGATTACACCCATTTCCTTTGTCCAGTTTCACGCCAGAGCAGGGGCAGGTAGCCCCTGCAACCGGTTTGAACTGGACTATGCACAGGGACACCAAGTGTGCCCCCAGTGCAGGACTTCAAAAGCACCAGAGAGTGCTCCCGCCCAGCCCCAATACACATCTGCCTGTCTGGGGAGGTGGTTACACCTCCCTGGGACAGGAAACCTATTGTCCAGGCGTCCCCTGCCAGAGTTTCGGCCAGCAGCAGGAGGCCAGACCTGTGTCTGTGGCAGAGGCATCCATTTTGTGATGCCAGGGCTGTGGAAAGTCCTACCGGGTTAGACCAGTGTGAACATGTCTCTCCCTCTAGAAGGGTGGAATGCTAACCCCGCTGCCAGAACTGGCAGGGGGGGTAGTATCCCAAAGCGTTTGACACCAAACATGACATGTTTCCATGCAGCCATCCCAAAGTTAGCATTTACCGCGAGGTTATAATGCACTTAAGAGTATATGGTCAGGCTGCACCACAAACAGCATCAGAGGAGGTACTCCGAATGCTGCAGAGGGGCTCTGCTCATGCAGGGGCACCCTCTCACATAAAAACCAAGCACTCTGCCTTCAGGATTGTCAAGGCCTGCCATAGGAGTGACTTATAGGTTTTATATGTGTGTGCAATGGTAGTGATATAGGTAGCCTATACCACTGTAAGGGGTGCAAGCACCACCTTACCCAGGCTGCAGTAGCAGACCTGTGGTGTCATTTTGGAGTGCTTCCCAGGGGTGGCATAATACATGCTTCAGCCCCTGGTAGGCATCTGAGGTACCTATTGTTGTATGTAGGTGAGGGGAAAAAAAAAATTCTGAGGTACCTATGCCCTAGGTGCATAGTATACCATATACTAGGGGCTTATAAGGCACTCCAGAATCCAATTAGATATGTACCTAATGTACATGGAAACCATTTTAGATAGGAAGCAGCTAGGCTGGGGTCCTGATTAGCAGGGCCACAGCCAGACTAAGGTCCATTAACTGTGAAACACCAGCAAAAAGTCGGGGGTACCCATGTGAAGCAAATCCTACTCTCCTACATATGGCACTAGTAGTTATACTGTGGTGTGCCTTTGAAGTCGGGGTGCTTCAGAGGGTTCTTTTTGAACCACACATGTATGTATGTATGTATGTATATAATATTTATAGAGCGCGACAAACACCCTACGGGTACCCCGGCACTGCAGATAAGTGAGCATGGACCAGCAAGAAACAGGAAGAGAGAAAATAGAATAGAGCCTAAAATAAGCAGTACTCAGAAATAACAGGATCAGTTTCTAGGAAACAGCCACGTTTTGATCCTTATCCTAAACAGGGACAGGGTACTACATTGTCTGATTGCAAGTGGAAGTTCATTCCAGAGTTTCGCGGCAGCATAGCTAAAAGATCTTCCTCCCAGTCTGGCCCTGTAGAATATGGGTACCTTTTGCCAGACGGGCGGAAGAGGAACAGAGACTTCGGGCAGGAGTGTACCAAACCAGTTTCTACTGGAGTGGTTTAGGACCCAGTCCATGCAGAGCCCTGAACCCAATGCAAAGGGTTTTAAAATATATCCTTTGCTGTACAGGAAGCCAATGTATCTCGGCCAGGCACATTGAGGCAGAAGAGCCTCGTGGTCTGGACAGAACTAGTTTTGCTGCTGTGTTCTGAACACGTTGTAATCTCTGGATTAAATATTTGGGGGACTCCAACAATAAGGCGTTACAGTAGTCAAGTCTACTTAAGATGGCGCCTTGGACAATCAAAGCTCTAGCCGAGACTGGAATCAATGGAAGGATCTTTATTAAAGCTCTCATGAGGCCAAAACAGCACCCTACCATCTTGTTCATATGCGTCTCCAATGACAGGTTGGCATTGAACATAACTCCCTGGTTTCGCACCGTCGTAGATGGTGCCAAGGGAGTGGAAGTGCCGAGAGGCCAGAAGTTACCAGGAAGAGGCAGAGGAACCTTCCCAACTGCGCAGTGCATAATTTCGGTCTTATCCGAATTAAATTGTACAGAATTATTTCGTAGCCACTGCGCAGTATCATGCATACATGCATGAAACTCCTCCAGGGCATTAGGTTGGGTTCCATCAAGAGATAGAATGATCTGGGTGTCATCAGCGTAGTTTACCAATTTTGCATTATGGGCCAGAATGGTATTAATCAGTGGGCTCAAATAAATGTTGAATAAAATTGGGCTGATAGAAGAGCCTTGTGGAACCCCATGACAGATATTAGTGAAGGCTGACTGGAACGGTGGAAGAGCCACAGCCTGACATCTGCCCGATAAATATGATCGAAACCAATTTAGGGCAGTGCCCACTACTCCCACCTCCTCTAAACGGGTAAGCAAAATATCATGGTTGACCGTGTCGAAAGCGGCAAACAGGTCAAGCAAAATAAGTATTGCTGATTGTCCCCTGTCTGCCAACTGACATAGATCATCCATCACGGTCACCAGAGCTGACTCAGTTCCGTCTTCTGAACGGAAGCCAAATTGTACATTTGCCAGGCCACTAGTATGTTCTAAAAATGCTGACAGGGATTTGCTGACCAGGCGTTCGAGAATTTTCACTGGGTAGGGGAGGAGAGAGATGGGCCGATAGTTACCCGGGAAGGTTGAGTCAAGAGTGGCCTTCTTCAAAAGTGGCGTGACTACAGCCTGTTTCCAGCCAGATGGTACCACTCCACTAGAAAGTGACTGATTGCAAATCTGTCGAAGCCTGGGAAAAAGTTCTGAGGCAAATTCCTTCCAAATTTTATGTGGGAGGGGGTCCAAGAGGAACCTGAGGAGACGCCCATGGCGAGCCTACTGAATTCCTCCTCTGAGAGATCTCAAAATGGTCCAAGAGACTCAGTTTACCGGTCCCTTCCCCAGTCTGTAAATCTACATAGGGCACTACGCCCACACTCTCAATTAAGGTAGCTACTTTAGGAATCAAACTTCCTACCCCCCGGAGGTGTTATTTTTTAGCCCCTTAAATTTCAGTAGTCTGCCATGAGGCCATGGAAAGCAGGTCTTAATCTTTAGTGGGGCCTCGATCTGGCTCTGGGGCCAAGTGTCAAAACCTCTCCTCCAATCTATCCCGCCAAGTCCTCAAATGGCAGAGGTCTGTCATTCCAGTATCATGCCTAATGTATATGGCTGTCTCTGGGCAATGCACAGATGCGCTCTGCCAGCCTCCAGTGTGGACTGGAGTCAAAAGAAAAAGGCACACAAAAGAGTTTAGTGCAGAGAAATGCCTACTTTCCAGAGGTGGGATTTCTAAGCTATCAATGACAAATCCAATTTACCGCAAGGGAGGATTTGTCATTGTTAATGCAATGGTAGTAAACAACATTAGGCTACTCCATGGTAAGCCACCACTGCAGCTCAAAGTAATCTCAGCAATCCCCTCATGTTAACCTATGGGGTTAGCAAACCTCATAGGTAGTGAAAACACACAGGTGGATTCTTCACTACTCGGGCAGGGAACACATATGTGTACCTGCCCTGCCTTTCACCTATCACTTGCTACACCCCCCAGGGCTCACCTTGGGAGTGCTCCATTATTAGTGAAAGGCACCTTCGGCATTGGTCAATGATTTAGAAAGGCCAACCTGAGCATAGGTGCAAATGTGCACACACAAGCCTGCAAAGGCTTGAGAAATGTTAAAAAATATCATGTAAGCACCACTTCTTAGCATGTGTAGAACAGGCACACACGCTTTAACACTGCATTACAGTGGGAAAGTGCCCAGAGGCCTAAGGCCACCAAAAGAGAATCAGCAGAAACCAGGAGGAAAAATCAAAACGTTTAGGGAAACACTACCTCAAGAGTATAAGGTCCAACATAGCAAATTAAAGAGAACTAAGCACATCTTGGTGGGTCTGGTGTTATCACTGTGCATTTGTGCCAGATGTAGCATATTGAAGAGAACTAGGCACATCATGGAGTGTATTATTGGTAGATGTGGCATACTGTAACCTATTTCCCCTGGATATTGAGGTGTGTTGTTGGCACGCTAATATCCCTGTATATTGGAGTAGGTTTCACACACCCCAGTGTAGTGTCCCTGTGCACTGGGGTGATTGCATCACACTCTATGGAAGATTTCCTGGGGCAGTGCTGCAGCATTTCTGAACTCTCATGCTGGATAGATGTAATGAGAATGCTCCAATTGTTAGAGGTGTGATGATGCTCGCGAAGCTAGCCGCACCTTGCCTGCTTGTCTGGTCCTCTATGTTCACTTTGCAGGCGTGACGGTAGCCAGCGCCAGAGACAGCGACCCAACCCTAGCCTCTGGTAGCGAGACTGGGGAGGTACTCCACCCTGCCTGACCCAGATCCCTTTTCCAGTCTGAACTTACTGTTGTCTACGTCTTTGCAGCATGGGCTGGTGCCAAAGGCTGGTACATTAGGTGACAAGCCCGAGCCGGCTTCATCTGGAGAGCTTCAAACCTGTACAGTATCATCCAAGCCTCGAGAAACAAGCTGCGGAGAGCACCGCCTGGAAGATGGGAGCGACAGTGGGTCTATTGTGGACTAGCGTGGTGGTCTTTCTTTGCTGCCTGAGGTCAACGGCAGTCGCAGGTAGGAGATGCATTCCTCCATGTGGCACGGTGCAGGTGGTGAGGTTTTTCTGCTACAATTTCTCCTACTGGGGTGTGTCTCTGGTCCATGCATTAGAATGGCTGCTTTATATCGCTATCCAACGTCAATGGCGCTCAAGGCCATGCGGCGCCCTCCTCTATGTGATATGTCTTGTCTCTACAGTGAGAAGCAAGCACTGCTGTTCTTCGACTAGAGTCTGCCTGTGGCCATGCATTGGAGTGGTGGCCCGCATTGCACTGATGCGTGTCCCCGGCATCGCCCTTCAGTGTGTGTGCAGTGCACCTTCACAAAAAGATAAAATAGCATCAAATTCAAATTTCCAAAGTCCATGTCAAAGACAAAAGTCCTAAAGCAGACTGGGTTCCCACACTTGTGCAGCCAGCGGGCACAATTTTGCTGGGAATTAGAGTATTTCTGCAAGGCGCTGGACACTGACGTCCAATGGGCATTGGACTCCACAGGGCTTCCATTGAGTTTTGGCTCAAACAACTGAAAAGAGAGTGTCTTTAAATGGATGCTACATTTAGAGGTACAAAATCTTGCTCAATCGGTTTATAAGTTTCTCAGAGGTTTGCAAGCAATAGGCCTTCAGCAGGACTGTGCACTCCCTCAGGTCCTTGAGCAGTCAGCAAGCTGGGGGACATGTTGGACTATCGGTTACAGGCAGAAACTTTCATGGGTCATGAGCAGTCTGCATGGAGGAGCCGCTCTTAAGGCCAGTAGTAGTATTTAGGTCGGCAGATGCCACACTGAGGGGCTAGAACAAGCTGTGCCTTCTAGCAAAGAATTTGGAGGAATCAGTCAGGAGCTGATGTTTTACCATGACTGAGAACTTTTTTTTAAAGTTCTCTTACAGGGCCGTACTGATGATATTCAAGAGCAGTTGGTCGGTCTTCTCTGTACATCTTTAGAGCTGGCTGGAAATGGGCTCTTCTGAAACAGTCCAATTCCCAGCTCCTGGTTTAATTTGTTTTCATTTACTTCTGTTTGTCATGGCCCTGGAGTATTTCTAGTTCACAAAGGGCTTTGATTGGATAAGGTGTATTCTACCACTGCTGACCTCAGGGAACTATTTTTTTCTTTTGAATGTTTCTGGGACATTTGTCTTTTGGCACTCTGTAGGTGTGCATAGGGTACCTCTCTTCCCCTGGTATGTTGCCCTCTCCCTCTCCATTTCGGTCATGTCCCACTGCCAGCTCCCTCTGTCTCCAAAGCTCACTCTCCGTTCTCTCTCACTGCTTTTCCCAGGCACTCTCTCTTCCCATCTTTTCCAAGCACCTTGGAGCCTCGGTACAAGATCCACCACCCACTGCTACTGGTATAGACCCTGCAAATGCTTGTATTTATTCTTTATTATAGTCATTCCGTTTCAAGATGTCTGTGTCATTGGTTCTAGGGGGCCGATTTACAAGCCCCTTGCGACACTTGTGCGCCACCATTGCATCACTTTTGTGATGCTGCGGCGGCATAAACAATGCGGCCAATTTACAACGTGACACATCTAGGGAGATGTGTCACCTTATAAAGCCCTTCGTCACATTATACCTGCGTGAGGTATAATGTGTACAGGGTGGGCGTTTCCATGCAGGAACGCCTCGCAAAAGTGACGCAGTGTAATCTACAAGATTTCACTGCTCCACTTCTAGGACGCCACTGCGTCAAAACCTTACACCTGCTTGAGGCAGGCGTAAGGAGTGACGCAGTACAATAAGTATAGGCCTCAACATGCATTGCTGGAGTTGCGTCGTGCTTGAGACACGACTCTAGCAATGCATGACTTTTGGGCCAACAGATACGTCAGAATTTCTGACGCATCTGTCAATCCTTGTGCCATGGTGCGCTGTATTGTATATACGGCGCATCCATAGTGGTGCAAGGGTATCGCAGGCTGGCGCAGGGAAACTGACGCATCTCTACAGATGCGTCAGCTTCTTTTAAATCTGCACCAAGAAGTCTACGCTCACCATGCTGGTCATCCTAGAACAGCTCAGGATAGGGAGTTTTTTGATTGGCTTCTGACGTAGGCTAGTCTTCTTACTTCTGACTAGTTAATATGATTGTACATATTAAAGCCACAACAGGTTATAATGTTTGACATCACAGTGTTTCTGGAGAGCAAGTCCTGCAGATGGTGCTCCTGAGGCGTGACCCACTTCCCGCCCGTGGATGGTCTAGAAATGCCTTGATTTGCCAGCAGGTTGGTCTTCAGTGACCCTAGAGCGTGCCACCGTTGCTGTTCAGATCTAAGGTGGCATCGGGGTAGGACTGGGCTACCAGGAGGTCCCCAGAACCTCCAACCATGATGCTGTTTATTACATCTATCCAATTAACAACTGCATACAAATGTGGCTTTTCCCATCAATATAGTTAAATAATGCTGATGACTAATTTAAAAAAGGTGAACATACGTTCCTGCTTCTATTCTCATACTCTCTGCAACACGTCACGCTTATGTAGGGCACACTATGTCTGAATCATGCATTTAAACCTCACCCAACACCGCCCATGTTGGCTAAACTCCATCCAACATCCTATTAGCGCCATTCTATGAAAGGACATCAGGAACCTTTTGCAAACTGGGGCACTTTGTGGCATCGTCAGCGATATCAAAGGGCATATAAACTCTAGAATAGGGAATAACACAATGGTACCTCTGAGGGATGGAAGACTGAGGTGGTCTCGCTGGGGTCCATGCTCTTGTCCTACAGATCACGGTAGACGTCAGCATCAAACATTAACTCAATGGGCCTCTTAAAACGTGTTAAACGAAAAGTAATCAACATCCCTACAGCTCACGCTCGGACATTAGATGAAAGAGGAACCTATTGACGAAATCTTTCAGTGTGCCATGCTCTCCCTATTTTTCTACTTTGAACATCTGATGATTAGGGTCTCTTCAGTGGTGCTCAGTTTACTGCTTTTACTCCATAACTTTGATAAATCAGCTATGCATAGATGGTTGGTATGCAGTGCAGATGTGGAAGGCACCTTAACCTGTAATATATGATGTTTGAAGCACATGTTTTCTGCAGCTAGGTTGCAAATCAAATCCCCAATGTGGAAGATAGACACTTGTGGTCCCTGTTGCCCCTTCAGCTTGGAGGGCAGAGACAGATCTTCACAGGCGGGCAGGGGCGGAATCAGAGCTGGGCGTGGAGATGTCCTTGGCTGGTGCAGGGTGAGGTCCAACAACTCTAGTCTTTTCCCATGCAGGCTGGATTAACCTTTTAAAATGCTCTCCTTGGTCTATTCCCTGGGGAGATCTGCCTCGAATAGATGAGCATGGAAGGCCTCCAAGCTTGCAGCAATGGAGTCATTACGATCTAGCTCCTAGAGGTCCATGGGAAAGTTCACCCACAGCACTGTCTTTGGTGTGGGACAAGCACCTCACTTCAAGGGCTAGTGGTGATAGTTTCCTGCTGAGAATATAGCTGTTCAGGTCCTGGGGCAGGGAAAAGTGTTGCCTGCCTGGAATGAATCCATTAAACCAGTTTCAACTGGGCATTTCAGCTGATCTGCAACTTCCTTCAAGTGCCTAGAGATAGTGATAGAACTGTTGCTGCTTCGTAAAGCTGAGCCAAATACAAATTGAGGTGAAGATCAGCACGTCAAAGGTGAGTCCCAGAAGGTCAACAGTGGAAAGTCTGTAAATAGCACCCAGGGAAGGGAGATAGTGTGTGTGTCACATACAGATAATATAGAGAAATCCAAATGTAAGATAGGAGTGCAACGAAAGTCAACAAAGAAAGAGTAAAATGTGGTTAGATGGGAATGGCGAAACAGTTGAGCGATGGAGTGAAAAGTGAATAAAGACTTAAAGGACCAATACGAAGAGGAAGAAGTAAGGAACAGCAAGGGCCAACAAGAACTGGAAGAAGCAAAGAACAGCAAGGGCCAACAGGAAGAGGAAGAAATAAGGAACAGGGAGGACCAACAGGAAGAGGAAGAAGTAAGGAACAGCAAGGGCCAACAGGAAGAGGAAGAAGTAAGGAGCAGCAAGGGCCAACAGGAAGAGGAAGAAGTAAGGAACAGCAAGGGCCAACAGGAAGAGGAAGAAGTAAGGAACAGCAAGGGCCAACAGAATGAATAAGAAGTAAGGAACAGCAAGGGCCAACAGGAAGAGGAAGAAGTAAAGAACAGCAAGGGTCAACAGGAAGAGGAAGCAGTAAGGAAAAGCAGCGACCAAAGAGTAAAATAAACGCGTAATGAGAGCTTTGAGCTGCACTCGGAGGGGAGTTCTCCAGGCAGCCGAGGGAGGGAGGAATTATCTATTTCGGCAGCAAACCCTGCCTGCTTTCACTTTACTGAGGCACTCTGATCTGTTTCACATAATTGAGCCCAGCTCCAAACTTTGTGACCCATCGTCACACGAGAGCATTCATTGAGAAGTGTTTTATCATGGACTTTCGGGAAGATTAACCAGATAACAGATTAATTTTCGGAATTGTGCACAGAATTATGTACATCAGAGGCCAGCGACGAGGACCTGGTGCAAGAGGACAGCTTTATTAAGACTTTACTTGTACTCAGATTGTGCAGTGAAGTGACCTTAGCTCATTATTGTGTAAAGTCTTCAAACTTGCAGGCAAGCCTTGCGGTCTGCTGCCGGAGCTTAATCAGGCAACGATACTCATCCTTCCAAAGCCAGATGAAGACCCATTGAACTGTGGTAGGTACATGCCAATCTCATATATCCTGTCCGCTGAAATCCAAATCCCATGGGAAATAATCCAGATCAGGCTCTTAGACCAACCCTAATCCACAGGAAGCAAGGTCCTCGAGCCATCACATGAGACTTCCTCTCCATCTCTTTGTCAGATCAGAGATAAGCATGACAGCCCTATAGCCGTGTCGCTGGATGCAGAGAAGGCCTTTGACTGAGTAAAATGGTCTTATCTCTTCCATTGCTTAGCTAGAGCCGGCTTTAGAAAGAGGTTCTACAAAATATCCGATACTTCTCCGATTGCTTTGCTATTGGAAGGGGCACAAGGCAAGGGAGCCCCTATCACCGCTTCTTTTCCTTCTGGCGTTTGTACCTTTAGCTGCAAAAATAGGATCGCCCTTAGAGGCGTGTGGCGTAAAAACAGCAGCGGATGAAGTAAAACGGGTTCATTGCCAGCGAGTCATTGCCAGGAGCCCTCCATATCGTGTCCAAATGTAGTGGGTTTTCTGCGTATAGAATGAATAAGACAAGAGAGAGGCCTTATCTTTGAATGCCTACACTGGACGCTCTTCCATAGCAGGCCTACCCTTCAAATGCTCTCCACAGCTGGCCAAATACTTCAGAGTCTGTATTGGTGCAGATCCGTGGGCCGAAGCATTGAAAAGGAGACAACGCTCATTGCTAAGACAGTCTCTGGCTTTGCTAGAGGGTCGGGCCTTAAGCTGTTGATCTGGGGCAGAGAACAGATGATTAAGAGGGTAACTGTTCCCTGATTAAATTCTATTTTTTGAATGTTTCCTCTTACTTTTCTCAATTCTGCACTGCAACCTGTTGATAAAATGATTAAAGACTATGCCTGGTGCCCCCACAGGGCCCATCTCTGGATTTCAAAATTGCAAGCAGCAACATCATCAAGAGGACTCGGCTTGCCCCACATGGACTTATATTACAAGGCGCATAACCTGGCCCACCCAGCCAATCTTTACTCTACTACCAAGGAGACACCAGATTGCGTAAGGATGGAGCAGGTTATGATGGAAACTGACTCAAGCTCTGCCTTATTATACAAAGATGCGGCAACCTCAATAGATCCCTTGGACCCACTGCTACGGAAGACACAAACTCACACCTCTGGATGACGCGCCACTGAGGACAGGACCCGCATGATTGCACTGCGCGGAATGGTACAAAAGTCGGATCAATTGCCCGGATCATGTTTTAGCAGACGGCAGATCAAAGACATTTGAACATTGCATCCACTCGTGGCTCTCCTCACTTCTGGACCCTGTACCCCCGTACCCCAGTCACCTGTCACTTTCCTTAGTGAATATGCACATTCTCAGCATCTTCAAAGGAGTGATCTTTGTCCTGAATAAGGTTCTGATTCTAAGTAGCCGTGGCACCACTTGAGAGAATGATGGCAGATGAAACTCGATGAAAAAACTACTCAGAAGGGATTGGACCACTCTCCTGGAGAGACTTCCAGAGGGCTCCGAGAGGCAAGGTTGAAATTCAGCTAGTTTAACTATTGCATGCTTGCCATTGGTCCCCACAGCATCTGGGGCTCTTTACCTTAAATATAACAAAACGGAAGAGACAAGGGGCTGAGTCTTCTCTGACTCCCTTATCAATATCTAAATCTCACACAACAGAGAAGAACTAAAAAACGGGTTGTTCTGTTTCCCAGATTGAAGGACAGGGAGATACACTAAATACTCCACCTACCCTCAATGGGGTGGTGTGTCTCACATACAACCCTACCTAACACTAGACCAGGGAAGACAAAAAATGTCTTAATACTGCCCTCACACACTTGGCAGTGTCATGCTTCATCATAGGGCCGCATCATCCAGGTGCAGACCAACACACTGGATGGAGCGCAATTTTTTTTTTTAGAGATTTGAAGATTAGCGGTGAGGGTAGAGTGAATATAAAAAGACACAAAACGAAACACAAAAGTGTAACACAAATCAAAGGAAAAGCAAATCTTCCCCTTGGATAAGGGACCAAAAGAGGTGCAGATACATATACTTAAAACTACCTAGCGGTCAACATTCAATTTTTTAATTTTTGTTAACCCCTGGTAGGATTAAAACCAAAGATTTGGGGTATTAATGGAAGGTAACGACCCTTCTATCCCCACTGCAAATACCAACTTGTTTCTGCCAGCTTTTTTTGCGCCTAAACAGGTCGCTCTGGCATTCGTCAGGGTGTTGGTCCCTAATTTCTGGTCTTCACCCATGTTCGGGTGTTTTTTACCTTTTTACTTTGTGCGTTAGGCAATGTCCCAATGTCACTAGCTCTGGAAATTTCCAAGAGGAATCATATTTAAGAGTTTACGAGTACTATTCTAAACCCGGAACCTTAGGGGGCGGTGCTCTTGTCGTCACACTCACTCCAAAGAGACACTATCTCCGATGGCCCCACAATGGTCCTCCGCTCTTTACCTTCTCTCAGTCTTCATACTTCTGGAGATGCAGAGACAGAACTTGATATGGCCTTGCGGATCTTTGTAAATCTTCTGGGAGAGGAAGCCAGACCTATGAATGCCGCATCGAATGTTCCACTGGGCTTTCCTCAGCACTGCCCTCATTGCCTCATACATTACAACTTCTGGAATGGGCTCGCCGCAGGAAAGGTGGATAGATACTGCGCTGGCTGTGGCAAAGATGTGCACATTGAGAAGATGGAGACAAGGTCATCACCCCACTCATGCCAACTGGCTGCAGGGAATGGAAATGAGAACGACACATGGAAAAATAATTGATACCCTAGGGGATCAGGCTCAAATACCTGGATCCATATGGGCTCCTTTCCTATCTACCTGATTCTAACCGATCAGTAGGTACTGTATTTCGAACATGTTTGCTGTTGAGGTTTGCATTGTGGTGTCTATACTCTCCTTTAAACTATCTTGCTGTATTTGCTGCACTGGTTTCATTATCTTCTGGATGACACATCTCACTCTGGTCTCCTTATGAGAGTGCCAACTTCCACAGCTACTAAACTACAGAATATCATGTAGAGTTTTTATGTAGCAGGTATGATATGATCTAGGCTGCCAGAATATCGCCTGTGTTTGCGACTATTGTACTATGACCTGCTTCTCTTTTAATGTTTGTTTCTTTTTTTTAGTTTGTAGGCCTGCTTTTCTTTTAATATGTGTTTCCTTTTTTTGTTTGTAGACCTGCATCTCTTATAATGTGTTTCCTTTTTTTTAGTTTGTAGACCTGCTTCTCTTTTAATGTGTGTTTCCTTTTTTTTAGTTTGTAGACTTGCTTCTCTTTTAATCTTTGTTCCTTTTTTTTAATTTGTAGGCCTGCTTCTCTTTTAATCTTTGTTTCTTTTTTTTTATTTGTAGACCTGCTTCTCTTTTAATGCGTGTTTCTTTTTTGTTTAGTTTGTAGACCTGTTTTTCTTTTAATGTGTGTTTCCTTTTTTTTTGTTTGTAGATCTGCTTCTCTTTTAATGTATGTTTCCTTTTTTTTAGTTTGTAGACCTGCTTCTCTTTTAAGGTGTGTTTCTTTTATTTTAGTTTGTAGACCTGCTTCTCTTTTAATCTTTGTTTCTTTTTTTTAGTCTGTAGATCTGCTTCTCTATAATATGTGTTTCTTCTTTTTAGTTTGAAGACCTGCTTCTCTTTTAATGTGTTTTTCTTTTTTAAAGTTTGTAGACCTGCTTCTCTTTTAATGTGTGTTTCTTTTATTTTAGTTTGTAGACCTGCTTCTCTTTTAATCTTTGTTACTTTTTTCTAATTTGTAGACCTGCTTCTCTTTTAATCTTTGTTTCTTTTTTTTATTTGTAGATCTGCTTCTTTTTTAATCTTTGTTTCTTTTTTTTAGTTTGTAGATCTGCTTCTCTTTTAATGTGTGTTTCTTTTTTAGTTTGTACATAATAGGAAGTGTACATGTGCCAGTTTTGAAAACCTAACCAAGAGATAGTGATATATTTCTTTTCTATGGTCTTATTTTACCCAAAGAATACACACTACAAACAACTAGAAATAATCCTCTGCTCAAACTCAAGCATCTCTGCTCTTGCATCTACCGATGCCTAAGCCTTCCCTTTAGTGGGTGGCGGTCTGTCCACTGATGTCCAGATTAATCCCAACTCTGTTTTAAGACGTCCACATCCCTATAAATACACCACAGGAGTCTGAACAAATGATAAGGCTTTACTCTCTGCTTAAAAACTATTCTTAAGCTCACATGCTAATAACCTAATTACCCAAGCCACTACCCCGAACCTATTCAGAACTGTAGAGGTGTAAAGGAAGTCTTGTATTCTCCCAGCTGTCGGATCTTATCCCCATGGAGAGAAAGAGAGAGTGATAATAGGTCTGATCATCTTAGCCATTGGTTGCTGTAATGGTCACAACAACCTTATTTAGGCACTAGGCCATAAAAGCAGTATAAATAGCAAAAGTACATACATCATATAAAAGAGAATACCATTTTCGTCTGGAAAAGCTATACTTAGATTCTTATGTGAACGCTAATAAATCACAGCAAACTTACAACTAGAAGTGCTTGATGATGAGCCAAAGTCTATATGCATCACCTGTGATTTATAAAATGCAATCCTATCTTGTATCAAACAAACAGAGACGATAAAGAAGCAATCAAAAAAGCTCAAATAAGATAAGCTTTAAAACGTCTTGACTGTGAAAGATATAAGTGTATTCTTGTATGAGAGCCCAGGCATGGCAGCACACCTAAAATACAAACTTTACTTATGCTCATAATCAAAATAGGTCTTTGTGGCTCTGTAATTAAACAAAAGAAAAAAGAAGCAGCTCGTGTGGTGTACAAACAGAGCATAACAGCGAGACAACCTAATGTAATAAAAAAAGAGACATAGAAAATAAGCATAAAAAACGAAATGCAGCCACATCAGTGAAACTTCAATATATGATGGGGTAAGAAGCCTAGTTCTTAATAGCAGGGATTGGCCAAGAAACTTGGCGGCGGAGCAGGCATACACGGGTCGGGGTCCAACCTTAGGATTCTTAGCGCTGTAGAGCTGCACCGTGTCCCCAGTAGCTTCCAAAGAGGTTTGATCCATCTCTGGCAGGCAAACAGTACATGTGCTATAGTTTCTATTGAGGGTTGGCACGCAGAGCCGGACGGGTTTACATTTTATATCAGCCGTTAACACCCTTATTGGATGTTCTAACTCTCATTCATCACTTATGGAGTTTTCCTCTTTATAGCAGGAATCCCTACAGGGAGGAGGAGCAGAGAGAGTCAAAGGAGTAAGGTTCTGGGGGTGGTTTTGCAGCTGCGGTGAATGCTAATGCATGAGGACAGAAGCCACAGTCCTGCAGCATGAGCAGGAGACACAGCTTGAGAACATCTAGACCGTGACCTGCGAACATCATACCACCAAGGTCAACAAGCCTCCCTCCTGATAAATCATCATACCACCAAAAACAAGAAGCCTTCTGTGCCACCATCATACCACTGAGGTCAACAAGCCTCCCTCCTGATAAATCATCATACCACCAAAAACAAGAAGCCTTCTGTGCAACCATCATACCACTGAGAACAACAGGCCTCCCTCCTGATAAATCATCATACCACCAAAAACAAGAAGCCTTCTGTGCAACCATCATACCACTGAGAACAACAGGCCTCCTGTGCAACCATCATGCAACTGCAAACAATAAGAATTCTGTGCAACCATCATACCACCAAGAACAGCGAGCCTCCTGCGAAAGCATCATACCACCATGATCAACAATCCTCCTGCGCAACCATCATACCACCAAAAGCAATAAGCCTCCTGTAGAACCATCATACCACCAAGAACAACAAGCCTCCTGTGCAACTATCATACCACCAACAACATCAAGTTTCATGAGCAAACATCATACCACCGAGAACAACGAGCCTCCTGGGAACCCATTGCACCACCATGATCAACAAGCCTCCTGGGCAAACATAATACCAAAAATAACAGCAGGCCTCATGCCACCATCATACCACTGAGAACAATAAACCTCCTGGGCAACCATCATACCACTGAGAACAATAAACCTCCTGGGCAACCATCATACCACTTAGAACAACAAGCCTCCTGTAGAACCATCATACCACCAAAAGCAATAAGCCTCCTGTAGAACCATCATACCACCAAAAACAACACGTCTCATAAGCAAACATCATACCACCGAGAACAACGAGCCTCCTGTGAACCCATCGTACCACCATGATCAACAAGCCTCCTCCTGGTCGAACATAATACCACCAACAACAGCAGGCCTCATGTGCAACCATCATACCACTGAGAACAACAGGCCTCCTGTGCAACCATCATGCAACTGCAAACAATAAGAATTCTGTGCAACCATCATACCACCAAAAGCAATAAGCCTCCTGTAGAACCATCATACCACCAAGAACAACAAGCCTCCTGTGCAACTATCATACCACCAACAACATCAAGTTTCATGAGCAAACATCATACCACCGAGAACAACGAGCCTCCTGGGAACCCATTGCACCACCATGATCAACAAGCCTCCTGGGCAAACATAATACCAAAAATAACAGCAGGCCTCATGCCACCATCATACCACTGAGAACAATAAACCTCCTGGGCAACCATCATACCACTGAGAACAATAAACCTCCTGGGCAACCATCATACCACTTAGAACAACAAGCCTCCTGTAGAACCATCATACCACCAAAAGCAATAAGCCTCCTGTAGAACCATCATACCACCAAAAACAACACGTCTCATAAGCAAACATCATACCACCGAGAACAACGAGCCTCCTGTGAACCCATCGTACCACCATGATCAACAAGCCTCCTCCTGGTCGAACATAATACCACCAACAACAGCAGGCCTCATGTGCAACCATCATACCACTGAGAACAATAACCCTTCTGTGCAGCCATCATACCACTGAGAACAATAACCCTTCTGTGCAGCCATCATACCTCCAAAAACAACATGCGTCCTGTGCTGTCCACTGCCTGTAGCTCTGCTCCAGGCCTCTGCAGGCCCTAAGGTCTCATCTGAGTACCAGAGTCATGAAGACAGCACCGGCAGGGTGTCCATCCATCTAGCTGAGATTGAGGTATTACCTCCACATTTTGATTTAAGAGTCAATCAGTTGAGCTTGCACAAGGTGTGAGCTGTGAGCCAGGCCCCCACCACAGGGAATCGGAGAAAGATCTCCTGCAAAGACACATTGAGGACAAGAGGGGCCAAAATTGAAGCTGTGGTACTCTGCATCTGGACTGTTCGGTGGCGTCAGGGAAGCCTTTATTATACCACACGACGAGATCTGAGAAATTTTAACACGAAGACTATTATATCCTTTTACATTGACGTAACCCCCCCAGAAACCCATTGTGGTTTGGAATTATCACCACATTAATAAATACTCTCTTCGCATTAACTAGCCTTGAAAAAGTCACGGGACTACCACACATTTGCGATGAAACACGTGTTGGCTGTAGAGGATTACTCTTGAAGAACTGCACTTATTAAACCAAACGTGATAGAAGAGAGAAGAACTACTACTTGTTCATTATTTATGTTTGTACTCACTGGTCACACTATGTACTAAATTCACTACAATAACTAACAAGACGTGTGCTTAGGAATGTTATCTGTTCTCAAAAAACTTAGGTTTGCCCTAGGGAGTTCGGTGGTTCTCCCCTCCTTTTAGCACCGTTAAACGATTGCTCAAATCATAATACTTGGTGTGAAGATTCCTCGTGGCGCCAATATACCTAAAACATGACACCACTATCCGGTTAATCTCTCAATATTGAAGCTGTGGTCTGGGGTAAGCAGCTCGTGTCCGGCCCGGGGAAGCAGCAAAAGTGACTACAGTTTAGGAGCGCGTTTCTCGAATTCATACTGTGGCCAATGTGGAGCAGAGTGTACGATGCACAACACGTTGGGGACACAGGGATTCTTTTTAGTGCCCCACAAATGATTTTTACGTATCAGTGTATTTACCTTGTCTGGTGAGCCCTCATGTCCCTGTTTGCTTGTGATCCTTGTTTGCAGGCCACCTGTGTCTATTATTGCCAAAAGGTCCATCTCGCTGCGGCAGTAGGCATGGGTCCTAAGGGCTACCACTTCTCCGCTGATGCCGCCCCTCGGTTTGCGTTGGCACAGCATAGCAAAACTTGCAAACTTTTGGCGTGCTCATGTTTAGCATGTTAAAAGGTATTAAAACTGGACAAATGTATTTCCTCTTTTCTGACCTCCAAGTCCTTGTGAGGGTAGTGACAGACACGTTGGGGCAGATTTATTACTTTCTGGTGCAAAGCGGGGCAGATACTAAACTCTGCTGTTCAAGGGGGAGAAAGCCTCGCAGAACCAGGTTTATAACAAGCATTTGCAATGCAATAGGTCTCGCATTTACACCAGTTTGAGCTATTGGCATTGTAAATGACAATGCCTTTTATTTATGTTTTGGTTTTTAAAACATAAATAAAAGGCATTGACAATTAAAATACTAATAGCTTAAACTCTCGCAAGTGCAAGACATGTTGCATTACAAATGCTTGTTTTATTTGTAAAAGCAAATTCCCGCTTTGAGATTTAGGTTTTGAAAATAAGAAGAGAAAATGAAAGTGTACAGCACGGTGTTGTCCTGTTGACAGAGCTGCTCAGCACATTTTCAATGCATTTACAGGAAGTGCCCTAAAGGAGGTTCCTCTAAATGCAAGAGGGGTCTGCAGAGCCTGTGGACATCTCGAAATGTGGCAGGCAGAGTCCTCTCAGTATGGCGGGAGTATGTTCCTACACCATGGCAACGGTTCTAACTCTGTCTGCCAAAATCAGGCCCTTGGTTTGTGGGGTGGTGTACCATAGCTGGGAAAGGTGGACATATCAGGTGGGAACTGGCCAAATCAGATGGGCTCATTCACACAGTGGTGAGCGTCAGTGTTCAGGAATTGATATATTGTTGGAATGAGGCCCCTGCTCATTGACATGTTCTGGAAGCATCTGAAGGTATTTCCGATGCTATTGAACGTTTGCTTCGATCAAGCACACTAGGCCCTATCTTGGTTCAGAAATATAAATGGTCCAAGTCGTGCTTTGATCTTCATATTGCCCGTGAACACACACTTGACGATAAAGACGTTGTTTTGATGTTAAGGTGCTGCAAACAAACTCTTCTAGAAAGGCGGGGCCGGCATCGGCCATGCCGAATGTATGGTGGGCGTGCCGGCCCCCGATGACCATACTGAGGCGGGCCTGTCGCGCGTTTTAATGACGCGACAGGTGCGCCCCTGCCATTAATTGGTCACGGTCTGGGGCGTGACCCGGAAGAGATCTAAAGCACTTCCGGGTCACGCACTTTGGCTAACGCCAGGCCAGTTAGAACTGGCCTGGCTGGAATCGGGGCGATAAAAGGCTGGGGAGCGGCGAGGTCTGCCTCTTTGCTCGCTGCTCCCTCAGCCTGCCACTAGTTATACCAGCCTCATCAGGAGGCTGTAATTTAATTTCCTCTGCACCGGTCCGCTTATACACGTATGCATTGTATGCCGGGGTTTGCCACAAAGTTTCTATACACCTTTGTGCTCATACATGTTTGCACAATAATGTATTGTATCGCACAGTACCGCTGCACCCATGTGCCAGTGCACTTGTACTTGGATATCCGTTTGGCGTCACACAGTACCGTCGCACCCCTGTGCATGTACAATGTGGCATTATATGCCAAGGGTTTGTCACGCGGTATCTCTGCACCCTTGTGCCTGTGCACTTACACAGTGAGATGTCCAGGCAGGGTCGCACATTACTGACGTCCTTGGGCTTGTAAAATTAAGCAGGCTATTCCTGTGTTGTTGCACCGGGCCAGCTCCCCCTGGGGCTGGTGCACATTTAGGGCATTTGGATGCCTATGTTGTCAGACAGTACCGGTGAACAATTGGGTGCGAACAGTATAAAAGCACCCTAAGCTGGGGGTGTGTGTGGATTGGCGGGGTACAGTCTCACGAAGTAGCGCTGACTTGTGAATTGTGTTTGGTCATCTACAAGCAAAAGGCACTAATCATTGATGTTTGATTTTAATTTATGTATGACTGGATCCACGCTTGATGCCTGGGAAGTGCTCCACACTGCTATGACTGCGAGATGTGGACAACCAAGGGGACCGGTAGATCTGAAACGTGAATGGCAAGCGACGGCATCAAGTGTGACGGGCGATCAATTCAAGGGCTCAATCGGTGCCAACATGAGACGGTGCGGCCCATGCACTATAGTTAAAGTGTATAGGTATGTCAACCATTTGTTGTTGCCATTTGTGGTAAGCTAACAGTACGCTGCCTTACAGGTGTATACCTTGCCAGTTTGACCGGAACACAGGTATTACTGGCGGATGCGACACATCAACACCCTTGTCGTGAAACGGTTATCTGCCATTATGGCGCCTGTGCTCGCGGGCGCCTGTGGTAGCGGACACTGCGCAATGTTGGGATGCTCCGTAGTAGGATGATAGGCTTGCACGGAGCCTATCCCAGAACATAGTGGTCAGGTGTAGGTAGTTCACAGTTTCCATGGGAGATTTTTAGGGGGCCTGTAGGGCACTACCTGGGTAGTCTTCCAATGGTGCAGCTACATCGGAAGTGAGTATCAGGGTCTGGGGCAATGTGTTACATCGTGATGCTATCAATCAAGGCCATGTAGTGGTAACACTACTCACTGAAGGGTCGACACGTCTATGCCAGGGCTGCTCCTCGGCAGAGACTGCAGAGCTTCCAATGGAAGGGAAGGGAACCTGAGAGGGCATGGAGCCACTCGAAAAATTTATTAGCAAAGTGAGAGGCTAGCTACGGTTTTACACCTGCAGACTATAGTAAGTAAGGAGGGAAATCTTGAGGGAGAATCTTCTTGCCTAGTTAGTGAGGTGGAGGGACAAGGCATGACCTTTCTGGGTGATTTGGGTGGGGGCCTGATAGTCGGGCAACTATGCAGGCCTGTGGCGGTAAGGTCATGATTGGTGAGCAGTAAATTGAAGGTCCTTAGGGGGCGGCGCCATTCTTGAATGACAAGTGGTCTCTCCTAGAACTCCTGGGGTAGTTACAGCCGGTTGGCTGTATGGGTGCGGGGAAGGGAGAGTTACGCTTTCCGGTAGGCTGCTTGGCCACCCCGCACGTGCACAATGGCGCAAATAAACGGCGCATAACTGCAAGGGCCTCATTATGGAGATAATCTAGAGGACGTACGGGGGTGACCTGGGGGGAAGTACCCTCACGGGGAACGGGCCCTCTGCGCATGCGCACTCCGGCTGGAGGGCGGGCATAAGGGCGTGCGGGGGTGACCTGGGGGGGAAGTACCCCTCATGGTGAACAGGCCCCCTGCGCATGCGCACTCCGGTTTGGAGTGCGTGCATAATAGGATATGGATCGGGCGCCAGTTTTTGACCTTGCCGTAGGCTCACAATAGGGATATGCAAAAAATAAAATAATTGAATATTGTTATTATGATTATTGATGATGGTATGTTTAGATTTGGATAGAAAAACCTTGTATTAGAGATATGTTAAGGTTAGCCATCTGACATCTGCACCTACCAATGTAATCAATGTAATGTAATGGTTTTCTGCGTATTGTGTAAATATTGTATATTAAATTTGTTTTAAAAATTTTATGTAAATAAATACGGCCGGGGGGTTTACGACCCCCTAATCCAAAATTCTTCTCATGTCATCTTGATATTGACGGGGGAAGAGGGGGTCTCGGTAGTACCTGGCCATATAGAAAGGCGGGGCCGGCATCGGCCACGCCGAATGTATGGCGGGCGTGCAGCCCCCCGATGAACATACTGGGGCGGGCCTGTCGCGCGTTTTAATGACGCGACAGGTGCGCCCCTGCCATTAATTGGTCACGGACTGGGGCGTGACCCGGGAGAGATCGAAAGCACTTCCGGGTCACACACTTTGGCTAACGCCAGGCCAGTTAGAAGGCCTGGCTGGAATCGGGGCGATAAAAGGCTGGGGAGCGGCGAGGTCTGCCTCTTTGCTCGCTGCTCCTTCAGCCTGCCACTAGTTATACCAGCCTCATCAGGAGGCTGTAATTTAATTTCCCCACCCACCGTCCCCTAAAAGCAGGGTTTTGCAGCGTGTATTGTTGGGAATTTTTATTTTCAGGTTGAAATGATTGTTTATCATATGTGTGATGAATCTTCTTTCCCATTGTATTATGAGGTTTTTTCCTTACACAGGTGTTGGACCCGGCCTCGTGGCGTGGTCTTAACCCTCTTGGATTGTGCTCGTCCCCCGCACCGGCCTACACGGGCCGCCCTTTCAGGCCGCCAGGGACCCCTCCTTCCTTCGAGGCCCCCTTTGGATTGTACCCGTTTTCCTACACCCGCCTCAGCGGCCCCCTTTTCCAGGCCGCACAGGGATCCCTCATCCCTTCGGGGTCCCCCCCATGCTTGCTCCACGCCCCAGCCCACGCAGCCCGGCTCCCTCCGGCCTCGGCCCCAGCGAAGCCCCGACATCGAGGCACCAAGATCTGGCCAGGGGGCACCGCATGGCCACTTCACCACTCCCGGAGGGGGAGAGTTTCGATGGGACCCCCACCGTCCCTCAACACCTAGGTGCGATCGTCCTCCGGCCTCCCCGGGCCTGGCGCCTCTCCCGCTGGGCGTCTGGCCTCTCCCAGCCCGGCCTCTCCGCCCCCCCAGGCGCAAGGGTCCGGACATCAAAGGGCTCCAGACCTATATCTGGGGCAACCCCGCAATGGGACAGTAGTTGTATCCCGGAGTCAAGAGCCCTGCTGATGGAATCGCGGCTGACCCTACGGAGAAGAACTCTTGCTGACACTACCACGAGCCCTGCTGACTGCGTCGCGGCTCCACCTTATTGAGACAAGGAACCTCACTGAACATCGGAGCCCTGCTGACGCTGTCGCGGCCCAACCTCGCTGAAACCTCCACCAGAGCCCTGCTGACGTCGTCGCGGTCGAGCTGAACTGAACCACCTTAAGAGCCCTGCTGACCTAGTCGTGGCTAAAGCTCCACGAACTGATCGCCAGAGCTCTGCTGACGCCGTCGCGGCTCGACCACTCCGAGACCCGGAGTTCCTCCAGCTTGAGGATCAAGAACTGGGCCTAAGGTACCCTCGTACCCAGCTGCTACTAAAGACTGTCCCGCTACCCCGTCCCCACCAAAGACTTTGAGACTCTTGCGGATCCCTCGATCCCCCCTTGTATATATCGATAACCGTAACTTCCTAAATGCTGATAAAGAATTGCTCGTCTTGATAAACATCCTCGAGTCCTGTGTGGTGGTGTTACTGTGCTAGTACGGAATAGGAGAAGGACCTCTCCTAGGAGGCTTCTCAGCAGTGCTCGGCTACTTCGTACAGTGAGGGGGGCCCCCCTGGGTGGTCTCTCCGACCCCCCCCCGAGGTCCGCCTTCCAACATTTGGTGGCCAGCGACGGGATCCGAGCCGAACGCAGATCGTACAAGCAAGTAACCCACTCGCTATCCATCCAGACGAACAGAGACCATGGAGTTCCAACCAGAACGATTGGAAGAGTTAAAACAGTTCTGCAAGGACAAGGGCATTACGACCACCGGCCTAGGTACCAAGGAAGAGATGCAGAAAGCCCTGAGAACCTGGATAGAGTCCGAGGCGGGTCCCTCCCAGAGTGAAGGTCCCCTGCCCCTGAATGCAGCCACGCCACCAGCACCGACCCCAGCGAACGAAGGGAGAAACAGCCTGGAAACCGGCCTCTCCGCGGAAGAAATACGAGAGCGGGAGAAGGTCCGGACCCATGAGCTAGAGCTCGCTCGACTTCGGCTGGATGGCGAACTCCTGCTGGCCGAAAAGAAATTGGCCATGGAACAGCTACGACTACAAGAGGAGATAGAGGAGAAGAAACGGCATCGAGAACTAGAAGAGAAACGGCTACTCCTGCTGGCGGAGAAAAAGTTGGCCTTGGAGCAACTACGGCTGCAGGAGGAAATCGAAGAAAAGAAACGGCATCGAGAACTAGAAGAGAAAAGGCTGACCCTCGAACACGAGCGGGGCCTCAAAGAACTCGAGCTCAAGGCCCAGAAGGGGGAGACCGGCACCCCCAGCAATAGAGACGTTCTGCTGCCCACCGAAGCCAAGGTCCATATTCCCAAAGATGTCGTCAAGGAGTACTATAAAAACGACGAAATCCAGCAGTGGTTTAAGGCGTACGAGGTGGCCATGACCTCCCATCGGGTACCCCGGAAGGATTGGGGTGCCGGCCTATGGGGTCGGTTCCTTAGCGAGGGCCGAGACACCCTACTCCAGCTCCTGGAAGAGGTGATGACCTCGTACGACCATATGAAGGAGGCCCTGCTCACCCGCTATGGACTAACCGCGGAAATGTACCGCAAGCGTTTCAGAGACTGCAAGAAAATCCCCGGTACCACGTGGGTAGAGTATGTTGACTTTTTCAGCAGGGCCCTAGAAGGTTGGATCAAGGGGAGCAAGGTCACCACCTACGGGCAGCTGGTCGACCTCATTATTTGGGAACACCTCTCCAACAACTGCTTCGTGGAGCTAAGGCAACACCTCTTCGACAGCAAGCTGACCGAGCCGCGGAAGCTCGCCGCCGTGGCCGATCGATGGGTCAACACCCGAGTCCCCCGGAGCTCGATGGGGGAGTACCAGCGAAACCCCACCGGACCCCCCCGCCATCGCGGCGGGGGAGGAGGGTCGAACAGGAATCGGGACATCCCAGCCGGGCCGCCCCGGAGTCCGCCTCGGGGGCCGCCTCAGCAACACACCTCCCCAAACCTAGTCCGAAGAGGGACGACGCCAGCCAAAACCGGACCCCGGCCCACGATAACCTGCTACGGCTGCCAACAAACAGGACACTATGCCAGCGACCCTGCCTGCCCCCTGAACCGACGAAGGGGGACCAGCGGGCCCCCGCCCCGACAACTAGCGGCTGCCGCCCTGGGAGAAGGGGAGGAAGAGGAAGAACCCCTCGACGGGGGGTCCACTGAGTGGGAGCCGGTGGCCATGTCCCTGGTCTACCTGGGCAGCAGAGAAATGGTGCCCCGAACACCCATCCCAAGCAACACCCAGAAATACCAACAGTGGGTCACTATCAATGGACGATGGGCCGAAGACCTCCGTGACACCGGAGCCAGTGTCACCGCTGTCCGCTGCCACCTGGTGGCCCCCGAACAGATCCTGCCGAATGTGCTATGCCCCGTCCGGACGGCCGACAACAGCGAGAGCATGTGCCAGATGGCCCAGATTCCCTTTGAATGGGGAGGGGTGACGGGCATGCTGAAGGTGACTGTCCGCGACGACGCTCCGGTGGACTGCCTCCTGGGGAACGACCTCGAGAGTTCCCCCTGGGCTCAAGTGGAGCGGCGAGAGCATCTCCGAATGCTAGGACTACCCGAATGGGCCTGCGCCACCACCCGGTCCATGGCCGCCCAGGCCCCCCGTTCATCCATGGCCGCCGACACCGTCGAGCCCGAGGGGCCCGTGCCACCACCTGCCTCTAGCAAGGAAGACGCGGACACCGATGCCAGATCCACGGTGCCCCCCGGACGAAATCGCCTCTCTCGGCACACTCCCGGAGCTTGCCCAATGGCGCCACGACGGGGGCCCCACCAGAGAACAGTTCTTGCAGGAACAGAAGACCTGCCCCTCCCTTGAAGGAGTCCGGCAGCAAGCGGCCTCGCAGGCCAACGATGACCAGACCGGAACCCACTGGGTCTATTGGGCCGAAGGACTACTGTACAGCGAGCAGAAGACTGCAGAACTGGGGGCCAGTCGAGTGCTGGTGGTCCCCCTCCGATTCCAGGAGTTCCTCCTTAACCTGGCACATGATGTGCCCCTCGCCGGGCACCTGGGGCAGGACAAAACCTACAGCCGCCTGGTGACCCACTTCTACTGGCCCCGGATGCGGAGGGACGTGGACAACCACTGCCGGTGCTGCCAGACCTGCCAAGCCAGCGTCAAGACGGGGGGACGGGTCAAAGCCCCTCTCCAGCCCTTCCCAGCAGTCAACACCCCGTTCGAACGGGTCGGAATAGACATCGTAGGGCCCCTGGACCCCCGGACCGCCCTGGGTCACCGCTTCATCCTGGTCCTCGTAGACCACGCAACATGGTACCCTGAGGCCATCCCGCTTCGAACTGTGACAGCCCCCGTAGTGGGCCGGGCCTTAATGGGGATCTTCTCGAGAGTGGGGTTCCCCCGAGAAGTGGTGAGCGACCGAGGTACGAACTTCATCTCTAAATACATGCGGTCCCTGTGGCAGCAGTGCGGGGTCACGTACAAGTTCACCACCCCATACCACCCTCAGGGGAACGGACTGGTCGAGCGGTTCAACAGAACCTTAAAAGGCATGATCAAGGGCCTGGAAGAACCCCTACGGCGGAGATGGGATGTCCTGCTGCCGTGCCTCCTGTTTGCCTATCGGGAGGTCCCGCAGAAGTCCCTGGGGTTCAGCCCTTTCGAATTGTTGTACGGGCATCCAGTCCGAGGACCCCTCAGCCTGGTCAAGGAGGGCTGGGAGACGAAGCCCCGAGATGCCCCTCCCGACGTCTACAGATACCTCCTGACCCTACGAAACCAGACCCGAAGCTTCCGAGCCCTGGCCGAAGCCAACCTCGAGGCCAGCCAAGAGGACATGAAAAGATGGTACGATCAAAACGCCTCTACCATCGAGTTTGAGCCGGGCCAGCAAGTCTGGGTCATGTCACCGGTTGACCCCTGCGCCCTCCCGGACAAATGGACCGGGCCCTTCAAGGTGGTGGAGAAGAAGAGCCCTGTCACCTACCTGATCGACATGGAGTCTCCCTGGAACCCCCTCCGGGTTCTACACGCTAACCGGCTCAAACCCCACTTTGCCCGGACCGAACTAAGCCTACTGCTAGCGACTGACGACGGGGGCGAAGGCGACTCCGAGCCCCTACCCGACCTCCTGCGGACCAGCGACCACGACGGGACCATCGAAGGTGTCCAACTCGCCTCCTCCCTGACCCCGGAACAGCACCACGACTGTCAGCAACTGTTGCAGCCCTTTGCGGCCCTCTTCTCCCTCACTCCGGGGGTGACTCCATGGTGTGTCCACGAAGTCGACACTGGGAACAGTCCCCCCGTGTGACACAGAGCCTACAGAGTACCCGACCGGGTGCGGGCCTGCATCCAGGCTGAGGTGGCGAAGATGCTGGCCCTCGGGGTCATCGAGCCCTCCGACAGCCCGTGGGCCAGTCCCGTCGTCCTGGTGCCAAAGGCCGCCGCACCAGGCACCCCCCCGGAGCTACGATTTTGTGTGGACTACCGGGCCCTGAACGCTATTACCAAGACCGATGCCCATCCTCTTCCCCGGGCCGACGAGCTCATCGACCGCTTAGGGGCAGCCCGCTACCTGAGCACTTTTGACCTCACCGCCGGGTACTGGCAGATCCAGCTCACCCCCGGTGCCCAAGAGAGATCCGCTTTCTCCACCCCTGATGGGCACTACCACTTTCGGGGGATGCCCTTCGGCATGAAGAACGCCCCGGCCACCTTCCAGAGACTAGTGGACAAGGTCCTGGCCGGGCTAGAGGCCTTCAGGGCGGCTTATTTAGATGACATTGCCGTATACAGCAGCCACTGGGCTGAGCACCTGGGGCACCTCAAAGCGGTCCTGGCCGCCCTCCAAAGGGCCGGGCTCACGATCAAGGCCAGCAAATGCCAGATAGGCCAAGGATCGATGACCTATCTGGGCCATCAAGTAGGGAGCGGTCAGGTGGCTCCCCTCCAACCGAAAGTTGATGCCATCCAGGCGTGGGAACCCCCCACCACCCAGACAGCTGTCCGGGCCTTCCTGGGCCTCACCGGGTACTACCGGCGATTCATCAGAGACTATGGGAGCATTGTCGGCCCCCTCACAGAGCTCACGTCAAAAAAGCAGCCCAAGAAGGTACACTGGACCCCCGCTGCCAGACGGATTTGAGACTCTCAAAATGGCGATGTGCACTGCCCCCGTGCTACAGGCCCCTGACTACAGCAAGGAGTTCGTGGTGCAGACGGACGCCTCCGAATATGGAACTGGGGCCGTCCTGTCCCAGGTAGATTCGGAGGGACTCGACAGACCCGTGGCCTTCATCAGCCGACGGCTGCTGCCCCGGGAGCAGCGGTGGAGCACCATCGAGCGGGAGGCCTTCGCTGTAGTGTGGGCCCTCAAGAAACTCCGGCCCTATCTCTTCGGCACCCACTTCCGGGTCCAGACCGACCACCGGCCCTTGCGGTGGTTAATGCAAATGAGGGGCGAGAACCCCAAGCTGCTGCGATGGTCCATCTCGCTGCAAGGGATGGACTTCTGTGTTGAACACCGGCCCGGCAATGACCACGCCAACGCCGACGGCCTGTCCCGCTTCTTCCGCCTCGACGAGGAGAACCCCCAAGGAAATGGGTGACTCTCCCTTCCTTCGGCTGGGGGGGACGCCTGTTGGACCCGGCCTCGTGGCGTGATCTTAACCCTCTTGGATTGTGCTCGTCCCCCGCACCGGCCTACACGGGCCGCCCTTTCAGACCGCCAGGGACCCCTCCTCCCTTCGAGGCCCCCTTTGGATTGTACCCGTTTTCCTACACCCGCCTCAGCGGCCCCCTTTTCCAGGCCGCACAGGGACCCCTCATCCCTTCGGGGTCCCCCCCATGCTTGCTCCACGCCCCAGCCCACGCAGCCCGGCTCCCTCCGGCCTCGGCCCCAGCGAAGCCCCGACATCGAGGCACCAAGATCTGGCCAGGGGGCACCGCATGGCCACTTCACCACTCCCGGAGGGGGAGAGTTTCGATGGGACCCCCACCGTCCCTCAACACCTAGGTGCGATCGTCCTCCGGCCTCCCCGGGCCTGGCGCCTCTCCCGCTGGGCATCTGGCCTCTCCCAGCCCGGCCTCTCCGCCCCCCCAGGCGCAAGGGTCCGGACATCAAAGGGCTCCAGACCTATATCTGGGGCAACCCCGCAATGGGACAGTAGTTGTATCCCGGAGTCAAGAGCCCTGCTGATGGAATCGCGGCTGACCCTACGGAGAAGAACTCTTGCTGACACTACCACGAGCCCTGCTGACTGTGTCGCGGCTCCACCTTATTGAGACAAGGAACCTCACGGAACATCGGAGCCCTGCTGACGCTGTCGCGGCCCAACCTCGCTGAAACCTCCACCAGAGCCCTGCTGACGTCGTCGCGCCTCGAGCTGAACTGAACCACCTTAAGAGCCCTGCTGACCTAGTCGCGGCTCAAGCTCCACGAACTGATCGCCAGAGCCCTGCTGACGCCGTCGCGGCTCGACCACTCCGAGACCCGGAGTCCCTCCAGCTTGAGGATCAAGAACTGGGCCTAAGGTACCCTCGTACCCAGCTGCTACTAAAGACTGTCCCGCTACCCCGTCCCCACCAAAGACTTTGAGACTCTTGCGGATCCCTCGATCCCCCCTTGTATATATCGATAACCGTAACTTCCTAAATGCTGATGAAGAATTGCTCGTCTTGATAAACATCCTCGAGTCCTGTGTGGTGGTGTTACTGTGCTAGTACGGAATAGGAGAAGGACCTCTCCTAGGAGGCTTCTCAGCAGCGCTCGGCTACTTCGTACAGTGTGGGGGGCCCCCCTGGGTGGTCTCTCCGACCCCCCCGAGGTCCGCCTTCCAACAACAGGTTGCGTATTGTCGTATTTTAGTGCTATGCCTTGGTCAGGCGGTAAGGTCATGATTGGTGAGCAGTAAATTGAAGGTCCTTAGGGGCCGGCGCCATTCTTGAATGGGGTCGCCCAAGGGGGAGGGACAAGTGGTCTCTCCTAGAACTCCTGGGGTAGTTACAGCCGGTTGGCTGGATGGGTGCGGGGAAGGGGGAGTTACGCTTTCCAGTAGGCTGCTTGGCCACCCCGCACGTGCACAATGGCGCAAATAAACGGGGCATAACTGCAAGGGCCCCATTATGGAGATAATCTAGAGGGCGTACGGGGGTGACCTGGGGGGGAAGTACCCTCACGGGGAACGGCCCCTCTGTGCATGCGCACTCCGGCTGGAGGGCGGGCATAAAGGCGTGCGGGGGTGACCTGGGGGGGGAAGTACCCCTCATGGTGAACGGGCCCCCTGCGCATGCGCACTCCGGTTTGGAGTGCGTGCATAATAGGATATGGATCGGGCGCCAGTTATTGACCTTGCCGTAGGCTCACAATAGGGATACGCAGAAAATAAAATAATTGAATATTGTTATTATGATTATTGATGATGGTATGTTTAGATTTGGATAGAAAAACCTTGTATTAGAGATGTGTTAAGGTTAGCCATGTGACATCTGCACCTACCAATGTAATCAATGTAATGTAATGGTTTTCTGCGTATTGTGTAAATATTGTATATTAAATTTGTTTTAAAACTTTTATGTAAATAAATACGGCCGGGGGGTTTACGACCCCCTAATCCAAAATTCTTCTCATGTGATCTTGATATTGACGGGGGAATAGGGGGTCTCGGTAGTACCTGGCCATACTGCCAGGGAGGCGCAGGTCCGCGACAAGGCATGGGAGGATCTGTGTCGAGCTAGTATTTCAGAAATCAAGGTGTATTCTTACAGTTTGCCATTGCCAACAGCTCCTATTTTCATGAAGGGCCTGTTGTCCAATTAGTTTCCAACATAAATGAGTTCATCTCTTAAGTAGTATGTATAGATCTAAGAAAATGAGCATTAATAAGACAGTAATGTCATCTACAAAGAGCATGGTGTTTCATATACAGGAGGTAATTCAATAAGTTCATGAGTGCTTCTCTGGGAAATCACGGGACCAGACAATATTTCTTTAGATTTATTTAAGCACAAAATGGATTTGTGGGCCCTGTGGTGACTGATGACCTGAATGCCAGCAAATAGTTTCTCCATATCAAAGTCGGGATCAGAATCTATTGCAATTCCAGTCTTTAAAAAAGCCAATAGGTCTCGGCAATGCGAGAGCTATTGGCTTTTTCAATGTTAAGGCCTTTTAGCCAAGTAGCCCAAGAGCACACAGTATAGCAGGGAGGCCCTAATTTACAATTTTTTTCTGGTCTACCCCTTTATTTTTGTCTATTTTCTTTTTCGTAGAAAGGGCATTATGATAGCTGGAATGACATTACTAAGCAGGATGCTAAAATAGAACCAGGTTCGAGTCTGGGCGTAGGCTCAAAATCTTGTGATCCTGCGCATCTCCACTGCCTAAAAAGATGAACAGAACCTTGTGTAATGCAGCAGTTGCTCGTGTAAAGTGCTACAACACCTTTGGGCTGAGTTTGCACTATATAAAACTGCAAAACTAATAATGATTTGTCTGTTTACGACCATGGATTAGATGAGAAACTGGGATTTGTTGGTTTGCGAAATTAGGAAACTAGTAAATTCTATATTTGGCACTAACTTTTTGAGGTTAAAGTATCGTTTGCTTTAAAATGGTGAATGCTTTTGCTCGACTTTTAGTAAGGGGGTTTTCAAAGTGCTACCAGAGGCATTTTGGTGGCCTCAAGCTTGCATGCATGTGCCCGTGAACGCGCGCGCCGCCATCTGTCTTTCCTCCTGTCACGGGTCATTAAGTGCACTGCGATCGCGATCACTTTCACTTTCGCGCACAATTCCCGATCTTGTTTCTCTCAATGTCTCTGCAGGACCTCAGGCAATGCCTTTCTCTTACTGACTCCTGCGTGTCGAGCAGTACCAGTGTTTACCCGCTTATTCCCTCCCGCTGTAGAGCTTGCTGCGGCTACAAATCCACGAAAGCATTAATTTTTCCACAACATGATCGCCTTTATACCATGTTTATTTGTAGAATTAAACAAAAATCTAGATTCTCATGCTGTATCTTATTCTGCCATCTAGTGGCTGATCTTTATTTATTTATTTTATTTACTTCATTTGTAAAGCGCTCTGTCACCTAACAGGCATCCTGGCGCTAGCACACTTAGAGTACAGTGTAAAAAAATGTGCCAGAAAAAAAACAGACAACTTACTAGACTTTGGGGAACAACCAGGTTTTTAGTCTCCTTCTAAAAAGGAGATCACTGATTTGTCTCAGTTCCAATGGGAGTCCATTCCAAAGTCTAGCAGCTGCTACACCAAAGGTACTTCCACCCGATTTAACTTTCCTGAACCTTGAAGTCTTAGCCAGTCTCGCCGACGAAGAGCGGAGGCTTCTAACTGGAACATACCACTCAAACTTCCTCTGCATAGAGATTGGTCCCAGCCCATGCAGGGCTTTAAACACTAAACAGAGGGACTTAAACTGAATCCTCTGTCCCGACGGGAGCCAATGCAATTCTGCCACGGCCAAAGAGGAAGAGGACCTTCTGGGCCAGCCTAAGACTAGCTTGGCTGCCGTTGACTGAATCTTGAAAAGTCTGTCCAGAAGAAATTTGGAGATTCTAACAAAAGGGCATTGCAGTAATCTAATCTGCTTAGGATGGTGCTTCGTGCCACTAGCACACGCGCTTGGGGAGGCAGCAGTGGAAAGATTTTCCGCAGAGATCTAATAATAGCCGCAGAGCTGCCCACTGTTCTAGTAACGTGAGCCTCCATTGTAAGTTTATTGTTGAACATAGCACCCAGGTTAAGGACCGTTTCAACTGGTCTAACCACGGTCGAAGTTTCGCTGGGCAACACAGAGGGAACCCTGTCAGCCGAACAATAAAGCACCACGGTCTTACCCGCATTAAACTGCACCGAGTTTCCCTTCAGCCCCAGAGCCGTGTCACGCAGGCAGTAGTGAAACACTTCCAATGAGGTCGACTGATCTCCCTCCAAGGAGAGAATCAGCTGCGTGTCATCTGCATAATTTACGATGTTGATATTATTCTCTTTGATGACCGCAATCAGGGGTTTCATATAGATATTAAATAAAGTAGGGCTAATTGCCGAGCCCTGTGGCACGCCATGTGAGATATTAGTAAAGGCAGATTGGTAAGGGCGGAGGGACACTGCTTGCTTTCTGTCTGATCTTTAAAAAGCAACTTAGTAAATGTTTTTACTTGTCGATTTTACGTGATGGTTTATATGGCAAATGCTGACGTCGACAATAAGCCACACAACGAATAACATAATCACCATCTTTTAATTGTAGTTTACTCCTTCGGAAACAATCTTTTGTATTGATTTTCCGCGGTAATCGGGGAAATCCAGCTACTAAGGATACATGTGCTAGATTGTTAATGTTTCTTTACTTATCATGCAAGATGTTACATGTGCCGCCAAAAGCTTACTCCACCATAGTTGCACCCCTTGTTGTGATGCCATTCTATAATGGAAATGTAGCCTCAATTGACATTTGCAAGATGGTGACGTGGTTTTATGTTTACACTGCACTTCTACTACATATTACTACATGGACTTTAACACACGCCACGAGCAGTAGCAATTTAAAAACAGTCTGTCTGACAGATACTGGATTTCGAAAACAAAAAATTGATTTGCGTGACCGTTTTTTAAACATTTCCTCAACAGGTCCTATTAAGGGGTTAATATCCCTTTTTAGGGCACCGAGGGCTTATTTGAACTCCCATCCTTCTGTAGCTCCTGGTCTGACCAGATTCTGTGCCATAATTACCACGAAGTACGCGGAAGTCACCTTAATAACATGACTCAGCGCTTTATAAAAGTCCATTAATAAATAAGTGAATAACATTTGGTATCTGCTCCTCGTACTTCTGGCTCATCTCCCTATGTGGAACACGGCTTTGCAATCATTCAAGACACAATATGCAAATCTGGAATAGATGCATGCTGCCAGAAGGAAGACTTGCTTAGCTGTAACCATGGATTTGAAGCTTGGTGACATTCTAGATTCACATGAACACCCTGTCCCAGGTGAAGAGGAATGAAAACTAGCTATGCAGTCATCAATCTTCAGATATAGTTGCATTACAGTTCATCCGTGCACTAGTCCTCGAGCGCACATAGAATCTAAAGAAAGCTGATATCTTGTAGGTTTAGGCTGATGTCATCATGACTCATAGAGGGCCAGATGTACTAAGGTTCCCGTTTACATTTGTTAAATAGCCACTCCATAGGAATCACTATTTAAAAAAAGCAAAAGGATATGTACAACATTTGCTAATCCCTAATAGCGATTGCTACAGATTAGGAATCGCTATTAGGGAACCGCAAATAGGAAATGCCAGTGAATTCCCGTCTATGGATGAAATAGGAAATGGTTTGCATTTCCTAAGTTGTGATTTCCTAATAGGAGATCGCAATCTAAGAAGTGCAAAGCCAAGGGTGCCTCTGGACTTAAGGCCCCCCTGGAGCCACCCCGAATTTCCTATTGCACCTATTAGTGCACATATGCCCGAGGGGCATATGTGCGCTTCATGTCACAATAAAAACAAGCATTGGCATAGCCAATAGGTCTCGCCTTTGGGACCTTATAAGTGTTTAGCCATGCAACACTTGATGTTGTTGCACCAAGGATATTGTGCTGCATAACTAAACGCTTTTAAGGTCCCAAAGGTGAGACCTATTGGCTATGCCAATGCTTGTTTTAGGGGGTGGTGAGCACCTTATAAAGACTGCTTGGGATCGTAAAAATGCATTGTTGGAATTTTCCGAAGCCGGACTTTGATTGGACCTGGACTGTGTGGAGGAGTGGAAGAGGGTTAGAGGGAAGATGAAAGCCCTGCTTGTGGGAATGTGCAACAGCAGTTATGCGATCTGGGGGCATATGTATCAAGCTAATTTTTACTCGCAAACGCTGCGAATCGCAAAATACAGCGTTTGCGAGTAAAAATTCGCAAAACGGGATGTATTAGGCAAAATCCCATCGCAAAATTAAGGAATTGCTAATTTAGCGATTTCTTAATTTTGCGTAAGCATTTAAGAAATCGCAAATTGCGATTTCTTAAATGATATGTAAAAAGCACCCAAGTTGTGCGAATTATCCTTAAGAAATCGCAAATTACCACCAACTTCCAGTTGGTGGTAATTTGCGATTTCCTTTCAAAATGCACTATTTTTAATTTTGCAAAGTGCCACGTGACGCTCATACATGCCCTTAGGGCATGTATGTGCGCCATATGCACACACATGCTCATTTCAGGGGTGCATCAGGGTGTCATCATGACACCCTTGCACCTTTGAAATTATTCTCAAATAGCGATTAGCAAATTGCGAATTCGCTATTTGAGAATTACTTCCCATTCATTCCTATGGGTCTCCTGGCCCATAGAAATGAATGGCCAGGTATTCCTTAATTGCGATTTCGCAATTTGCTAATCGCAATTAAGGAATGTTAAGAAATCGCAAAAAGTTTGCGATTTTTTTAATACATCCCGTTTTGCAATTCTCAAATAGCGATTCTTTAACAATCGCTATTTGAGAATCGCAAATGGTGATGTTGATACATATGCCCCTTAGACTATATTGTTTAGGTTAAGGGCTATTCTGTGCATTGTTTACATTATAAAGATGGACAAATGGCTAAACCGGTGCACCTCTGCAGTCGCTGGCTCACAGCAAAGGGGTCGTATGCAGGCTAAATGAGGTGTCGACATTTTGTGCAACATTCGTGATTTAGGTCTAAACCAGAAATCAAATATTGAGCTTTGTTTACGTTGCGTGTCATGCAGGGAATTCTAATGTGTTTAGTATAGAGGATCTCTCAAGAAAGGCCTGTCAGTATGGAATGTGCACTGACAGACTAGCAGGAAGTTTACCACGTAGGCCATGCCCAGAATGACAGGACGTCGAGATGATGCCAAGATCCCAACCGAGTTTCCCAGTTCTAAAACCGCAGCCCTGACCGCAATGCCACGTCCTCTCCCTGCTGTGCACTGCAGCTAGGAATGACCCACAAGGGTGCGGCGCCAAAGACAGCGGCTGGAACTCAAACTGTAGATAGCCAACAGACAGCCACTGTAGTTTAAAACAAGCACAGTGCACTACAACTGCAACTGATCAAGAGAGAGCGGCGTCCGAAGCAGCCACTGTGTTTCAAACATGACCGCTGTGCACTGCAACAGAAAATACCCAATAAGAGTGTGGCGCCACAAACTGCCACTGTAAATACAGATGAACGCTGCACACTGCAACCGCAAATAATAATAAGGAGAGCAGCCACTGTGCTCTAACAGGGCCTAGTAAACCCAATAAATAATTCATTTCCCCTTTTGCTGTGCCATAGAAACACCAGATTCTACGACCGACTCGTTTTAAGAGGGGTTTTAATAAATAGTTCGTACCGCTAAAACACAAGAAAGTGAACAAGTGGTGTGCGTTCCATGGGGAAACAAATACGAGACTGCTCTGTCTCCGAGTCTGAGAGGGCTGCTCTGTCTCCGAGTCTGAGAGGGCTGCTCTGTCTCCGAGTCTGAGAGGGCTGCTCTGTCTCCGAGTCTGAAAGGGCTGCTCTGTCTCCGAGTCTGAGAGGGCTGCTGTCTCCGAGTCTGAAAGGGCTGCTCTGTCTCAGAGTCTGAGAGGGCTGCTCTGTCTCCGAGTCTGAGAGGGCAGCTCTGTCTCCGAGTCTGAGAGGGCTGCTCTGTCTCCGAGTCTGAGAGGGCTGCTCTGTCTCTGAGTCTGAGAGGGCTGCTCTGTCTCTGAGTCTGTGAGGGCTGCTCTGTCTCCGAGTCTGGGAGGGCTGCTCTGTCTCCGAGTCTGAGAGGGCTGCTGTCTCAGAGTCTGAGAGGGCTGCTCTGTCTCCGAGTCTCAGAGGGCTGCTCTGTCTCAGAGTCTGAGAGGGCTGCTCTGTCTCCGAGTCTGAGAGGGCTGCTCTGTCTCCGAGTCTGAGAGGGCTGCTGTCTCCGAGTCTGAGAGGGCTGCTCTGTCTCCGAGTCTGAGAGGGCTGCTCTGTCTCCGAGTCTGGGAGGGCTGCTCTGTCTCCGAGTCTGAGAGGGCTGCTCTGTCTCTGAGTCTGTGAGGGCTTCTCTGTCTCCGAGTCTGAGAGGGCTGCTCTGTCTCAGAGTCTGAGAGGGCTGCTCTGTCTCCGAGTCTGAGAGGGCTGCTGTCTCCGAGTCTGAGAGGGCTGCTCTGTCTCAGAGTCTGAGAGGGCTGCTCTGTCTCAGAGTCTGAGAGGGCTGCTCTGTCTCCGAGTCTGAGAGGGCTGCTCTGTCTCCGAGTCTGAGAGGGCTGCTGTCTCCGAGTCTGAGAGGGCTGCTCTGTCTCCGAGTCTGAGAGGGCTGCTCTGTCTCCGAGTCTGAGAGGGCTGCTCTGTCTCTGAGTCTGAGAGGGCTGCTCTGTCTCTGAGTCTGAGAGGGCTGCTCTGTCTCCGAGTCTGTGAGGGCTGCTCTGTCTCCGAGTCTGAGAGGGCTGCTGTCTCCGAGTCTGAGAGGGCTGCTGTCTCCGAGTCTGAGAGGGCTGCTCTGTCTCCGAGTCTGAGAGGGCTGCTCTGTCTCCGAGTCTGAGAGGGCTGCTCTGTCTCAGAGTCTGAGAGGGCTGCTCTGTCTCCGAGTTTGAGAGGGCTGCTCTGTCTCTGAGTCTGAGAGGGCTGCTCTGTCTCCGAGTCTGGGAGGGCTGCTCTGTCTCCGAGTCTGAGAGGGCTGCTGTCTCCGAGTCTGAGAGGGCTGCTCTGTCTCCGAGTCTGAGAGGGCTGCTCTGTCTCCGAGTCTCAGAGGGCTGCTCTGTCTCCGAGTCTCAGAGGGCTGCTCTGTCTCCGAGTCTGAGAGGGCTGCTCTGTCTCCGAGTCTCAGAGGGCTGCTCTGTCTCCGAGTCTGAGAGGGCTGCTCTGTCTCCGAGTCTCAGAGGGCTGCTCTGTCTCCGAGTCTGAGAGGGCTGCTCTGACTCCGAGTCTGAGAGGGCTGCTCTGTCTCCGAGTCTGAGAGGGCTGCTCTGTCTCCGAGTCTGAGAGGGCTGCTCTGTCTCCGAGTCTGAGAGGGCTGCTCTGACTCCGAGTCTGAGAGGGCTGCTCTGTCTCCGAGTCTGAGAGGGCTGCTGTCTCCGAGTCTGAGAGGGCTGCCCTGTCTCCGAGTCTGAGAGGGCTGCTCTGTCTCACAGTCTGAGAGGGCTGCTCTGTCTCAGAGTCTGAGAGGGCTGCTCTGTCTCCGAGTCTGAGAGGGCTGCTCTGTCTCCGAGTCTGAGAGGGCTGCTCTGTCTCCGAGTCTGAGAGGGCTGCTCTGTCTCAGAGTCTGAGAGGGCTGCTCTGTCTCCGAGTCTGAGAGGGCTGCTCTGACTCCGAGTCTGAGAGGGCTGCTCTGTCTCAGAGTCTGAGAGGGCTGCTCTGTCTCAGAGTCTGAGAGGGCTGCTCTGTCTCCGAGTCTGGGAGGGCTGCTCTGTCTCCGAGTCTGGGAGGGCTGCTCTGTCTCCAAGTCTGAGAGGGCTGCTCTGTCTCCGAGTCTGGGAGGGCTGCTCTGTCTCCGAGTCTGAGAGGGCTGCTCTGTCTCAGAGTCTGAGAGGGCTGCTCTGTCTCCGAGTCTGAGAGGGCTGCTCTGTCTCCGAGTCTGAGAGGGCTGCTCTGTCTCAGAGTCTCAGAGGGCTGCTCTGTCTCAGAGTCTGAGAGGGCTGCTCTGTCTCAGAGTCTGAGAGGGCTGCTCTGTCTCTGAGTCTGAGAGGGCTGCTCTGTCTCCGAGTCTCAGAGGGCTGCTCTGTCTCCGAGTCTGTGAGGGCTGCTCTGTCTCCGAGTCTGAGAGGGCTGCTCTGTCTCCGAGTCTGAGAGGGCTGCTCTGTCTCAGAGTCTGAGAGGGCTGCTCTGTCTCCGAGTCTGAGAGGGCTGCTCTGTCTCCGAGTCTGAGAGGGCTGCTCTGTCTCCGAGTCTGAGAGGGCTGCTCTGTGTCCGAGTCTGGGAGGGCTGCTCTGTCTCCGAGTCTCAGAGGGCTGCTCTGTCTCCGAGTCTGAGAGGGCTGCTCTGTCTCCGAGTCTGAGAGGGCTGCTCTGTCTCCGAGTCTGAGAGGGCTGCTCTGTCTCCGAGTCTGAGAGGGCTGCTCTGTCTCCGAGTCTGAGAGGGCTGCTCTGTCTCCGAGTCTCAGAGGGCTGCTCTGTCTCCGAGTCTGAGAGGGCTGCTCTGACTCCGAGTCTGAGAGGGCTGCTCTGTCTCCGAGTCTGAGAGGGCTGCTCTGTCTCCGAGTCTGAGAGGGCTGCTCTGTCTCCGAGTCTGAGAGGGCTGCTCTGACTCCGAGTCTGAGAGGGCTGCTCTGTCTCCGAGTCTGAGAGGGCTGCTGTCTCCGAGTCTGAGAGGGCTGCCCTGTCTCCGAGTCTGAGAGGGCTGCTCTGTCTCAGAGTCTGAGAGGGCTGCTCTGTCTCAGAGTCTGAGAGGGCTGCTCTGTCTCCGAGTCTGAGAGGGCTGCTCTGTCTCCGAGTCTGAGAGGGCTGCTCTGTCTCCGAGTCTGAGAGGGCTGCTCTGTCTCAGAGTCTGAGAGGGCTGCTCTGTCTCCGAGTCTGAGAGGGCTGCTCTGACTCCGAGTCTGAGAGGGCTGCTCTGTCTCAGAGTCTGAGAGGGCTGCTCTGTCTCAGAGTCTGAGAGGGCTGCTCTGTCTCCGAGTCTGGGAGGGCTGCTCTGTCTCCGAGTCTGGGAGGGCTGCTCTGTCTCCGAGTCTGAGAGGGCTGCTCTGTCTCCGAGTCTGGGAGGGCTGCTCTGTCTCAGAGTCTGAGAGGGCTGCTCTGTCTCCGAGTCTGAGAGGGCTGCTCTGTCTCCGAGTCTGAGAGGGCTGCTCTGTCTCAGAGTCTCAGAGGGCTGCTCTGTCTCAGAGTCTGAGAGGGCTGCTCTGTCTCAGAGTCTGAGAGGGCTGCTCTGTCTCTGAGTCTGAGAGGGCTGCTCTGTCTCCGAGTCTCAGAGGGCTGCTCTGTCTCCGAGTCTGTGAGGGCTGCTCTGTCTCCGAGTCTGAGAGGGCTGCTCTGTCTCCGAGTCTGAGAGGGCTGCTCTGTCTCAGAGTCTGAGAGGGCTGCTTTGTCTCCGAGTCTGAGAGGGCTGCTCTGTCTCCGAGTCTGAGAGGGCTGCTCTGTCTCCGAGTCTGAGAGGGCTGCTCTGTGTCCGAGTCTGGGAGGGCTGCTCTGTCTCCGAGTCTCAGAGGGCTGCTCTGTCTCCGAGTCTGAGAGGGCTGCTCTGTCTCCGAGTCTGAGAGGGCTGCTCTGTCTCCGAGTCTGAGAGGGCTGCTCTGTCTCCGAGTCTGAGAGGGCTGCTCTGTCTCCGAGTCTGAGAGGGCTGCTCTGTCTCCGAGTCTGAGAGGGCTGCTCTGTCTCCGAGTCTGAGAGGGCTGCTGTCTCCGAGTCTGAGAGGGCTGCTGTGTCTCCGAGTCTGAGAGGGCTGCTCTGTCTCAGAGTCTGAGAGGGCTGCTCTGTCTCCGAGTCTGAGAGGGCTGCTCTGTCTCCGAGTCTGAGAGGGCAGCTCTGTCTCCGAGTCTGAGAGGGCTGCTCTGTCTCCGAGTCTGAGAGGGCTGCTCTGTCTCCGAGTCTGAGAGGGCTGCTCTGTCTCCGAGTCTGAGAGGGCTGCTCTGTCTCAGAGTCTGAGAGGGCTGCTCTGTCTCCGAGTTTGAGAGGGCTGCTCTGTCTCCGAGTCTGAGAGGGCTGCCCTGTCTCCGAGTCTGGGAGGGCTGCTCTGTCTCCGAGTCTGAGAGGGCTGCTGTCTCCGAGTCTGAGAGGGCTGCTCTGTCTCCGAGTCTGAGAGGGCTGCTCTGTCTCCGAGTCTCAGAGGGCTGCTCTGTCTCCGAGTCTCAGAGGGCTGCTCTGTCTCCGAGTCTGAGAGGGCTGCTCTGTCTCCGAGTCTCAGAGGGCTGCTCTGTCTCCGAGTCTGAGAGGGCTGCTCTGTCTCCGAGTCTCAGAGGGCTGCTCTGTCTCCGAGTCTGAGAGGGCTGCTCTGACTCCGAGTCTGAGAGGGCTGCTCTGTCTCCGAGTCTGAGAGGGCTGCTCTGTCTCCGAGTCTGAGAGGGCTGCTCTGTCTCCGAGTCTGAGAGGGCTGCTCTGACTCCGAGTCTGAGAGGGCTGCTCTGTCTCCGAGTCTGAGAGGGCTGCTGTCTCCGAGTCTGAGAGGGCTGCCCTGTCTCAGAGTCTGAGAGGGCTGCTCTGTCTCCGAGTCTGAGAGGGCTGCTCTGACTCCGAGTCTGAGAGGGCTGCTCTGTCTCAGAGTCTGAGAGGGCTGCTCTGTCTCAGAGTCTGAGAGGGCTGCTCTGTCTCCGAGTCTGGGAGGGCTGCTCTGTCTCCGAGTCTGGGAGGGCTGCTCTGTCTCCGAGTCTGAGAGGGCTGCTCTGTCTCCGAGTCTGGAAGGGCTGCTCTGTCTCCGAGTCTGAGAGGGCTGCTCTGTCTCAGAGTCTGAGAGGGCTGCTCTGTCTCCGAGTCTGAGAGGGCTGCTCTGTCTCCGAGTCTGAGAGGGCTGCTCTGTCTCAGAGTCTCAGAGGGCTGCTCTGTCTCAGAGTCTGAGAGGGCTGCTCTGTCTCAGAGTCTGAGAGGGCTGCTCTGTCTCTGAGTCTGAGAGGGCTGCTCTGTCTCCGAGTCTCAGAGGGCTGCTCTGTCTCCGAGTCTGTGAGGGCTGCTCTGTCTCCGAGTCTGAGAGGGCTGCTCTGTCTCCGAGTCTGAGAGGGCTGCTCTGTCTCAGAGTCTGAGAGGGCTGCTCTGTCTCCGAGTCTGAGAGGGCTGCTCTGTCTCCGAGTCTGAGAGGGCTGCTCTGTCTCCGAGTCTGAGAGGGCTGCTCTGTGTCCGAGTCTGGGAGGGCTGCTCTGTCTCCGAGTCTGTGAGGGCTGCTCTGTCTCCGAGTCTGAGAGGGCTGCTCTGTCTCCGAGTTTGAGAGGGCTGCTCTGTCTCCGAGTCTGAGAGGGCTGCCCTGTCTCCGAGTCTGGGAGGGCTGCTCTGTCTCCGAGTCTGAGAGGGCTGCTGTCTCCGAGTCTGAGAGGGCTGCTCTGTCTCCGAGTCTGAGAGGGCTGCTCTGTCTCCGAGTCTCAGAGGGCTGCTCTGTCTCCGAGTCTCAGAGGGCTGCTCTGTCTCCGAGTCTGAGAGGGCTGCTCTGTCTCCGAGTCTCAGAGGGCTGCTCTGTCTCCGAGTCTGAGAGGGCTGCTCTGTCTCCGAGTCTCAGAGGGCTGCTCTGTCTCCGAGTCTGAGAGGGCTGCTCTGACTCCGAGTCTGAGAGGGCTGCTCTGTCTCCGAGTCTGAGAGGGCTGCTCTGTCTCCGAGTCTGAGAGGGCTGCTCTGTCTCCGAGTCTGAGAGGGCTGCTCTGACTCCGAGTCTGAGAGGGCTGCTCTGTCTCCGAGTCTGAGAGGGCTGCTGTCTCCGAGTCTGAGAGGGCTGCCCTGTCTCCGAGTCTGAGAGGGCTGCTCTGTCTCACAGTCTGAGAGGGCTGCTCTGTCTCCGAGTCTGAGAGGGCTGCTCTGTCTCCGAGTCTGAGAGGGCTGCTCTGTCTCCGAGTCTGAGAGGGCTGCTCTGTCTCAGAGTCTGAGAGGGCTGCTCTGTCTCCGAGTCTGAGAGGGCTGCTCTGACTCCGAGTCTGAGAGGGCTGCTCTGTCTCAGAGTCTGAGAGGGCTGCTCTGTCTCAGAGTCTGAGAGGGCTGCTCTGTCTCCGAGTCTGGGAGGGCTGCTCTGTCTCCGAGTCTGGGAGGGCTGCTCTGTCTCCGAGTCTGAGAGGGCTGCTCTGTCTCCGAGTCTGGGAGGGCTGCTCTGTCTCCGAGTCTGAGAGGGCTGCTCTGTCTCAGAGTCTGAGAGGGCTGCTCTGTCTCCGAGTCTGAGAGGGCTGCTCTGTCTCCGAGTCTGAGAGGGCTGCTCTGTCTCAGAGTCTCAGAGGGCTGCTCTGTCTCAGAGTCTGAGAGGGCTGCTCTGTCTCAGAGTCTGAGAGGGCTGCTCTGTCTCTGAGTCTGAGAGGGCTGCTCTGTCTCCGAGTCTCAGAGGGCTGCTCTGTCTCCGAGTCTGTGAGGGCTGCTCTGTCTCCGAGTCTGTGAGGGCTGCTCTGTCTCCGAGTCTGAGAGGGCTGCTCTGTCTCAGAGTCTGAGAGGGCTGCTCTGTCTCCGAGTCTGAGAGGGCTGCTCTGTCTCCGAGTCTGAGAGGGCTGCTCTGTCTCCGAGTCTGAGAGGGCTGCTCTGTGTCCGAGTCTGGGAGGGCTGCTCTGTCTCCGAGTCTCAGAGGGCTGCTCTGTCTCCGAGTCTGAGAGGGCTGCTCTGTCTCCGAGTCTGAGAGGGCTGCTCTGTCTCCGAGTCTGAGAGGGCTGCTCTGTCTCCGAGTCTGAGAGGGCTGCTCTGTCTCCGAGTCTGAGAGGGCTGCTCTGTCTCCGAGTCTCAGAGGGCTGCTCTGTCTCCGAGTCTGAGAGGGCTGCTCTGTCTCCGAGTCTGAGAGGGCTGCTCTGTCTCCGAGTCTGAGAGGGCTGCTCTGTCTCCGAGTCTGAGAGGGCTGCTCTGACTCCGAGTCTGAGAGGGCTGCTCTGTCTCCGAGTCTGAGAGGGCTGCTGTCTCCGAGTCTGAGAGGGCTGCCCTGTCTCCGAGTCTGAGAGGGCTGCTCTGTCTCAGAGTCTGAGAGGGCTGCTCTGTCTCAGAGTCTGAGAGGGCTGCTCTGTCTCCGAGTCTGAGAGGGCTGCTCTGTCTCCGAGTCTGAGAGGGCTGCTCTGTCTCCGAGTCTGAGAGGGCTGCTCTGTCTCCGAGTCTGAGAGGGCTGCTCTGTCTCCGAGTCTGAGAGGGCTGCTCTGACTCCGAGTCTGAGAGGGCTGATCTGTCTCAGAGTCTGAGAGGGCTGCTCTGTCTCAGAGTCTGAGAGGGCTGCTCTGTCTCCGAGTCTGGGAGGGCTGCTCTGTCTCCGAGTCTGGGAGGGCTGCTCTGTCTCCGAGTCTGAGAGGGCTGCTCTGTCTCCGAGTCTGGGAGGGCTGCTCTGTCTCCGAGTCTGAGAGGGCTGCTCTGTCTCAGAGTCTGAGAGGGCTGCTCTGTCTCCGAGTCTGAGAGGGCTGCTCTGTCTCCGAGTCTGAGAGGGCTGCTCTGTCTCAGAGTATCAGAGGGCTGCTCTGTCTCAGAGTCTGAGAGGGCTGCTCTGTCTCAGAGTCTGAGAGGGCTGCTCTGTCTCTGAGTCTGAGAGGGCTGCTCTGTCTCCGAGTCTCAGAGGGCTGCTCTGTCTCCGAGTCTGTGAGGGCTGCTCTGTCTCCGAGTCTGAGAGGGCTGCTCTGTCTCCGAGTCTGAGAGGGCTGCTCTGTCTCAGAGTCTGAGAGGGCTGCTCTGTCTCCGAGTCTGAGAGGGCTGCTCTGTCTCCGAGTCTGAGAGGGCTGCTCTGTGTCCGAGTCTGGGAGGGCTGCTCTGTCTCCGAGTCTCAGAGGGCTGCTCTGTCTCCGAGTCTGAGAGGGCTGCTCTGTCTCCGAGTCTGAGAGGGCTGCTCTGTCTCCGAGTCTGAGAGGGCTGCTCTGTCTCCGAGTCTGAGAGGGCTGCTCTGTCTCCGAGTCTGAGAGGGCTGCTCTGTCTCCGAGTCTGAGAGGGCTGCTCTGTCTCCGAGTCTGAGAGGGCTGCTGTCTCCGAGTCTGAGAGGGCTGCTGTGTCTCCGAGTCTGAGAGGGCTGCTCTGTCTCAGAGTCTGAGAGGGCTGCTCTGTCTCCGAGTCTGAGAGGGCTGCTCTGTCTCCGAGTCTGAGAGGGCAGCTCTGTCTCCGAGTCTGAGAGGGCTGCTCTGTCTCCGAGTCTGAGAGGGCTGCTCTGTCTCCGAGTCTGAGAGGGCAGCTCTGTCTCCGAGTCTGAGAGGGCTGCTCTGACTCCGAGTCTGAGAGGGCTGCTCTGTCTCAGAGTCTGAGAGGGCTGCTCTGTCTCCGAGTCTGGGAGGGCTGCTCTGTCTCAGAGTCTGAGAGGGCTGCTCTGTCTCCGAGTTTGAGAGGGCTGCTCTGACTCCGAGTCTGAGAGGGCTGCTCTGTCTCAGAGTCTGGGAGGGCTGCTCTGACTCCGAGTCTGAGAGGGCTGCTGTCTCCGAGTCTGAGAGGGCTGCTCTGTCTCCGAGTCTGAGAGGGCTGCTCTGTCTCCGAGTCTGAGAGGGCTGCTCTGTCTCCGAGTCTCAGAGGGCTGCTCTGTCTCCGAGTCTTGGAGGGCTGCTCTGACTCCGAGTCTGAGAGGGCTGCTCTGTCTCAGAGTCTGAGAGGGCTGCTCTGTCTCCGAGTCTCAGAGGGCTGCTCTGTCTCCGAGTCTGAGAGGGCTGCTCTGTCTCCGAGTCTGAGAGGGCTGCTCTGTCTCAGAGTCTGAGAGGGCTGCTGTCTCCGAGTCTGAGAGGGCTGCTCTGTCTCCGAGTCTGAGAGGGCTGCTGTCTCCGAGTCTGAGAGGGCTGCTCTGTCTCCGAGTCTGAGAGGGCTGCTCTGTCTCCGAGTCTGAGAGGGCTGCTCTGTCTCAGAGTCTGAGAGGGCTGCTCTGTCTCCGAGTCTCAGAGGGCTGCTCTGTCTCCGAGTCTTAGAGGGCTGCTCTGTCTCCGAGTCTGAGAGGGCAGCTCTGTCTCCGAGTCTGAGAGGGCTGCTCTGTCTCCGAGTCTGAGAGGGCAGCTCTGTCTCCGAGTCTCAGAGGGCTGCTCTGTCTCCGAGTCTGAGAGGGCTGCTCTGTCTCCGAGTCTCAGAGGGCTGCTCTGTCTCCGAGTCTGAGAGGGCTGCTCTGACTCCGAGTCTGAGAGGGCTGCTCTGTCTCAGAGTCTGAGAGGGCTGCTCTGTCTCCGAGTCTCAGAGGGCTGCTCTGTCTCCGAGTCTGAGAGGGCTGCTCTGTCTCCGAGTCTGAGAGGGCTGCTCTGTCTCAGAGTCTGAGAGGGCTGCTCTGTCTCCGAGTCTGAGAGGGCTGCTCTGTCTCCGAGTCTGAGAGGGCTGCTCTGACTCCGAGTCTGAGAGGGCTGCTCTGTCTCAGAGTCTGAGAGGGCTGCTCTGTCTCCGAGTCTCAGAGGGCTGCTCTGTCTCCGAGTCTCAGAGGGCTGCTCTGTCTCCGAGTCTGAGAGGGCTGCTCTGTCTCCGAGTCTGAGAGGGCTGCTCTGTCTCCGAGTCTGAGAGGGCTGCCCTGTCTCTGAGTCTGAGAGGGCTGCTCTGTCTCCGAGTCTGAGAGGGCTGCTCTGTCTCCGAGTCTCAGAGGGCTGCTCTGTCTCAGAGTCTGGGAGGGCTGCTCTGTCTCCGAGTCTGAGAGGGCTGCTCTGTCTCCGAGTCTGAGAGGGCTGCTCTGTCTCCGAGTCTCAGAGGGCTGCTCTGTCTCCGAGTCTGAGAGGGCTGCTGTCTCCGAGTCTGAGAGGGCTGCTCTGTCTCCGAGTCTCAGAGGGCTGCTCTGTCTCCGAGTCTGAGAGGGCTGCTCTGACTCCGAGTCTGAGAGGGCTGCTCTGTCTCAGAGTCTCAGAGGGCTGCTCTGTCTCCGAGTCTCAGAGGGCTGCTCTGTCTCCGAGTCTCAGAGGGCTGCTCTGACTCCGAGTCTGAGAGGGCTGCTCTGTCTCAGAGTCTGAGAGGGCTGCTCTGTCTCCGAGTCTCAGAGGGCTGCTCTGTCTCCGAGTCTGAGAGGGCTGCTCTGTCTCCGAGTCTGAGAGGGCTGCTCTGTCTCAGAGTCTGAGAGGGCTGCTCTGTCTCCGAGTCTGAGAGGGCTGCTCTGTCTCCGAGTCTGAGAGGGCTGCTCTGACTCCGAGTCTGAGAGGGCTGCTCTGTCTCCGAGTCTGAGAGGGCTGCTGTCTCCGAGTCTGAGAGGGCTGCCCTGTCTCCGAGTCTGAGAGGGCTGCTCTGTCTCAGAGTCTGAGAGGGCTGCTCTGTCTCCGAGTCTGAGAGGGCTGCTCTGTCTCCGAGTCTGAGAGGGCAGCTCTGTCTCCGAGTCTGAGAGGGCTGCTCTGTCTCCAAGTCTCAGAGGGCTGCTCTGTCTCCGAGTCTGAGAGGGCTGCTCTGACTCCGAGTCTGAGAGGGCTGCTCTGTCTCAGAGTCTGAGAGGGCTGCTCTGTCTCCGAGTCTGGGAGGGCTGCTCTGTCTCAGAGTCTGAGAGGGCTGCTCTGTCTCCGAGTTTGAGAGGGCTGCTCTGACTCCGAGTCTGAGAGGGCTGCTCTGTCTCAGAGTCTGAGAGGGCTGCTCTGTCTCAGAGTCTGAGAGGGCTGCTCTGTCTCAGAGTCTGGGAGGGCTGCTCTGACTCCGAGTCTGAGAGGGCTGCTGTCTCCGAGTCTGAGAGGGCTGCTGTCTCCGAGTCTGAGAGGGCTGCTCTGTCTCCGAGTCTGAGAGGGCTGCTCTGTCTCCGAGTCTGAGAGGGCTGCTCTGTCTCAGAGTCTGAGAGGGCTGCTCTGTCTCAGAGTCTGGGAGAGCTGCTCTGTCTCAGAGTCTGGGAGGGCTGCTCTGTCTCAGAGTCTGGAAGGGCTGCTCTGTCTCAGAGTCTGAGAGGGCTGCTCTGTCTCAGAGTCTGGGAGGGCTGCTCGGTCTCAGAATCTGGGAGGGCTGCTCTGTCTCAGAGTCTGAGAGGGCTGCTCTGTCTCCGGGTCTGAGAGGGCTGCTGTGTCTCCGAGTCTGAGAGGGCTGCTCTGTCTCCGAGTCTGAGAGGGCTGCTCTGTCTCCGAGTCTGAGAGGGCTGCTCTGTCTCAGAGTCTGAGAGGGCTGCTCTGTCTCCGAGTCTGAGAGGGCTGCTCTGTCTCCGAGTCTGAGAGGGCTGCTCTGTCTCCGAGTCTGAGAGGGCTGCTCTGTCTCCGAGTCTGAGAGGGCTGCTCTGTCTCCGAGTCTGAGAGGGCTGCTCTGTCTCCGAGTCTGAGAGGGCTGCTCCGTCTCCGAGTCTGAGAGGGCTGCTCTGTCTCCGAGTCTGAGAGGGCTGCTCTGTCTCTGAGTCTGAGAGGGCTGCTGTCTCCGAGTCTGAGAGGGCTGCTCTGTCTCTGAGTCTGAGAGGGCTGCTCTGTCTCCGAGTCTGTGAGGGCTGCTCTGTCTCCGAGTCTGTGAGGGCTGCTCTGTCTCCGAGTCTGTGAGGGCTGCTCTGTCTCCGAGTCTGAGAGGGCTGCTCTGTCTCAGAGTCTGAGAGGGCTGCTCTGTCTCAGAGTCTGTGAGGGCTGCTCTGTCTCCGAGTGTGTGAGGGCTGCTCTGTCTCCGAGTCTGAGAGGGCTGCTCTGTCTCTGAGTCTGAGAGGGCTGCTCTGTCTCCGAGTCTGAGAGGGCTGCTCTGTCTCCGAGTCTGAGAGGGCTGCTGTCTCCGAGTCTGAGAGGGCTGCTCTGTCTCCGAGTCTGAGAGGGCTGCTGTCTCCGAGTCTCAGAGGGCTGCTCTGTCTCCGAGTCTGAGAGGGCTGCTCTGTCTCCGAGTCTCAGAGGGCTGCTCTGTCTCCGAGTCTGAGAGGGCTGCTCTGTCTCCGAGTCTGAGAGGGCTGCTGTCTCCGAGTCTGAGAGGGCTGCTCTGTCTCCGAGTCTGAGAGGGCTGCTCTGTCTCCGAGTCTGAGAGGGCTGCTCTGTCTCCGAGTCTGAGAGGGCTGCTGTCTCCGAGTCTGAGAGGGCTGCTCTGTCTCCGAGTCTGAGAGGGCTGCTCTGTCTCAGAGTCTGAGAGGGCTGCTCTGTCTCCGAGTCTGAGAGGGCTGCTCTGTCTCCGAGTCTGAGAGGGCTGCTCTGTCTCCGAGTCTGAGAGGGCTGCTGTCTCAGAGTCTGAGAGGGCTTCTTGCTCGGCGGGTTTAAGTGGGCGGATTCCTCTGGTCTAGAGTGAGAGATTGCACCTGGCCTGCGTGTTATGAGCCTTTCATGCCTATCTGTCAAATGGCGGTTTACCGTCTGCTGTTTTGGTTTTTATTTCGGTACATGGAAGGCATTTTTACAAAGCTTTTTTATTTGTACCTAAAAAACGAAACAGCAATTCATTCCTGTTTCAACACAAATGCAGAAGGCCTACCAACAAACTCCTGAGCCAAGGCAGGAAATAATTAACAAGCTTTGGGAATCAATTATGTGGAACTGCCTGAGAGAGCCTCATGAATGTTTGGAAGGGAGGGGAGAAGGGCTGCAGAGAGAGTGGGGTGGAGGAGCGAGGGGAGAGAGAGGGCAAGGAAAGCAAACAAGCATTTGCAATGCAATAGGTCTCGCATTTACGAGACTTTGAGCTACTGCCATTGTAAATCACAAACCTTTTATCTATGTGTTGGTTTTGAAAACATTTAAATAAAAGGCATTGTCATTTACACTGCCAATAGCTTAAAATTTTGCAAATGCGAGACCTATTGCATTGCAAATGCTTGTTCCCTATTCTACTCACTGCTACGCTCATAATTTTTGCCCCACTCACTTCTGCCCACGCTCCCACTAATCTCTTACAGGCCTTTGCTCTTAGCCCTGGGAGGGAAAGAAATGGAATGCAAAGAGAAAGAAGAACCAAGCATGGGCTAAGACGTGAGAAAAAAGAACACTGAAAACGTGGGAGAGAGAAGGCAAAAAAAACAGTGCGATGGAAACAGAGACAGGAGGGAGTACAGGAAAGAGGGAAGGAAAGTAGAGAAAGTACGACAGCATAAGAAAAGCAAGACTTTGCACAGGATAAGTATAAAGGAAGAAAAAGAAAATACATGGGGGACGAATTGAAAGAAGAGAAAACAAGAGACACCAAACAACAGCTTATCAAGGGAAGAAAACCAAAGAACGAGACGGTGGAAGAACAGCAGAGGCGCAGGCAGCAGAAAGCAAAGGCGAGTCAGGAGAAGAAAGGCAGAGCATGGCAGAAGGAAAGGGAAGGAAACACAAGAGCGTGGAAGAACAGAAGGGAGGGGATAAATGCACAGAACGAGTGAGAAGAAGTAAGAAAAGCAATATGAGAGAAGAAATGGGGTGGAATTGAGATAACATGGCAGGCCATGGGTAAGTGGAGGATGGAACTAAAGAAGAGGGGAAACTGTGGTAAAGGGAAAACAAGACTTTCCGTCCGAGACATGATAGTAAGTAGCGATTTGGCAACCTCCCCTCCACGTCCTGGAAGTTAGCCACGTATGGGCGCAATCTTGGGTCCGCGATTTTTAAAATCTTTTCATAAGAGACGCTTGCCAACTGATAGTCATGCTCTGGAACCGATCTCTCCTTCAGAAAATAGCATTCCGGGTTCTGAACTTTTCCCACACCGGTGTACTGACGACAGAACACAATGCTATGACAAGAAGTAGTTTGCCAGCACCCTCATTCATCCCAGAGAGACCCTCGTGGAGACCCACTGTTCCTGGAATGAATTGCTTTTTTCTTGCACTGTCCTTGTCTTGGTGTTTCACTACAGTCACTGCAACCTGTGATTCCGTGGGGAAGTTGGACCGGGAACCCAAAGGTAATGAATACACGAAGGAAAACGACCAAGTGGGACTGGCAGGAGTTAGATTCTCAGAGGGAGGCGGTATCTGGAGTAAGCCAAGCCAGGAAGAAGTTTATGGAGTGCAAGGGCACACCCGTGACCCAAAGCCCATTGTGGAGGAACAGGCTCTACTGCATGAGCATCGGGAGAGTGCTTCCTTCCAGCCTGCACATCCTTTGGCGGGACTCGAGTTTGAATCCATGACCGTTGCCTCTTACCGTGGACCTGGGAAAAACGACACTCGCCGAAACAAGGAGCGGCCCATCCTCATCTGGTGGAGTGAAAGCATTTCCCCCTATTTCTCTGGTGACGCTGAACGTATAGATTGTCCACGAAGCTCGTGTTTGGTTACACGCATTGGCCGCGCGGCCATGAAAGTGGCACGGCCGCGCGGCCCTGATAGTGAAAGTAGCCAGGTGGCGCCGGGAGCAGCAGCAGCCAGTGGGGAGGAGCGGGACGCGCTCTGTGGGCTCTGTGGTGGGGGAGGAGCGCTGCGATGCGAGGGATGCGCGTTACTTTGCGCGTAACTGCATGCTCTAGGCCAGCAAAAGCTTGTAGTGGGATTTCTAAAGCTCTTTAACTAAATGGCTTGCCAGACTAGCGCATGCGCTGGCTTAGGTGAGACCTAAAAAAACAGCGCTGATAAAAAGAGCCTGCCTGCTGGCCATGACAGCTGCCTGGAGCAGGGCAGGCACAGACAGCAGTGCCACCTGCTCTGAGGCCTGGCTCTGCTGTGAGGCAGCTGGAGCCCTGTGACTGATTGGGAGGGGGGAGGGAGAGCAGAGAAAGTGGAGCTAGGAAATACACAATAAAACCGAAACCAGCACAATGCTGGTGAAATGCTAGCAGTGCTGATAGATAATTCTGATAGATAATTTCCACAATTATTAACTAACAACCAAGTGGGAGGCAGGGCAGGGGAGGAAGCAGTAAAACAACTGTGGTGTTAAGAGGAGGTGGGAGGAAAAATACTATGTTTAAATGTAAGCAGCTCGGGTGCCGAAGTTGAACACAGAGAAACACCAAAAGAGCAGGAAACCAAGAAAGAAAAGAGTCTCCCAGAGAACAGATAAAGAACCATTGTGGAATGAGACAGTACTTAGTCCCTGCTGCATGGGAGGAACAGAGGAGAGAAAGGAGGGACAAAGATGCAGGACTGACCACTGGCAAGCAAGGATTTTTGAAGGACACTGACATAGACAAATGAAAAGCTGGGGGATGTCTTTAACCCAACATAAGAAATTACAATAGGTCTCAAATGCTCGACCTAAGTTTGGCCTGCTGCTGCTCACTGCCCCTGCACTGGCGCTCAGAGAGGTTGCCTAGTCCCAGGCAGTGGTGTGGGCATGCTGTCTAGCCTAGGTTTTGTAGCACAGGATTTGTACTGGAAACATGCCTTTCCAGTACAAATTCCTATGCCTGGGCAAATTCTTAAATATTCCACACATTGCATGTGTTCGGCAGCGGAGCTCACATGCAATGTGTCCAACAATTGATGAAATTAAAACATTTGTCCTTGTCAGCACCTGATCCAAGGTAGCCTTATGTTTTTAAAGTCTACTCTGGCTATTTAGTAAACTAGGTATTGTGGCAAAAAATATAGCACAGGTGTACAAAAAAGTCACCCAACGCAGCAGTCAAAAATGCAGTGCTGTGTTGCGTGACAGGGAGAGATCAGGAGAGCGTCATAGCTACAGAGAGATGGCTCTCTCCTCCAATCTCTCTAGCAGTGGCACAGAATTTTGCTGCAGAGCACCACGCACACAACTTTGCACCATAGTGCTAGAGTACATGCATGAGTCTAGCATAGGTTCTGTACAGGAAAGGTTATCGTCCAGTACCAAATACCATGCCTAGACAACTTTTAAAACTTTCCCTCCTTTGCATGTGAGCTGTACAGTGCAGCACATATGCAAAGTCGGAAAAGAAAGGAGAAATGAAAACATTTCTCCTTTTAACTCCTGCTCGCAAGTCTCATTCAGTTTTTATGCAAAGGCCTGTCTACTATTATTAGTAGAAAGGGTTTTACATTAAAAAAACATGGGTGGTTGCATGGTAACGTCCATATACCACCTATGTAACGCCCTCTCGATGCTAAGTAACGTAAAGCAGTGCTTTGCGTTACTTTTAGGCAACTTTCCAGGGAACAACAAGTAGTGCGTTGGAAGGAATATAAGCAAAACAAAACATTTTGCCCTGATTTGCATCACTTTGGTGATGCAAACACAGAGCAAAATGTTTGTAAATCTGGCCCTATGAGTGCTTGCTCTGATCCACACAAGCAATGCCCCATTTACCCAAAGAGGTGCAAAAGAACACAAAGCGCTATATGCGCTGAATAATGGGTACTTTTCCAAATACCTTTTTGTGCTGCAAAATAAATACCTTTGCAAGAGTTTTACATCACTTTGCGTCACTTTGCGTTACTTTGCTCCGGTGCAAACCCTTAGTAAATGTGGCCCGTCATGTAAATAAACAGGGACTGTGGTGCCCTGAGATTTGGACCCCATGGCACTTCCTCATTTGTTGGTTTATGTGACCATAGCAGCGACATCAGGACTATAAGAAGGACCCGGCCGTCTCCACTAGTGACCTCCAAGATCTTGAGTGCTTGCCTACTCTGCTCTCACTGCTGCTAGCAGGACTATGTCAGTATTCACTCCCATTAGCAGCACCATGTCAGTGCTCTGTCACTATGAGCTACGTCAGCACGGCTATGTTGTTGCGACTATAAGCCCATTGAAGAGTTCCCGGGTGTTATGAACTCCTTCCAGCAGTGCTCTGGCAGCACGAGCATTCTTTCAGTATTGCCCTGTCAGTATGAGCCCCCTGGGGAGGCCGGCATGGCTTGCAGGTGGCGGGGTGGGCGCATTCGGGGGAGGTCAGACGGGTAAGCATCGGCTGCATTATAAAAAAAATTAATGAAATAACACCTTGCTGCCGGGTCCCGCATCTCTGCTCCTGCTCGCCTGTATCCGACTCCAGGTCGGAACAGGAAGCAGGCTCCCACCCCTAAGGCAATCACAACGATTGCTCTGAGCACCATGACACAGCACTCATCCAGGGGCTGGAGGAGTGGGCATGTTCTCCATGCAGGCTGTAATGCAGCCTGCATGGAGAACAGGAAAGTGCGCATGACTGTTTTAGGCGTCCCGAGAGGGCTGGCCAAACAGTCATTGCACACGGGAGTGTTCTACCACTTCTCCCCGGCTCTGCAGCCTCGCCTCCTCATGCACGCTGCAGCAGCAGGAGGACAAAATAAAAGGATAATAACATTCTGTTTCATCATTTTATTTTTTCCTTTCTTTTGCTGCTTCCTGGCAGTGGGGTGACTGTCCTCTGCCTTAGCGGAAAAGCCGCCACTGGAGCCCCCTCCAGCAATGCCCTGTCAGTATGAGCTGCATCCACCAGTGCCCATTAAGTATTTGTTTCATTTAGCAGTGCCACGTCACCATGAGCTCCCTCTAGCAGTGCCCTTTGAGTAGGAGTCCCCTTAGCAGTGCCTTGTCAGCATGAATCCCTTCCATCAGTGCCCCATCAGAATAAGCTCCTTCAGCAGTGCCCTTTCAATATAAGCTCCATGAAGAAGTGATCTGTCTGCCTGAGTCCCTGTCCACCAATGTCCTGTCAGCATAAGCCCCCTCAAGCATAGCCCTGTCAGCATAAGCCCCCGCCAGCTTTGCCCTGTCAGCTCGACCTTCTCCGTCAGTGCCCCGTCAGCTTGAGCCCCCTCGAGTAGTGCTCTGTCAGATTGAACCCCTTTCCAGCATGACCCCAAAGCCCTCTCCAGCAGTGCCCTGTCAGCATGAACCCTCTCCAGCAGTGCCCTGACAGGAAATGCTCCTCTAGCGGTGCTCTTGATGTGCCCCCTCTAATGGTGCTCTGACACAATGAGCTACCTCTAGCGGTGCCCTGAGAGGATGTGCCCCCTCTAACGGTGCTCTGACAGAATGTGCTACCTCTAGCAGTGTCCTGACAGGATGTGCCCCCTCTCACGGTACTCTGACAGGATGTGCTCCCTCTAGCGGCGGTCTGACAGGATGTGCTCCCTCTAGCAGTGCTCTGACGGGCTGTGCTCCCTCTAGCTTTGCTCTGACAGGATGTGCAACCTCTAGCGGTTCTCTGATAGGCTGTGCTCTCTCTGGTGACGCCCTGACAGGATATGCTACCTCGAGCGTTGCTCTGACAGAATGTGCTCCCTCTAGCAGCGCCCTGACAGGCTCTGCTCCCTCTAGCGGTGCTCTGACAGGATGTGCTCCCTCTAGCAGTGCCTGACAGGATGTGCTCCCTCTAGCAGTGCCCAGACAGGGTGCACTCCGCCTAGCAGTGCCCTGACAGGATTTACTCCCTCTAGCAGTGCCCTTACAGAATGTCCTCCATCTTGTGGTGCTCTGACAGGCGGTGTTCCCTCTAGCGACGCTATGACAAGGATGTACTTCCTCTAGCGGGGCTGTGACAGGATGTGCTCTCTATAGCAGTGCCCTGACAGGCTCTGCTCCCTCTTGTGGTGCTCTGACAGGATGTGCCCCCTCCAGCAGTGCTCTGACAGGATGTGCCCCCTCTAGCAGTTCCCTGACAGGATGTGTCCTCTCTAGCGGTGGCCAGACAGAATGGGCCCTCTCTACCAGTGCTCTTACAGGATGTTCCCCCTCTAGCAGTGCTCTAACAGGAAGTGCCCCCTGTAGCGTTGCCCTGACAGGCTGTGCTCCCTCTAGCAGCTCTCTGGCAGGATGTGCTCCCTCTAGCAGCGCTCTGACAGAATGTGCCCCATCTAGCAGTGCCCTGACATGATGTACCCTCTCAAGCGGTGCTCTGACAGGGTGTACAACCTCTAGTGGTGCTCTGACAGGATATGCTTCCTCTAGTGGTGCTCTGACAGGGTGTGCCCCCTCTAGCAGTGCTCTGACAGGATGTGCTCCCTCTAGCAGTGCCCTGACAGGATGTGCCCTCTCTAGGCGTGCTCTGACAGGATGTGCTCCCTCTAGTGGTGCTCTCACAGGATGTGCTTCCTCTAGTGGTGCTCTGGCAGGCTGTGCTTCCTCTAGCAGTGCTCTGACAGGACGTGCTTCCTCTAGCTGTGCTCTGAGAGGATGTGCTTTCTCTAGCAGTGCTCTGACAAGATGTGATTTCTCTAGTGGTGCTTTGACAGGATATGCTCCCTCTAGTGGCGCTCTGACAGGCTGTGCTCCCTCTAGCAGCGCTCTGGCAGAATGTGCACCATCCAGCAGTGCCCTGACATGATGTACCCTCTCAAGCGGTGCTCTGACAGGATGTACAACCTCTAGTGGTGCTCTGACAGGATATGCTCCCTCTAGTGATGCTCTGACAGGATGTGCTCCCTCTAGCGGTGCCCTGACAGGATGTGCTCCCCCTAGGGGTGCTCTGACAGGATGTGTCCCCTCCAGCAGTGTCCTGACAGGATGTGCCCCCACTAGTGTTGCTCTGAAAGGATGTGCTCCCTCTGAATAGGTGTAATGTGTCCCTATGAATAGGGACAGCCCAGTCAATTGCACAAGATGGCAGGTGCTGAGAGTGAACAACACGGGTTCCTCGATCCAGCGAGGTGGTTATTGAACAGGTGCCAGGTCTCGTGCTACACATGGCAAGTCATAGACAACAAATGAAAAAGAATTGTTAAAATAATGTAAGGTGGTATAAAACAGGGTGTGCTCGCTGAGTCACGTTCATCTCAGCTGCACTTGCTCAGCCAGTTTTGTGGGTAGGGATTGGTGGGCTCAGCAGATATTTGGAAACATCGCTGTTTGCACATCAGCATCGGCAGCCCATCCTGATTTTAATCAGTAGAGACTTGCAACATATATGTAAAGTCATCGTCAACACTCCAGGCTGAACAATCTATACAGTAACATGCAGCCTGCTGATCAATCTGCAGGCTAATGCTTGTAGAGGTTGGGCAGGTGCCAGTTCACATCAAATTAAATGTTTCAGCCTGCCAGGCTGGTGCAATGTTTATTTTCTTACAGAAGAGTTTCGGATGGCTCCAAGTAGGGAATCCAAGTGATTCTGGATTCTCTCCAGACTACTAAAACAAAGGAGTCAATCATCTTTCAATCCCCATTCCTTTTTTATGACAAATATTTCCAAACTTTTGAGTGCACCTGTAACTGAGTCAAACTGGTATTGCCTGTGATGTGTATTTGTAAAGGTCACACAACCTCCCACACCCCCCTCCTCCACGAGGGTATCCTGGTGCTGAGCAGGTGTCTGTGCCTTGCCCTTCCTATTGTAGCTTGCTTAATTGAAAAGCCACGTCTTCAACATTTTGAGGAATTTAAAAAGAGAGGAGGAGGCTCTGAAGTGGAGTGGGATCTCATTCCAAACTTTAGGAGTGATGTAAGAGATCGCTCGTCCTCTTGACCTGATTCTGTTTATGCATGGGATGCGTACAAGTAGGAGTCCTTCAGAATGTATGTATCTCGGTGGTTGGTGGAAGGTGATGTGACTGTTCAGGTAGGTGGGGCCTGAGCTGTGTAGTGCCTTGAATGTGTGTGTGTGGAGTTCTGATTGAGCGTATGTGTGTATTGGATGCGAGTTCAGATCCCTGAGTTGTGTTGTAATGTGATGTAGGTTCTGTGTGAGGGGTTAAGGATGAGTCCGGCTGCCAAGTCCTGGATGGTCTGTAGTCTTCTAGTGAGTTGATTGGTCAACCTGGCATAAACTGGGTTCACACAGCCCAACTTGTGGATGACTAGGTCATTGAGTGATAGTTTTTTTACAGTTGCTTGGGAGCCATTTGAAGATCTTCCTCAGCATCTTCAGGGTGTGGAAGCAGGAAGCAGTGAGAGTGTTCACATGGGCAGTCATGTCTAGTTTGCCATCGGTGATTATTCCAAGATTGATGGTTAGGGTGTTAGGTGTGGGTCTAAATTTAGCCGGTAACCAGTTGGAGTTCCATGGTGAGGAATTCTTGCCGAAGATCACTTTGTTGTAGGAGTTGAGCGTGAAAAACCTGTCTTTCATTTATCTAGCGACTTTAGACAGGCAGGCACTGAACTTGTTTCTTATGTTGGGGGTTTAGTGTGAGATGTAGAGTATAAGTTGCATTTCATCTGCATTGGAGAGGATGTTGATGATGTGTGTGTGGATGATGTATGGGTTGAAGATGGGTTTGTGGACTGCCGAGGGGTGAGGTGCCAGGCTGACAACTTATGTTCTAACCGTTACGAAGGGGCAAATCCAGCGGAGAGTGGGTCCTTCGATGCCAATCTCGGGCAGGCACCTAATGAGGATAGGGTTTGAGACCGTGTAAAATGCTGCAAAGAGGTCCAGGAGAATGAGGGCTGCTGAGTGTCCTCTGTAAAGAATCATGCAACTGTCATATGCAGTGATGATCAGTGCAGTTTCTATACTGTGGTCGGGCATGAATCCAGTCTGCCTGGCATCAAGTAGCAGGTGGTTGGTGAGGTGGCCGAGGAGAAGTCAGTTAAATATTTTCTCTATGACCATTGCCGGGTAGGGTACGAGGGAGATGGGTTTGTATTTGGAAGGCGTGGTAGGGTCTGTGGATGATTTGTTGAGTAGGGACATGACAATGGCATGTATACAGGTGTCCAGGAATGTGCCTGAGGCGATGGAGGCATTGAGGATGGGTTCAAGTACTTCAGTGATCAGTTAGAATCCTCTGGTGAAAGAGTGGTGGGGCAAGGGTCTGATGGGGACCCTAGTAGGTCATCTTCATGGGTTCGATGGGGACCCTAGTAGGTCATCTTCATGGTAGCAGTAATTTTGATGGTGGTGATGGCAGGCCATGAGTCCAGGGTTCTTTTATCTGCCATGATGAGAAGTTAAGTTGCAGTGGTGACGTGGTCCAGGTGAGGGTCGAAGTTTCTGTTAATGAAGGCGTTACAGAACAATTCTCCGAGTTTTTTGTAAAGGTCTTGTGAGGTGGAGATATTACTGGAGGTGGCATAAGGGACAGTGTAGTGTTTGCTGATGGCAAAGTTTTTCTTGCTTCTGTAAGTGCTTGAGTTCCGTATCTGCTGGCGTTAGCATCTAAAGACTATCTAAAGATGTCTTTATCTTTGGTGTCTTGACTTGTTCTCCATTTGAGTTACAGTTGCTTGCAGCGGTGTTTTGTCAGCCCAAGTTCCTCTATGTACCAGCTGGCCTGTGGTCAGACTTTTGCATTTGATTTGAGGTTGAGGGGAGAAAGGTTACCAGTGCATGCAGTGTTCCAGGTGTTAAGGTTCTTGATGGCTTTCAGCAAGTCACTGGTGTGATCAGGATGGTGCTGGGAGAAGACAGAAGTCCACTTCTCTTCAGAGATGCTTTTCCAGCTGTAGCGGGCGGTTCTGGTAGTGGTAGGTCTGTGATGGTGTGGGATGGGTATGAAATAACTGAGAAGGATGTTGCCTGTCCAACTCATAGGTGCTGGCTTGACAACTATGATGATGTTGATTGAGGAGAGAATTGGGTTCAATAGGCATCCAATGGTGTGAGGAGGTTTGGTGATGGCCTGAGTGAGGTCAAGTTTTCAGAGGTTTTCTAGAAGGGTCTTTGTTTTGAGTTGGTGCTGTCTTAAAGGTGAAATAAAAGGTATTTGAGGAGGATGAAGGTGCTGGGGTTGATGATGAGTGGTGCAACAAAGTTTGTGATGCCTCTGGCAAAATTGGAGCGGGCTCCTGCCTGTCAGTCGTGACTGGAGCAGGTAAGAGCGGTGGGGCGGGGCAGGTGCGGGGGATAGAGGAGGTGAAGTCGACAGACCACGAGCAGGGAAAATGAAATTTAAAAAAAGAAAACCACTTACCTTGCGCTCACTGCATTGAGCAATAAGTAAATGTTTTTTTTTTCAAATTTTATTTTCCCTCTTCGTCTTCTGCTAACTTCACCCCATCCCATGCCGCACCCCCACCCTACTGCTCCACTACTCTTACATACACAGGCGGCAACATCTGGCTGTCTGTATGTGAGAGTTCCCCCCAAACAGAGTTTGGCTGTAAGGTGTATCTTGAACCTGAGGTGTTTCATTTACGTGGTGGAGGAGTCCATGTAAATGGTGTAGCTGATGGTATCTTTAAATATGATGGCAACTGTACCACTGGGCTTGTCCTGACAGTCTTGCCTAACGTCCTGTAGCCAGAAGAAACAGCTATAGAGCTGTCTGGTGACCGGGTAGGCTTTAAACAATGTTTCCAAATGAAAGAGCAGGTCCGAGTATGCTTGTGCACCCATATCTCTGTGGCGTGTTTGGTGAGCGAGCCGGTGTTGAGGAGCATGCATGCGAGTGTGGCATGTTGTTTGGGTGGTGTTTGGTCTGTGTGGGTGTACAAGGGTGGCTCCTTTGTGTGAGTGTGAGCAAGTGAACTGAAGGGTGCTATTCGTGTGTGAGTGGAAGCTGTAGTGAGAGAGAAATTGCATAAGAACTTTCAAGAGGTGCATACAAACACTCCTTCCGTGGTGTGTGGCAGCAGTGCAGCAAGTGGCAGCGGGGGGACAAGAACATGGAGAAGCGCAGCAGGGTTATCAGTGCGTATGGGAAGGACCAAAGTTTCTGGTGATAGGAGCAGTCGAGTCTTAATCAGGCACAGATGGACTTGCCTTTGGTGCACCAGCAGATTGCCTGCTGCGATTGTCCACTGTGCATCCATGCTGGAACAGCCATTAAATAGGTCCTTCGAGGAAGTAGGAGCACAGGGTACTGTGGCAGGAAACCAGTGATGTCACTTCCTGTGCAGATGGAGGATGAGAAATCCAGTGATACCATTTCCTGTGTGGATGAGCACTGGGAATTCGAACAAACTAATATTTTTTCGGAGTAATGCAGATGATAGCTACCCATTCAAAGTCTGAAGGCATAAAGCTAAAAAATATAATATAAGTACGGATGATTTGAATTTACGGAGGAAGGCGAATATGCAGCTCTCCTGAATGCACCATGGCGACACAAAACAACAAGTCATGAACTGCTACCAGTCAAGACCCCATCCAGGAGGCTCCCTCTTTAGGACTCATGGGGTGACCCTGAGCACATGCCTCTTCTGTTCAACCGGTTCCTAGGCAAGGTTGGACTGAGGAAAAAATAGGCCCAGGCGCCAAGTTAAAAAAGTTACCTCTCTTAGCAAATCTGATATTTACAAAAGTGGCCCAAATCATCAAATCAGGGTCGTTTTAAACTTCTAAACACATTTTGTATGGGTAGTTACCAATGTATGGTAGACTGCATGCAGTTATGCTTACCACAGGCAATTGTTGTGGTAACATCAGAGGAATCAAAGTAAAATGGGCTCAGCAGACCATAAAACTAGCACACAAACTGGTAAAAAATAACCCATACCCTGATGTGTGAGACCAGCTCTTCCGGCACTGCCAGATTGCCTTGTGGGGTAGTACGACCATATTCTTAAGTATTAGGAGCCGTTGTTTTCTAGTGCTCTGCACAACACTTAATCAACACCAGTGCTTATAGCGAAAACTTGACCCAAAGTATTGAAGCGATTTTCATGAGCACCAGTTAAGGACACATTTATTTTTGGTAGGCATGGGGAGATTAGGTGATTTGCCCAGAATCACAAGATGTTGACCCTATGCCGAGACCCAAACCTAGTACCTCAGCTGTAAACTTGGCAGCTACATAACTGCCAACTTTCCCCTTTTTGCTGGGACAGTCCCTGCAAATTGAAGACTGTCCTGGGTAATTCACTATCCTGGGACAGTCCCGGCAATTGCACTTCCAGCCTTGCCAAGTGTCTTGCAGGGAATTGTGATGGGAATTTCAAACTTTAGGCTAAAGTAGCCGGGTTGGACAATTTCTCCAATGCAGCTGAATAGGAGAATTTTTCCAACTCAGCTACTTTGGCCTTAAGTTTGAAATTCCCGCCACAATTTCCTGCAATTCTCTCTTTATTGCGTAGACCCTATAATCTCCACTGTGATAAGTAGGCGGGGTTAAATTATGCTAATTATGTGGGTTGGGAGGAGTGGGCGGAGCTTTAGGGCAGTGGGTGTGGTAAAGTTTCAAGTAAATAAATGATAGCTGTAGGGTTTCATTGTTAATATTTGGTTATGGGCATTGTTTATAGTAGCAATGGGCTGGTGCAAGTTGCCTCCTGACGAGAGCCTCGGCACTTATTTGTTCACAAATTAACCACTGCCCTTGTGTCGCTTACAGTTCAAGAGAGCCAATGGTTGAATTGGGCTGACCCACTGCTCCATCCTGAATGATGCGGTGGGCAGAAGCAAAGTGACAATGACAATGAACGATGGATAAAGGGGGCTGACCAAGAGCACCTCTGTATACGCATATATTTATGTATTTTTTCATTTCTGATTTTTATTGTTATATAAGGCTGGGGAAAGAACTAAGGGCCACATACATCGAAAGAAAAAGCGGTCGCACACGGGCAGATTCTCACAATCTGCCCCTTTGCGACCGGATTTTTTGCATTTGGGATGCATCATCCCAAATGCAAAATTCGCAATTTAAGGAATCTCTAAATTGCGATTACTTAAAATGCGATTGCATTTAAGGAATCGTAAATTGAGATTCCTTAAATGCAATGCATTAAAGTAAAAAATTTAGCGATTTCGCTAATAGGAGTCGCACATTAACATCAATTTGTACTTGATGGTAATTTGCAAAAACTTTGAAAAATGCACTAAAGTGCATTTTTCAAAGTTCCATTTTACACACACACGCCCGTGGGGCATGTGTCTGTGCAACATGTACTCATATGCAGATTTCAGGGGTGCAACAGGGTATCCTTTTGGAACCCTTGCACCCTTGAAATAGCATTCGCAATTTGCGAGTACCTATTGGGTACTCGCAAATTGCGAATGCAATTCTCATCCATTCCTATGGGCCTCTAGGCCCATAGGAATGAATGGGAAGACATTCCTTAATTGCGACTCGCAAATATTAAAAAAAAAAAAAAATAGGAGTACCACTTCATTCAAATCTAGGAAGTTCAGACATGAATCCATGGCATGTTCCATGTCCACCGCTCTTCGTCACATAAGCAGGATTGATATCTCAGCTGGGAAGCTGCTTGATGCCTGCCCGCCACGCATAGGGGATTATTTAATATGATATATTTATGTGGAAACATTTGTCCTTGCTATAGAACACATTTCCATTGATATGTGAAATGCTGATCATAACACGCATTGGCAAAGCCAAAAGGTCTGGCCTCGACTGTATATATTTGTGGATTTTCTTAGGATTTGTATGTAAGATAGGCACCTGCAGAACACATGCGGCAGAAAATAAAAACAACATCAAGCCTGCTGAAAATCTTTGTATTTCACAATCTCTGTATGAAAAAGTTCCAGGTGTTTAATACAGAATAAATGCAGATGATCAGGTTAATTCCAGTTCAAACAAGTTCTGGAAGCCATGTTACATGTACAGTTTTAATTAGGTGTTTATTGCTCATCGTTCAAGGAAAACCTGCGTGTGTCTGCTGTAACGGAACTGGCATGAGACACACATTAGCAGCACATATATGGATCAAACATACTGGAATGAAAGGTGAAGGAAAGAGAAGAGATTCTTTTTTTTTTTTACTGAAGACTGGCTCATGTATTGGAAGATAAAGCATTTCGAAATTTACCATGAACAGAAATTGTGCCCCATACAATTGTGTTTCTCAGAATAAACAGGTCACCAAACAATTTGTGAGAACATTAATACAGAAAGTAAAAGTACTGGATTTAGATGAACCAGTCAAGCATCAGATGATTCCTGCAGACTGGAAAACAAACAAGCATTTGCAATGCAAATAGGTCTCGCATTTGTGAGTTAGAGCTATTAACATTGTAAATGGCAATGTTTTTTACCTACACGTTTTAATTTTTGGGTGAATGTATGTAGTGTGCAAAATCCTTTGGAAAGGTCCTGCACTTCGTAATAAATATATTGAAAAAGACGCAAAGTGTGGATTGTGTCAACAATTGCTTGGCACGTACCTCATGGGTAAAGTGTCGCCACACAGGCACACCGTGGTGCTTTACTAATGTGAAACTCATTAATAAAAGTAGTGCTTACAGACTAACCAACATGATCGGGATCGGAGCATGTGAATCCGAATCCCGGCTTCTCTTTCATTTTCTAGACTATTTGACTCACTCTCCTACATCTTGGTTATCCCCCAAACACTGGGAGGCAATGAAGTTTGCCAAGGGGGCGGGGGCAGGGAGGCTTCGGGGGTACATGAAAACGTATTAATTGCCTAGTTGTCAAAGGTCACCCGGTGCTATTAGTTAAAAGTGTGCAGATTTCATTAAGATATTAAGAGTACTTTACTCGTATGTATGAGAAAATCAACATTAACTAAACAAAATGCCAAAATGCGTGTCAGTTTTCAGTGTTTTAGACAGTACTGGTTGCTTAGTTTCATTGCATTCATTTTTGTATTTACTCTTTTACACAGCATCCAAAGTAGGTTACCTAACCCCAAAGCCCCGAGTTGTTAAATTACCCATAGAAGGGAGTGTTTTACAGTTGAGCAAATGTGTCCAAATGTAACTTTGGTAGTGCCATGGAATGATCAGCCAATGAGGTACTCGATGAGCAGGTATTTAACTACACGTTCAAAACGTACGGTATTGTGGATGTTTGTTTGTACACAACCACCTCTCTGAATGTGTTTATTAACATAGAGCTTCATCTACTAGACAGTATTCACAGAGGGGCGACTAAAGCACAGAACAAAATGTATTCATTATCCTGAGTGTGAAGGCACCCGGAAGGCTCAGGTGCCCGCCCGGAGAGGCTAGGGCTCCCAGCGCTTCTACAGACTCTGCCGTGCTCCTCTGCACCAGCAGGGCACATCTCAGAATCTGCCGCTTCTGCAAAGAATAGGTGAGGTTATTGAAAGTGATGATTCTGACGTGAGGCAATGAAGACTCACTTTGTCTGTTTGTCTGCACCAGTCTATTTCTATCTACCGGGCTCACTTTCATGTATCCATTCATCTCTCTTTGTTAGAGGTGCGCGAGCCAAAATATTAATTAACAGGTAGAGCCAGCTGGAGATGAGCCAAGCGTATATGAGCCAGTGGACGAGCCGTGAAAATGATCGGCATGTTAATCATAGAGTAAACATGATGTAAATGTGCGATAATGTCTCTTCAGAATTAAAAAAAAGTGCATTTCTTTAGCGCGTTACCTCAGTACACAAGATTATAGCACTGAATTGAGAGGAAGTTATTAAAAGTGCTCTTTTTAAGCATGAGTTAAAACACTGCCGCTCCTCCCGCCCGCCAACAATGCCATTTGTGAACTAAGAGGCGTCAGTTGCCATGCATAACCCGAATGTTGCCTAGAGTCTTATTATATTTAGAGTAACATTAAAATCTAGTTCTTTAAACACAAGAAGTTTTTGTACAGCACGCATCTTGAACTCGCATATTTCAAGGTGCCAATAATAAAGATAAAAATAGAAGTCCCGGCAGGCAAGAAAACACCAACAGGGGTGGAGGGGGCGGTGGAGGGTGAGAAGTCACAGACTGAGGGAGGGGGCGGTGGGGTGGGGAGACAGGGAAGAAAATAGTGTTAGGAGAAAAGGGACCAATAGCCGGGTAAGGATACAAATGATGAATGAGGAGGGACTAACAAGCCTCAAACCAATCGGAAGGCAGCATTTAAGACAAAAGTTAATGGGCAGAGAGTGGGCGGAGCTTCCACAAAGCTTCCACACTACAGTATATACTGCATGCCTCGCAAAGCTTTGTCAGCGCATTCGCGCTGCAACGCTAGGCGAGACCTAAAAGAAAATAGTATCAGGAGTAAAGGGGTCAATAGCCATGGAAGGATACAAATGATGAATGAGGAGGGACTAACAAGCCTCAAACCAATCGGAAGGCAGCATTTAAGACAAAAGCCAATGGGCAGAGAGTGGCAGAGCTTCCACGAAGCTTCCACACTAGAGTATATACTGCAGGCCTCGCAAAGCGATGGCAGCGCATTCGCGCTGCAACGCTAGGCGAGACCTAAAAAGAGCGCTATGACGAGGCCAAAGCTGCCTTTGCTATAACTATTTTTAAGTCTATCACCAGACTTACGTTTTCAGAAAAATTCATTAATAAAATATTTAAGTATATACATACACAGAGGGGGCATTCAGTCAGTGGTCTAGTCCATTGGTCTGTTCATCTGTCATTCAAATTTTGCTTACGTCCACTACAGAATACAGCATACTTTAGCCATTGGATCTTGTCACTATGAGTGACAGCATTTTGCCTCTACCCATATATACAGGGCCACTTGAATTATGCAGCAGAAGAGGGCCCAATTATGCAGCAGAGTTGTGTGGCAAGAAAAGGCAAATTATGAGGCATAACGTGTCACATTATTTAATAGTATTACTTCATTTTGGCTCATTGTTAAACTTGTAACACTGTCTGGATATTGGGTGCACCTCATTAGTACCTGTTTAACACCCAATATAGCAATAAGCAACAGAAAAATGACCTTTCCAGCTTCGCAAATGGCCTTCCACTGCGTGGCAATATGTGTTGATGTATTTTCAGTAACTTTTGGACTGTCTGAACTAGGAACACATTTTCTTGTAAAAATCATCAGATTATGCGGCAGATGTTGGATTATGTGGGAGATGATGGCAAATCTATGAATCTGAACTCTGGAATCCCTTGCCTGTCTATTTTTTTAAATGTCTGTGGTTCGTAGGATTTCATGGGTGGCGCAACAGCATGGCCCCAAATACCCGCTGCTACTCCTATTGCTTATCTCTCAATGTAGTGCTTTAACACCTTTTTTGTCATGCTCTCTTGACCCACCCAGACAAGTGGGGTACCATTCTTATAAGGGGACATGCTGCAGCTCAGAGTGGTAGGACATTTGTGGCTCCCTACAGATTCCAGAAGTTTCCCTCACATAAATGTGTTTTTAGTCAAAGTTGGAGGTTTGCAAGGGATTTTGGGTACAAAAACTGGATGATAGTCATTCAAGCCACCCGACCATGGATTACCCCACTGGTCTAGTTTTTACAATTGCGCAAGTTCGCTAGGTTTCCCTAGGTGCTGGCTATGATAGGGCCCAAAATCCACAGCTACCCACTTTGCAAAAAAAAGATCAGTTTTGAGTGGAAAAGTGTGATGGATACATGTTGTATTTTGGGCTGTTTCCTGCCACAGACACTAGGCCTGCCCACACAAGTGAAGTAATAATAATGGAAGTTTAGAGGAGATAAAAAAATAAGTTTCTCATTGCGAGTCACCTCTGAAATTTACATTTGGTTTCCCTCTTCAGTGAATTTGACTTTCCTTTTGCAAATCCCTTCTCTGGCAGCACATGTTTGACTCCTGAATCCTCCTGTGCAGAATTATCTCCCATATTTGCAATTTTTAGAGTAAAGATAAATGATGGGTGATACAGCATCATTTTAAATAGAGCAGTCAACACTTTAGGGATTTGCATCTTGAAAGCAGATTTGCATCTTGCAGTTTGATTTAAGTGATGCATTCCGCTTTATAGGACCCTAGAGAAGGTAGCGTGAGGTTGCAGTGCGCCCCAACAACTGCGTCGTGCTGCTTTGTTGCTCCATAGTTCTTGCATTATGGTATAGTAAGTAGGGTGAAACAATAAGGCAAAAATGCAATTCGACACAATGCAACAAAATTCTAACTAGCACTATGCGAAGCAGCACGGCGTGATTATCAGCAAATCTGGGCCCTGCTGTCTTCAGTGTTATTTTTACCTTGCTTCATAAATGTAACCCCTTGCAGCTTGGGTTTGATTGAATTATGTTTGTTAAGATAAATATACCTGAACAAATGCCATGGAATAAACCAGATATGGATATGTGCAGAATATATAAAAATACCTAAGGCTTTGCCCCTCATGCATCAATGCCCTTCCCTACACTCAACTGTGTTACACATTGTGCATCTGTAGATAGATAGATAGATAGATAGATAGATAGATAGATAGATAGATAGATAGATAGATAGATAGATAGATAGATAGATAGATAGATAGATAGATGGATGGATGGATGGATGGATGGATGGATGGATGGAAGGATGGATGGATGGATGGATGGATGGATGGATGGATGGATGGATGGATGGATGGATGGATGGATGGATGGATGGATGGATGGATGGATGGATGGATGGATGGATGGATGGATGGATGGATGGATGGATGGATGGACGGACGGACGGAAGGACAGACGGACAGACAAACAGACAGACCTGCCCTATGCTGATTTACAGATGTTTTGCACATTCCTGAAATGGGTGGTCAAGAGACTGCCCAGTTCTTGGTAGGTGCTGGCCAACTTCAATGCAGTAGCAAGGATGCTATGGGCCCTTATGTAAGCATGGAGAATGAAACCCCACCTGCAGCGTTCTTCGTAACAGACAGCAATAATCGCCACAGGGGGTCCCTACCAACCCTGGACCCCAAATCTTCTGCACCTGCAGCACTAGTCATACTTACAGCCCTGACGATATCCTTCTTGTAGGCAGAGCAAAGACTTGGGAGCAATGTATGTAAGGCACTTATGACTGCATTTGAGGAGGCAGAAATGACATTTGGGTTGTCTCCATCTAAATAAGGGGAAGGGCCCACAAACAAATTTACATTTTTGTACATTGAACTAGTCTCAGTGTTGATGGCCTCCAGGTTAACACTAGGGGCCCTAGTGAGAGAGGCAAGGGAGAGAAACATGTGAGCCAAAGATGATGCAACAATCATTCTGCAATTTGAACTGTGAGTGCTTTCCAGACACCTGCCACTGGCCAAGTTATGGGAGAGCAGAACTCACAAAGGCACGAGGATTTTGAAAAAGATTAGCCAAGACCCGTAGAAGTGGCATGGGTTTGTGGAAGAATTCAAGGCTCTCCCCTCAGGGACCCAGTCAGCTGCCATGCTAATGTATATTCAGATGCAGCAGGTTGGCCATGCTAAGGCAGGAAGAGATGCTCAGATGAATGGATACAGAGCTGGAAAGCTAGGAAACACGTCATATCCTTTCTGGAGTTCTTCCCAGTTTTGTGGCTGTTTATTTGTATTCAAGGAATCGTCTGCCAAGAAAATTGTGCTTGTTATAGACAACAAGTTGGTTGTTGAGATAATAAACAACTTAGTAACAAAAGGCAGATTGGCAGTAAGCATGCTGGGAGTGTTGTTTTTATGATAAAAAAAAAACATATTCAGAGTGCCCCAACCACTGGTTTAGATACGAGAAGAACTGATGCTTTGTCTACTTGGCAGTGGCCGATTGTCGCTGAACCAGAGACAGAACAAGCAGGGTTGATGTGAATAGGTCTGGCTTTAAATACAAGTGCCTTTTGGCCTCGTGGAATAAAGCCCACTGCAGATGAAATGTGTGGCATGCAAGCAACTCCTTAGCACTGCCTGGACAGCTGCAGCTTCTTTTTAAGAAATATCAAAATCCAATGAGGAGAAGTAATCAAATACAAGCATTTGCAATGCAATAGGTCTCGCATTTATGCGAGTTTAAGCTTGGCATTGTAAATGACAATGTCTTTTATTTACATTTTAAAAACCAAAACATAAATAAACGTCATTGTCATTTACAATGCCAAGAGCTAAAACTCGCGTAAATACGAGACCTATTGCATTGAAAATGCGTGTTTCAGAGGTCAGGAGCAAAGCCTCCAGAGTAGACTTGTTCTTTTAAAAAATGTTGTTGATTTTCTTCAAACAGAACAACAGTAAATTTCAGTATATGTGACAGTAAGTTTCAAGAAGAAGTAAAATCAAACGATTCCCAGAGTCCATGCCAGCCAGTAACCCGCCTGGTATTCCCCATTCAGAATTAACGATACTGTGCACATTCTTAATTCTGAAGGGGGAAGACCACCTTTGGTTACGAGAAATTGGGAATCCTGGCAGAATCAGTTTTTCTGTATCAAATCCTTCATGTTTCTCTTCATTTTGGACCAGAGTTTCACCAGTATATTTCACCTGCTTTGAACTGGCAAAATTCCCTTTACAATTTGTTAAAAGTTATTTGAGGAATGCTTGAATGAGCCTTTATTAAAGATGATACGCAATCAGTGTTTTGGAAGGCGGTGGAGGAGAAAGAGGTAAGGCATTTACAATAGTGCACTAAACCATTGGCGGTGGCATGAAAGTCAGTACTGGGAAGAAAGGTTCCACTGTGGGGGGAAGGAGCGCTAGAGTAGAAAACACTTCAACACCTTTCTGTAGGCTACAAGGCGGTCAGAATTCTAATTGTCGGCAACACGGAGTTCTAGACCTCAGGTGAGATTTCTGAGAATTACAGTCTCAAAGTTGTATCTGAACGACGGGGATTCCAGTAGTAAATCTTCTGCTCACTGGTTATTCGTTGAAATTAAGAAATGTTTATTTTGAGGGCCAGGTTGCTTGGGTTCCTTTATGCAGAGCTTTGTAGACGATGTAGGCAATCATGAATTGGCTCCTTGCCTCAAATTGTAGTTACTTTAGTGCGGTCAGCCGTAGGCATATGTGACCATGCTTTCTCGCCCCGAAAATGAGCCTGACACTAATGGTGCATGACCCTAAGAAGTGTTCATGGGATTTGGCAATGCTATGTAGCAGGAAGATGCCACGGTATAGTCTTGCGAGAATGAGCCCTTGAATCACCTGTTAGAAGTCTTTTTGGGTGAGGTGTTTGATTCCTCTCAGTAGTCTCAATGGGTGTGGTTCAACCTCAGCTAGCACATGTATGTGAGGTTGCAGGTTGAGGCTTTTATCTAAGAGGAAACACAGAATTTTTGGCAGTATGCAATTTCTTTTTTTTAAGAATGTTATTGCATACTGTACTCCTACACACCGCTTTGCGCCTACAACACGGGGTCCGGCAGCGTTTTCCCTTGTATACGTTACAAATCTAGTAAGCCAACAACCCATGGGGCAGGCAGCGATCAGCGACCAAAGAATAAAAGACATCAGATATACAAAAAGAAATTCAAATGAAAACTACACAAACAGTAACAAAACCCATGTAGCCTACGTCTCTCCGCATTGTCCTATTGCACTTAAAATCATTGAAATGTTGCTTATGTATCAGAAAATATTATAAGAACGGTGTTTGTTTAATCTAATAATTTTCGCTAGACCCACATTCCCTGTCTTCCCATGATACTGGATAAAATAGAAGAAACTACCAATAACTGTCACAGCACTGCCCTTCAATAGGTCTCCCTCTGATGTACATTGCCTAGGATTGATTAACTAGTGTCCGCTTGCGCAGCGTCTTCTGTGTGAGTGTGTGTCGCGGTTCCAGTGTCCGAGGTTTTGGAAAGCAAATACGTCGTGTAGAGCCCCCAGTAGTTCTTGGGTCTACTCCTGGGAGGGAGCAATTCGCTGAAGTTTTCCGTTTGTGTGCAACAACATAGCATGTCCTGTGACCACTGCGTTATGGTGGGCAAGGGACCCTTCAACCAGGACATTGCAACCCGCCGCTTTGCGATTTTAAGACACATATCCACTAACCTGCGCACTGATTTGGCCAACAGTTTGGTATATCCCAGAAGGGCCAGGGTCGGGTCTGGGGCAAATTCCATGTCTACAATTTTCCCCAACTCCTGAAAAATAGATTCTCAATATGTATACACCCCCGGGCACTGCCACGCCAAATGAATAAAGTCTGCAGGTTGTGTTCTGCATCTGTCACAGGCCGATGTCTCTTCCAACCCATACCTATGTAATTGCTCTGGTGTGTAGTACACTCTATTGATATACTTAAAGTGGATCAGCCTGTGTCTACCGTGTAAGGAGACACGTCGGTGTTAGTGCAACAATAAGTCCACATGTCATCATGCAGATCACGTTGCCAGGCTAGTCTAGCTTTAGTGTACTGGTTGGTTCTATGTGACATACCCAATTTATAAATGTTAGTGACCATTTTACGGGGCAACTTGGCCTTTATTATGTAAGTGAGTTCCGCCACTTCAGGGGGCTCTAGTAGGTCGTCTCCTAAGGTATCACGCAATGCTCTCCGGACTCTATAAAATTGGAACCTTTGTAGCAAGCTGCCAGATGTCTCCGGGTTCTCCACCTCTTCCTAGGATTTAACAGCTCCATCTTGAAACAAATCCCCTGTCACTGAGATGTTCATTGATTTTAACGCCCGTATAACTCCTTTATCCTTGCACGGAGCCAGCTAGCAAGCCCACTCAAATGGCATGTTCGGCGAATAAAGCAGCGCCCCAGCTTGCAATTGCAGTATATTGTGCCATGCGTGCCTAGTGGAATTAAGCGAGTCCAAAATTCCCGTTCTACGATCGACAGGCTCAAATATTGTGACTGGTAGCGGGAGAGGCTCATCAAAAAGAGTTTCATACGTAAAAACGGAATCTCAGGCGATCCATGTATCCAATGATAAGCTTGGGCAGCCTGTGCCGTTCTATAATACAAGTTTAAGTCTGGCGCACCCAGACCCCACAAGTGATATGGCAAGGTAAGCGTCCACCAATTCACCCTCGCCTGTTTGCCCGCCCAGGCCAATTTGATCAGCAACGTGTTGACTCTCTGAAAAAAGGAAAGGGGCAAAACAATTCGTATGTTCATGAAGAGGAACAAAAAACGAGGTAGGATCACCATCTTCATGACTGAGATTCTACCAAGTAAGGACAGTGGCAGTCTAATCCAAGTTTCTACATCATCCTCCAGTCTACTGACCGCAGTGCCGTAGTTTTCTCTGAACACAATCTCCGAATCCATGTGCAGGCGGATACCGATATATCGTATCACGTCAGTAGTCCACTGTAGTGGGTAATCCGGTTCAAAGGGCCGCGTGGCTGGGGTGATCGGAAAGATAATGGATTTGGGCCAGTTAACACGCAGGCCAGACAGAGCACCAAAGTGCAACACCTCCCGGAGCACTGAAGAAAAATTGTCTTCCGGCTCGAGCACATATAATAGTGTGTCATCAGCATACGTAGACACAATGATCTTATAATTGGGAAAGCAGACACCCTTATGGGCATCATAATCTCTCAACGCGCAGGCCAACGGTTCTGCCACTAGAGCGTATAAAATAGTGAACAGCGGGCAACCCTGCCTTGTACCCCTGAACACCTTGATGGGATCAGTCACTAACTCACCTACTTTGATTCGCGCCATGGGAGAATTATAAAGTACCCCAAACAATTGCAAAAAGACTGTGCCCAGTCCCATCTTAGTTAGGACCTGTTGCATGAAGAGCCATTCGACAGAGTCGAAGGCCTTCCCCATATCCAGGAAGACCGCGAAAGTCTTTGAGTCTGGATTGGTATGTTGGAAAGTGCCGAACACCGTAAGCAGGTTGTATGTGAGATTTCTATCCGGGATAAACCCCGCTTGCTCCGGGCCACCAAGAATGATGCCAGTGGCACAAGCCGGTTAGCTAGTATCTTAGCAAACAACTTGGCATCAATGTTGAGCAGGGAGAGCGGACGATAGGACCTGCACTCATCAAGGGGTTTGCCTTGTTTTGGAATGGCGACAATGACCGACTCCCTCATCGTGGGCGGCATTGAGCCCGATACACACATGTCATCAAAAAGCTCAGAGAGGAGCGGAAGCAGCAGATCGAGGAAACTTTTATAAAAACCGACTGTGAGGCTGTCTGCCCCCGGAGCTCTTTTGGCTTTCATACCAGACAGTGCCAATACTATTTCATCTTCTTCTATGGGTGTGTTAGTAAGAAAGGGTAATTTAATATATTCTAAATAGTTCAGGATTTCTTCCTCTGAGCCAGACGACCACGACGAGTACAATTCCGCATAGAATTGTTTAAACCTGCCTGCTATGTCTACCTCATCAGTAAGTGTTTCACCCTCTGTAGTCTTAAGTTCGGTGACCAGTGTTTTACCACGTTTCGCCTTCAGTATCTGAGCTAAGACCGAGCCCGGCCTATCGGCTTACCCATATACACGCGCTATGGTGTATTTGACTTCACTGTCTGCCGCCTCTTGATAGTCCTCAAGTAAGGTTTTTATTTCGTTCGTTATTGCATCATCGGCGTTTGCCTGCAGTCGTTGATCCAGGGCGCCCAGTTGCTGCTCAAGATCGGCCAATCTATGCCGAATTGAGCGCAAAACTCCAGAGTGCTTGGCCATAGCCACCCCCCGGATGTAGACATTAAATGCCTCCCACACGACCTGGAAGCTGTCCACACAACCCACGTTAGTGTCAAAGAAAGTTTCAATAGCTTCTGCCAAGTCTTCTTTGAAAGCTGGGTCCAGCAGTGAGTAAAGAGGAAACCGCCAAGTGAATGGCGGAACTGACTTCTTAGGAACATCAATTATGAGTAATATAAGAGAATGATCCGACAATGTACGAGGAAGCACCAAGCAATCCCGAATATGCCCCATGAGTGACATAGAGATCAACCAGTAATCAATACGAGTGTGCAGATTATGGTATGCGGAGTAGTGCGTGTACCCTCCCTTATCCGGACATCTAACCCGCCACACATCACAAAGATCCATGTTTCGCAGTGCACAGTCTAGTGCTCTGGCCACAGCGGAAGGCCGTCTAGACGGTCCCCCAGATCTATCCAGTTCCGGGTTCCTGACCAGATTGAAATCTCCTCCCCAAAGGAAGAGGGACTCCGGATACTTAGAAGTAGTGCAAGCAAGGGAGTCATAAAATTCCAGGCAATCGTAGTTGGGGCCATAGACATTAACTACTATGATATCCATTCCTTTCCCCCGGCACCTGGAGATCACAAATAGGCCTCCCCTGTCTGTGTCTAATTGTACCATTGTGATGGCCGACTTGGGATTAACACATGTCAGCACCCCTCTAGAATGTGTGGTGAATCCTGAAATGGCGACGTTATTCAGCAGCCCTCTACTGCGCAATAATGCACTATTCAATGGTAAATGCGTCTCCTGTATCAGAGCTATGTCTATATTCTGTCTATTGAGGTAGTTCAACACCTTACGTAGCTTACAGTAGTCATTAAGTCCATGCACATTCCATGTAATTGTACGTAAGGAGCATAGGGGCCCTAGCGAATGTGTCTCACCGTCTCCCACCGCCATGTGAAGTGTAGCTCATTATGCTTCCAGTCCTAAGCAACAAAGTGACATTATACACTATGAAAACGCATGGACGTAAGGCTGTAATCAACTGCAATTTCCAAACTGTCCCCCCAAACATACCACCCCCCACCCACAACAGACCACCCCCAACTCTGCCGTGACTCATCCCCCACTGCCCAAAAATTACCCACCCCTCACCTCCCGCAAAAATACAAATCTCCTCCCACTTGTGTGATGCACTCGCGAGCGGATGTTGCTTGTCTTGCTATAGATAAGAAAAATAAAACAGCTTCAAGCAGCCCGCCCCCTGTGCACGGTCAGATTCTAGTTGTACATTCACACATACTAAACTTAATATTATCATAACTCTTATATGACCTAATTTAAGAAGATGTCCCCACATGCCCAGTGCAAGCCATTCCCAGGAGCTTTAGTAACCTTTTGTGCCAGCTTTTCCATAAGTGTAACAAACCCTGCACAACCCTTCTCCAGCCGCCAGCCGCCCCCGCCGGTCCACCGCTTCCGAGACTAATAGCCCCTGCAATGGCACCCGGTTACCTTGACCCCACCAAGTGCTCCCCGCATGCTGCTAAGGCCAGATATCCACAGCCCATATCCCGAATCTTCTTGTCCGGACACAACCCCGCCCTCCGCCACTTTCACGTCAGCAAGTTAACCATACTTATCGTCCAGCAGCCAATGTTCTCCGTCAGTCCTGCTCCTCTAGAGAGCCCCCAGCTGCTTTGTTAAGCAGCTGCCGATCCGGGGTATGACGTCCCTCTTTGGATCATTCTTTCATTGCCTTCTGCAAAGCCTTGGGGTCAGTGAAGATATGAGATTTGCCCTGCCTGTTGACTCTGAGCTTTGCCGGATACAACATGGCATAATCAATGCCCATGTCTCGCAGCTGTTTTTTCATAGGGACAAACTGGCGGTGAGCCTCTTGTACTCGAAGTGTAAAGTCAGGAAACAATGATATCTCCGAGCCTTCATAGTTCAGCGACCCCCTTTCCCTGGCCAGCTTCAGGGCAGCGTCTCTATCCCTATAATTAAGTAGTTTTGCAATGATCGGGTGTGGTGGTGCCCCCGGGGGCGGACGCGGTCCCAGGGAGCGATGGGCTCTCTCCACCACGAACATGGCCGAGAAGACTCCCTCTCCGAGCAACGTGCTTAACAGTTTCTCAATGAATTGCTCCATGTTACCGGTCGGGGTGGACTCCAAATCCTCTGTTTTATCTTGAAGCACCCGCAGAACCTTCCCCAATTGCTTTTGATCCGAGTCCAATGTGGTATGCGCTTTTTCAACCTCTGTTAATCTCTATTCCGACATATCTAGACGCTCCGCATGTTTGTCTAACCGTTCCACCATTCTGTCCATCCGGTAAGAGAGGGCGTCCATCTTAGTGCCCAGTGCTGCGATGCCGCTTTGTAGGCTTTTTTCCATGGCAACTAGCATCCCCTGAATATCCGAACTAGGCTCATCGGACATGGGGGAAGTCTGGGGTCTATCAGCCCCATCTGAGGCAGCGTCATGAGATTTCAAGCGCTTCTGCTCAAAGGAGAGCTTGGGCTGTCAACTCTGCCCATGTTGTGGTTCAGTGGTTCCCTCCACGCAGGTCACACCAGAACTCCGGCCTAGGAGTTATGTACTCCAGATATCAACCAGGACTCAATAGCACCCCCAATAGTACCAGCGTTCACCGTTGTCTCCACCATACATGGGGTAATATCCTGTTTCACTGTGTGCAGTTGGGTCCTTACTATGTAGCGCAGGATGGCCCCCAAGCAAAGGCAATCAGCAATAGGCAGCTAGACCAGGCCACTGACTGTGTCCAGTAGTGATCTTCTTCCCTCTCATTGTGAAGGCTACTGTGCCGCAGTCCAGTGCCCCATACGTCATCCGGCGTAGTTACAAGACGCCACTTCCAGGAAACGTGTGCTTTAGCGGTAAAATAGCAGAATCACAGTAGTCCCCAATGAAGGCCACACTTCCTCTGCTGAGATGCCACAGAAACTATTACTCAGCCAAGCGCCAATATGCTCACCGCTGCACCACAGGGATCGGCTCCCCGATATATTATCTTATTATGTGCCCTTTATGTGTGGCCCCCAGTCTGTGCACACCCTGGGCCAGCTCCCGCTGACTCCCCAGGCACCCGCACAGCTCGAAACTCCAAGCGCGATATCTCTCGCGTCTTAAAATGGCGGCCTCAGAGGGGGGGGAGAATACTCCCGAGCAGCGTCGCCACAATGTCTCTTAAATACAGTGCCCACAATCGATGCTCGCACTGCACACCAGCTCGGTTTTCTCCCAGCGGTATAACAGGAGTAGCTGAGACCGCCTGCCCATGTGTGCTCTCTCCGCACAACGCACACAGCCCAGAATCAGCCGGTCAGTCCCGGGGGTCCGCACTTCCCCCCCTTACTGCACAGCTGTTATTACGGCATTCCGATAGGTCCCCTGGGGCACCGCGCTGATCTCCAGCCCAAGCAGGTCGCGAAGAAGCTGTCCTCCACCATGCGTGATGCAGCTGGACACTACTCAGCCATTCAGAGGCCCGCGATGTCGCAGCTTCCGCCGGAGTGCCCACTGTAGCTCGGGGATCCGGGCCCTGCAAGGCAGACAACTTTCAAATGATGCGGCTGCTCTTCTCCCGGTCCTAGAAGAACCGGAGTACAACCGCCTAGTATCTGAGACGTTCCCGCACACAGGCTGCAGTTATGCAGGTATAAAGCGCTGTGGGAATGTCGAATAATTTTACGGATTGTATTACGATGCACGGAGCTATGGGCTCAAGCGGCCATTTTGGTCGCAAGCAAGCTCCGCCCCAGCAGTCTGCAATTTCTAGTAGCAAGCACCTATTGCTCCATTATTAGAGATTACACAGTCGGGTGAGAGATTATAGGCAACTCAGTTTTGAGGGGGTCGAGTTTAAGGTGATGCTAAGACCTCCAGGATTGGATGACAATCAGATTCTGCACTAGGAATATGATGTAAATCCGGATAGGTGATTTTCATGTAAATTTGAGTAATGTATGTATATATTCTCCAGAGCATAAATATCAACCAAGATAATCAACTACCAAAACTACCAAGACATAACATCTTGTGTTGCTGCTGTGCGTGAACAAAAGAAGCCTGTCTGGATGAGTGGTGCTTTGCAATTATCCCCATTTGCTATGTGTTACGGCCATGCCACAAATGAAAAAAATCCTGTTCAATATGCAAAAGGACCTGTTAATTAATTAAATAAATAAATACCTAATAATAATTAGATCATAAGGATGCACAATTCTGCCAGCACCCCATTGGGCAAGTGCTTCTCTTCCTTATTATTGCATGCTTGTGATACCCTAACCATATCCTAAGAAAACATTATCCATACATTATCACCTATATTTGATTTAATTGTATTGCTTACAAAAACTCACAAACAATGAGATGGTCTGCATTAAATCGTGGTCCCTGAGAAAATGCTCAAGAGGAAATGGCTTGAGAATGAAATGGATGCAGTAAATAGTATGGGCTACCTCACTGCAGCTCCACCCAAGCATTTCTCATGGGATAGCATGGGATCAGACCACAAATGTGTTCCGGCACCTCGCCGGCGGTATGAAGCACTATATAAATACAAATCAAAACAAATGGAAACCACTAATGCGCATATCCTTGGCTGACAAATTAACTGACAGCGGTCTGCTTTTTCTTGTACATCAAGTCCATTGCTAGTTTACTATGTGTGAAAGAGCTTACTCCTTCCAGATGTAATAGAATTACACAGCTGCTTGGAACAGAACCCCAAGGGCGCCAGTATCATCTGCGCCGCAAAGACTGAATATTGAAACTGCAGAAGCGAAATCCTGAAACTTCATGCCAAAGCTGAATATTGCAACTTCATGAAACGACTGATTGCCTGACTGCTGGGGATCGACCAGGTACTGGCGCTGTGTCTCCTGCGCTGCCAGACCTGACCTGGGACCCCCTGCGGGGATCTGCTGTCGAGCGCGGAGCTGGCCGAGCTCCCACTTAATTTGTGACCCCCCTGGTGCGAGGACCCGCAACGCGATCACCGCCGCGGCCCGTAGGCCTCAGGGACGTGTCAGTGCCAAGTCGGGGCCTGCGGAGAAGCCCGGGGCCCCGCCGCTGCCGTCGCAGCGTGAGAAGGAAGAGCGAGTGTCCGGGAGCGTCCCGCGCCGTTGCGCGCATCCGACGAAGGGCCCGGAACGGAACCGAGCGACGAGACCAAGGTAACCCCCGGGGGCTGGGAGGTAGCGAGGCCGTGTGGCGGCCTGAGATTCGCCCCCCCCCCCCTGCTCCCCGGGAGTCGTGGGAAGGCCCGGTGCGCCCCCTGCCGAGTGGGAGCGACACCGCATGCAGAGACTGTGACTTTCCCCCCTCCGTGGGATTTCCCTCCGTATTTGTGAGTCTCCCCTCCGTGGGATTTCCCTCCGTAGTTGTGAGTCTCCCCTCCGTAGGATTACCCTCTCCTGGGATCTGCCGTTCGCAGGACTCACCAGCGCTCAATGCGTTCTATGTCTAAGTAGCGCTGATCATTCCTTTGTATTCAACAGTGCTCAATGCGTTCTATGTTGGAGTAGCGCTGCTCATTCAATTGTAGTTACCAGTGCTCAATGCGTTCTATGCCTAAGTAGCGCTGATCATTCCTTTGTATTCACCAGTGCTCAATGCGTTCTATGTCTAAGTAGCGCTGATCATTCAATTGTATTTACCAGTGCTCAATGCGTTCTATGTCTAAGTAGCGCTGATCATTCCATTGTATTTACCAGTGCTCAATGCGTTCTACGTCTAAGTAACGCTGATCTGCCATTTGTATGCATCCGTACTCAATGCGTTCTATGTCTAAGGAGCGCTGACCCTACAGGTTGCATTCACAGGTGCTCAGGGCAGTACGCTCCAAGTGCCACTAACGCTTTATCCTCAGGGTAGGCTTGGAAGTGCTCATGGTATGAGGCAAACATTATTCAACCTCAAGTTATGCTCATGTGCCTTTGTTTGTTTGTAGACACCGGTAGCGCCACGTGTGCAGGCCCCGGCCCGCAGCACTAGGGAAGTTCATACTGCAGGGATTGCTGAGGTAACCGTAATGAGATGCTGTAATGCAAATGTTAAAGTGTACAGGTAAAGAGATGCTGTAATGCAAATGTTAAAGTGTACAAGTTAAGATACATTGCCCTACAAGATTCCCGTGTGTGCTCCTTTGATTAGATAAATCTGATTAATTTGCATTCACCTTACTGTGTGGCGTCCATTATTGTGTGCGTTTACTGCTTCAGAGGATGTGTGTGTTGTATGGTCGCTTAACACATAGGCCTTTGGGTGCCCAGCCGCTCGTGTCACGTTACCCCCTTAGGACCTGGAGACCCCAGGTCTTACATTGTTGGCGAGCGGTGGGATATTAGGACCTGTGACCATACAGCACCCATTTGTGAAGCGGAGGGCGCCACAATTAAACGCCTGTTGTTTCAAAGCTCTGCAACTATTATTTGCTGTATTTATTGATTCCACTGTCCAGGCTGAGAGTGTAAAAGAATCCTGGTTAGCTGGTAACTGTCACCCATATCCTAGGAATTTCTTCCTTAGTATCTAGGTCCCCACCTGTCACGATGGAATTCCGGTTAGCTGACCTCGAGGGGTACACTGTAAAGCAACTGAGAGAGTTCGGGCAGGGGATGGGGGTGCCTGGGGTGCGGAAGGCAAAAGGACCGGAACTCCGTACCGCCATTAGGGCATGGGTAGAGGCCCACCCAGAAGGGAGAGAGGATGAGGGACAGGAGGCGCCAGATACACCTCAGGAGGAGAGCGCCCAAGAAGTACTAGAAATACTTAACGTGGATATGTCTGAAAATGTGCCCCCAGGGAGACGTTCTGGGGCCAGTAGTAGGACAGGATCTAGGAGGAGCTCGTCTCCAGAGGAGTACGAGGACAGGAGGGAAGAGAGGCAATTAAAGTGGGAGCTAGCGAAATTGGAACATGAGAGAGAAACGAGAGAATAAGAGATGGGCAATGGAGGAGAAGAAGATGGCGCACGAGCTCCAGCTGAAGGAGTTAGAGCTGCGCGTTATCCAGTTCAAGGCGTCCAATAAGGACAATGGTGGCAGCGTACCACAAGATCCCCAGGAGTTAAAATCCTATTTATCCAAGGATGATATCGCCAGGGTGTCTGAGGAGGCATTGGGGAGTGACCCTGAAGGGGGTGGTGCAGGGATCTTCCAACCCAGCAAGGTGGGAGAGGTGGCGAATAGCCCAGCTAGGTCCCCGGGAAGAGAGAGGGTTGTAGGGCCTCACATTCTATCCATAGGAAGGAGTGAGACGGGGAGGTGTCCCGAGGTGCCCCAACCGCAGTCTCAGGGCCTGGAGAGTTCCATAAGGGAGCCCCAGGTTGGGAGCCTAGGCTGTCCTGATGTGCCGCCCGGTGAGGGGGAGCCCCTAGTGTCAGGAGGACCCGGGGCATCTGTAATCAGAGCTCCTGAGGTTCTGGGGTTGGCCCAGCCGCAGGGTTTAGATCCTGGGCTGGGATGCCAGGTGCAGGGGTTGCCTGACCTGGCGGGTGGGGCATCTGTTACCAGTGTCCCCCCAGAAGTGTCTTCCAGGGGTACTTCTCCTGTTGGGAGGGTGCGGAACTCTGGGAGGGGGTGCAGGGGGAGGGAAGACTCGCCCCTGGCACCGGTGCAGCCTAAGGTTTTAGACCCTAGGCTGGGGAACCAGTTGAGGGGTCAAGGCCCTGGACTGGGGAGGAGGGTGAAGAACCCCAGAAGGAGAGGTAGGGGGAGGAGAGCCTCGCCCCTGAAGGCTGGTCAGCCTGAGGGTACGGACCCCAGGTGGAAGGACCAGTGGCAGTTTGGGACTGCAAGGAGGAGGAGGAGAGTGGTCAACGGGCACTACAGGCCTGGGGCTACTGCCCCCCACTCTGCGAGACCACAAGGGCCAGAGACATCTGGATGGCCTAGGGGCCGGTCCTGGCCACAACCAGCTAGGGAGCCCCAGTGGGGTGGCTTCGTTGGTCCAGGGAGGACTGAGAGGGAACCATCGGGTTCCAGAGTGGAGGAGAACCTGCCAGTGCTCCTGCAGTTGCGGGCCTGCGTCCACCTTTTCTCACCCAAAGCAGGGAAGCCCATCAAGGCATTGATCGGTCTACCCTGGCTTTTGGCTGGAAGGGGGTTGTGTTGGACTTGGCCCTTTTCCCTGAATTTTTTCGTTTTTATTTCTCCCAAGATGGCTGCCACAGGCCCCTGCTACTGCGGAGTGGTCTTTATTAGTAGCACCCTAGCTGCCAGGAGCTGGCTGGAACCCCACAACAATGTTGCGACACCAGCCCGCCTTTTTGTCCCATAGGTAGAATGGGGAAGCTCCTGGAATGTGCTGGAACCTTCTAGAAGGGAGGTGTGGTTTTTACTTTTGCCGCTTTGGCTAGAGGTCACCTGATCTAGGGCTACTTAAGTGAGGGAGGGAACTTTTTCCAGTTAGTTGGCCAGTTGGGGTGAAGCAGAGCTGGAGAATCCATGCCGGAGTTGTAGGCAGTAGGGCCTAGCCAGGGACTTGTGCCTCTGAGAGTGACAGGGCTTAGGTGCTGCCTCTTAAGTGAGTGAGGGATCCTGTGAAACCCACTGACCTTGCCCAGCAGTAGGAGGACCCAGGGAACCTCTGCCCAGCCTGACTAGGAAGGACCTAGTCGCCAACTCATCCCCTACCCCCCAAGGAACAGAACCCCAAGGGCGCCAGTATCATCTCTCGCCGCAAAGACTGAATATTGAAACTGCAGAAGCGAAATCCTGAAACTTCATGCCAAAGCTGAATATTGCAACTTCATGAAATGACTGATTGCCTGACTGCTGGGGATCGACCAGGTACTGGCGCTGTGTCTCCTGCGCTGCCAGACCTGACCTGGGACCCCCTGCGCGGATCTGCTGTCGAGCGCGGAGCTGGCCGAGCTCCCGCTTAATTTGTGACCCCCCCTGGTGCGAGGACCCGCAACGCGATCACCGCCGCGGCCCGTAGGCCTCAGGGCCGTGTCAGTGCCAAGTCGGGGCCTGCAGAGAAGCCCAGGGCCCCGCCGCTGCCGTCGCAGCGTGAGAAGGAAGAGCGAGTGTCCGGGAGCGTCCCGAGCTATTGCGCTCATCCGACGAAGGGCCCGGAGCGGAACCGAGAGACGAGACCAAGGTAACCCCCGGGGGCTGGGAGGTAGCGCGGCCGTGTGGCGGCCTGAGACTCGCCCCCCCCTGCTCCCCAGGAGTCGTGGGAAGGCCCGGTGCACCCCCTGCCGAGTGGGAGCGACACCGCGTGCAGAGACTGTGACTTTCCCCCCTCCGTGGGATTTCCCTCCGTATTTGTGAGTCTCCCCTCCGTGGGATTTCCCTCCGTAGTTGTGAGTCTCCCCTCCGTGGGATTACCCTCTCCTGGGATCTGCCGTTCGCAGGACTCACCAGCGCTCAATGCGTTCTATGTCTAAGTAGCGCTGATCATTCCTTTGTATTCAACAGTGCTCAATGCGTTCTATGTTGGAGTAGCGCTGCTCATTCAATTGTATTTACCAGTGCTCAATGCGTTCTATGCCTAAGTAGCGCTGATCATTCCTTTGTATTCACCAGTGCTCAATGCGTTCTATGTCTAAGTAGCGCTGATCATTCCTTTGTATTCCACAGTGCTCAATGCGTTCTATGTTGGAGTAGCGCTGATCATTCCATTGTATTTACCAGTGCTCAATGCGTTCTATGTCTAAGTAGCGCTGATCATTCCATTGTATTTACCAGTGCTCAATGCGTTCTACGTCTAAGTAACGCTGATCTGCCATTTGTATGCATCCGTACTCAATGCGTTCTATGTCTAAGGAGCGCTGACCCTACAGGTTGCATTCACAGGTGCTCAGGGCGTGCTAGGTCCAAATAGCGTGTAACCTTAGTTTGTAGTCTCAAGCGCTCCCTTCTCCAGTTGAGGTCCCAAGTGCAAGGCGCTCCGTGTATGAGCGGCGCCTCATCTCTAAAGGGTGTCCAGCAGGGCAGTACGCTCCAAGTGCCACTAACGCTTTATCCTCAGGGTAGGCTTGGAAGTGCTCATGGTATGATGCAAACATTATTCAACCTCAAGTTATGCTCATGTGCCTTTGTTTCTTCGTAGACACCAGTAGCGCCACGTGTGCAGGCCCCGGCCCGCAGCACTAGGGAAGTTCATTCTACAGGGATTGCTGAGGTAACCGTAATGAGATGCTGTAATGCAAATGTTAAAGTGTACAGGTAAAGAGATGCTGTAATGCAAATGTTAAAGTGTACAAGTTAAGATACATTGCCCTACAAGATTCCCGTGTGTGCTCCTTTGATTAGATAAATCTGATTAATTTGCATTCACCTTACTGTGTGGCGTCCATTATTGTGTGCGTTTACTGCTTCAGAGGATGTGTGTGTTGTATGGTCGCTTAACACATAGGCCTTTGGGTGCCCAGCCGCTCGTGTCACGTTACCCCCTTAGGGCCTGGAGACCCCAGGTCTTACAAGCTTATAATATGGAAAATAGCATTTTAGAAATATGTTCCCAATTAGACGCGGAAGCATTTCTATATAAAATAAAAGGCTCTAGAAATATTTTTGATAAAAATGAGGGCCGAAAATTTTGGATTTTAGACACGTGTGTTTAGCCTTCTACTCTCCCCTAAGTATTTTCTTATACGTTGTAATATGTTGGTACCATAGTTGATTAACTTGTGTTTAAAATACACTATATCATTAAAAAGTTCAAAAATAGTTTGTGGTGCTGTTTGGTGTAAAGAGCAGAGGTGGCACTCTGTGGTGTCTCTTCTGAAGTCACTATGGCTTCCTGTTTCCAGAACTCCCATAGATAATCTTTTGTCAGCACGCTGTCACAGGCTCGCCTCGGAGTGCTAAAAAGCAGCCACCGGATACCTCAATTAAGGCGCAGAATGTGAAAAGCAAATTACTGCGAACGAGCAAAACTATTTGCATATAATGGTTCAGTCATATCTGTAAAAAATATGACTTAAATATAGTTGCATTAATAATACATATTTTAATTAAACGGCTTGAGGTGCATCTAGCAGGGAAAATAATGAATTTTCACAGAATTTCACATACTGCGATGATTCATGGGCTGTAAATATGCAAAGCTTTGTGAACCATAAGACAATCAACCAGCCAAGCAGATATGTACTTATTGCAAGTGTGGCGTCCATTATGTAACAGTATGTGTGCGCGTAGCTGTGTTTGTTTGTTGGTGTGACTCTCAGTCAGGAACCCTCCCCTCTTCAGTCCCGGAGCACACCCTCCCGGGGGGGTTTATTGCTCCAGCCAAACAGTGACGGCCCCTCAGACGGCCCTTGTTGATGGACTGAGGGGGTGATTTACTGCTGCAGAATCACGGGTGACTCTTCTTTACCAGCCTGGAATAAAGGCCGGGTGACATCTGCCGCAGTATATCCCTGCTGCAATGAGTGTTAATGGCTCCTGAACGCGTATTAGTGTTACAGCCACCATGCTGCTACTGCCGATATTGACACTGATACAGCTACGCTTCTGCTTCCGGGTAACATTTGTTTTGCGCATGTATGCTGGAGAGGTCAGGCAAAATAGAGTGCCGATTTGAGTCAGCCAATCCCAGGAAAAACAAGCATTGGCATAGCCAATAGGTCTTGCTTTTGGGACCTTATAAGTATTTAGTTATGCAACTGTTGTGTGTGTGTGGTTGTGGTTGTGTGTGGCTGTGGTTGTGTGTGGTTGTGTGTGTGTCATTGTGTGTGGTTGTGTCGTTGTGGTTGTGTGTCTTTGTAGTTGTGTTTGTGGTTGTGTGGTTGTGTGCGCTTGTGATTGTGTGTGCTTGCGGTTGTGGTTGTGGGTGTGTGTGTGTGGTTGTGGGTGTGTGTATATGGTTGTGTGTGTGTGTTTGTGTGTGTATGTGATTGTGTGCATGTGTGGTTGTGTGTGTGTTGTGTGTGTTGTTTGTGTGTGGTTGTGTGTGTGTGGTTGTGTGTGTGGTTGTATGTGTGATTGTGGTTGTGTGTGTGTGGTTGTGTGTGTGGGTGTGTGTGTGTGTGGTTGTGTGCATGTTATTATGTGTGGTTGTGTGTGTGTGGTTGTGTGTGTGGTTGGGGTTGTATGTGTGTGGTTGTGTGTGTGTGGTTGTGTGTGTGTTTGTGATTGTGTGTGTAGTTGTGGTTGTGTGTGTGTGTTTGTGTGTGGGTGTGGTTGTGGGTGTGGTTGTGTGTGTGTGTGGTGGGTGTGTGGTTCTGTGTGTGTGGTTCTGTGTGTGTGGTTGTGTGTGTGGTTGCGTGTTGTTGTGGTTGTGTGCTGTGGTGTTGTGTGTAGTTGTAGTTGTGTGTTATTGTGTGTGTGGTTGTGTGTTTGTGGCTGTGTGTGTGTGTGGTTGTGTGTGTTGGTGGGTGTGGGTGTGTGTGTGTGGGTGTGTGTGTGTGGCTGTGGTTGTGTGTGTGAGTGGTTGTGGTTGTGTTTGTGGTTTTGTGTGTGTGTTTGAGGTTGTGTGTGTGGTTGTGTGTGTGGTTCTGGTTGTATGTGTGTGGTTGTGGTTGTGGTTGGGTGTGTAGTTGTGGTTGTGTGTGTGTGTGGTTGTGTGTGTGGGGGTGTGTGTGGGGAGGTGTGGGGGTGCGGTTGTGTGTGTGTGTGGTTGTGTGTGTGTGGTTGTGTGTGTGGTTGTGTGTGTGTGCTTGTGGTTTTGTGTGTGGTTGTGTGTGTGTGTGGTTGTGTGTGTTTGTGTATGTGTGTGTGTGGTTGTGTGTGCTTGTTGTTGTGTGTGTGTGGTTGGGTGTGTGTGCTTCTGTGTGTGTGGTTCTCTGTGTGTGTGTGGTTGCGAGTGGTTGTGATTGTGTGGTTGTGTGTTGTGGTTGTGTGCTGTTGTGGTTGTGTGTGTAGTTGTGGTTGTGTGTGTAGTTGTGGTTGTGTGTATAGTTGTGGTTGTGTGTGTGTTTTATTGTGTGTGTGGGTGGTTGTGTGTATTGGTGTGTGTGTGTGTGGTTGTGTGTTTGTGGTTGTGTGTGTGTGGTTGTGTGTGTGGTTGTGTGTGGTTGTTTTTGTGTGGTTATGGTTGTGTGTGTGGTTGTGTGTGTATGTGGCTTGTGTGATTGTAGTTATGTGTGTGTGGTTGTGTGTGTGTGTCATTGTGTGGGTGTGTGTGTGTGTGGTTGTGTGTGTGGTTTTGTGTGTGTGTGTGGTTGTGTGTGTGTGGCTGTGGTTGTGTGTGGCTTTGGTTGTGTGTGGTTGTGTGTGTCAGTGGTTGTGGTTGTGTGTTTGTGGTTGTGTTTGTGGTTGTGTGTGGTTGCGTGTGTAGTTGTGGTTGTGTGTGGTTGTGTGTGTGTGGTTGTGTGTGGTTGTGTGTCTGTGTGGTTGTGTGTGTGTGTGGTTGTGTGTGTGTGTGTGGTTGTGGTTGTGTGTGTGGTTGTGTGGGTATGTGTGTGTGGCAGTGGGTGTGAGTGTGTGTGTGGTTGTGGGTGTGTGTGTGTGGTTGTGTGGGTGTTTGTGGTTGTGTGTAGTTGGGGTTGTGTGTGGTTGTGTGTGTGTGGTTGTGTGAGTGTGTGTGTGTGGTTGTGGTTGTGTGGGGATGGGGTGGGGGTGGAGGGTGTGTGTGTGGTTGTGTGTGTGTGGTTGTGTGTGGGGGTGTGGGTGGTTGTGTGTGTGTGGTTGTGTGTGGGGGTGTGGGTCTGGTTCTGGTTGTGTGTGGTTGTGGTTGTGTGTGATTGTAGTTATGTGTGTGTGTAGCTGTGTTTGTTTGTTGGTGTGACTCTCAGTCAGGACCCCTCACCTCTTCAGTCCCGGAGCATACCCTCCCGGGGGGTTTATTGCTCCGGCCAAACAGTGATGGCCCCTCAGACGGCCCTTGTTGGTGGGCTGAGGGGGTGATTTACTGCTGCAGAATCACAGGTGACTCTTCTTTACCAGCCTGGAATAAAGGCCGGGTGACATCTGCCGCAGTATATCACTGCTGCAACAAGTGTTAATGGCTCCAGAACGCGCATTAGTGTTACAGCCACCATGCTGCTTCTGCCGATATTGACACTGATACAGTTACGCTTCTGCTTCCGGGTAACATTTGTTTTGCGCATGTATGCTGGAGAGGTCAGGCAAAATAGAGTGCCGATTTGAGTCAGCCAATCCCAGGAAAAACAAGCATTGGCATAGCCAATAGGTCTCATTTTTGGGACATTTTAAGTATTTAGTTATGCAACTGTTGTGTGTGTGTGGTTGTGTGTGGTTGTGGTTGTGTGTGATTGTAGTTGTGTGTGTGGTTGTGTGGTTGTGTTTGCTTGTGGTTGTGGGTGTGGTTGTGGGTGTGTGTGTGGTTGTGTGTGTGTGTGGTTGTGGGTGTGTGGGTGTGGTTGTGTGGGTGTGGTTGTGTGTGTGTGTGATTGTGTGCATGTGTGGTTTTGTGTGTGTTTTGTGTGTTGTTTGTGTGTGGTTGTGTCTGTGTGGTTGTGTGTGTGATTGTGGTTGTTTGTGTGTGGTTGTGTGTGTGTGAGTGGTTGTGTGTGGTTGTGTGTATGTGTTATAGTGTGTGGTTGTATGTGTGGGCATGTGTGTTGTATGTGTGTGGTTGTGTGTGTGTTTGAGGTTGTGTGTGTGGTTGTGTGTGTAGTTGTGGTTGTGTGTGTAGTTGTGGTTGTGTGTGTGGTTGTGTGTGGGTGTGGGTATGGTTGTGTGTGTGGTTGTGGTTGTGTGTGTGTGGCTGTGTGTGTGTGGTTCTGTGTGTGTGTGGTTGTGGCTGTGTGAGTGGTTGTGTGGTTGTGGGTTGTTGTGGTTGTGTGTGTGGTTGTGTGTGTGTGGCTGTGGTTGTGTGTGGTTGTGTGTGTGAGTGGTTGTGGTTGTGTTTGTGATTTTGTGTGTGTGGTTGTGGTTGTGTGTGTGGTTGTGTGTGTGTGTCGTTGTGTGTGGTTGTGGTTGTTTGTGTGTGGTTGTGGTTGTGTGTAGTTGTGGTTGGGTGTGTAGTTGTGGTTGTGTGTTATTGTGTATGTGTGGTTGTGCGTGTGTGGTTGTGTGTGTGGGGGGTTTGGGGGTGTGGGGGGTGGGGGGTGGGGGGTTGTGTGAAGGACATCTAACCTGAGCTTCAATTGGAATTCCATAGAGCATATTATCAAGCCCATTATCGCCGTTTTAGCGGCAGTTTTCTGCCGCTGAAACGGCGATAATTTTATCGCCTGTCTTGATAATATCCCCCTTGGTACTCCCAATTTTGGCTTTCTGATTAATTGGCACAAAAAGAAACTTGTGACCTGGGAGGACAAACAGTATGTAAAAATATGACTGATAATGTCCACATGTAATAGATGGGATTTTTCGTATCTGATCACCCAATTTTTTGTGTACTGGCATTGCACAAAAGTGCACCCTTTGATGTATGACATGCGGGTGCATGCTTTGTTCAATCACATCATACTTCTGCCATACCCACATACAAAAGTGAAAAGAAAACGTTTCCTCGGAAACATAATTTCATAATATACAGAATGTAGGGTTACCCATAACCCACAAAAAACGGGGCCCTTGGGTGATTGTGGAAATAACAGTTCCCTAAATAGGCCTCTGAAGGGTAAGACGATTCAAATATTATAATAACAGTATCGAGCAAAATGCACCCGCTAACAAAAAAATGCGGGCAGAATCTACTTACCTGCCCGAAATGGCTCTCATTTTAAGACTATCTATCATCTTTCTTGATGCTGATGAGAACCACAAAGGACAGTTAAGAGCCAGACTAGCTGGTTCGCCGTCATTGTATATCCTCTTGGAGGAAGTAACCCTGGCAATCAGGCAAAACCCTAGTGGTAAAGTCCCGGGCCCAGATGGAGTCCCCATGGATCTGATTAAGTGCAAAATCGAACTGTGGGGGCCACGGCTCACGAAAAAATGTAATAGAGCTCTGGGTAGACATAGTCCCGAATTCTGGTCTCTGTCCACAATTGTGATGATTTTCAAGAAGGGGGGGGCATATCAACAAGCAGGCGATAAAAAATTATCGCCGCTTTTGCGGCCGTAAGCGGCGATAATTTTTATCGCCTAATCAGCAAGGTCACGCTAATGCGGGAAACCTTGCTTTAGCGTCAGGATTCCTAACGCCCAGCTTTGCATCTCTAATGAGATGCAAAGTGGGCGTTCCTGACCTGGCATGACAGGAGAAATGTCGCTAAGCGACATTTCTCCTATCAGCAAGCCTAACGCTATGAAGCATAGCGTCAGGAAAAGTAGCGATAACCCCTGTTATCGCTACTTTTCTTACGCCTGCTTCAGGACTGACTTAGCCATGATATCCTATGGAAGGTGGAAGGTGGATATCATGGCTAAAAAGGCACAAAACAGCACATGCTGAAGCACTGCAAGCTTAACTCACACTCAGTATAGCAAACCCTGCAGCAATGCAGCCTTCACTCACTTATATAGCACTGCAGAGCTTTCAGCAGTGTACCCTTACCCCAGAAGCATAGAACAGCATGTGCTACAGCACTGCATGCTTCACTCACACTCTGAAGAGCAAACTCCGCAGCAGTGCAGTTTTCACATACCTGCAGCCCTGCAGCGAGCAGCATACCCTCACCCCCAGATTCAGAGAATAGCACGTGCTGCAGCACTGCATGCTCCACTCACACTCAGAATAGCAAACCCCACAGCACTGCAGTCTTCAGATACTTATGGGACTGCACAGCCTGCAGCAGTGCACCCTTACCCCAGAGGCACAGAACAGCACATGCTGAAGCACTGCATGCTTCACTCACACTCAGAATAGCAAACCCCACAACAGTGCAGTCTTCAAATTCTTATATAACACTGCACAGCCTGCAGCAGTGCACCCTTGTTCCAGCGCTGAATACCAAAAATCCCCTATCTACGTCACAGACCACAGATCTTCTTCAACAACCACATTCATTCATTCATTCGCTGGTGGGGCCCATAACACCAATCATTCATTCTACTTTAGATCAATGGTCCTCGAGAGAGAGAGGGGAATTCCTTTCTCTATTCCATGCGCTGGAAATGGGAGGGAAAGAATTGCACCAATCACCTGATGAGTAACAACAAATTCACCTATTCATCCCTACCTCACCAGGGTCTCAATACTTTCTAACCTAGCAGTTCCTCCCATACTATAGGCCATGGATCAGCCTAGTTGCTGGGAAAAGCGACACCTAATTCTTCTAAACAATATACATCAATACACTTCCAATAATAACCCGACACAGTTTAAATGAATTGAAATGTTTATCTAAATAAAGCATAAGAAAATCATAAAGCATTCAATATTTTGATTCGCATATTTACCTAATCTGGCTAAATGGCGTCCTCTATGTCAAATTCAGATCTTTCGTCTTTATGCCCATAAATCGATCAATCAGATTGTAAATTAATTGGGCATCTGATCAGTCCATCAGAGTCTCTGGCAAGCAGCTGTCCAGCAGTGTCACCGTCCTCTCCGTCAGCATAACGTCAGGAAATCTGGTAAAGCACGACAAGAGGCACCTACCCTCTCTAGTCTACTTCTTTTATAGTAAAATCAACAACAAAATGTTACAATACATGTTTTAGAACAAATCCGATTGGTGGAACCAGGATCATTCTTCCTGATTCTCATGTGTTCAATGTTTCATTAGATGTAGTTCTCAATTTATTAATAATTTGCAAGTTTCTTAGTCCATTCAGGGCATGTTGATTCCCATACGGGTTTGTGTCCATGGTGTCATCAATTATAACAGTTCTTAGTTTAAGGAAGTCCATTGTCTGAGGATTGGCACTCCTCCCGGTGCGACCTTTACGAGTACAGTCTGCCTGGGGTCAGGACGAGGTTATTGTTGCTCATCTTTTAGCGCAGGCGCACTTCACTCAGTGACTTCTGTATCTCGTCTGTCCATCAAAATAGGGATGGCAGCCATTTTGTGGCCACTCCAGAAAGGTCAACTTAAGCAAAGAGACACAAAACGTAATTAATACATGGAAATGACTATTAAAATGTTATTCCCTTACTAAACCCTTTGTGTGTGTGTGTATTTATCTAGCAAAAGCAACACGCATTGCGGTTTATACTCACAATTTAAAGCACGATTCACAAATCACATCACAAAAGCAACATATAACATGCAAATTCTAAATATCTCATATTAGTATGCGTACAAAAATTAGTTTACATATCAATCAAGCCATGCAAATGCTATTCCCACGTGTATTTTCTAATTAGTAATGTTGTTTATTCAAACACAGCAAACCATTAATACTATTAATATTGATCAGTTATTCGTTTTAATTTAAAATGATAAATTGGAGAAGGTATACTATTCTTAGGGAAAACTTCACTCCAGGACCCTCACCCCCAAATGCAGAGAATAGCACATGCTGCAAAAGTTCAAGCTTCACTCACGCTCTGAACAGCAAACCCATCAGCATTGAAGACTTTAAATATATGTATATAGCACTGCACTGCCTGCAGCAGTGCACCCTCACCCCAGAGGCAGAGAATAGCTCATACTGCAGCACTGCAAGCTTCACTCACGCTCAGAGCAGCAAACCCCACAGCATTGAAGGCTTTAAATATATGTATATAGCACTGCACTGCCTGCAGCAGTGCACCCTCACCCCAGAGGCAGAGAATAGCTCATACTGCAGCACTGCAAGCTTCACTCACGCTCAGAACAGCAAACCACACAGCATTGAAGGCTTCAAATATATGTATATAGGGATGTATGTCGTTACAACGCACACTTTTACAACGCATGCACTTACAACGCATTTTTTACAGCGCAAAATCCATTACAACGCATTCCATTACATAGTATGACACTACAACGCATTTTTAAAAACTACCTTTACAACGCATTCCATTACAACGCATACTACCTTTACAACGCATACCATTACAACGCATAATATTAAATTGCATTTAAGGTAAGTATTAGATAGTATAGGGGTAAAAATTACTTTTCTAACTCCAGGGGGTGCAACAGTAGGGTAAGTGTTGGATAGTATAGGGGTAAAAATTACTATTCTTACTCCAGGGGGTGCAACAGTAGGGTAAGTGTTGGATAGTATAGGGGTAAAAATTGCTATTCTTACTCCAGGGGGTGCAACAGTAGGGTAAGTGTTGGATAGTATAGGGGTAAAAATTACTATTCTAACTCTAGGGGGTGCAACAGTAGGGTAAGTGTTGGATAGTATAGGGGTAAAAATTACTATTCTAACTCCAGGGGGTGCAACAGTAGGGTAAGTGTTGGATAGTATAGGGGTAAAAATTACTATTCTAACTCCAGGGGGTGCAACAGTAGGGTAAGTGTTGGATAGTGTAGTAATATTATGCGTTGTAATGGTATGCGTTGTAAAGGTAGTATGCGATGTAATGGAATGCGTTGTAAAGGTAGTTTTTAAAAATGCATTGTAGTGTCATGCTATGTAATGGAATGCGTTGTAATGGATGTTGCGTTGTAAAAAATGCGTTGTAAGTGTAGTGCGTTGTAAAAGTTGCGTTGTAAAGGTTGTTCCCCGTATATAGCACTGCATGGTCTGCAGCAGTGCACCCTCACCCCAGAGGCAGAGAATAGCTCATACTGCAGCACTGCAAGCTTCACTCACGCTCAGAACAGCAAACCCCACAGCATTGAAGGCTTTAAATATATGTATATAGCACTGCACGGCCTGCAGCAGTGCACCATCACCCCAGATGCAGAGAATAGCACATGCTGCAACAGTGCAAGCTTCACTCATACTCAGAACAGCAAACCCCACAGCATCGAAGGCTTTAAATATATGTATATAGCACTGCACGGCCTGCAGCAGTGCACCCTTACCCCAGAGGCAGAGAATAGCTCATGCTGCAGCACTGCAAGCGTCACTCACACTCATAGCAGCAATCCCCACAGCATTGAAGGCTTTAAATATATGTATACAGCACTGCACGGCCTGCAGCAGTGCACCCTCACCCCAGAGGCAGAGAATAGCTCATGCTGCAACAGTGCAAGCTTCACTCACACTCAAAACAGCAAATCCCACAGCATTGAAGGCTTTAAATATATGTATATAGCACTGCATGGCCTGCAGCAGTGCACCCTTACCCCAGAGGCAGAGAATAGCTCATGCTGCAGCACTGCAAGCTACACTCACTCAGAACAGCAAACCCCACAGCATTGAAGGCTTTAAATATATGTATATAGCACTGCATGGCCTGCAGCAGTGCACGCTCACCTCAGATGCAGAGAATAGCACATGCTGCAACAGTGGAAGCTTCACTCACTCTCAGAACAGCAAACCCCACAGCATTGATGGCTTTAAATATATGTATATAGCACTGCATGGCCTGCAGCAGTGCACCCTTACCCCAGAGGCAGAGAATAGCTCATGCTGCAGCACTGCAAGCTACACTCACTCAGAACAGCAAACCCCACAGCATTGAAGGCTTTAAATATATGTATATAGCACTGCATGGCCTGCAGCAGTGCACCCTTACCCCAGAGGCAGAGAATAGCTCATGCTGCAGCACTGCAAGCTACACTCACTCAGAACAGCAAACCCCACAGCATTGAAGGCTTTAAATATATGTATATAGCACTGCATGGCCTGCAGCAGTGCACGCTCACCTCAGATGCAGAGAATAGCACATGCTGCAACAGTGCAAGCTTCACTCACTCTCAGAACAGCAAACCCCACAGCATTGATGGCTTTAAATATATGTATATAGCACTGCATGGCCTGCAGCAGTGCACCCTCACCCCAGATGCAGCACTTTAGGCTATACCTAGAAAACACCGTGAACTACAGCAGTGCAAGCCCACCCTGGGCCCTTCCGTCTCTCCACACCCTTCATGAACTGCAGATGATGAAGGGGGCTCCTCTGTCACCTGTTGATCTCCCCTCTTCCAATAGGCAGGGGCCCTGGCTTCCCTGCAGGCAGCAAGAGGACACCATATATTTCCTACGCGAGGTTAACACGTGCACACTTGGAAATGCAACAATACTCTGGACTGATGCACAACTGAAGCCCAACTGTTGATGTATGTGTAGTACCTGCAGTTCAGCGACCGGCTCCAGCAACAGCACAAAGAGCTACAAAATAAAGGCTGTGTAAGTAGCCCATGGACTAGTGGCCTGTGATCAATATTCCATTTTGAATAGCCAATGGGCAATGGTGCTTATCCAAGATAGTTGAGAGTTAATAATGCACCTGGGAATTGGCCAACACAAAACATTCCTTCACTGAACCTCCAAAACATAGAGCAACTCCCCTCTTAACTAAGCTTGTGCGCATGGTCGGGACAGCAAACCCTGATTTACACTGTGTGGGAATACACGATTGTGTTGATTACATCACCAGCGTGTGACAGACCCAGTACCGGACACGCGTACACACGGGCCTTTTTTGGGCCTGCTTCAGTGTTGGATGACATGGGTGCATGGCACTCTGTTGGAGCGATGCTAGATCTTCCAACCCTCTAACAACAGAGTGACTCTTTTCATCATATGTGTTTTGGTCTCTTTTATTAAAGAGATTCGCTTATTGGAGAGGGTGTGGTACCTGGAAGACTAGGTCAGGAGGGCTGTTCAGGGGCATTTGTTCTAGAGATGACATACAGCTTTGATAAGGTGTTAGGCAAATATTTAAAGATGATGGAAAGCGTGCAGATTGGACTTTAACAAACAGGTTTCGGCTACTGTGGACATTCAATTATCAGGAGTTGACTTTATGGTGTCCTACGTCACGAGTGTCATGGCGTTTGATGGAGAAGGCCTTTGCAGCCTAGCTCTCTGCAGATGAATAGGGAGAAACCAGACTCCAGGATGCCAGTGTTCCAGTTATCAACATGAAAGTATGACACGCGGTTTGGGAGTCAAAAAGAGTTGCGCAGCCTTATTCACGTTTGTTTTCAAGTAATCCAAGTAATCAGTTGTGTTTTGCAGTTCATCCAATTTATTCCCAAGGTATAACAGTCCTTTTTCATCACGTCAAAGGTACACAGTTCCATTATTTTATGCGTTTTACTGCTCCAGAATTGCCCATCCGGGCCTATTCATAGGAATTTACTGAAACTTGATTCCTCCATCACATTAAAATCCACCCGATGCATTTCGGTCCTCCTGGACCTTCGTCAGGGGCATCTATGGTGATTTAAAAATATGCATCAACTACATGCAATGAAATGACATGGCAAAAGTAAATAACACACCCTTGATTTAAACAAATCTGTGCCCCCTTGAATGTGCCCCATTTCATACGACCTCTGCTCAAAGAAATCTATAACACCCTTGTATAAAAACCTGCATAAGTGGCAGTACTCTAACCCCTCTCTCTTGTCCCACTTTCCAATAACCATTTCGCTCCCTTCTTCCTACCTGTATTTAACAAGTCGAATCTTTTAACAGTGATCTAGCGCGAGACCGGAGGAAAAGAGGGAATTTACATATACACAACCATCCTCCCTGCGTCGCAGACCCAACTTCACACTAGCTCATTCACACATGCAGTCATTGGTGGGGCCCATAACACCAACACTCACACTAACTCCACTCACGAGTCTGCACGCAGGAGGGATGATGATATCGCGCTGCACATGTGGGGGAGTACCTTATAAACTATAGGGAAGAATATTCATTAACATTCGCCACCTATAGAGTCCTAATCTCAAACATCAAGGCACTCCATCCCCTTGGTCGACGGACCAATTAGTTGGATTGGTTGATGGTGATTTAAAACCAGCTAAAACACATTTTAAGACTCAGAATACTTTATTCTCTTTAATGAAAAACCACAAACTCATAATTTCTGTTAATCAATATTTGTTTATCTAAATTTTTCTTGTAATTAATATTAGCATTTGTTTCATCAAAAGTTTTAGAATTTCTAGATCAATTAATTCAAATCACAGGTCATTATACTTACCTATTCTTGCTATCTGGATTTCCTCTAATTCATTGGCTCTGCATAATCTAACTAACCGTTAAATTGTCCAATAAAGCAGGCCAAAGCTCAAAGTCCGAAAGTTCTTTGCTCAGCACGTTACAGTCCCAAAGATCTCCATAGGACCAGAAATCGTGCAAGCATCTGTCATCACCAGCATAGACGTCAGGAAATCGGAACGATCCGGAACAACAGGAACCCAGGACAAGCCAGGAACAACCAGCAACAACTAGACCCCTCCCTATTCTACAACTCTTTTTATAATAAATTTCGGGATAATATGACACATTTTTAGGCGTAGAAAGTCTATGATTGGCTGATCGAAAACATCCGATTTTACTTATTTAAGTTCTCATGGATTTTGCTGTTTCACTTCCATCGATGACATAATCCTTATGTTACAATGTTTTTAGGTTTGCTTGTATGATCCAATTGTTCATTTTCAACCGGTTTTTACTGTCCGGGGGTTTGGCAGTCCACCAAGATCCTATCCTTGACCGAGGACATTGGGTGCTCGGGTCTTCAGGAAGTTCACGGAGCCATCCGCATCTGCGCAGTAGGTGTCGCACTCATGAGACGGTGGCCACTTCTGAACTCGAGTTTCGACTCCATTTTGTGGTAGGCCCAAATGCTAACTTAAGCGAAACAAACACAGAAGAAAAATGAATACACAGAAATTATGATTCTAATTTTATACCCTCACTAATCCCTTTATGTATTAATATTTTCCTAGCATATAGCAACATTTAAAGCGATAATATTTACCTTTAGGATCCAATCAGGAATGCAAACATCACGTAAGCAACATAAATCATGAGATATCTAATTACCACATATACTACTATTAATATGCGTACGTATTTTTAATCATTACAGTTATTTTTCCATGCAAATAGCAATTTCCCATGTGTAATTTGTGTATGCAAAAGGTTGAGTTAGAATAACACACCACACTGTTAGTAAAATTATAATCAGTAAGTTATATAGTTAGTCTTTACATGCAAAATAGAGGGGGTATACAAAATGTTGCTCTACCTGCTCCATCAACAGCGTGACCGCCTCACTCCTGCTCCAGGGCCAGTTTAATCTGAATCACCCCGCACCACTGCTTTTAACTGCATGTCTACTTCCCCACCTGTAAACCTTTGTTAACACGTGACATTTTACCCCACCCTCCAAACTGCCAGTGCACCTCCCTAAGCCATCCCATTACATCATCCCCGTGCTAAACTAACTTTGCGTGATTTATTTATGCAAAAACAACTTCCATGCAACGAAAATCAAGATTAATTCAAACTCAATCATAATCTGCTAGCATGTGATTAATCCATACTTTAACAGTGACAGTTTGTTAGACCTGGCACCTTGGCGTGAGTCTCCCTTCCTCTTTTTGTCGCTGTGCCTCATGTGTTTTTATGGTGTTGGCCGCTCAGCGCGCTGTGCCACTGCCAACCAGTGACGCGGTGCGAGTGCTCCCTATGTAAATTGTATATGTTGGTTGGATTCCATGATTGGATTGTTTGATTTACTGTCAGACCCCAGTAAAGTGCGCCAGGAGCGCCAGGGCATGTAAATGCAACCACCGCTGGTGTGCTTGCAGCACTGGTTGTGCCACCCACAGAAGCGGCCGGTAAAATATGTCTAAGGTCTGCCATCGCAGAACCTGCGTGCAGTCTGGTACTGACATGCTGACTGGCAAGTGCCCACACTTGCCGGTCCCTAAAACCTTCCCTTAACTACATGTTAGTCACCCCTCTGGTAGGCCCACGGGCAGGGTGCGTTGTAAGCATAAGGTAGGACAAGCCTAAATGCGTGGCATGTCCTAGTAGTGAATTACCGCCATCTTGTTGTTCACTACTGCAAGGCTACCCTGTTCTCATAGGCCAGTATGGGCGGCTTGGATTGTTACACCCTATGATCCTAACCGACCCAGGGAACACGGTAGAAGATCGAGTTTAGTATGCCTGAACTCGGAATAATAAGGTACATCTTTTCGTAAGGTTTATTTTAATATTCTGCGTTTGCAAATGCCGCTTTTAGAAAGCTGGCCTTTGCTTGCCTAAACATTTCAGCCCGCCTCTGCGTGATGTGTATCTGATGTCTGGCTGGTGTGAGTGACAGGGCTGGGGGAACCCAGATGGGCAGGGCTAGGTAGCCTGGTGGTGAATAGGACGATCGACAGGTAGATGGGTGGGAGGAGTACTTCTAGGCTCTGAATAGGACAGTGCTCTGCCACCTCAATGCCGGCTCCGCCCCCTGTGGAGCGTCTGAGGACTCTGCCCTGCACTCTGAAAGAAGAAGCCTGCATCACGTAAACAAAGTGCTCAGAAACCGGACTGGACTAGGCAAGGGCCCCCCTGGCCTGGGAGAACAAAAGATTTGCTGTATAAATGTAGGAGCCCTGCTCCTAAGAAACTAGATCCGCTTTTGACCAAGAAGAATCTCTGCCTGAGGAGGAGGCACCGGGAAAGCTGTAGGAGGAAGACTGTCCCTATCCTGGGGGATTGGCCTGCAGTGGTGACCTTGCTGCCAAAGGGGAGAAGAGAAACGTTGCTGAAGACTTTGCTATTTTTTACTTTCAAGACTTGTGCTTTCCAAAACGATCTCCAAGGGCTTGGAACTGAGCTTGCCCCCTGAACTGAGCCCCAGGACCATTGGGCTCTACCTGATCTTCACTCGCCTGCCGCTGGACTGTGGTGTCCTTTCCCTCGCCGGAGCTGTGACCCTCGTACCCCAGTCCCTCCCTGAGCCGTGACCAGGTCTGCTTAGCCGCCACCGCCTTGGGAAGAGCCTCGCTCGATCGGAGCCGCTCCCGCTACGCTGTGCTGGGCTGCCCCTGTCACCTCGCTCGCTGGAGGCTCGCTGTGCACCTTCACCCTCCCACCGGAATTGGCGTTGTGAGCATCTCCAAGCCTCAGACGGCCCGGACGTAATCTGCGTGCCCGGCTGCCCCGCTTTGTTCACCCGCCACCTGCAACACCCCGCTCTTGTCGTGAGCCTGAAGATCAGACCCCCATCGTGAAGTGTGGGAGCCCCGGACGCCGCCTCGCCCTTCTGTCGAAGAGCCGCTGAAATCCCGCACCCGCCTTCGCGTCAAGAAACAAGGTACTGTACTTACGAACTCGACCGCGAGCTCGCATCGGATCCAGGGTCCGCAACGTTCTGATTTCCCTGTCATCTGCCGTGTGCTTCCCGATCACCGCCTCAGCACGAAGTGTGCTGAGGCCCACAGTTACCTTGTGCCCGCCTAAAGAACTTTCCGTAACAAAGAGACTTTACTGTATTCCTGAGAATTGTGGCCCCATCAGTTCAACGTTACTGGGCCTTGTATTTGAATCTGCTGAATCTACATAAAAGCTTATTTTTATATACTTCCTGATTGGTGTCCGTTTGTGGTGCATGCAAGGGGTTTACTGTATGTGTAATTGCATTTGCTTAACCGTGTACGCCTGAGACTTAGACTAGACTGCTCGCGCCACGCACCTAGAGGGTGAGCAGGGGTTATTCTGGGGAGTCATCCTTCGCCCTGACAAGAAGTAAAGGGTCCCTGCTTGTTGTGGGTACACACCTGCGTCAACCAGAGCCCCCTCATTTCTAACATTGGTGGCAGCGGTGAGGATTTACGGATTTGCATTTGTGGTTTGCGTATAGTGAATCACTGATCACCACGTAGTGAGAGCAGACCAGTAACACAGCCACAAGACTAGGAATTGTTTTTGTTTTGCCAAGAATCTCCGTTGTTAGAGCCATGCCTGGTTCACTTCCCGCCGGAAGGGCAGCTTCTATAATCTCTGGATTAGATGACATAGATTGGGGAGAAGGCGCACTTGAGGGCTATACAAATGAAGAATTGAAAGGTTTTTGCTCCAAGTTCAGAATTGCCCAAACTGGATTGAAAAACAAGACCCAACTCGTGAAGGCGCTGAGGGCCTGGTATGAGTCAAAGGCACCAGAGAATCAGGTGGAAATGATTCCACCAGAAAGTGTCCATGAGTTTGGCAGAGGCCTGTCGCCAGAAGAGTTGGCAGACAGGGCAGCGACCCGGGCACACAAAGTGGAGATGGCAAAACTTCATGGGCAAATGGATATGGAAAAACAAAGATTAGCCATGGAAGAAAAGAAACTACAATTAGAGCATGACATGAAGCTGAGGGAGCTGGAGATGAAAGCAAAAAGTTTGGAGCTTAATCCCTCTGGTGGCAGCACACCGCCAGTACCGGCGGAACCTAGAGTTTATATTCCCAAGGATGTAGTGAAGGAGTTCTTCAAGAATGACGACATCGGGCAGTGGTTCAGAGCCTACGAGGTAGCCATGTCTTCCCACCGGGTCCCTGAGAGAGATTGGGGAGCGGGGTTGTGGGGACGGTTCCTGAGTGAAGGGCGGGACACACTGTTAGATTTACCTGCTGATGTTCATAATTCTTATGCCCATATGAAGGAAGCATTGATGGCTAGGTATGGGTTGACCCCTGAGTTATATAGACAGAGGTTTAGGGGTTGCACTAAGATTCCCAATAGTACGTATGTGGAGTATGTGACTTTCTTTTGCAGAGCGCTGGATGGTTGGGTAAAGGGTAGTAAGGTAAATGATTATCAAGGGCTTCTTGATTTAATGGCATGGGAGCACTTGTCCAGTAATTGTTTTCCTGAGCTACGCCAGCACCTGATAGATAGTAGGCTGACTAACCCTAGGAAGCTTGCTGAGGAGGCGGACCGCTGGGTCAGTACCAGGGTCCACAAGGGTACCGTGGGAGATTCCGCCAAAGGTGGGCAGGGTCCCCAGCAGAAGAGTGGGGGGGACAGGGGTAAACAGAAGCAGTTCCAAAAAGGGCCCCAAAGTAGTCCCCAAGGGAAGGGTTCTCAGCCTCCCCCACCCCAGAAACCGACCGGGGCCCCGACAGGTCCTCCTGTTCAGAAGGGGCCCGTAAGATGTTACAGGTGTAACAATTTGGGGCATTTTGCCTCTGATGTAAAGTGTCCATTGTTTGGTAAACCAGCACCCACTGGTGCTCCACCCCGGCAGGTGACTAGTGTAGCCTTGGGGGAAGAGAGGAATGTCCAAGGTGGGTGGGGTCCTGCAGAGATGTCCCTGGTCTCGCTAGGAGACCGTGAAGTGGTCCCTCCAACCCAGCTGCCTGAGAACACTAAGAAGTACAGGCAGTGGGTGACCATAAATGGCCATAGAGTGGAAGCTCTTAGAGATACAGGAGCCAGTGTGACAGCTGTCAGGTGTCACCTGGTGTCTCAGGAGCAGGTGGTCCCCAATGCATTCTATCCCGTTGTTGCCGCTTACAACACCGAGAGACACTGCAAGGTGGCTCAGGTTCCCTTTGAGTGGGGGGGGTCTCTGGTACTCTTCAGGTACCTGTGAGGCCCGCCATGCCTGTAGACTGTTTGTTAGGGAACGATTTGGAGAGCTCACCTTGGGCTAAGGTGGAGCGGAGTGCTCACCTGGAGATGTTGGGTATGCCGGATTGGGCGTGTGTCACCACACGGTCCATGGCAGCCAGTAGAGGTACTCAAGAGGTCCTGGAGCCTGAGAGGGAGGCCCAGGAACCGGCCTCAGAGAGAAGGAGCAAGGGGCGCGGGAAGCCGGCCCCTGAAGTTCCCACGGTCCAGGAGGAAGCAGACCTTGAGGGGGATGCCCTGGAGCCTACAGGGGAACAGATAGCTGAACTGGGAGACCTGCCGGAGCTGACCCATTGGCAGCAGGAAGGAGGTCCCACCAGGGAGGACTTTTGTAAGGCACAGAAGGAGTGCCCTTCTCTCGTGGGTATGCGGCAGCACGCTGCAGACCAGGCCGCAGGTGATCAGTCAGGATCACATTTCGTTTACTGGGAGAACGACCTCCTATATACAGAGCCAAAGGTTGCTGAGCCTGGGTCAGCCCGTGCGCTGGTGGTACCCTAGGACTTCAGAGCCTTCCTACTGGGGCTGGCTCACGGTGTGCCATTGGCAGGGCATTTGGGGCAGGACAAGACCTTTGAAAGGCTTGTCACCCACTTTTATTGGCCTCAAATGCGCAGGACTTCAGATACTCACTGCAGGACATGCCAGACTTGCCAGGCAAGTGGAAAGAGTGGAAGGAAGCAGAAGGCTCCACTCCAGCCATTCCCTGTGGTCGGTACTCCATTCCAGCGAGTTGGGATTGACATTGTAGGGCCACTGGACCCCAGGACAGCGATGGGCAATAGGTTCATTCTGGTCCTGGTGGACCATGCCACCCGGTACCCGGAAGCCATTCCTCTGAGGACAGTGACGGCCCCCGTGGTGGGACGTGCACTGATGGGAATTTTCTCCCGAGTGGGATTCCCTCTAGAGGTGGTGTCTGACCGAGGTACCAATTTCATGTCCAAGTACATGAAATCTCTTTGGCAAGAGTGTGGTGTAACCTACAAGTTTACCACACCTTACCACCCCCAAGGAAACAGGTTGGTTGAGAGATTCAACCGAACCCTCAAAGGCATGATAATGGGCCTAGAAGGACCCATGAGGCGTAAGTGGGACGTCCTCTTACCATGCCTTCTCTTCGCTTACCGTGAGGTGCCACAGAAGTCTCTGGGGTTCAGTCCCTTTGAGCTTCTGTATGGTCACCCAGTCAGAGGACCTCTAAGTCTGGTCAAGGAAGGCTGGGAGCAATCTCCCAGGAAACCTCCCCAGAATGTATATAGTTACATGCTGGCCTTCAGGAATCAGACTAGGCGATTCAGGCAACTTGCTGAGGCAAATCTGGAAGCCAGCCAGGAGGAGATGAAGCGGTGGTACGACCAGAATGCCACTCTGGTAGAGCTTCAGCCTGGACAGAAGGTATGGGTCTTGGCCCCCGTGGAGCCGTGTGCGCTCCAGGATAAGTGGACCGGTCCCTCTGAGGTGGTGGAGCGCAAGAGTCCTGTTACCTACGTGGTGGACCTGAAGTCTCCTAGGAACCCCTTAAGGGTCCTACATGTCAACCGCCTCAAGCCCCACTTGGAGAGGTCCCAAGTGGGCATGCTCTTGGCAACAGATGCTGGGATGGAAGAGGAGACAGAACCTCTTCCTGACCTCCTGTCAGCCAAGGAGCAAGATGGGTCATTGGATGGTGTCATCCTCTCTTCCACCCTGACCCCTGAGCAACAGAATGATTGTCGCCAGTTACTGGGACAATTTTCGGATCTGTTTTCCCTGGTCCCTGGTGTCACTGATTGGTGCGTCCATGACGTGGACACTGGGGATAGTACACCTGTGCGGCACAAGGCCTACAGGGTGACTGACAGGGTGAGGACATGCATCAAGGAGGAGGTCTCCAAGATGTTTGCACTCGGGGTAATTGAGTCTTCTAGCAGTCCTTGGGCCAGCCCCGTGGTCTTGGTCCCAAAGGCTGCAGCGCCGGGAGCCACACCCGAACTCCGGTTCTGTGTGGACTACAGAGGACTCAATTCAGTCACTAGGACTGACGCACACCCCATCCCCAGAGCTGATGAGCTCATCGATCGGCTAGGGGCTGCCAACTACCTCAGCACGTTCGATTTAACGTCTGGGTATTGGCAGATCGCCTTGACCGAGGGGGCCAAAGAGAGGTCAGCATTTTCCACCCCAGATGGGCACTACCAGTTCCGGGTTATGCCCTTTGGGATGAAGAATGCCCCTGCCACCTTCCAGAGATTGGTCAACCAGGTGTTGGCTGGGCTGGATTCGTTCAGTGCAGCCTACCTGGATGACATCGCGGTGTTCAGCTCCACTTGGGAAGAACACCTGCGACACCTCTGGGAAGTGTTGATGGCGCTGCGCAAAGCAGGCCTCACGATCAAGGCGAGTAAGTGCCAGATCGGGCAGGGTTCCGTGGTGTACTTGGGACACCAAGTTGGGAGTGGCCAGGTGGCATCCCTTCAGCCCAAGATAGAAACCATCCTGAATTGGGAGGCGCCCAAAACCCAGACCGAGGTGAGAGCCTTCCTAAGTCTCACCGGGTACTACAGGAGGTTTGTCAAGGGGTATGGCAACATGGTTGCCCCCTTGACAGCGCTGACTTCGAAGAAGCAGCCCAGGAAAGTGATTTGGACTGACACCTGTCAGAAAGCTTTTGAGGCCTTGAAAACTGCTATGTGCACGGCGCCCGTGTTCTTGGCTCCCAACTTCTCCAAAGAGTTTATCGTTCAGACAGACGCTTCAGAGCATGGTGTGGGGGCTGTTCTTTCACAGATTAATGATTAGGGCCTAGATCAACCCGTAGCCTTTCTTAGCAGGAGGTTACTTCCACGGGAACAGAGGTGGAGTGCTTTTGAGCGTGAGGCATTTGCTGTGGTCTGGGCGCTGAAGAAGCTAAGACCCTACCTGTTTGGGTCTCACTTCCGGGTTCAGACGGACCACAGGCCCCTCAGATGGTTGATGCATATGAGGGGTGAGAATCCAAAGCTGTTGAGGTGGTCCATTTCCCTACAGGGTATGGATTTCACGGTGGAACATCGCCCGGGTACAGATCACACCAATGCTGACGGTCTGTTCAGATTTTTCCGCCTTAGTGATGAGGAACTCCCTGGGGTAGGGTAGTTCTCCCCACTTTTCAGCTGGAGGGGACACGTGTTAGACCTGGCACCTTGGTGTGAGTCTCCCTTCCTCTTTTTGTCGCTGTGCCTCATGTGTTTTTATGGTGTTGGCCGCTCAGCGCGCTGTGCCACTGCCAACCAGTGTCGCGGTGCGAGTGCTCCCTATGTAAATTGTATATGTTGGTTGGATTCCATGATTGGATCGTTTGATTTACTGTCAGACCCCAGTAAAGTGCGCCAGGAGCGCCAGGGCATGTAAATGCAACCACCGCTGGTGGGCTTGCAGCACTGGTTGTGCCACCCACAGAAGCGGCCGGTAAAATATGTCTAAGGTCTGCCATCGCAGAACCTGCGTGCAGTCTGGTACTGACATGCTGACTGGCAAGTGCCCAGACTTGCCGGTCCCTAAAACCTTCCCTTAACTACATGTTAGTCACCCCTCTGGTAGGCCCACGGGCAGGGTGCGTTGTAAGCATAAGGTAGGACAAGCCTAGATGCGTGGCATGTCCTAGTAGTGAATTACCGCCATCTTGTTGCTCACTACTGCAAGGCTACCCTGTTCTCATAGGCCAGTATGGGCGGCTTGGATTGTTACACCCTATGATCCTAACCGACCCAGGGAACACGGTAGAAGATCGAGTTTAGTATGCCTGAACTCGGAAAAATAAGGTACATCTTTTCGTAAGGTTTATTTTAATATTCCGCGTTTGCAAATGCCGCTTTTAGAAAGCTGGCCTTTGCTTGCCTAAACATTTCAGCCCACCTCTGCGTGATGTGTATCTGATGTCTGGCTGGTGTGAGTGACAGGGCTGGGGGAACCCAGATGGGCAGGGCTAGGTAGCCTGGTGGTGAATAGGACGATCGACAGGTAGATGGGTGGGAGGAGTACTCCTAGGCTCTGAATAGGACAGTGCTCTGCCACCTCAATGCCGGCTCCGCCCCCATGTGGAGCGTCTGAGGACTCTGCCCTGCACTCTGAAAGAAGAAGCCTGCATCACGTAAACAAAGTGCTCAGAAACCGGACTGGACTAGGCAAGGGCCCCCCTGGCCTGGGAGAACAAAAGATTTGCTGTATAAATGTAGGAGCCCTGCTCCTAAGAAACTAGATCCACTTTTGACCAAGAAGAATCTCTGCCTGAGGAGGAGGCACCGGGAAAGCTGTAGGAGGAAGACTGTCCCTATCCTGGGGAATTGGCCTGCAGTGGTGACCTTGCTGCCAAAGGGGAGAAGAGAAACTGTTGCTGAAGTCTTTGCTATTTTTTACTTTCAAGACTTGTGCTTTCCAAAATGATCTCCAAGGGCTTGGAACTGAGCTTGCCCCCTGAACTGAGCCCCAGGACCATTGGGCTCTACCTGATCTTCACTCGCCTGCCGCTGGACTGTGGTGTCCTTTCCCTCGCCGGAGCTGTGACCCTCGTGCCCCAGTCCCTCCCTGAGCCGTGACCAGGTCTGCTTAGCTGCCCCCGCCTTGGGAAGAGCCTCGCTCGATCGGAGCCGCTCCCCCTACGCTGTGCTGGACTGCCCCTGTCACCTCGCTCGCTGGAGGCTCGCTGTGCACCTTCACCCTCCCGCCGGAATTGGCGTTGTGAGCATCTCCAAGCCTCGGACGGCCTGGACGTAATCTGCGTGCCCGGCTGCCCCGCTTTGTTCACCCGCCACCTGCAACACCCCGCTCTTGTCGTGAGCCTGAAGATCAGACCCCCATCGTGAAGTGTGGGAGCCCCGGACGCCGCCTCGCCCTTCTGTCGAAGAGCCGCTGAAATCCCGCACCCGCCTTCGCGTCAAGAAACAAGGTACTGTACTTACGAACTCGACCGCGAGCTCGCATCGGATCCAGGGTCCGCAACGTTCTGATTTCCCTGTCATCTGCCGTGTGCTTCCCGATCGCCGCCTCAGCACGAAGTGCGCTGAGGCCCACAGTTACCTTGTGCCCGCCTAAAGAACTTTCCGTAACAAAGAGACTTTACCGTATTCCTGAGAATTGTGGCCCCATCAGTTCAACGTTACTAGGCCTTGTATTTGAATCTGCTGAATCTACATAAAAGCTTATTTTTATATACTTCCTGATTGGTGTCCGTTTGTGGTGCATGCAAGGGGTTTACTGTATGTGTAATTGCATTTGCTTAACCTTGTACGCCTGAGACTTAGCCTAGACTGCTCGCGCCACGCACCTAGAGGGTGAGCAGGGGTTATTCTGGGGAGTCATCCTTCACCCTGACAAGAAGTAAAGGGTCCCTGCTTGTTGTGGGTACACACCTGCGTCAACCAGAGCCCCCTCATTTCTAACACAGTTCATGGAAAACTTTGACGTGATCATATCGCTTTTTAACGTTCCTGTGTACTTATGTCTGCGGGGTGCTACACAGTGTTGGAACGGCAGGAAAAGTGTTCCAGTTATATCATGTCTTACCTGAACCCAGGGGTTTAATTTATAGATGCTTCTGTGTCTTGGAAGGATGTTAGGAAAGATGGTGAGTCCTTAGCAAAAAGTGATGAGACATGCAAACAAAGTCAATGAACAGTGGACGACACTTTAGGGAATTTTTTAATTGAATTGAATAGACACTTGTAAAGCGCATGGCCACCAAAGGCCTCCCAGCGCTAGAGACAAAGCCATCAAACAATCAGGAGATCAGAAAGTTACCGAGAACAGCAGAGTCTTCAGCTGTTTGCGGAGAGAGAGATGATTGTCCTCAAAGCGGATATGATCTGGGAGCTGATTCCAGCATTTGGCCGCGATGAGGGAAAAAGACGTCCCCCACTCCGAGCTCGGTATGCTCGAGGAATTATTGCTAAATGTTTTTTTTCAGAGCGTAAAGATCTTTTAGGGAGGTAAGGGGAGATAATGAATTGAAGAATCGTAGGGGCCTTAGCTGAGAGTGCCTTATGAGCAATACACAAAGCCATGAACTGGATTCTCTCAGCCACCGGAAGCCAATGCAGGGACATAATGTAAGGTTTAGCTGATTTGTGCTTCTGAACCTGCATCAGAAGTCGCGCCGCACAGTTTTGAACCGTTTGCAATTTTTTAATGGTTGCGGCTGGAGACCCTAGATAAAGCACATTGGCATAATCAAGCCTCGAGAGGATCAAGGCTTGCACCAAAAGCTTCCTGGCAGAAAACGGTAAAAGAGGAAGAACCCTCCTGATCATTTTTAGAATGTCATAGCAGGTACCTGCCACCCTAGGCGCCTGTTCCTTAAAATTCAGGCTGTGGTCCAGCCACACCCGAGACTTTTTATTTGAGTTATGGGGGTAGGCATCACCCCAAAACATTTAGGCCAAAGGACGCTGGTGTCCATATTAGTAGTCTTATCCAGGATCATCAGCTCAGTCTTGGCTCCATTCAGTTTTAGGAAGGAGTCATCCATCCACGCGGAGACCCCTTCCAAGCAGCTGGCCAAATTGCTTCCGTGCAGCCAGTCCAAAGTTAGCATTTACCGTGAGGTTATAATGCACTTAAGAGTATATGGTCAGGCTGCACCACAAACAGCATCAGAGGAGGTACTCCGAACGCTGCAGAGGGGCTCTGCTCATAAACAACAAGCACTCTCCCTTCAGGATTGTCAAGGCCTGCCATAGGAGTGACTTATCGGTTTTATATGTGTGCAATGGTAGTGATATAGGTAGCCTATACCACAGTAAGGGGTGCAAGCACCACCTTACCCAGGCTGCAGTAGCAGACCTGTGGTGTCATTTTGGAGTGCTTCCCAGGGGTGGCATAATACATGCTTCAGCCCCTGGTAGGCCTCTGAGGTACCTATGCCCTAGGTACATAGTATACCATATACTAAGGGCTTATAAGGCACTCCAGAATCCAATTAGATATGCACCTAATGTACAGGGAAACCATTTTAGAGAGGAAGCAGCTAGGCTAGGGTCCTGATTAGCAGGGCCACAGCCAGACTAAGGTCGAAAAACAGTGAAACACCAGCAAAACGTGGGGTACCCATGTGAAGCAGATCCTAATCTCCTACACATTAGCACATATATATTTTTTTACAGAGTTTTATATAGCGCGAACTTGACCCAAATTGGGTATCAGAGTGCTTTACATAGCACAAGTTCCATTACATGAGGACACATTCATTTTTGTTAGGCAAGGGAAGATTAAGTGATTTGCCCAGAATCACAGGTTGTTCAGCTTCATTGCCGAGACTTGAAACCAGTTCCCCAGATTTAAGGTCAACCACCCTAGCTGTTAGGCCAACTCCTCTCCCCTAAAAGTAATAAGGCGACCTAATGTTAGCTTACAGTTGTAAAAACAAATTTATGAGATTTTCACTACCAGGACATGTAAACCGTGAAAGTACATGTCCACCGCACCCTACCCTCTGGGCTCCTACGCGATGTGAAATCTCACTGGGAGGTGGCTTGGAGTAAGATTTAACATTAGCAAGCGCAAGCAAGGAAAATACTCTGCATAGAGGAGCAGAGTTTTTCTGAAATTTGCCCGCTACTTGGAGCGCAGAGTGGAAAAAGTCTGCAAACTCAGTCAGCGTAGTGGAATTTCTCGCCCAGACCTATCGGTTGGTCGCAGTATCAATCATGTGCCCCTTCTTCCATTCACTTGTTTTGGAAAAAACGGTATAAACATGACCAGCTAATGTATGGATTTGTGCATTTTATGTTCCGGCTGATTTAGGAGAGAATCTGGTCGATTGAAATGGTAAATGCCATGCGTTAATGTGCTTGCATATTGGATATTTTGCTTGAAACTCATGTTAGATTTTATAGCCTATCCCGAGTGTTGTGTTTTACTTTGAAAAGGGTGTTTGGTTTACATCCTGCATCTTGGAACCCACGAGGGGCAGGATGCGGGTGGAATGGTGTAGGTGGAATTCTGTGGGAGACGATGTTAAGGTGGTTCCAAGAAAGGCGGTTGGACAGAGAGTGCTCTGTTGTTGGCTGTGATTGTTGGCTGCTCCTTTTGTGTGCAAATAAACTTTGAAACCATTGCACCAGAATATTTCCTTACTGCACTTGGCTCCCACACCCACAGCCTTCATACAATCCTGAGTACAACTAGGTTTCTATTTGGAAAAGAATATAAAAAATCCAATTCAAGATTACGGATTGTGTCAATTACTTTATATGTACGTCTTGGCATGGTGAGCACTGATGAAAGTTTTATCCTGACAAAAATTGTGGTTGCTGCTTGAGTAGGGTTTACCACCCCTCAACTTGTAACCCAATTTCCAACAATTATGCATCTGAATTAGGGCTGGGCGTAGTTGGCGTAGCGCCACTATGCAGAATTTTGGAAAAAATGTGTTTTACGAGCGCACGTCCTGAGGTTCCGTGTGCCCGGTACAGGGGTCCCTCTTGCCTAGGCAGGCTTCCCGATCTCCCCGGCCTGGCTGGGTTGAAAAGCAGGAACCGGCCCTGGGGCCTGGGTTTCGGTCAGGGCAGAGCTCCGGAGACCTGCAAGGCTCCATGGTTCCTGGCCTGTCCTCCCCTGGGCGGCTGGGCCCCAGGAGAGCCTGTGGGCCTCCCCATGCCTGAGGCCCAGCATGGGGTCTCCGAGCCCTGCAAGCCCAGAACCCTGCAGCCCCGGAGCCCCGCAGCCCCCGAGCCCTGCAGTCCCCGAGCCCTGCAGCCCCCAAGCCCTGCAGACCCGAGCCCTGCAAGGGCAGGCGGGAGCCCTCCCGGGAAGGGTAGGGGCAGGCAGATTGGCGTTATTTCGGTCCCGGCCATCTGGTCGCACCTCTCCCCTTGGTCATCTGGTCACGCACAATGCTTTCCAATGGGGCGACCAGAAGGTCGGGCCGGCCTGGAAGTCCCGATGATGGCTCATTTGCCTCCCGGATCCCAGCCAGGGCTCCAGGAGGTCGGGCACGTTCACGCCTAGGGTCCCCTGAGCCTCACGATGCACACGGGATCCCAGAAAGAGGGGCAGCCTTCCTTCAGATTACTAGGGGCAAGCGGCGGGCTGGAGGTTCTCTGCCGGGGACCAGATAGGCTATGCCCAGGCAACAACTCCCTTGGCGTCCGGGTCTCCCTCCTCCGGCCCACGGCGTGGCAAAGTGCCCTGGACGGGCTCCATGGTTCCCGGGCAGTCATGCCCCGGGCGTCTGGGACCTAGAGCTCCGGTGGTCCTTCCCCGGGCTTGAGTCCCAGCCGGGGTTTCCGAGCCCCAAGGAAGCGGAGCCTCACAAGCCCTGCGTGGTCAGGCGGGAACCTTACCGCAAAGGCTCAGGGTGGGCAGATGGGAGTCCTTTCGGTCCCGGCCATCTGGTTGCACCTCTCCCCTCAGCCATCTGGTCACGTGCAGTGCTTTCCAATGGGGCGACCAGATGGCTGGGCCGGTCTGGAAGTCTGGATGAGGGCTCATTTTCCTCCTGGATCCCAGCCAGGGCTCCAGGAGGTCGGACACGTTCACGCCTAGGGTCCCCTCCGTCACTCGGAGCGCATGGGTTACAAGAAAGAGGGGTAGCCTTCCTCCATATTAGTTAGGGCAGGGTTTTCCGGGGCTGGCGGTTCTTTACCGGGGACCAGATAGGGTATGACCAGACAACACCCCCCCCCGTCTGGGGGCTCCCACCTCTGGCCCACGGCGTGGCAAAGTGCCCAGGACGGGCTCCACGGGTCCCAGGCAGACCTCCCCCAGGCGTCCGGGCCCAAGAGCTCCAGTGGTCCTCCCCATGGATGAGGCCCAGCTGGGGTCCCCAAGCACCCTGGGAAGCGGAGCCCCCCCGAGCCCTGCGTGGGCAGGCGGGAGCCCACCCGCAAAGGCTCGGGGCGGGCAGACGGGAGTCCTTTCAGGTTCCGGCCATCTGGTCGCACCTTTCCCCTCGGCCATCTGGTTACGCGCAGTGCTTTCCAATGGGGCGACCAGATGGCCGGGCCAGCCTGGAAGTCCGGTTGAGGGCTCATTTGCCTCCCAGATCCCAGCCAGGGTTCCAGGAGGTCGGGCGCGTTCGCGCCTAGGGTCCCCTCCGTCACTCGGAGCGCAAGGGTTACCAGAAAGGGGGGTAGCCTTCCTCCAGATTAGTAGGGGCAGGGTATGCCGGAACACCCCTCCGGGGCTGGTGGTTCTTTGCCGGGGATCAGATGGGCTATGACTGGACAACACCTCCCCCTCGTCCAGGGGCTCCCTCCTTCAGCCCACGGCATGGCAAAGTGCCCGGGACGGGCTCCACGGGTCCCTGGCAGTCCTCCCCCGGGCCTCCGGACCCAAGAGCTCCGGTGGTCCTCCCCGTGCCTCAGGCCCAGCCAGGGTCCCTGAGCCCCCCGGGAAGCAGAGCCCCTGACCCCTGCATGGGCAGGCGGGAGCCCTACCACGAAGGCTCGGGGCGGGCAGACAGGAGTCCTTTCAGGTCCCGGCCTTCTGGTCGCACCTCTCCCCTTGGTCATCTGGTCACGCACAATGCTTTCCAATGGGGCGACCAGAAGGTCGGGCCGGCCTGGAAGTCCCGATGATGGCTCATTTGCCTCCCGGATCCCAGCCAGGGCTCCAGGAGGTCGGGCACGTTCACGCCTAGGGTCCCCTGAGCCTCACGATGCACACGGGATCCCAGAAAGAGGGGCAGCCTTCCTTCAGATTACTAGGGGCAAGCGGCGGGCTGGAGGTTCTCTGCCGGGGACCAGATAGGCTATGCCCAGGCAACAACTCCCTTGGCGTCCGGGTCTCCCTCCTCCGGCCCACGGCGTGGCAAAGTGCCCTGGACGGGCTCCATGGTTCCCGGGCAGTCATCCCCCGGGCGTCTGGGACCTAGAGCTCCGGTGGTCCTTCCCCGGGCTTGAGTCCCAGCCGGGGTTTCCGAGCCCCAAGGAAGCGGAGCCTCACAAGCCCTGCGTGGTCAGGCGGGAACCTTACCGCAAAGGCTCAGGGTGGGCAGATGGGAGTCCTTTCGGTCCCGGCCATCTGGTTGCACCTCTCCCCTCAGCCATCTGGTCACGTGCAGTGCTTTCCAATGGGGCGACCAGATGGCTGGGCCGGTCTGGAAGTCTGGATGAGGGCTCATTTTCCTCCTGGATCCCAGCCAGGGCTCCAGGAGGTCGGACACGTTCACGCCTAGGGTCCCCTCCGTCACTCGGAGCGCATGGGTTACCAGAAAGAGGGGTAGCCTTCCTCCATATTAGTTAGGGCAGGGTTTTCCGGGGCTGGCGGTTCTTTACCGGGGACCAGATAGGGTATGACCAGACAACACCCCCCCCCGTCTGGGGGCTCCCACCTCTGGCCCACGGCGTGGCAAAGTGCCCAGGACGGGCTCCACGGGTCCCAGGCAGTCCTCCCCCAGGCGTCCGGGCCCAAGAGCTCCAGTGGTCCTCCCCATGGATGAGGCCCAGCTGGGGTCCCCAAGCACCCTGGGAAGCGGAGCCCCCCCGAGCCCTGCGTGGGCAGGCGGGAGCCCACCCGCAAAGGCTCGGGGCGGGCAGACGGGAGTCCTTTCAGGTTCCGGCCATCTGGTCGCACCTTTCCCCTCGGCCATCTGGTTACGCGCAGTGCTTTCCAATGGGGCGACCAGATGGCCGGGCCAGCCTGGAAGTCCGGTTGAGGGCTCATTTGCCTCCCAGATCCCAGCCAGGGTTCCAGGAGGTCGGGCGCGTTCGCGCCTAGGGTCCCCTCCGTCACTCGGAGCGCATGGGTTACCAGAAAGGGGGGTAGCCTTCCTCCAGATTAGTAGGGGCAGGGTATGCCGGAACACCCCTCCGGGGCTGGTGGTTCTTTGCCGGGGATCAGATGGGCTATGACTGGACAACACCTCCCCCTCGTCCAGGGGCTCCCTCCTTCAGCCCACGGCATGGCAAAGTGCCCGGGACGGGCTCCACGGGTCCCTGGCAGTCCTCCCCCGGGCCTTCGGACCCAAGAGCTCCGGTGGTCCTCCCCGTGCCTCAGGCCCAGCCAGGGTCCCTGAGCCCCCCGGGAAGCAGAGCCCCTGACCCCTGCATGGGCAGGCGGGAGCCCTACCACGAAGGCTCGGGGCGGGCAGACAGGAGTCCTTTCAGGTCCCGGCCTTCTGGTCGCACATTTCCCCTCGGCCATCTGGTCGCGTTCAATGCTTTATAATGGGGCGACCAGATGGCCGGGCCGACCTTGAAGTCCTGATGAGGGCTCATTTGCCTCCCGGATCCCAGCCAGGGCTCCAGGAGGTCCCCGGGCAGTCCTCCCCACCGGGTTTCTGGGCCCTGAGAGTGCCTGGGGGCCTCCCCATGCCTGAGGCCCAGCCGGTGGGTCTGAGCCCCCTGGGAAGCAGAGCCGCCCGAGCCCTGGGTGTGCAGGCGGGAGGCCTACCGCAAAGCCTCAGGGCGGGCAGACGGGAGTCCTTTCGGTCCCAGCCATCTGGTCGCACCTTTCCCCTCGGCCATCTGGTCGCACACAATGCTTTCCAATAAATGCGACCAGATGGCCGGCCGGCCTGTAAGTCTCGATGAGAGCTAATTTGCCTCCCCGATCCAAGCCAGGGCTCTAGGAGGTCGGGCGCGTCCGCTCCTAGGGTCCCCTCCATCTTGCGGTGCGCACAGGTTACCAGAAACCAGATGGGATCTGGCGGGCCTCCCCCTGCTGGGCTGGGTTCAGCAAAGTCCTGGGACGGGGTTCTGTCGTGCACACGGAGCCTCCCCCTGCTCGGCTGAGTTCTGCGGCTCCCAAGGGCCCCGGGGAGGGCGGCCTCCCCACCTCGGGCTCTGTCCTGGGTCCTGCCGCGTGGCAGGGTGCCCGGGATGGGGGTCCGGTGGGCCCGGGGAGGCTTCCCCTGTGCCTCCTGGCCTGGGAGCCCCAGCTGGGTCCAGGGGCCCCGCCGGGCCCCGGATCGGGGGGCTCCTGCTCTGGGCCCCATCCCCCGGCCTGCAGCACTGCCAAAGGCCTGCGACGGGTTCCGTTGTGCCCGGGGAGCCTCCCCTTGCTTGTCTGGGTTCAGGAGTTCCGGCCGGGGCTCCTGAGGGCCCCGGGGAGGGTGGCCTCCCCACTCCGGGCTCTGTCCTGAGTCCTGCCACGTGGCAGGGTGCCCGGGACAGGGTCCGGCGGGCCCGGGAAAGCTTCCCCTGTGCCTCCGGACCAGGGAGCCCCTTCTGCATCCAGGAGCCCCGCCGGGCCCGGGTCGGATGCTCCGGCCTTGGGCCCCGGCCTGCTGGTCTGCCAAAGGCCTGGGACGGGGTTCCGTTGTGCCTGGGGAGCCTCTCTTTGCTTGGTTGGGTTTAGGTGCTATGGCCGGGGCCCCTGAGGGTCCCCTTGAAGGGCAGCCTCCCCACCCCGGGCTCCGTCCTGGGTCCTGCCACTTGGCAGGGTGCCCGGGACGGGGTCCAGCGGGCCCGGGGAGGCTTCCCCTGCGCCTCCAGGCCTGGGAGACCCGGCTGGGTCCAGGGGCCCCGCCGGGCCCCGGGTCAGGGGCTCCCACGCTGGTCCCTGTTCCCCGGCCTGCAGCACTGCCAAAGGCCCGGGACGGGGTTCCATTGTGCCCGGGGAGCCTCCCCTTGCTTGGCTGAGTTCAGGAGCTCCGGCCAGGGCCCCTGAGGGCCCCAGGGAGGGCGGCCTCCCCTCCACAGGCTCTGTCCTGGGTCCTGGCGTGTGGCAGGGTGCCCGGGATGGGGTCTGGCGGGCCCGGGGAGGCTTCTCCTGCGCCACCTAGCCTGGGAGCCCCGGCTGGATCCAGGGGCCCGCTGGGCCCCAGGTCGGGGGCTCCAGCCCTGCGCCCTGTCCCCCGGCCTGCTGCTCTGCCAAGGGCCCAGGAAAGGGGTCTGTCGGTCCCGTGCAGGCCTCCCCTGCTTGTCAAGGTGTCTGCGGGCCCCGGGTCGGAGGGCCCGTCGGGTCCCCCTTGTAGACTCCATGGCTGGAGCCCAGCTGGGCCCTGGGCCTCCAGTCCCCCATGCCCCGGCGCCTGCTCACTCCTTCGTTGGGGCATAGAGCGACCAGATGGCTTCCCTTACGAGCCCGGCCATCTGGTCGCACCTTTTCCCTCGGCCATCTGGTCGCACCTGTCCCTTCTGCCATCTGGTCGCGCCTATCCCCTCGGCCATCTGGTCGCACACAATGCTTTCCAATGGGGCGACCAGATGGCCGGGCTTGCCTGGAAGTCCCGATGAGGGCTCATTTGCCTCCCCTATCCCAGCGAAGGCTCCAGGAGGTCGCGTACATTCGCACCTTGGGTCCCCTCTGTCACCTTGTGTGCACGGATTACAAGAAAGGGGGGTAATTTTCCTCTGGATTACTAGGGAGAGGGTCAGTCAGACCTCCGTGAGGTCCAGCGATTCGTAAACAGGGGAAGGCAGCACCCGGGTCCACCCGCCTGGGTTCCCAGGAGCCCAGGTACTCACCTGCCTCTCAGCCCTTTCCTGATGGTCCTTTTTCTCCGAGTTTGCTCAGTCAGACCTCCGTGAGGTCTAGCGATTATGAGACGGGGGAAGGCAGCAACCGGGCCCACCCGCCGGGGCCCCCAGGGGCCCGGGTCTGCGCCTACCTCTCAGCCCCTTACCGATGGTCCTTTTTTCTCCGAGTTTGCTCAGTCAGACCTCCGTGAGGTCCGTCGATTCTCAGACAGGGTAAGGCAGCC